>NW_024040152.1:16221307-17568757 GCF_014851395.1 Micropterus salmoides
ACAACATACAATGACAGACAACAGTACACACTTAAGCGAGGCTAATTATTTAAGACGGCTATATAAATGTGGTTTTGTTGTGACAGTGGATTGTGCTGCACCATCGTCTTCTCATAATGGGAAAATGTTGATTTTAGCAAAAACTTATATAAACATAAATGAATTTATCATTTTTAATTGGCTAATCCATCCACACATTTTAGTCTGCTCACCTGTTTCCAGGTTGTCATAATGTAATTGATTATACCACTAGGAATTATTCTTATATACTGATGGGAAGTGCTGAAAAAAATTTGATAAAGAATGCTAAACCATGTAGTCTCTACTGGTTTTCTGTGAAACTGCCTTTTATCAGGTTGATTCTGATAGTTTTAGACTTTTTCCTCCAGAGAACAATTTAGAGCCCAAAGATTGAAGTGCTTCATTCCTGCAGCTGCTTCACTACTGAGTGAATGACAGCTAACAAGACTTATTCTAGTTCCCCCCAGCATCTTAACACTTACCTTATTTTTTTTGTATTGTTTTCAACTTGTATTGATTGATGCTGAAAATGTTTCCACCAGTGTACCCTCAGGTACAACAAAGTTTACCATGACTTTCCCCACTATCTCTCCGTCCTTGGGCTCACCACTTTAGCCCAGTAAGGCAGCAGCAGGCGGTTGTCATCCAGAATGAGGACGTGTGTGTGTGGGTGTGCTGAAGCATGCAGGGCAGGGCCCAGGTCCAGAGCCACCCAGTCCCTCTGCTCCTCAGGTGTGAAGCCCAGAGCCTGGAAACTGCAGTGAGACAAAGGTACTTCTCAGTCTGATGTGAAATTTAGGAGCCATGATGAGGGTTAAGTTCTAAGTAATACAGAGGAGGAGACACCTGTAGTTTGTCATCTGTCCTGCAGAGGGCTCATTCCCTGTGGTCAATGCCCAGAAGGTCACGTTATGTTTAGCATATTCCTCAAGGAACCTGAGAGGAACAGAAAAAAAGAGACCACAAGAATAAGTTTCCATTCTATCAAGCACTACCAACATGTGACATCACATTAAATTAAAGCCCCACATGTCACCTGATATAGTACTGAGCCCAGGTTTTATGCTCCTTGCCCCCAGGCCTGCCCTTCAGGGAGCCCTTTCCTGTGAGTGCACCATTAGTTTTCATCCAGGCGGGGGCACTCCAGGCACTTGCCAGAAGAGATAGGGGTCGAGGAGACAAGACCTGAGCACGCTGCAGGAGAGGGATCTGAGCAGAAGAAGAGGAGGAGGAGCGATTAGAGGGATGGAGTGAGGGACATGTGTATGTCTGAGACATGAGATGAGATGAGAGGGGGACCTTCATGTTGATGTCCTCAGGGGCCAGTGTGAAATTGTCCAGGCTGTAGTCGCCGTGTGTGTCAGCATATGTGTACAGACGGGTGGAGAAGTCACAGCTGGCCATGGGCACACGCACCACGTTGTAGCCAATACCTGCCAGGGACACAGCATCAATAACAACTAAGGCCGGGTCATAATCCAATATTATCATTTAGCGACTTACAGAGAGAAAATGTTTTGACGATATACACTCAGTTACTCTAACCAAAGGGTTTACACCTTCTTTACATTATTCATTTTGAGCAATTTGAGTATGGGTATTGAGTCTGGGATCTCAGATCTGGATTTTGGTCTGGGGCGGGAGGTTAATAATAGCTTTTGTGTCACACAGCGTGTTTCCCATTTGGTACGTGCACATACTAAGTCATAAAAACAGTTGATCATAAAAATAATAATAATTTAATACTATCATGTTATATTGTTAGACATTTCTATTTAGCATTTAAAAGCCTTACACAAACCATTAACTAATGGTTTAATAGCACAATATAATGTAGTAGTAAGCACATTTAATTGTACATTAATGTATTTGTCAACAAATATAACTCCTACTGTGGGCACCCATGAGTGGAAGCTGGTGTATAAAACCGATAATAAATGAAAACACGGTAAAACAGAGTTTTAATAACAGGAACTATGTTTTGTTAACTGTTTCCAGATACTGTCGATATTATAATATTTAATCATATGCCATACTATTATATAAACACATAGCCCATATAGTCCATATCTTACAACTACAAGAAAGACTAATATCAAACATTTATTAAATGGTAATGATATGGTACTTATGCTAAATAGAGGAAGTTATAGTAAAGTGTTACCCAGAATTTGATACTGAAGTTTTTATTTCACAAATATAAATTGTTTGGTCTCGTATCAGTGGAATTTCAGTTTGAATTTTTGATTCTGCATTGCCTACTTTAGCCATTAAATGATGTGTATGTATATATTTAGGAAAATATCCTTCTTAGTATCATGATATAGCCCAGCTGGTATGAGACGGTATGGATGCTGCTGCTAATGACTGTGGTGATGTGGGAAACAAACTAACCTGCACATAGAGACACCTCTCACAGAATGTGTGAAATGTATTTTTTCCATTATGTTGGAGCTGCACAACCGTTGCTGTGTGAAAAACACTGTTTGCTATGGGTTATTACATGGGTGAATAGACAAACAAGAATAATAAATGTGAATTTTCTTTTGATAGTGACTACAGGTGGCCACTTGCTGCGTACCTTCAGGGGAAAAGTACTGTCGTAGCAGCTGGTCCTGTACACCAGCAGAAAGAGACAGGATGTTAATGGCTGCTGCGTCTGTCATAGCTCCACCAAATCCCCTGATCTTCTGGTACTTCTGGTAGGGAACTATAGTCAACCTGAGGCCTTAAAGAGACACATGAAAAAAAAAAAAAGTTAATGCTTTGCACCTGCTCCAACACCACAGACACCCCAGCAAAAGCTCACATCACTCACCTGCCCTGGTGCTGTTCACTTGGACCTGACCCTGGCCTGCCTCTAGTCTGCTGCCTGCCATGGTGGTCAGGTAGGAGGAGTACCAGCCCAGTGGAGGCAAGGTGAGTGACCCAACACTATCACAGTAGGTTGCATTACACTCACACACCACAGAATCGTGGCCGAAGTGTCTGGCAACACATTCATTGCTTCCTAGATGGACAAGAAGTCATAAAAACGTGTTTTTCCCCCACCTCGCAAACAACAGAAGTGGATACCAGCACTGGGACAAATGCAACCGAAACCAACTGTTTTGTGGCGTGTTACCTGCACAGAGGGTTACTTCTGCTGTGAAGAAAACAATGACCAAAAGTATAGGTGATGGCAACGACAACGCCATTTTATCTACAGACAGAGAATATCCAGATTAGGCTACAGAATTGCACCTTCAAATGATGATCGATGAAACACGTTTTAAATCAACGTCAGGCCGCACTTTAAACGGTAAAATATACGTATTGATTAATATAATATACGTCAGCCCAACTGCTCCTGTCATTCAGCTGACACATACATTTTATTGTCATGTCATTCAGAGCAGTTTAGAGAAGATTATCTCACCTTGATAGATACTCTGGCATGTCCTGGAGACTACTTAAAGTATTAACACTTGACTGTCACCTACACTTTGTCCAGTCTGCCATAACAGCCACTTTGTTAGGCGATCAAAAAAAGGGAGTTTCAGTCACGTGACTTTTTCCAACTGTCACGTGAACAACCATGCAATAGTCTGAACCGCAGCCAGGTGGTGCTGCACCATAAACAAGTAAACAGGAATGTGTTTGGCCTTATATATGTTTGACTGCTCTGATCTGATACTCTATCTAATCTAATCTATACTTACTGGTACTGTACATACATATCCTAGTGTACTGGTTCCACCAGCTTACTTACTGTATACACCTGTTTACTCTCAGTACAGATTGTACTACTTGTTTTTAGGCTGTTTACCTATCACAGTATACTTATACATCTTTTGTATATGTATTACTGTAAAATTTTATTTTTGTAAAATATTAGTGTCTTGTGTCATGTGGGATGGGCCAGATGTTTGGCAGGGCACATAATATAACTGTGTGTTTACATTAGTTTATACATTATTTTATATAATTTATATTTTATTCCTATACTATAGCTGCTGCGCTATTTATGTATAGGATTCTAATTTGGTTTTACTACTGAGTTTTTAATACATGTTTCAGTATTGTTGGAGGGAACCTGAGATCTAAGAATTGCTTGCAAAAAACTACTTCACTGCTTATTAAATTTCTTTATACAAATTGTAATATCTTTGTCAAACAAACATGGCATGGTCTCAAATATCGGTTTAAGAAAAGGTTGGCCCATTTCTGCATCTATTTTCCCACCTTAACTGCAAACAAAGAAGTTGCACTACCTGCTGACTGGCAGATAGCACCATTACATTCATAAAAAGTACTTTCAGATTTGTTTCTCCAGCATTTTATTATCAAAGTAACATCATAATTTACAGAGGGACACATTTAATATTGACATGGATATTAGATTGTATATTTATCTGTTTCTGGGACAATGATATTTGTGTGTGATATTTATGTGTGTGTATGAGTGACATTTAAGTCTTTCTGTAACTTCACAGGAAGGCGCAAATTCTGTCCAACATTGATGGATTTCTGTTGCTCAAAAAGATGAGTTCTTTCTTTCCTTCCTCTGTTTGACCTGATGAGGTAAAAATAATAATTTAAAAAGTTACTAAAACAGCATCACTTAAATGTATTTTTACAAAACAAAGCATTCACAGTATCGTCACGTACACTGTGGATGCTGCAACCAGTGGCGGTCCATATAGTAGAGGTAACAGCTCTCAAACTCTTTCTCGCTGTAGTTGGGCACTGACACCGGGACGAATGGGTCCATGCAGTCAAACCCCCTCTGGTGAACAAAACACAGATGGGAATTCAACATGCTGCACATTAAATATGCATTTTTAAGACATGTTGAACATCAGGTCATCCCTTTAAATAGCACATTCAGATAAGAAAACATCAAATAACACAGTTAAAGACATGTAGATCCAATAAATGACTATTACGTTAATAAAAAATACAGACACGCATATCTTCATATATAATGCACCACAGAAGCTGTTACAATATTCAAACTACAGATATTAATATCTATATATAATTTAAATGCAGAAAGGGGAAAATGCATAATAATGCATATTTTACATCACACATTTTATGTAATGTATACAGTACATAAATAGAATTTATATTTCTAAATATAAATCAACCTATTAAAAAAGACAAAATGATGTCAAGTCCACATAGTCAGTGGTTGAGAACAGAAGTTAATATTATTAATATTAGTTAATTTTGTGAGAATGATATATGACCCTGCAGAGTTTTACAGTTCTGTCGTTGCCCAGCATTTCTGGAAGAGGTGGGTGACAAAGGTGGATTTATTGGTCCATTAGGAAATTGATGTTATGATATACAGACATCAGATAAATACGACTGCTATAAATAATATCACAACCCACTGCAACAACACAATGACGCGGTATAACACTGCAAAGAGGTACAGCTATTGGCAAAAACTAAATGAACACAAAGTACTGGCATATCTGATAATTCAGTGATGATTAAGTTCCTGTGTTTTTAACAGCCCAGTTAGTACAAAGGGCAAGCTTATATGCGCAAAACAAAGGACAAATGTCACAAGTCATCTGTACGGTGTACACTGGCAACACTACTGGATATACTGGATGTTTAGCTGCTCACAGACAATAACAAGTTGAGACTCTCCCCACAAAGCAAGAACAAAGCATAACCATAATAACCATAATTTGTAAGTCAACTTCTGGCCAGCAGTCCTGAGGATTGGAGTGATGCCATCTCGAGGTTTGCAATTTCCTGACTAATGACCAAATTTAGAAAACGACAAAAAGGCTAATCTTCTGTCAGAGATTGAGGGCGAGTGCTACAGATTATAAAGAACAATAAATGACCTCTCCCAGCAGCTCTTGAGGCAAGTAGGCAGATTTTGAAGTGTAGAGAGACCCAGTCTGAGACAGAGTGGTGATGATGGCGCCTCCAGTCTGAGATAAAGAGCGTGAATGTTAATATGGGGACGGATCTGAAATATAATATTCTAATGCAATGCCTTTAGTGTTTTGTTCTCACCCAGTCGTTCTTCATCAGCTTCCTCAGGTTATAAACCAAAGTGAGCTCCTCTGGATCCACCTGATGGACAGCAAGAAAGAGACACATAAGACTTCTTATCTGTGGAAACTGAAAGAGAAGCATGAAGAAAAGTATGGAGGCATGACAGGCTTTTTATGCGTTTTCCTCACAGCAGTCTTATCCTCCTTCTTGATGGTGGATCTTCCCCACAGGGCGTTTACACCATCTACAGCCAGGGCCAAGCGGAAATCCGACTCTGGCTGCCCGCTTTGCAGCCTCAGCTCCTTCATCACCGCCCCCACCACATCGCTGCTGCTCTTCACGCGAGATATACCCTACGGCGAAGGCAACACCATCTTACAAAAGGGAAATCAACAGGGGAATTCCACCGATTTCACACAGCAGAGTCTGTTAACAAGTCTCCGAGAGTACTCCTGCATATGTGAAAGAAGTTCTATGAAACTCTATTGTGGCATCCGGAGGGAGCTGAGTGAAGTCTGATAAATTCAGTGAAGTCTGATAATTAAAAGGTACATCACTTGAATCAGCTTTAGACTACAAGATTGAAAATGAAAAAACCCTGGAAGTGTGGCGTTACAAATAACTGAGCTTTCCCTCTGTAGCCCGCTCCACATCTCTGCTTGAGGCTAACAGCTCAATGCTACCTTAGCTGCTACTAGCATAACACACTTCTCAACTAAACTCTTTGGCGGTGGAGTTGCACTGTGGGTAATGTAGATGCCAGATTTTGACAAGGAAGAAGAATGTGTGTAATAAAGAAATATTTTATTTTGATCCCTTTTCCATCCAAGTTGGACAATGTTACAGGAGTACAATGCCAAATAAGTGGAGTACTCTTTAAATACTAACAACACAACTTTGTAGGACAAAATCTGAGCAACTGAGTAACAAACAGTAATTTCATCATGCGCCATTTCTTTAGTTTGAAGTCTGTAAACATCCATCAGTTAAATGGAGATGCCTCAGCAGGAGGTTTGAAACGGATTTGATTTCTTTAGTCTAATAATGTGCTGTCAGAAGTCTGGCTATTAATGTAAGATCTAATTACAGCCTACAACAAGCTCACAGTTACATCAGCAGTTACCAAAAACTAGTTTGTATGATGAGTCAGACAAAATAGTCAGTCACTTATTATGGAGCAAATGATACGGTGAACAATAGCAGAGCAAGACAGTTGAAGCAAGAGGTGAGAAATTCACAGGCTGAACATAAATCTACTGCTTTTTTCCACCTTTGTCAGTGGTATAAAAATATTGTGCTGATCCATCACCATGCTCATTTCATTGGCTATTGATCACCACTAAGGACAGGCAAGGTGAAAGATGAATCTCTAATGACCCATGTGGGGATCTGCAGGCCAGAAGGAACAAACTGCTGAAAATGTGTTGGAGGCTGAGATAAACCACATCTCCAATGAGCACAAATAAATACTCAGAGCCAGAAAAACCAAGATGTGAGGGCGGGATAGACAAATTCCCACTCATTTGCACTGTTAGAGGACTCACCTGATCCACCAGCTCTCCTAGTGGACTTCCCTCCTCGGTAAACTCTCTCTTTGTCCACACATAGCGCTGCTTTGTCTTTATCTAGGCGAGAAACAGCACAGTATCAAAGACAGTTCAATGGACCATGTTTACATGGGCAGGGTCCTCATTTTAATACATGCCCCAGGTTTCCAATGTTTTTCCACATGAAGCTAAAAAAATATCCAAATTATAATTATTAATATTTCAACCCTAAATATAAATTTAGTGGTATAATGTAAGCTTTTTATTTACATTAATTGCATGCGTGTCAATATGTTACAGACTACCTCAGATTACCTCAAACTAAATATGAGTCTTTGAGTCTTCTAAATATGATATTTTGTGCTTTATCAAAAACCAATGTTACAACTCCAATGGAAATTTGCCATGTGAGTCCTGAGTACAGCCAACTTGCTGGATGGTCTATAAACATTATATTGTCATTCAAATATTTACCATATTGTATATGATAATATATATATTTGGATGAAGCTGTTGCATGTATTCATATTCCTCTTCACAGGCTAAAGAGCAGAGCCTGGCTGAGTACTTTGACCCTCAGCCCACTGTTATATAGCTACTGTGCCAAGCAGAGACACTCTACCTCAAATTATTCATATTACGGCGGTACATGTGGGTTAATTCAGGTGGTGTCATCAAGCTGTTTAATGGCTCTGTGTATATCAGCATGTGACCTAAACCGCTGTGGAGACACAGTCAAGGCTAATTTAAGGCCTATAAATGCCTAAATGCTTGTTAATAATGTGTGAATGTAATACCCCACCAGCCATAATATGACAATGTGTAGTAAGAGTCAGCAAATTAATATTGTAAAATTGCGTCCCGTATCAATATCGTCTGATGTCAATAAAGGCACAGTGCGTAAAAAATTGTTACCTTTGAAAGGAAATGCTCATTGGTGATTCTGAAGTTGCGTAACCATTCGGTGGCTTGTAATGGCTGATCAAAGCGAGAGGTGTTATAGGATGAGGGCAGCAGCTCCTTACAGTTCTTCACCCAGAGGTGAGCTTAATTATCAAAAGAGAAGATATAGGAGGGTCACTGTCTATACATCTGCAGTGGCAGCCACTTGGCATGTGTGATTGTGTTTCTCTCACCATCAGGAATGTGCAGCACCAGCCATCCCTGCATATAGCAGAATTGGATCGTGTGACATAGAGACATTGTCTTCCCACTGCCCTTCAAACCATCTGAACAACTTGATAAGGTTAACGACAATTTATTCAAAAGCATCAAGAGAAGATGTTTATCTCTGTGCGTGTGTTTGAGTGTGTAAGCATGCGTTTCAAAAGATACAGAATAAATATCTCACAGCAGGTTTGCTGGTATCTGTTTTCTTCAGGCAAGAGATGACCTCTAGAGCCGGCTGCCTCACCATCACACAGGCTTCATTAAATGTCTTCACCTAAAACCATACATGACAATTTGTCTTTGCGGTACACATTTTACAATAAAAATAAATAAATAAATAAATACAGTCAAATATGATTTCTGAGTAAGTAAGTTTAAAATAATGTGCACGGAGTCATAGAAATAAACACATACCTGTTGTTGATAGCGCCACGGGAGGCCATGGGGGAACACAGTGCGGATGTGTGCAGAAGGCATGGTGTAATACTGTCCGATATGTTTCTCTGAGTGACGTGCCTGAAAAGAGACAGTGAGCTCATTATCTAAAATCATGTAAACTTAAAGACAACTTCTGCTACAAACACAAATCTGCTTAAACTAAGCAGCTGTACAGGTTTGTTGAACAAGATAACAACATTTGCAATAGTAAAGTCATATTTGCTTACCGGATCATTCTCCTGTGTTCTGAAAACTGAAAAGGGCTCAGGTTCTGGCTCAACAGCCACAGCCTCCTGCTGCTGCCCACATCCACTGGTATGAAGGGACCTTACATGTGTTACCTGCAAAAGTTTACTGGAGTGAATACTTTTATTCACATGTCATACACATCCGAACCGAACACCTGGTACTACACTGATGTGTAAAAACATATTTATATCAGATATAACTCTAATAAATTAATTATACAACACCTTAATACACTGATGAAAGCCTTCTACAAAACCTGAGCCAAGTCAAACGGCTTGTATGCGAATGTGCTGTAATCTACATTCATCTGTCATGTCGATCAGACTTGGATATTTGGCAGGCATTTTCAGGAAATGTTTAACTCGAAGACTATGATAAATCACAGAGGCAATCCTTTCTGTCCTCCTCTGGGACTGAATGGAATCATCCAGTGTCTACAGCCAATGTAGGGATGCTGAATCTTAAGCAAGCACATAGATTCCTCTGTGCTCTGGTCAAAGTGACATACAGTGCTGCTCTGGATTGTAAACATAATAACACAAAACCACCTACTTCATGTATATAAAGTAAACTATAACATGAATCATTTAATATTTATTCCAACACTATTTGCACCCTTACAATATTATATTTTTGATTACAATTCACAGAAGCAGTCTTGCTTGTATAAAGGGTTTTAACAGCTTCTGTGCTCCACACCAACTCTATGGAACTCTACTGGTGAGATGAACATTATTCAGACATAACAAAAGGACATATAGCATCAGGGACAGTCACAGACATCAGTAAATAGATTTGAAGATGAAGGTTTACATTATATCACTTGGTGTTATGGAGCACTGTCTTGAATGTTGGTCCAAAAAAACTTTTACACTTAACCAAACCATTCAGTGAGCCCTGGTGCATGGAGCCATCTGTTCTTAGGTTTGGTTTCTTCATTCTTTAATTCAGATATTCCCTTCAATTTGCCAGTTTATTGATAGACATGTAAAATAACCTGCTGCTTCACAGCTTGTACCACATACTGTAAATTTCGGAACTGTGTAATGACCATTCCAAAAGCAACAGCTGTGCTTTGCACCAGTTTAACCACCACAAACATCCATTACATTTTTGCCTCCACGTTTTCTAAAGAGAGCAGCTGACCCAAGTCACAAATATCTCAAATCTGATATTCTGTCCTGGTTAGTACTTCAACCTGCGGTGAACAGTGGTCTTACCGTTTGCCGTAATCTGAAGGATAGTCTGTGGAGCGCCATGATCTGAAACATGTAGGACGAAATTAATTAAAGTTAAATTTGAGGGATGGCAAATGCCAATCAATCAAGCCATGTGTAAATACACACCAGTGTCCTGTAACCTTGTGTAAACACTTAGCTAACAGCTAGCTGTGGCACCCAGGAGGCACGTAATTTACAAGCAACCTTAGCAATGCGGAGCTATTTCAGCACAGGAAGCAGTTTACGTGCGACTGACTTCATTAAATATTCAGTGGCGAGGATTTCGGTTAAGGTCATCCACTGACAAATGTCCCCGGAGTAGTTTAAGGAGACGATAAACTGCACACCTACAGACGCAGTCAATGTGCCTAATCTGCCCTGGACACCGCCATCATGCAGAGCAGAGGAGGAAGTGACGCCGTGCCATCGCAATTCTTTGTAGCCTATCATGTGGCAAGAGCCAGGCGACAACAACTGAGGAAAATGGAGTTTGTCAGACTTTGACACATTTCACCTGTAATGGTAATTAATGCAGTCAGACGTATTGCAGCTGTAAACACACCGTGGAGGTCTGCCACACATGATGAAGGGTTTGGAGAAGGATAGTGTATCACTAAAGATCACTGTTTTAACAGGATTCCTGGAAGATTTTGCTCCCTTTCTTTTAAACCAATAGCAAGGCAATTACAATACTTTGAATTTTATAATCTCAGTAAACCAATAGATCTGTAGTGGCTTTCGCGAGATTAAAAAAAGGCCCTTTTACAAAGTAGGTATCCACACTGAAAAATAAACCTGCATAATTATCAGTGGATAATTATCAGCCTCTTTACATAATATTCAGAGCTGTAGGCCTGCACTTTTCTCTATATGTGTCATATTCTAAAATGTGTATAGCCTCATTTTATTCCTCATTCTTATGTTGCATATTGTTACATATGACATTCAAAAGTTCTTACTGCTCACTCCACCGACTACCTCCTTTCACTTCTGATGTTCCTGTTTTCTTGCCTCTTGAGCCTCAATTTACTTTTTATAATTATCCTATTTGAAAAAAAAATACAGAACAATACAGCCTATGTCAAATAGCATTTAAATAATAAACAGGGCAAATGCCCCAGAGCCTCAGACTCCCTGGGCTCCCAAAATGGCCCAGGTTCCCAGTCTGTAAATTTTATCTAATTTGATTAATTGCAAATTGGTTTAGTATATATTGTGTTTGAAAAAGAAGGGTTCTGCACACTCTAGTCCAGTACAAGCGTTCTGTCATTAAACTTTCATCACGGCAAAAATCTTTACTTTTTGATTAAATACCTGTATTGTACCTTAGTGTGCATTTGTATAAGATTTGATTTTGTTTTTTGCATTGTGTCATGAAAGTGATGATTATCTCCAAAGTTTATACTTTGCTCTCATAGTGCATATCAAGTTGTGTTTAACTAAAATAGCTCAGACCAACCTACACAGAAAACCTGTGTCCAGTACCAGTACTCCTATGCTGGAATAGAAGCACTGGGTTGGTTTTTGGGTCTCTGTGTACACTGTACCGCATGGGAACTGATAGGCAGAGCCAAAAAAGCACGAGGTTGGGGGATAAGGGTTTGGGGTGAGCCATAGAGGCCCCAAAATGTTTTCCTCTAGGGCTATAGAGTTAATCTGGCCGTGCCTCCAGACAAGGCTGGATTACCAACAAGGCAAAGTGGGCAACAGCCCCAGGGTCCCAGTCACCAAGGGCTGTGGCCCCAGGTATAATATGTTTAATTTGGTTTGTAGTAATTTAAATCCCAAGAGCTTTATGACAAGTCCTGCATCATTACTTCTTCTTATGTCTTTTAGAGGCACCCTAAAAAGTTTTAAAAACTTTATTTTTAGGTAATTTACAAAGTAAAAAAAACTATGCCAAAAACTATGATTATCAGTATAATTACTGAAAACTATTGGACATACAGCAAACCGGGGCCTGGGGGCCAATAGGGCCCTGCATATAGACCTATAAACAACATTAATGATGGTGTTACTCACTACTACTGCTTTTAATACTAAATAACACTATAGAGAACATAAAAAACAATAGCAATAATGCAAAATATGTATTATAATTATTAATATCATTATTATTATTACTACTGTTCTTTGTTCTTATTTTCCTATTATTTGTTTATTTTTATACTAAAACATTTATTTCAAATGTGTATTTTTTGTATGTTAGATTTTGTGTTAGTGGGGAGTGCAGTCTCGGGTCAATATTTTCTGTTAAATGATGCATGATAAACAGCTCTCACATGAACTTTTAAATACGTACTTAGCCCTGCCTGCCTCTTTCCTCCCCCACTAGCGTTGTTGCTGAATCCCGTATTACATTACAACTTTTGAGCTGCTCCCCAAACCCTAGACCCAAGAGCAGCCTACTTTAGCCAAGTCGTCGCCATTTTATTAAGCGTCTAAATAGCCCTCCCCAATCGCCTATTATGAACCGCAATGAGATCCTGTGCTGTATTCGCCGTTTTATCTCCTCCTCTGGCCACATGAAAATGGCCACGCAATTGCATTCCCGCACATCCACCAGACCCTCTGCGCTGTCAGCCAGTAACCCCGCGCGCACGCTGCTGCAGCCTTCAGCCCGTCGCCCTGACACGTTAACAACGTGTATGCATACGAGAGCAATCTGAGCCATTATTACTGGCGGGAGAGACGTAACTTTCCCCGAGAGAAGTGGGCAAAAATAAGATCCAGCGTAACCAGTCCGCCACCTAGCTGCGGAGACGCGCCGACGGAGATCTGTCGACTGTATGATTATGAAAACACCCGCGCCAATGTTGTTGCACAGTAGGCTCTGCGCTCCGTTGAGACTGAAACTCGGTTTTAGGGGGTGTTTTAACCTCCTCTGGCCTTAGTTATGTAATCAAAGCAACATCTAATGCACCAAAAGCTCCGGATTGCTGTTGGTGCGAAGGGGAGAGCAGGACAGCAACACCTCAACCTCCTGCCTAAACGCAGTTGGCTCCGGGACGCGCTCTCTGGTAAGTAGCCTACGTAGCCTTATTACAGATTTTCATGGCAGTCCGTATTAATGTGTGCAGGCCTGTCATCATCAGCGAGCTCGCAGCACAGTAGGTTAGTGAGAATTTTGTGCATCCGCTTTGCGCTAATTTTATCCCTTGTTGCTGAGTATGTTTCTCCGCGCATGGTGATCTTTCTTATTTCAATGTTGCTGACACCAGCAGAAGGGCTGGCAGAGGACAGATAGAAGAGAGAAAAAAGGTGGCTCGGGACTAACCCACATCACAAACACCACTAGCGAGCACATTTTGATGCTACGTAGCACCCCACTTCCATGTTGAGTTTCAGTTTGCAGCTGTTGATGTTTTAGGACGCTTAAAGGTGGGTTATATTTGATTATGGAGATAGGAGTGACGACAACAACAACACGTGCATGTGTGTGTCATTTATAAGTGCGACAGCATCAGGCGGATAGTGATTTTCAGAGGTGCGCAAAGTCATTGTGGAGAAGGAAGCCCCTGTTGACGTCCTCAGTAAACCAGCGATAGGTTGCTCCAGTGCGGTAACACCCCCACTGCCCATACTGTATCTACAGTAGCAACATCAATCAGCCTACGCAGCTGCGACCTGGGTACACAATGTACGACCAACACACTTCTAATACACAAACTAGGGGAAAGTGTGTGTGTGTGTGTGTGTGTGTGTGTGTGTGTGTGTGTGTGTGTGAGGAAGAGGAGGAGGGAGACTCACGTGAGAAACTTCCCTGTGTATGTGTAGTAAAGCTGCGCCGGCTGTGAGAGGCTTATAGGGTTCAATATTTTGAGATGCCATCACAGCAGCACCTAATTTCCAGCTGGGGGCTGCGCTTCGTGCTGTTGTCAGGCAGATGGTAATGGTGTTGTAGTTATTGATGATAACACCGTCATGGCTTGGTGATGATGTCTGGAAATATGGTGGGCCATTATCATGATTTAATCGTTGCCTCAGCGCTGCCGAGGATCCACAGTGACTACAGTGTCATGTCCACCCATCATCCTGTCACTGGAAATAGCTTCTCGTCTAATGTGGGAATCATTTTGAGTTATGTTTTAGAGGTATAGCTCTGAAGAGTATAAAAAGCTATTAGTATGCACTTTGACTGATGTTGAATGGACTTGCCCTTTTAAGTTTGAAAACCTGCCACTCTTATTCTCTTCTTATAGTCACTTTGCACAACAAGACTGAAACCCATGTGACTCAAGTTTCTCCTCATGCCTGTATCCTCTTCAGTGTGCTCATCTTCATATGGGTCAGGCTTCTGGAGTGGAGGTCATAATAAAAGCAGCTGCAGTTATTTAAGAGGACCACTGTCCATCTCTATGCTCATTTTATTTTATTGTAGGGAGGCTTGGCCTTGGAAATGCCTTCCAAAAATGTTACATAACAGGAGTTACTGGAACAGATGTTGATTTGAGCTCAGTATGATTCAAGGAAAAGGTTTGGGTGTGGAGCGACCAAGACGCAAGAGAGATAGCCCACTGAGCTCTTAAATGAAAACATTATCTGAGATACTCTTGTAAGTTTAAGGGGGCAGTTCAGTGCGTTGAGAGACAGTAGAGCTATTTCATAAGAGGCTCTCAGGAGAGAGCTGCAAGAATGCTTTGCAGGGTGTGTTTTATTAGAAAATGGATGAGTGTCTCCCTTAATGAGAGAGACCATAATGAAAGAAAGAAAGACAGAAGATGCTACTTCCCTTCGATCTGTAAAAAACTGGGCTGAACACAGTGTGAGCGAGTGTGAAAGTTTTTTTCTGGTGAGGATAATGTTATTTTAGGGTGTGTTAGTTGCTGTAATGTCACATTAAAAGTCAATTTACAATGGGGTCAATGAAAAGCTTACTTGACTTAGAGGAAGCAATGGGAGGAGAAGGAATTTGCACTCCTTTCCAAAAATAAGTTTTACCCTTTCCTTCGGATTTGTGTTACCACTACCGAAAGGGGAGGAGGGGAATGGTCGGACCGTGAATGGAGGGATTTAGGTTGGAGAGGAGGAAAAGAACGAAGTGGAGGAGGAAATATGGTTCTGATTAACATGGATATGTATGAGTTGACCATTTTACTGTGTGGTCTACAGAGAGAGAAAGAGAGAGAGAGAGAGAGTGGATGGGACTAATAGAGAATGCAAGCAAAAGCTTTCTGCCAAACATGAAAAGGGGAGTTTCGGAGAGAAAAGAAAGTACAGCAGAGGGAAGGGTGGGAGGAGAAGTGCTTGTGGGAGTAGCTGAGAACAGAAGGCGCAAAGACAGTGGGGAGAGGAGGGGAGGAGACTGGATCAAGTGTTTGAATTAGTCAGGAGCTGATTGATTGATATATTGATTTGGGTAGAGAAGGATTAGAACGTAAGTAATAATGTAGAGGTTCAGGTTTGCTGTCTTTCAGAGGTGCCGTTATTTACAAATTGTTAGTGGAAACTAGCTGAGGCTGTTTTTGAAGAATGTGAGTAGGTCTTTCTTCCAGTTAGTGCCGACATTCTGGGAATCGGCGGCGTTGATTGGCCCCCTGGGTTTTCTGTATGATGAGATCATCTCTGTGGACACAGAGTTTAGCACCTCTCTACAGCTGCTTGCAGGAAGGGGACTTTCCCCCTCTCCTGTACTGCTGCTCCTCAGCATCTGAGCTCACTGAAATGACTAATCACTGGCCTCTCTATCTTTCTGTCTGTGTCTGTCTGTCTTTTCTTTCCTGCATTCTCTGCCTGAAATTTACTCCACCACAGTTCCAGCATAAAGGATAAGAACGAGATCTTCCTTCGCTGGATGAATGAGCCCAACTCTACTGGACTGTTATAGGATATTCTTCATTCTTCTTTTTGTTCTTTGCCCTTGACCCCATCAACCCCACCAGGGCCATTTAAAAAGTGTTATCCTGGGAACCCCACAACATCCTACTTCTCCCCCCTGACTTCTCTGATGGACCAGAGAGTGAAGGGGGGAACCCCTCCAAACACAAACTCCACTCTGGACCCTACCTCTGCGCCTGAAGACTCTGAACAGGACCAAGTGGCAGAGAAAAACAGGAGAGGTGAAGGGGAGAATGGAGATGTAGGGGAAAAGGAGGAGGAGAAAAGAGGTGCAGGGAAAAAGAGAGAGGGAGACAAGGGGGCAGTGCTGGAGTTGCTCATCGAGGGGCGCTGTGGAAGCGCAGGGCAGCAACAGCTTCAGATCTCTAGCAGAGAAACAAGCTGCCCAGAGGGGAATGTACGACTCCGGATTGGACTCCAGGCCAAACGCACCAAGAAACCGCCCAAGATCTTAGAGAGCTACGTCTGCAAGCCCACCATCAGGACCTATCAAAGACAAGGCAGGGGGGGACTGCCAAGGGGAGATGGAGAAGGAGTGGGCCAGCAGAGCAAAACCAGCTCTTCTCCAGACGAGGCAACCAGAGATCAACGCTCAGGCTTGGATGCTGCCCAGGCCACATCCAAACAAACTGCATCTGCTGCTTCACCACCACTTGCATCGTTATCATCGTCATTGCAGGCACTGCCGTTATCACCAACATTTACTACAGCTCCCACCCCAGCCTCAGTCCCTGCCAGCCAAGGGACCAAGTCTGCTAAACAGGTAAGTTAAGGACAAGACATACAGATTCCCTACTGTCATCAGGCAATATTAATCCTGCTTTTAGTTTAAGTTGGCGTAAAATGGAAAAAAATACCTAAAGGTTACAATGACTAAAGGTATTCATACATTAATAATGGCATGTCCTGTAGCTCTGTTTTGGTTTTTGCAGTTAACCACCAGACAGGCTTATACGGTGCAAAATCACCCAGCTTTGTGCTCAGTTGTAATAAGGTCAAATGAGCTATTGTCTCAATACTGAAACCTAAGCAGCCCATTTAAATAAACAGACCTATAAATAGGACAACAGCACGGCAACCACTTGGAGCTATTACAGACATTGGTCCATCAGTCCCTATGACAATCACCAAAGGGGACGCTTATTGCCTTAGCTGCACAAATGCCACTCAAGCTGCAGCATACCAAAATTACAGAGCAAGTACGAAATGTCAGGCCTTCTCATCTGTATTAGTGGCAATTTATAGCTACCAATAGCACAGCTTTCTCTCTCTCTTTCTGTCTCTGCCTGCCTCTCTATATCTGTCCCTCTCTTCTATTTTTACATCCCCTCTTTTCTCTACCTGCTCTCATTTATCTTTCACTCCCCCTCTGTCCCACTCCCTTCCTCTCTGTTTCTCTGCCTTTGTGTTTCTCCTTTCTGTGTCAACCCCATTCCTGTTTCCATCACCTCACTCTCTCCTTCTCCTCAATATGCCCTCTTTTCTCTGCCTGATTGAGTCATTTGTCCTCACTCTCTCTTTTAATGGCTGGACAAAAACAAAAGAATTTCAGTTATCGTCTCTTCCCCATTGTCCTTCACTGTTGTCAACAGTAAACTAATAGATGTCACGGCCGTTGTTGTCTGTGACAAAGATTATGTGTTTGCATTCCCCAGGTTCCTATCAAACTGGCTGATAAGACAGAGGGGAATTCAAATGGCTCATCTGAGAGAGTGAAGAAAGAGAAGCTTCCTAGTGTCAATGGCCAGTCTGTTTCTGCAGCACACAAACCCTGCTCGCCCACAACAGACCAGACAGCTTTAACTACTCCTTCCACCCCATGCATTGAAGCCCCAGAAACCAGGAGTGAAGGAAAGACCTCCAAGAAACATAATGGTTTGGTACAGACAACAAAACAGAAGGGACTATCAGATGGGAAAGGCACTGCCGACATCCTTGGCTCTTCCACCTCTTCAAAAATTAAAGTTGGAAAACACAGCAACTCCTCTGTTTCTTCTGTGGACTCCTCGACAAGACCTCAAATCTCCAGCAGCTCCCATAAAGAACTTAGCCTCTCCAATAAGAGTAGGCCAGGCTCTCCTTCCTCTCCCTCAGTGACCCCTAAACCACAGTCTTCCCCCACCACTGTGGATCTTTCCTCTGACCAATCCCAAGATCAGGGCCCCTCTTTACAATCCCCACTAGAGAAAAAGAGAGAAAAAGAGAGGAAAGCAAAGAAAGAGAAACGAAAAGACAAAAAATCCAAGCGAGATAGATTGGAGGCTGAAAGAGCAAAGAGTGAGAGCAGAAAGGAGGAAGGCAAGAAGAAGAAAAAGGACAACGGGAAAGATGGAAAATCAAGACATGGTAAAGAAAAGGATGAAAGACATAAGACTGATGATACATGGAGGGATGAACTAAAGTTTGAAAGAGGAAAGGCTGAGAAAAAGAGGGATAAACTTAGCCCAGACAGGCAAAGAACAGAGGATATTAATACAAAATGTGGTGAAACAGTTGATAAAACCTCTAAAGTAGTGAACCCAGGCAGACCAGATGAGATAGCCAAGACAGATGACAGTTGCAAGCCAGTTAAACAAGCTGAGCCAGCAACAACAACAGGTGACACCAGTAAATCAAAAGAAGACATCTCAAGACATTCATCTGTGCCTCCAAGCCACCCCTCTACTTCTGCTCCTCCCCCTCTGCCCACTCCTTCTGCCCGTGCCTCCATTTCTCCCCCTTCTTCCCCCCAAGAGCAGGACAGCCGGCCGCTCAAGAAACGTAAAGCCAGGCGGCCCAGCTGGACCAAGCTGGTCCACCGGGCTCAGAGAGTGGAAAATCAGGAAGCCCCTTCGGATTCCCAACATAATCCTTTACTAAATTTCCCCCAGAACCCCAAGACATCCCTTCCTGCCAAGGCCACTATTCAGCAGACAGATGAGTCACACCCAGCTCCCCCTAGCTCCTCAACCAGCAGTTCCTCCCCTCTCTCTTCTGCAACCAAACCTCCATCACCAAAGGAAAGTCACCCCACATCAGACCCCAATCCCCCTGCTTCCAGATGCTCCATAACCCCTGCCCGAAAAAGGGGCCGCCCTAAATCTTACAGCTCTAGCTTAGATGAACCTCCCCCTAGACTTTCTCCAAACTCTATCCCAACTGAGGTGCCTCTTCTGGCGTGTGACGGAATTCAGAAAGCCCCTGTGCTGGAGCCAACTCCAGTGCTGCAGTGTGGTCCTCAGTCTAAATCCAGCCCCAGGAAGCGTGGCCGTCCTCCCAAACGGCCCCTCCCTGAGGACCAGAGCGGCGATGCTCTGAATCGCACTGATGATACAGACAAGAGTAAAGATTTTCTTCCTCCTGAAAAGGCGAACAGGCAGCTAAAGATCAGAAGGCTGATTAATGAGATGAAGAAAAGAAAGAAGAGGAGACTTCACAAGGTAATACTGTCTGGGTATGTGGGAAAGGAGAGAAGCGGAGGCGGGGCAGTAGATGACGAGACCTCTCTTAGAACGTGTAAATCAATAGAGGCTACAACAGTACACACGTTCTCAGCCCTGTCATCTTCCTTTGGGAGTAAGCTTGGCCCTCAGATCAATGTGAGCAAGAGAGGGACCATCTACATGGGCAAGAGGCGAGGACGCAAGCCTAAAGCCCAAACAGCTCCAATGGCCCAAATCAACTTCCAGAGCTCCACTCAGTCGTCTCTGTTTACCAATCCTTCTGAAACATCTCTCTTCTCTAACCAACCCCAGCCTCCTCCCTCTCACCCGTTTCCCTCCCCATCTCTTACCCACTCCAGTGGGGCCCAGAGCCCCTATAGTGAAGGCAGCCTCCCAGAACCAACATCCTCCCTACTTTTTTCTCATCCCTTCTCCCTCCCTTCCCCATCATCCTCCTGTACCTCCACCCATCCTCCTTCCTCATCCCTCTCTCCCTTTGTGAAGAAGAGTTGTCCATGTCAGGGAAGACACCACTTCCCCTTTCACCAGTCTTCATGTAAGCTCTCCTGTCCTACCCCTCCAATGCATCACACACCTGGCTCTCCTGGCCAATTGAAAGAGGCCACCCCTTCCCCGAGGAGTGAATCACACAGCGAAGAGACGCTGCCTAGCGATAGCGGGATTGGAACGGATAACAACAGTGTTTCTGAGCGAGGGGAGATGAGGGGAAGTCGAGGCATGCTCAGGTTGGGTCAGGGATCAGGAGGGATTCTGGGGGGTCAAAGGCACCCCTCTTCTCTTATGGACCGTCCCTCTCCTGTCTCTTCACCCCTCTCTCACATGCCCAGACACACAAACCCCATCACCGACTCAACTACTTTGGAGCGGCACAGAGACAGACATAGGCACAGGCGGAGGGATTACGACTGTTCCTCCTCATGTACTTGCTTGTGCCCGTGCCCCTGCCCAGGACACAACAAGTGCACTCATTCAGCCTATTACCCTTGCCTTGGGCACAATGCACTGAAGAGACAGAAAAATAAACATAAGAAGAAGCACCAGCAGCTGCACATGCAGGATCCACAGTTTCTGGCTGAACTAGAAGATCTAATCGGTCAGTTCAGCGAGGTGCATATCGGACGTCGAGGTTGGGTGAGGACAGGACTTGGACAGGGCTTTGAGGGGAGTGGGAATGCTGCTGGAGGAAGGCGCCATCACTCCTCTTCCCATTCTCTCCGCTCCAACATCTTCAGGATCAATCTGAATGGCTTCTACTCACCTCACCCTTCATCTTACTCTGCTAACCCCTCCTTCTCCCCTCAGCCTTTCTACCCCTGCCAGCCTGTGCATTGTAACAGGAAGCCAGAGCGCAGGCAGTGTGGTTGCCCGTCAAAGTTCCAGGAGACCATTGAAAATATGGGCTTTTACAGCAGCTATCCCCCGGCCACGACACTTTACCACCACCTCCCTAGCTCCTACCCGCTTACTTCCCCACACCAGTATGCCTCCCATCAGCCCCATCATGCCCATTTTCTCCTCAACCCCGCCAGATTCCACAGGCGGAGGAGCAGGCTGCTGAGGGAGGGAGCTTTAGGAGGAGAGGTGGAGGGAGATATAGGAGGAAGCAGTGGAGGAGGCCCACACCTCAGCTCAGGGTTCACATCCAGCCTCTCCTGTGGCTGCGGAAGGAGCGAACACAAACACAAGCATAAACACCGTCACAGGCACTGCGAGCGAGACATGGATGACGAGGAGGAGTTACACGAGGATGAGGAGGAAGATGAAATGGAGAGAGAGGGGTTGGCCAGTTCAAAACCAAGGTCAAGGTTCATTTTGGGGCAAGGAGAAGGAGGAAGGAAAGGGGCAAGAGGAATGGGGAATATGCTGTGTAAAGAATCGCCTTGGTTATGTGAGAACGGAAGTGATTCCTTCTCCTCTTGCACTGCTGCCACATCATCATCATCTTCAGCAGAGAGGTACAAACACACATCACTCACCTCACTGGGGCTGGGTTCCTCTCACCTGTCTTCATTTGGAGGAGGCTGGGGCGGCCTGGGCCAGAGCTGGACAAAATTTGGGGGCCTAGGAGGGACAGGATTAGGAAACACCAACCCCAGCTGGAGAGGCTTCACCGGGGAGCAACATACAGGCAGACTGACTGCATCAGACGGAGAGGATGAAGACGGTGACGACATTCAAGAGTCACACCTCTACAGGACTTCTCCATCCCCAACACACGCCAACCTGTTCACATCTGCTGCCATGGCAACGGGGGGGAGGGGCCTGAGGAGCGGATTGGCCAGCAGGAATCCAGGAAGTGGAGACAGGTCATGGAGGAGAGATGAGCCAGCGTGGACAGAGAGGAGAGAAGCAGGTAAGGATGCATGAATGCTTTCAATATCAATAAATGTGTGAATGAATAGAGCACTGACATGCATGTGCTTCTGTCTGATGGCTCATTATAAGGTTATGTTAGCATTAGTGCTAAAGTTGTTGCAAACTTGGACATACTTTAATGTTAGTATTTCTGTGGCTGGAAACTGCTGATAACTGCTACAGAACATTGTTAACATTGCTTCTTGACTTGTGTGAATGCACATTTGCATTCTGTTATTATTTTATTGGCAGAAAATGTGACTATATAGTACATTGAATAGTAATTTAGAGACTATGGGAAAACTAACATCAACTGTGCTATTCATATTTGAAATACATCAAAACCACGCAAATTGTGACAGGTAGCTGAGTGAATAGGTTTTATGCCAAGAAGCTCTTTTCACTTGCACAGTTTGACAGATTTTTATATTTGCACAATCTGGAGATGAGATTGTGGCACTAATAGTTTGCCCAATATAGTGACAGCATTGCTTTTTCTCAGGTGTTGTTGAGCCACGCATCAAAGCCTGGAGGGTGTTTAAGAGGAAATCAGACTCCGTTCTTTTTATAGCCAATTTCAGACTCCCTCTGATGTGCAGGGGACGTGCCTAACACACACACACACAGACGCAACCATTCAGCAACCACTCTATGTTGGAATTTTTAAAAAAGTGTTATAGCAGGAGGGCAGCATCTTGATGGGAATCTTCCAGAAAATCTTTGAAATCTCCACAGTCTGCAGTGAACCACACGCTGTTGCAGCCCGGGGCTACCCAGTGAACACAGTCATTAGTTAACCACCAGATAGGCTATTTAAAGCCTGGCCTATCCCTTACTGCTGGCCAACAGGGCCTATTTGACTTGGAAAAATCCAATAAGGAAAGAGTGGTCAGTCTTGTCAGGGACTGTGGAAAATGGAACAAAAAGATAGATGACCTCAGGAGTGATTGATGAAGGAATAGCACGGAGGTCAGAATGGGGGTAAAGAGAGCTTGTGAGGGGATGTTGTTTTTGAAAGAGGTGGAATACATTCAGTTCATCATCTAACTAAACACATGTGTTTTGCAGTATGGCACGCTAGCTCGGGCAAACTCACACATTCTTTTTTTCTCTCTCTCTTTGTCTGCTCAGCCTTTTGAGATTGTGTTCCACATTAACTGAATGTGCAAAAACAATTTGTGTGCAAGAGTGCATACGTGTGCATGCTCATATGCATCCTACACAGTGTTTGTGTCCATTATTGTGTTTTTTTTGCTGCATATGTGTGTGTACATAAATCACTTCTTAATGCATTTCCCAGAAGAGATCTGGTCAGAGGAAATGTTGTGACTCACCTAATCTGTGGCCCATCCGCATGACTCAGCCAAGACTGGCCTCACCTCACACCTCCTGCTGGCTCAATCACTGATCCACATCTGTCTCATTTCCTCTCTGCCACTTATACCCCACCCTTCTCTCCTGCCTCCTTCTGCCTCGACCCCTCCCTCCCTCTTTCTGTTTCAATGACTGCAGGTTTACAAGGTGACTCAAGAAGCCGGGGGCAGCAGAAAACTGCGCCAACGCCAGACAGTGTGGCAGGGAAAAACAAAAGAAGGCCAGGACGGCCCAGAAAGCACCCACTGCCCTCCACTGTATCCTCCCCCATGCACTCATCTGCAGCTCCCTCCATGTCATCACCCGACCTCTTGCCAGCATACAGCCACAACAGAGATGGGAGAGAAGTAGGAGGGAGAAAAGAAGAAAGAGGGCCAGAGAGAGATCGAAGAGGCGATACAGTGCAGCAGGTGACAGAGTTGGAGCTGCAGGCCAGGAGGAAAAGAGGACGGAAGAGAAAACATGGTGACTCTCCTTGTCATCAGAGGTAAACACTCACAATTGTATCATAAAGTACCTGAGCTGGTTGACTTGAAAATTAAATACAACCACTCACTACTGCTATATTAACCCATCGTTTTCAGCACTGTGTGCTAAACCAGTGCCTTTTCTCTCTTTCTCTTTTTCCTCTCTATCGTTCTATCTCTCTCTTCATGCTTTCCTTTTAGTGTCGCTGAGGACAAACCAGAGTGTGACACCCCCCCTGAATGTTTTAGCCAATCAGATGTCGACCCAGCTCCATCCCAACCAGTAACCATCCAAAGAGAGGAGAGAGCAGATGGTCCTCCCAGGAAGAAGTTTCTGAGGGCAGGCCTTTACTCTGATGATTACAAAACGACTAAGTGAGTTGACTAAATTCATAAACTCACTTATAACATTGTTCGTTGTATCGTTTGTAAAAAAATATGTATTTAATGTGTCTCTTTCCTAGTCCCCCCTCCGAAGCCCAGCAGCTGGGCAGAGAGAGTATGGAATACACACCAGAGGAGCATGAATATAGCCTTTTACCTGCTCCCATACATGTTGGTGAGTATATAAGAAAATGCAAACTGCTGTAGTTTGTTGTAGCTGTGATAGTTCATCCAAACTCCCTTTGTGTCCTCTAGGGAAGTACCTTAGGCTGAAGCGGATTCATTTCCAGTTACCTTATGATGTTATGTGGCTGTGGCAGCATGATCAGGTACAGTAGAGCCCCATAACACAGAATTAGAAAGTTGGAAGGTCGAGCTGATGCGTCTTTGGAAATGAGAAGGAGAACAGGAGATTTGTGAAGTGTTTTGAAAGTACATGCAATTCTCATGTTGTGTTGTTACAGCTTCACAGGCAGCCTGCTGTGCCCCTTAAAAGGAAGCGACGTTACTGTGAGTTGCCAGTATTGGATGTACTATCTTCAGGTTTGGTTGATGGATCAGATCAATACTTATACAGTGTCTTACTCTGTTTCTCCATCTCTGTTTCACTCAGGCCGGCTAAAAGAGAGGACTGTATCCCCTCACCAGACAGTGGTGAGTTCATGTGGCTTGAAGTTGCTTCCTCCCAGTAAAGAATGCAGCTTTAACAACTGTTAAAACTTACACGTGTCCCACCATTTTCTTATTTTACAGGAGGAGAGCTCTAGTGAAATCACCAGCCTGTTTCCTCACCTCGACATGGATCCTTTGACCAGCAGTGAGAGGTACGGAAAGAACATAGCGAAAAACATTTCAAGATAAACCAGTTGACGCATTGTTGCTGAACGAATGTCAGGGTGGATGGCTAATGTTTCTCCCTGTGTGTCCGGGCCAGGAGCTTTGTGGTGAAACACCATGTGTTCCTTGTGAGGAACTGGGAGCTTGTGAGAGACAGACAGATCCGACTGAGGATAGAGAGGGAGAGAGACGCAGAGGGAGAGGAGAGGGACTCACAACGTCTGTCCTGTGATGGAGCCAATGGGGACGACAGCCACATCAAGTCAGGTCCATGAAGCAAGTGTGTGTGTTAGTTTTTGTTTCTGTAGGTGTTTGCGAATGCATTCATGAATGTTGTTGAACTCTCTATATGATCATTTTTACCGTACATCAGTATTGATTTCATCTGGTGTCTTTTACTTTATGTGCGCATGTGTGTGTGTGTGTGTGTGTGCGTGCTCATATTTGGCTTGTCTCTCCATATCATACTCAGCAGCACCAACTAAGTGGTTTTCCAACCACAGAATTTCAGCCTGCAAAGATGTTTCCCCATTTCTGTCATCCACCACTGGTGTCCAAGAACCCAGCAGGCATCGACTTTCCCCATTAGCAGGGAAACCACACAGTTTCCATCAAAGACTCCCTGACTGATAAATAGGAATGAAGGGGAAATAAGGACACTGGCATAATTACAGCTATATATGTAAAAATAAATGATATGCTGTTTTCATTCCCTCCTGCAACGCCTTTACTAACATAAAGAATACCATTTCAACTGTGACCTTCAGATCAGCCAGTGGGGGTGGAGGTGACGGTTATCAGCAGTGTCCCCCAGCATCAGAGTCAGGACACCTCCAGCTTGCTCACTGCCAGCCCCTGTGTGAGTGAACAAATTCAACACTACCCATGTAAAAAAAAAGAGGAGAGATCTTTTCTTTTAAGAATGCACATTTCCACGAGGATAAAAATCTGCTTTTGTAATTAGTTGTGCATACTTGTTCACCACAGCCCACCAAAACCCAGATCAGACAAGAGGAGGAGGGAGTGGAAGAAAAACGAGGGGAAGAAGAAGAGGTCTGCAGCAGAGAACAGAGAAGGAAACGGCTGAATGATTTACTTTTGACACTGCAGCATTCATAAGCTAACAGAAAGTGGTGAGTAGAGCATTAGATACAGGAGGGTCTGTGCGAGGTATATGCATTGTTTTGTTGATAGTATTTTGCCTTTATGTAGGTGGGATCACTCTGAGAAAGGGACCAGGCCCACCCCTGGACAGATGGACAGGAACTGATGTCATAACACTGCTATTACAAGTAGCAGTGCCAGAGAGAACAAGGGAGAAAAGGCGGGGAGAGTTGGAGAGTAATAGCGGCTGAAAATGCAAGAAAGACATCTCACACACTGACAGATGAGTGTGTTGAACCTAGCGCTCTGAAGGGCATCACACCAAGGATGAAACCATGGTAACACATCTTTTGTCCAAGCGGCGAGGGATGAGAGAAACAGAGATAGACTGTCCCGGATGAAAGAAAGAAACAGACCAGCTGAAATGAATTTGCACTAGTGCTGGATAAACAAGCACACTAAAGACTGTATGTATGCTGAGTGGACACACTATAAACACACACACATACACTTTGATTGCTCTTACTTCGGCACCTTAGGCAAACTGGGAAAGGCAGACATTGCTTGTAGACTGAAAGTGGACATATATGGTACTCAGCATTTCGGCTCTGAAGTTTTCAAGAGACGAGGAGCTCACAAGCTGCCCGGGGGGAACAAAAATGTAGCCTGGGTCCTAAGTAGGTCAGAATTGAACCCTCGTTTAATTGTTAAGCTTTCAAAGTCACATTGCACCTTTGGGAAATGACACGAGGTGAAGTGAACCAGTTTAAAGCTGTTGAGACAGTGTTAGGGGTTTTCTTCACTTTACCAAAACAGTGTCTGCTATGTACCAGTGAATAGGCAGGGGAGGGGGTGGGCTTAGTGATAGGAATTTTGGCATCGCTGCAAGAGAATTTCTAATGAGGTTTTAAAAAAAAAGTTATTTTTGAAAAAAAAAAAGACAACTTGAGCACTGTCAGCTAAAGAAATGGACAAGATATATTCATGATAGGAATGTTTATTGTTGACTATTTTCAGTATTGCTTCCTGGGGAAGGGGGGGGGGGGGGGGGGGGGGTAAAAAGTGTTTTGTTTACTTCAGACTGCCTTTGAGAATGTTTCGCTCTTTGCTCCAGAGCATTGACAATCAGAATGTCCTAGGGGAAGAAAAGAGAGGGGAAAGGGAATGAAAACTAGAATTGATTTGCCCCAAATGCTCTGTAGAAGTGCCATGTTGTCTTGTGTACGTACCTAAGCGAACTCATGCAGTCTTTAAAAGCAATATCTCCTCTGATAAGGACTATATAAGGACTTCCTTTGTTATGTTTTGGGTTTTTTTAAGTTGTGAATATTTGAGGATTGGAGGTCATTTTTCTGTATAGTTACATAGTAGATTGTTCTCATCTTAGGCGCGTTGGGCTAATCCACCTAGTGGAAGTAATCATAAGTGTTTAGTTTCATGTGAATGTACATAGAGAGAGACCTGTTTTCCTTCTATCAGCAGTAGCGTGTAAAATTAGTATTATACATGACAATACTATTGGGATTATACATACAACTTAATATTCAATCTTTCATTTTACTAACATGTTTTTAACCGATTAAACAGCTGACCAATATATCAGTTATTTCTCCTTAAAATTGACAATGATTGTATATGATTTTTTTGTAGAATTACATAATTTGTCTCTTTTTTTTTAGGTGAGCGTACCTTGTTTTTTTGTTTTTGTATTGGTCAGACAATCAGTGACAGTGAATTAGTTTTTCCAGTGTTAAATTTCTGCTCTCTTTCAGTAGTATGGTTTGTAACAACAAGCCAAGAAAGTGCAATTTCTTTGACTGTTTACATACTGTATGTATATTTTTCCTCTTTCCTTTTTTTTAACTAAGAGCACTACATTATTGCCAGTGGATGATTAACTTTATAGCAAAGGTACACATAAAGAGTTATTTATCTAGTTTGCATGACATGTAACCTTTGCCTGTTGCCTCTGATAATGTGCATCTGAAAAACAAAACATCAAAAACAGTTGTAACTCAATGCCATAGAATGTCAGCTCAGACTTTTTGCCTCTATAACCATAATAATAAAAGCATTTTATGTCTACTAGTACTAAACCCTGCGGACTCTTGGTATATTAGATATAAAGCCTTCTTCATGCTGTCGGTGTGATGTGTGTGTGGGTGTGTGTTTTGGGAGGTTACTGCAGTGATTTTAATCTGCTTAAGCTAACAGTGCTATCTAGTGGTGTTAGATTGTATATCTCACACCATGTTGTCCTCCATAATGACCCACAATGGAGGACGCTATCAAAGGAACACGGTTACAAGATGGGGGAGGGCTGCAGTTCACTCGGGAGATTTATTCTTCTCTCTGTGCCCTTCGCAACGTCCGAGGGCATCCCGGGATCTTTAGATCTGTGCCAAGAAGTGAGAGAAGTACTCCCCGTGAACTTAAAAGGGACAGAGTGTGTAGTTTGGTATTAATAGTGTTTTACAGAAGGCTCAACTGTGAGTTTTCACTTCCTTTGCAATCTGACACATTTAGGTAGTTTCCTGTCACATTTCAGATACCAACAAATACAATACATGCAATTTATGGTGAACATTTTCTGAGTGAGGTATCCCCTACATTTTTTCCACGATGGCTTATAAACTCTGATTAGTAAGGTGTTTTACATGCATGTAAATGCAAAAACTCATACAGCTGTACAGGTTTGGTTCATACTGATAATTTTATTTGGTGTATTTACAAACAAGCACATGCAGGAGGTGGACAGTGACTGACACTAGAGGGGTACTGAACTATGTGCAATAGTAGGACACGGGGATGTCTACAAGCTACATGACAACAGAGAGAAAAAGAGAGGAGGAGGAGGAAGTACAGAACTCATTGTTACACTTACACACACACACACAAGTGAAAGTGCAGGATGTGCAGACACACAGATGTGCTCACACTCATGTCTGCTTTCACTACCACATACACTGCCATGTGCACGCTCACTCGGGCGCACACACACGCACATTATGAACCCAGATAGATAGAGAGACACTAGATGGGTCAGATAGAGCCATTCCTTTCAGAAACCTCAAGATCAATAATTAGTACATCCAATAAATTAACAGCTTTCAAACAAATGCATTTGGACTATAACCTCACGTTTGAAAAAATATAATAACAAACAAAACAAGAAATTATCGACAATTTAATGTCAACTGATAGTTTACCTTTATCTATACTTCTGTGTGAGCATAAATTACACGTTATGAACACTGGCTTAACTTAATGCTACTGGACAGTTGCCAGAGTGACAGCAATGTCATGCTACATGGCATTGACACAATAACATGAGGAAACTTTGAAGAACTGAGATTTCCCTGATTGATCAATAGCAATGAAACTTTCCTGCTGAATTAAATGGAGGTCAAGTAGCCTTTCCTGACCAGTTAAAATCAGGTTCGTTCATATGAACTTTTAACTATTTACGCTATTGTTTTAGGCTTCAGGCGTCAACTTGAGAACAACAACAACAACAACATATCAAAACCGTGACAAACAAAATGCTTCCGGTTGTACATTTAACCATATGCATAGTCATCAATACAGAATAACTAATAAATATATGACACAAAGCAATGTGTTTCATATGGGCAACATTAAGACTCAACATATCATTTCCACCACTACCACATCATTAATATCAATGATTATGATAAGCAAACATGGCAGGAAGGGTAAGGATAAACACAAAAGCTGAGGTACAAGGTGAAGACCAGCCACCAAACCCACAGACTTTACAGTAGCGTTAACGAATTACACATCTGGGACTTTCTTACTGCATTCAATTTTAAGGTCAGATAGTGTTGAACAAGAGCTGAGCATAGTTTTGTGAGGCGTTTATTCCAACAAATGTTGGCCTCCTTGAGGTCTCTGGACGAGTAGAGAGATGAGCTACAGATTGCTGTTGTCTGATATTATCTTCTATAACTGTGTCTATATCTGATAGATAGATAGTTTCTGGCATTCATTCAAAGCATTCATGGCACATTACAATGCATACAGTGTTTAAGGTATGAAGCTAAATCTGAAGTTCGTATGAATATGATGTCAGAATGGCAATACATAAAGCACGAAGGAGGGAAAATACTGGATTTTGTACTTAAAACAACACATATACCGTTTTTCATTAAACCACTTAATGTGTGTGTAAACTTGTAAAGATAAAGACTGAATCCATTGCTTTTTTATCATCTACTTCCTCAATGTGGCCACAGTATTAAGCTGCTGCTTATGTTTTACTATCTGCTTTCTCTTGTTCATCTATCTATCTATTTATCTATCTTGGTAATATCAATCATCTCAATTTATATACCTATATATATTTTTTATGTATATTTATACAGTCAAATAGAGTAGCAGAAACATGTCAAACACACATGAACCAGGCGATAAAGGTGAGAGGTCAATAGAACACAGATCTACACAGCTACAATTCACTACATTACTACGCAGTATGCAACAGGAGCTACGGCCCAGTACTCTAACATGCTTTCTCCACTCAACAACCTGTGAGCCGCGACTCTCTACAGCTGATGGCTAGAGATATTAACGTGGCTATTACCAGGCTGTTGACTGTCGCCTCCTCAAATAGGCAGCCGCTGATCTGAAAGCACTTGAATCTGCTCGTGGTTGGTAGCACAGAATTTCCCCTGTAACCATTCTCAGATCAGTGGCTGACAAGGAAGGCGGAGATTGAGAAAAGGACATTGAAAGGGATACTTCACTCTGAGATCAAAAGTCTTCCAGTATGAAATGATCAAAATTTGACTTGAGTCATTATTTCACACCATCTGCTGCATTCCTGCTGTTTAAATCCATTAGTTTAATGCTACCAAACTGGGTGGATTGTGATGGAGAAAAAACTGCCATATGTTCATAAAGAGAGAGGGCTGCAGACTGCTTGTGATGCACGTACAGCAGAACAGATGGTGTTATGCACTCAACTCAAACTCTAACCAAGCAAGCGTAAAATATCCCTTTCAGAGTAGTGGAGCCTCACCATAACCTCTCAATACTCGCCTAAAATATATATATATTTTATTTTGTTTTTTTTAATGATTGAGTGCAGCTGTTATGGTGCCGAAGTCACATGATGAGGGAGGTGTAGCCAATAGGTACGAGCCCCTCATTGTCTCCCTGACGACAGCGGATCCAGTCTTGATCGACTCCTCCTAACACCACGAGTTCCTCCCCTTTGCAGAAGCTGAGCTCCGAACCTACTCCAGTGTGGTCACACAGCGTTCGTACTGACCTGAGGACAGACAGCAGACATTCTCAGCCAAAATGGTCTACATACACACCAACCACAAACAGTGACATCATTTCCAACATAGCCGAACCTTGGATGAGTCAGAAAGCAGGATCGCTCAGTCAGACTGTCAGTAATGACAAAACAGGCGCAATCCTGGTGTCTCCTACACCCACTGGTGCTCTTGGAGGGGGGATGGAAGTCATTTTAAAAAAGGAAAAAACACGCCAAAACTAGATACCCTGAGGCAAGTGTACAGAGTGCGCGTTAGCTTATATTTATTGAAGTATTTTTTTTATTTTACCATCCACCTGCAATTTGATTTTTTTATGCCACACCCTAGCCATGGATAAAGGCGCATTTCTTTTCTTTTTTTATTATAGTCCTTTAAAGTTTGAGATTTTGAAACTATAATATTGCTTTCTCATCAGCCCATCAATGTTGTCGAAAAGCTAGAACATAAAGGCCCAAAATGTGACATTACTCTAAATTTTTTATTAAATTAGAGTGAAAATGAGTTGTGTCTAAAGAGAAACTTAGGGTATGATTTCCCAGTTCTACGATTTGAACCCCTTATGGAGATATTAGAGGCGCAGTGGGAACAAGATCTGGGTGCTCCACTTTTGAATGAGACTTGGAAAGCAATCCTTGAACAAGTACACAACTCTTCCCCCTGTAGTACACATGGACTCATGTAATTTAAGAGTTTTCTCCTTGTCCACCAAATTAAATTGGGTCTCAGAGCACAGAGGAATTTTGTACTATTGTGTACATTTTTTGTATAACACCTCCTTTTGACCTTAGATTATAGCGCCAACATATGGTTCTGTCAAAATTGGGAGACTTTTGTCTGAGAATTCCAGTTTGATTCAATTAAGTTTGTAATATTTTGAATAATAATAGACTCTTCTGGAAAATTTTTGCTATTTTTTAAAGCTTGTAAAAATGGCGAAAATGTACCATCCTTCCAAGTTGAATGAAAACTGAATAAGCGGTCTGAGATATCAACTGTGAGATAACAAAAGGCAGATTTATCCATGACCCCCTCTATGGCTGCATCTCAGCCAACACAAATGCAAAAAAACAACAAAATAAATCCACCCTCCATAAACATCACCATCACTTTGTGTTGTACCTGAGTGGTCTGGGTTTGTCTTTCATCTCCAGTGCATCTACTTCTTTTTCTGACTCTGGCTTACTTTCTCCGTGGTGCTCCGGGGCCCTCCTTATTATCGGGGTGGAGCTGCTGCTCACTATTCGGGTTAGTGCAGTGACACCAGGGGCCAGCCACTGAGAGGGACGCCTGCAGAGACAGACAGAAACAGGACGAGAGGAATTGAAAAACAGAAAGCGAATGTGGGACAGATGGCCAGAGAAGAATCACAGAAAGTTTCCAGTCGTGCAGAAAATATCCATGGAGATTTTGGAGTTTCTGACAGTCACAACAAGGTTTGAATTCACAAATGCATTACTTTCTCTCTAGCTAAAGATGTAAAAGTCAGTATATGTGATGCATTCATTGGCTAACCTGGTTGGTGGTGTGTGACCTGGTGGGCTATTGGGGCTTTTAGAGGCTCCAAAGAGCCGCCCCAGACCCCAGGGAACCTGAGCACCACTGCTGACCGGCGCAAAGTCACTCGCTGCCTGGGCCTGGAGATGTGGCAGATCTGTCTTCATCTCCTCCTTTTTCAGGTTCAGCTCAGCGAGGTTCTGGCTCAGTCTGCCTCCCCAGCGCATCACAGCCCCCCATCCCTGCTGGATCACCTATGATTAAAAAGAATTTCAGCCCTGCAGGATGACACAAACATATTTGACTACAAACACTGAACAGACACACAAGGTAAAGTACCTGTCCTGCCTGCTGAGCAAGGCTGTCCTCCTCAACATTAGGAAGAGGCAAGTCTTCAATTTCCTTCTCCTGCACCCACAGCAGCTGAGGGCTTGTCTGCCCTAGAGCGACTGAAGCCTTTATGGGTGCAGCACTGCTATGTGTTGACTGCCCTGATCCTCCGTTCTTTGGATTAGCTAATGGTGACGATTTCTCTTTGGCTGCCTGATGTTCTGGGCTTCCAAAGTTTACTTCTGACAGGCTTCTGCAGCCTGTGGGTTTGGTTGTGGACCCCTCTGTTGAGAGCTGGAATCCAGCATCCTGACAAGGTGGACTGGGGATCTCTGGACTGTGACTATCTGGCTCTAAATGGTGGTGTTGGAAGAGCAGGTCGAGGTTGAAGGTCAGCAGGCTGAGAGGCTGCAAAACGAGGAGCAGCTCCTCGAACAGAGACTGGCAGGTGGTCAGTGACAGACGCATAAAGGAGGTGGGACGGTAATACGTCTCCAGGACATCTGGGAGGAAGTGAGATTGCTGTTACGTACATGCTCGCCCACAAGAATGGGATGAGATGAAGTGAAGGAAACTTACCACTGCAGGACTGAAGGTGAGACAGCCAGAAATCAAGAAGTTTGGTACTAGAAAAAAATAGAGATAAGAGAAAACTGAGGACACAAAGAGGAGATGTGCAGGCAAATAAATAAAAAATCTAATTATATTTTCAAACAACTGATGACAGAGCACTTTTCATGCTACCAGAGAGGGTTAGGAGCCAGTACTTACTTCAGCAGGCCAAGGAGGAATGCATTGAACCTGTGTTTGCTCTGTCTCAGCTGGGGCAGCTCTCCAACTCGAACTTGTAGGTTAAACAAGGCCTGTGTTTTTGGACCTTGAAAAATGGGTTGAGAGGAAGAGGAAAAAATATATACAAAGGGAGGGGGAGAGAGAGAGAGAGAGACAGAGACAAAGAGAGAGAAAAGAATCAACAGAGGAGAGCCTTGCTGTGAAACTTGGCACTCACAGGCCAATCAATATCTGCATCCTGTTTTTCGCTTTATTCAGCATTTTAGACACTAAAATCAACCAGTATTGACTGATGTGTGGGAAAATGAGAGACAGAAAAAGTCCAGGGTTTATCATTATCATCCAGGGGGGTGGAAAAAACCTAATATTAAATCTATATTCATGTCTATAAATGCAAATTTTCCTATAATCCTTGGCGCGCTACCTGGTCTGGTTGAAGTCTGGACCAGACCCCAGGCGGAGTTTGGCCTCCTTCCTGCAATCAGGTCACTCTGGTGGGGTTTCAAGCCATCGGTCAGCAAGCTGTGCAGGGCAGGGCAGAGGCACTGCAGCACCAGCCGGCCCAGAGATGGATTTATAGTGCTGTCTCCTGATAAGGCCTGAGAGGAGAGGAGCAGAGAGGAGAGGAAAATGGGATAGAGTGAGGAAGAAGATGTGCAGTGATGAGGGCAACAGGGGAATAGATCAGAGAGGATGACTCAAGAGAGGGAGGGAAGGAAAATGGGACACATAAATGGGGGTTTGAGAGAAATGGGGCGATGAGGGACGATATGATGTGAGAGGTGGCTGTTTTGGGGGATTGGGGTGGTGGAGTTAGTTTACAAAGAAATTCTTAAGACTACGAGGTTGGGTTATCTAAAGATATTCTAGTACCTTGTTAACTGAGAGAGACTGAGGAGAGACGGAACAAAATATGTAGAGTCAGAACAAGAGGGAAGGGAGGGAAAGCATTTTCAAAGATATACAGTAATACAATTACATTTTGTTTCTCGATAAAGAGATTTGCTATTGAGTGAGACAGAACACAACATAGTAAAACAAACAAAAACAGGACATATTTTATTTGTCTTATTTCTGTTCTACAAAAACCCACTCGTGATGTAAATTCAGCAGTGACTGACCTTTTGAACTACAGTCCGAGAAGAGCTGAACTGGGCCAAGATGGCTTCCACTGCCACACTGACAGCACTGACCAGAGCTGGAGGGAAGAAAAATGGTCTACAGTTAAACTGTAGGAGCTACAGACATCAGGGACAAGGCTACGCACACAGGTGAGAAGCACACCTTTTTTTTCCTGCAGGCAGAAAGAGGACAGGCCCAGACCTCTCATTGGATGCTTCACATCTTCGCCCATCCAGGATGTCTCTGTCCTCTGTACTGAGCCCGCAAACGACACACTACGAACAGCTGACAGTGACAGTAAAGGAGCAATTACTTACTGTGCAAGTATATATATAAAAAAAAAAAGAGTAAAATAACATAAGTAAAATGAATCACCACAAACTGGCCTTAACTAAAATATTAGTGTTATTAGCAGGAGCAATTAGGCAATGAGAAGCATAGGAGTAGGCAGATAGAAGCAGATGGTACTAGCGACAACAGACAGTGGGTGACGACGTCCTGTAAATATTGGTTTTCTGTGGTGGGCTTTCAACATCTGGATCTGTGAAGACAACTTCCTGTATGCATCAGGGATAAACCGGATCATCCCATGCACTGATCTTGACTCACACTGGAGCACACAAATTCCATTGGTGTTTATGAAACTCATACAAACACTCATACATACTTACTATAAGTCAGGTCAGATACAGTTACAGACATGTGCAAACGACAGGTATTGTGTAGGGTGTGATGTTTATATAAATTGATTTATATAAACTAGTTATATAAATACAAACATTCTTCTAATGAACAGGATGCAGTGGACCTTAATTACTTTGAAACTGCCCTAAATGTACAAACACACAGATAAAAGAGGTTAACTTAAATACAAATTCTTTATGTTACAAAATCAACAGCACAGTACTTGGGTTGTGCTTGGCATGAAATGCATATGTCCATTTCAACACACCATGCAAAAACAAAAACTAAACAAAAACAACAGGGAGACAGACCGGACCAGGCCGACACAAAGACAGACAGATAGAGGCAGACTAAGAGAAAGAGAGTGATGAGAGTGACTCTGGACACCCTCTGACAGGAACAGCTGTTACCCTTCTGCAGGCCCTTTGCAGATTTGAAAAGACAGCGTAGATAAGATGTATCAGATGACCTGCAGGAAGCTGCCTTCTGATAAACAGCTACGGTTACCCAGTTCTTTCAAATCTGCAAATCCCTCAGGTTGAAAAAGTGACAAAAGTGTGAGGGCCACCATATCCAGAGCACAGAATAAAGACAGAAACAGACAGACATGCGTGCAAGCAAAATGTCAGACGAAGAGAGAGTGTAAGATGTAGGGAGAGAGAAGAGAGAGAAATCTTACTCGCCACGCGTGACTGCGGAGGAGCCTGGTAGAGTTTTGGGGGTAGGGGGGGTGCCCTGGGCGGTATAGGAGGGTAGAGGTTTGGATAGTAGAGGGGAGCAGCGAGGGCAGGCAAGGTGTGAGAGCGGGGAAAAAGCGGGGAACTGAGGCAGGAGCCTGCTGCGCCTGGAGGGGGCGCACCTGAGCGCTGGGGAGGGGAGAGGGCTCCGATAGGGGAAAGGCGAGGGGGCGCACCCCTGTGCAGAGGGCAGTTTTTAGGGTGGTACAGGTAATATGTGGGGAGAGGAGGAAGCTCTTTAGATGTCCTGGCCTTGTTGCTGTTGGGGTCTGTGTGTGAGTGTTTTCCAGAGTACAGCGAATCCATACCATTGACACTGTTTGATAATGTCATCATGACATCAATGTTCTTATATGGGGTGGTGCAGCCTTGAGCCTCTGTGGTGCCACTAACAGGTTTGTCTGAATTGGTGTGTGTGTCACTCTGCTTCTCTGAGGCACTACAGTACAGAGAGTCAAAATTAGAGATAGAGTCAGACTCAAAGTCCCTGTGTGTGTTAAAGATATTCCCATAATCAGGAGAGTCTACATCACAATCAGCCTGGGATTCATAGTTAAACCCAGAGCTCAAATCCGTACTGGAATCATCTCTGTGTATAGCAGCTGAGCTGGCAGCAGGGGCCCACTGTGTGCTGCAATATTTGTCTGTGGACTCCCTGCCTACGTGGCTAAGGGGTCTAGGATCTGCAAAGGGCTGGGAGTTACAGTAGCCTGGGCAATAGGAAGGGAAGGCAGTGTGGAGGAAGTAGGGTTGGGAGGACTGGGCGAGAGACAGTGGGGGGGAGGAAACTGCTTATTGTAATGGGTAAAAAGGCCAAATATTTTAAGGTGCAGGTGTCAGGAAGGAGAGGGCAGGCGCACAAGCAATATGTGATATGTGGGAGCAAAGCGGAGCCATGGACAAACAATGAAAACAACAGAATGGGATGGATAGGTGAGAAAAATGAGGAAGATTAAAGTAAAAAAAAATGTGGCAAAGAAATGGGAAGGAGAGAGAGATGCAGAAAATGTTAGTGTCTGTTGAGAGAAAAATGCACATTCATGAGTGTATTCCAGCAGAAAATCGTCATCATGTAACATCATGCAGTAATGCAGTATTTAAACAGTTGATTGACAGTTACAAACCGACAGTGCATGAGAGTCAATGGAGTTGATTTATGAAGAGCTATAACCACAGTCTTTCATTTAAGAGGGTTTGACACAACAGGAAATGATATTGTGGCCATAAAGGAATAACTGTTAAGCAGTCTCAAAGCTGCACAGTAGAAATACTTAATCTGTCAATCAGCCACTCATTCAATGACACCATAATTAAAAAGCTATCATGAATCACACCGATGTATCATCTTAGGATCCAAGTTTTCTGCATGACATCTGGTTTCACTTTCATTCTATACTTGAATTCAGAGTTATGAATATTAAACACACTGGGTGCCAGTCTTTACGGTTTTGTACTTTACTGCAGTGCGTGCCATCATCACCTCTGGATCACCTTCTCTCTCCCTCTCTTTCTCTTCTCTGCCTTTGTTTTCTACCTCTCTCCAGCTCCGTCCCCATCACCCCTCCCGTCTCCACCAGTACAGCATACAGTGTAATGCTGAGTCAGTCAACAGATAGCAGAGTTGAGCGTTAATGCTCAATCACCATGTCAGTGTCTCTGAACATTCAGAGACTGTGGCAACACAATTTTCAGTACATTCAATTACCTGTGACAGACTGCTTGGCTATGGGCTACAAAATGAGCTAGAAAGCAACCATACCTTGGTTAGACTTGAGCTGTCTTTGAACTGTAACATACTCATGATACTTCCTATTTTGACTAACACTAGCTCTCAGCAATTGGTCCATGTACTAAGATCCACCCCTTGGGCTCTTAAAGGTGTACACACATATTTGTGGCTTATACCCTCCCAGCTTGTTGCAGTGATTTGGGGGAAACTTCTGCAGCAGTAATTAAATTCACTTTTCTGATGAGAAAGCAAAGGTAAATTAACTATACATCAATCAGAGAACTAGTTTTACTAATAAAATTAGTAGCAAATTGGCGCTGGGTGATTTAAATTAAACATACACCCTACTGTCTCTCGACTTTGACAATGTAATTCTTAGTGCATATAGTGTACTGCAGCACTGTATTAGATAAGTAACTTGATCTTAGCTATCTGTGCCACTCTAGGGAACAATGGTAGGGTGGGGTGGTAGACGGACAGGATAGACAACAAGAGAAAATCATCCCAACTTGATGGGATGTAAAACCAGTAAAGAGGCAGAGAAAGAGCGACAGGAAATTATTTTAGGATACAAAGACAGAAAAAAAGAGAAAGTAGAAGAGTCCAGCTGAGAATGAATGGTAAAAAGAAGTAAGAGGAAGGTAGTGGGCACTCCATTATCCCACCTCCCCTTGGTCTGAAGAGTGGATGAATAATTGAATAAGGCAATGATGACATCACACTCTGATAACCAGCGCAGGAAAAACTGTCTGGAAAGTTTCCAACCTCCTCTTTCTCCTCAAATTACCTTCACTCCCTTCACTGGCTTTATCCCTCTGTCTCTCACTGTTCCTCATGTTCTGTCTCCAGCTTCTACTGTCTTGTTCACTTCCCCTCTCACCATGAAATCACTGTCTGTTTATCCCCCGACCTCATTTATCCATCATGTCATCCCTTTCTGTGACTCTTCGCTCTCATCCCATATATCATTTCCATAAGTGAGTCAACATTTTTACCAACATTTTTGTTTTCTGTTTCTTTATATTGTACTGGGATGCTATTTGTGCATCACTGAGAAAGTGACCAAGCGGACTGTCAGTCTGTCTTTCCCATATATGCTTCTCTACATCATCTGACCATGCCAGATTTGTTGTGTCGTCCAAATTACCCTGAGTTACTTTGATGTGTTTATTTTCTTCCATACACACACATAAATGCATTATCATTAGCATCACCATGGACATTCATACTCACCCGTAGTTCTTGATTCAAAAGTCCTTTCTCCATCAGCTCGTCCTCTCACCTCCACCTCTTTCTCCTCTTGTTTTTCTTCTTGTTTTTCTTGTTCTTGTTCTTCTTTGCCTTCCTTCTCCTCCCTCTTAACTTCATCACACTCCCACTCTCTGCCCATGGTCCACAGGCTGCTGTCACTCACTGAGCAGCCAATCTTCTGTGATGGGCACAGCTCCGGTTGTCCACCCTCCTTGTCCGCTCTCTGGAGCATTTCCTTCAGGGCAGCCATTGAAGTGAGGGCTGGTGGCGGCTGCATGAAGAAGGCCTGAGCCTGAGAGGTGTACTCCCATTGGTTTCCATCGCTGCCCACCGTCTCTCTTCTCCACCTCAGGTTGTACAGTATATCTGGATCTGGAGTAATAACTGTTGGGTCAGGATCTGGGTCAGTGATCACCTTTGTTTGGGGGGAGGCGTTCTTGCTGCGGAAACGCATCTCTTTAAAACTTGTGACCTTTGGAGCTGACCCTGGAGCTGACCCTGGAGAACTGAGCTTCTTTTGAGCTTCCATATGAGATTTTCTCATTTCCAGGGGTGGGGCTTCACCATCAGGTGTAAATGCTATGAGCCAATCAAATCGCTCAGGTTGTGTAGAGTTGGCAGGGAGAGTGCTGACTTTAATAGATGGCAAAGATGGAGGGATTGGGGGTAAAGGACGAGGTGGAGGAGGAGGTGGAGGTGAATCTGGTAAATCAGCGGGGTACTGGAAAGACTCATATTCTTTGCTTTTAGCTTCATGTGTATTGCTAAGACCAGTGCTGTAGTAAAGGTCAGAGGTTAGACCGCTGTTCCTCTTCCTTCGCCTTGCCATCTCAGTGAATGTGGTGGTTCTTTGTGTGTCTTTGCCTTCAGCTATATCTACTCTTCGATCTGCATCCAACTTGCTTCTGCTGCTCCATCCATCTTTAGTCACCAGCCCAGTGTCACATTCCTTCTCCTCCTCTCTCTCTTTCAGTCTGAACTCATATGGCTCCACAGACCTGGACGAGACAACATTATCCCCCTCGTCCTCTAACCCTCCAACACAAACACCAAGCTCTGGGCTGAGTTTGAGGAGCTCAGCTTGGGTCAATCCAGCGAGCATCAGTAGCTTCCGAATCTCTACATCCAGAGCATGGAAGGATGGGGGAGGAGGTAGGGCAGGTGGGGGTGGTATGGCAGGAGGAGATGAGGAGGATACTGATATAACTGGTGGAGGAGGTAGAGGTGGGGGACGTGTGGTAGGAGGAGGAAGGGAAAGGGGGGTTTTATCCTGTTCGGCTTGAAGAGCAGCGAGTCGCTGTGCCTCCTTTCTGGCAAGGTGACGCCTCCGAGGTGGAGGAATGGGAGGAGTCGGGGTGGGGTTAGATGGCGGTGGAGAAGTAGTGGTATAGAGGGTGAGGTAAGGGACCGGTTTAGAGGTGGGGAGAGGAGGAATGGACGGTGGAGATGGAGGCAGTGGTTTCTCACACCTAAAAGTGGTGAATGTGGGGGATGAGGAGTTAGGGGAGAAAGTAGACAATGTAGGAGAGGTGGAGACAGCCATGGAGGTAGTCTCTCTGCTGATATTGATGTAGGTGTGGAGGTCAGAGCTTACGCTGGCATGACGCGCGGGAGGTTTGGGGGGTCTAGGTGGCGGCTCGACAGGAGAAGGGGTGAGGGAATCAGGAACCAGAGGTTCGTCACAGTCTGATGGAGCAGTGAGGTCAACGCCTGCATCTGAAAACTCCTGAGAGTCTCCCATTGTTCCTGCTCTGCTTTTATACAACTTCCAGGGAATGTCGATGTTGCCCATTTCATCCATGACATCTGAGAGATCCTGCTCTTCCAGATCTCCAAGATCAAATCCCTTCTCGTGGAGTCTGGCAATGTACGCCAGTTTTACTTCCCTGTTCACCTTCTCTAAGCGATCCAGGTGGTCTAGCCGATCCCTCAGAACATCCCAGTGCTGTTCCCCCTCCAGATCCCAACGAGCCACTTGGATCACCTGGCTGAAGCGCTCCATTTTCCCAAACTCCCCTACTGATTCTAGAAAGTCAAGTAAGCCTAGTTTAGTGACTTCAGAATCACCTTTGACTCCCAAGTAGTCAGGAGAAGGGGAGTCAAGGGCAGAAGGGTAGCCCTCATCTGGGGAACAGGGGGAAATTGGGGAATGTGATGTTAAAGAGAAGGGATTCCGGCTAAGGGATGGGGGTAAACGCGCAGGAGCCTGGCATTCAGGGGCTTGTGGAACACAGTTGTCTTTGGGGGACAGAGGGACGGATAGATTATCTTGGTCGTGGGAAGAGCAGATGGAGGCAGACTGATCTGCACAGTCAGGCTCCAGATCAGAGCAGGAGCTGATGGAAGTGGAGGATGAGGAGGTAGAGGAGGAGAGCGAGAGCTCCAGGAGGGAGGGGGGACAGTCACAGCACGAGGGGACCAGGGTGTCATCATCTTCATCGTCGTCATCATTGTCAGCCTCCTCTTCATCATCATCAATATCAATATCCCCACTGCTCTCTTCCTCGTCGTCTTCTTCCTCTACTTTCACATTTTTCTTGTTGTCCAGATCCGCGCTTTCATCTGCTTTCTTGTCCTCATTTTCCAGACTAGCGGCAGGGCAGGCAGAGGGCTTCAGCTTGGCCTGTGCTGGCGAGGGAGGCTCAGGCTTCTCTTTGGCCCCTGTCCCATCCTGCCTCTGGGGCAACGGGGCCGGAGGAGGCGGTAGCTTCAGTTGCTGCCTGAGAGAGATGGTGTTGTTGTTGTTGTGGTTATGGTTAAACATACTGTTGTTGTCTTGTGGGGAGCGGCCGTCGCAGCACAAACATGGGAGGCTTGGCTCATTGCAATTCGGGTCAAGAGGGAGAACAGAGGGAAGCAGAGGAGGAGTGGCTGCTGGTGCAATTTGGGTTGCCGCCGTTGCACGGGCATTCTTGAGTTTGGGCTTAGCTGATTTGGGAATGGTGGAATTCTGTTTTTGTGAGCCAAACCTGGACTGGCTTATTGGTACGCGAGGCTGCACTCCCACCCTTGTTCTGGTGGGTGCAGTGGGGCCTTTGGTAGCCCGGCGTGGGGAGGACGTGCTGATCGTGTTCATGTTTTTATCCTCCCTCTGAAAACCAGGGCCATGAGACTTTGGTCCAGCTAAGGTAGTGGTCCGTCTGCTGACGTCAAAGCGCCGTGGCTTTGAAGGCTGAGAGGAGCAGCTAGAGGACTGCATTGTGGGAATGAGACTTCTTCGGATACTCTGATATTTCTGTTGCTATAGGAACAAGTATTGTAAAGGCTGGAGAGATCCAAACTATGACGCGCTGTGACGGTCACATCTTGGCTTGAATCCCAAGATCCTGTAACATCAAAGAAGACACAGTAAATAACAACTACGAGCTAATTCAGCTATTTAAAGACAGTGTTCTTGCTCCAAACATGTTCTCACATTAGGCTAAGTCTTACTAAGTTAAACCCATCACCTGGACCGTTCATTAAAAATTCTATTTGGGTTTTAAAACTTTTAGGTTTTCCTGTCCTGGGAGGACACAGCAGTGACATCAACACGCAGTGACATCAACACATGACTTTGTTTTCAAAGTCATTTATGAAATCTTTGGGTTTTGGACTGTTGGTCGGACAAAACAAGACATCTGAAAACATTACCTTAGAGTCATCACCGTGGAAAACTGTGATGGTCATTTATAACTTTTTTTTGACATTGACAAAATGCTTAATTTCTTAATCAAGAAAAGCATTGACAGATGATAATGAAACAAATGCTAGTTGTAGCCCTAATGTTACAATTTTTTGAGCAATCCAGTTTTTTTAAACATTGAGATGCCATGTAATTTGGACTTGAAATAAAAATGTACATAACATTAGTGCCACTCAATTGGTATGTAGGTTTTCTGCAGGGTCCATGTCTAGGCTACCTTGTTCCATCTGTTGTATTATTTCCTTGGTTATCTAGACATCTAATCAAATTCAAACACCCACCCACACTAATTGTCAGCTAATTTATAGCTCAATATCTGTCACTCATTATCTTCATCATTTATGTTACTAAGCAGTGATATTCATGAGTTTACAGTAGTAGAGCTGTGTCCATCTGTGCCAGTCCATCCTTACACAAGGCAGTAAGATCTAGATCAGAAGAATGCCATTTAAAAAAACACGGTACATAAAGCAATGACTGAACATAAAGCACATTCAACTGGAGCATGAAATAATCAGGCAGCAGCACTGAACAACACTGAATCTGCCTTTTTAAAGCCCACCTACCGAAGGCTATTGCTCATATATTCCTCCACAGTGCCCTTCACATAACTGAAGAATATTCAGCACTCAAGTGCTTGCTTACACTGGGCCTTTTGTCACAATGACCATTAAAGCCAAAAAAGCCTTGAAATAAAACAAAAACAGCACATCAGCATACGTAATTTAACCCGTCCTGTGCACAGTTTTTACCCCTGCATTTATTGATCCCACAGAGCTGATGTAGACAGGGAGGATGGGAGGAGAAGGGGGAGGAGGGGGTACCTCCAACCGCATCGCCCTGATATAGGCTACAGGCCCATCCGCCCCTATTATAACTCAAACATTACACATATTAGATACCAATGAAAACGAATTATAGTAATACATTTTCTCTTAAATTTATTCAAAAGTATTCCGCTGTTAAAAGCGTTATTGCATGTTTCATGACCTACGCAGGCTCCGTGCTGGAATAGGATCGGGTGTTTTGACTAGACTATGCAGATTCATTTCAAATAAAAAAAATAGCCTACAGCAGGACAGAAAATAAAAAATAGGACTCGACTCACAATCAGATTCAGGTGAAGATGGATGAAGGTCTCCATCTCATCGGGCTCTCTCACATCCCAGTCCGTGTGAATATGAGTCTGTCTCCGACGTTAACAGCCTCAGCATCGGTCTTCTCGCGAGCATTCAAGAAACCATCGCCCGACCCTCCACCATCAACCCCAACCAAACCACACCCCTTGCTTGCCATATCATCACATCCAATTCATCTTGAGTCATTTTCAGCTTCACCTCCTTCAAATAATTACTTTGGAGCCCTGCGTTATAAGAGGAGTGAGAGAGGAGTAATTTCCTTTAATTTTTCTTTATCTGCAATTGATTAATGCGATTATTAGTCTGTCTTAAAGGAAGTTGGTTAATATGCAAGCCTCACACATAGCCAACTATTGCTACTACTTATTGATTAATCTGTGGACTAGATAGATGATCAATCGATTGTTCAGTAAATAATATATTAGAAAATAATTAAAAAGGCCCATCATAACTTCCCAGAGGTAAAGATGATAAAGTCTTCAAAGTGCTTGCAATTTACCATCATACATGACAAGCAAAAGTATTAAATCCTCACATTTGAAACGCTGAAAATTTGAGCACTGTTGCTTGATAAATTACTGAAGTGATTCACTGTCCTAATAGTTCATTTTGTTGTCTATTTTAACCTACTAATCATTTCTGCTCTACAGCCAACACAGACAAAAACATTCTAAATATGAAAGAGACTGGTCATAAATTATTTATTAAAAGCAATAACATTCAGGCCAGTACAGACTTGATAGCATCAATATAAAATTATATGGAATTAGAGGGCTGACCAGGTTTAACAGTATGTCATCAATCAGGGTACATCTACTGTTATATATGCTGTCCCCCTTTAGTCCCTAATCAATTTCTACATCTATTCTTACAAAATCAAAACTGTGACTATCTGATTTGATTTGTACCTTCACCCTGCCGTGCATTCCTCAGGGCAGACAAATATGAAATCTAGACCAAACCACGTGTGACTGATTTCAGTGTCGTTCTCATATCAATGGCATTCTCCGATAGAGAAATGTCAGGCATATGGCAGGCATGTACTGAGGAAGTGTACATTATGCACTGGGTTCAATAAATAGATAACAGGCTGTTTGATGACATGCACAACCAAATATCTATAAATCATTTCAAAATTAAGAAAACTGATTTCTAAATATCACAGTCCTGTTCGAGGTCATGCTGTTGGGTGTCACAGGCTTGCTGCTGGCAAACCCGCTATTAAAAAAAATAAATAAAAAAGGGAGAGGAGTTGATCTTGGGTTCACGATAAAAGTCAAAAGGGAACCAGGCTGATGTTCCCTCTCACTTATTCCTCTTGTAGATTTTCTTGGCAAAGTTGAGGAAGACTGAGTGAGGAAGGTTTTGAGCGTGACAAGTGATGAGTTTCTGTAGCCGCTGGTAGCTCTCTTCTTCATATCTTTGGTACAGTGTGGGCATTTGAAGGGTGTTGTACAGTGCTTTGACCTTTTCCACACTAGCATCATCATGGTGTGCGTAACATGCCTAAGGAGGAGATGAAGATGAAATTAAGCTTTGCTAATGTACTAGCTAGTGACTTTAATAGTACTTCTGAAAAGGTGGGATCAGAGGCCAACACGTGCACAGAGGAGTAGAACGATCGTTACCATAAAAGCATGGAAACCCTCGACTAAGGAACAAATTATTACAATAAATTGGCTAATTCTGTTGCTGCAAAGCAATTTTGTTTATTGTTGAATGACGTTTCAGATAAAAACCCCTTTATTTTATGTTTAAGTTCACTTACTTCAAATTAGAGAATCTGTCTGTTGCATACACTAAATTATGGTTTATTATTTTTGCATTCTCTCTGATGTTTTTGTGAAGGAAACTTAACAAAAACCAGCAAAGTAAACTTTACATTATATTATATATTAAGATTATATTCTCATACCATACTTCTTTAGTTTCGTCTGACTGGGTGGGAGCCACAAGATCTGTGCACACAGCTCTGCACATGGTTTGCAGCCAAATAATATCAGCACATATTGAAAGTATTCAAATAGTACAGGTCGTTATCGGAAGTCTCACCTCCAGCTCTGCTCTCTGCTCAGGAGTCATAATTTCCAAAGCCTTCACTACCAGCCAGCTGCATTTGTTATCCTGGATGTCTGTACCAATCTTTCCTGTCACAGCAGGGTCTCCGTAACAGTCTAAGTAGTCATCCTGCAAATGAAACACACGGTTATTAACTCTGCAGCATATTATTCAATATGTGGTGTAAAAGTGGGATGGCGTGTAAAAGTAATTACTTGTATTTGAAAGAACTCTCCCATCTCAAGTAAGATGTGTTTGGCATTATTGTGTTCCTCTTCGCTTTTGATTCCTGCCTACAAAAGAAAGGTACAATAATTATGAGAAAGAGTATGACATTACTTTTCTTACTCCATATTGTGCTGACTGGCCTTATTCTAACCTTCTCAGAGACCAGTGTTGTCGAGCTTTAATTTGCTGCCACCCTTAAATGTCATCACCATCACACCTATGAGCTCCTTCTGTCATGTGCGTACAATATAAAAACACACTCACCATGTACATTGCAGCTGCCACCGGGAGGTAAAAAGAGTAAAAGGCAGTCTTGTATTTCACAATAGCTTTATACCTGAAAGACAAGGAGAGAAATAATTACCTATTTTCTTTGATAACAAACATCCCTCTCTGCAAATTTACATGACATTAAAGTTTACATTTAACTTCACTACCTCTCCATGGTGAATCTACTGAGGTCAATCTGACCCGGGGGAGATGTCATAAGGTCCAGAGCTTGGCCGAGCTCCGTCTGGAAAGATGTCTGAAACAAACAGAGATCCATTAAGGATCATGTTTGTGTGTCTGTGTGTGCCTGTGTCACCAATCAGGACGTATAGTACCTCAGTAAAAAGCTCCAGAAGGTGGACGTAGTAGGGCTGATCCCTGCAATGTCTGCGAAGCAGTCTGTAGATTGACCCTTCCAAGAGAAACGAATCATTGATGGCATTCAGACCTATTCCATCCTTAAAAACAAACAGACAGATTCACCTGAGATACAGAGCACACTATTAATAGTGAAAAGCAAACATCCACTTCACAAACAAAGCCATTTTAGGGTCTCTTTTCCCGAAATGTATCAAGTCTAACCTTCTTGTACCAGCAGGGCTGTCCTCTCCGAGTCACAGATGCATCCATGATATCATCCGCTACGAGAAAAAACGCCTGAAGCTGCAAGTAACAGAGACGCAGTTGTAACACGTACCACCCTTGCATAGTGTCAGTACAACAGTCAGTCTGAGTATGTGTTTGAGAGAGGAAGTTTTGGGCATACTGGGCAGCACAAAATACATCCTTTCCTACCAAGAAAAACCCATCTTTCTGTGTAAAACAGGTCCTCAATCTCATAGAGCTTGAGTATAAATAATAATTTTAAATAAATGAATATGGTTAAGACAAGTTTAGATATGAGAATGATGTGAATTTATTGGTTAGAGGTATAATAAACCACTGTGTCTCTGTTCTATCAAAATAAACTACAGTTTAGTTAATAACTAACCATTATTTTCATGGTAAATTAATCTGTCAATTATTTTCTCCAATAATTAGTTAGTTGTTTGGTATATATGATGCCAGAAAATTGTGAAAGATCAGGGTTTCCCAAAGCCCAAGGTGACATCCTCAAATGTCTTGTTATGTCTGCAACCCAAACACATTAAGTTTACTGTCACAGAGGAGTAAATAAACCAGAAAATATTTACATTTAATAAGCTTCAATCAGAGAATTTTAACTTAAAAAATGGCTCAAACCAATTAATCGATTATCAAAATAGTTTGTGATTCATTTAATAGTTGACAACCAACTGATTAATCGTTACAGGTCTACTGCAGTGCACAGTTAAAAAAAATATTTTTTGGATAACAATGCAGATCTATGGTGCAGAGGAATAGACTACATCATACTGTTTATTAATGGGATTTGATGACGATAAGAAAAATCTGGAATATTGCCAGACTTATATTTTAACATAATACATCCTTACCAACTCAACGCACCAACCAACCAACAGAGCCCGCTGCACTGTGTCCTGTGTGAGCTGACTGGGAGGGAGAAGTTCCCTCAGTGAGCCAATCACAGACAGGCCTCTGTTCCTCTTGCCTCCAGGGGAATTGTAAACCAAAACCTAAGAAAAAAGCATGCAGCTAAATGTCTATGCATGACACATTATTTCGCCATTTCTCAGACGTAACTCAGCAAAAGACAAGACAACATATATACCTCTCTCAGCCTGCTCAGAGCATCAGCCAGCGCAGGATCGGTGAGGTCCCCCTCTGAAAGCTCCTTCACCAGCTCCTGAAACTGGTCTTCAAACAGCTGTGGATCTGACAGCAGCGCCGTTTTGCTGTGTGTCCCATTACAAATGCTGTCTCCCTGGAAAGTAGAGGTGCACAGCAGAAGAGATGTGTTTTTTAACTTAAGAGGGGCGACGGCCAGCAGTGTAGTCCGGATTACTTTAGGGGCATTCATGCCCCAGCTCAGCAGACGTCTCATTCCCAAACCGGTGGTACAAGTGTTCTCACCAACCGTAAAAAAGATGGGCTCACACTTGTTGGACTGTAACGTTACCCTAACTCTTACAAGTTAATCACATAACGTCAATGACTTGTTCCCGTTTAGGAAAACTGCCAGGCTAAGTAGCTAACTATCTGGTCTCACAGCCCCCGAAGCTCACATGAGCTATGAGGATTAGCTAGGTAACGTAGAGTATTAGCTATCAAGTTCCCTTCATGAAAAGAAGCGTTAGCTGACATTAGTTTACATTTTTTCCTGGATCCATTCTGTTAACAAGGCTAGCTACAGCATACCGAATTAAAATATTTTTTCCCATACACATGTCTTTACGTACCATAATTATACTGTCTTGTTATCCCAAACTGTTCAGTATAGTACAGCAAATTCGTTTATCTTCTGTTTCTTCGTATGGCTGCTGAACTGAAGTCTGTGAACGTCTCCTAAAACCAGGATGTGCAGATTGTAGTTCACCGTACCGCCACTGTCCGTTTTATTACAAAACTGCCGAACTAGATTTCCCAACATCCATTGCGAGTGGTGCGTGTGGGCGTGGATTCCGAAGGCTCCATTTGACATTTAACGTTTTGATTGGCCAGCACCATCGAACCAAGATGGGTTTGCACACTGGCTGACCAATAAGATTTGAACAGGCGGGGTTTAAGTGGAGGGGGAGCTAGGGGTGAGCCCACAATCTGGGTGAGCTTCAGCTATTGTAGTTTTACGAGTAGAAAAGAGAAAAATTAACAAAACAGAGACTAAAGAATATTAACCTTACAGTATTGTCTGTTATGTTACCGTTCACAATACGTACAAAACATCAACATAAGTATTTTTATTTGATGTCTATCATTTATTTCATATTTTGAAATACATAACTTGCATTGGAAGTTTTGCCATTGACACTGCATTTAAAATCTGGAATAGGTCTCATATTTAGATACATTTATTATTCAGGTTTAAAGTCTATCTTTTTAAGCCTGCCATACAGATATACATTTCCTCAAATAAATCATGTTTTATGCAAGACAGGAGGTAGAAATACAGCTCAGTGCCTTAATAATGGATTGTGTGGGTGTGCCTGTATCTGTATGCATGCTAAGTGTGTATGCGTGTCATTTTTTAAAATTTGTTACATACATGAGTGTATCCAAAATGTGTGTTTACTGATATGCAGTCAATATCACCACTTAGGGAGCACACCAAAAATACTTTCGAAAGGACAAACCCCCTCAAATCTGACACAAATATTAATACACCCCAAAATCCAGTATCCAGAGCTGCCAGGCCCATCGTATGTGCACTGTCACTGGACTGACAGCAGTCCAAGGCTGTTTTTTGTCATTTAACCACCCATCCACAAGTCAGAAGAGAACCGTGCCAGCACATAGTGTGAAGCCCAACTCTATAACTTTTTAATTTGTCCGTACATTTATTGCAAAAGACTCTTCCTGTCGTCAGAGTCACAGTGCAATTTACACCTCTTTATCTAACAGGATCCGTCTGCTTTAGCCAGTGTCACAGATATGCCTGTGAAACATTTTTAAACCCTCTCAAAATCAAATTAGGATGCAGAGGCATGTTTAGAGCCATCTGGCAGAAGACTTTGGGAGCGCCGCTCAGCTTCGACTCTGACCTTCTCTTTCAGCTATCTATTAACACAAACACATTTCAAATGGCTACTATCATAGTTCTTGGGTGCAAAAGGAAAACAAGTAAGAAGCATTGTCAAAACATGCAGTTAAAGACATTCTGAAGACATGTTACTTTGTTACACGGGCGTTCAGGATTGAATGCACAAGGTTCCTGTTGTATTTGGGAGGCTTTAGCAAAAACATGCACATATGCAAATCAAACCACTGTGTCCAGGGGCCACCCACAGAGAATATATTTCAAATCGCTGAGTGTGTGTCTGTGGCGTGCATTAATGTCAATGTTAAAAATGCTGCCTTTTTTGGAAGGCCAATGTGGAGGTGGAAAACCATTGGAGAAAGTGAAAATAAGAATTGCAAAAAGAAGACGACAAAATCATCAACTCAGTAAAGGGTTTTCCGTGTGACAGCATTTGTCCTCATGTGCAGCCTCAACTGTTTATCTTACATTGTACTCAGCTAACTATGTTTATTGAGATGCATTTTCTTTAATCAATGGAAGACAAAATAAGGATTTCCATGATTACTTCACCTGAAAGATCCTGTAAATAAATAGGAATGTTCAAAAGGGCCAAAAGCAAATTGCAACCCATTATTAAGACTGAATGTACATGTGAGTAAGTTGCTGCAGCAGCATGAATGCTCGTTGAGTTCTGTCTCCAGTCTTGAGGAAAATATGTTTCCAGATGAGTATTGAGAGAGGGAGTGGAGAGTACAGCAGAAGAGATGCTTCTCGTTGGGTTGTCTTGGCCAGTTTATTCTGTTAGAACGGGGACCACACTGCCCAGAAATAAGCATCTACTGACCGTTTCACTGGTGTTGGACAGCGAAATAGTGAGAGCTCTAGGCTGATGTTCAGAGTGATAAAGAGCACCACTGAATAAGTCCATTTGCACAGACTTTCAAAATTTCAGTACTAGATATCTCCACTCCACTAAACTGTCCTAAACACCCTTTTCTTCAACCTCCTTTTTTCCTTCCCTTCCCTGTCTTCCTTACAACCCTGTCAACTTGTATGCCTCCTATTTTCCTCCATCCAACCCTCCTCTCCTCCTTACAGTGCAGACTCAGAGTAGAGAGCTCCTGATGACCCGTGCATCGCATGAGGTGTCACTAATCGACGTAGTGACGCAGAGGAGGAGCTTAAATCTCCACAGCTGCGCAGGTGGATCCCCTCTGGCACCCGACTGCTGTGGTGCCGGTTGTGTCGACTGTCACTGTGGGAATGGTGGTGTCCACGGCGATGAGAGTGATGGGAGTGATGGTTGGGGTGTCCTCGGTTGTTGTTCCACGGGGTCAGCAACACCTGAAGAAGTTTTTATCGAGTGAAGATTTAGACAAAGAGCAGATGGCTTTACTTGCAGAAGAAATAAAATGTAATTAAATTAAGTAAAATTGAATGTCAAACACACAGCTATGTTCATTTTCTTGTTTCGCAACGTACCCCTAATTTGATTTAAAATTCTCAAAGAACCATTTATTCAGAAAAATTATTAAAGAACCATTTAAAAGAGGTTGTTTACTGAACAAGTTGGGACCACAAACAACTTTCTTTGGAGCACCGTTAATGGTGCCTTAAGGAACCATTTTTGAGGGTTCTTTAAGGAAATTCTTGCTAAAAAGGTTCTTTGTGTTAGCACCTTTTTTCTGTGTGTAATTAGAACTTGTCATACTTGTTCAAAGGGCAGGTAGTTGGTGGCAGCGCTCTCAGCTCCACTCCTCCTCTTAGGACCCTGCCCTGTGCTCCCAGCATGCTCGGTGGAGGGCGATGTGTTGCGTTTGGAGCGCTGCAGGAAACGTGCCACCAGACCCCGAGTCACCTGCAGGAAAAGTAAAAAGTAAAGTAAAGCATAAGATTAAATAACAGTCAAACAATAATTCAGCTTTTGCTAAGACTCACATGGGAAGTGTAAACTATTGTAATCATTTGAGTGATGCTTCTCTTCTATTAACAAGTTTCAGACTAACCTTAAGGTCGCCCAAGGAACGGTGGCAGTCTTTAGGTAAATGCAGTGGTGAGGTGGGGGGAGGTTTTGAGGGGACCTGCACCCCTGTGGCTGCTGATTTCATGCTGCCTTTCGTTGGCAGGACGGCAGCTGGAGGTAAAGATGTGCGGGGCAACAGACATGCCTGAGAAGAGGGACCTTTGAGAGACAGTCAGAGAGTCCAAAAAAAAAAAGAGAGGGAAATAACATACAACTAAATGAAGAATATAAGGAGTGAGGTACAGAAGCTAAATTGAAATTCAGGGCTAGCCAAGTCTTAAAGAGGTGGTATTATGCTCATTTTCAGGTTCAAAATCCTATTCAGGGGTTGTACCAGAACCGTTTACATGGTTTAATTAAATTTTTTTGTCATACTGCACATTGCTGCAGCTCCTCTTTTCACCCTGTGTTGAAGGCTTTATTTTAGCTAAGGAGTGATACATCTTGTCTCTAAATGATCTCTGTTAGGAGTTGCACATGCACAGTTCTTAGTTAAGGACTACAAGCCAATCAGAAGCAGAGAAGGGCAGGTCAGCGAAAGGCGGGTTATAGCCAATCAGAAGCAGAGACAGGCGGGTCAGCGAAAAAACGTAAAGAACTTCAATTCAGCTGTAGGCTACATGTTGCTGACCAGCTTGGCAATATGGACTGGAGCAAGAGTTTCAGAGTGGTGAGTTATTAATCTGTAGCAAAAGTATCTTTCATCCATAAAGTTTTAACTGAGCTCTGTCTCTACATCACAGTAACAACTTTATGTCCATTGACTGCTTGGAGGGTAGCTAGTGTTTGGAAGGGAAAGGTGAGGTGTGTTGCAGCTCAGTGTTTTTCTACTGGTGTTTTGAGGGCGTGTCGGACTTGTCCCTCAGCATGCATTATGACACGTATTTACTTGTGACATCACAAGAAAGGGAAGTAAAGGCTGGACTACAAACGAGCTGTTTTCAGGCAGTTCAGAGCAGTGTTTTCTGTGGGAGATGGGAACTCCCTTTGGGCTGGACTTTGGGCTTTTTCATTTTGCAAACCTAGTACATGCACAAAAAAGATATATAACTCAATAAAGGAGAGGGAAAAAGCCAAAAAACATAATACCACCTCTTTAAATAACAAACCAAGTAGTCCTGACACAATACTGAGTTAAAATGCTAAACTTAACTCCCTAACTACATAAAAAGAGGGAAAAGAGAAGGAAACAAGATGGCATCTGTCCCCTATAGAGCTTCATAGCAAAGCGTTAAGCGTGGAAAAAGTTAACTAATTAAATGAACAGCAGAATCTCTACCTTTCTGTCATTAAGTTGGCAACACCATACAAAAGAACTGCGGACAAAGTCCTGATAAAATACCTCAGAATACACAAATAAAATGCAGAAAATGGACCAGAGGCTCAGAAGTGCTTCATCTAATCTTCATCTGTATATATCATTTACACATCTATCATAGCAGTAAGATACATTTCTGTTTGTCAAAAGTCTAGTCTTTTTTCAGAGTATGGAATCCTCATGCTCCGAAAGAAAGAATAGGTGTATATTATTTTGTGTTGAAATGTAATAGTCTGAAATCTAGCATAAGTAGTAAAAATTAGGCTACTTAGACTCAAAGATGCAGGTCTTTTGCTGTGTTCCATTACATATCCACCATTCAGGATGTATCATTTGAAAATAATATGTAAATGAGGAACATTATTATTTCCACAGCAGAATCTAATTTATCAATTTGTAATCAAATCACTACTAATTTAGATGTTGTGGAAGAGTTTCATAAATCACATGCACATGGGGACAGATTTGCATATCTCCTCCAGTGTTTAATCTGCTCTAGTTTCTAAGAGGGCTTGATGAAAGACGGCCATTAGGTGCAAATGAGTTGAATTGTATCTCCTCAAATCAACTTGGAAGTGGGTTTTTTCGGGGCTTTGTTGCCTTTAATTGGACAGTGAAATGTGAAAAGAGACACAAAGGAAGAGGGAGGCGGTGCTGAAATGTAACAAAGGCTCTGGGCCAGACTTCAATTTGTGCTTTAGACCGCTGAGCCACAAGAACATCACATCTTAAAGCCTTTTAGTTATGAGCTCTTACCTGTGTCCGTAGATGCTTTGCTGCCTACAGAGCCAAAGTCGACTACAGAAGAGGAGAAACAAGGGCAGGTTATGGATGTTGAAATTGTTATGTAAGAGGTGTGCTAATTTCTGTGTCTGACTTACCTGTGTCAGTCGAGGAGCCGAGGCCTGGCTCACTGTGTGACCTAACAAGACATAGGAGCCCTTCACGATCCCTTCTTGCATCTTCTCCATCCTTTTCACTTCTCCCAGTCTTTCGTCGAAGGAACAACGGTTGGCCCGGGAGAGCTGGCCCATTACCGTGACCACCACTCTGCTCACCGGCAGCTGAGGAGGGTGAAGCGGGAGGTGCAGACAAGGTTAGGGCAGCTCCTTGTCGTGAAGGATTGAAGGGGCGACCTTGAATCTCCGTGATGCAGGATCGCTGTTGAGAGGTGGAACACCCTATTGCTTCTAGCTGGGAACAGCTACTAGCTAACATGGCCTGGCGACGCAATACTGGAGAGCTGCAGGACAAAACAGGCAATCAATAAAATGATATGTGTGTGTGGCTGTGCTGTGCAGGCTTCCTTTTAGATTTTAACCTTCATTGAAATGAGTTTACATCCCAATAATTGTGCACTATGACAAGCAACAACATTCATTCATCTGTTCTGATATTACTGCAGAACACCATCAACTGTAGAGCCCTTACACTATTAAATCGTGTCTGCATGTGTGTGTTTGTCCTCACCTGTATGTGGTGGTTGCTGTGGTGGGTGAAGAGCAGGAGTTGGACCTCTCTCCTCTGAGGAAGCGCCTGGCTCGCGGCCCTCCTGCCAGAGGACTCTCTGGTGTCTGAGACGGGGGACCACGAAAGGTGATGTACTCCCCACCGTCTCCTCCGTCTCCCACCTCACCAGCAGCCCTGCTGCCCCTCTCCCCCTGGTTCCTCAGCCCAACCTCCAACAGACAGGAGTCCTCAGAGGGGGAGGAATCGTCAGGGATGTCCACGATCTCTGACATCAACAGGGATCCGCTGTCCATGGACACTAATAAGAAAATGGTATTTCTTTATTATGGGAGGGAGACATATAGCTTTCAGTTTAATTTATAGCAGTGTTGGAAAGATTAAGCATTTCTGTGTTTATTTAACTTTATTTTGTGTGCCTCCTCAAATTACTAATTACTAATATAACAAGAAAAAAGTATTTTTGCTATGTATGTATATAACATTTTAAAATACAGATATAACTTATGCAATTATAATTACATTATAGTATATACAGCCCCGATGTCTCGAAATCCCCAAATTTCCTTTCAGCACTTTGTTGACGTATTAAAACTCACCATCATTGACAACTGAGGTTATGAATTTGGTGGCACTATTGATAGTTCACATTCAATTTCATTTGTTAAATTAGGTCTAGACAAACTAATAACTTGCATGAATAAGTCTTTAATAAATATAGGCCTGTTGATTATTGTGTACATTTGACCCATAACAATTTCTCAGAGGCCAAGCACAATGAAAACGATCAAATCCTCACATTTGAGAACCACTAGTATGTAACGCATGCACTGTTTGTATCTGCATATTCTTTATGCTTTTATTGTTGATTGTTTTTTTGGCTAACTGGCATATTTTCAGAAATGTTTTTAATATGCACTGTCCCTGTCAAAATAAAAATAAAGTTAAAATAAAGAAAATGTTTGTAAATGTTGCTTGATAAATGACAATTAATTAGTAAAATATTTTGGAAAGGTTTTTGGCCTTTTGATTAATCATAAAATGCCACATTCTCCAAGATCATTCATATTACCATCTGCTTTTTTGTACTTAATCATATTGCCACTCTTTCAAAAGTTACATGTGAATCTATAACGATGTGTGATGGTTTCTCACCTTCTCCACTGAAGGCCGTAGAAGTTCCTCTCTCTCCAGACAGCTCAGTGCAGTGGGGGTCATACACTGTTGCCTTGACGGTCAAAAAAACAAGGATCAGCAGTGGGTACATCACACATAACACACACACACACTGATACTCACCTGGCTTGCAGCTCTTTGTCCCATCACAGCTTCATAAGGTGGGGGGCAGTCAGTGGGGTATAGAGGAACAGGGCTCTCCATGGAGCCATTATAGGTGATGCTAGATGTTAATACAAAAATATCAAACAAATCATTTTCCTTGCACGCTCTGTCCAATGTGTCTGCATTCTAATCATGTGCATGGCTATTACATACTGTACACAAGTGTGTTGTTGATGTTGATGTATAATAATGCATGTGGTACCTCTGAGCGTCTGTTTCAGAGCTGCAGGTGTACTCAGGAGGATAGTAGGGGGGCGGAGGTATGGGCGGGACAAACTCCTCAAAGTCCATGATGTTGGTCAGGAAGGCGTCTTGAGGCGTGGTGCATTCTGGGTTGACTGAACGAGAGCGATGTGGGGCCAGCTAGGCAACGAGAATGGGCAACACATCAAGATCATACTTACAACAGATAGATATAATGGGCCAAAGCGGGGTACAAATGTAAACCCTAATCGTTTAATGCAGCAGTGTAGTTACTGTAAAGCCGGGTGTCATTTGTGGCCAAAAAAAGCTAGTCTGGTATAAAATGTGCTGTGTCTGCACTCACCAGGTGCACAAGGTCCAGAGAGAATATATGGATACTGCAGGTCACAGTGGACAGAGTACAGATGATGGTTGAGAGAATGCTGAGACCACACGCACTGAACAAAAGGTCCTTCAGAGAAATACGCATTCAGAGAATGTAAATCTGACAACATACAGTAAAGGCATTTTATCATGTCACATTTAAAGGCTAAGTTCACAATTTGTAAGTCTGCCTTAAAACAATGGTCAGGTGCCAATGTGAACATTGAAACAGGTTTTTCTAGCTGTAATCATTCCTCCTGTTTATATTGGCTCCCTAAGATCCCTAATGTGCTTTGAATGTAAGTGATGGGGGACAAAATCCACAGTCCTTTTTTTGTGCAAAAATGGATTCAAACATTTATCTGAAGTAAATATGAGGCTTTAGCAGTCTGAGCGAGTAGACTCAAGTAGGTATCTTTCTCAGTTATAGTATTTTCTCTTTGGGTTTCCCTGGCAGTGTTCTCCCCTTATAGTTGCAGAATGTTTTCAGACAGACAGAAATGTGAACCTATCCTTAAATTTTTAACCTCTGCATTAAAATAAGTATTTGGGTCTCCAGAATGGAGACATATCCTACCCACCTTCAGCTGATGTCTGACTGAGTGACAGTCAGCATTCAAGTAGAGGACCAGGGTCTCCTCCTCTGTGATGGAGCAGGAGTGTGGGGGCGCGCAACATACACAAAGACCATTCTCCACCTACACACATTCCCATTCACAGAGGACTGGTGTGAAGCACTGAACCAACACTTAAAACATATTCACAGTTATTCCTGCCACGTGCTCCATGCATCTGGCTGGAAGGGCATTTCAGCATGAGGCAGAAGACAACACTTGCATAATGTTGTGTACCTGGCAGGTGAGCATAGACTTGACCATCTGTGCGTTCTGACAGGAGAGCATCGAGCCTGCCAAACTAAGGATCACACACACTGCAGACAGCAGCATGAACAGTGACACCTGTGGAGGAACACAGAGCCTTGTTTTGATATAGGGCCAAGAGTGTTCAGAGTTTTATTCTTCTAACCGAAGACTGTGACAGGTAATTTCACTGATGAACATACCTTCAGCCAGAGAAGATGAACTAAAAAGTGAAGGAACTGGTTTGGTTTTTAGATGGATTGAAAACCTGAACATTTTGCCCTGCATGTCACAGCCAGATCAACTAACTCCAAATTTTCCGTGGGTTACAGTTTAATCATACTGAATGCATACATGAATATGCACAATGTAAGTGCAGTATAAAATAGAACTGTTTTTATGTAAAGGTATACATAATTTTACAACTACACTTTGACAGAGGGCCTGAAGATTAGATAAATAAGCAGCAGGACCCACCTTAAAGGGTAACTTCTGTTTTTTCAACCTGGACCTTATTTTCCCATTTTCTTGTGTAAGTAAGATACTTTTTGTTTAACCAGAAACAGTTACTATATCGCTCTTGTTAAAGCCACCAGACTCCATTGATAAAAATAGCAATTTTACATTGCAGAACACAGGAGTTGCTGGTCTACTGCGGCCTCGGTCGGTTAGATTGTTTTTAATAATTGTGTAACTATGTTTTTAACTCTTTAAAACACCAAAATCACACAATAACACAAACTAACCGATTCAGGCAGCAGTAGACCAGAGAGGTACAACTGCTATTTTTTTTAAAGGAGTCTGGTGGCTTTGACAAGAGCCATAGAGCGTCTGTATACGCTTTAAAAAAAGGTCTATCTCTGTAGGGATCCTTTCCATAATATTGTAAGACACATATAATAACAATCTGAGCCTCTGTAAAACAAGTAGACGTACTTTGAATGGGCGCAATTGCCTGCAAGGATTTCGTTGCTGCCATGTTTCGCTGCTTGTCTTTAAGGCTCTTTCACTTTTCCAAAGTCAAGAATAAACTTTAAACCTTAGCTTTTAGTCCAGCATGGACAAAAAATCCTTAAAGTGCTCAGAATTGTGTTTTACATCTACAGTTGCATATCAACAGGACAAGCTCCATCTGCTGATGAAGATTATGTTATATGATCAAAAGCTCCAGAACAGCTAAAGGGACCTTATAGTGAGATTGCTTTCTTTCACTTCAGTTTACAACATGCTTAAATGGTGCATATTCCTAGACTAATTAATCAAATGACAATAACCTGGTTGACACAGTGAACATGGAGTTTTCAAGGTGGGCCCCTGGGGTCCTCTTTACTCTGCTGGTTCAGCATTGCTTGATGGTATATGGTTTTAAATCTATAGCTAAAAGACTTGAATACTCCTTTTATCAGATGGAAATATACATACCACCAGTGTCAGAGGTCTCCTCCATGAGATTATTCCAACTATGCCTGATGCCACCACCTGCAAACAGATACCACAAACATCAGAAAACACACCCTTCAGGATCTCTGTTTTTACATTCTTAATACTGTATGTTTTCTGTCAGGTTTACACTCACAAAGAAGCCAGCCCAGAATGGACAGGACTGCCTCACACGGGCTGAGGAGGTGAAGGCCATGCTGGTGAAAGAGAAAGCCAGGACCATGGCCCCTAGGCCCAGGTGGCACAGCCCCAGGTACAGGAGTAGCCGTGCCCCACCAGGCCCACGGCCTGACATGCCCCTGCGGCTGTCTGACCAGCCTCGAGACCCCGAAGCCACGCTGCTAGAGTCTGACGGAGAAGGCATGTTAAGCTTATCCGTGTGTGGAGGAGGCTGGGAGAGGTTTCACACTTACTCTGGGTTCATAAAAGTTCAGTTGTGTAGGTAGAAGTACAGGAGAGGCATAAATGCTGGCTTCAGAGCTCCACTCTGTCACAATTATGCACCAAGCGCTCCACTGGCAGGTGCCATAGGCTCTGCGCAATGCCCCATGGTGCGCACTATAGTCCAGTCAGTGAGTCCAAGAACTTTGTCAGCAGAAAGTTGAGAATTGAGCAGCCACAACACACTCACAGCCACCGTACTCACCTCATTTGACGTTTCAGCTGTGATACTAAGATTGCTTCAGTGAATACAGTGTCTCTTTCACCCCATACAGTTCAAAGGCCACTACAGCCTACAGAGTACAGTATATACCATTCTGCTGCTCAGTCATTCTCTGATAAAACACAATCATACCAATGGAGCTTGCCATCTATACATCACTATTATACTCATTTTGCTGCTCCCTCCTCTCCATCTTCTGCCTCCCACCTCTTCTTCCTCTCGCCAGAGGCATTGCGGTAACTGGAGAACAGAGCAGGCCGCAAATTTTTAAAGCATCCCAAAGAAAGCAGCTAATCCCTCCTCGTAGCAGAGACGACACCAGCCGGTCACTCCGTGTGTCCAGTCAGGAGGAGCGACATCCGATGTGCGCCTCCTCCCGAGACCTTATGTTAGGTCCATATCCTGTCACGGAAAAGAAAAAAGACGGTGTGGAGATCAAAGCCCCAAGATCACATCGGTTCATTCGCGAGACTAATTACCACGACATGAACAGGAAATAAATATCCTCCATCGATTTTCAAACTGCACCAAAAATAGCAGCCAGGCTGGAATAAATGTTTCCTCACAGGTTTCGATCTTTGACAACTCCACCTCGGGGGTTTTGCGGTGGTCCACACACGCACCTAGACCGCCCCTTCATCCTCCACCTCCTCCGCCGCCTCTTTCCTCCCTGCAGTCACGCGGGCATCCCGTTCAGCCCGTGTGTTTGTGCGCGTGTGTGTATATCCCGGACGTGTACCTCGCTGCTTCCCACCAGGCAGTCACATGAACATAACAACATAGCCTACCTATGTCCGCCATAACATGTTGAAATCCATCCGAATAGATTTAGTGATTCTTCTTTTTACCGTGCCCCTCCCTCTGCTGCCTGCACGTCCGGTCCTCGGTAGAGCTCTGGCGCTGGAAAAGAGGAATGTATTGTGTTTGCAAACCAAAACCTGGGCTGCGTGATGACAAGGCACGCAGCGGAACGTGCGGGCAGGCAACTTGAAGATGCGGCAGAGCGCGCGCACACCGTCCTGGTGCTGATGTTGGGAAGGAGGGGCGGTTGCCTAGCGACAGGCTCCAGCTCCTGCAGCAGCAATGAGGGATAAAAAACCATCACCTAGTTGCCGCTGTAGTGAGTGAGAGTAGTTAACAAGAAGTTAACTACTACTACTAACTACTTTGTCTGCGACATATTTCCTGTCAGTGTCCTTGAGGCGCAAAGCCACATTCTTTGTCTGAACTGAATGTACCTTTATTAAGGCCTTCAAGTATTTAAAACGGTATACAGCAATGAATCTGAGTGGTTAAACATCCACAAAATAACGAGTCAGTTTCTAAAACAGATCATAGCAATGAGTGAAACGTTGTAGGCTGAAGCCATTGCTTATTTCACCTATCTCACAATAACAAATTCACATCTTCTGCATATTCTTATGTTTGCAGTCTTATCAATTCTACCTAATATTAATATTTTCCATATTGTAATTTTAGTTTTGTCTGTTCTGTCCACTCTGTTATTTTGCATGTCTTTCTGTCCCTGAAGAGGGATTTCTCCTCTTTTGCTCTTCCTGACATTTCTTCCTTTTCTTTCCTTTCGGTGCGTTTCTCCTTATACTATGGAGCAAAATCCTAACCTGTTTATTGTTGTTCTAGCGTTGTTTTGTGTTACTGTATATTTTGTTACATCCATCTGTGTATTGCATTAATGTAAAAACATGCCTTGACTTCTCACAATAAAACATTTACAAAATTCATGAACAAACTACATGTTCTGATAATGTTTTGCACCAACACACAGTCTCAAACTACAACACACTCATAATTTTTTATTCAGCAAGCGGCAGATCTGTAAACTACATACAGTCTTTTGTGGCAGGTCTAAAAAGACACAGAATGTGAAAGAAAATGTATAAAAAGTAGATACAGGAAATACAGTACGTCTGTCAGGAGCAGATGAGCGCCTATAATGAAAGCTATTTTGAATGATCTGAAATTGCCTGAACAGAAAAACTATCATGTCAGATGTAGCTAATGTGTGGTCATGTTTAGTAAGAAATTTACCAGGCACTTGGGATAAAAGGCAAGACCCACTAAATCAATTCAGAATGAGGGGCATGTGAGCACTGCTGCTTTCTTCACATCCTGGCCATTCACTTGCATCACCCATCATTCTTTCATCTCTCCACTTCTCATATTGCACTTATCTCTGTTCCTATCTTCCACATTCTCATCCCATTCATATTTAAAACATTGCTTCTTTATAGCGCCAGTGTTGGTTTCAGATTCAGCTCCATAAAAACCACATCAATTAGTTTAACTGATCAACGTGAAGAGCATATTTTCAGCTTCTCATAGGATGTGTCCATGCTAGACTCAGGGTGTTTGATATCCAATTGCATCTGTGGCTGTAGATTCTGCTGAATGCGTTATAATACTGTACACTATTGAAACATCAAAAAACTGTATTACTTTACATTTAGCCAAAATGTAAAGTTTAATGTTTCGTCTATGACATTTCTGCCATATATTTATGTGCCACTAAAATGTGGCACTGCAAGATTGTCAATTTGCCTGTGCTGTCGATGCAATATATTACAATTAGATGAATTTCAAACAATGAACTCGAGCATTGGTAACCAAGGCGTTCTTCAGTAACTAATTTAGCAATTCTGTCCAGTATTTAAACAATTTAACATAATCTGTGAAATGCCAGTGGCCCCTTGAATTTAATGGAATGAAAAACATTTGGGTCAAAGACTACAACCAGGAGCCCGCTGTGCATGAATCAAAACTCTTCTCTCCTCCTCTGCCACTGAGCTCCTAAAAGCTACTATTGCATGTGCTCACACATAAGAAATGAATGCAATGGTTCTGTTAAGCTGAGGTGTATTTGTTTTACATACCCAGTCCTAAAAACATCTTTTAAAAAAACAGCTAAAGTTCTCTGAAGACATTAAGCAGTGTTTTTGTAAGGATGATACTGTGGCGATAAGCCAGAGAAAGAAAAGGGCAACTATACAAATCCATACATTTTTTTCTGGCAAAGTACGCTTTTGGGGAGCAAAAGTACAAACACTGTAAAGGGAATACCAGCAGTTTATGTATAAAAGCCTATGTATGTACACCTATACCTATGCACCAGTATGTATTTGATATTTGAGCCCACCAGATGGAGACAGTTTTTCTCCTCTGTAACATTGATGCTGGCCAGCGTCCTTTCTAGAGAAGAACACATTTGGAGGATTTTTTCTCTGTACTGCTGGTGATTTTCACCTCCCTGCCTGTGGGGCCCTGTCAAACAAGGAAATACAGACAAAGAAACGAAATTACAGACATATCTTACATAACATAAAGTAACAAGTCTGATTCCAGATAGGAACAAATGCTTCAGCCTGTTTCGACTTACTGGTTTCTTGCTGTTTTTCTGTAGTATGTCGCTCGCCAAAGACAGAAACGACTGAAGGAAACAGATAAATTTGTTAATACAAAAGCTAAAGTTTAATGAGGTATGAAGACAGTGTTTTTGTTAGCCCGTGGTTACGTTCTGGCTCACCTCCTCCACGTTAATGCTGGACTTTGCACTGGTTTCAAAGAATCTGATGCCGTGATCTTTTGCCAACTGTCAACAACAGACACAGATCTGATTACATTAGGTCAGGATATGGGTAATAACCACTTCCTGCTTCTTATCTCAAGTGAATGTGAGACGGGCATATCAAAAACATGCATGACCCACTCAGTCCTTCCTCAAACAACCACTCCCTCTAACATTTTAAAAAGCAGAAAAAAAGTTTTAACTTCTATTGTATCTTCCTCACAGTGAAACCTTTGACTGTTACGGATGCATCCAAATTTCATCAGAATAAGAATTTTCTGTTAGGGTCATCTCACCTTTTCTCCTGTCTCCTTGGCAACTTTCCGCTTGGCTTCAATGTCACACTTATTACCTAGTAACATTCGACTGACCCCGGCTGATGCATTCTGGGAAAGAGGGAATGCAGTGAATTGATTAGGCAAAGCCTAGTTCTTTTCCATAAGAATGCCTGCTTAGCGGAGAGTACACATATGGATAGATCAAAGTCAAGGACAGCACATCTTTTAGCAGGAAAACTCTCTCTATATTAAAGACTAAGATCCTCACAGATATGATTAAATAAAGTGGTTTGCATATTTTGTTTCAGTTTTGATGAGACAGTAGAGGATTCTCTGTCTGAATGCTTTCAGATTTCCTTTCTATTACGACCTTGCATTTCAACCAAATATAATAGAAAGGATGAACGCAAACATTTAATTCAAAACCCTCTTTGTTAAAGGGTTAGTTCATCTAGTAGTATCTACATTTCTTTACTTTATCAATGACTGTTACATACAATTGAAAGTTGTTAAATGAGAAAGAATCACACACACACTGATGGTCACTTGTCCTCAGTCTATTAATGTTGTTTAGTTTTTTAATCTTGATCAGGAAAATTTATTTTACCTGATCAAAACATCATTAATAAAGTTTCAATTGGAGTCCTTGTAGAATAGTTCAATATCATAATACTGTAATTGCAACATCCTTCGGTTCGATTCTGGGTGGGAACCTTTGCTGCATGTCATTCTCCTTCTCGCTTTCTCCTCTTGTTTAATGTCACTACTCAGCTGCCCACTATTGATTAAAGCCAATTCCTTAAAAAATGTTTAAGTTTTTAAAAATAACAATTGACAGACAGTGTTTGGGATTCTTTGGTTCCTACTCAGTGAAGCGATATCTGCCCTGAAACTGAAAAAAAAAGTCTCTCTGGAAACAATGTCCCAGTTCCTTGTGATAAGATAACACACAAACCTTAATGTGAACAGTTTTCATCGTGGGCTATTTCCTAAGGCTGAGATGTTTAGTTGACTGATTGATAAGCCAACATACTGAATGCTAATCTGCAGCTACTTTGATAATCAATTAATCATTTAAATAATTAATCAAGCAAAACTGCCGACAAATGTAAGTATCTGCTGCTTTTCTATCATTGTAAACTAAATATATTTGTGTTTTGGATTGCTAATCAAACAAATAAAGGCATTTGAAGACGCCACCTGGTATCGGGAATACTTGGGTATTTTCATCATTTTCTGGCATTTTATATACAAAGCAATAATTAATTAATCAAGAAAATTAGCGGCAGGTTAATCAATAATAGCTAGTAGCTCAGTTCAAAGACATTTGAGTGAAAACTAGGGGTAAGAAGGGAAATAAACCTTTGTGTGATTTGGGTGAACTGACCCTTTAAAGCCAGCAGTTGTGCAATATCCCTGCTTTGTTGTTGCAGTGAGCAAATGCCCGTTCTTATGACTAACACGTATCCAGTCGACTAAGCACTATTTCGAAGTCTTTCCTGGTAATCTTTGCCACGGCCTAGTGGAAACAGTCTCACTCACTTCTTTGATGCTCTTCATCCAGTTCTGAATGTTTTCGAAGGACTTCTCGTCCGTGATGTCGTACACTAGGATGATGCCCTGGCGCAGAGCGAGGGGAGAGACAAAGAGAGGGGATTTAAGGAGTCAGTGAAAGGTACAGAGCGAGCACAAAAGGGGGCAGTGATGTCAGCCTGATTATCCAGTCTGCTTGTTCTGTAGGCGTCCTGTGCTCACCATGGCTCCTCTGTAGTAGGCTGTCGTAATGGTCTTGAACCTCTCCTGCCCTGCGGTGTCCCTGCACAAAGCACACACAAAAACATGTGGAGTAATATCTTGCAACTTTAAACTTTAAAATACAACTGTGGTCAAAGGAAAGACTGCAGGACGGCGCTTTTAATGTGTAGTTTACACTGCTATAGGAAGCTGAATTTGTGTTGCAGTAACTCTGTGTGATGGATACTTGGACTATAAACCCTGTCATGAAGTCCTGATTTGGAGAACAAGAAGGAGGTTCCTCTTTCCTGAGCCAGAGGCCGGCAAGAGAACAGAGGAACACAACTCAACGTATTACTCTGCGTTATTTGCTTCAGTGAATCACAAAACAAAGCATTTCCACGCAAGCAGCAACTAAGTGTCATCCCTTACCAGACTTGTAGTTTTATTTTCTTTCCATCCACTTCAATGGTTTTTACTTTAAAGTCGATGCCTGGGAGACAAAGAGCAAGGAGGGTGGGAGGGTAGAGAATGAGTTAAATACCTCAGATATGGACTAAAATTAACCCCACCAACATTGCAGAATATATAGGTCACCCTCACAAGGCTGGAGACTGATTCATGGCCATTCCCACAGTGAGTTTGCCCCCTCAGTGACCCCCCATCCACAAACAGACATAAAGTAAAGAATGCATAGACACACTGTCTTTAAGTGCCGGATAGACAAGCTGACAGACAGATAGACAGTAAGGAGGCAGAAGAGGTGGGGGGTTGTACTGTAAAAGAAAAAATGCCAGAAAGCCAACTATTCTTCTGGGAACGGAGAGATGGTAAAAGAGATAGGAATGAGGGTGGGTGGACCTTCTGAGAGCCAAGTGAGAGGAATGAGATCTGAGGGAGAGATGGGGGGGAAGAGGGTCAGGGAAGAAACAGCACACACATTCAACAAGAGGAGGGAAAAAAGGAACCAGATATGAGATGGAAGAAAAGAGATAAAAAGAGAGAGCAGGGACTAGTTCAGGCATGAAATCAGTCTGACAAACCAGTTCTACAGTGTTGGGCATCAAACAGAGGAAGAATGAAATGCCATCATTCAGCAAACATTTGTCTTATGGTTTCACAGAAGGCCAGTCATGAGCTGGTGCAGACATGTCGTAGATTACAAGGCAAACATTTCACTGTTAACAACGTACCGATGGTGGAAATGTATGTGGAGTTGAAATTGTCCTCGGCTAAACGAATGATCAGACATGTTTTGCCCACTCCGCTGTCCCCGATGAGTAACAATTTGAAAAGAAAATCGTACTTTTTCGCCATAGTTGGAGCTGTTCTTCAAAGTTTAAAAGGAGAAAAGTCGGGGTTGTCCCTTTCTGGACGTATAGGCCTACTTTTCATCGACTTCGGTCTTCAAATCTTGATTGTGATTCAAATGAAGCAGGCTTAAAAATAAAGTAAAATAAAGATTGCTCCATGTAACGAGTGGATGCTCTTTTTCTTTTTTTCCCCTCTCAGACTTGTCACCGGTAAATTCCGATCCCCCTCTGTGCCTCTGTGCTCCGTTTGGACTGCGCTGGATAAAGAAATAGGCCTACACTCCATCCAAAGTTAGATAAAGTGCCACCAACTCTATTCAAGATCCATTTTGCTTTCATCAACGTACCAGGGAGTCCGGGGTGGCTACGTGTTTTTTTCTGCCTCCCCCCCAAAAAACTTGCCGTCGGCCTAGATCCCAGATCCGCTGAAAGGCTACGTCGTGTGGGAGTGCTTCATGAGAGTAGGTAAAGACTCAGACCTGCAGGCACCCGGCACGAACAAAAGATGGCGCCGTTTGATCAGAAAACGAATAACGGTCCGTAACCATAAACTACAACTTTATTGAAATACATTAATTACAAAAACAAACCACCAGTGGCATCATCCTGGTGCGCCATTTCTATTATCTCAGGTTCATTGTTTCTTTATTCCTTTGATGGAAAGTTTGTAGTCTATAACCTGAGCCTTATTGCCAAGTAGTTATTTTAATGTTCGTGTGTAAGACAGTTTTAATTGGTACATTAAGAGACCATTTGTAATGGCTAATTACTCCGTTTTATTGGTAACCTTGATTACTTCTCAACTCGCATTGTTTACCAAACTAAAGCTCACATCACATAGCCTACATGGGTCATAGTAGGCTATGTGGACACATTTCAAGTCATATTTAACATGTAGGCTAATCCAAAACTAACATACCAAAGGTAAACAAAATATGTAGACAGGAGAGTCTACTGACTTTTGTTTTTCAATCATTAAACAGGAGCAATTAAAATAAAACAAAATATTCAGGTTAGCAAATGAATCACATTGATGCAACTTTATCTGCTCAACATCTATGCCCCCCTGCAGTAACAGATTGCCCCCCTGTGGTGCCGCCCCCCAGTTTGAGAACCACTGCCTTTGCAATCAGTAGCCTACAGTATGACATTAGGCTATGCCTTAATAATGTAAATTATTAGCTACATTAAAATTCCCCTTCAGATATGTTACAAAGTAAAACTTATCCCAGGTGATCTGCATATTTATTTCACTGGCTGGTTTTACAAGTAGGCCTAGGCCTAGGTTATCTCTCAGTCTCTGTGGAGTGAAAAAAATATTTTAAAATAATCTCCCATAGCTTATATTTTCTGGCGGTTAGTGAGAAGAGTAAAGAGTTTACTCTGCACTCTGGTTAGTCCAAAGATGTATGGATGGAGAGCGTCATAATAACATCCATCCATCCATCCATCGTCAACCGCTTATCCTGCGTAGGCCTACAGGGTCGCGGGGGGCTGGAGCCAATCACAGCTGACATTGGGCGAAAGGCGGGGTACACCCAAGACAGGTCACCAGTCCATCGCAGGGCCACACGCTCACTCTCACATTCACACCTAAGGACAATTTTAGAGGCACCAATTAGTCCGGATGTCTTTGGATGGTGGGAGGAAGCCGGAGCAACCGGACAGAACCCACGCGGACACAGGAAGAACATGCAAACTCCTCACAGAAAAGCCGGGGCAGTCATAATAACATTTTATTTGTAATTGGGAAATTTCATTTAAAAACAAACTCATTTACATTTACATGTTAATTTGGAGTACCAGTATCTGGACAAATAACTAACCATTGCTCTGGACATTTAAATGCTACATAAAAATGAAATAAAACATATTCAAAAGCTACTATTTGGTGTTTCATAACCAAACGCGGATTTTTTGTAGGCCTACTAAATTTAACTTGTATTTAATGTCCAGTAACATAAATATGTTTCATTTTCATAAATATTTTTATTTTATTTTATCTAACAGGTAGCTGATTGTAAACACCCACTAATACCCAATACCCCAAGAAAACAACGGTTATTAAAAAAATAAAAAACAATAATCTTCCGTCTTCCTACCTCCGGGTTTGCCTCAGCCAGAAGTTTCCGGTGCGTCGTCAGTATGATCTTCCGGTGAGCGCCCAGACACGCAGACATGCCTGTAAGTATCACTACGGATTTTATAGTTACCATCAATCGTTAAAAAGTGTTTTGACGGAGGGGGATAATTACGTTTTAAAATAGTGTTTTGTTTCTGCCCGAGTCTACGTTATTACGTTGCCGTAAATGTAAATGTAAAGATGTTAAAACGGACGCAATATGGCGAAGCACGTGTACAACAAAGAAGGACTGCTCCCTTTCTGGCCCTTGTCACATGTTGGGTTTTTTGGAGGGCAGAAACTCAACATTTTAACATATATTGGGTCGTGATTGCTCTAAAAATATTTTAATCCAGTTCTCTTGAATACTTTTACGTTCCTGTTATCATATTAACTTTACCTCTCATTTAAAAACTAAACAGATCTCGACCTTTGCCTCCTCTATTAATCATGCTGTAAAGTTGGCAACTCATCCAGAACTGAAATGATTCTTTATTTTACAGTGAGACTTTAATAAATTCGTTTGTGTTTCACTGTGGTTTCTTTTCAGCTCGCAAAGGATCTGTTGCACCCTAGCCCCGAGGAGGAAAAGAGGAGACACAAGAAAAAACGTCTTGTACAGTGTCCCAATTCCTATTTTATGGATGTGAAATGTCCAGGTCTGTTTTTAGATTATTTAACAAGAGGGAGAAATGAGCAAACTACACATAAGTAGTACAACATCATATTAAAGTAGTAGAACTTGACTATTGAGACTGAGACAAATGAACTGAAGTAAAAAAATGTTTTTAAAAAAGTACACTTACGGTTATTAAATAATTGTATTTATGTAATGCATTGAACTTATATTTATCTAACTTATACATACACGTATCAAAAGTATTTGCCTTTATGTGTTGCCCTTTCATTGTTCCCTTAGTGATTGGGGTGTCAAATAAGGCATACAGTGACACTTGTGGCTGTCTGGAAAATTAGTTTCAAGTGACTTCTTTACACAAACAGCTGCAAGGACACATCAGTTGTCGAGTACATTTGATCATGCAGTGGTTATGGTGGCTGTCTGTTATAAGTGTAACAGTCATGGCCGTCCCAGCCAATGATTTTTATGTGTGTGCAGGTTGCTACAAGATCACCACAGTGTTCAGTCACGCTCAGACCGTAGTGCTGTGTGTCGGCTGTTCCACAGTCCTCTGCCAGCCTACAGGAGGAAAAGCTCGCCTCACAGAAGGTACAGGAAAACCAGCATGTGCAGTGTTTCATTTTCTGTGGTTTATTTGACTGTAGAAATGTGATACATGTTTTCGTAATAAACAGGTTAAACTGGCCGCGACTACGGCAAGAGAGACAGAAACAGAAATGAATATAATTATATTTAGAAATAATTAAACCTGAACATTTGGTTGTGATCAGTTAGAAGAACCTCCCTGTACAATACCTCCACCTGACACCTAGATATTTGCCTTTGTGTTGCCCTTTCATTGTATTCCTCATGAACAGGGTGTCAACTAAGGCATACAGTGACTCTCGTGGTCGTGACAGAAATTAATCATCCTTGATCCATTTCTACACAGTCAGCTGCGAGCACAAATGCCTTTTCATTCAGACATTTGTTTAGGCTGTTTAGAGCAAGTACAACAGAAAGTAGTTTCAGAACAGCAAATCTGTTATTTCTGATAAAACGTGCAGGAATTGCTTCAGCGGGCATTGAAGACCTGATGATAACACTGTGCATATTATGTTAGTGAATTGGTTGCGCTCAAGGTTTGCTTTTACTCTCAATGTCCCAAACACAATCCTGTGCTCTGCTGCCTTTGTAACAAAGGGCTTCTCAATGCACTCTGCTTTGAGTTACTATGGGTTACCTTGGCACAAAAAAACAAACTTGTTTGGAGGGTGATTTAGTCTTTGAAAAGGCAGATAGAAACATGAGTTTTAGTGTTGTCTTATGTTATATCCCTGTCAGTTTTTAGTAAGCCAGTTTGTACACCATCCCTGTTGTATTGACTGGCTTTGCACTGTTGCTGCACCACGACTACCTCAAGTGTTTTCCTCAACAGTTTTACACTTTCGCCAGTTTATTAGTTACATCTTGCTAAAATAATGTGCTCCAAAGCTTGGTCCACACTGCCTACGCCTACCTCTGCGTGATGGATACCTCTGTGAACTGTAAGCACCATCTTTCCACACAGAGTTTGCCTTAATTTAAATACAATACAATAAAAGCCATGTTACCAAATGAAGGGATTCTGTCAAACACTAGAGGGCTATTAATATGACAGGATACAGGAAGTGTTTTTTTTTTTTTTCCATGTCTGTGACATTCTACAGATAGTCATTGAAAGGTTTAATGTTTCAGGTATGATGTCGATATGACTGTCAACAGATCCATTTTTGTTGAGAACCATGTAGGTCTCTTGCTGGAATAAAATAGGTGAGAAGCCGAATCTGTAGATGAAGTGCTAAACTGGTAAAGGTTCAGTGTGTGAGGGTTGCGAATTGCAGCCAGTCGTTCTCGGTGCATTCACATGCTCCTCGGGTGGTCCCATTTCTCCAGCTGTGAAGTCGTTCTGGCGACTTCTGTGTGTGGAATCAACATGGATGCTACAACAAAGATGTGTTGGATTGGCATTATCGGAGCATATAAACAACATACAGAAGCTACGGTGGACTCCATCTGTCCAAATTTCTCTTTATCCAACTTCTAATAAACGTTACTTGTTCTTCTCCTTTGTACATATTCAACGTAGTGAAGAAACACGCATTGAAGAGCCGTTTGTCCACTTGGGTTACTGTAGAAACATGGTGATATCCATGTAAGAGGACCCACGGGGGTTGTGAGTGTGTAGACAGAAATGGCTCGTTTTAATTTAATAAAAACATAACGGTTCATTATATAAGGTCTTTAAACACAACTGAAAATATAGTTATGTACAGTATATTGCATAGATCCCCCTAAATATTACACACTGAACCTTTAACATGGGCGCTGAAATGAAAAGCAAGAGTTCATGGTGGTTTAAAATCTATTTAGAGCAGCAGCAATTAGTCGAAAACATAAATCAGCAACAGTTATTTGTTTTGACTAATTTAGGAAGAAACAATTTCTGGGTCCTGGGTTAAATGTCTATACTTTTTTGTTTCCTGATTCTTCTCCAATAGTGAAGTGATCTTTCTTATCTTTGGGTTCTTGACTGATGGTTGCACAAAAAGACATTTTGAAGATTTCATCTTGGGCCAAATTATTAATACATACTCAACAGATTAATCGATAATGAAAATTGTTTGCAGCCCCAATTGTATTATTAGTTTACAACACAACACCTCAAAAATCGAGTCAACACAAACTAAACCTTACACTCAGTCTTTCTCCATCTTTCCTCAGGATGCTCATTCAGGAGGAAACAGCACTAGTTTGACCAAACGTGGAGGAGGAGAATGAACAGAGCTTGATGGATTTCAAGTAACACTGCCATGGAGCCGATACAACAATGAGAAAATGGAAAGCAGGAATAAAAAGTCATGTAATATAAGATGTCTATATACAGAATATGCACAGAGAAATGCTTGGCGTTGAGACACCACCAACACCCAATTCATTAATTCTCTCTTAATAAACTTGGGTTGTTTTTTGGTTAAAATAATCTTGCATGTTTGTCATCCAGTGTGTTCTTTTTGTCTCTTGAAGGTTCTTAGATGTCGTTGGTCTGATAAATGACAATTGTCAGCTCAGGACCTCTTAAAAAGGTGCTGGTAAAAATCAGGGGATTTGAGGATTTTGGCATTTGGTATCCTCCAAGTGTACAGATATGTGGCCTTGGTGGGTTTTTTTTTTTTTTTTTTTTTTTGTGGCAGGTGATTTGCATTGCACCCTGAATGATTATGCACAAACTTACAGGAAGGTGAGGGTCTAAGATGAGGCTTGAAGGGTTTGTCAAACAGTTGCTCACCACTATATATTTATGCAAATTTCCTCTTGAACACACTAGACCAGTTCTAGGAAAGGAGAACCACCGTGGTAAATTCTGTTCAACAAACTGACCTTTACTACATAGTTTTACTATGTAAAAACTCTGCATATTTGAATGTTGACTGCCAAAGCCAGTGTTGTTGGTGTAGGGCCCGCTCTCAGTCTGATCGAAGGTTGATTCAGGGAAAGTCTTGCTGGCTTCTGTTTCCTGACGCTTGTAAAACACAGTACACAGTGATATGACACTAAATTACATCATAATGAACATTGTGCTTGTGAATTCACATGTGCTTGCAAGCTTCCTGTAAAAATGATAATGTGGGATGAATTCTTGTTAAGTTGCAAATAAGATCTTAACTGAGTGAGAAAACAATAAAATAATGTGTCCTACAGTTTACTCAGTTTTAATGTAGGCCATTTGCATAGCCTCTCTGTGTTGTACACTGAATAAAGAAACTAAATCAGGAGAGGGAGTGAATGATAACTTTCTTGTTTCTATGGTAACATTTTTCTTGTGTATTGCTTGTACTTTGGATACAGCTTAATAAAATCACGGTGAATATGATTCTGATGTGCTTCCTGGTTACTGAATGACTAATACGAGATAAACATGCCATTTATTCTCCATTCATACATATTTCATACACCACAGACATTTTAAACCACACTTTACCCTGTAGTTATCACTTACACTTTTATCAAAAAGTGTTGTAATGAATTAACTTACATATGCGTGTGTGAGTGTTGAGTTTCAGTCAGCACCATCAGAGCTGGAGCAAACACTGTCACAACTGCTAGCTACAGTAGCCAGGAAGCTCAGTCTAATGGGCAAATTAAGATTTGATCAAAAACTTACATGAATCATTTTTAATTTGTTAATCCATATTTTGTTGCATATCTGGATCCAGGTCACTCTAATTTAATTAATTAGATCATTGGGGATTATATACTGCTGGGAAGTACTGAAAAATGATAACATATTGAATAATTTTAGGCCATATCATCCCTATCATACTTTAGCCGGTATGACATGATGTGAAACAGGTAATACATTGTATTCTCTGTGGTCTGAACCCTGTTCAGTGAGGTGGTGACAGGCAGAGCTACTAAGAGCTCTCATCCAAGTATTCAAGGCTATATCCAAGGCTTAGACAGCACAGTCCCCAAGCTACGGCTGTGGGAGTAAACCTAACAGCAGTATGGTTGTCACTGCACGGTAATGTCCAAACATGAAGTTTTCAAACCAGATATTCCAAAACTTATAAAATGTGAAATCTGTGCTACCTGCATTTTTTTGGTAACAATTTCTTTGAACTGTCCAAGTTTAAAATCCAATATTGATATATTACTTATTAATTAGCCAAGTGGTTCAGATGCATACTATATAACCGCAATGTCACTGGTGCAATCCCATTAATTTATATATTGCAATACCACGTGCCTGATGCCATACACCCTAAGACAAGTCAGTGTACTAAAATTATTTTGAAGCTGTTATTTTAAGATAAAATTACTACATAATGTTGCTTGAAGGAACTGAAACTCGACTGATAATGAGTAAAGACCCTGTGTCCCCGCAAAGAGGATCTGAGAGAGAAATGAGAGGGTCAATGGAGAGCAGCTGGAAAACAGACCCTTCCTGAGAGAGGACAGACACTTGACATCTGTACACACCTACAGGGAATGAAAGATAGAGGGAAAGTACACTTTGTTAGTACAGTGAAACCCTCTTGAGCTAAGGATTATAAAGGGCAATGTGTTATGTTTGTTAATGATTACTGTGATCATAGTGTGGTGATACTTTCAGCACTGACTGTAAAATATTAAGTTGTAGTTAGAGGGAGCTAAAGTCTCAGGGTTCAGCCTGGCTCTCTGCAGCTTTCCTTCTTGAGAAGGCGCATGAAGCTGGTAAGCACACACTAAGAGCCACAGGAAGACAAAGACAGAAGCAATGACTCTTGTTTGTGTTTTTTAAAAGGTATTTCAGGTTGGTGATGAATTCCTTAGGAATGGAGTGGTGTAAGGCAATCAACCCAAGGCACAAACTCTATACATTTGTGCATTTATTCATACACCCTACATGCTGTTCTTCCTCTAGCTGTAGTAGACCATCGCTGTCCCAATATGCTTAAGGGCTTCTCACGTGATTAAACAGCAGTCCATTCTGAGCGGCAATTTGGTTCGCTGTATGCCCTCCTGTTTGTGTGGTACTTAAGCACAGTGTACATCCCTATCTGAATGGATACAGAAAGGCAGAAATGACAGGAAGGACATGTAGGGGAGGTGTTGGTGGGATCCATTGGCACTGCTAAAAGTCTTTGTCCTGCAGACAAAGTCTGGACACCAAAAATTGGCTGTCCAAATCTTAAGTCATCACTGCCAGGTCATCTCTGAGTAGGAGGCAGAGAGGAGGATGGGACTGGAGGATCGATAGCGAAGGGCAGGAAAATCATTCTGAGACATGACCAGATGAGTTTTTACAGGATTGAGTTGAGCAGTTTGCATTCCCACACCAATTCTAAATCTGGCAAAACGAAAGTTGTGCAATGAAGAAGTGATTGGGGAGAAAGGCAGAAATAAAAAATGCCAGAAACTGTGAAGAGATTACAAGTCTTCAGGAGAGGCTGTGGGGGTGAGGGTGTCTGTGTGTTGTGAGTGTTTAGCTATTGTACAAGGTTATCCAAAGAAGGTCAATAGCAACTGGACTTGGTTGAAGACACATGAAGACGTTTTGTCCATCATCCAACAGACTTCAAGTATCTTAAACCAAGTCCAGTTGCTATTGACTTTAACCTTCCTTCAATAACCATTACCTGGATGACTGAGAACCTTCACAGACGTAGTACAAGGTTGTCACAGAAGATGACAAAGGGAGGACAGGCTGACCTGGCCCTCCCACGCTGTACAGGGATGAAACCCTAAACAGAAGCACACTGGAGAGACCAAGAGTTCAGCGCGCATGCACACACAAATACACAGCTTGAGTTTCTCCTTCACCAAGGAGAGAGCCATTACACATCATTAGCATCCAGTGCACAATTAACTGACCCAAACACTGATGAGCAGAGTCTGGCTGACCCCACATGTCTCCAAGGAAACGACCTCCAGCGGAGCAGAGCCAGTGTCTGGGCCGCTTGTCAGAACCCCCCTGGGAGTCCACTGCGACAGGCCGTGTCCTGTCACACACTGACACAGAGCGGGGCGCACAGGGCAGATGGCTTCTCTGGTACACAAGACAACAACACACATTGGTTATGACAGACTCTTGATTTCTGGGTAAAATGTATTTTCCATTGGTAGAATTTATTGGATCACTCAGGCAAACATTTTATCCCTGTTAAAAGACCCATCCACTGATACAGGTAGGGTGTGAGATGGGTGAGCAGATGCTTATTGTTATAAACTTTTAACTTAGTATTGTGATTCAGAGTCTTCCAAGTTACTACTCTGTTGCCTAGATACCCTTACATAAAGACGCATACACACAGACAAAGACGTGCACATGGAATCTATTGGTATTAAATTTGAAGATTAAAAACAACTGAAAATAATATTATCTTACAATTATTCCTACGAAAATGCAGGTGGTAATTGGATTGTAAAAACACCACTCAGTTCTAATCGCTTATTGTTTTGGAAATGACTTTGATGACTTTTGTTGATTTGTGGCATATTCAGGAAGCTATTTGCGTTATCTCCCCATTCCAACTCATTATTATCCTGGACTGTTTTTGCTGTATGACAGTAGTCTTGTTTACCAAGTGCCACAAACAGTTTCTTACTGCAACAGGATTTTCTCGGCTGCATGGAAACATAAAGTTTGACAGAGAACCAGTTTAAATTGGCCTACTACAGTCCCACTGTGCTACATTGAAAGAGACTGAAGGAAAGACAGATAGCAAAAGGAACACATTTTGGTTGGACAGGTTTTCCATGTCTAGGTAAAAAGATATAAATATGATGAAATAGGAATGTAAGTGTGTGTCCCTTGTGGGTTACATCAGGGTGATTGTAAAGGTTTAGGGTAGCATATCTTTCACCATTTCACAGAGGCAGTCAGAGTAGTGACCCCAGAGCTCTACAGTCACAAAGATGATAAATTAGTAAACATATGCTTAAAGACACACACAGACATCTGTGCCATGCGCATGCACATGCGAGCTCACATGCTGGCAGATAGAAACAGACAGGAACACACACACTACACACACTTCTGCAGGAGTGAGGGTCACCGTGATGGATGCTATCCCCGAATGGCCGTGAGTATTAAAAGCCTGGCGACCTGGTAAAAACAATCAGTCATGTCAGTGTGTCGCAGCTTGATATTAATCATTCCCGTGTCTGTGATAATTTCCTGCATTAATTATTCTGACCATGTAGCTTAAATAGTCTGCGTGCGGTGAGTGTGACTGCCAGCACCATACAAGAAAGAGAATTCACACTGGCAAATTACCTGAGTGCAATAAAATGTCCTAAACTAAGAAAAACTGTTGACAACATACAGACTGAGTGAACACAGCCTGGCCATAGAAAAGGATCGCCACAGACAGAGCTGGCTACCACATGAGGAGAGACTCTGCTCCCAGTGTGAGACAGGACAGGTAGAGACAGAGCTGCACTTTCTAACCTCATGCCCTAAATATAAAACACTATGACAAAAACACTTTGCAAACATTTCGCAAATATACCCCAAATTCAAATTTATATCAGACACACAGAAACTCCCCTATTTACTGGGGGGAATGCCCAAATGTCAAATAATTGCTGCAAAATATACTTGTACTAATTTTCAAATTATTATTATTTTGATTGTGTGATACTTTAATTGTTGTGTTTTTAAATCTCACATTTGATACAGATTTTTTTTTAATGAACTAATTTATTAATTTTAGTTTTTTTCCCCTATTAATACACACACACACACATATAGGGTTTTATCTATTCATTTTATTTAAATTTTGTAAAATTATTATAATAACACAACTTACTGTGTCATTTACTGAATTTTATTTTTTTACAAACACACTATTACTACTTATTACTATTATTATATTTTTTATTAACACACACAAACACAACGTTTGTTGTTTTTTTTCGTTATCTAATGAAATGTATGAAATTAATTGTCCTTATGTACTTAATATATAGCTTTGGCAATATTGTTGCTTTACATTCATGCCAATAAAGCTAATTTGAATTTGAATTTGAAAGAACTTTTAGGGAGGTGAAGAGGAGTTTGAGGAGTTACTGAAAGTGGGGTTGTCAAACTGTACCCCCTTCTGGGCAAACCGTGTTAACTGCAGCTCTACACCCCAACTATATGACACTACTGAGAAAAGAAGAAGAGAAATAAATAAATAATTTCTAGCAGCTCTTTTCATTCGTAAAAATACAAAATGTACCAAAATATTTGTTCAGATCATCGTCACGAGTTGGAGGGAGAAAAACAGGGTGGCAGAGAAAAGATGTAAACACATGCTGTTCCAACCTACTGAGAATGTTTGAGCACACTGCTTTGTATTGTAATCGCAGCCTAGCTCCTAATGGAAGAGACAGATAATACGTTAGGACTGTTGTCAATAGTTTGTATGGAGGAGAGGCTCAGAAAATGTAAATATATATAATCACTAGCCAGATGCCACTCTGGTTAGCCAAGTTGTTACTGAGTGTGTTTACGCACAGGCAGCAAATGGATTATTTCTCCTGTCAGAAAAGTTCTGCAGTCACAAACATTTGATGAGTTTACTCATACATATTTCAACTGGTAGTTTAAGAAAACATGTAGATACTCTGTATGTGAGCCATAATTTATAAAGAATGAGTTTCAAAAGTACATAGACAATACTTGCAAAAATGTGAAAATGATGAAACTGAACGCCTGTACAGCATGTTTTATAGAACTGACACAAAGGTTCCTCTTAGCTCCATTCATTTATCCATTCATCCATTTATTCTATTTGTCCATTGCCTATGCCCATACATTCCTATTCAGGGTCATAATAATCTCTATCCATGCGTGCATTTGATGGAAGGCAGGGAGCCCACATACACACTCACAACAATAGGCAATTTGCAGTCTCCCGTTCACCTGACCTACATTCCTCTGGAAAGTGAAAGAGCGCCGCAGCAGCATATAGAGACAGACACAAACATGTCGAGGAAAAACCCCACCCAGAAAAAATGCAGAAAAAACACTATTCTTAAATATGCAACACATAAAACCCTATTTGTGTCATTAGCCACCAAACAGTCATGTTTTTAACGATCTAATAATGAAATAAGAGCCATAGGCGATTTGAGACGGGGTTGCCTTGTTAGCAAAATTACCAAAATCAATCCTCCTTATTAACCTGCCATCCCCAACCTCTCCATCTCCTTGTAAAAGAGAGTGCAGGGGCAGAAGGGTTCTTTGAAAATGTTAGTCTCTGTCTGACTCATTGATCTTTTATCTGACTGAGGTTTGTAAGTTAGAATCTATAGCCCCAACTATGGATCTGCAATAACTGTGCTGTGTATTGATAAATCCATAACGCTGTCCGTGTTGCTGAAGTAGCAGACGGATTTGTAATTGCACCTTTTTCTCAATCCAACCATTGTAAATTTTGTCTCAGATTAATAATATTCTCTAAACTATATACTATACATGCTCAATTATATTCTATATTGGTGCCTATATACTCTTAACCACTGATCAAAGTGACAAGCAGCAACGTGTAGTCACGGAAGAGTGAGAGAATCATAGAGACACACTACTGGATAGAATATTCCTATAATAACTCTGTGATCATTCAGAAGCATCTGTGCTGCTGGAACTGCACCCCCAGACCAAACCACCCCTGTAACAAAATATTTTAGGGAAGACATGACTACAGACTACAGATATTTGGTGTAACCTGGGAGAGGACCAGGTCATGTTACAGAGGAAATGAACCTGCACCGAGCTCAGTTGCTAGAGTCTCATAATTTTAGGTAATGTTTATGGCATAAAAACTATGCATTATTAAAATGTTAATGTACACATCCAGTAAAATAATAGGCCCACACAAAATATGTATTTAGCCTAATTCTAGTTCTATTAAATCTAAATTATAATCGCAATTATAAAATCAAAAGCTTGGCTATAGGCCTATCTGATAACTCTACAGTCCTAATATAAAGTAGCCATACAGACGTGAATTTGGGCGGACACGGGCCTTTCTTATTAATCTCTCTCTCGTGCAGAAGGTGGGAAAAGAGTAAGTCAGGGAGTAGCATGACAAAAATTGGATCAGAAATGAACAGAGCTGTGAGAAAAAGTGCCCTTGAAACTTTTTTGTTGTTGTGCTCAAATAAAACAAACCTTTGTGCCGCTAACTGAATGTTTATTTGACAATATCATGTAATAATTATACATTATTTCAGAGCTTAGTAAATTCTCCTAAAGATAAGATCAAGGGGCAGAAAAAACATGGAAGCCTTCCTCCCCCTACCCTGTTAAAAATTGTGACTGAACCAGAGACATCTTGCAATGACTAAAATGTCATCCTTAAAAACAACGTTAAACCCTGTAGAATTGTTCATCAATACAGTACAGTAAATCACTACAAAACTAATTGTAACCCAAAACCCACAACAATACCTGCTTATTGATGGCACTCAGTGCTGTATGAGAAGAAATAAAATAATGAAATATCTAGGGAGTCATACATTTTTTTTCATGTTACATCATGTCCCACAACATCCATTTGACTTGAATGTCTAATTTGTACTCAAGCCTATTCCTGTTGGCCAATCAACAGCCTTCTCTGAGCTCATGAAAAATAAACAGTCAGTGTGAAGTACACGCTGATTGCTAATCAACAGTTTCACAAATACATGCATGTGAATGTGTGAGAGCATGTGTGTTCTTGTGACTCCCCATGCTCGGCATCTTTTCTAGTCCGTGTAAGGAAACTCCCCTCTGAAACAGACACAGACGGTTGCTATGGAAACCAACATCACTTGACAGGCAAGTACCTGGGGAGGGATGGAAGGAGGTAGAGAGGGGGGTGTGGGTAAAAGCAGAGTTCAAATGCATGTGAAATTCTAATGCAAGTAGTGTGTGTGTGTGTGTGTGTGTGTGTGTGTGTGTGTGTGTGTGCAAGTCTCTCTGTCTATTTGTGTGTAAGTGTGATAAGCAGAAAGTACAGTGCTAACAGCAGGGAGGAAAGATAGAAAAGAGCTGAGGAAATAAAAGTGAATGAAGAAACTTGATGTGCTTGTGGGGTACTGGGACCGAGGGAAGGGTTTGGACAGGATAGAGGAGGAGGAAGAAGGGGGGAGAAGACAAAGAAGCAGGGGAGCTAAGCCCACTTTCAGCCTTTTCTCCCTCTTTAACGGCTGATTGTTAAGAGACTAAAGTTTTAATACTGACAATCACCAGCCACTAACTGGCACACATGCATAAAGTTAATATAATAATGCACCCAGAGTACTGATGTCAAGAGACAACTTTAGAGTAAGGCTACGGTGCTAAAAATATCTCAGTTGACTCGAGCACAAACCACCTGGATGCTGAAAGACAGACAAGTAGCACTGCTGCCATGCTGCTGACCGTTCCTAGACTCTAATTGGCTGACTGTCTCTACCTTTAGCTGGTCCATATCCTCCTCTAAGGGGCCAGAGGCCAATGCTCGGGACCTGCCTCATATAAAATGAGGCGTGACACATTGACAGAGGGCGCTGGCTGAGAAACAGAAACCTAGAAAGAAGGAGAGAAAAAAAAGCCAGATGGTCGTAGAGAAAAAGAGAGAGTGAACTGGAAATTACATGTATGAGTGTCACTAGGTCATGGCTGTGAGTATAGTATGCAGAGAAGTTACAGGTAGGACAGTTATGTCAGTGGAAGTGGCAACAGTTGAAGTCCTGTCAGGAAAGGAAGCAAAGCACATCTCCCCTGTGGCATCATTAAAAACCCCATCATCTCTCCCTTCATCCCCATTCAACTAAACAGCCCCGAAAATAGGTCAATTAACAACCTCTGTTCACTTAGCCCCCACCCCCCCCCCACCCCCTCACACACTCATATACAGGCACGTCCCCTGCACACAGCCTGAGGGGAGTGTGGGCGACCAGCGTTGCCATGGAGCAAATATAGTAACGGTCCATTTCTGTGGTGATGATGACAATGGTACCTGAACCATGATCAACCAGGTTTACACTAACACACATAGAGTATGCAGTTGATGTTAAACGGGGGGGTACTTTCATTATGGAAAAAGAAAAAGGACAACACATTTACTCTCGTACAACAGCCAACTCCTTGGGGACCAAATGAGCAACACTTCACCAACTGTATCAGTTCTTTCTAGGAATGATCATCCCCTTTCGTTAAACTGGCTGGAAATATATTAATAGTCCACATCGCTGTATAAACTCCTGTTTGGGTGCTGGCCAACCTTATTTGGTCTTGGCATTAAAAATGTTTATGAATTTAAAAATATTAAAGGATTGCAGGGCCAGGAAGCTGACTGCACACTAAACTAAAGCGTGAATGGATCAGGTAGACATTTAAAGGTTCAGTGTGTAATATTTCTGAGGATCTATCGACAGAAATGCAATATAAGCTCCATAACTATGTTCTCGGTAAGGATCTTTCATAATAAGTGTTTGTTGAGTGTTTGATCCCACCCTTGGACATCTTTTTTTTTCTGTCTTCAAAAAATGGATTCTGCAGCGAATGTTTCTCAGATCACGGCATTTGCTGCACTGTTTTTGTTTCGGTGTTTGATCCGCATCCCTCAACCTACGGACGCTTTTGCATTTCCCCAGTATCTCCAGGTAGAGGACATTTAGGGGAATCACGCTTTCTGACGGCTCTTTCAGAGTTGTGTCAAGCAAGCTACAGACTCTTTTAATGTCTTTGAATTTTTCAAAGTAAAAGCTCAGTCTACTCCAAATACAGCATTACAGTAAAAAAGCTTCACTCGCAGTTTTGGTGTGAGCCCATAATCACAGAGAGAATGAATGTGTTTCCCTTGTCAATGTTTGTATAAACTTTATCAAATGTGTGGTTTATAATGGACTGTGGTGCAGAAACAGTGAGAGTGTTACACACTCTTGGCTTACATTTTTCATGTTATCTGTCAGTGGCCAAGTCACAATAACATATGGTTTTACTGAATAATTAAGTAAATATAATTTTTTAATAAATATTCCTAAAGAACCCTCATTTCTTGACTAGCTACTCTCTGCTGTCTCAGAAGAGACACCTTTTGTGCTGTGATAGCCACCTTTAGCTGTCCTACGCTCTTTGAAAGGGTGGGGGGCAGTGGTAGACTGGACAGATGGTTGCAATTCACAACCCTCACCACTAGATGCCACTAAATCTTACACTCTGAACCTTTAAGAGTCTGTAATCTGATCTGTTATACCAACAAACGCACACCCTAATAATTTTATCCAGTATCGCTTATAGGATGTCATCATTACTTCCACTTGTGTAAGAACCAACTAATCCAATCAACTCTGAGGAAAGATAATTGAATTCAAAAAGGCAGAAAGCATATTGCAATATGCCAGTTATTGTGTGCATCCAGTCCCATTAAATGAAAATGTCTACGTCGGTGTCTATAAAAGGAAGGTGGAGTAAGTAAGTGATGGATGGTGATGTGCTTCCACAGCTACTCACTAATGTAAGATGCTAAAGTGCTGAGGTACAGAAAAGTGTGGTACTGAAGGTGTGGAGACACTAGGCAGACATTGACTCAGCTTTCAAGGCAAGGCAAGGCAAGGCAAGTTTATTTGTATAATACATTTCAAGAACAAGGCAATTCAAAGTGCTTTACATAAAACATAAAAGCTACCAGGAAATATAAAAAAGTTTAAAAGCAACATAGGGAAATTGAAAATATACACATTATGGAAAATAAAAACAGGCTGAGGGGTTGAGCAAATAATTGAGTTACAATTATTTTGAAAAGAGAATAAACAGAGAAGTACACTTAATCTACTCTCTCTAGCTAGTCTGTACGGGTTTGTTTGTTGTACGGGTCCATAGCAATCTTTGGGTCCACTGAAACTCCAAAAACCCTCTACAGAGAAACCAGGACATGTCTGTCTGCAGGCCACTTTGATCCAGTTATACTCTGGACCCACCTGCGCGTTTACAGGTGGACAGAGGTTCCTGCAAATCACTCAGGCGCGAGATTTAAGACCACTTCCTTCACTCTGTTCAATCTCACTCTCATTATCTTTTCACTCAATTACCTACTCATTTCTCACTGTAAATATTTAATTAAAAGCAATGGTAAAAAGCTAAAAACAAAGAAAAAGAAAAAAGGACAATAAAAGTTACAGTGCAGTGTAAGTTATCAATCTACTAGTTAAAGGCAGTGGTAAAAAGAAAAATCTTAAATATTTAATTAAAAGCAATGGTAAAAAGAAAAATCTTCAGTCTCAATTTAAAAGAACTAACAGTTTCAGCAGACCTGCAGTGGAGTTTGGAGTAGTTTAGAGTTTGTTCCAGATATACGGAGCATAATAACTGAACGCTGCTTCTCCTTGTTTAGATTTGACTCTGGGGACAGAAAGCAAACCTGCCCCAGACGACCTGAGAGGTCTGGATGGTTCGTAACGAAGCGCAGAAGATCAGAAATGTATTTTGGCCCTAAACCATTTAGTGCCTTATAAACTAACAGCAGGATTTTGAAATCAATTATTTGACATACAGGAAGCCAATGTAAAGACCTCAGAACTGGAGTGATGTGATCCACCCTTTTGGTCTTAGTGAGGACTCGAGCAGCAGCGTTCTGAATCAGCTGCAGCTGTCTGATGGATTTCATAGGGAGCCCAGTAAGGACACTGTTACAGTAGTTGAGTCGACTGAAGATAAATGCATGGATAAGTTTTTCCAGGTCTTGCTGAGACATAAGTCCTTTAATCCGTGATATATTCTTCAGATGATAGTAGGCTGACTTTGTAATTGTCTTAATGTGGCTCCTCAAATTCAGGTCTGAGTCCACCGACTGAGATTTCTGGCTTGATTTGTGGTTCTTAACATTACAGATTGAAGTCGAGCACTGACTTTCAATCATTCCTCCCTGGCTCCAAAAACAATAACTTCAGTTTTATCTTTGTTCAATTGAAGAAAATTCTGGCACATCCAGCCGTTGACCTGCTCAATGCAGTTACTCAGCGCTTGTATGGGGTCATATTCCCCTGGTGATATCGTTATGTAAATCTGTGTGTCATCTGCATAATTTTGGTAACATATTTTGTTGTTTTTCATAATCTGAGCCAGTGGAAGCATGTAAATGTTAAACAAACGAGGTCCCAGAATGGAGCCTTGGGGAACTCCACATGTCATTTTTGTCAGCTCAGATGTGTGATTACCTATAGACACAAAGTAGTCCCTGTCCTTTAAGTAGGATTCAAACCATTTTAGTACTGTGCCAGAAAGTCCAACCCAGTTTTCAAGTCTGTCTAGTAATATGTTGTGGTCGAACATTTCGAATGCAGCACTGAGATCCAATAATACTAAGACTGAAATTCTGCCACTGCCAGTGTTTAAATGGATGTCATTGAAGACCTTAACAAGAGCTGTCTCAGTGCTGTGGTGTGGTCGAAAACCTGGCTGGAAGACATCAACAGTTATTTAGTGCCAAGAAAGCACTAAGCTGTTGAAAAACAGCCTTTTCAATGATTTTACTTAAAAATGGGAGATTTGATATGGGCCTATAATTGTTCATTAGTGACCTGTCTAGATTGCTCTTTTTTAAGAGTGGCTTAATGACTGCAGTTTTCAGGGCCTGTGGGAAAAAACCTGAGAGGAGAGACATGTTGACAATTTATAGTAGATCTGAGGCCATGCATTTAGAAACATTTTTGAAAAAACCTGTTGGCAGAATATCAAGGCAACATGAAGAGGATTTCAGATGTTGTATTATGTCCTCCAGGTTTTTATGGTTAATAGAATCAAATTGTCTCATGCTATATAAATTGTTTTTAAGTGGACAAAGGGACAAGACATATCCTTTTACTGGCATGGAGGCACTGATTGCTTATCTAATTGTTTGAATTTTGTCTGTGAAGAAGGAGGCAAATTCAATGCAGGCCCTGGTGGATAGAAGTTCAGAGGCTACAGACACAGGAGGGTTGGTTAGCCTGTCGACAGTAGCAAACAGGGCACGTGCATTATTAGTGTTTTTGGTAATGTCAGAGAAGAAGGACCGCCTTGCATTTCTCAGTTCTAAATTATAAATGCGAAGTCTCTCTTAATAGATGTCATAATGAACCTGGAGATTTGTTTTCTGCCACCTGCGTTCAGCTTTTTGACACTCTCTTTTTTGAGTACTAACCAGCGTGGCATTTCTCCATGGAGATCTTCTCTTACCAGAGATCACCTTCACCTTGGCAATGGCATCAATAACATTTGTAATTTTAGAACTGAAATTATCTACAAGCTCATTCACTGAGACCCGTGAGAGGGCGGGTGTCGAGGAGAAAGCCTCAATAAATTTCTCACTAGTGTTTTCAGTGATATGCCGTTTTGTGATTACCTCTGTTTGTACATTTGTGTGCACGCAGATAGCACTCTCAAAGAAAACACAGGAATGATCAGAGAGAGCAACATCAGTCACCACAACCTTGGAAATGTCCAGACCCTTGGAGATGACTAAGTCCAAAGTGACCTTATTGTGTGTGGGCTCCGTCACATGTTGGGTCAGTCCATAATTATCAAGAACACAACACAGTTATTTAGTCTCTCTGTCCTGGGGGTTGTCAACATGGATGTTAAAAACACCAACAATAACCACACAGTCAAAGTCAATACAGATTATAGACAGCAGTTCAAAGTCATCAAAAAGGTCTACACAGTATTTAGGGGGGCTGTAGATATTTAGAAAAATAGCTCAAAAAGAGGAATTCAGCTGAAGAGCCACATATTCAAAAGAAGCAAAATTCCCATAAGACATCTTTTTGCACTGGAGGGAGTCATTATACAAAATGGCTACTCCACCTCCTCTCTTATGCACTCTAGCTTCACTCATAAAGCTGAAGTTGGGAGGGGTAGACTCGATAAAGACAGCTGCACTGTTATCTTGGTCCAACCAAGTTTCAGTTAAAAACAAGAAATTAAGATTGTGAGTGATTATAAAATCATTGATTAAAAATGTTTTTCCTGCCAAAGACCTAATGTTTAACAAAGCTAAATTTAGTGTGTTAAAAACATTATCTGGCCCACTTTTTTCGACAGGTTGCAGATATGTTGAGTGCTGTTTATTAACACATTCACCATGCTTTTTCTGTTACCTGTCAAGACAGGGATGGAGAAGACAACCAGCACACTGGGCCCCAGCTTGTCCTGGGAAGAGTCATGAGTGCTATTTTCCTTGTAGCCTGGACCCAGCACATATCAGACAGAGCTTACTGGGCTTTTTCTGCCATTGTGAAGCGGGAAGGCGGGTTGTGCACTGTATTTGTGACACATGTGTCAAACCTGGAGGACTTAGAACCAGTGGTGGAGGTGGACGGTGAGGGGAGTTTATGTTAGAGAAAATGGGAGTGGAGCGAGGGAAGGTGTGGGGAGTAAATTTTGTCCCAGCTCTAACCATGTCTTCCATGTGATCAGTGAAGTCCAACAGGGGGGAGAGGGGAGAAAGGGTGTCTGGAGATAAGGGTGACCTAGATGGGGATTGGGGGGGTAAAGATGGTGAATCCTCACTGTTGGTTTTCAGTGAGGGAGGTGGAGGCTCTTCCTCTTGGCTCAGTTGTCTCCCATGATCAGAGCTCTCTTCTGGCAGGGGCTGAGGTGGCTCTCCTTCAAGGTTTCTGGCATGTTGTGTTATGTCTTCTTCTTGTTTAGATTCCTCTTGTCTCTTGTCCTTGGCAGAGGGAACAGATGAGTGACGCAGAGAGTAAAACAGGTTGGAGCTGAACAATTTTACTCCTGACTTGTTAAGTCCATCTGCCTTAAAATGTCTGCAATCCCACAGAAAGTAAAAGTTTTCGAAGAAATGAACTGAATGGATAGTACATGCCATTGAGGGCCACGTGTTCAATGCCATCAATCTGCTGAATCTCTCAGCTCCTCTTCGGATTGATGGTATAGGGCCACTGATAAACACCAACAGTTTTCAACATTATTATTATTAAAATCCTCTTTCAACACTTCAGATTGTTGCTTCACATCATTGGTCCCGATGTGCAGTATGATGTTTTTCACAGTAGGATGTTCAGCCACGATATGCAGGATTCTTTCTGCCAAGTCAGACACTGTATCCTTCGGAAAGCAGAGTATTTTGGTGTTCTTACTGCACATGCTTCTTACATCGTTAACAGCAGAGTCACCCACAATCAGAGTTTGAGGCCCAGTCATTAGCTTTCCCTGCAGCCTTTTACTTTCTGATTTACTCTCAGTCCTTACCCTTCTGTGTGAGGACGGGAGGTTATCCAGGTCATCAGACGGAGATCCAGGGTCCTGCAATAGTGGTGAAAATCTGTTCTGCTGTTGCACACTCGGTTGTTGGGGAGGTTTGTTGCTAATTCTCCCTTTCGCATCTGTCCACGGCTGTGTCCTACCAAGAACAGGGGTTGAAGAGGCGCTCTGCCTGGATGATAATGCAGGCCAGCCAGTCGCATCACAAATCTCAGGGCGCTGGGTTCAGGCGTATACTGGGTCACCATAAAAGTTAACACAGTATACGATAATAACAAAAAACACTTACATATTAAGCTAAAATGTAATAGAGCTTCAGTACTAGCTAAAGAGTGGTAAATACCACCTTAATTAGGTAATTAAGGTTAATAAAGGTGGTATAACATAATTTAAATCACCACCGTACACTTTTCTGAGTAATGTTATGATAAATGTGGACATTGCAAAAACTTGGACTACAAATAAAACACCTGGAGGCCAAATGTTGATATAATAGACTGTATAAACATGTCCATGACATCATCTATAGGTGTCTGAAGAGCTGATGTGAAGTTCAATATGGACGACTCCTGGACGCAAAAAGGTAGAGCTGATGCAGGCTGAATAAAGCCTGGTTGCTGAATGTGCGGCTAGCCATCTGAGAGTGCAGCCCCTAGTCACTAAAAGGGGCCACTTCCTTAATTTTGCATCACTTTAAATGGTAAATAGACTGTACTTTCCGACCACTCCAAATGATTTACACTGCATGTCACATTCACCCGCTGATGGCAGTGACTACTATGCATGGTGCAAACTGCTCATCAGAAACAGAAACTTATACATTCACACACTGACAGCACAGTCATCAGGAGCTATTTGGTGTTCAGTTAAAGAAACTTCAACATACAGATTTGACGACCCGCTCTGTCTCCTGAGCCACAGCCTTAATATAATTTAAACGGCTAAGTAGTATAAAAATTCACCCCTCGCAGTTTTCATGAAGGGGGAAATCAGCTATAGAGACCAAAACCATATTTTGTACCAGCCTGTAAACCTGTTTATTTCTGCCATAGGCAGTCAGGCATTTTAACATGGGAGGTCTTTGGAGAATCTCAAGCAGCCACTCAATTACCTGCATTTTTTGGCACTTCTGCATTGGTTTCATTTTTCAGACCCGGATTTTGCCGCCTGTTGATATGGAGATTTATCAGAAACAGCCTGTTTTTGTTAAAAAAAAAAATAGAAAGAGACCTCAGAGGTATTACTGACTGAGGGAGGACCTCTGGCCCTGGATGTGGGGAAGATGAGTTGAGATCCCCTGGCTAAGGGAAGATTGGTAAACTTGGCAGCATGATGGTCTCCCTACATGCAGTGTCCTCTCTTGAACATGACCTGGACTCAACACATACGTCTGGACAGACAAGAAGAGGAAATGGGAAAAGTCAAGGCGTCACTGTTCACGTAGAGGACCTAAAGGGAGACACAAAGGCAGAGCCGGTTTAATTAAAGGCACTTAGCTTGAAACTATGGTAAATATAGAGGCTTTCAGTTTGGCAACATAAAAGCTGTTAAATAATTCTCTGATACAGCTAAGGCAGAAAGCAGATCACAGACTAGCAAACACAGGCAGGTTTACAGAACATGGAACCGGCAGGCTGGAAAGGTTGTAACACAAAGGCAGTATGGCACATGAGCGTGGTTGGTTTATGTACTTTGGGACTAAATGAGGGACAGGTGTGCAGAGGGAAACTGGATCAGGCCACTGGCAAATGATGGGGAACATCTGAGGACATCTGCTTGAGAGATGGGGACTGACAGGGTCACAAAAAATATAGAGAATAGGTGAACGGAGAAGGGCAGGCAGGGCACAAGAGGTGACTGAATACTTAACTTTTGTTTGTATGACTTTTACAATTTTTTCCCCCAGTATGTGTGTATGCACTCACCTATCCTGTGGTGGTGTATTAAGGTTTAAGTGTATCCCCTATGAGAATGGCAGCCTAACCCAGCTTTTTTCCCGATATTATTTCTCCTTTCATCATCAGTAGTTCTGAATTCAATACTCTCTCTCATCATACATACATAACACAAATGCATGCATGGGCACACACCCGCACGCGCATAGACCAGTGTGTGTTGGTGGATCTGTCCCTCTAGTTGCCAGGGAAACACCAGGACACGGCGCATCAAAATGAGGGGTTCATCGATATCTCCACTTTGTAGTGAACTTTGACTGGTGGGGCCGTCAGATGGGTTTTACTGTTCTAAAAAGGATGGGAGAATAAGTAAGAGTGTGCGCATTTGTGTACTTGCTCCTGTTATGTGTGTGCCCCCCCCCCGCAACATCTCAACATCTCAACATCATAATATGTTTTGGTGGTAGAAGCCTCCACTACACCACTCATATCTACAGTCAGTACAAAAGGAATTTAGAGATAAAAGATCCCGTTGCGATGGGAACAACCCCCTGCTGACAGAACCTGGTGACATTTGGGCTGGTTGTTCTGATGATGATTATAGTTGACAGGTGTACCACATGTTCGTGGACCAGGACAGGCAGGTGATAATGGTGGCCGACTTACGGCATCCACACACATGAAATGTTGGCAGTCAGAGGGAATGAGAATAAAAAGCAACATAAGGGAAAGAAAGGCATCATTGTTTTGTTGCATAGAACACACACTATGACGCTCCTTTTGAAAGTGATTTTTTTTAATGGACTGCATTTATTCAGCGCTTTCATCCAAAGTGCTTTACAATCTCATTCACCCATTTACACACACAGATGGCAATGAAATACCATGCAAAGCACTAACCAAGGCCTAATTATCTGGAACAATTGGGATTCCGTGTCTTACTCTACATATGGACAGCAGCCCTTAGATTGAGCCTCAAACCTTGTGAATAGTGGAAAACCCACTCTACCTGCTGAGCCACAGCTACGCATTTTTTTAAGACTAAACAGACATATTTCACATTGGAAATAGGTCAGCTGTAATGTTAAGTATTGTTTATTATAATAACTGGCTTATAACCTGTGAAAATGTGGCTGTTATTTATTCTCCTAATGCATCTTATTACATTTTGGCCATTTCCTTCTTTTTGCTTTTTTGTAAAATGTTCTTGGAGTCATGTTCTTTTCATTCCTGGAATATGATTAAAAACTTACTAAATCCCAGTTTCCATTTTCTCTGGGTCCTTTTCTATCCTCGGCTCGAATAGCAATCCTGAAATGGAAAAGGCAGAGAGACAGTTGGAGGGAGAAAGACAGAAGCAGAGATGAGTTTTAAAAACTAGGCTCTGAACATTACCTTGGCCTTAAAATTATAGTACACCACCATGAAAATGCACATAGCCCGAGAGAGATGATGAATGCCTTGGGAGCAGAAGAGCCCACCAGTAAATAACACAGATAACAAGCTCATCACATCTGGGTATGTGCTGTTCCTTGGGCAGTGTACTGCCTCAGGCTTTGTGGCGTTCACACCTCTGCTACTGTTTTATTTTCACCCTGGGCTAGACAGACACATGACATGCTGAGTTGATATGATGCTTGTTTTATTAAAAAAATTACAATCAATTTCCTCTGTTAAGGTGAGATGTGTTAATGATGTGACTGCCTTCAGGCTCAAGTAAATTTACTTACATATGATAAACCCTGGGAACGTTAGTGTGTGGTCACCTTGGAGACAAGCATTGGTGTTTAATTTCAATAGTTCTGACCCAAATATCATCAATCAGTAAGACAACATCAAGTTTTTGATAGGATCTCAGTATGTTGATGTTCATTATTTTACACCATGAGCTATGGCCAGTGAGCCAATTATAAATCTTTTTTTTTTTCACAATTAATTACATTGTGACATTAAAATGAACAAACAAAAAGTCAAAGAGCCCTGCGATGGACTGGCGACCTGTCCAGGGTGTACCCTGCCTTTTGCCCGATGTCAGCTGGGATAGGCTCCAGCCCCCCGCGACCCTGTACGCAGGATAAGCGGTTGACGATGGATGGATGGATGGAAAAAGTCAAAGAGACAAGAAAAAACTTACATCACCCTATTTCCATGGCTGCCTATTGTGAGTATTTTTCACTGCTAAACTATGAACACATAAGGATTATATCCTTAAGGAAAATGACTCCTGACAAACAAATCCTAAAGCAAACAGTCTTGTTGTAAAATGCATCTCTTACTGGCAATCTGAATCATAGAAAAATGGAAAATACGCAAACAATCTTGCAATATGACTGACTGAGTGACCTGTTACCACAGGCATTTCAGACATAATAATTTAAGCAAGGACCTAAATGAAAATCTGTTCTTTAGCCACATCAGCCAAAGCAGTAAATGCAAACACAAAATTACTTTTTCTCCTTCTGTTTGTGTGTTTTTTTTTTATTATTAAGTTTATTCTCAGTCCGCCAGCACAGTCATCACAGTTCAACTGAACTATTGTACTTTATATTCACTGTTGTTGCATTGACTGACGTCAGGTAAAGGTTGCATGAGGTTTACTGCAAACTTTATCATAACCAACACACTTCATAAAAACTTGACATTTCCCCAACTGTAACTTAATTTAGACCAATAATGTTTGCTTGTGCTGAATACAAATGCAGGGGAAACATATTGAGGATACCATTTTTCAACCCAAACAGCCAACCCTAATTAGCTGAATTAAAATGTGGAATTGGTGCCCACATTGACAAAGATAAAACCAGATACAGACCTACACTGACCAACCACATGTCCAACACGTGTCTCCACTTGACCAAATTATGTTGATACCAGTATAAAGGACACTGGTGTAGCAGAAACTAAAATCTGCTGGCTGCAGGTTGAGGCATGAAGAACTGAAGAGAGGGAGAATGGGATGTAAACAGAGGCTGGACACAAACTGTCTCAGGTCTGGATGATTTCACACATGTATTAACACAGACACAGAGACAGATGCACACACAGCAGCTCACTACATAATATTACTTTGTACTTTGTAAGTTTACACACATTCAAAAGTAATTAATCCCAGCTTCCTTTAAAACTTTTAACAGGCAGTGTATTTGCACTTCCCACAAAGACAAACTTGGCTGTAATTCTGCCATCTATATTGACCATTGACACTATTTGAAAATCTGACTAAGACTAACTTTAGCTCAAAGAAGCAAAAGCTGCTGCAGTAAACTGAAATTTGCAAAAATCTTTTCAGAGTAACTTACATAGCATTAGCTTAATTAGGTAGCCTAACTAAATTACCTTATTGTAGACCAAGTAACTCTATCTACTTGTCCAGCTAAGCTAAGTACAAAAGTTAAGTAGCTAGCCCCAAAATCTAAAATTTGACGCCTAAAGACAAATAATATTGATTATTTCAAATCTCATTTCAGAACACAACCCACTCTCTTAGAAATTAGCTAGCTAAAGTTAAGTTCTCTAAATGAGCTTCCTTCAAATATCGCGAGAGGATGAGCAAGCTAAAATCAGTGTGACGTACCTACGCGTTGGAATCATATACTGTGGTTTGAATCCATAGCGTCCTGATGGTCGTCCATGAATGTAAACATCCTTCACATCGGTGCAAAAATAACTCTCTTAATTTTTTCGTTACAAACACAATATACACAACTTTATTGTGCTCCAGAAGTAAGTTGGCCGCTCTCACACTCTTATAAATATGTAAAATAGCCAACTCGAAACTTAGTTTGTTACAGTAGGTTGTGTCCGGTAAATTCCTCCGGTTTGGGGACGCACAAAATTACCTACAAAATGTGCTTTCTGCTGTCACACAGGAAATTGAATGAAACGGAATGAAACCATCCAACCTGTACTGCGTGAACTGTAGGCCTACAATAAAGTGCGTTTTATTTTTCTAAAGCAATTTTAAATAAATAAACATAAAAATAAATAATAGAATACATAATAGCGACACAGAAAACATGGAAGCTATAATGTTATAGATATATACTTTATTAATTCTCTCTGATAAAATAAAATTACAAAATAATTTCAACCTCAAACGGCACTTTCCTTGTTCATAATTATTTAACGTATTGTTAATACATATATCATAATTGTCATGATGAATGAGAAGAATACTATAGTTTAGTAATATTAGATATCAGCTAGAACTGCGTTTAATCATAATGGTAGAAAAGACTAAGCAATACAAAGCTAGATTTCGTTAACAGCATACTATACAATATTCCAAGCGTATGTAATTCAGTTTTTCGGCCACAGCGTGTCGCTATAAGACAGTTTTCGATATTGTCTCCAATGCAAGGATAGGCTTGTCTTTTTCCCCATCACACCATTATAATCTTTGTTTCTATGTTGTATTTATTTCATAAACAGCTGTTCCTTCATGGCCATTTATCCTTTATAAGGTTAATTTGTGTTCCCTTGTGTTCATCCGTAGTCCACCTTGATCTGTTTTAAAGCAGTGAAGAGCATTCCTTGTACAGCACTGTAACAAGTCCATGCCCAGATTTTCACAGTTATTCCCTCAGAAATATTGTCAAGATATCTGCAACGCCTCCTGCTATCTTTTGTCCCCAGTGACAGCAATGTTCCCTGCCTCTTATTGAAGTCCATTTAAAGAGAGAGCACTTTGGTTGTCGAGGTGTGTTTATATCTGTGTACGTGTGTGGGGGTGTCTGTTCCTCTGTCTGCGTGGCAGTTTAAGTGATCGAGCAAGCGAGAGTGTTTTTCTTTACACAGAATACATTCATGTTAACAGTGCGTTGTTTTGGGACTGCAAGCTTGAAAAATAATGGCAGTATGTAAGGTCTTCTTCCCTTCATAAAGGGTCATAGACCCAACCAAACACTGAAAAAAATATTAATCACATCAACTTATAATCACACAGCTAAGTAATTTCCTCTCCCAAGTGAATTAAATTACTAATGTAAAAATCCATATTTTAGTAATTCTAACATTTTTTTCAGAGAACGAAAGCAAAACAACAGATACTATAGCATCCCAGTCAGTCAGATTCCCCTGACTTACTGTAAGCCAAATCTAAGTAAAAGAATAAGCAGATAATTTATTATTGATGGATAACATTTTGACTGTTATTTTAACTGTCTGCAGCAGACCTGTCGGTAGATAGACTCCAGTAAATCTAACAACAAGAAATGAGAACACACCAAATGTGGAGCATTAGGTTTGTGCAAGGCTCGTTCTTGTAGTCAGTGTTTCATAGTTGTGATACCACCTTCAAAATTAATCAACCAGATTGAAATGCCAGTTTAATAAATGTTGTTATCTATTCTTTCTTGCAACAACCATCCCAGTATTAATGCACTTGATACAACTATAATTTTTCTGAGGGTTTCATAAGAAACATTCACATAAATTAAACGATCAAAAAATGTTTAAAGACTCATTTCAATACAGCAAACCTACAAATACACTTAAACATCAGTTCAACATAATCTGTAATTCCATAAATGCAGTAATGAAGTCCTATTGTAGTTGTATTAGGTTGTTTTATCATCTGCTTCTGTCTTCCTCATCACAAACACATGTTATGATGAGTCATGGCTCTCAGTGTCATGCCAACTAAATTCAACTTGATTTGTGTAGTTCAATGAATGGTTATGATTCTCCCAACGGAGTAGTTAAAATGTCACAACTATGCATTGTAAGTCTAAACTACTGCATTAGCTCACACCCACAAAAGATAAGTCGTTTGGATGAACATTTCTTACAGTGTGTCCACATCGCTTGGCAGTGGTCTGTGGAGATTGACAGTGCATTGAGTGCTTGGCAGTATAGGCTTTAGTATTATATTGTGGGCTGCTGCATTCATTTGTTTGTGTGAGTTTAAATAGGGCCTGCATTGTAAAAGATGTTTGTGCTGTGTTAACTTGTATTGCATGGATGGCGTGTTGATATATGTTGTGTGTGTATTTATACGTGTCTGTGTGTGTGTGTGTGTGTATGGCGCATGCCACTAGTTTTTTTACCATGGTCGTATTGATCGAACCTTCTGTTAAAGGGATGCTCGTTAACACACAATTAGCATTCAGATAGAAAATACATCATAAGGATAAAAAGTCATGGTCATTAATTCCTGATGAAAGGAGAGAGGGATAGGGAGAGGGGGGGAGGAAAGAGAGAGAGATAGAGAGAGAAATAAAGGCCTTTTTCAGTATGAGTGATTCCATTTAGGAGCTCTGAGTTCATATAATTATTCCTAATTATTTCTCGTTCTCTCTCCTTCCACCTCTTCATCCTCTCTACCTCCATTTCTCACCCTCTTGACAACCCCCCTCCCCCTCCCCCCACACACACACCTTTTAGAGTCTCCATTTTATCTCCATTTTTCTTCTCCTTCCCTCGTCAGGGAAAGCGCCCCAAAGTCCCTAACATGTCTCATCGTTCATACTGGCCCTCCATCTTAATCCTATTATTTTTCCTCATAGTCACATCCTGTCCCTCCCTCATGGAGTGTTAGTTTCAGAGGATCACCTCCCACCTCCCTCCTCGTTCCTCTCCTTAAGTCTGAAGTGAGAGGACTAGCACAGGCCCCCCCACCCCCACACTCTCCCTGTTTCATTTCCATATTTGTCTTCTCCTCGTCCTCAGAGCTGTCTTCAGCAGCTAGAAGTGCAGGTGTTGAGGTTGGGACTGGCCTCCAGGCTCTCTTCTGGGCTCAGTGGTGGGGGCGACTGAGGGGACTCCAAGGCCAAAGTAGGGACCTGGGATGGGGGCAGCACTGGAGATGCGACCTGGACTGGAGAAACTGAAGTTGGAGCAGTGGTTAAAGAGGCAGCTGGGGACAGTGGGACCACAGCACCTCCTCCACCACCTCCTCTGCCATCCCTCGCATCCCTCTCTCGAAGCAAGTGGACCAGGGCGGCGTGCTGGGCGCTGAGGGTGGCCGAGAGGTGGGCAGGCAGGGTGTTGAAGCCGGCGGTGAGCTGCTCCACCCGTTGCTCCAATGACAGCATCTGACGCTCTAAGTCCTCGCTGCGGTCGTTGAGCTCCGACATAAGCTCATACATGACGCTCTGCATCTACGAGAGGAGAGGAGAAAAGAGGAGAGGTGAGAAGAGAAGAGAAGAGAAGAAAGAGGGAGAGTACACACAGAGTACTTTGAAGAGAGGAGACAGATTGCAAGGATTGCTTTATTAAAGCTTGTTCAAGAAAATGATTTGGGATTGAATAAGAAGAGACAGTAAAAGGGGTTTGAGAGTATAATAAAAGTGGAAAGAGGGTGAGCGCGAGGCTAGGGAGGACTGAGTAAGACACTGAGCAAAAGGAAAAAATGTCCAAGAGGGAGTAGAGAAGTTGGAACGAAGAAGAGGCTGGAGGGTAGTCTCTATGTGGGAGTTATAACAAAGACAGAAGAGAGAGAGAATGAAAGGAAGGCGGCAGCGTGTCCCTGCCTTGCACATCCCGGCCTCCGTAACCATGGTAAACGCACAAGTGGCCAGTTGAGATGGAGTCATTGAGATGGCATAATTGCAAAATATTTGGTGCTAAAGGCATTGCTCCTCGGAAAGACACTAACACACACACCTCCCTCGATCTTTTTTCTCCTCTCAATTCAAGTCTCCATCTCATTCCCTCTCTCTCTTTCACAATCTCTTTCACAATCACATACTCACCCACAGAGACACACACACACACACACACACACACACATAGACACATGTGCGCTCACATTCTCACTCAGACACCCACACAGCAACAGAAAAACACAAGCACTCCCCTCCCTCCTCTCGTTCCCTCCTCGCTCTCTCACTCAGTCATTCCTGTTTTAACACTTGTTCCGGTTGCTAGGAGACACAAAGTCACAGAAACGGTCAGGTCAGCGCTGCAACGGAGGAATGTGATGGTATATTTTGGGGTGGGGAGTGGGGGCAAAGGCACGTTAGATATGAGTTACTAACCTGTACGATGGTTAGTGCACGTGCATGTCCTAAATAATAAAGGGAACAGATGTGTGTCTCACCTTTGAGAGGTCCACTAGTGTGTTAGCCTGATCACTGAGTTTCCTCTGCTCCATTTTTACACTGCGTAATCTGCAAACAGATACATACCCACATTAAATATACAAACACACGTACAAAGTTGAAACCCAGTAAATACACAGCGGGCGGTCCAGAGAGCTAATCCCTCTGGGTCCAGACAACAACTCTGTGGAGCGGTCACCTTGCCTAGTTGAGCTTAATTTCTACCTGCAGTGTGTCACTGGATTTGAAAGTACAAACATAGCAAGCACACAGTGTGCTCTGAAACACTGTAATCTAATACATTGCAAAATTTAATGTTGAAATAAGATTGAGACCTTAAGCTCTGGAGTAAATGAATGGGGTAATTTTAATATTAAGGAACCTTCAGGGGAGTATGACCTGTGGAGAAATAAAATAAGGGGAATGAAATTATATAAAATAAAATAGTCTTTCTTTAAAAATAAGACCTGGCTGACTCTCAAAATGCAATACAGTAATTAATAACTAAATCTGTGTTTTCATAATTTTTCTTTCTCTGTTATAAGTGCACACTGATTTTAGCAGGCTGCACCTCCTTAACCACCCTCCCTGTTTCTCTAACAGGTCTAAACCAGAAAAAGTACTCATATCCCCTTAAAATTACTCGTTCACAGAGTCAGCCACTCATCCACAGTCCACGTGCTAGGTCTCTTGAGTCTGGCTTTTGAAGGCCCTTGTTAATGTTGTCAAGACTAGGCTGAACTATTGAAGATCAAAGGAGCAAGCTACAAAAAAGGGCCACTTAATTTTGATGCTAGAAAGAGGATATCCGGAAACCTTTGAGTAAAACAACCTTTAACAAGACAGCCACCGATGAATTACAATGCGCGATTAAGTTCTGCTATATGTATTTGCATCATCAACAACACCAAGTACAGATGCTATGATCAGAGTGTATGCAATAGTACACAATGCACTGATTATCCAGTCCCACAACTGTATTTGCCTGGAGTGAACCTGCCCTTTAGCAGATGATGATTCATTTTCATGTGTCTCTGTGTGTGTGCGTGTGTGTGTGTAGGGATTCATGCACTTTATCTGATTATCGGCGTTGATTCAACCTGTGGGTGGATAGAAAGTACAGCTGATTTCAAAGCCTTCATCAGCTCAGCGGCACTGTTGCGTGCATGCATGTGTGTGTGTGTTTTGAGTGTGTGGGTGCGTGTAAGTTGTTGTCTCACTGATGTATGGCCTGTAGAAACTTCCGCTGGTGTTTGCGGACCCTGGAGTGGTCGATCTTCTTCATCAGCTTGGTGTGTTTGTAGATGAGCCAGGTTTCCCTTAGCACGTTAGCCGCTGCATTCTTTATCTGCTCCCAGACAATAAACACACACACATACACACATTGTTAGCAACAGGTAGCCCTTGGCAACTGAAGCAGGCAACAGGTTTTCCCAGTCCTATCTTTCTCATTTTCCCTCCATTCTCTATAGTCTGCCTGCAAAGAAAAAAGGCTAAACTACAGTTCTCTTCTAAGAGGCTGCCCTCATTCTCTTTCTACACACGTTAGCTTGCTTGCCAATGCTTTTCAGAAACGGCTCTCTCCTTAGGGAGATTTGGCAATAACAACCAACAGGATTCTCTCCTTCACATACACTTCTCTCTTCTCCCGGTCTGTCTGCAGTTATGTGCCACATTATGTCTTAGACTAACTAAAATAGGCTGCATTATCTTGGCTGGTTGGAAATAATTCACCACAGTACTATTGCAGTTTATTAAAACCTGCGATCCTCCATTTAATTATGACAGCAACTGAAAGAAACAATAGTGGCGTGCTCTTAAACTCACTGTCAAAGACAATCTAAATTCCTGTGGAAGAGACAGAGTACAGAAATAGCCTATGTAATGATGCTCACTTGAAAAAGCCTGATAACCATCAGAGGCAATGGCAAGATTATTATTTATCTCCATGTTACTGGTGATGGAATAGGCTTTCAGTTATTTTTAGTTTGTCCCATCTGAATGTGAGATTGCTGTGATTGAATAAAATACTCATACAAAATGTCAGCGTAGTCAGATTTCTGTGGACAAGGATCGGGATTCTGTAAGGGGTATAGTTGTAACATGAGGAGAGTTGTAACAACACCAATTCCACCAATTAGAGCTAAGATAGGAGTTATGTGATCATTTCAGTATTTACCTACTTCCTCCCCAATCAGGCTTGGTGGTTATCAAGTCTGGAAACAGGAACATTTTTGACCAAGACTATGTTAGTATTTTTTTACTCTTGCAGATAGAATTTTTGACTTATATTAGACTGAAATGTAGTTTCTTAGGCTACATGTGATGCATTTTTTCCTTTCTAATTTCAAACCACTCTGCTAAAACAGCTAGCACTTCTTTAAAAAGTGCAAAACATACAACCAGGGACTTTCTATTTTAATATTTTACAGTGTGCCCTTTGCAGTCTGGGCCTACCAAGCCTGCACTGCAGGGTTACTAGCATTCATTTGTCAGCACTGTGACTAGTTCTTCACTTTCACATGTTGTTCACATGTTGCCGTGTGTATCGGCCAAAGAGTAAAATATAGAAGTGCTTTTACTGCGTACCGGTGAGGACTGGCCCACTTCAAGAGAGAATCAGAGAAGAATATACACACATCGACACACACAGATACAAACATCTTTTTTGTTAGACCTAAGGATGTACAAAGATGTTCGTATTTACATAGCATTTGTGAACAGATGTGGGTACTTTGTATAAAAATTTGAGAACTCAGGCTAAAAAATTCAGCGAGCTATAGTTGCTGACGCAAAAAGTGTTACAGCCGGTCTCCCCTACATCCAATTATATCCATATCTGCTCCTGTATGTTTCATGTACTGTATATCCCTCTATACATATATATATTGCACTGTAATTACAACACAGGGGTCTGACACACAGAAAAAAAAGCGCGGGTGGACACCATAGAGAAGGGAGAGAGAATCTGTAAGGACATAAATTGAATGAGAGACTTCAAAGAGATGCTGAGCACTGAACAAAGAACAATTATACCCCCGTTTGAGGAGCACAAAAGACCCTGGCAGCTTGGCTAATCAGCACCTATCCACCGCAGTCAAGGACTGCTCACATGCACACATGCAGACAAACACACACTATTGGCTGCAGATGAAGAGAGCAGGAGGCCCTGGGCGTTGCAGATGTGTTCAGTTCAGTGACATAGAGAAAGTCAAACCAAAAAAAGCTAATCTGTCATACAGCAAACTTGCTATGTTACCTATCACTCTTAACGACAGTTAACGACCCAAGAACACACTAAGACAGATGCTGGTACACCCCAAAGACCGCACACCCAAACACAAGAAAAGCAATCTAGTGTATGCGGTCCAATGCAGTGAGGAATGCACAGACCTGTATATTGGGGAGACTAAACAACCACTACACAAACGCATGGCTCAACACAGAAGGGCCAACTCCTCAGGTCAAGACTCTGCTGTCTACTTACATCTGAAGGACAGAGGACACTCGTTTGAGGACCACCAGGTGCACATTTTAGACAGAGAAGATGGATGGTTTGAAAGAGGTGTCAAGGAAGCCATCTACACCAGGGTTGAGAAACCGTCATTGAACAGGGGAGGGGGTCTACACCACCACTTATCCCCCACTTACAATGCTGTCCTTTCATCACTTCCCAGGAAACTCAACAAACGTAACCTATTGGCCTCAGGTGAAGATACCAACGATGGTCGTTCAGTCTTGGCCACAGGTAGTCTCAACGACTGTAACGACTGTCGTCACAGCAACAAGGAACACTAACGAACCAGCGGTATCGATGACCCGGGCCAACGACCCCACTGAGGTTAAATAGCTGAGTTTCCCTGCCAGTCAGTCAGAACTGAAGAAGTCCTTTGGATAAGGGACGAAACGTCTTCCAGTAGCTTCAACCAAGTCCAGTTGCCCTTCATTTTAACCTTCGTTGGATAACTATGACCTGGATGACTGAGAATCTTCATAGACATCTTAACGACAGTTATTTTTACAAATGTATTATTTCTTACCTTTTATACAGCTTATTTACTGATACAATTTTAAAATAGTATGTACATCTCATGTGAATAAACCTAACAAAATGGGATGCCATGACAAATGGGATTTTGGATTAGAATCTAGTGCTGGAGTATGAGGTAAATGCTGCTATCCCATGTTTCTCCTCTGAGTCTTAGCTCCAAGTTTGTATCTATAGGATAACAAAACTCCCATCCATGAAGTAAGGACTGGCACTGACAGCGCTGCAAAGATCCTAAAGAGATCTTGATGATATAGCGTTACATCTTTTTAGATAGTATTTTAACACAACATTTTAAATCACAACTTAACAACACAACATAACTTGTCTAGATTATGTTTAAACAAAACACAATATCTCTAGTTTTAATCATGGGCCAGGTTACATTACAAGAGCACATTTAATATCCCTCATATCTACGGGCCCAATGGTAAATTGATATGTCAAATCCTATTTGTCAGTTGATTAATCACTGCAGGGTGTCTGAAATATGATGAATGATGACACTTTGTGTCTGTCTGGCTGGCTTGCTGTGGAAGTTTTCACACAAACTTCCAACATAATATGTCCAGCACAGCAGAGGGAGCCTGTTGCACTGCTTCAGGCCATTCAATTAGATGATGCTCAAGCTTCACCCTTCATTTAAATCCTGGGAACTGCTTCCCATGCAAATACAGGGGACTGATAATACAACACGCATTGTATCTTACAGTTATTTACCACCCAGCACCCTTATTTATTTTTATTTCTCTCTCCTCCTGGTAGTTAATGTAGGTGGTGAGGCAAAGACGACAACTCCATAAAAAAAAAAGACTAAACATGAACCGCTAAGAATACTCCACAAGAAACCACTCGACAGCAGCAGCAGCCATTCCTGGACCATATGGCCTGTACTTGGGCAACCATGTTGGGGCCATATGGCTGGTTTGGGTCAAAGATCTGTTCTGGCTGCTCCCCTACACGGCACACCTTATGGTAAGTACATAAGAAATCTGTTAAGACAAGGGGTTCCCACACCTCAGCATGTTGGGTGGTTCATGGCATATTGTGGAATACAAATCAATCAGTACAAATAGAAATATTTTAGAAATGTCATTACAGACAATACCATCCATCCATCCATTGTCAACCGCTTATCCTGCGTACAGGGTCGCGGGGGGCTGGAGCCAATCCCAGCTGACATCGGGCGAAAGGCGGGGTACACCCTGGACAGGTCGCCAGTCCATCGCAGTACAGACAATACTATTACCACTATTAATAATAACTATTTATATATCGGTATCAAGAACTAAAAAAATAACAATTGGGCTCTGATGCTTTGTTTGGTGCTTACACTGAAAAAAGAAAACCAATCCTGGATTGGATTTTTTGTTGTAATGAAGACATTTTTTTAACATCGGAGGAAAAACAGAGGTGCCTGACCCTTCCAACTCAGGAGAGCAATAATGACTGATGTGTATATGTAATTAGTAATTATGTGATGTGGTGCTAGAGATGCTATCATGTTTTCTAGGAGAGCAGAAAACATAAATAAACGGGCCAATTACCTTGGCAACAATCTCCCAACTCATCCATGTGCCACGGTGACACGTGGCCTTACCTGCTCTGACCTTCCCCTCAAAGGCAAGGGATGAGATGAGTATCACATACACACACAAACATGGTCACACATCCATGAATGCACACAAACACAAGAAAGAAACTCAAACAGATCAATGAAGGGTCACAGAAAATAATGAAATGAAATTTGTCTCCCACTGGTTATATATGTTTTGTGTCGCCTGAATGAGGTCATTTGCTAGATGACTCCCACAGCACACCATAGAGAACCTTTGATGAATCTAGACGGTGCTCCATTTAAAGGAAGAGTACACTCAGGTTCAGTTGGTGGAAAAGTGGAAAACATCGGAAAGATGTGTTAATGCAGTCAGAGTGTGAAATAAATTTTAGTTGTTGTCACAATATACGTCCACGCTAATAATGATCCATCTGCCTTGCGTGTGAATTAAAAGCTGTCAGAAAGTGAGTTATTTTTACTGTGTGCAGTGAAAGCTAGCTTAGAAGAAATCTTCTGGGCTTAGATTGCTCCCATTTGGCTAGTGGTGTAAACACTGAAAGGCATTGCAGCACCTCCTCCTTGGCCAGAACCCAGAGTGCAGTCTGAATATTCAGAGGGTGAAGCTCTGAATATGCCACAGGACTTCTAAAAGTGCTCTGAATTAACCGAAGGTCCAGAGTGGAGGCAGAATACACATTCGGAGTGACAATTTATATATGAAGATCTAACATTTTCAACTGACCTCAGAAACAGACACAGTTAGCCATATTCACACGGTCAGCTGGTGTATTGCTTCAATGAATGGGATTTAATTGACATGGCAGTGCCATCAAAAGGAAGGAGACACTATTCCACTCCACTGACTTAGTGCGTACGGTATGTGCGTCCGGCTTTTTCAGTGTCGAGAGCACTCTTTGAAGGTTCAGGGCCATGTTCTGACCAGATGGACATTCAGCAGTGCTCTAACTTAACCAATAGTATGGTGGAGCCACAGTACACTGCTGCAACCTTTTAAACACATGTTTTAACACTCCTTCAAACATGCGCAGTTACAACCTCACACACGCTCTATTTAAAGGCTATGTCAGCTGTTATTCAATTAACATTCGTATTAATCCTATCAAAGGCCAAGGCACACTCCACTTCACTGAACTCTACATGCAGATTAGCACTGTGCAACAAACTCGAATGATGTTTCTAAAGCACATCATCCTCCCTGATAAGGTTATTAGGTCCTCTGCCACCAATCTGCACCACACAAGATTTCAAGATTTCAACTTCAGTTTTGTCGCGCACGTCTAAAGATCTGATCTAAGCATAAAGAGCAGAGAGCACTCAAGTGATGGAAAGTGAAAATATTTTGAAGTATGTTTCAGGCAGTGTCAAATATTACCACACATATTTGGACTAAAAATGACCTGTGTGGTACGAAGATGAAGGACCAATTCCAAGAAGAAAAGGTTTATATTACTGTGAGGTGTAGAAGTTTCTTTTCTTGCAGTCTTAGGTCTCTTAGCTCTGTACTATTCAGGTACTTGTGGACAACCACACTCAACACTGTTTTTAATAAAACACATGTAAAGACAAAGATCAACAAAGATCAAACATTACCAGCAGCACAGTCCACTGGACTGGCTAATAGCTTCACTAATTTAATTGACATTCTGCAAAAGGAAGCCCACCAATTTATTGAAGTAGAAAAGCAGTGTGTGTGTGTTTTTTTGGTCTATTTGTGTGTGTGTGTGTGTGTGTGTGTGTACATACGATGAAGGCAGGATGTAGAGTCTATTGTTGCATTATTCATTATAAAGCTGTGAGTGATTGTATTCTCTTGTTACGATGATATGGCAGAGAATGGCCCCAGCCATGTAAATCAATGCGCATACAACAGCTTCAATCATTGGTCTCTCGGTAATAGAGGGCAGGAGACAATTACCACAGCATAAACCGAAGACCCTTTGAAGGAAATGTCACCAAGCAGCATGCTGTATTCTGTTGAATGTAGCTGCTATATGTCACCTCCCTTACTTAATGACTGGCTTTGTTAAGACTGAGATTTACTGGATTGTGTAGCTCAGCTAATTTAAAAAGCAAATTATGTTATGTTTTCAAATGTCATCACAATGACGATGCTAACATACTAACATGGACACAATGACAACATTCATTCGGTCATCAGCAGTCATTAGGATTCATCCTCTGGGGACCATACGTATCTTCACAAAACATTTGTGATAATCCATCCAAAAGTTGCTGGAATATTTCAGGACTGAGCCTGAACAGACTCTGGTTGACCACAGCCTGCAGGAAGGTGAGTTGAGAGCCCGGCTACAACAAGGAGTCTATTCGGTTTCTCTGTCAATAGCTTAAAATGGCTGAAATTATTGATCACCCAACCACGTTCAGTCACCCAGATACTCTGCTGCCAGAATGTACCCTACATATTTGATATGGGAGCTATTTTTAAAACTTGGGTCTTTCAACTGTATGAAAAATTGAAAAGGACCGGAGGAGGGAGGGAGTGAGAGATGGAGGGAAGGAGAGGGCAAAGGAGGGAGGAGAGGAGAGACAGTGACAGATAGAAAGAGGGAGCGAGAGAAAGGGATTTACTGTAAGAGAGACAAATGTCACAGGAGAGGGGAGGTGGGATGGTGGAGGGGTGGCCATGTGGGAGGAAAAAAGATCGGAGAAAGAAAGAAAGAGAGAAAAGGTAAGTGAGGCAGCAGAACAGAAAGGACGAGAAAGAGATGACCTTTTATTCAAATAACATGGCACACTGTCACAACAATACAGGGTGTTAATGTGATGTAGTAGTTGGGGAAGGTGAAGGAGGGCCAGTGAAAGGACAAGCCGTTTCGCTGGGCTCTCAACCACCTCGTCAACCCCAAAAGCAATCTGTAGATATAGTACAAAATCACCTAAAGGACGATAAAATATATATAATATAAAAAAAATCTGCATTTCTAAACTACATTTCTGTTAGAGTCTGAATGGCACATGCACAAAATGTGTGCTTTCTTTTAAAGATCACAGTTTTGCTTTATTTATGCAAGACACACTCATTCACACCACACAAGCCTACACACCCTCTTGGTGAGTTGCGTGTCCATCATGAAGTTGTGTACGTGTTTCTCAGCCTTGGTCAGCTCCAGCTTCCTGGCTACCACAGCAACCACCAGAGCCGTACAGCCAGCACCCTGAGTGAGAGAGAGGGAGGAGGAGGAGAAAACCGAGCACTGAGTCAATCAGTAAAGAGGAGGAATTGGTAAATCGGTGGCTTTTGGCTGGGGAATTAGCCGATATGATTGAAGGGAGCGTGGACAAACATGAGAAAGAGAGCCGCACGACAGAAGGAGAAGTGAACGGGAGAGAGGAGAGGATTAAGAGGGAAAGCTCTGTTCAAGATCCACATTTCCTCATGTTGACAGGGAAGCCAAGTCTATTTTCACTTCTTTCCATCTGGTGTAAGATCCCTTCTATATTGCTTCTATATGAAGCTGAAAAATATGCCCCTTATAGACAAAAAACCCCCCCACATCAAATATTGACACCACGTAATTTAATTTAATTAGATGCTGTCAATCTGAATTACATGGTGTCAGTCTTCTCCTGTCACTGGAGGCTTGAGGCCTGCAGGAAGTGTAAAACACAGACAGTTTGTCTGTATTCCTGCTCGACCCACATGGGACATATGGCAAATTCATTTGGGAGAGAGTGACAGCAGTCTCTCAACCAGAAAGACATGCTTGAGGAGAGAAGAGGAGCGGTGACACAGGGAGGAAGACGGACTTAATTAACTTTCAGATTAGACGCTGCTTTCAGTGGGCTGCTGAGTGCTCACAGGTTCCTCTGAAGGGGCAGGCACTGAGAGGAAAAAAGGGAGAATGGAAGAAAAGATAAAGAGAGTGAAGAGCTACAAGTAAATATAAATGGGGAAGGAAGGAACATGTAGGGTGGGTTTGGAGAGAGGGATGAATGCAGGAGGCGAGGGTGGGAGCATAGGATTGGAGGAGAGAAAGATGGAGAAGAAGGCAATGTTAATGAGGTCACATATCTCCTGATAAGTAATGAATTAAGATTATGAGTGTTTAATGAAAATGTACGAGTGCTCTTCCTTCCTGCTTGTGAGCGTGTGTGCAACTCACAGTGGGGGAGAAAGCCTGAGAGAGAGTAAAATAGATATAAGGAGGGAAACATAGTGAGAGAGCGAGGGCGAGGGAGCATGCAACATTTTGAAGCGTGTAGGAAATAGCAAAGACTTTGTGCACACTCTTGAAAGATAAGAAAGGTCTGCCAAAAATAACTTTGGCTGGGTTCAGTAAAATGTAACTCACAAACAACCATTAGTGCCCACGTCTATACACTCATCCACTCTATTTGTATTTATTCAAAAACTATGAATAAAACATGATGAGAGCGAATGGAAAACCCATGGAGCATTTATACATGTCTGTTTTTTAGAGACTCCAATATGTACGAGTGCAGCGCGATGTGCATGTAGCCAACTGTGTATATGCGTGTGCGTTCAAAATTGTCCTCCTCAGTCAGAAACAGTAGGTGCTTATTGGTTTGTCAAGGCAGGCTGTGTTTGTGTGTGTGTGTGTGTGTGTGTGTGTGTGTGTGTGTATATGAGAGTTTGTTTGTGTATACGCCTGCATCCATTTGATTTCAGCAGGGTTCCCTGTGCAATCTCCACAGAGTGACACAGCTGATGATGGCTGTGCTGCTGTGTTTTTTGTTTCATACGCCTGGGTGTTTCCCTCGCTTCCTCCACCACCGTGCAGCCATCAACGTAGCTGTCAGAAAAGGGTTGGAATCACCACACTACAGGTAAAAACCAGCATTGTTTTGGCTTCATGCAAAAAAAAAAAAACTCCAAACATAGGAAAAATAGTTTCCCAAACAGGGCAGTGGGCACACATAGAGAAAAGAGGGGAACACAAAAAAATGTGAAGTTTAATTTTCTTAATTAGTGTGCACATAACAAGTACGTAGGGACAGAGAAAAGCACAAAATAGGTTTGAAATGGCAGCTCCCTTAATACATAATTATACTTATAAGCAGAACAACACTTCATAATATTATTCTAACCAGAAACACAGGAATTAAGGGAATTCCCTGACTGTTAAGCTAATATACAGTATTTATCAATAATTTACCTTCCCCTATGAAGAAATACTTTCTATAATTACATCTGTGTTTTACGTTCATTATCTGTTAATTTATCTGTTTCCATTTTATCCTGCCCACAGGGAGAGTTATACTGTTGCTAAATACAACACTTATTGAACTACATTATAGTGTTATAAACCTTTTATTAAACATTTATACACAGTTTCCAAATGCTAAATGGGGAGGTTAAATAAATTAAAGTGCATACCAACATGCATGAACATTCATGAACTGATTTATCTGATATGATACATGCATGTTTTGCTGTATATAAGGACAACATGTTGTGGTAGTCTACCCTACCACCATCCACCCACCAGCAATGACACACTAACACATACACACTAACACCTAGCCTTGGGGCAGTACTTTTCAACACGGTTGCCTTTCATGTGTTGTCATAGTAACAACGGTGACGATTTCTCCTATAGAAACTCATTACAATAATTCTCAACAAAGAAACAAATCATATCCGGTTCTCTGCCCTCTTCATCCGTGCCCGCCCCCCCTTCTCACCTCCACAGTCTGTTTTGCCACAACTTGCTGCGTCCGGTCTCCCTCACCAATACAAGCCTCACCTTTCTCGCTCTACCTGCATCTGCACTCCTGCTCTGATGATGAACGAAAATAAACCACTCTGAACACAGTGTGTGTGTGTGTGTGTGTGTGTGCGCGTATGTGTGACAGGAGAGGAGAGGGTGTGTGGGAGTCATACTAAGAGTGTATGTCAAGTTCTGTGTCAGTGTTTGTGTGGAGGATGCAGTCTGTAACAGTGGGCTTGCGACGTTCTCTATCCACCCTCTGTTTTGTGTCTCTGTGTGTGCTAACATGATAGTAAAACTTGTACTCTGATTGGATGATTCACACAGCAAATGGGGGTCTGTGTGTGTGCACGTCTCTGTGCATGGGTGTGTTTATTCACACATTTAATGGACTATTCAGTAAAAAATTTAGGTGAGCTGGCAACAGTCAGAGAGGTTAGACAGACACAGTGAAGATGAAAGAATACTGTTAAAGCTACCGAGGGCAGCCCTCTATGTATTTCACTGTTGCTGCTGTTTTGATCCACATGGTAATAAGGCTGATTCCGGCACAACAACCCTTCTCCAATCCCTGAGCTGCCCTTATGTCCGCCTTCAAACTCCTCAGAGGGCCTTTTCACAAAACCAAGATGGGGGATTAAGCCAGGATTTTCCAGATATCCTGGCTGAATTAAGCCGTGACTGTGTTTCACGAAAGCAAGGGCACATAAATTACCATGGTGATTTATTCTGTGCAGCTAGCCTGCTCCAGACCAGGCTAACAGCCAGGCTTAGTTAATCCTGGTGCCTTGTATGTTCAGTCATATGTTCAGTTAATAAAAGCACATAACATAACATAATTTTTATATAATTTATATAAGTAGCACGGGCACAGTAATAAAACAGCGAAAAAAAGGGTGGCAGACAATAGTGAATGTGTGTGTTGCTAAAAATATGCTCTTAACTGAAACTGGAGCACTGGACGTTAATATGTCACTCAAAAAATGTATGGCACACACACAATATAGGATATATGGCATATATCAGACTCAGAAGGAGCTTTATTGCCAACTAGTGTTTTACACATACGAGAAATTTTCTTTCATGATAAGGTGCTACATGTAGACAAACACACAGTGCAACATTGTGCACAGTTTATTCATGAAACAACAGGGAGATGTTTTTTGACCTTTTTTTTTCTCCCTGGGATCCTCTGCGAGCTTAGGAGAGAAAACAATGATTAATACATTGTGTTACAGTCATGCTTAAAGTGTGCATTGCAATGACCACTTCTCTTTTTAGTTACTGGAACTGTGTGTAAAGTATGCTGCACAAGTCCTTTCCATGTCAGCATCAATGAATCTGTGATCGACCGTGTGGTCTCTTGAAGAAAGCTGTTGACGCGCATTTATCTGAATTACTTACACCTGGCTTGACATAGTCGCTCATGGTTGCCCAATTTCTGTTATGACTTTTGTTTGTTTCCCTCTGTTTTAATAAATAACATTTCCACCTTACCACATACTTCTGGTTAATGCTTACGTCTCCTCTACCCCTAGCAAGCTGGGACGTAACAATACACATGCAGGTTTTGGGGAAGTAGCTTGTAAGAAATACAGACACCAAAACCATCTATGTGACCTGAGCAGATGATTCCAGCCATTGGTGCACTACAATGACAAACAGCAAATTCATTATAATGGGTTAAAAACTAATAGTACATTATTTTCCAAAACAGTGCTAGTAAGCACAGTGAAGTAAGTTACTTTTGATTTTGAGAGTTATGTTAAGGGCCTTCTAATTCACGCTCTTGATTTATCTATAACCATCATCCATAAATCATCACAGTGAACTGCATCTTAAGGCACTTCTATACTGGCTTCAACATTCAGCCATGGTGGTTGCTACTTGACAATAGGCACACTTGAACAAAACACACTTAAGTCAAGTGCAAAAGGACTAGGCATGTAAGTGTGTAAACGATAGACAGCCGCATTAATGGAATTGATAATAAAATGTTGTTCTAGCAGCTTATTATCTTATTTCCTCAAAGAACAACAAGCAAATCAGAAGCTCTGCTGTTTGTTTTATAATCACTGAGCCAGTGGTCACACCATTTCACATCTTACCATGTAACTTGACTGATCTGAGGACTGTTTAGGACTGTTTAAAAATGTTAAGTGGTGCTCTTCATGTTGCCTTTACTTTTCATTCACTTTAACAAGCTCAACTACACTGCTGGCATTATTTCTATGAGAAAGGCTTATGCGCAATGATTCCCTCAGGTTTTAAAAATATAACAAACATGACAAATTCTTCCATGGCATTATGTTGTTAATGAAAAATGACATTTCAAATGTCTCATCCGGCCTTCATCTTTTTGTAGGAATGCCATTTTGAGAAACACATTGATAATGCAGTACCTCATGCATCACATTATTATTGAAAGTGCGTTGCTCACTGGCTCTGAATAGGCTACACATAGAGTCAAACCACGGGTCACAGGAGGGGTAGGATGTTGATCAGCCTGCAAATCACCCACCCAAACAAGCAGTGGAGGGAGGCTTCGGCAGACTACGCTGGATGCAGCGTGTGAGAGAAGTAGATAAACAAATACAAGACATGCCAAAGCTATCAACTTTGCCATAGCATGCTGATCAGTATTGGGGAATATGTCGGTCTTAGGAACGTCCTTAAAATCGCAACGCCGGCGGTGGAGGGTAACCATGGCAACGGTTTCTGTGTCCTACATAGCTGTAGCCTTTTTAACTGAAGTTAAAATTATAGGCTACATAACTTTACATGATAAGCCTACATCTAGTTTTGCGGAGACGATCTGTCATGCAAATTCCCTCCTGTTGATGCCCCAATAACTATTTAGTAAACAGTAGATTTTTTAAATAAACATCGAGGATCAGTCTCTCTTCCAATGAATTGTGCTGTGCGCCGTCAGAACCGCAACAGTTTCACTGGAACGCGCCTGCTTGTCGCTACACCTTATGCTCGACCTCTTCACTTCACCTCAGAGACACTTGCTACTGAACATAGACTGTTTATGGTGCTCCACGATAAACGAAAAATATTGATGCTGATATCTGTTCAGAAAAAAACACAAGAAAACTGGACTCTGATGGTAGGCTAACTCACCTTACCTTACTTGTTTTAAGTGTTTGCAAACCACATTTTATTGCACTTATAGCAGTACATTTAAATTTAAAGTGCACACTACAATTTTGCACAAAACAATGCGATTAATCACAAAAAAATCTAATTTTAAACGTTGCCCATCATTAATTCTTACATAACTTTCTTCACCTTTAAAGTTTTCTGTTTCTCTCTGTACTCTCCCTTTTGACATCACAAAACACGTGGCACATGGTGTCCAATGAGAAAAGTACTCCCAGGTAACATATTATTATCGTAGCTTACATTGAGTTCTATTTTTTTCTTTCCTGACCTTCTAAAAATCCACAAATACCACCATACTTATGAGGGCAGTTAATTTGAGATAACATGACATTTAGCTGTAGAGCTATTAAGACTTTTTTGCATTTAAGAAGACACTAATTACCTCCAATCATTAAGAACAGTGTATCTTAAAGCCACAGCATGGAAAACGATGAATGGTGTCTACATTCAAACTGCTAAATGACCAGTTTCCTTTCCTAACCAAAAAAAAAAACTAGAAAAGAAAAAGGCAGTTCATGAGACAAAGCCAGAAAACAAGCCTGAAAGACTGAAGAGAAAGAAATAGTTTGAGGAGGGAAGTGAACACCTGTGAAGTGAAGCAAATAGAGGAGCAGCTTAAACACTGATACCAACAGATGGACGGTGGATCGAAATAAACAAATGGCTTCAGGGAAGGAGGGATGGACAGAGAGGAAAAGAGAGATAGAGAGATAAATAGAAAGAGAGAGACGCTAGAGAGGTAGATGGTGGTACAGAAAGAAAATTAAAGAGAGATAGAGAGAGAGAGTGGGAGGACATGGCACACGGAAAGGTGGGACCTTCATTATGCAATGAGGACAGACAAGGGAATAACACGCATAGACACACAAACCACTAACGTGCTCTTGTTTGCACGCCTACACACCCAAAACACACAGAAGCACAGATGCAGGCTAATTCAGGGAGGATTGCCCAAATTACACAAATGGCAGAATTTCTCTCGCAAACGACAGCATGCTCTCTAATCTGCTGACCTTTGAACGAGGCGAGGACAGCACCGAGGGGAGGGAGAGCGAGAGATAGAAAGAGAGGGGAGAGAGGGAGGAAACATACTGACCATGATTCCTGTGAGCAGACAGACTCCTTTGCCACAGTAGGTGTGAGGAACCATGTCTCCATAGCCGATGGACAAGAAAGTGATGGATATAAGCCACATGGCGCCAAGGAAGTTACTGGTCACATCCTGGGCATCATGATACCTTAAAAAGAAAAATTGTTCACGTTCAGAGGATAAAGTCAGTCAATAGTAAAATATATGAATAAACAAAAACAACATAACTGGCCCACTGGTCCTATCTGCAAATGTGGACGTCAAACCTGAAAGACGAGTCATTCAACTTTGCCGGACACAGAACATAAAACATATCTGAGGCTCTTTCCTCCATTATTCCTGCCCTGTTCACAACACTGTTGCCATAGCAACCAAACGTGGTGCAGATCTTAAACAAAGTTGTTTTCACAAACACTATTCGACAGAAACAAATGAAAATTTCAGCCTTGGATGTTGTACGTTTGCTCTGAGCATGCTATTTTCTAGCCTGGAGGGACACGCTCTTAAAATTCTCAAATTTTCACCATGTCTAAACCAGTTTAATTGAATTTTATTCGTGTTTATTTTACCTTTGTTAATTTGGTTTGGAGAGGAAATGCCAATTAAACTTGGATGTGGACCAAGCAGGCTTCCCAGCAGCTGCGCAATGATGCATTTAATCAAGCTTATTAACCAACTGACATTTTCCCGTATTTCCATGATTATTTCCCAAAGCATTAGAACACATCAAAAAGGGTGGTTACTTTTTGCTTTTCTCTTGATGGCACATCAATAATATTAGATTACTCATAAAATCAGATCATCAATCTTTAAATATAACTGGACAATTTGATTTACAGTTCAAAACAGTTTCTCTGTAACAGTGAGATGGTTATTTCAGTCTATTTTATTTAAATTTAAGTAAAATATGTATTCTTATAGAAAAAACTTACTTTAGGATATAAACCCCAGGAGAAGTTATACTATAAACCCCACAACTACTAAAAGTGCTTTGCAAGATAATGAAAGGACGGGAGAATTTTATTTTAACCCACTATTATATCTATTCTATTATATCTACTATTATAACAGCACATTGTCATACATTTATGAATGTACATGTCAAAAACCAATACTCTTCCTTTGAAAGATTTGTAACAAGTGTATAAATGATGGATGACTTATTAATAATATAATATACAACAGTTGTAATCATGACATATGAAGCATTTGTGAATTTTATTAATTCACTCCCAATGACTGAGTAAACATGATCCACCGATGAAGGTCATGATATGAAGCTGAAAACTCTGGGAGAAATGTGGACTTTGAGTCAACATTTTTGGTGAATACGCTGAATGGCTTTCTTGCCAAGACCAAAGTCCTTATAGGCGAGTCCCGACACTCGGCAGCCATCTTGGTAATGTCTCCGAGCAGTTACTTTGGACGAACATGAGCAGGCCCCTATCTGAATGAACAGGGAGAGAGCCATAACTGGTCACTGGGACATAAAAACTGCATGTATAGAATCACCACTAAAATCTGATAAAAAACACTGAAAAAGTTTGTTGACTTTTCCCCAAAATAAGGTTTAAAAAGCTTTTTTTCACAACACCAACACCAATTAGGCTCTATCCAGAGTGCCGGATACATGACACCATGAGCTCATCCCACTGAAGCGCTTGAACAAATGCTATGCTAATTGAAGTTATGGATACAGTCATTATATCGTATATCAAGTTTATAGAAGGCAACCTGGTATTTGTACTGTACATGAAATCTCATCTGGTCACACACCTGCTCCTCGCTGCCACCACAACATTTGAAACGTTCTGTGCACTTACGTCAGAAGAACCACACAACTGGATTACTAGGTTTACTGGCTTGGCTGTTAAAAAAGCAGACGGTTAGCAGATGGGGAGGGATGTGTGCATACAACCACCATCTTTGGCGTTATATCCTTTCCCCATAGAATTCTATTCAGCATTCTTTAAGTGGTGTGTTTCTTTCTAAATCGCTAGAATATTGATTCCACTCCACAAATACATGGCTATCGCCAGCAGCTAGTTAGCTCACCTTAGCATAAACACTGGAAACAAGGGGAAACAAAGGTATATTTGCTTCCAAAGATAACAAAATCCACCTACCAACAACTCAAAAGCTTACTACTTAAAATGTTCAAAAACAAAACAAAACAGAAGCTAACCAGCTGCTGCTGTGGCTTTAAATTTAAAGGCCACTCATGACAGTGGTATCAATCTTCTCATCTAACAATGTTATGTCCCAAGATAGGATATCTTCTTTTTTTTGTGGACAAAAAAAAATAGTTTGAAAAGCTTAACAACACACTGTAAGGATTTGTTTGTGTTTGTTAATATTGTGATTTTGACTATGTTATCTTGTGTTATGAATAATTCATTCATAGGTTTATACACCAGTTTCAAGTGCATCATCGGCAAAGGTATAGTTGTTCACAAATTATCAAATATTAATGTCCTAATATCTGCTTCAAAAGGTCCGGGATACTGCAAAAACAAAAAAGTGTGTACACTAATTATAAATGCTAAATGGTAGGTTTAAAATAAAGTGTCTTTGAGGACACTATTATATTGCTGATTTATGAGATAAAATGGACAAACGAAGTAACAACTCCATCGCCTGGATCAAATTAAGTGTACAACTGTTAAGAAAGCCTCATAAACTGAAGTTTAAAGATGGATTATGTTGCACACATGTCCGAGATTATATTTCCTGCCAACTGAATTTAATTGCTCATTTGAATTCCTCTTCAAATCAAAGTCCAGCACTATGTCTCATGCACGCACACACACAAAAAAACACACACACACACACACAAACAAACAAACACACCTGAGCGAAACAGTTCTGTTACTGACCTCTCGCATACTCGTACGGTCCAGGCAGCAATGATCCATAGAGAGATGCTGAAGACCAGCAGCACCGTCCCGGGGCAGATAGTCATGAGGGTTTTCATTACAAACCGTGTGTTAAAATGCACCTGCAATGTACACACACACTCAATACAGCAGAACTGATAAATGACATTGTAATACACATTTTTACCTCATCCTGCACACTGTTTCCTACACAGATTTGATGTTTTAATAATTAGTCTTCTGAGTAGGTGTCGATAGCAGCAGCACTCTCCACTGTAATTGGAGTATTGGAGTCGAGACCTCTGACACGGGTCAAACTGCAACCATCTTTGAGTAATTGGCCTATATCAGTGTAGTTTTTATCTGTGGTGCACAAGTCGTCAACTTCTGGCAGATGAATGATCTGAGAGCAATGATTGAGCCCCGGAAGGGTTAAGCAGCTGATAAATGAGTTATCATGTTAGAGCTGTACTGCAGTGGCAGCTTCACCTCCACTCACCATCACTCGCCTGAGGGTCAGAATAGTACCATTGCAGATACACTCGCAACCCGCTAAATTACTCATCTAAAATCTATTCCATCTCTCCCGCTGTCCTCCTCCTCGTGGTTTGCATATTTCCACCCCGCACTACATCTCTACATTCTGATTTTACAATAATGTTTATCGTTTAAAGTCATTACAAACCTGGACCAATCATTTATTGGATGGCTCGTACAAATTTCTCCGCACTCTTATTGCAATCTCATTCGACTCCTTTCTTTTCATGCCCCATTTGAGACGTATGCAATATCTTGTTCCCATTTCACATTCATATCTCATATTGTATTATCAAAGATCCACCACAGCTTACATCTAAGTCTCTATGCACAGCGACAACAAAGGGAGAAGGAGGGGATTTGAACAGGTAGATGAAAAGGAACAGGGTGACTTGAAGGACATAGCGGAAGGAAGGACTTGAGATCGTTGGAGAGATAGAGGTCAAGAATGAAAGGGATAGTGCTGACACAGATTTAATTCAGAGGAGAGCGCTCTTGACCATAATGCCTTTACAACTTCTTCACCTCTTTCTGGCTATCTATGCACACACACACACTTGCAAGAACAAGACCTTTCTGACCTTATTTAGGGCACCTATACTCCTGGAGGAGGCATCGGTGAAGAGTTTGCTGTGTAGAAGCATTACTCTGGCGATGAGGTAGAGGCGCAGGAACATGGGTACACTCAGCACCATGTCCACGTCAGCCTCGGCCTGCGATGGTGTATACGAGAAAGCAAGCCGCGCCCGCCACTGAAACTTAAAGTCCCCAGGCACGGGGTGCACCGCAGACACCAGCAGCTCCAGAGCGATCAGCAGAACCCTCTCCATAGTCATAGCGATGCGCCAGTCGTCCGCTCCGTTGTCGATGACGAACAGCTGCGGGGACAGAAAGGACATGAGGAGAGTTTAAAAAAAGGGAACATTGTTTTAATGTGTCGCTGTGCAAACTTTTCATCACGATCCTATGCTGGCACAGTTCACTCATCAGTACAGCTGAGTGATCTGATGACTAAAGGGACCAGCAGTCATTTAGAGTAAATGTCTCTTTTCCAGGATGTAAAACACCATCCATCTAATCAGTAATCTATTCAGTTTCCACACAGTGCCTTGGCTCATTTTCACATAACCTACAACTCATACTAAAATTAAACCAAAGATTGCCAAGTCATTTGAAGCTCTTCAGCAAAACAGGTAGCTAATTATCACAATCACAACATTTTTCTGCAGAAAAAGACCACTGTGCCAGTATTTCTTCCAGTTGCATGAGCATGTGCCTAATAATGTTACTTTTATTGCAGTCTTCCCTCCCTGTATGTTGATGTTTTGCATTTGTAATTGCTGTGGTTACTCTCGATAATGTCGCCAAAGCCGTTGTTATAAGGAAGTGGTAAGAGCAGGTTTCATTACACGGGGCCCTCCTCCAGACAGGGCTGACAGGAACTGGGGGGTGGAGGGGTGGGGGGAGGTGGATGAGGTCGGGTTGATGAGAGGAGAAGGCGGTGGAAAGAGAGATGGATGAAGTGCAAAGGAAATGAACAGATAAAGATAGGAATGAGGAAATATCAGGGAAAGGAGGACACTGCAAAAAAAATATATCTTTTTTAACTCATGTTAGTCTTTTTGAGTCTTATTTTCTTATAGTCTTATATTAAAAGGAATTTGCCACTGCAGTAAAATTATGTCAACATGTTTCTACAAAGAACTTTCTATAATTTTTTTAGAAATGTATATCTGTAAACAAAAAATAATGCTTGATAAAGATAAAGGCAAATAGGAAACAGGTTGGAATCTTGCAATTTAGCTGTGGAATTGCATGTATTTCTTTCATTTATTAAATATAAAAAATAAACATTTAAGACTAAAAAAAAGGTCTTGATTGGATATTCTTGCAGTGGCCAGAGAAGGTTAAAGAGAGAGAGAGACGCGCCACATAGTGCCTAAAAGAAAAGCCGGGACACAGTGAGAAAAATGAGGAACTCCCCGGCTGTAAATCAGCAGAGTATGAATGCTATACTGCCTCGAGAAACAGCCAGTGCTAACAATTGCTCTTTATCACATGATTCATCTCAAGGGCTTTTAGCCCACACAAACATTTATTTAGAAAACAAAAAATACAATAACAGGTAAAACATCAGAACAAGTGAGCATGACAGCCAGCTGGTCACTGTCATGATGAAGGCAGACTGAAGCTCTAAAGCTTCCTCAACCACCTTTGGATACACACGCTGCATATTTCATCATTATCTAAATCTATCTCAGCAGGATGTTTGCGTTTTCCTTGTTATACTGTGTGCACACATGTAGCCAACATGTGCGCGCACACACACACACACACACACACACACACACACACACACATAGCCTACGTACAGTGTGTGAGTCATTGTGTAATCTATCATTTGAACCACGGGTCAAACGCTGGCTGTATTCTTTAATGATTTCAGTGTGTATGTGTGTGTGTACTGTACTTGTGTGTACTTGTGTGTATTTATGTGTGCCTGAGTGAGTTTGAGAGAGAGAGTGTGCAGACCCGGCCTCGTCATGGTGACTGTTGCCAAGGCGACAACATCAAAGAGCAGCCAAGCTTAATTAGGATCCCCAGCGCGAGAGAAAGAGAGAAAGAGAGAGAGAGAGAGAGAGAGAGAGGGAGGGAAGAAGAGTGAGGGAGGAAGAGGGAGTCAAAAAGAGAGAAAGTCACAGAGAGACAAGACAAGAAGAAAGAAAAAGGAGATACAGGAAAAAATGACAGAGAGGTGTGTGTGTGACAGCGAGTGCAGAGCTACAGAGAGGAAAGCACAGACAGGTTGTCTAACACTCATGTTCTCTGCACAGACTTGCAATGGTTTATGTGTGTGTGTACTCACATTTTGGGAACAAAAAATATAAAATAAATAGTTGCACAGTCACATTACGGGGTTGCAACCAAGACATTCTCACTCCCGTCTTATCACATATGGACGCTTGGTCAAAACCCTTTGGTATCGATTATCAAAGCCCTGGGTACCCCTTTGATGTTGATTTTCAACGGTTAGGGCTCTGTGGTCAAGTTAGCAACAATAAAATATGCAAAGTCCGGTCAGACTTTCAAGATAAAACGTTAACATTGCGAAACATCCCAGAGAGAAGCTTCCGGTCTGAGATGTGAAGCGAACGCAGAAGTCCCTTAAACCTGCATTCTATCAAACAGCCAGCAGGGGGCGACTCCTCTGGTTGGAAAAATAAGTCAGGCTCCATTAGAAATAATCGTAAAAAGACCTTACTTCTCACCTGATTTATTACCTCAGTAAACACTTTCATAAGGAGTTTATCGTAAAATAAACACCAAGCCGCTGTGATAATATCCTTTACCGTCCAAAACTGGCACTACAGGGCTTCCCCCACTGCATTAAACTATGACGCTATGCAGTTCCACAGTTCCTTATAAACTAACGCTGACGTGGATTTCATGGGAACTTACCTCCCATTTGGGGACAAAAAAGCTGCTTCCCTTAAGGTAAAGTACTGAATTTCATGCAGGGTTATTGTCCTCTAAGTAAAAATAAGTTTGTGTGTGTGTGCATGTGAGCCAGAGAGTAGGGCACCAAACTCCATTCATTCATTCATGTTTGCCTCTGCATGAGACAGAGCCACACCATCAGCCCTCTCTTTTTTTTCTCTGTCTACCTTCTCTCTGTTTTTCCTCCTTCTAACATCCCTTACTCCCCTTCCTCCTCTCTATAAATGACATATTTCCAAATCAAAACGGAGGTGATCCAGTTTCTTGCCACTGGAGGAAATGAGTGCTTCTCCCTTCCTCTTCCCCCAGCCCTCCCCTCCTGTCTTCTCCTCCCTCAAGCTCCTGCTGTCGGTCTTTTCCTGGCTAAATCGCCACAAGGAAGGGATAAATAATTAAATTCCATTAGGAAAGCAATCTGTCAATGGGAGTGAGTGAGTGCCACTGCCCCTACATGACCAGGACGTAAGGAGGGAATGAGGCAGGAGAAGTTGGGAAGAGGAAAAGTGGGTAGGGACTGTCTATGTGTGTCTTTAAACACAAACTGTCAACTCTATCAGGAAAAGATCAGAGAGGAAGGTCAGAGGACAGCAAAGCTAAATAAACTAAGACATAAAGAACAAGCCCGAAGGGAAAAATAAACAAGATCATGCAGGGGAAAAAGTGTCTTCTGTTATTTTCTTAAATTTAACAAAACATGACATCACAGTGCAGAGAGCAAGGGACAAGGGAAGGCAACGGAAAGCAGACAGGACAGAGGTAGGGCAAATTAGAGAATGGGGCCAAAAAGGAGTAAGGTGTGAAAATGACAGCACCGAAGACAAGCTCAGGTCTCATCACATGTGAAGGTGTCAGGACTGAGAGGACACGTTCAACCTCAATCATCCCCCACTGCTACAGCTGCAACCTGCTGGAGGAGTTTGCCCCCCTTCCATCTTTCCTCTTCAGCCATCCCATTCACCCATCAGTCCTTCCGTGCCTCGATCCCTTCCAGTCCCCACGGCCATCGTACCTTAGTAATCGTGTTAAGTCCCTGATTGCAGATGTCTCTCATCACGGAACCAGACACAGTCCTGGCCAGACTCCAGGCCAAGCAAGCAAGCGAGACATACAATTTTGCACACATGCACGCACACACACATACAGCTCAGGAAAAAAAGAGGTAGAAGCAGGCCAATCAGCCTCCAGTCGACATTTCCCACAGGAGGGGGAAAGACTAAAGCTTCGTCGGGGATGGAGACGGCCCTAATCACCAAAGAAGACAGTGACAAAGTGAACACCAAAAAGCATGCACGCATTCTTTAACACACATAGTCACACTTCTGGGACATGTCTGGGTCCTACAGCATGGAAATCCCTGGAACAGGCAGAAAATAACTGGGGCAAGCCAAACACACACACACACAAGCACAGATTCACACACCCAGCTACATGTGTATATGCAACTTTAATTGCAGCTCTAGGGGAAAACCCTCATGGCTGTTTCTACATAGTCGAAAGAGGAAAGGAAGGAGAGGGGGTGTCATGGAAGTGAAAACGAAGTGTTGGAAAGTGTGAGAGGTGAGGAAAGGTTCCCGGCTTTGGTGTGTGCATGAGCAGTGTTGCAGAGTTTGCCACTAGAAAGTCTAAAAACAGCAACTGGGAGAGAGTGAAGAAAGGATTCCACCAGCGTCTTGAGACCAGGAATCTCCTTCATTCAATGCAAATATGAAAAACAAACTGGGTTACTAAAAATGGCCAGAGATTAACAAGACACAAATGGCAGCTGATAAATTCACATTTCTTGGAAATAAGTGGGTGAAATGCTTCTTTCATGCCTACAGTCTAAGGAGGACGCTGTGGTTTACTTCTCTCTCATTTTACTCTTCCATTACAGTTCCCAAGGCGGATGTACGTTATGCAGAATCTGCAGAAAATGACATCACCCAAGTATTAGGACTCTCAGGACTCTAAAGAAGAGAACCCTTTTTGAAAGACTACTGCTCACTTTACTTTCCTAATGCCATCTGCTTGCCTTTGAGTGGCTATGAGCGCCAAGTCGGTATCTTCTTGATCAATGGACTGCTTCTAAAAATCCTCTAAAAGCAACTGAATAACACAGTTCACTAATGCTTAAAGTGCACTAATGGACACTCTCTTGGAGTTTTTATTTGATTAATTTCAACAACAATTCAATTTTTGCCTTTTAAGTCTGGATTTCTTGCAAGTTTATGAGCTAAAATGAATCCTTTCTTTCTAGACTACTTGTTGCTGGGTATGTAAAAGTTTGTGTCTGAGTGTGTGAAGAAAAGAAAAGGCAACTGGTGAGGTGGTTGAGAAAAGTGAGTCACGCAACAGACAATATCTTAAAACACATGAGCATGCATGGCCATCCCTGGATGCTGCATGAAACACATTAAATATAAGTTGCAAGCTTCCTAAATTTGCAGATATGATTTTTTAAGCAAACATTTAGCATGGGTTTGGTCTTATGGGTCATTTATGTTTCTGATTAGATTGGAAACTGGTTTGTAATAACAGCTGTCTTAAGAGTGTTTTTCTTGATTCATCATTGGCTGGACGATGATATTGCAACCCTCAGACTCCATTGTTCCTGACCAATCTCAGGTACAATGTTAACTCAAACTAATGGCGTACGGCTGTACCGATTGGACAGTCAATCACAGCACTCTCTAAATGTCTCTTGAGTTGACGGTGGTGATAAAAATTTCAGCTCAAGTTCTAATAATGTCTGTATGATAATAGTCTTTATCTATGGAGAATTTGTCTAAACACACGGAGTAAGTGAATGCATTTTACAAAGTACACAAAAAGCAAGGTTAAACTCAATTGTACAAAATAAAAGAGGACTGAGGAAAGAAACACATTGTCAAGGGCAGAGATGAAACCATGATTACATGATTTTCTGTCAAGTTGATTCTTATTCAGTGTTCAGTTCAATAACCAGACCAGCGTTTTCTCCCTAAAATTTATGATAAATTTTCTTTAATCCTAAACCAGGTAGATTACAATACTAAATGATTCGTCTCAGTCCAGCAGGGATATGTTACCATGGCAAAACTGTTCAAGTTAATCTAGTCTTGATTGCAATGTAACAGTGGTTCTTGTTGTTAGTGTTTATTTAATGTGGCTATCAAGAAAAAAGGGGAGAAGGAGATGACAAATGTACCTAAAGCGCATATACACAATATATTAATATATAAGGAAATAGGATCTGAAGTCATCCAAAACCGAAAACAAATACTGCATAAATAACTGACAAAATAGTGTATATGAATGTATCTTTATGGATAAAACTAAATACTCCACCGATTTAGTATTGCACTCTTATGACATATAACATGATTGGACTCATGATGGACAGTTAAAAAATTCAAATTCAGAACCAGATGTTTTTTTTCCGCAAGCATTATTCAAAACCTGGTGCCTACATTACCCACAATGCAACTCAACAGCCAACAGCTTGCTCTGAGGTTCAGGAATGCTATGCTTGTAACTACTAATGCAGCCTTAAGCAGAGATGAGGAGCGGGCTACAGAGATCTGGTAAGCTCACCTCTTTCTAACACCACACCCCCAGATTGTTTCTTTTTCAAATTCACTAGCCTTCAGCTTCAACTGAGAGTCTCAAGAGAGATTTAGCACAGGTCCCTCTGGAGCCACAAAAGTTAACTTTTTTTCACATATCCACTACTCCTCAAGACCCGTAAACAGACGTTGAGTTCCCCTTTAGGGACAAATGTGAGCTCAGTTAAATATATGTAACTCATTATTTTCTAAATAAATTTTAAAATAACGACTTTAACATTTTTCTTTAGATATTTTATGCAACACTACCATACACACATCCGAACTGTGGCCAAGTACATTTGTAGATCTGTAGGAACAAACTGTTCTGCTAAGAGCTGAAATGATTCCAGACTGCTTTAAGATAAAATGTCATAACTTTCTCACTGAGCCAGAGCAAGCAGAGTCTGATGGCCACTTGCAGTCCAATCTTGTGCTTTTATGCAAATTGCACAGCAGAGTTGGAAATACCAGACACAACACACCAATAACCACCTTGAGAACGGTACATTTTTGCCAAGAAGACATAATCAGAACAACATTCTTCCACATATTACAAACAAACAACAGAAGTACTCACAAGTGTCTCACATTTTCAGCATTTTTCAACCACAGGCTTTGTCCTAGACTATCAGCATTTCAGTCATTTGACTTGTTCAGTACTGTACTGTAATATCAGCACTTAAATGAGCACATATTGAGGATATTTGTGGTATCGATGAAGAAAATTCCCATTATGAAATGCTATAACATCTATAAATCTTCAAAGTCTAATTTAATTAAGCTATAATTGATTTACTAATGTAACAATGAAACTATGCATTTGTAAATATGAAATTATAAACAAAAGTACTTGAATCCCCAAAATTTAGATATGTTTGTACAATTAATGTGGTGAAGGGTCTCAAACACATCTGATCAATAAAATTCTGAAATCTTCTAAAACTAATAAATAATAGATGATGATGAGATTTTGATGATGATGATGATGATGATGATGATGATGTTGTTTTTTGATGACTTTGGTAAGAATTGTGTTGGAACATGACTGTGAAACTAATATTTGGGTATTTTAATAGCAGACATCTCACTGTAAGAGGATTTCGATCATTTGGCGATGTGCTAATTAGTGCTCTACTGATTTCATCTAAACACACAGTAAACTAATGAGAATCAAAGTTTCAGCAGCAAGTTCGGATCTGATTTCATTTTTAGCCAGGATTTTAACTTTCCAGTTTCTTGGATTGAAAATGAAAGAAACCCAATGGTATCAATGTGGTTCTGCTGACTGAGCACAACACAAAACTGCAATGTTCTCACTTCTAAAAATGAAAAAAAAGAACAAATTCATGTCAGCTCCCTGTCATTTTTCACTATAATGCTGGAATGCAAAAACCTTTAAATCACACACACTTCTGCTAGATGTTCATGTTGGTTACAGCGTGCTTATATAGGAAACACTTATCTCTCCTCCATAACAAGCTACTTACTGTCAGTAGTTAATAAGAACTCAAATTATTTTCTTTGATGGCAGTGAAAAAGGGAGAAATGTGTAATCTGTAGTCTAGACTGATTGCAATTCCTTATTTCATGCTGAGCACAATTGGTTTGGACTGTCCCCTGACAGATTAGAAGAGACAGGGAAGATGGAGAGAGAGGAGGAAGATGAGGAAAACATCCAAATGAGGAAGACAGAGAGGCAAGACACCAAAACACCGAATGGAAATGGCAAAAAAAGCATAAAGGTGTTAGAGTTAGAGAAATGCAGACAAGTATTTAAGTATAACAGGAGAATTGGTGAGAAGTAGAATGCTGAGTAACAAGGGAAGAGAGGAGTCAGAATGAAAGGATGTAAAACACAACAACAAAATTGAATTGAGGCCCAGTGGAGGAGAAAGCACAGAGATCCGATCAGATAAGCAGGGTGAGAAATAAAGAAAAAAGACAGATAAAGAGAAGCACACTGATGGTAAATAAAGAATACTGTGAGATAAAAGACAGGTGGACAGAAGAATGGAGATCAGTGAAAGAGTGTGTGAGAGACAGAGAGAGAGAGAGAGAGAGAGAGAAAAAGGTGGTGGTATAAATGCTAGCTAAACCCGATAACAGCATTCTGATCTCTTGCGACTTGCTTCTCCAACCTTCTGTGCAAATATATAAATATATATATATAAATATATGTGTGTGTGTGTGTGTGTGTGTGTGTGTGTGTGTGCGTACGTGCATATAATATCCTGTTACATGCTGGGCAAAATGCTCCGGCAGAGTGTGTCGTAATCTGGGGATGAGATCTTTATTGAACAGTGCCTTTTATTTTGCACAGCATTGCTTCTCATGGTGTGTATCAGTGTGTGTGTGTAAAAAAAAAATAAAATAGAATACGGAGACAAACAGGCACTTCTTATGCTGCTGATGTATACAAGCAGGCAGGCTTGGTGTCAGCAGGCAGGTACTGAATAATAAAAATGAACGTTCATGTAATGAAACATGTATGGTTTCACGTGTATGAAAGCAGTTTTGCATGCACTCTGTGATGCTGCACGCTGTCAGTCAATGTTGAGTTATGGATGTAACTCAACCTACAACCACAAATTGTTGTCTTTACATTTCTATTTATGTCACTGGCAGTGAACAAATCAGGCCTTCAACACTTCTCGCTTGCTGCTGTTGCCCTGTCACCGCTCACAAGCTACATTAGCAGGTAGCTTACTGGTTAGCAAACATTATGTGATAAGCATTCTATGATGTTTAAGTGTAATTTTTTATTTGTACCTGTAATCTTGGAGGCAAGGGACATACAAAAGAGGGACCCAGAAAGCACAATATGATCTGCTCCTCCACAGACATTGCGGAGCCTTCAGGCGAATTTCTAATTTGCATAAAGGTAAAAGTGTTAAACTTTCAACCCCTCTGGTTTTTTGTGTCACCAGTCAGTCCTGCAGTGCCTGGAATCCCCCACTGCCTTGCGAAGCGATTTGCTCATTGAAAATGCATAGGGGCAAACTTTGCATTGCCTCACCCTGCGTTCAGTTGGTCTTCTCAGTTAGTTCTCAGTTAGTGCTAAGCTAGGCTAAACGTGTCCTGACTACAGCTCTATATAGACATGTGAGTGATAATGATCTCACTCTCAGAAAGACAACAAATTAGCAAATTTCCCAATTTGTGGAAAAGCGGCTTTAATCCATTTGCAGTATTGTATGAAAGGGGTTCTTAGTAGTGATTTACCCACAGAATAATCATTGTGCAGTTCCCGTCGGCTCTACAGAGTCCTTCTGCTTAATGCTAAGGTTTTCTAGCCTACACATTTTCTGTTTTGGTTCAGTCTCACCTCAGCAGTGTTGTTTTTGGCCTCACAAGGCAGCAGTTTTGAGTGAAAAAGCTCTGAAAACTGACTGTATGCTCCCTGCTCAGCACCAAACAGCAGACAGACAGAGTTAGAGAGTAGCTGGTGAACATAGTGGAGAATTTAGCAGCAGATCCAGATATTTCCACAGGATTTGGTGAAGACCAAAACAGAGTTAACAGAGTGAATATTGGACTTACATTCTCCAGGTGTCCTGAAACACAAGTCCAAATGAATGATAGTGTTGCTGGATGTGTAAATAAGCAACTGTTTTCAAACAGGTTTTCCACATCTGCTTAAAAAGTTGTTCTCAGGTCCTTTCCACTGACACAGACTTGTTACTGCAGGTTTAAGGAACACTCCCCTTTTATATAGAAATAATTTAGAGGATAATATCAGTTTACCACAAGTTGGGTTTTATTTGTGTAATTGTGGCCATCATATCTATTGGTAATAATAACATTGTACTCACGGGTCCAACGGGTGTGACTCACGAGTGGTCAGTTGATCAGACACGTTTAAAACAAAACCCCTAAATTAGCTAAATTCATTTGGAAGAGACACAAAGTCTGACAGTAAAACTAATTACCACCCTTAGTTGTTTAAATTAAGTGGTTTAGCTAAACTGGCTAAGCTATTGGATTAGTTGAAACCTGTCTTATTACCTGACTGCAGTGTCACTGTGTTCCCAGATTTCAGCAATTTTAGTGAGTACAGTGTTATAATAATAACCAATTGAAATTATGGGGAAACGACAAGTACTACTCAGGTTGTAATAAAGCAGGATTATCCTTTAAAGCTGTCAGACGGTGTGGGGTAAAAAATGCATACAAATTATCACCATCCTCACTCAGGTTATTATTAAAAATGATTTTGGGATAAATCCAAACATCACCTCCCCCACACTGCTGCCCGTACCTTCACAGCAACCCCCTGAAACTCCAAACTTCATTTAATCAAAACTGATAACTGATTCCTCAAAGAGATTACCAAGACCTCTCTCTCCATCTATCTCGGTCTCTCTCTTGGCCTTACAGTAGCTACTCTCAATGTCTTCTTTTCCTGTCTTGGGTGCCTGTCACGTGCAGCTGCCACAGTGTGTGTGGGAGGATGACTGACTCCGTATGTGAATGTGACATCAAATTATCAATGAATTCTTAGCCATGTATACACACACACCACTGCACGGGCACCACATGTGCATAAACTGACTCGGTTCCTTTTCGCTGTGAATCTTAATACAGAGTGACTGCCTATTACAGACTGATTGCCAGTGTATCAGACCCTGTGTATGACAGTGAATAAGCAATGGTCGTCTAGTTATTGATCCACAGAAGGAAAGCCTGAACCTCAGAGCAGAATGCATCAGAATCCCTATCTCAGACCCGTTGGAACTTTAATAGACATTTCCAGCAACATCCAAGCTTTGATGTAATGAAAAAAAGTAACAGCATTAAACTAATATGTGGTTAGATGGATGAGACTTGCTCCTCCGTGGTTTAGCTGGTGGGAGTAATAGCTGGTGTGGGGGCACTCATTGGGTCTGATTCCCGCAAGGCTCCCATAAATAGTCAATGTGCATCGATTGCAAATGGCTTCAGATGAAACCACAGCTAAATGACTGTGGTACCATTATATTAGTGAAATGACAAACAGCAAAACAGATATCATGAAGCATGAAAGCATTTCTGATTGATTGTTTCAACCTTGCAAGAGGCTGAGGCTATGTGCACTTGTGTGGCTTGCGTGCATGTGTTTGTATGTTTATGTGTGTTCTCTGTGCATCTATTGCTGAATGATTGTTATTGGCTGAGTGTGTATTTAACATTCAGTGCATATCTATCTAGTTTGGTCTATCCCACTATGACTCTCATTAATGTCATTAATTGGCTGGAGCCGACACACACCTGGGTCCCTTGGTCTTCCTCAGGAGCCTGAGGGACAGAAACATATTGTGTACTCTATGGAAAGAGCTTAGATGTCAGTGTGTATGTCTGCCTGTGGATGTATGTGCATGTGTTTTACCTGAACTTCCCGTGCATGGTAGGCTATGATGAGGCCCAGCAGTATGACTGTGGATAGACTGATCAGACACTTCAGGGCCAGAGAATACATGGAGCTCTGTAGAGAGAAAATTGACACACACACCCTTAGAAACATGCAGCACAAACATAATACACATTTCAGATCGACTTTGCCATGATAATTCTTTTGATATTTAGAGTACAATGAAAAAAAAACATCTTAGAAAGATGTGACTCTTATGATAGTCCACATTCTGTCACAAGTCCGGTTCAACTTGGAGCGAATCCCAGATGTCCCACGATGTCCTCTCTCACTCCTCTGCTAAAATGGCATGTGTGCCATATAAGCACTGACTAAGCATAGACAATAAAAACTAACACAAAAACTAACAGACTTTCAAACGCTGAGCAGGAGTAGAATGGTAGTATTCCACCCGTCAATATCACTGCAGTGGAGCTTTAAATCCTCTGCTTGTCTGGTTTCATAGGGCTTATAATCAATGCACTGGGGAACTTCCAATCAATACAACTCAGTACTTCAGTGGCTTCTTTAACCCTCTCACCTCACATGCTCAGAACACAGCAATGCCTACTGGAGTGTGTGCACACACATATACACAAGCACACAAGAAACACACAACTGCCCACACTTAATCTTCTAAAAAGTGTAGTCTATTGTCTTTGTTAGATGTGCTGTGGAAATAAATAAGTGGTTTCAGGTGCCACAACATCATCAAAAAGGAAAAGGAGCATGAGCAGCCACCAGGTATCAAAACTTAAAAAAGACACTCAAAAGCTGCTGGGATAATAAGAAAGCATAGATGTTTGTAGGTGAATTAATGCCCTATGAATCATCATGGCACATTAACAACAAAAAAAAAGATTCAGAGGAGGAAATGTTACTCCACCTCACATCCTGTTTTTTTTTTTCGCTTTCACCTCATACACAGCTGTCATGCATGAGGAAACCTTGTTATCCATGCTACTGGCAATGACAGTCTGTATGTCTGTGCATCCACCACTTTGGTCCAGACGAAAACATCTTGACAAGTACTGGATTGTGTCATGAAATTTTCTACATGCATTGATGTCCCCCACAGGATGACTCCTACTGACTTTGGTTATTCTCTGAGTCATCTAGCACTAACATCAAGTCAAAGTTTTGACCTATTTAGAGGAATATTTCAACAACTGGCACCAAAATCTAATACAGATATACATGGTCACCAGATGATGTATTCTAATGACTTTGGTTATCCCCTGACTCTTCTGTAGAGCCGCTAGCCAGTTGACATTTTTTGTTTTAATTTAAAAATCTTGAAGTTTTTGGATGGATAAAATGTGGTATTCATGGTCCCCAGATGATGAATTGTAAAAACCTCAGTTAGCATTTGGCTCAAAGTACTGCTGTACTTAAGTACACCCCAGGCTGTGGATTGAGTCTGGTTTTTCATTATAATTTATTTTATTTTATCACACTTTCGTGATAGCGATGATTGATCCTACCCAAAGCCAAGTCAATTTGAAAAACACCAGACACACTTACTTGATCAGATAGATCATTGATTTGGATAAGGAAACTTCAAACAAACAAACAAACAAACAAACAAACACAACATTTTTAACAGGAAGAAAACATCTTGCAGTATGAACATACATGCAATAGGTGCTGTTTGGACAAAAGCACACAAAAGTGAAATTGCGAAATTACAATATAATAAGATTACTTTATAATAAGTAATTAATAAATTAAAAGCACAGTCATCAGACAGTATTTGACAGTGTTATGCACTATTTTAGGTGTCAAACATCAACAGATCCTGCATATAAGAAATGTTAAAGGATAAGGCTGGTGTTATTCTTTATTCTTACTCAATTTTATAAAATGACCCAAATCAACAATGCTTTTCTTAACACTTTTCCTGTCCCTAGTCGCGATCACAACTATTAACAAAAATTCAAGAAATACTTGCAATTTTGACCAGTGACTGCAACTTTTCCTGCAAATTTGACCTATCATCTCCATTTCCCACAAAACGTTGTCATACGTCAGCGTCAACGTCATGCTCGTAACATTCCGACTTTTTTTCTTGACATGTCAGAGAACACAGATATTTTGTTAGTGCAGAAATTTTTAAACATGAGCAGAAAACCTGCTGTAAAACAGGAGCTATTAAAGTCCAGGAGGGAATTAAAATTAATAAATTTATCATTGGGTGAAATGTGCCACAATGAAGGAGGTTACTTCCCCATACAACAGACACTAAAGAGGAGGGAAGACAAAAGGGAGGGAAGACTACAGAATGCTTGAGAGCCTTACAACATTATAACCTATTTTTTATTTTTTATTTTGAATCTTTACCTGCCACCTGAATTTTATATATTTGTATCTCATTTTATATAAATAGAGACATTTTCTCCATAAATTGATACATAAAAGACTGAAATTGGTGCAGAATGCATTCCAGAATGCAGGAAATTAAGTGTTTAATCCTCACAATTTTCTGGGGGAGGTCCCCCAGCCCGCCCACTTAATAAGTGTCCTCTCCAATGTTCAAATAAAACATGTTCTCTTGCATTTCTACAAATGACTTACTCCATAAATTCATTAGAATGAAAGAAAAATGTCTCTGTTTGACAAATAGTTTAGGGGGAATATTCCTAAACACCAACTTAGGTTTGGGCTCCCAATTTAGGCTATGATGTTAATATTAGACAAATACAACATAGTATACGTAACACAGCTGCAGCTGACACATGCAGGAAGAAAGAAAATCGCCTACAGTGCCTAAACTAAAAGGCGTACCCTATAATATGAATAGGTTCATTTGATGTGACAATTTTAGCCTTTTTCTTTGAACTTGGCTGTGTGTCTGCGTTTCCACATTAAAAGACTCTGAATAAGTGGTTGTTCCAACTCACTTTCAAGAATTCTCATCACTTGAAAATTCTGATTAATTTATTTAACACACTCAAAAGTGTTCTATACATTGTTCTAAATTAAATTCATAAAGCAACAAAACTCAAAAACTCCATTCATGCCATGAAAGGTGCTCAAAAGGTGGTCAAATCTCAACTGAATCTCAACATTTAGGCTACTGAAAACTCAAGATAAGAAATCAAGCTGCGCCCACATAGCAAAAGGTGAATTGCTACATGACCAGTCTCTCTAACATATGATAGCTACTAACCTACATTAAACATTCATATTAAACTTAATTTCTCTCCTACGGATGGTGATGTCAATATCCAAGAGAGCTGATTGGTCAGTAGGCTGTGTTTTTATAGAGTTGATCTCTTATCTCAAACATAACTTGCTCAGGATCAACCTCAAAGTACCTTACTAAGCTCAAATACTGCTTTGTGGTACAGGTACCTGATCTACCAAAGCGGGAGTAAACTGTTTAGCAAAATGTGCAGTATTGTGGTCAAACATAAAAAGAAATCGTCTCTTGACAAACACTTTTCCACTGCAAAACATATGCAGAAAGAGGCAGAAACACATCCTGGAGCATGTCGGGTGAGACAAATCACTGTGACACAGGCTGTTCCATCTCGGTCAATTGCAAGTGCTGAAAGAATCTGAGTAAGCTAGTTTAAATATCCATCATAAGGGTTAGGGTTAGAGTTAGTCCTGCGAAATCCTGGAGGACTGTTTAATGATTCAACTATAATTCTAAAGTTAAAAATATCACTTCTACCTTTGCAATTTTCACATATCCCCACAATTTCATAGCAAAAAACGTCCAAAAACATTGCTATTTTAGAAAAGCTGCAGCAAAACCAGGCATTTTAGGCCACAACAATCACAATAATGGTCCCCCAAATCCTGGAGGGACTGACTTTCGAAGTCCTTAACCATGTCTGTCACACTCAGCCCAAGTTCACTCGCTAGAAATGAATACAAACAATCAACAATAACTAAAGCAAAAACATAAACAAATACTTCAAGTTGACAGAAAAAAATAACAAAAGGAAACACACACGCAAAAGAAAGAGGTAAAAGAAAAAATAACATACCCGCTCCGACTCCCCGCAGCACAGCATTTGCCAGGCCAGGGTCCAGAGACCTAAGGTAGGGCCCCCAAACCCCAAGAAACTGATCCGGCCTGGTGTGGAAGATGCCACAGTGATGTGATGTGAGATACTCCAACAAAATCAGTTGGAATTAACTCTTTTCTGGCAGTGAATGCCAACATATTATACAGTATCTTGTTGTCTCAGCTGCGTAGTTATGTGCCTATTTGGATGTATCATGTCTTTTAAGAAAAGAGGTAAAATAATTAATAGAAAATCACATATGAATCAGGTAAAGATCTAAGATGTATTTGCTTTGTCTACTGTGTATGTCTATTTCTCTCGAAACAAGCATGAAGTAAGATATTGGCTTACTGACCTTTTATCAGAAATTGGGCTTTGTGTCATTCATGAATTTCTAATTGAGTATTTTAGTTTCATATGCTGTTTCAAAAGCTTTTCCAACCTGTGAAATATTGGCAAAAAACATTCTGCACACAGGTGCAAAATGTCAGGAATCAGCAGTCAAACAAAACATTTAGTTTGACTCATTTTTCAGGCTTTACACAACAAGTTGTATTCAGTGATTTGGTTTTAAAAGCCACACTCAATAAAGTGATTCATTTGTCCACATCGGCACAAGGACTATGCTTTGAATTGCAGTGTAATACACAAAGAACCCAAGGTGCATTCATTATTGAGATCACTAAGGCCACAAGATGAATACAACAGCTTTACAATCCTCTTCAAGAGAAGAGTTGAGCCACCTTAAAGAGTTCATATTATTCTTTTTGATTTTTCCCTCTGCTTTATTGAGTTATATACCTTTTCTGTGCATGTGATAGTTCTGCAAAGTGGAAAAAGCCCAAAGTCCACCCCAAAGGGAGTTCCCATGTCCCACAGAAAACACTGCTCTGAACTGCCTGAAAACAGCTAGTTTGTAGTCCAGCCTTTTCTTCCGCTTTCTAGTGAGGTCATAAGAAAGTAGATCATAGTGCTTGCCTAGCAGCTAGTCAGACACGCCTTCAAAAACACCTGGAAAAAACACACTGAGCTGCAGCACAGGGTGACAAGACGTCCACCTGCTGCCTCTCCTTTCCCATCCAAACATTAGCTACCCTCCAGGCAGTCAATAGACATAAAGTTGTTACTGTGATGTAGAGACAGAGCTCAGTTAAAGCTTTATGGATGAAAGATACTTTTGTTACAGATTAACCACCACTCTGAAACTCTTGCTCCAGTCTATGTTGCTAAGCTGGTGAGGGGAACATTTACAGCTGGACCATAGTGTTTACTGGCTTCTCATGACCCTCCCTACTCGGCTTGTGATTGGCTAGGAACTGCACATGTGCAACTCCCAACAAGTTTTTTATACAAGTAAGATGCCTCACTCTGTAGCTAAAACAAAGCGGTGAAAAGGGGAGCTGCAGCAATGTGCAGTATAACAAAAATATGGTGTTTTTTGAAAATGAAACCATGTAAACCTGTTCTGGTACAACCCCTAAATAGGATTTTGTACCAGAAAATGAGCATAGGTAGGATGCTGTTAAGTGTTCATCGCCAATCTCTCTCTTTATCCAAGTGCACACTCCGAGTTTAGACACACATTACTCAGCCTTTCCTTCATTACGTTCTTAAGCACAATCTACATTGCATTTTTGGTTCATGAATATATATTGCAAGTCAGCCTCCTGGAAAATAAGAATGTGTTAGTGTGATACTGTGTCTATTTAGGGTCTCTGTAGATGCTTCATGGCCTTAATGGTATTAATTCAACATCACAGAAACACACACATACATACAGTCTAGTTTGTTAATCCTCACTGACACCCTCCTCTGCTGATATTCGTTTTTCACATAATTATCAAAATCTGTGAGGATTGAATGAGACTGGGTGCCCTTTCTGTTTACATACAGACACACACACACACACACACACACACACACACACACACACACACACACACACTCAAGGAGAGCATTAAGTGACTGTTGTTCATGTATTGCTCATATCAGTGTGGTTATGGGCCATTGCACAACATTGGGAAAATACCATCTAGCTTTATCTCACCGCTGATTTCCTCTATCAGCTTGCCCAAAGCTTGAGCTGTCTTTTGGTCTTTCTTTGCTCACGCTTTCTCTTCCTGTCTCAGTCTGTTTCTCCTCTGCTAAGATCTCATTTGCACTTGCTGAAGCAAACTAGGTGCAAAGGAAGCCAACATTGTTGTACTAATGAGAAAAATGCACACTAGGTTTTCAGAAGCATTTCTGTTTAAACACACAGTTACACTGGTGAGCTGAAATGTGATTTGCTCTGAGTTTTCTTCCTCTGTCTCTCTTTCTCTGTCTACTTTCTCACCTCTCTTGCTGCGTTTACCTCCCGCCGTCTGTTGGCCGTTCAGTTTTTTTATCAGTTCTGCCCATCACACTGTCAAGAGCATTTTGTTTCTGCCTGTTTCCACTTCACTTACTCTGCCTGTATAGTGAATGACTCGACTGTGACGGAGAGGTATGTGTATATATGATTGCCTTCTGTTCATTTTGGCTTTTTTATACCATGACCTCAGAGAATTCTCGAGTCCATTAATTTCTAGTAACTGGACAGCTCTGATGCGGGTGTCTGCCGATCTAAATGGATGCATTTAAACGCATGGACCTACATTAAAATTTTGATAAAGACAGCAACAGTGAGGCAAAAGGTTATTTCCTACTTCAGTAGGTGGAACCCTGCAGACCTGCATGTGGTCAGCAGATGTACACATTCTTCAATACATACTAGTCTATGGCACTAGAAGACCATATGGTGACCTCATGACAGCAAGAAGAAGCAAGAGCTCCTTTGTTTATTGTATTTGGTTGAACAACAAGAAAAAGCCAATTGTGTGTCTTTGTACTTTCTTGAAGATGAATTATAAAGATGTGAATAGCAACAGATCTCCTTGTACAGCCTCTCTTCAAAACAAGTGTCCACTTTATTTCTGTGCAGTCGGCATGCTTGTCTTGTGTACAGTCCAAGAGGACCTTTGCGGACAAGGGCAGACAACAAAATGAAAGTTTTGTGGACCCTTGCGTCCACGCAGAAGCAGCAAGCAAGAATTGCCTTTTAGATAAAGCGTTTTTGCGAAACGCTTTCGATAAAGCGAAATTGTGACGTTTGTGTAACGAGTTAAAGGTCCACACTTTGGGAAATACACTTATACTCATTTTCTTGCCAAGAGTTAGACAAGAAGATACCACACTCATGTCCTTGAGTTAAGTATCAAGCTAGAGCTGCATGCAATTACCTTAGTATAAAGACTAGAAGCTGAGGGAAACAGGTAGCCTGTCTGAAGTTATAAAATGCACCTCTAAAGCTCATTTAGTAATGACAGTGTTGTTGACATGTACTAGCCCAAGTGTAAATAATCAAATGAATGATGGCTTAATTCCATTTAGTTGCTTAAGTTTCAGGGTCCTGGTATTGTGCATACTGGTTAACTGTCACATTGTCATGACTTACTGGGACACATAAATACAACAGAGCCATAGTGTAATGTTATTAATAACACCTTTTGTTATATATTTTTTATATTTTGTTATATTCTGAACTGGCCTTTGACATATTTATTTGTCTTGGTGTGTTTTTACTGGGTTTATGTTTCATGTTTATGTTTTATGCCCGCTTGCTGCTAAACATAATTTCCTCTTGTGCTACAATAAAGACCTGGGCTGACACCCCACTCTGACAAGTCAAAATGTCTGCAATAAAAAAGGCTCAGTACAAGGCAGAGGGACAAACAGTTCAGCAAGAAATAGCACAACATACAACTCCCTTTAAATCCACAAACTGTTTTAACATTTGTGTACATATTTGTATGTTATCTTAAAATTGGTGGCCTGTGTACTGTAAAGTGAATATATAATTTGGCAGATACTATCCCGACATATACGGTACATGTTTTCAATGGTATGCATGTGTAATGTGTGTGTGTAAGTGTGTTTCTTTTCCTGTTTCTTTTTGTCCAGCTGTGCATAAGTGTGCGATTAGGGTGTATTGATCAATGGCTTGAAGGACAGCATGTAGAGATAATGAGGTTTTTGAGCCTCTTTAGTTCAATCAGCAGGCAAACACACTTTCAGGCACACACGCATGCCTGTGCACACACTTAACACACACCAAACGAGGTAGTATCAAGATGAGGGTTTCCCCCAATTGTCCTATCTCACCCTTATTGACACAGATGTGAGAGCAAGTACACGTCGCTTAACAGCACATTACTCTCGTAGTGATAAGTCACTCACTACATGTGCTGGTAATGCATGTGAATGTGTGTGTGAGAGTGTGTTTTAATGAGTTAGCCTTGGGGGTCTGTGATACCTTCTTGCAATCAATCTCCAGGGAAACAGACACTAGATAGAGAAGCGATGTCACCTTACCAGGATAAACACACACACACACACACACACACACACACACACATACTTGACTGCACATTGACACACACCATTACAGCCCTACACACTCAATTAAATCCAGACAAAAGGAGATGTGAATGCACACACACACACACACACACACACACACACACACACACACACTAGCAGGTGCGTCCATGGTAATAATATGACAGAGCTGAACACACAGAGACATAAAGACACACACTCCATAGGTATGTGTATAGACAGAAGAGACGCCTCAGTGACGTGAATGTTTAATTTGCCGGTGGATGATGTAAGTTTTAACACATCCGTGGGTACCAACACACACACATACAGAGGGGTAGCCTAGCCTTGTTACACTGAAGAAAATGAGCATATTTGTACCTGTTAGTAGCAAGACCTGTGGGAGCTACCGTCCCTTAGAAGCCTGTGATCTAGAAGATGAAGGGAGTGTGGAGTGGAGTGGAGTGGAGTGGATAGGAGGAAGAGAGAGGAAGGGGAAGAGGAGGAGAGGATTGGGAGGGGGGGTGGGGGGGGCAGTGGCGGAGAAGTGCTGAGATGGCTGATAGCACCTTTAGAGAATATGGTGGCAGTTGGTGAGTTTAATTCCCTGATGGTCCTCATGTGCTGTCTGAAGAGCAGCACGCAGCCACTGTAAGTGGCCTTACAGAAAAAAAGGTCTGGAAAGGTCTCCCCATAAATGTCGGCGAGAAATGTCATAGGTAGGCGAGCAAGGGCTGGGAGGGAGAGACGGAGGTAGTGCGGGGCAAATGTGGGAGATGTTGTAAGCCTGATGAGATGGCAATGACCCCCTTGGGGAAAAGTATTTAAGACTCACCAGGGGGAGTGTTTACTACTAATAAGTGAGAAGGATGGAAGTAAGTAAGAAAGGAAAGTAGGAAGGGAAGGGAGACTGGGTGTGAGCATTGCTGTGAAATCGTTGATGCTTCTGGTTAGAAATGTGAGTAAATGGGTAGATACTCATGATCCCCCGTCCTACTGCCTCTCACACAACACCCATCTGTATGTCGAGGTGTCAAGGGTGTGTATTGGCAATGTGACAAGTGAAGTCGACAGCAGCTGTGCATTCCCTCAGAATAGCTATGTTCCATTGCAAGCATGAAACGTGCCATGGAGCCGGGGCCGTCGAGGAGCCACATGGGCCTTGAACTGATCTATAGATCTGACAGTGACAGGCCACATGCTGAAGTCCTAGGTGTCCGAGGGCCTCAGTTATTCTCAGATAGAGACACATGCCAGAACAGGAGCACTGCCTTTTAACCTGTTCCTAATAAACTCAATAATAGAAGCTCATAAAAGTGTTTTTCAGACAAACTGTCCTCATGTTTCTGTTAACATCTGAAGTGTCAAGGTCCTGGATAAGGAAATGTATCCAGGATCATGAAATGTAGAGGTAAAAAGAACTTCACACAGATGTACAGAGGCTCAACATTTCTCAGTGTCTCAAGATAAGTTATGGTGGCAATTTGAGAGGCTCTGTTTTGCTTTTGTCTTGGACGCTTTTTTGTAGGAAACCTCACACTTCTGCCTGAGAGCAAATTCAATTATTTCATGTTCATGAATTATTTAATCATATAATACTCTCTCTGCAAAATCTGGCTCAACAAATGTGATTGGACATTTACAGTATAGGAATTCACTGCCACTGCCTAGAGCACTGAGTATCAATGGTGGAAGAAGTATTCAGATGATTTAATTAAGTAAAATGTCCACAAAAATACTCTGTCCTTCATTTAAGTAAATGTGCATAGGTATTTTAAGCAAAACGTACTTAAAGTATCAAAGTCAAAGTTGTTGTTGTTGTTGTACAATATATTACCTCATTAGGTTGTTAATATTGATGCATCAAAGTGTAGGTTTTGTTGTGACTGGTTGAATTGAAGCTAATGAAACTACTTTATATTGCATTGGATATATAATTTTTGTAAAATCTTAATCTGAAAAGTAACTTGTACCTATTTCAAATAAATGTAGTGGAGTATCTTCAAAATTGTACTTAAGTAAAATTTTTTCCCCACTACCACTGAATATACATACGCAAGAACATCTGCATAAAAACTTATCTTACTGATTTTGTGGATGTAAATTTGACAGAAAGATAGAGGCTATAATACAATGAATGGAAATCTCAGCTTTAACCACAATTTGTGCTGACAGGGTTTGAAATCTGTTTCTGCACATGAATATACATATGCTTACTCACTATACCCACAGTCACGAACACCATGTCCTCCTCTGTTAACCTCTCCCCACTTATCCTTCCTAACACACACGCCATCCAACCAACCCTGTTTAGTTCCATTCTTATTCTTCATCTCTATTTTTGGGATCAAGATAGAGCAGGTGTCTTACATAAAGTCTTACGGCGCTGTTAGCAGGATATAGCACGTGTGTTTGTATATAGCTGTAAACGTCATGCATGTGTAAAATGTCATGTATACTGCCGTTGCATGTACAATATGTGTTTGAATGTGTGAATATATCAAATTCTTTGTACCTATCACTTTTCCCCACAAGCAGTCACTACACAGCACAAAAACTTGCAACTCTGAAAGGCAGCATCCATTTCCAAGGTGTGAGTTTGTACGACACGTGTGTGCTGGGGTGGACAGTGTATGTGTGGGTGTATGATGATCAATAATCAATAGAAGAAATCATTCAAGGCTTCCACCCCCTTAGACTGCTTTAAAGCACTGCACGAACCTCTCCACTTCTCTTTCTGCCGTCCTCCCATCTGTCTCCCTTTCAGTTCTCTCTTTCATCCTCATGATCCATTTTTCACAACAACCAGCGGGCTTCTTTCCACCTCAATTATCTAAGTGAGGGCTTGAACTGTCTGATGGAACTCCAGTAGCTGTTGGAGTCAAACCAAACCTGCAACCATAAAAACTGAAAAAATATATATAACTTGGCAGTTTAACTTCCGCATTAAAAAATTAATTTCGATCAAGCTTTGCTAAAGCATACTTAACTCTCTGGATTCAACCTCTTTTTAAAAATGTACAACCCTGAGACTATGAGGTGCAAAGATGTTGTACATACTATTCTCAATATACCTCAACTCTGACTTCCTGTTCTCAACTAGATATCTAAATAGAAATAGATTAACCAGTTTAGTAAGAGCACTAGCAAACACAGTAGCCGCCTTGTTTGAACTCACAGCCGTCCATCTTAACATTAGACAATGCAGTCTGATTCAGATGAGCGCAGTATTGGTAAGACCTAAATCAGGCTTTTCATTATCACCTTTCCTTTATTCTTTCCTTCTACAGCCTTTCATTTCTTGCAGAACTGCTTCAATCTTCCGATCACACTCCCCTAGTTTGACGCCCACTGGAAGAGCACGGGAGCAGAGGGAGAGCGAAAGTGAGGGGGAAATGAATCAGACAGGCACGGAGTTGAAATAGAAAAGAGACAGACAAAGAAAGAGAGCACAAAAAGTGTCGGCCGTCTCCTTCAGGAAGGAGAAAAGGTCGACAGAAAGGAAGAAAAGAGACAAGGAGGGATTTAGAAAGAGAGAAATTCAATCCATGAATTTTCATTAATAAAAAGACATAACCTTTAAAGGAGGGTTTTTCATAAAGTAATGAATGGGAGACAGAGGCAAAGAGAAAAAGAAACAGAGATACAGCCAGCCAAACAGAACAGGCAGACTACAGAAACATAAGAGGAGGGAGGCAGAGATGAGAAACACACCCAGCTGGCTTGTTTTAAAAGGCTACCTGTAAATATGTGCTCTCACATGATCCCATTTCACGTCATCAGTGATCCATATGACAAGCTGCATAAGTGGAAGTAATGTTTCCACCTTATTAACTAAAGAAAACCAGCGCTGTGTGACATGTCATATTAAAACAAGGGCTTGAACAAGGACAGAAGTATCTCCGCATCGGGAAGGTGAGCACAACATGCTCCAAACCTCACTGGGACCCCATGGCACACACACACACACACACACACACACACACACACACACACACACACACACACACACACACACACACACACACACACACACACACAAACAACCAAAATAAACAGACAATAGCAGCCAGGGGCCAATTCAGCTTATTACACTCCCCATTACACAGACAAATGAGATCCTGGCCTCCTACTGATAATCTGCCCCCCCCATGTCCTCTGCATCATTGTATTACATCACCCAGAAGCAGCAACTGTCAAGCTTGGTCATTACAGTACACAACCTTCCAACAACATGGGCACAGTGTTGGTCAGACTGAGTGGGGTGTACCAATCATGAATTTGGTGATTAATTGGTGAAAGCTGACTCTAATGATCTGGCCAATGACCCATCCAAAACAGCCAAAGTTTGGGTGTCCTGGTGACGTGGGGATTGAAGATGTGTACCATTTAACGTCCCTGGTTTGGATCTGGCTGGTGTGATCTGAAGTTAATCAAAGAGTTTTCAGCTATGCACCAGTGCACATTGCCACAGCCACCATGACAGTCTGGTGTGATGGTTACTGACTTTTTTGGACACCTTTAATGTGCTAAGGCTATGTTAAAAGGGGCAATCTACCAATATATTATAGCTCTTCAATTTGAGGCAAAACTGTAACCACAGAGGAAGAGATATCCTGACATTTAGTCCCTAAGGTAGATCCTACACTTCCCATAATGCAACTTGATGATGTATTTCATTAGACCCTCCCTGCCTGTTAATGACCATGTCTTTACAACTCTGCACCCTCAGTTTGTAAGACAAGCAAGGATAACCCCGATGACATTGCTATGACATCATCAGGGTTATTTTCTCACACTTGACACAGAGCTCTGCCAGAGCCATAGAACACATTGTACAGCTGTAGCCGTGCTAACCACGACTAGTAAACTGATCTTCATGTGTGAAATCAGTGGTGGCCCTTTAAGTATCATGGTCTGTCCAACACATTCTTACCGTCAACTCGTCACATACTGAAGCTTGGCCAAGACCCCTTGGTGTATCTTTTTAACGCTCTGGGTACCCTCGCTGGGTTGTTTTTCAATGTTTAGGGCGCAAGTAAGCAACAGCAAATATGCAACATCCACTTAGACTTTCAAAATAAAATAACTTTTTAACATTGTGAAACGGCACATTGTTAATGTTGTCAAACGTCGCAGTTTGGTTAGGTTTAGGCACCAAAACTATTTGGTTACGTTTAGGAAAAGATCATGGTTTCAAGTTACGTACCTCTGTTACGTAACTTACCTTACGTAAGTTGAGTAACTGTGTCACTTACTTAACTTACATAACTTAAGTAACTTAAATAAAAATATTTAATGTTGACTTTTTGTTTTACATGGGAAACAACCGGATCCATCAAAGTCCTTATGTCCTGCCACTCAGCAGCTATCTTGATAACGGCTCCGGGCAGTTATTTCGGACTAACAAGACCAGGCCCATATCTAAATGAATGGGGATGGAGCCAGAACTGCATTTCACTCTTGACCATGCATTCATATGTTACAACTTGGGAGTGAGAACGGGTTGGTCTGTCCCCTCACCTTGGTGTACACGCCCCACGACAGCTCCGTCTCAATCACCATGACCACAATGCCAAACATTCCAAAGATGAGGGCATAGTCACTTAGCCTCTTTCTCTTCTCGAAAAGCGCCCTGCGATGCCCCAGTTTATAGCCAATGTTTTGGTTCTTCCGTTTGGAGGCCTTGGAGGTGCTGCCCCTGGCCCCAGTGCCCACCACCCCAACCCCTCCCTGCCTGCTTCCCCTCCCTGGCTGTGCCCGCCTGCTCTCCACCAGAGTGTGGTTCTGGTGGTAGATCGACATCTGGTTGGATGTGGAGTCCGTGATATCATACCCGGCTCTGGGGTACGGCGAGTCTTCTTTGGATGAAATCACAATCTCAGGGGGGCTCTGAATTAGAGGTTGATTGGTAGAGCACTGGGCCACCAAGGAGGTAGGAGGGGCTTCTCGCTGTCGGTCATGCCCCCCAGCAGCCGTCGCCCCGGCAACAGCTGAAACTCCACCCTCTTTGGTTTCGCTGCTGCTGTCTGATTCAATGAGGTTTCTGCGGGAGGCGCTGAGGCGGCTCAGGGGCTTCATGACCCCACCTGTGTACTTACAGGAGCTCATGGCGATCTCTGTGAAGGGGTTACTGTCCCTACGGTGAACCAGAGGGCTGGCCTGTCTGTGTTTGCAACCCCTCTCCCTGTCACGCTCCCTGTCCCTCTCCCGCTCCATAGAGGGCGAGTGGGAGGAGTAAAAGAGGGCGTTGTAGACCGGGGAATCCCCACTCAGGCTGTGCTGCGAACCCAGGCAGGAGGAGAGCGGGGTGCTGGTGGGGTGCAGGGCATTGGGGATGGGTGGGGGCAGAGGCTGGGTTCCAGAGGATGACAGGGGCAATTTGGGGAGCGATGCTGGAGGCAAGTTGGGCGTGGCAGGGGATGGTGACGGGGTGCTGCCATTTAGACGGTCGAGGCTTGATCCTCCCATGTGGTTGGAGTGGTTTGATCCTGGCTGGTTGCCAGTGGTGGAGGGATGGGATATACTGCCCAGGGGAAGGAGGAAGCGCTGGTCCTCATCCTCGCTCCCTCCGAGCAGAGCCAAGCTCAGAGTGGGGGGAGGCTCCATGGTCACTGCTGTGGCCACGCACCTGTCTATAGACAAACACAAAAAAAGAGAAGAACTGTAAGACACAGTATGATGAACATATCACACATAGTGATGAAGACAGCACAGACAGAGAGAAAGACGCTGGCGGAGGAGTGGTAAAGCTTTGTGAGGGATAATGGTTAAGAAATGAGGAAAAAGGCAGAACTCCAAAATATGAAGATGTGTGACAAAGAGGGGCGGCAGAGTGAAGAAAAGTGCCGATAATTGGGGAATATGCTATTCCTTGAGTCACATTTGAGTCAGTTGCCCAGTCAGCCCCTCTCAGCGCTGTCTCTCACTATCTGTGTCCTCTGCTTCTCTCACATCCCACAATGCTTCCAGCAATCTATGCCACAAAATGTCATCTGTGCTACATTGCTGGAGGATTGAGTAGATCCTCTCCTTTACACCATGGATGGGATGAGATCATACTCAGACAAAAGGATAATAATTCAATCAGTCTGTATGATAGCAGGGGAAGTACTGTGACTGTGTGTGTGTGCCTCAGTTAATCATAAGTTGCCTGCATTTGTTTGCATTTGATTGATCCAAAACAATAACCTACTTTCAGTGTGATATAACCAGACACCTTCACGGCCCCCTCCTCCCTGTCTGTTCCTCCACCTACCTCCTACCTCTTCTCGCTCAGTCCCTGTCCCCCAGGTTAGTTGTGTTGAATCACTGGCTGGATGAAAATCGAGCACCACACTTTTTCTTTTTCATGTTGTCACGGCCATCCCGTCATCTTTTCGCTTCGCCTCCTTGCATATAGCTCCTTCCACAGGTCCTCGGTTGTCTCCCGAAATTTTGCGTCGCTTCACACAGATGTTGCCTGCGTCTCCGCACACTTGATATGATCAGTTTGTCTCTTTCTCAATCATCAGAGATCTCTCAATGGTGCCCATTTCGATCTCGTCAGTGACAGTCGACTCGAGATGAAGAGGAATAATCCATGGTGACTGGATTAAATCTGTCAACCTGTGGCTGCACGTCAAAAATATGCAGCAACATATCCTATAAACCGGCAAAAGAGGCGAAAAAAACAACACACACACACAAAACAACGCAAAGCTGGACGTCAAGTAAGTCCTCAGATGAAGCCTGTGATTTAATATGTGACTCCACCGACTTCCACTCAACCTACAGCTCACTGTCTCCTCGGATCTGTCTCTCACTCTCTCCTCCAACTTCTCTCCCTCTTTCTCCGCCTCCAGACCAGCCGATCATTTCCATTGGACGGAATCAGAAAGGCGAAATAAGCGCTGAAAACAGGTGGCGTCGTTTGTAAGATGTAGCCGCCAAACAAATGTCAAATTTGTTATACTAGAATTATTTTAATTGTTTTTTTTTCACGGTGGCTTCAGAAAACATTATTTGTAGCCTCTGTCTAATAAATAGACGACTGGCCTATCTGGTCCTTTATGGCACCTGGACGCTGGACCTGGCAATTCAATGTCAAAAACACATTAAAAGAATAATCTTTACATTTGTAGAATAAATGGGAATACATTTGTGAAACAAAGAATACATCTTGCTAACAAAACTATGATGTACCAAAACAACCTGCAACACAAGGCGTGTGGAAGCAGAAGAGGCAGGAGCGGCGCATCTCTGTGCGCCTTCAGCTGAGTAGGTACATGGAAAACACCTGTTCACTTCTCTGTTTTATGATTCAGTTGAGTAATTGAGAAATCCCCTTGGAAAATTGATTTAGACTAAAATAACATATTATAGGCTAATGTATTAGCCTCTAACCATCATACATTAGTGTTTTTCTTTCATTTCTTATCTGTTGATCTAGGCGGTGAGCTGCTGCATAAAATTGCCCTTGCAGGGGTAACTAAAGTAATATTGAATTTAATATTAAGTTAATAATTAATGCCTTAAGGTGAACAATTAACAAAAAAAATCTGATGCATAATTTACAATAGATGGATGTAACCACCGTTTTTATTAGGGATTCTCTGATTTCATTCCTTGTAGACTAATCAATTTATAAACTCTGCAGAGTATACAGCATAATCCTACATAATTAGACTATTCTACCTGGCTTAATCGGTTTAATATTCTGGTTCTCTGTGTGCGTTATGTGCACCCTTAATCGGATGAGCGCTGACGCGGAAATGTGTGGGAGCAGATTAAACTGTTTCTTCATAACAGGACAGTCTATCCGGCGATTATGCAACACGACAGACATCAATAAAGCAAATCATATCGTGTGCAGGATGCTTCCAAGTATTTAGCTATACAACACCAGTCTATGCCAACAACTCACTCAGAGTTAGGTGGTGGCTCATTAATAACGCAAAAAAGTTTTCCTATATTTTTGTTTGTATGTTTCTGTAGCATTTTCTAAATGACTTTGATTTTAACAGTGGATTATTTCATCCGTTTCTTCCACATAAGAGTGAAATAAACACAGTAATGTGTTGTTTCTGCCCTGGGCTGATTCGTGATGGGTCAGTGATGGAGAGCGGCTGGTTCAACAAGCAGTAAATTCTTCATAGAAAAAGGCCTGGGGAAAGGTCAAAAGTTCAGGTCTGCACCATCAAAGTCATTTACTGGGGGCAATGGGACAGAAATAGGAAAATAGAGTCAAAGAAGCTAGGACAGAGAATATATATTTGGGAATGTGTCTGTATAGGCCTACTTCTGTATTTGTTAGGTCTGATTTAGGTTTAGACCTAAGTGAGGATATTTTTGGTGTATGGTTTTCCGACTTAAATCTTTTGGATTGGAATGTGGTCAACTTGGGTTTGACTTACGACTTCCGACCTCCAACGTAAATGGAACGCACCATAACACTTGTACCTCGTTTTGTTACCTGCCTCTTGAGTATTTGGATTTGTTTTTTCTCTTTGTTCTTATCGGATCGTTTTTTTGTATGTTGTCAAGTGTCCCTGCCTGTTCCCTGAATTATTCTGTTGTGTTAAGACATCCTTTTGTATTTCATTCTTTTTGTATTTCTGTTTTTTTTCTTGTTCTGTGGATTGTTAATTCCCAGAATTGCCTGACTCATGTTTTCTGTAAATTACAATCACTACAATAAAATCTGTAAATTGAAGCTACTCGGCCTTAGTGTCTGCGTTTGGGTCCTCATCCATTATTCCCGTGTCGCTTGGTGAAAGATTAACAGTACGATCCAACCATTAACATGGAGCTACCAGGCACCTTTTTTGTTGAACTTGGGTATTTGCTTTATGACCTGGTTTGGCTAACAGTTGGAAGAATGCCATTTGTTTTGAGTCCCCGCAAGCGGCCTGGACTATGAGGCACACCAGAAGGTTTCTTCCAGGCTTTGGCTGTGGAAAGTTAACTGGGTGGGCTAAGAGATTCCTGAACACCCCTGACTATGAGCCTGCTAGCTTCCATGCCATATGCCATCTGCCTTCACTCCAATCAACTAGTCAACGAGTCATGAGCCAACAACCAGCCAGTCCTGATCACGTCCTGGAGGCTTCATCCCAACCTGCAAGCAACCAGTCTGCACTTCAGCCATCCTGTCCATCAGTTCCAGTGCCAGACCTGGCTGGAGACCCATGGACATCCAGCTCTCTGGTATGCTTTTTGTTGGTCCTCGGTCCTCCTTGGCGCCAAAGAGCACCCAGACAACTAGCCTCCGGCCTGCGAGCAACAGCCAGCAAGCATTGTCAAATCTGCATTACTGCCTGCCTGCTTTCTGGATAACCTGCCTGCACCTTGTTCTGCTAGTCACCCTGCACCCTACACACCCACCACTTCATCATCGCCATCGTCCAGTGCTGCGGAGGTCTCACTGCCTGGCATTCCAGAGATGTAGCTGACCAACTATCCAGATCTCTTACTTTACCGATGCTTTTATGTTGTTCCTCACATGTAAGTCACTTTGGATTAAAGCATCTGCCAAATGAGTAAATGTAAATGTACTAAGCTAGCTAGCTCCCCAGAGACTTTGCTACCAGCTCACCAGAGATTCAGCTGGTTAGCTCCACAGAGACTGTGCTGGCTACCACCCTGGAGACAATGGTAATTAGTGCCACAGAGGTACCACTTGTCCCACCTGGTTCTACATGGCGGTCCAGCCGACTGCTGCTCCTCATGTCCAGTCAGTGGTCTAGCTAAGTCCTGCTCATCGTGTCCAGTTGGCGTCCTGCTGACTCCTGCTCCTTGTGTCCAGTCAACAGTTGCTGAGCTACATCAACCCCCTGACTCTGCTGAGAAGCTGCCCTGTCCTGCCACTGCTGAGCAACCTTCTGACTCTGCTGAGTTAAAACCAAGTTCTGTCCCACTTTATCTGCCATTGACTTTGACTCCTGTGCTGCAGCAAACCTCTGACTCCGTTGAGCTACAGCAGCTTACAGTCACTATGAAGGTCCATCAAAACCCTTACTCTGTGGTGCTGCCCCGTCGCCAGCCTTAGGTTTTGCGCTCCAGCTCTCTGGCTGTCTTCCTGAGTGTACTGTTCCGTTCTCCTGCTCCCAGTACACTTGCACTGAGATGTCTCCTCCGAACCTCTCTTCACCCACGCTGGATCATCTTGGAGTCTTTTATTTAGATTTTCTTGGACTTCTTTGGATTTGCTGTTTTGATTTTGTTGAGATCATGAGAACAATGCGATATGACACGATGCAAAAGTAAAAGCACAAGCTATGCAATTCAATATTGTATTGAGATTTATTTTACTGTATTAGGCAGAAATTAACTAAATCATAAATTACTTCACATATTCGTTTCTCTAGTACTGCAATTCTGAAAGCATTTCATTTATGCAGTTTTTTTTTTACTTTTCTTTCTTTCTTTCCAGTTCTCTGTCTCCAGTTACATCTTTATAGCCCCACACACATTTAAAAGTTAAAACATTTTAGGAAGTTGCAATACTATGCTCATCAGTCTTGAAAGGGGGGGGGGGTAGGCATCCATCTCCACACTCACACCATGTCGCCGCTTCTGTTGAGTTAGTTTATCTACATAGTAGCATAGCATATCCACTGTAAGCAGCTGAGATGAGAGAAACACTTCAGGAGGAATCAATCTGAGGGTAATTTGTAACAATTTGATACATAATGATTGGTTACATTTCTAAATAATAAAGACATAGGGACTCTACTAATCATTGTATATAAATAATCTGATTCTTGTTCTGCACTGAGTGGGGGATGCTTGTTCCACTAAGACCCCTTTTTACTGAACCTTTTTTCACTCAATCATTGGACTGGGTCTGAGTTTCCTCTTCAGAGGATCCATCAGACGAGTCATCAAATGAGTCTTCTTCATCAAGGAGAGCTGGATTCCAAGACACACCCACTACTCCAGACTGAGCACATGGTCTAAGTCAGCAGTATTATAGTAGTATAACGATTTCAGACACAGAATAAAGACCAAGAATTGCCTCTTTATCTTCCTCATCCTGTTCTTCATGCAGCATCTCTATGACCAGTTTAGCTGTAAATCTGGAATGACTGGTACCAGCCATACAAACACTGGATAAAGAAAATCAGAAGCACAATAATATTTTCAATGCCCATCAATCAGCTGATCTAGTATATGCTGTTCTGTTTTGAGATTTATTTTGTTGACCTGGCTAATGTTACCTAGCTAGAATAGAATGAGCTAGCTAGCTAATTATATTTGACATATTTTTCTTTCTCACAATGGATGTCAAGGTCAAGGTAACCTTAACTTAATGTTCAAATGTTATGTACAGTTATCTTTCACAAGATATCTAATATATATATATATATATATATATATATTTGTGAATTGTGTCAGTTGTGAAATGTGTGGCGGGTGAATAGTTGTCTGCAGTAAATATGTTTGTAATTGCAAACATTTACAAATATCAAAAGTTTATATCAAATTCCATAGTGAATACACATGAGCCATGTGTGTAAAATTAATGTAAAAATACAAAAACTACTGTATGTTTGTATATACAGTAAGAAAGTAAAAATTAAAAAAAATTGTGGTAAAACAAGATATTTAATAACTACTTGAATTATTAGATGATGAAATAAAATGATCAGCCATGCATGAAGTAACATAGGAAATGAATAAGGGTAATTTTTGACCCATGTTATGCATTAGAAGGGGTTTGCATATCTTGTGCATCAAAGGGTTAAAGATGCCACCTTGGGCTTTAGGAGGACATTTTTCACAAAATCCTGACATTTTACAGGTCAAATCATTTATCTGTTAATTATGAAAGTAATCATGAAATTGAGCAACAGTGAATGAATAAAGGAATGCAGTTGCTGAGTTTAAAAACACAAATGTGTGTGTGGTTATGGAGGGTTAGCACATGTGGTTTTGATCGCATCTGCACAGCCGGTGTACATCCCTGATATTTGTGTTTTATCATCTTATCTACTCAAATAAAAAAGACTCAACTAAATTATGTAGAAGAATAATCAACTGAGCTAAAATATTCTGGCAGCAGTTTCTTCACAGCTGCTCTGCCAATAAAACCCAGGAGAGAGAGAAACAGAGAGGGGGCACGAGAGAGAAAGAGATTTGACAAACACAATATAATACAATGAAGCACAGAAAATGGTCGGGGGTAAAGGGCTGCCAGAGGCCCAGGGGGACATTAGGACTGATAGAAAATAGGCATGGTGGCAGGCCACACTGTATGTCTTTCACAAGTCTTAATATTGTTGACAGAGGTTAGGGGGCAGCAGAGAAAAATGGAGAGTTTGGAGCAATGAAAGCAGAGGGGAGTGACAGAGAGGAGGAATGATGGACCCATTGAATGAAAAGGTTAGTCCGTAGTTCTGCCCTGCAGTATACGTCAGATGTATAGTGTGAATAATAGAATACAGAGGAATAATAGGTCCTCTGGCAGTTGCTATGCCAACGCTGTAGTATACAGATGAGTTCTCACTCCATCTGATCTATCTCTGTTTCGCGTCGACCTCCGAGTCTAAAGCCACATAAAAGCTTGATTACAGGAAATGATACTGTATAAATCACATAAAACTTCGAAGGGACACACCAGGTGGGTGTGTGGGACAGGAAATAGAGGAAGTGAATAAGGTGCATCCAGTGGGGGGAAAAAGAGATGTAGAGGAAATGTGAGAGATACCACTCTCCTGTCTGTATGGTAACAATGAAGCTACAGCCAGCAGCTTTGCAGCTTAGCAGTAGCTGGTTAGCTTAGCTTAGCACAAAGCTTGGAAACAGTGCAACAGCTAGCATTGCTTTGTAATAAAATCTGCCTACTATATGGTACCAAACAAAAAGTCTGCCACATGACCCTCTGAAAAACCAAAATGTCATTTTTACACTTAGTTTTTGTACACATTAAGCAAACAAGATATAAAATATTTATTAGTGATCTGCCGAGGTGCTGTTACGTGGTAGGTGGACAAATGTAGTGGAGAAAAAAGTACAATATTTATTTTTGAAATGTAGTAGAGTGGAAGTATAAAGTGGCATCAAATAGATATACTCAAGTAAAAGTACCTTAATTAATTATACTTAAATACAATGTACAATGTCTGAATATTGTACGGATTTCTCCGAATCAGACATATGTTGTTGGCCAGATTTATGGTAAATGTCAGAGAAAGATGACTGCATGCATTGCATTGGTGCATGGCTCTTCTTTATAAACCACTGGGCTGTCCCCACTCTATCAGACATGCTCTAATCGTTGCCCTACACTGGCTCCATTGTATCCTAATGGCTAAGATTGCATTAGGGCCTGGAAGCTGTGCAGGCTAAACCACAGCCCAAATCCGACCAGTATATGCAGATGGATCTCTACACAGCAAACTGCTTGAGAGAGACTAATCAAATACAGAGAACAGGAGACTGTAGGGGGTAAAAGATCCAGTGGAGGGGTGTGTGTATAGGGGGGGATGGCAGAGCTTGCAGAAGGCTGTGGGTAATGCGTTCACTCTCCCACTTAAGTGGCGAGCAAGCAGTGCAGAACATCTCGCCTCCAAACAACGGTGCCCTTTTAATGAAAGGACTGACACACATGCAGGCATACGCACACACAGCATATTGACACAGCTTTATTGGACTCTATGTCTGTCTGATATTGATCAAACACCAAACAAAATACTTACCGCTCCATGTCAGGTCTTGTGTTATAAGATGTAAAATATTGCGTGGAAGGGGAGCGTCGTCACCCCTGACCGAGGAGCGAACTAGTTATGTGTGCTGCTTACAAGTGTGTGCAGCTGACATGTTACTAATATTTGAAAGTTTTTGAAGAGTTCAGAGGCGAATTACAATTTCACTGTGTCAGCATGATAGCAAAGTGTATGCTGTGGTGGTGCTGATGTACTGGTTGTGTGTGTGTGTGTTTGTGTCAGCTGTCTCCTGACTAAAAGGCACTAGTCAGCAGATAGTGACACTACAGGATTTCCACTTGCACACACTTTTCTTGTCACTTTAAAATTCAGCCCCCCACCCCCCCATAAGTGGCTCTAAGTTTTTTTTTAGGTTGGATACTGGACAGTCATTCACATGGAGTCCCTGAAGCCCACCAGTAGGGTTGGGTATCATTTTAAATTTTACGATGCCAGTACCAAAATCAGTACCCTTAAAGTGATACCGATACTAATAGTGTACTTCATTCGATACCTTATATATTTTTTTGTTGCTATGGACAAGCACCCCGCAACCCTGTATGCAGGATAAGCTGTTGACGATGGATGGATGGATGGATGGACAAGCAAGGAGATCTATTTCTTTTTTTTTTTTAAAAACCTGTTAAAAATATTAAAAAATATAAAAAATATTGGTCATCCTCAGAGGAAGGATGACAGCTTGGGAGTGTCGCCTAGTGAAATAGTTTAGTGACCACATGAGTTGTGGAAATAAAAATGTAGTAGAGTAGTGTTAAATGACACCAGAAGATGAAACCAACGGAAAGCCAAGCTTGTGGTGGTGAACTTGCAGCAGTGACGAACATGCCTGAGACCGCAGCCGAAGATGAAGGGGCTGTTAAAATCTCGCATGGCCTTACAAGCGAGTGCAGGCAAATAAGGAAATAAAGTGCAGAGCTTTTCTCTTTCTTTCAGTGAGTTGCTTGCGTGTTTGGCTTCAAGCAAAACCATACAAAGAATAATTTTTTGCTGCGATCTGTTTACAAAAAGTATCGAATGAAATACTGGTTTGACGGGAGACATTTCGATACTACTCTATGCAGGGCTGTTTCGATCGATATCTTAAAGGTATTGCTCCTTGATTCCCATGCCTACCCACCAGTGCCCAGGTAGCAGGGCTGCTGTATCTTCATACCAAGTGGCTTCAGTCAGTTTGAAAGATGCCTTAATCTTATCACAGATTAACTGCAAAAGGGTGTGGTTGTATACCTTGTCAGCTAACACCACCCTTTTTTGTTGTTGACTGGAAAGGCAGTGATAATTATTGTAATGGTAGGGAATAATGTGGTGCATGAAATATGTGGCCTGTTCTGTGTCCTGAAGATGCACAATTCCAACCAGACGAGGTTGAGAAGAGGCTACTGTTGAAGCCACCTATGGCGACGTCGTATAATTGCATAATCCCGCAACCGCTGGCACTTTCACATAGTGAAACGGCTTTCCAAGTTACCTCCACTGAGTCCACCTACGCTGCGGCTGCCTGAGTTTATACGGTCAATTTTCAAAATAAAATACCCTGTGCATACTAATCATAGTAGAAGCACAAAAAGAAAGCACTGATTACCAAGTCAATAAAAACTAAACGTGTCAGCAAAATCAGGTAGGCAAAAGGCTCTGATTTTGAAATGCTCACTGTGGATGTGCAGCCTACAGGCGACGGAACAAAACAGGGTCACAGAGATCTGTGAAGAAGGTAGTAGAAGCACAAAAATTAAAAAAATTAACAACAAGTCAATTGAAGCTTCCAGTGGACATTGACACTGGGCTGAGGGCATAACAAAACTGTGGCGCAGCCAGAGTCAGTGGTCTTTCGGAGTTAGACAGTAACTTGTAACCACAACAGAGTTGAAACGTTACATCTATTCCAGCATGCCGGCTTTTCACACAGATATTGTTCTACCAATTATACTACCAACATTTCCAGCTCAGAGGCATATCAAATCGGACCCCACTTTCTGGCTCGGTACCTTTCATACAGCACAGCGAGTTGGCATATTGGTGTAATAATCATGGAAAATTGGGCAGTGTGAAAGCGACTATTGTGGTGAGTTTATGGAGAAACTGTTGTTGAAATGCAAGAGCGCAGGTGTTGCTTTAACATTGGAGGGGAGAGACAACAATTTGTTTGCATTAATTTATAGTGGAAATGTCTTTATTTATACAAAGGGAAATACAAAATTCAGGCAGCAGATGACAATTAAAAGTAAAATAGAATATGATGCAATAAGGCTTTCAGGCAATCTGTAATGCTTTCAGATATGTATTTTCTCCTGTAGATCAACTTTTCTCATTTTATTTGATCCCTGCTGAGTCAAACCACATGCAGGAGTGATTTAGTCTTCCCTACTCTTTTGTGTCTTTTGTTTGGGGAAGTAACCTCTTTAAATGCGCATGTGGCACCTGTTCACGTCAATTCAGTTATAAACTCCTGGACATTAATAGCTCGTGTTTCAGCAAGTTTTCAGCTCATGTTCAAAACTTTCAGCACATTCAAAATCTATCCCACATATATGTGTTCTGAAAAGTGTAATATTATGAGTTTAATATAATTATTTAATGAAAATTCACAATATTTTTTAAAAATCTACCTGCCGTATACTTTGCCGTGCTCTGCTGATCTGGTAGTATCCCCTCAGACCATCTGACAGACACAGAACCATTTAGGACTGTACTAGATGAGACAAGGAGGTGGGAAATCAGATAGAGATAAAATCATCAAACTTGCAGACACATCATCTTCAATTTTTATATTGCAAAACTCTACCAGTTACGTTACCACTGCGATTCACAGCACAACAACTTGATTACTATCATGGTGCACACTGGTGTTGCATCAACTTGGCAGAGTTCATGCTGCAAGTCGACGTCTCTGTTAAACATTTGTTTTTCACTGCATGAGAAAATTGATGTGGTGTGAGAGCGTGTGAAAAGTCAACTGCGTGAGTCTCACGCTCAATGTGTGAGTTTGCATCTTACCAGTAATTAACTGCAAAAAGGTATTGTTGTTAAAACTCGTCAGCCAACACCACCCTTTCTTTTGTTAATAAGAATGGCAGTGACAGTTGTTCTAATGATAAGGAATAATGGGGTGCGAGAAATATGTTGGCATGTTCTGTGTCCTCATAGTTCTGTGAGGGTGTGTCAAATTTAGGCCTCTTTTAATACACAGGTAGCAGTAAGTCAAGGTCTCACGCCTTTTGACAAAAGGAATGTTATTATTGTATGCTATGTGTCAGTCTTGATTGAAGAGGCAGTTGGCTACGTTTGTCTGCAAGTGTGTGCAGCTGTCATGATACTAACATTTAGAAGTGTCAAGGAGTTCAGAAGGTAATTACAGTGTCAGCATGATAGTAAAGTGAATGCAGGGTTGGTGTTTGCATATGTGCGATGACTGCAGTCTCACTAAGTCAGCTGTCTCTAATCTCTCAACTAAGCGACACTGCCTGATTCCTGCACTGTACACTGTGTTCCTTAAAAAAGTAAAGTACAAACAATTTTAAGAGATCTCATGTACTGTGCCCCTCCATCGCTTCAGAGACAGCTGTAACAGTGTCTAACAGCAGGATAAGAGGCTATCACACCACTGTCCCCCATCTCAAAAGTTATTTCCCACTGTTTGTCACCATGCCGCTTTTCCACTCACCAATATGAGTGCCATGGCATTGAACATGATGAGCCAAAGCTCCCTGTGGAGCCGTGACGTGATCACTCTCTTTCTCTCACACACACACACACACACACACACACACACACACAAACACACGGTGTGTGATGGTTCTTTTTCAGTGTGTTTGTAATTTCTGAAGCCACGAAAAAACTATGACATAAACTTAACAAAGTTTCAAAGACATGTGAGCACAAGAAATGGAAAACTGTGTCCCTGAACAAAGGGGGGTCAATATTAAATGTAATTATCAGTATCTGGTGTGGCCCTGTGGTCCTGTGCAGGTGTTTTCACATGTGGTCTGCCAATGCGAGGACAATGAGTTGTCCTTTCTGCTTCCCCTTTTGTGCTTTCTTAAGCATCTCACAGTACAGACATTGCAATTTATTGCCCTGGCAACATCGGCAGTCCTAATGCATCCTTGCTGCATGCCTAAGGCACGTTCACACAGATGAGCAGGGACCCTGGGCATCTTTCTTTTGGTGTTTTTGTCAGTAGACAGGTCTCTTTAGTGTTCAAAGTTTTTATAACTGTGACCTTAATTGCCTACCATCTGTATGCTGTTATGGCCTTAACGACCATTTCACAGGTGCATGTCCATTGATTGTTTATGGTTCATTGAACAAGCATTAAAAACATTGTTTACACTCTTTACAATAAAGATCTGTAAAGGGTTTTAGATTTTTACAGAATTTTGTTTAAAGTACAGTGTCCTGGCCATATCCTTAGGAAAATCAAGCTTAGCAGTTCATTCTGGAGGTTGGAAACAGCAATTGACAAAACAATCCTAATTCAAGGTAAACTTGCTTGCCTGTTCTGGAGCTTTCCACCGGATCACAAGGTCCTCATCAGCAAATGGAGATTGCTCAGTTGGCCATGGAACTGCAGATGTTCGACTTTTCCAGAATTCTTAGCACCTCTAGGACTTCTCCATGCTGACTCAGACGTTGAGCTTGACAAAATATTGTAGCTTCAGAACTAGCAAGCAAGTTTACCTTGTTTTGTCAATTTTGGCTAAACGCCTTTGTTCCTTAATCTTTCTAAAGTGTTGCTGCCTTTTCCGTAAACACATGTACATTACAAACCAAACATTTCCAAAATCATGTAATGGCAGGTCTTCTATGGGTTTTTTTGTAAAGTAGCTCAAGCTTAGGGCTTTTTTTTGGTGTATTTCTGCTTAGGGGTTGCATTCATGGGACAGAATCCATTTTTATGTAGTAACCCTCGGGGTCAAACAGGTTACATACCATCACCTAACAAGGTCACAGCCAAGCTAGTGCCCCTGTGAAGCTGTATTCACATTTTTCAGTCCCACTATGTAACATTTATTCAATGACCAACACCGCTGCAAAGTTACACTCCTTCTGGACATTTACTACTACAGTGACTGCACCATGGTATATTATCATGTTACAATATTTGTACCAAATTGAAAATGCCACCCAGTACCTTCACAGTAGTTTTCCAGGGCTCCTCTTGGACTTGAGGCTCGACCCCTCCTGTTGCACATACGATGGCCATTATAAATTTGCACCGTGCTCCACAGGTTCTCATGATTTTGTGTTTTTTAGCTTAGCTCCTAAACCATTCCACTCCCCACTCACCCTTCATGTATTCCCTCCTTCCCCACTCTCATTTATTTTCCATTGGAGAACATCGATTGGCTCATTTAAGCCCTTCGGACTGGACTAATATTTCACTCCATGCAGCCCCGTTCCACTCGTCCGTCCTTCCCTCCAACGTGCTTTACTCCTCTCCCTCTATGATTAGTTCTGCCCTCCCACCATCCAAATACTTGACAGAAGAGACCGTATGAACCCAACATGATGGGTGGAGATCCTGATTGAAACAAGCCCTCACTATTGCACACAGACCATTTGGACTGCACAAACACGCATGTATATGTGTAAACACGTTTGTCACTATTGTTAATGTGAAGGGAACCTCAGTGATTGATTTCTTAGGTCCAACTGTTATTAAGTGAAGAGCTATTATCATACAAAATGGTAGAGCCACTGTATGCCTTAAAAATATGTCTATATTAATAAAAAAAAACAAAAAACAGATGATGTTGGGATTCCACTGCTACAAACCCTCCTCTAGTGAAATGGGCCATTTGGGGGCCATTAACAATAAAACCATTCACCAGGCACTACACTGATTGGCTGGCAATATTGCTTCCATCATCTTGTCCCTTAACAGAAACAATTGCTGCTGAATTGGACACAAGACCAAATCTAATACTACACAGAACTGATTCAGAATTAGACACAGAATATCACTATTTGTTCCCAGTGAGACATCACACGGAGCGACAGCTCTAAATGGCGTTCAAAGTGTTACTGCATCACATTAAGACACTGCTGAAACAGTGTGGAGTATCAGTATTATCCAGTATCATGATTTTACAGCACATAATTAATATCTCTGAAAGAAAACACCAAGAATAGACATATTTTGACTTCTATAATACCCCCTTTTTATTTGATTCATCCTCATTATCATAGCTTTGACATTTTGTATTACTTTGTTTTATATTGTAAATATTCCATCCCTTCTTCCTATCTCATTGGTCTACTGTCCATCTTTACGTATCTCTATGTACACTTTCAAAGCAGTTTGCATCTGGTTAGATGCTACTTTGTTGCACTGGTACTTGTGGAGTACAATGTCAATTCTGACCTAACCCAAAACACGTCATAGTCTTTTGAAGATGTTAGTGCTGGCAAAAATTTCCTCATCTTTAAGGTCTAAAATAAACATTTGTACAGTACAGCATAAAAATGCACAGATCTTAATCTGGGGCTGATTTCATGTTCTGCACATGCACATAGCCTCCAGCCCTAAGGCAAGGACATGTTTCCATCTGCTGATTCTTTGGAGCATTGCAATAGGCTCTGCGGCTATTTGGAGGCATGGCTCTCAACGCCACGATGAGGAAAGGAGCTCCTGTGGGAAAGATTTGCAAACTGTACAAAAGCCCCGTGGTGTTCCTGAGGTCCCCTTCATCATACCTACTTACTCAAACTTTTAGCCTACAAAGTGTCTTTCCAGTCTTTCGTTTCCGCATAAGTATAATCCAAAGCTTTGTCATATGAGGAGTCAGAAGCAGATTGAGTTTAAGAAAGGGGACATTTTCAGTCCCCTTTCTTAAACTCAGCAGGAGCTCCGACACAATAAAGATCAATAAGCTGCCACAAAATTTCAACCCCCCTGAATCATTCAGACACTTCAACCCCCAGGTGAAGGAAGTACTCTTGTGGAGGTATGGGACAAAATCTATCAGGCTCTGATGAGAAGAAAATACCAGAAACGCATCACTCCATTGAAACACTGCTACTTATTTTATTTCTTTTACTTTCCAAATTTCATTGGTAAAAAAAACAGCATATTCCATTGCAGTTCCATTAAAACATCAGGAAAATAAATGTATAGAAAAGCAATTGTAGATGATTTACAAAATATATACATTAAACCTATACATATACATACACACACACACAGACACTGTATGTACACATTATACTCAAACATCCATTTTTGCATACAGTGGGGTCCAAAAGTCTGAGTCCACTACCGAGAACTGAACATTTCAATGTTAAAAAGTACACAACTAATAAAAATGTTCCTCTTTTAAAAGCGCCTTATTCAAATGAGCTGGCATAAATTCAAATAACGTAATCTTTTTAAAAAATGCAAGAAACAGTTTGTTCTGTTGCTATTATTACATCTTACATTACGTGTAATTCCTTTTGCAGCTAGTGTTGTAGAGGATGTCTGATGAGAAAATACTTTCCACTAGTTTTCAAGTTTTAAGTCTTTATTAAGGGTCAAACAATAGTATAAGTCACTGCTGCAGACAATATGAAATCCGTACTTAAAACCTGAACTTCAGGGCTGCAGTAAGTGAGCTACTTACACATAGACCAGACGCAGTTGACACTCAGTTATACGCATGCATATAGTCACTCATAGCTTAAAGCAGGCCTTTTGAACAAACAATGGCTCTATAAGTGCATTAAAGCTAAACAAAATCCGTATCAATTAAATTATCATGGAAAGCGGACTTTTATGGTTTTTCCTCTGTAGTTACCAGACCTGATACACAGTACATATCTGTGAAAATCCAAACTGCCAATGTGATCGTACACCTCCGACATGCTCTTAGAGAGCACTCAGATATTGTGGTTCTACAAAAAAAACCTGTGCTGCCTTTCTGCACAATATTGTCCAATACAAGCGCATGACAGGGAACACAGCAAACACTGAGAAATCTCTTTTGTATTTCTGTAATACAATTTTTGTTCATTTCTTCAATTTTCTTTAATTTACTGCATTGATAAAAAAAACATTATACAATATATTGAGAAGTAAATAATTTAACTTAACATTTGTGTTCGTCTCCGATAAACAAGAGTTTCTGGAACTGGACTCAGGCTTATGGACCCCACTGTACATCTGTGTGTTCATGTATCTGTATATACCTGATGTATATATTGCACCATCCATCTACATGTACCCAAATCAAGAACCACACACTCTCCTTAGACAACAAAAACTGTCCTCACTTAGCAGTCCTCAAGAACTGGCCATACAAGAGAACCCAAAAGCCTTTTTGTATCGAGTTGTCAAAAACAATATGCAGGCAGGACAGTAGAGACTTTACAGGATTTGTTAGCATGGCCAGCTACTGATGAACATACTGACAGAAGTGAGAATAAAAAAAATAAAAATTAAAAAAAAAGGGCACATACTCAAAAACACACAAGAACACAACATAAGAACAGAACTATTGTACTTCTTGGAGGCTGTGACATCAGAAATTCTTTATAAAAGCACAGAGAAATGGTAGGGCTAATGAAAGAACCTATGCTAATGTTAACCATAGCTACAACATGTGGATAGATGGACAGCTGGGGGGTGTACAGTATGTTAAAAGTTTATTCAGAAAGAGGCCTGATTGAAAGCTTCAGAGAATGTACAGGAGCTGAAGCCTCAACTGTTTGGTTAAATCACTGATCAGAGTAAAAGTTGGCATAGATGCTCTTTTTTTGTACAGTGAAAGCTTCTTTTGTGCAATGTAAGCTGGGACTGTGCTGAGGAAGTACTAATTTACTCATGACATCTAACTAGGGTGACTGCAATTTTCAAAAATAAAGATTCCTGCTGAGAGCATCCATTGTTTCTGCTCACTGTCATAAAAGCAGCTGCTTATAATTCCATGCAGTACAATATAGGGAGCAGAAATAATAAGCACTGCATGACAGAGGACTTACACTCTAAATTAACTTAATCACAATTATAAACACTGCTACGATGGCAGGTCATATTAGGCTTGAAGCCAATTAGCAGCACTTGTCAGTTACTCAAGCTCTAGTGGCAAAATTAGACAACAGCGGTCTAAAGAGGCCAAATCTACTGAGTCATATGGTCAAAGAACCTGCAAGAAATAGTTCACATCTCAAGTAGAACAGTGGAAAAATAATGGCATCTTATGCCAAAAACTACAATGACCAGATAAAACCTAAAATAACAATTTGAAACCAACTCCCAGTTACAAACAGTATAAAGGAAGCTGACAAAGACTAAAAGAAGCCAGATTTGTAGCAGTGTTTACCATGGTGATTTACTGACTTCAAAACTAAATCCTTTTTCATGTAGTGTTTACATCATTCTGTCCACCCCGTGGATCTCTCCACAGCTCTTGCTGACTCTTCTCAACCTTTAGCCTGTGCCCTTTTCATGTCAATAATCTCTCATTTAAACTGTCCTTTTCCATCACTCTTCCTCTGCAGCCTTTAACCATGTTCCATCAGAAGATACAGTGCTGGCTTTGCATTGTTTGATTGTCCTTTTTTCGTTCTCATCCACGGCTTTGTGCTTTTCTCTCTCCACATATATATTTATGTTTTACCCACTTACAATATTGCACCCTGTACTGTTCTACGCCTCCTCTTGCTTGTACTCCATTGCTCCTCCGTTCCTACTGCTGCTGTATCCCACATGGACACTTGTATCATTGGTCCTGTTTCCCTCCCCTGCCTCAAAGCTCTTCTCTTCAAGCGGCTTGCCGATCCAGGCGCCATAACCGTGAACACTGAGAGCTCGGAAGAACTGCTGCTTGGCTAGCTGGAAGGACATTGCCGACATCTTGGCATGGGAGTACGAGGGCAAGGAGAGGAGATCAGTGCGGCCGCACCGCTGGCACAACGCATGGAACAGACTGAACAGGTTGGACTTGGACACTCTGGAGACACCTAGTTTGTTCCTAGAGGGAAGACGTTAGAGGACTCTTTACTTCAGTGTTCATAAAACTGAAGTGTGACTGTGTCACGGAAAACATAGTTTGTCTGACATGAAAAGTTCCTCTGATCATGCAGTGTTTCCCTTTTAGCTTACTTAATTGCCTGCTGTTTTGGGTGATTTAATTATAATTTAATTAAGCTTGTTGTTTATTCATAGTTTGCCACATCTTATATTTCTTTTCACAGGATGTGGTGTTTAGGATTATTTGGGACACACAATACTAACTCAAATAGATTTATAACAACTGATTGTGATATTTTTAATAATTCTTTTGGAAACAAATTCCATGATATGGCGTTTGATTAATGTCATGATAATCAATAACTCGTACAAATGAAAAAACTAAATCACATTTCTGGAAAGCATTTTGGAGGCATACTGAGCTACTGGGTAAATCAATTTAAATTTAAAATATCTGCTTAGTCAAAGGATCGACCTGAATGCGTTGTGGGTTAATACGAAGTTATTGTTATCCACTAGAGAAAGACAAAAACACGGAACAGTAGCACGAAATTCCTTAAATAATAAGTTGTTAAGTAAACAATTACAGACTATACAAACAATCCAAAGCTATTAATAAACAAGGTGTGTTGACATCAGGAGCAACAGGATCTGGTTTAGTTACATACCCATCCAGTTTGCCTTTGGTCCCGTCCAGCACCTCCACACTGTGTTGGTCTGGAAAGCTCCAGTTCACACTGGACTCCTTGGTCTTGCCTGTGTGACGTGTGGAGTCGTATACACTCACCCTGCCCACCTACAGTCCAACCAGGGGGTGTGGGAGAAGGGATGTGGGGGAGAGCATATTTAGTTCAATGAGTCTAATTTTGCCCTTCAATGTGAGTCAGCAATTCCAAACACAGCGTGTAAAGTTCGATGTGTAATGCATGTGTTTGTAGATTACAGAGAGATTCACTAAATTTCAATAAGTCACTGATGTGTAAATGAAAGCCTAGAAAATGTTCAAAAATGGCTAAAACAAGGAACAAGCTGACTTGAGCACAACTGCCAGCTACTGTATTTCTCAGGCATTTCGCCCAGCGGCATGATACTGACCTACCTGTTTTTTGTTAAATGATGGATGAGACAAATTAAAAGATGATGAGCAATGAAGAAACAAATGTTGGCAGCTTAATTGATTAATTTAGTGAGAATGACCTCAATACTCCTGATTAATGTCCACATGTGAGATTGTCAAAAATGAGTGCAGTTACCTCTGGGTGGTTCAGCATGAAGGGAGGAGGGAGATTTTGAGTGAACCCATCACCGTCTCTGGCCAGCCGACAGCAAACAGCACGTGTCAGGTGCCCGTGGCTGTACAGATAGCCTGACAGATCAGAACAGCACAGACAGGTTGTAGAACCGAAATGTTAGACAAGTTAGCATGAAGTGGGAATTCATCAATTTCACAGCTGTTAACTCTCGTGAAGATTTGTCACATTATCTTTTCCTCAGCTGGGAAAACAATGCACAACACTATGTTTTACCAAGCGTGATGGACTTCAGGTAGATGGGATGCAGGAAATGGGTGAGCAGCGCCCCCTGCAGACCCAACACATTCCAGCGCAGGATCTTATCACTGCAGCTCATGGTTCGCAGCCTTTCACCATGCTGGATGCCGTCCCAGGTGGGCACAATGGCACTTGACTCCACTGGGATGGTGCCCTCGCCTACAAGCAACAACACACACAAAGGTCATAGGTCTTGCTTCCAGACAAGAGAATGGGTTCATTTGCTTCCATGCACTGCACTGATAGATATCTGTTGAAGTCAGACTCATCTCTCACCATTCTCCACTTTGGTGCGGAGCTTGCCCTGCTTAGCGTTCTCAAACAGAGGCTGATGGCCCTCGACTTCATCCCCTGACTCACTGCATGACTTGTCAAACAGAGCGCCATCACCACAAGGTGCCGTGCTATAGATAAGAGAGAAAGAAAAGACATAAGGTAATTGATATGACAACACACCATAACGACATGCAGTTTAAAAGAGGAAGGATCACATTCGAACATGCAACACTGAAGTATCCAAGTGATGGAACGAAAGAGGAGAGCATGGAGGAGGCGAACAAGGAGAAAACAAAACATCTGATACTCCTACCTGATGTAGAGGTGAAAGGTGATGTCAGATTTGACTCGCAGTTTGTTCTTCTCCGCTGGCTCAAATATACTGTCACTTGCGTCTTCATAGTGCTTGAGCAGCTCACTGTACAGAAACCTGAGCAGAAAGGAGATGGCGAGTTAGACTTTTACACGTGTGTGTGTGTGGGGGGGGGGGGGGTCATTGATACGGAGCAAGATGTCTACCGAACAAAACCCCTTCTGGAGATTATTTCAGCGTGGCAATCATTAACGGTGTCCCCTTTAAGGCTCAGCTCCTCTCCTTTAACGCAGCGATTTCCTGCCAAAAAAAATGACAAGAGAAACACATTCAATGTCAAAGAACACGACAATGCAACGCCTCTCGGTTCCACAGTGACCTATTTCTGTTCTTGCTTTCTGACAGTGCATGCCTCTGAGCACAGAAATCCATAAAAACTTCCTCACATCACAGAAACATGCAGTGACAACTTCTTTTTTATGTTGCAACTCAATTTCTTATACTCCCTCTTATTACAACCTCCCTTTGCTTCATGGGTTATATGCTAAAGGTAATGTATATACCAGTTCCCAGGCTGACAACAGTCCCCAGGCCCTCCCCCCTCCTCATGACGATGGTGGCCAGAATCTTGCGTCCCAGAAGGCTGTGCTGGATACGTGTGGTCAGGGCGTTGAAACGCTGGTGACTCAACATTGCTATCTGGTCATGCAAAGTGCTGCCACTCACTGGAAGCTAGAGAGAGGGATGTATACAGGACAGGCAGAAATAGAGAGCAAATGAAGATTATTTGATATATCTGACATATTTGAATGTGCAATCCAATAATAGGTAACAGTACTTTATTATAGCTTTCCAAACATGTCTAAGGTAATCTGCCCGAGTATGTGGTAAACTACACATGTGCAGCCAGAGGATGACTGATTCACTTACTGTCAAGAAGCCAACGTGTTGAGTAACAGACATTGGATGTAGTTTACTTTAGATCGGCTAGGTTTTATCTTAGGTTACAGGTTATAAGTTTTAAGGGTGCATATGGATATTTATGCTGTTTTTTTGTTGGTTAATCAGTCAATTACATACAGGAGTTTACTGTGATTGAGTTGAAGCTTGATCTTTCAACACAAGAAATGAGGTAAGCAAAACCTTTAGCTATGCCTCTGCTATTTCTCTCACTCCATTACTGCCTCATCTCCATGTGGAGCAGTGAAAGTTCTTTTGATGTTGGTGTACATTCAGGTTTCATATTAGAAAATGTGAAAACATTGAAAAGTCAGTACCTCAGCTGGGATAAGCTCCCCAGTGCGGGCTGCCCTCTCAGCCTCTCCAATCAGAACCCGTAGAGCAGCGTCTGCTGCTTCCTGTTTTCCCTGCTTTTTGTTGGACGCACACACTGGAGGGAACCAGCGTCCACCAAGTTTGGCCTGATAGGTAAACCTGAGCAGGAGGAGCAAAGAGAAAGGCAATCAGATGAGGATTTGACAGGGTTTTATCACTCAAGGAGCCCATGGATGCTTTAAAACCAAAGGGAGATAAACACAGATATCGACTCAAGCACTTTAGCAAATGCAGCTAGAACAGAGATCCAGTGAAATGAGGCAAAAGAGCCTTGATTAATGTTCTAAAACTTTAAATTACTATATGAAAAACATCATTTTTATCCTTTGCGTACATGTCAGTTGCGTGTTTTCGTGCATTCATGCAGTTCAGACATACTTAGGCTCATGTGCTGGCCCAGACTGGCCCACCAGCCGAATCTCAGCGGCAAAGCCCCGGGCTCTAGCGTACTCCAGAAGACCCGACACAGCATTGTTGTTCAGGTGGTTGATGAGGTCACCAACCCCTGCCTCATGTGCTGCTCGCAACTCATCTGCTGTCAGAGGGGGTAAAGAGGGACATGTAGTCCCAGAGCCACTGCCATCACTATCACTGGAAGAGCCCAAGGGCAGCTGAGGCTGAAAAAGAGAGAAGGAGTAGGAGTAGTGAAAAGAGAGAGGTATACGTTATTGAGCAAATGATGCAGTAGTGTGACAGATACGGCAAAATAATTTCTTTCAGCCTGAGTGATGTGTTATTTTTTCACTCATTTTGGGCAATATGCAAACCCCATCTCTTCCCTCCCAAATGAACATCAAGTTATTATGAGCTTCTCACTCCTCACCTTGTTGAGCTGCAGTCTCCCATCAGCCATTAATTCTTTGACGGCCTCCTCTGCTGCCAGTTGGCGCGCTGCCTTCTTGCTTGGAGCTGAGGCCTCTGAAAACAAGTTGTCTCCGACCTTCACCTTGTACATGAACCTGGACACAAGCAAGGCCAGGCAAGGCAAGTTTATTTATACAGCACATTTCAACCACAAGGCAATTCAATGTACTTTACATAAAACACAAATGCAACATAGGGATATTTAAAGGCAATTTTTAAAAAGAGTCAAAAAGAAAATAAAAACAGTTTCATTTACCCAGAATACCTACTTGTTAACCCATAATTCTAACAGTTTTGTACAATCTTCATAATATCTGTAATGGGTGACAAATAATCGGGCTTTCCCTTGTTTTGCTTTTTTGATTGATCTCTCACACCAGTTAAACCTGATCCTCCTTCTCGTACAATATCTATTTCCTCTTATTCACGATCATTACAGTGAATCTAGATTATTTGCACTACGATCTTGGTAAAAGCAGTCAAAACAGTGGAGAAAAACTTCCTCAGAATTCTACTCGGCCCTGCTGAGACCTCAAGTTTGTCTAAGGAGTGGAGAAAAGTGTACTCGTAATTCTACTCGGCTCTGGTAAGACAGTTAAACCAGTGAAGAAAAATGTTCAGCCCTACTCTGCCCTGCCCAGTGACAGTGGAAAACTATACTATAGTCACAGGACAGAGAAGGTGATAAGGTCACAGTACCAGTACAGCCCATGGTGTACTAGTGATCAGGACAGACGCATGCGGCTGGAGGAAAACACAATTTTGTATTCCATCTCCCAGACCGCTGCCTAAAGGGATGGATTATAAACAGTAAAGTATGTTAGTGAGTGAATGGACAGAGATGGTATTGTGTCTTTGTCAGCTGACTACAGTACTGAGGACAGATTAAACAGAAATAGGCTTCCCCGAGGAGGAAACGTACGACCACAAAGGGACTTGCAGTGTGGGGGAGAACAACATCCAAAAGGGCAGATTCAGAGGGAGGTGAAGGAGCCAGTACCTAGGGTCATGTGGCGGTCCTGCCTGCCCAGTGATGATGAATTCGATGGGGTTCCCGCTGCGCTGGCTGTACTCCATCAGGACAGACACCGGATTCTTCCCACCAGGCAGAGAGCGGGACAGTGGCTGGCGAGGTCCTTCCGTCTTCTCCATCCCTTCTACACTACCAGTCCCACAAATTCCCACCGTGCCTTCAGCTGGCCCCTGGTAGACAGTGGACAAACAATATATTATAACACTGTTTTTTTGGTGACTGGAATTTATGAATAAAAACTGCTACTGATTTATTCACAAGTTTTACCAGGGCTGCAAAATAATCATATATAAAATGTTGGCCTCCGCAGCCTCTTAAACTTGGCTGGTGTATACTGACAAGTTGCTGTTATCAGAGTTTGCCCTGGTGCATTAAATGTAGTGTTCTCTATGTGTTAAGCGCCTGACAAATCTCAGGTGATTGAAGCATGCTTTGGCAGTCTTCAGATGGCTGATGGGGGCTTATTTCCACACTTTCAAACACAAACATACATTGGTGTCTGGGAGTACATCCATCACTTGGTCCATACTGGCATTATTTCCCTCATCCCTCGTCCCTCCTTGCATCTCTCCCATGAGAATGCGCAGGGTGGCCGCAGCAGCGTCCTTTTTTGCAACCTTCTTACTGGAAGCTTCTGCGACAGGAAACAGCCTCCCGTTGAGCATCACCTGCATACGGAATCTGACAGAGGGAGGGGGAAAAATGAGACACAGTGATCCGTCAATACATGATTAATTGAGCGGCTACAATTTTCCGAGACTACAGTGTTGCATTACAAGCAAAGTCATTTTCATTCTTAAATCGACAGCATCATATATCATTATTAAGGCAGATTTATATTTCAGACTTTGTCACCAGGTGTTTTATAGAGGGTAACAAACATGTCAGTGGAAAAACACAAAATGATGTATATCGCATAATAAAACAACAGATAGCACTTCAGCACCCCAAGTCTGTAAAGTGCTATTTGGCTAGGATGGGCAAAAGCTTGTGTATTTGAATATAGTTCCAAGTGTTATATTCAGGAATGCAATGATACAATTTTCTTTCTTGACACCTCAACTTTAGAACATCTGCTGACATGTATTATTGCTTAAACATCAGTACTCCCTTTTGAAACAAATTAAAATCTCTGTGTATTTCCATGACTTAATGAATTTAACTGATATAATGACAGTGACAAAGACACTGTATTTAATGTGGATTAGTCACTACCTGATCCACTTCCCATCCCAGTAAGGTCAGTACATTTACAAGACATTGATGACAGATTAATTTGCTTTTCACCTTGAATCAATTAAAACTTAACACTAACAAAGAATAGATTATCTGACTTACCTTGGGTCGTGAGAGGGTCCCCACTGGTCGAGGAGCAGGAACTCACAGTTCTGGCCCAGATACTGGGCATACTCCATGAGGCCGCTGACAGGGTTCTTCAGCCTCACCTCCTGTAACTTGGCCCACAGGTTTTGGGGAGGTGGAGCAGCCAGCGACACAGCTACAGTTCCTACGGCGTTGGCCTTCTCTGCTGCTAGTTTCCCGGCATCTGTCTCTTTGCGAATGGCATTTAGGAATTCTGGGATGTCGTCAGTGGCCCACTGTCCCTCGTTGGTCTCTTCGTCTTGACATGGTATAATGGAGGGGGGCTTCAGCGAGGACTGGGACTAAAAAGAGAAAAGCAGAAGAAATAGGCTTAATAAAATCAGGGCAGAATTTGGGCTGGTAATCTTAGCTGAATACACCTAGCAAAGATGTTTCACATCTTCCAGGTACGATGCGTCTTTTTTCTGTCAAATGAATGGTTAAATAATTTTATTGCAACCAGTAAATACAATGCTTACAATAAGACTGAAGACAGCAAATAAACTGCTTTTTCAGGATATGACAGCCATGTCATGTTTAAGGTATCCTTCAATGTTGTACTATGTAATGCCACTGTATGAATACAAAGCAGAATTTTACCTACCGCTTCACTATGACTTTGCTCAGGCATCCAACCGTCTAGAAGTGGCAGCGTATCGAAGCCTGGTATTGGTGGTAGTGGTGACGATGGCAGGAATACGGACCCTCCTCCCATCTCATCTCTCCTGGGTTCTACATGTATCTGATCCCTCTCAGTTGGGTAGCTCTGTGCGGCTTTAAGGCTCCTCTCCATCCTCTCTCTGCGGTGGGTGGAGAGCTCCCATGTTGGAGGGTTGACTTCTGCATTCTTGATGACTTCACCTTGCTTCTCCAGTGAGTAGAGGGTAGGATTGACCTGCTTGGCATTCCTAAGACCAAGATTTTTGGCTATAACAAGAGCGGTTGCCTCCCTTGAATGCAGGAGGTATTGCAAAACTAGCTCCTTCTGGTCTGCCATTATGGGAAGCTTAAACTCCTGATCGGTAGAGCCGGCAGTGCCGGGATGTTGTTTCTCCTGGTGCTGACCTTTTGCTGATGACAGGGACTCTTCAGAGTCAAATAACTCTAAAGAGGAGCAGTTAGAAGAACTGGATTCTGTGTCAGAGTCCTCTTCTTTGGCGTGTCCCCTGTTTTCTGTTTCTGTTTTTAGCTCAACCTTGGCCTCAGGTTTTGGAGGGTGTTCTGAGCTAACACACTGATGGGAAGGTGGACTTTGTACCTTAGAGTCTCGATCTTCCTCACCTCTGAGAGGTACTCTGTAAAGAGTCCACTGGGGAGGGAGGAGTCCTTGCTTGGAGGCTTTCTCTGACCGTTCCAAAGAATAGAGAGCCTGGTTGACTATCTTTTTGGGCAGACGCAGCTTTTTGGCTAACAATTTTGCACAGATACTCTCAGCTGGCTTTAAAGCAGCCAAAGCCCTGTAAACCTGGTCCTGGATGTCACAAGTAAGAGTGATGTTAACTTTAGAAAAGCTTGAATTTGTAGAGCTGTTGGATGCAGAATATCTGTCAAACCTCTCCTCCCCTCTGTTGGGCCTGTCTCTATGAAGGGACAAGTTCTGAAAACTGTCATACAGAGAGTCTGTTTGGTCGCACCATTGTCTGTTGGAGTATTGGTTGTAATCTGTACCTTGTAACTGGTTCTGATTCTGATGTCGAGGACCTGGAGTTCCTCGCGGGGTTCTTACACTGGGTGGGTATAAAAAACTTTGGTTTTGACTATAACCCCCTCTTCCCCTTGGGCTGCTGTTGTGGTTTGGATATCTACTGTAGCCTGACTGGGTCTGGTATAAGGAACCAGGTGGCCTACCGGGTACCACTCCCCCTCCCCCTCCACGTGGACTGGCTCTGAACTGCGGCGCCTCAGAACTTTGACCTCTTAGGAACTCTACCTGATGGTACTGAAAGGAATTGGGAGCAAGACTGGGACCGTGATTCTGATTATTTGAGCTGTTATGGGGCACTGGATTAGAGGCCACTTTATTGTGGTTTGGTATGGGTGGAGCAGAGGGGCTGAAAGGAGGCGGGGGCTGTATGGGACCTATGGGTCGGCCAGGGCTGTTGTAGTAATTTGAATATGGGATCTGCTGTGGGCCAGGCCTAGGGTGGAATGAGGCTGGACCAGGTCTGTAGCAGTTCTCCTTGGCCTGGAGGTCTGGGGGTGGATGCCTGTAGTAGTGTTCTTTGGAAGGCCCTCCTCTACCTCTGCTCATAGCGCAGGGGTTGAGCGTGAAGGGGGCCGGTGCAGCTGGATGTGCAGCTTCTGTATGAGTGTACGTCCTCTAGCACAAACAGGAGACCCTGATGGAAAGTCAGGGCAGGCCAATTGCACAGCGAGCGCCTGAAATACAAACAAAGGACAATGTCAGGAGAAAATTAATAAATAGAAAAAGAATTAAGAGTTAGATAATTAAATGGTGGAAAAATGAGCGTCAGCCAAAAGGGCAATAGAAACTGTTTTTCCAGCCAATGACAAAAGCTCAGGCCCTGCTGGCAAGCCTCCAACCTGCTCAAGTGTCCTTGGACAAATCAGTGAATCTATATCAGCTCTGAGGACACTGTTTTTAACATGATCCTACACTCCTGCCTTCCTGAAAACAAATAATAATAATAACACAGTGGACAATGAAATATCTGGGCATTAAGGAAAAAAATAAGATTATGTGCAGAGGATAATTTCTAACAGACGCCAACACTGTTGTGTATATCTTCAGATTGTACACTAGCCAGTCTACAAGGATAATGCAGGGTGACATACTGTCTCTCCCAGTTACACTGAAACTTAATCCCAGGGTAAAAGGGTGGTGATTAATTATTCAGACCTTCTTGTGACTATTCTATTTTATTTCTGGCCTTACAAATTATTGCTGGATCTGGATCCATGGCAGGAGGGAAAAGTGAGACACCGATGCAGACAAAAAGGACAGTTCCAAGGACACAAGACGAGTAAAGCTCTGCCCAGCATTGACAAGCTGTGGACAGAAAACCATGCAGTTGCTACTTGACAGTCTGGATTATAATAATAAGCTTTTGCAGGATAAAGTTTATTCCTCCCACATGAAAACATTTACTGAGTTGAAATGTACATCATGAACTGCATAGTGCAGAATTCCAATATCCTTCCATGGTGCAACAAACATTGATTCAGCCTCAAGTGTCATATCTGACAACACTCAATAATGTATATATCAGTGAGACTGACAACAAGGGGACACCCAATACTGAGTCAGGTTTGGTCCCCTTTGGCCCAGTCAGCATCACTGGCCTATCACGTGGAGCTGAGCAGGCCAGAGAGCCACCACATTAATAGAGAATGCCACAGTGTTGGTTCATCACAGTAACAGGGGCCGACAGGGCCTGCAGCCCATACGCCAGAAGGGCCTGAAGCTGACTCATCTTGACCCTGATGCAAGGCAACAGTTGACAGCCAAAATAACAACTCTCTGTTTTTCAGAATCCACTGTCATTATGCTGCTCTCTGTTTTGAGCCTGGACAAGACAACCCACGTGACAACTGATGAATCAACTATTTTGCACACTTTATGCTGCCATGTCAGGACGCTGCTAAATACCACCAATGCATAGTTTAATGTTCTAAGTGACCCCTTCCTTCATCAAGGAGGCCATTATAACCATACCAGTGCAGAAATGAAACCTGGTACATGCTCAAAATACGGCGCACATATCCTCACATGTGCATGCAACACTACACAATACACGGTAGCACAAGGCCTCGTGGACTCAGAGTATTGTGGAGCTCACCTACAGCAGACGAGAGCAAAGTGGCAGCGGTAAAAGGTGGGAGGTTTTAACGTTACTGCTCCTGCAGCTTCTCGGTGACCAGATGACTTAAACAGACTTACGTTAATTAAAAATAATACTAACTTTCAAGAGACAAGTCATGGAGTAACCACGCAAAGGAAAGGAAGCACGGGACGGGTTGCAGATTATCAATTGTTAAACTGTGTTCGATTAATTTGTGAAACGGCAAAAACTTTTTCCAACGCTCAGTGACTTCCTCTCTGGACGAGCGTGCTCCTTTCCGCAGCTCCCACGATGAAAACGCCTGGGCTGTGTCTGGCTTATAAATGCAGTATGAAGTGCTGTAAAACCGCGTTGCTTGACTGTTGTACCACGATAGGAAAGGGAATCCACTGCCTGACTCGTGTAACTAAAAGGAAACATTGGGGATGGTTTCGTTTTCTTTTCTGATGAAAAGTTAGGTTTCTATTGTTGGTCACGTGATGGGCAGAGGCACACCGAGCCCAGACAAACTGACAGTCATAAAATTATAGCTGTGTAGTGGCTGTCGCTTCATTTTCATGCTTAAAGAAGGATCGCTGTGCGGTCCAACTCAAACAATCAATGTGCCTATGGAGCTACAAGGACAAGACAGGACGTGAATCACGCAGTTCTGAGGAGACACCACAAGCTCAGATCTGATGGTCACATTAAAAATAAAACGGCTTATAGTAATGTAATACATTTTGAAGAGATACAAATATCACAGCAAGATCTTGTAACAGGGTTGTGAGAGGAAAAGAGACGGAAACAACAGAATAGAAATAATACCAGAGTTCGCTGTTCTAAGATCCAAGGGAAAGGAGGTTTCACTGTTCAGTAACAACTATTAAACTCAAGAGTAGCACAGACGCATGCTGTGCCTAAAATAATAACATAATTCCCTTTTCACACATGCTTCTAACAACATTGCTTGTATTCACTCATTACAATGCACACAGTTGAACATAGAAGTCAGTACAGCAGGGGTGCGTGCACTCGCAAAAAAGTGTGACTACATCAAAGTCAAATTTTGCATACGTGTGTCTGATTTAATTATGAATTATTTTATTTAATTTAATCTGTGTTCAGTTTCATAGAATGAGAGGTATGTTTAACGTCTACTATCGTTGCCAAATACAAATGTACAGAACTGCATTACAGAGCAGTGGATACATACAGTTAATATTACAAAGCCACGTAGCGATGGGATGTATAAAATCATCCTACACAGTTTCACATGTGTGTATCATCGTTAACTTAATCATTACAACTCAAACTCACGTTCTGATAAAAGTTTAACAGGATGTCTAGGCCACTATACAAAAATAAAAGACATTCAGAAAACCCTTGTAATTTCTTCTGAAGATGGACTTCCTCGTAAACATCTAGATATTTGACGCCTTGAATAAATGTCTCATTGTGGTTTTATGTGAGTCAAAACACATGGATATTATTGCATCCATCGCTAAATGGGCTGTGGTTATTTTAGGAGGGTTAATCGCTTGGAGGGAAACGGATGACAGTCCTCGCCGTTATCCTTTGCTTTTGCTTGAGGCAGACTTGGAAGGAGCCGATCGTTATTCTTTGAAGGAACTTAAAAGCTGTTACTTGAACAGCGGACGTTAAAGGTAAGACGTGTTGCTTAAACACGTGACACGTGTTCTCTAATGTTTAACTTTCGAAATGTCACAGTGAAGTCATAGTAAAGGACGAAGCCTGCACTTAACGGCAGCCAAATGAACACCGATCTTCCTCCTGCTAACGTTAGCTAGCCTGCTAGCTCATCACTGGCAACAGCACACCGCACTGGCACTGCACCATTTCCAACTACTGCCCGCAGCACAGCCAATTCCGTGTCTGCTAAAGCAAAACACAGGAACTTCTCTTCGCCCAAGCTCTAACAATTTAATGAAACGTACTCGCGTTAATCTGTTACCTTAACTTGCAGGGCTTCGCCTCAGACGGCTCTTGTTGGTGTGCAATGATTTAATGCGGCGATACAAACAATCAAAGAACTGGTGCGCGAATAAGTGACGTCTATCGCTTGCGACCGACACAAACAGCTACACGTCCCGTGTAGATGACGCAGCCTCATCGGCAAGGTTCGAATATCTTTCAGGCGTGTCCTTCGCATGTTTCTGGGTTGGATATTTTAACAGAGGGACAAACTCTCAGTTTTCAACTTTTACACTGTTGCAACCTAAATTATGAAAATTGCAAAATTGGCTTGGCCTTAGTTAGTTAAATTTAGCCAAAGCAGTTTAGGACATTTAAGCTTTTAGTATGTTATCTTTATTTATCTTTGTTTATCTTTGATGTCTTTGTATAGTGGTATTTACTTTTCAGTGTATCAATTTAAATTTTATTGTACTGTTTGTATTTTAATTGTAAAGCACTTTGATTGAAAAATTTATTATTATTGATTTAGTGTTTACTTTGCAATGTCAGTTTCCCCCATGTATAGGTTTTGGTAATTGTTATTTGTGTAACACTATTCAAAAACAAGGTTTGTCTTTCCATCTTTATCAGTGGCCAGGTGCTGATCATTCAGTCACTCCGTATTTAACATTTACCTCCCTTGCATGTACATTTTAAGGAATTTCTGTATTTAAAGGCACTTTTTACAGTCATAATTTTGTCACCCACTTTTGTAGATGTGAACGGCCCTTGTGAACTGCTGTTATATTTACGACCTGTCTACATTTTCAGAAAACAGTACTGCTGTTACATTCTAAACCAAAGTAAATATTCATCACACATACACAGTTCTATAGTCAAAGGGCATTACCTGCCACAAAAAATACATCATGTAAATATATTCATATTTCAACATGATATGATATTTTCACTGAGAAATAACCAAATTCACCTTGTAACAGTAATTCACTTTAAACAGAATAGCAACACAATATTGAAGTTTTGGAAATGACAAGTTGTTAATGATACAGTTATAAATGCTTAATCTAAATCTATTCTATATGTTTATATGTTATTTTAAAATTAAGTTGTGTTTGAAATAGTCATCAAAACAGTCTGCAGGGACACAGTGTCACTGTCTCTGAATGTGTGGGCATCACATATTTATTATAGGAGAAGAGAAATGATATCAGCTCATAATACAACCACAGAGGCACAGAGTATAAACCATGTGATAAGGTGCCTTTCCTTACCACCCCAAAAAACAATTTGAGTTTATTTTATTTTGAAAACTGTAACACAAAAAATGTGTTTATACTATGGTTTTAGGAAACCACATATTATGTTTGCACTTTATGAACATGTCCAGTAGGTGTCAGCATTGCTCTGTGGATGCACTGATGACTGCACTAAGTAAAAACCAAAGCAGCCTCCAAATATTTGCTATAAATTAGAAAGTGTCAGACTGTAATAACTTAAAACTGTTTGCTGTTTCAACTGATTTAAAATGTGTTTATGTTTCTTTGAAGGTCACTAGTGTTTAAACAGAACATTGTTATTCTGCTCTCTTTATTTCTTTCCCAAGCTGCAAGTTAAAGACACATAAAGACAACTGCTACTATAATCCCATAAATTAGATCCATAGACTCTCTCAAAAATGATCCAGATTACCCGACTGCCGTGACCCCCCCCCCCCCCCCCCCAGTAAATCCAGGGTAAAATAACCGAGGAGTACTGATGTGATGACAGATGAGTTCATATCAGAAGGTCGGCAGGAATTAATAAGCAAGGAAGCATGAAGGATGAGTTTGAGCTGTAGGTCAGGGTATGTTTAGCTCTCATTATCTGACACACAGTATCTAAAATACAGCGTCTGAAGGAGTATTTGTTTCACTGCATTTTTCACCCACTCTATCCCTCCTGCTCGCTCTCTCTCTTTCTCTCTCCCTTCCTCCTCCTTTCCCTTCCCTGCCACTGCCAGTATCACACTCTCTCCACATGTTTTCCACAACCTCATAAGACTCCGCTCTCTATCTCGCTCTCATTTCTTCACCCTCTCTCATCTTCTCTTCTTATCATCTTCTCCCTCTTCCACTCTGTCTCTGTTAATACAGAGGAATGCAGTATGTGGCAGGCTGGGGCTCTCTGGCTGTTGATAATTGCGACTCTGCTTCGGGGTGAGTGCTTTTTCAGTGGTGCTTTGAGTGAGACTGCGCTCGAACAAGTGTTTTCTGCATGTGTTATATAGACTGTATGTACTCTTGCATGTCTGTGCTACAGAGCACTCTCTTCCTAATAACTGTGCATAGCAGTAAGCTCTTGTGTGTGTTGGTGTGCAGCCAGATGGATTTTTTTTTTTTATAATGAACAAGCAACAGTAAGAAATGTAATTGTTAATACTGCAGAGCTGTGCATTTTTTTGTCATGTATAAGACAATACTATAATAGATAGCTAGAAAGAAAAGGGTGATTATGAGGCTGCTAGCGGTTAATTAACTATGGCTGCACATTATGGACACTAGGGACTATTAATCTGAATTATTGGCATACCATCTGATATTAATTAAGGTCTAGTTAGTGAATATAGATTTGACGCAAAACAGTGAGTGCATTAATCTAAGACTATTTAGCACTAATGTATATAAAGTGTTATGCAATGTTTGGCTGGCAGTGTGCAGCTTTTTAAAGTGTAGAGTAGTTTTTAAACTTATTAATTGTGCCTCTTATATACACTAATAATAGCTCTCTCTCGCTTCATCAAAACCATTTCCTTGTGGAGAATGAATCAAGAGTAAATCAAAGGCCCAGCTTGATGGAGTTACAGGGCAAAGAGATACAGTTCTCCGCTCTCATTGTCGTGAGTGCTGTGTGTGTGTGTGTCTGGGGTGTTTCAGTGTTTAATGGCCTCACTATTTCCTGCATTGGAATGTAACTGACATTTTTAGAGCGGTGGAAAGACTCCGACTGTCTGCTGGCGATCAATCACAGATGTAATTGATTAGGAGGAGTGGGATTCTTTCTCTCTGCCCCCCCCCCCCCCCCCATTTTCTTGCTGCCTCCTATGCTCTCTTTCACTCACACCTTTTCATTCTCTGTTCTTCTCTCTTGTCCTGTGTCATCCACTTTAGGAGCAACTCTACCTTTTCCTTCACCACTTATAGCCCACCGTCTGTTTACCTCCATTGGAGCATGTCTACTCTCCCTCTATTAGTTTGTTTCTTACCTGTCTGACAATTTCTACACCACGGTTTTCTCAAACAGCCCTTTTATCATTGTAATTACACCATTTTTCTGCTAGTGCCTTCTCCCTGATACAGCTTTCTCTTTGTAACTCTCACTTTTACTCTTGCTCTTCTCTTGTGATCCAACTCCATTAAACTCCCTCCCCCTCCTATTCAGTGTCAGTGCAGGGTCCTCACCAGCGGTTTCTACTCAGGGAGCTGCTGAGGGACTACAACCCCATGGAGAGACCAGTGGCGAACGACTCCCAGGCTCTCACTGTTCATTTCTCCTTCACTCTAATGCAGGTCATGGATGTGGTACGCATGCCAGGAATGCAGCATAAACACAAATATATGCTCATACAATACATTCAAACAAGAAATGCCCATATGTACCCAGTATTTACATTACTGTAAATGTGAGTATCCTGTGAGTATTGTTTCATGACAGACATGAAAAAGTATGAACATATCCTTTAAAACTGTTAACCATTTAACTACCCTATTCTCTTATATTCTATTCTTTGTGTTATGCAAGGATGAAAAGAACCAGATCATCACCACGAATGCCTGGCTGCAGATGGTGAGCATAATGAATAACATTAATAATTTGATATTGATCTGTTCTGCTGGCTGGGTTTCAGTGTCATGATACTGGGTGAAATCTGAAGACATTTGGACTTCACTGCAGATTTCATCACGCTTCTGCCTCAAACATGGTCCTGTTATGAGAGTTGACCAAGATATTTATGTCTATCAAATCAATTCAGTGTTATTTATCCAGCCCAAACTCACAAGTCACAATTTTGCCTCAAAGGTCTTTACAATCTGTACAGCATACGACATCCTGTATCCTTAAGCCTTCCTTGAACCTCTTGAATAAGAAACAAATTCCCTGGGAAACTTTACCAGTGGAAAAAAGGAAGAAACTTCAGGAACAGCAACAGCAGAGGAGTCTTTCTTCCAGGATGAAGAGACAAACAAAATATGTTGGTTGTACATAAAAGAGCAAAATAACAACATCTAAATTACAATATGGAAAATCAGACTCACAGTGTGTGTCTTGTCTATGTTTATTCATGTATGTCTTCATGTTTGTGCTCACATGTAAAACTGGTGTTGTGCTTGTGTCTCCCAGCAGTGGTACGACCACTACCTCCAGTGGAACCAATCAGAGTATCCTGGAGTTAAAAATCTCCGTTTCACTCCTGATCAGGTCTGGACACCTGACATCTTGCTTTACAACAGGTATGTGATATACAAGCATACACTCATACGCAGTGCTGCTGCTGCTGCTGCTGACCTCTAAACTCTCTGTCTCTGTCTCTCTTTCCTCCAGTGCTCATGATAAGTTTGATGCCACCTATAAGACCAATGTGCTCGTTAACTCAAGTGGCTTCTGTGAGTATCTGCCTCCAGGTAAGTTTGTATTTATCAGCATCTTGGCCTCAAAACCAAACAACGTCTTCAGTCACTCTGTATTCATACAGCATAACTCATCCTGAAGCAAATTAATTCTGTGAATGTTTATTGCAATTAAATGTTTTCTTCTTCACTTACTTCCAGATGGTTGCACAAAAAATATTTTTTCTCCTTCATTAGATCTTGGGATGATTCAACAGGACTTATATTTACTTTCCTTTCACTGTAAACTATTTCCCCTGTTTTCTTCTGCTCTTCAAGGAATATTTATCAGCACATGTAACGTGGATGTACGATGGTTTCCGTTTGACATCCAGCGCTGTGAACTGAAGTTTGGTTCCTGGACATTTGATGGCTGGCTGCTGGACATCCAGATGAAGGAGGCGGATGTGTCAGGATACATGCCCAATGGAGAGTGGGACCTAGTGGGTGAGGCAGGTTGTCGAGGCCCTGGACGACACACGGGGCTCCATTACCAGTGCTTACAGTACTGTAATGCAGTGCTGCACCTAGCTTTTATATGCTTTTATGCATTTACAGTATGTGACATATTGCCACCACAAAGTAAATGGGAAACATCTGTAATATATAATTCAGGTACCAAACGGACGCCATCCTTGATTTTCAAAAAATTTTCATAAAATCAGAGCTGTCCTACTCTCTGTTTCAGTCGTGCTTCTTTAACAACTTTTTATGATGCAGGTCCTATGTCAGACTTTTCTTGATATGCTTCTTATTTCACAGCACTATATATCCCACTTCCTACTCACTCAGCAAAAATATTCAAATTCACACACAGTTCATTAGCTATGAGTTCCTGAGATTCTTTGTTTTCTTTCTTTCTCCATCCTCACTGGTGTTTTCTGCTTATTATGTCGTCATTGATGCATCTGTGTCTTTCTCTGTCCGCTCAGAGGTCCCTGGAGGTCGTCATGAAGTCTTCTATGACTGCTGTGCAGAGCCCTACCCTGATGTTACCTTTGTGGTGACCTTGCGGAGGAGGACCTTGTTTTACGCTCTGAACCTCCTCATCCCCTGTGTGCTCCTCTCCTCCATGACCCTTCTGGTCTTCTTGCTCCCTGCCAACTCGGGGGAGAAGATCAGCCTGGGTGAGGAATAATATGGGCAACAGTAAGAAGGGCTGAATATGAGAAAATGGAAAACAAGCAGTCTATAATAAGTCTCTTATAAGTCTATAAGATAAAATATATTACTTGCTGCATGTTCTTTACTCATTGTGAAAGCATGGGTTTATTTCACTCTTCTACTTACAATCTCTCTCTGTCACCATTACTGGAAAACCTTCAATCAGCTATGCAGAGCTTTACTGTGGTGTCAGGAAGGCTGAGATGGAGGGAAGGAGAGACAGAGAAAAGGCAAAGACAGAAAAGGCAGGAGGGAAGATGAGAAAGACTAAAATCGAATGACTTTTCCTTGGAGAGTCAGAAAGACGTGACGAGAATTCAAATGCAACATAGCTAATATACTGTTCCACTGAGTTTACGCATGTACTTTCTTCTCCTAAGGATTTCTCTTCTTTTTCTTTGCAACCCACTCGCTGCTCCATGGTGTCCTGTGTCTGCCTCCAGGCATCACGGTTCTGCTTTCTCTGACTGTCTTCATGCTGATGGTTGCAGAGATTATGCCCGCCACTTCAGACTCTGTACCCTTGATAGGTCAGTTTCTTTCCGTGTATGTATATGCGTGTATCTGTTTTGGTGGTTTTTAGGGAAACTGACATTGTTCATAGCATACAGATTGTCAGCAGTCTCTCCCTCCTGTCGTTCTCAGGTCAATACTTTGCTAGCACCATGGTGATTGTCGCAATGTCAGTAGTAGCCACAGTTATCGTACTTCAGTTCCATCACCACAACCCCAACAGTGGACACATGCCACGATGGGTGAGTTTTAATAATAATAAATTAATACACTTTATTTATGGTGCACTTTTTTGAACAATATCAAAAATAACATTCAAATTGCTTTACAACAAAACAAAACACAACTCAAAGTAGAGTGAAATATAAATAAAACACGAAAAGGCTTAAAACTTGGTGGTTAAAACCAACTGGATAAAATAAAAGGGAGCCAAACTAACTAAAATCAGGGAAAGCAACAGGATAAATGTGTGATTTATAAGAGGGCACACATTCAGCTAGGCAGTTCTCCTCAGGTAGATTGTTCCAGAGTCTCTGGGCCTTAAAAGAAAACGCTTCATGACCCCTGTCTGTCTTTATCTCTGACTCTGGGATGGCCAAAAGGTCTGTAAAGACTAAACATTTCAGTTATAGAGCTAATGTAGTTGCCTGCTGATGCAATGATTTAACAGAATTTCTTTTAAAATAAATTCTAAAATGAACAGACAGCCAGTGCAGAGAAGCAAAAAGGATGTAATAGTATCCCATCACTTAGTTCTGGTTAAATCGTTGCGTGCGGTTTTTGTAGCCAGTCTAAGGATTTTTGATTAAGATAGATGAAAAGTGCATTACAATAATGTGAAAAAAATGATTTTCATTGTCTTTAAAACCAAGTAAAGGTCAAATGTGAAATGAAATGATCCTAAGTTGATAAAAACATGACTGAGCAAGCTTATTAACATAGTGATTAAAATTTAAGTGGACTAAAATGTTACACAAAGATTTAACACTCAATAAGAATATTAAATGTGGTTGTACCTGACCAGCAATATGTTGAAGGATTCTAAAAACCACAAAGAACTCTTATTTTTCCTCTGATTTGTTTATGTGTGAAAATGTGCATCTGTGTTCTTCAATTAATTTAAATTCTTATCAGTATTTGTGTCCCTGTGTGTCAGGTGCACTTGGTTCTGCTGCAGTGGGTTCCATGGTTCCTGCGGATGAAGCGTCCAGGAGAGGCAGCGGAACCGACTTTTTCCAACAACCAGGGAGACTCTCAGGGCAAGACCCTGTCCTCTCCTACGACCACCACTACTACCATCACCATCCCCACACCAGTGAACTCCAACCTCCCCCAGAGCCTCACCTCCCTGCAGGCCAGCCTGGCTCAGCTCAACCACCCCCTGTCACATTCACTGCCCCACCGGCCCAACTCTCAAGCTGTTATGCTCCCTAATCCCATCCACAGAGATCCCAGCCTCAATCCGCATCCACAACCCAATGGTCATCTGCTTTACATGGGCTTCCAGACTTTCCAGACCACTGCAGAGCTCGAGCCAGTTCAGAGCAGCCGAACCACAAGTCATGGGAGGGTTAACAGTGGGCTAGGTGGAGAAGAAGGAGAGGGAGCAGCAGGACCAGCTGGAGATACACCTGTCCATCAACACCTCCCATCTTCCAGGCTTGGGAGCACCGCACAGGAAACTCCATTGTCCCCAGACCCTGACGCATCAACCACAACCTCTGGACCCTGTGTCCTAGAGGCAATGACTGGAGGAGGGAGATCAGCTGCTATACACACCCACAGTGGCATGATTCGATCTGTGTCCGTAGACAACCAGCTGCAGACTCTTCTGGGGGAGGTGCAGTTTTTAGTTGAACGCGTTAGGGAGCAAGACCGCCAGCTCAGTTTGGCGGAGCAGTGGCAGTTTGCTGCAGCTGTCATCGACCGCCTGTTCCTGGTGGGATTCAGTGTTTTCAACATCATCTGTACCATCGCTATTCTCATGGCTGCACCCAACTTTGGAGAAGCACTGTCAAAAGACTTCCTCTGACAGCCCAAAAAACAGAACGATTTGAGAGAGCAAGATAAAGAATTTGATGGAAGCACAATTGCTGTTAACTGGGACATACAACAGCAAATAATTCCTATTCAGCGAGCTAGAGTGGAGCGTGGAACATGTGGAGTGGACTATGATGCCGAAAGCATTTTTCATGATGTAACACACCTGATCACGCTCATATTTACTGTTCACACATTCTTTTTGCAGGGGTCTTTGTTGAAGTTTGATTGATGTGTTTGTTTCTCCCCCACTCTACTCTAGGACAACAGTGAAATAATCATCTCATGTCTTGATCATTTTGGTGAATTTTATTTTCAGCAATTGGACTGACAACTAAATCTAAACTTCATCAGGACATCAAATCTGCATCAAAGTCTCATTGGACTATGGACATACGGTTTGTGAACTAATTATTGATTAACAAAATCATCAATGATTAATATTTAACAGTTAAATTAGACATGGTGAATGAGGATCCTAAGGGAAAATCATCCCAGAATTTATGTGAACCCTGGGAAGCATGACTTTATTAAATTTGTTATAAAGATTTGGTACTGCCGAATTGGGATGCTACATGGGGAAAGTCCGGACAAAAAGTGGAAATGGATTCTGAGACTGCTGCATGTAAAATGACGAGCTTTTACACTCGTGCGGGATTCCTTTCTAAGCACATGTGAGTTACAAGTCACAATGTTTACAGTTTCCTGATTCCACTGATTCTCCGTGAAAACTCCCCAAATATAATGATAATTGCGGTACACACACTTTGTTACCACTGAGTGGGTTCTTTCCAGGATTTTATTAATCTTTTTTTTTGCAGAATTTCAATTTCATTTTCAATGGATTTTCCCGAGTGTGCTTTTTTCATAGGATGTCCAAAGTCAGTGTGATCAGTATTTGTCCACAAGATTACTTCGTTCCTGATATTAACAACACAAAAAGAAGAATCTTAGGTGAGGAAAATCTTAATAACAATAACACAGCCTGAACATCATCCATGTGATGGGATGATGAAATTGGGTATTTGTTTCTGCAGCACCTTTAACAATCATGTTAGGTTCTTATTATACTGTAGTGTCTACTATAATGCAGAAGACGTACTAATATCGCTAGAAAAATATGCTGCATACTGCCATAGGGATTCTTTTTTCCTTTGTCAAACTAACAGTGCATTGGAGTGATCTCATTAGAGAGGGTTGGATAAAATACTCTCCCTTGTTTCAGAATATAGGACACACTTTCACAGTCACAACAAGACCAAAGATTTCAAAGCCCTGGTTTAATTTGTGATACAGAACATTAATGTCTTTCTGTGCAGACACAGATAGGGGTCAGATTGCTAGCAAAGTGTGAAAGAGGGAAATTATAGGTTATGTCATTTTTTACAAAGGCTTTTTTATCTTACAGACACACACCGCAGCATACCTTCAATCATTCACTCACACTCTTTTACAAAATTATAATCTCCATGGCCCTGGCTTTGAATGTAAATCATGCCATTTATTTCGCAGAAGTGTTGGACACTCGAATGCCAATAGGTTGTGACAGACTGAGCTGTGAACACTGTGAAATAAACTGTCTAGTCTTTTGTACTCTCTAGACGTCCATCAAACCGCCTATTCTCTGGCTTGCCTCCGTTCGATCGAAGTTTAAAAAGGAACGCAGAAATAGAGGAGAGGAGGAGTGACGGAGAGGGGGTATGGGATGGAAAAGAGCTAGTGAGGGGAAGGGGAAGATGGAGGTAATGAAGCACAGCAATAAAGAGGGCAAAAAGAAGCAAGAGACAGAAGGAGCAAAGGAAGGAGGGGGGCTGTGCAGAGGCACGGAGACGGATAGGATGCAGAATGAAAGAGAGCACAGGAAGAACAAGGTGGCTTCGTGGTTGAGAGAATCAGAGGGAGGAAACGATGTGCTGAGACAGCAAATAGGAGCCGATAAAGTTTTTAACTGATTGCTCATTAATGAGAGAGGGGGTGGAAGAGAGGATTGAGTCCCCCCCCCCCCCTCCTCCTCCTGCTCCTCCTCCTCCTCATCTGGGATACTGTTGCCGATAAACTGCACTTAGACCAGCATTTAGGGGTGACTGGACATATATTTTCAATTGGCAAAGGATGTCTTTATCAGACGTTATGCGAAAGATCTTGGCAAACAGTTGTGTAAAATATTACTATGAACTAGACTATGAAATAATGCAAACACTTTATGATGATTGAATTTGGCTAATTGGTGTCTTGGCACAGCTGTACTCCAACCTTTAGCCCGGAGGCTATTAATTTGGCTTTAAACTTTTTCATTGTCAGTACAGTATGTGCGGGCAGGGCACTTCACTTTTGAAGAAATTCACCATGCATTTCAATGGCCTACTGAGCTCCTTTTGTCTGTGTGAATGCCAGGGCTGCAGCCTAACACAGCTGAGAGATGCAATACAGCGCAGGTAATAAATCTAAGATACACCCCTCCTCCGGTGACTCAGTCATCCACCTGCTCTGTGTCGACAGCTCACGCAGAGCTGTTTGTTCAGAGAGAGAAGCAAACAAAACAGAGGAGCATGCTGCAGCGAGCAAAAGAGTGGGATGCAGAAAGCGTGTCTTTGAAATCAAGGGGCCACTGCAATGTGTGGCTGCAGTTGTCGCACATATTTACACCCACAGCCACAGACACACAAAGCAGTGCAACCTGCAAACCCACTCACACATCAAGTGGTAAAGTGAGGACCCTGCTGCAGACCTAATGCAGTAACCACACATACTCCTAAAGCTCGAGACAGACAATATAAAAGAGGGAGGGAGTAATAGTTGATGTAATGTGCTGTATTTGAGGTTAATTGATCTTTTTTTTTTTTTAAAAAAAGGACTACTGAAATTAAAGAAAGCTATGACTATACAATATTTACTTAGTTTTACTAATCATCAGCTTTTCCCTCTTTCAAAGTGAAGAAGAGTAATGGGAACATCCCAGACAGGTTTCCAGTCCATCATAGGGTTTCCACAATCACAGTCTCCTGACTTGCATGTCTTTGCAAAGACAACGAACACACTACATACAAGTGAAACCAACTGAGACAACACTGTAATGACTGAGCTACTGTAACACTCCAATCTTAATATTTCAGATCTCCAATAACTTCAATTCAGCAAAAAAAACGTGTTTTGTTTTAGGGATATTATAATTAAATTATAATTGAAACTACACATCAGCTTCCCCCCTCTCTTCATGTGATAATGGCATGGTATGTAAATAACACTGAAGTTTGACCATGTGTGTATGTCTCTCGAGACAGGACAGTTAGCTTTTTTTTAAATTCAGATGTTCCAAGAGAATATCCCACACCACCAATAGTCAATAGCTATTAATTATTGGCTGCAGACGCTCCATGCAGGTCGATATGGAACAGCTATTTCACTGCCTGCTGGATAATTGTCTCCCAGATGTCATTAAAAGACATTGGGAGTTGGGGAGAGAAGAGGAGGGTAGCGCAGGAGAGAGGAAGATAGAAAACAGATGTGGATACACAAAAGGAAAGTGGGAGACTTAGAGTAAAATGACTTTAATAGAATAAATCTCACTCTGCTCACAGATGTAACTTGTGCTTGTGTGTAACTTCATGATTTTGGCGGTAATTGACTCTCAACCCCCCCAACACACAAATAAAAACAATGTTACATCAATAAATCAGTTTATTTAAAAGAATATGTTACAATTTATTACAGTAAGCGACGTAATCAAACACTGGATCTTTAAATCTTACATTTCAACATGTCAAAGAATCTGCAGGTTGTCAATCTCCATCCTCTTCTTAGTGTGGCTTAACTTAACATCAGAGACGCTGAATTTAACATTGTATCTTACGGAAATAAATAATTTTCATGACATCTAACTTTAGTCAGGATGAGAGAGAGAGAAAGAGAGGGGATGGGGTGGAGACAATCGACCGCGTCTGACACGGTCCAGCAAACAGAATCTTGGGAAATGTGTTCAGCCTTTAGGATTGCACATTCAGTCTCTCAATTCAAGGCTTGAGACATTCAATTAAACCTCCTTTACACACCCACCAAGCCTTATTGAAGCTCGTTAATCACCCAAAATGGCTTTTGTGAACAGCACCATCATTATAACAAGCACTCCTAGTAAGAGCCATTGATGTCAATCTAGGAGTCGTTACTTGCTTGTTGATAACAAAAATACTAGATATGGAGAGTTGCAGCTGGGCGATAATTGAATCTGAATGGTGTACTCACTGGGATCATATCGTGATCACATGGCCCCAGCGTCTTTGCTTTGAGCATCCGTTTGATTATCTTACATGTGATTTTGCATAAATTAGCCATATTATAAGATACAGTACATTGATTTTGAAATATCAAAATATTACCACCAACCATAATCACCCAGCACTAACAGGCAGACTCATCTTGTGAAAGATAGAAGCAACTCAACGTGTAATATCTTTTGATGTAAGAAAAATGTCCTTCTAAATGAGCTGATAATGCAATCAAGTCACTTAGATTGAATAGGGTAACATCACAATATTGCACTGAGCAATTATTCACATTTATTGTCAGCATTAAGAGTGTCAAGTTTTAATGACGGAATAAGCTGCAATTAAATTATTTCTTTATCAGTTTGAATTATGTTTTTACATTATTTTTCTAGGAATGAGAAGATTAACTGGGCTCATTTAGAGGGACATTAAATTACACTGTTTATTCCATTACACCGCAGCTATGTGATCCGTTGCCACAAAGCCTTTAGAGAATGTGCAGTTATCTTCCCATCTATCATGTTGATGAAGTATGCAAGCTGCCCTTTTTGCTAAGAAATTTTCTTCCCGCTTCTGGAGTGCGCAAGTGGTTCAACAGTACAGCAAAGTACCAGCCACAGAGATAAATAGTGCTGCAAGTGGAAAGGCTGCTTGAATTACAGGCCTATTATAAAGCCCCTAGGAGCTCTCACAAACAAAGTAATCACTGCCTGCAAGAGAGAAAAGACAGGAAGAGAAGGACCCCTGCTGTCTTGTATGGGTAATGCACACTAAATATGCTGTACTACACTGCCACTTGTCTGATCAGTGCTCCACATCGCTGCTGCTCTACAATGGCCTCAAAACATTTGCATGGAGTGTTCACATAATACTATAAATGCAAACATGTTGAATGCACACTGCACTATACCATTTGATGATGCAGTACATAATCATACTGTAGTCAGTCAGTCAAAAACAAATGTAAACTAAGTACAGGCTAGTTCCAGTTTTACGTCAACTATCTGCTCCTTAGGTCACATTTCCCAAATGTGGAGTCTGATAATACTGTTGGATTAAGTGCAACATTAGTCTAAGGTTTACCATGTTCCTGCTCATGGGTCAAATCATCACAGCTGTGAGGGAAAATAAATGTCTAACAATCCTACAGAATGTCTGCTTTCTCTCTCCCTTCTCTCAAATTGCCACATTACAATGTTAATAGTTTTCTTTTATAAATGCAAATTTAGCGGCAAACAGATGAAAATGTATGCAAAGTGTGACTTAACATCCTGAGGGCCTCACTCTGTTTGGCCTCTTGCCTTTTGGGGCTCCCTGCACGCATAGTTAACATACACAAACACAGTTGCATGCTAACAACTGGCCAAAAAGACAAAGAAGACACTGCCGCTCTGATCCATAAATTCAGAACCCTCAGTATCGCTGATCAGTGTAATCCGTGTTCCCCTATGCGAGCACTGACAGCTTTCACTTCCCCTTGTTAGTCCGTGAATATTTCCTTATTCACTTCAGTTTCCTCTTCAGAGGAGGCTTTTAAAAAACTCCTCATGTACAAGTCATGTTCCACTTCAAGTCCCTGCCAGAAAGAAGAAGGCTTGCATGAATCCATGACTTTGTTTAATGCATGATTATGATGTGCTGGATTCAAGAGTTCTGGTTCATGTGTCTGTAGTGTTTTATGCTTCCGTTCATTTGATTTGTTCATTTGCAGATGCTTGTTGGTTTGCAAGCATCGGGGTGGGGGGTAGCTTCTCAGGATGTAGCTGATGAAGTGTAAAGATGACCATGGAGTTAATAGCCGAGTGTTGCTATGTCTGGAGCTAGATGAGGGCTGAACTGAGTCATTGTCTAGTTAAGAGGTAATGATCTCCCTTCCTAGGTGCCTCCATCCCTTCTGTGCCTCAGCAGCTGGAAAATATTCTGCAGCGGAAACAGCAAGCAAGACGAAGACACACAAACTCAGAGAAAGAAAACAGAGAAATTCGCTCAGGCTATCACTGGCTCATAGGCTGGACAGAGGCAGGCAAAGCCTTACCTTGCCACACATACCATCTTTACTGCAGTTCTTATTGTCCTTGTCTGTAGCCTCCTCTTCCACCTGTACAAGCACACACATTACAGGTATGAGTAAAGGACACAAAGAAATGGCTCATAATAGAGTAGTTTAGACTGTTAGTAGATGGTCCTTACCTCCTTCCTCCACTTGAGCTCACAGAAGACTCTCTCAAAGCACTCATGCATGTAGTTAAACTGAACGTCGACCATGCACAGAAAACACAAAGACAGAAACATGGATTTAGAGTAAACAACAAACAAGACTGATGTTGATAAGCTTTACATATTCTCATTTAAAGTAATTGTTTGACATTACGAGTGTAACATGACGAGCTCAATCCCAATCCCATGTCTGTAAATATAAGGTTACAGCCAGTAGCTGGTTATCTTAGCTTAGCACAAAGACTAGAAACAGCTGAAAATACACCTACAGGTACCTCTGAAGCTCACTAATTAACACGTTATATCTATGTTTAATCCTGACACAAATTGAAGAAATGAAATGTGCAGTTGTAGGGTTTCTGTACCAGACTGTTTCTTGGCCAAAACCTTGAACTTCCTGGAGTCTCTGCTGGTTGCCAGGCAACTGCTCATGGCCAAGAAACAGTGTAATCGAAGTGTAAATTGCATGGAGATACAACGTGTTAGGCGAGCTTCAGATGTGCTGGTAGGTTGCTTATTTTGTCCAGCATTGGTTGTGGTAAGCTAAGCTAACCGGCTGCTTGGGGTAGCTTCATATTTACAGGTGTTGGTCATATAATTAGAATATCATCAAAAAGTTGATTTATTTCAGTAATTCCATTCAAAAAGTGAAACTTGTATAATGTATACATTCATTCCTACATTATACAAGTTTCACTTTTTCATTCCACACAAACTGATATATTTCAAGTGTTCATTCCTTTTAATTTTGATGATTATAACTGACAACTAATGAAAACCCCAAAATCAGTATCTCAGAAAATTTGAATATTGTGAAAAGGTTCAATATTGAAGACACCTGGTGCCACACTCTAATCAGCTAATTAACTCAAAACACCTGCAAAGGCCTTTAAATGGTCTCTCAGTCTAGTTCTGTAGACTACACAATCATGGGAAGACTGCTGACTTGACAGCTGTCCATAAGACGACCATTGACACCTTGCACAAGGAGGGCAAGACACAAAAGGTCATTGCTAAAGAGGCTGGCTGTTCACAGAGCTCTGTGTCCAAGCACATTAATAGAGAGGCGAAGGGAAGGAAAAGATGTGGTAGAAAAAAGTGTACAAGCAATAGGGTTAACCGCACCCTGGAGAGGATTGTGAAACAAAACCCATTCAAAAATGTGGGGGAGATTCACAAAGAGTGGACTGCAGCTGGAGTCAGTGCTTCAAGAACCAACACGCACAGACGTATGCAAGACATGGGTTTCAGCTGTGGCATTCCTTGTGTCAAGCCGCTCTTGAACAAGACACAGCGTCAGAAGCGTCTCGTCTGGGCTAAAGACAAAAAGGACTGGACTGCTGCTGAGTGGTCCAAAGTTATGTTCTCTGATGAAAGTAAATTTTGCATTTCCTTTGGAAATCAAGGTCCCAGAGTCTGGAGGAAGAGAGGAGAGGCACAGAATCCACATTGCTTGAAGTCCAGTGTAAAGTTTCCACAGTCAGTGATGGTTTGGGGTGCCATGTCATCTGCTGGTGTTGGTCCACTGTGTTTTCTGAGGTCCAAGGTCAACGCAGCCGTCTACCAGGAAGTTTTAGAGCACTTCATGCTTCCTGCTGCTGACCAAATTTATGGAGATGCAGATTTCATTTTCCAACAGGACTTGCCACCTGCACACAGTGCCAAAGCTACCAGTACCTGGTTTAAGGACCATGGTAACCCTGTTCTTGATTGGCCAGCAAACCTGCCTGACCTTCACCCTATAGAAAATCTATGGGCTATTGTGAAGAGGAAGATGCGATACGCCAGACCCAACAAAGGCCACTATCAGAGCAACCCTGGGCTCTCATAACACCTGAGCAGTGCCACAGACTGATCGACTCCATGCCACGCCGCATCGCTGCAATAATTCAGGCAAAAGGAGCCCCAACTCAAAGTATTGAGTGCTGTACATGCTCATACTTTTCATGTTCATACTGTTCAGTTGGCCAACATTTCTAAAAATCCTTTTTTTGTATTGGTCTAAAGTAATATTCTAATTTTCGGAGATACTGAATTTGGGATTTTCATTAGTTGTCAGTTTTGATCATCATAATTAAATGAAATAAACATTTGAAATATATCAGTCTGTGTGTAATGAATGAATATAATATCCAAGTTTCACTTTTTGAGTGGAATTACTGAAATAAAATCAACTTTCTGATGATATTCTAATTATATGACCAGTACCTGTACTGTACAGACATTGGAGAAGTATTGTTCCTCCTCATCTAACTTTCATCATAGGGCTGGGCAATAAAACAATAATGATAATTATCGCAATTTAGTTTTCCTCAATAACAACATAACAAATTCTTCAATAAATGTTCAATAAATGTTTGAATTTTGAATCATGAACGAATTGGCACTTTTACTTAATTTTGTTCACGCATATTTGTTAAAAACAGATTTTCAATTGTTTTCAATGTTCTACCTCAGATTTGTTAAGTGATCCACTGTTTGGCAAGTGATTGTCATGTTCTGACCATAAAGAATAGTTTAACACCACAATTAATCTGGTTTCTTCAACTTTCATTCAGGAGCAAAAATCGGCCTTTAATGACAATAATCATGATAATTATCAATATGAAAGTATATATGAAATGGGGTTTTTATATCGTTTTTGGCAATATCGCCCTGCCCTATCTCTGCAGAAAGCGAATAAGCATTTTTCCCAAAATATTGAACAATTACTCTAAATCTCTTCTCTAGATCTTGAGCATTTATTTTACTTAGACAGTTATAAAAAAGAGCAGGTATGTAACGGGAATACAATTACAGTATGTCCAGATGCTTTAAAATTTGTTTTTAATTAAATAAAAAAAACCTGATATGAATGTTGCAGGCAACAACCAGGAAACTGGTTATCCAAGTCATTATTCTTTAAAATTGAAAACATGCCCCGTGGGAGAGATTATCAGTTTTACATTATTCAAATGATTCATTAACTTCCAAAACTCCACAAAGTCATGTTTTTCATGACTGTATGAGCTGTATTTTCACTACAATACTTTGAGTACTATAGCACATGTGTAATAACGTAGGTGTGATACTCACATAGGGTGTAAATATCTTGACCCAGCGTGGTTTCTTCTCTCCTCGTGCATATTCAAAGCAGAAGGCCATGCCCTCTTCATCCGTGTCCCACCTTTGCATCTCCCCCCAGTCAAATGCAATCACCTGGTTCTGGAACAACACTGAGGCTTTAGTGCACTTATTCCAACTCCATTGTGCATCCAAAATGTGTTTTTACAAAAAAGGCGCAAACACTAACAAACAGTCGCCCTTGCCTCGAGTGTCCCTTCCTCGGTGCAGGCATGCAGCTTGAAGTGGTGAATGCTGATGGCTGTTATGACATGGCCTTTGCGTCGAGAGTCGCAGGAACAGTGGGGGAATATAATCTCATTGTAGCCCTCGCAACCCCTCAACAAACTCAGATACTGAGAGAGAAAGAGGCAAAGGAAACAAGATAGTGTTTTTATTCTACAATATATTTGTATATATTTTATAGCCATAAAGCATAGTTCAGTCAGATAATATAGTTATTCTCTGCAGCCCAACTGATCTGAAAATGTGGGTGCGAGTATTTATTTGTGGGGACAGGTTCTCTCAGGATGATTTATTTATGTTTTCAGACAGAAGAGAACTCACTCACTTTCTATAATCGTTTTCTTTGCAATTCAATTCAATTTTATTTATATAGTGCCAAATCACAACAACAGTTATCTCACAGCGCTTTTCATAAAAGAGCAGGTCTAGACCGTACTCTGTGATGCTATTTACAGAAGCCCAACAGTTCCCACCAAGAGCAAGCACTAGGCGACAGAGGCAAGGAAAAACTTCCTTTTAAGAGGCAGAAACCTCGAGCAGAACCATGGCTCAGGGTGGGCGGCCATCTCCCTCAACCGGTTGGAGTGAAGGAGGGGGGGGGGGAGGAACAGAGAGAAAAAGAGAGGGATGGAAGGAGAGAGAGAGAGGGGAGGGAGGACATGCGTCTATGACACTCAAGTCAAACCTACACTCTCACAACCTCCCTCCAGAAGACTCTGTACTTTTCCCACTTTGTTATATCACACACAGTGAGTGGAGACTGAACTGGTGGGAGTGAGGGGATGACATAAGACACACTGAACAACAATGAGTATCTCTATCTGTCTCTGTAAGTTGTTCAGGAACAGCAGCAGAGTAACTGTGTGGTGGCTGTCTGTATATGAGAGACTGACCATGGACATCTTCTTCTGCTCAGCCAGCTTCTGCAGCTGGTAGGACTTCTGCTCTGCTTTGACAAAGCCTTTCTTCACATCTTCCACGGCCTACAAAGATAGGGCCGTTAAAAACACACACACACACACACATAAATGCATTCGCCACAAAGACAGAAACTCACCTGGTGAAAGAAGTAGTTGACAGCAAGCTGGTTGTCATTGAGCAGGATCTCCTCTTCTGTAGTGAAGAGCCACTTGCGCAGGGTGAGGCAGGTTCCTGGGATGGCTGAGGTATAGTTCTGTACATACAGTTTGTGGGGGAATTCGTTGGGGGCAAGCTTACGCACTGAAGAAGAAATAGACAGACAAAGGGGAGGGAGGGAGAGAGAGAGTTATATCATATGGCAAGAAAACAGTGTTCAAAAAGTGTTCTGTCTTGAAGACCTAGTTTATCTAAATTAATGTTTCTCTATTGACTTTCTGCATGTTCAAAAGATGAATTGTAGTAACTCCCCTGACTTGTCATCTTAGCCTCACAGAGCTGCTAGCATGACCGCAGACTCTCAGCCTTGTTAACTTCTGTTTTGGCATTAACGCTTGTTTAAATTAAAAACTGATAGACAAAGATATAAATACAGAGTAACAAGCACAAGAGCAACAGGTGAGAACAGAGGTGCAAGACCAAGAGTCAATTTCAAGAAGATCAAATGCAAATTTAATCCTCGGAACGCTTTCCTCGCGCGAGTACATTCGCTGCAAGTGTTCACACACAACGTGAGAAGACGATTAGAACCCACGAAAATTCGCTCGAGTTGGAAATTTTCACCCGACAGAAAATTGCGGCTGTACGCGTCTTTGCATTGACTTTGTAAGTAAACTCACCACCTGAACGCTCGCTTCGCTTTTGTTCTGAAAGCACAGTAAGCTTCTCAGGCAGACTCAAGTTCTAAAGCTTTTGTAAATGGCCAATGTATCTACACTTAAAGGCAGCCAACAGATGTATTTGGGGTTAAAACGTCTCTGACATAACGTCAGGTATTATGCATATTCAATGTAAGGAAAATTATCTTCAAGTCGAGAGAGAGAGAGAGGGAGAGAGAGAGAATGCTAGAGGTTTAATGAAATGTATGGGGTTGATTGTTCTTATGTTGTATGTATGATGCTTTGGCAATGTTGTTGTTACACATTCATGCCAATAAAGCTAATTTGAATTGAATGCTAGAGGAAGGGTGGCCATTCATCATCTTGTTTTTTGCTCCAAGCAGAATTGAGCTGTGGTCTCTCCTCCAATCTGGAAACAAGAAGAGACTTTGGACAGTGGAAAGAATGCAAATATTTATGATAATCTAATCTATAACTGATAAAAACATGGATGGCATTCTTGACATCACTGAGGGATAAAGAAAAATGCTTCGTTTCTAATTTATTCTTTACTATTCAATTTTGAACTCATATGACCTGTATGAAAAACTTCTTGTTTTTACTGCTACTGCACTGCTGCAGTCACAGACAGAGCACACTGTTCATAGAGAATAAATTCAGTGGTGCTGCATGGGTTGAAAATTACTACTACTTCTGATGGAGTTTCATTTAGTTGCTTTCAAAAAAGAAAATCTGCAACATCCTTGTACCGCACTAGCCTTGAAGAAGCGAGGACCAGATGAAGTGACTATTCACGTGCGAAGGCAGAAGGTGTTTATTCTAGATTATTTTGAAAAGGATGGCTGTTGAGGAGTCATAACAATACTGGAAAACGTTTTCAGTTTTGAAAAAAATGCATACATTCAAACTCAAAGCTCAGTGACATGTTCTTACTAACCGAAGGTGTGGTTGATGACCTCAAACAGAGCAAAGTAGCTGGCTGTTACGCTGTCCATCCCGAGTTTCATAACCACAGCCTTAAAAAAAGAGGGAGACAGAATGAGAGTGAACACAAAGAGTAAAACATTCACGAGGTGACTGTAGTAGGTCGTGGTTAAGTTATACAGGCCAGTGTATGTGTTTACCTGGTAGACCTGGTCTGTAGTTGAGTTTTTGCGAACTCTGACAGTGAGCGTGGTTTTATCAGGCATGGCTATTCTCAACTCCACATCCGACACGCCGTTATAGTTCTAGGTCATTAGAAGGAGGGACAAACTGTACGGTGAGTCACAGGCAGAGGACCACCATAAGACTCACAGCTTTTTCTTTTTACCTCATCTGATTCAGACAGGAACTCCTGCATGATGTCACTTTCTCCAATTACCCGTACAGAGCACACTACCAGATGAAAAACAAATTATATTAGGTTAAGAGTTTTCTATGTAAAGTAAGTAAAATAACATCAGTGTTTCCAATACGTTCATTTATTTGTGGCGGCCCGCAACAATATCAACGCTGACTGCCACAGATTGACTTTTTATTTTTTCCACTAGGCCCATTTAAAATTGTATTTAATTGCAGAGCGCATTCGCGCAGCACATCCTCTCGCTCGGCCCTCTCTCACACTCTCTCCCTCATGAACACAGCTGCACAAATCTGTCCTACACAATGCTGTCAATGTCGGAGACCCAGCTTAAAACAGTTATTAGCAAGCATGTAAGGAGCCTAGTTAATAAATAGTGTACTCTCTCTCCCTGACCTTTCTCCAGGTATTCTTCCAGGCCTCTGCGTCGTGCGTCCAGCTGCTGCTCCGACAGGGAAAAGGGCCATTTCCCAGGCAACTTGGGGAACGTAAAGTTGGCAAACTCCCTCTTCAGGTTTTGGTGTAGGATCACAAATTCACGGTAACGTTTGGAGCACAGCTGCCTGCCCGCCATGTACACATTATAGACCTGGAAGATAAAAAGTGAAATGAAATTGAACATCCTAACGCAATAACAGGAAGTTAAATTTGAAATATTTTACTACCACAACAACGATTATTTAAAATACTTTGTTGGAACATTAGTCTGATCTCAAACCTGAATACAGAGTTTATGTTAAAGTCATGGATACTGTGACTTGACTCAGACTTGAATCCGATTATAAAAAATCCTCACTTTACGCTACACCGTTTCACCAAGTAACACTCATCCATATGTGCACCCACCACAAACTTTTCCTGATTGAGCTCAGTGTGTTTGTAGCTCGGCACAGAGATGGGGACGGCCTGCTTGTCCGAGTAGTCATAGCAGGACTGGGATGAAACTTCGTCTCCGGGATCCAGGCAGTCGGCCTCCTGCGGCGGCACTGACAGCACAGCCAGCACCAGCTCCCTCTCTCCAGCCCTGATAAGGTCCACCACCTGCTTGTGGGTCGCTCCTTCCACATTCACACCGTTACTGTTGAAAACATGGAGGATAGGACGTAGATGTTTGCGTGGTGAAACTATTAGTAGTTCACTTTTATCACTGCTGTTGAGTTTATTTTTTATGTATGCACAGTATTTTATCATATACTGCAATAAATACTGTCTTGCTTAAAATATTCAGTTTTTGTGTCTACAGCACATTTTGAGGCTAAATCTACGTTGGACTAAATTATATTGAAAGTTTTACATCCAGGAGTAAAAATACAAGACACATCTTATAGCATAAAGCTATCAAATACAATAATACTACAAAGGTAGTATTAGTGAGGACTGTTGTATTTAAACACTCAAGGGGGAAACAGTGATGCATTGAATTATGAGATTCTTAGCAGAATGGATCTCAGGAATTACTGAAAGACCTAAACGGTACATTTCTCCTCAATGAAATGGCAGGAAGAGATTTAAGTGTTATAAAGTGTGGCAGAGTGACAGAGCCTTTGTCCTCAAAATCCCCCTCAGGAATAAGACCTTTGGTTTATGCCATGAGCACAACTGAGAATGAGCAACACTTGGTGTGTGCCCTTTGGCAGGCATGTGTCAGAGGCATGACAGTGCTGTAGCACTATGACACCATAGTTAGCTTTAACAGCCACAGCATCTCTTCTAAAAAAAAAACCTCAGCATCACGTACAAATCAATAAATTATAGTATTCTGTGCTTTATGTTTTGTACAAATTTGTGATTGTTTTTTTTTTCAAATATTAGCATGAATGAAGGTTGGCCTAACTTCTACTTTTCCCAAAGACTACCTGAAATGTAACATGTTATTCATTTGCATAATCTGAACAAAACCCAGTCAACAACCTGGGGAAAATATTAATCTTAGTTTGCATGGCAATTTGCAAGTGGTTAGTCAAAGGTAGCATTGGATCTTCTAATACAACAACTTCCCCGTTTTTAAAAGTGTGTTGTTAAAATATACTTTGAACTTCTCAGACAGATAAAACTTGTCATGTCTGCTTTCCCTACCAGCCGAGCCCTGTTCTCCATTTGCACACTGTCTAACCATGACTGCAAATTTCCAACGTGCATTAATAGTTACCAGGGGTGTAACTGTTTGTAAAAGGTTTGTATGTGCTAAGCCTCCTTTTAATACAATCTTCATTCAGTTGGACACAACTGGCAGTGTTCACAAGTGGGAAACCAGTGAGGCATCACGTCCTTGTCACTGGTGATATCACCTGGCAAAACCTTATCAGAAGTCACATGTCTGTTTACTCCCTCCCTAGGTTCACAGTGGATTTAGCAGTGACAGGGACAACAGTGCATAGGAAAATTGAAAGATAAATGGGAGGTGGAAAAAAATCGAAAAAAAGAGTAAAGAGTCTAAATAACATACAAACTCAAAACACCACACTTTATCACACTGATGAAACAATACAATACTGCCATAAAGCAGTCCTGCTTGCTGATTTTTACAACATGTATACTATACATGCTTAAGATAGAACTCGTGACTGACAGTTGATCCGTAATGTCAGCCATTATGTCACGGCATGGCTTACATTGGCAGGGTGACACACGGCTAAAGCTCAGTTGGCACAAGCTCTCTAATAACTAGTAACTCAATGGCAAGTGATAATTTCACATGCAAGCAGGCCAAGGGAGGCCTTCTAAGCCAGGGCACACACAGCAAAGCTGAAACCTATTTGGGTGAAGAAATATGATTATGTTGGAAGAAATAAAAAAAAAACACACAAATAAAATAATTTTGCAGGTGTAGTGGGCAAAAGAACAAATGTCTCCTACAACACAAAGTACAGACTAAGCACTTTGGCAGCTCTTTCATTCTAGCTTTATGAGTATATAATAAGCACCTGATGTAGTGGCCTTTGCACTTGCACCATCAGCACTTCTGTGTATGAGAAATAGTTTTTAAGAGACATTTTCTTGTGTGTCATATTTTCAGTTCTCCTGACTTTATAACTCAGGATAATACTTAACATCTTTGTTTATTTTGATTATATTTTCTATTTTGCACTCTACGCATGCACAAAGATGCACACATACACACGCTAAAAGCTAAATTTACCAGAACATAAGCTGTGCATCACTTTATATATATATATATATATATATCTCATCAAGAAGGAGGCGGAAAAAAGTGGTCAAGCACTATAGATTATTCTGAATCGAAGGCTAAGAAGCAGGAGTTGTTTGTAAATGTGCAAAGTATTGATTGCATAGAGAATAGGAGAGGCTCTATACCACTGCACCAAGTACAACACTCCACTGTGTAGTTATTGTGTACATATAACATATAACTTTGCCTTGACTGGAAAGGGGAAAAGACACCATGCATCAAAAGTCATTTTTAGCTTAGTACAGCAATGAATGTGTAAAGATCTAGTCATATTTGGGCCTGTCTTATCTGCTGCATGGGACACACAGTAGATGAGACCCTCCCGAATGAGGCTAGTAAAGCACTATCAGTTGGAGCCTACTCTAAACTAGTGCAAAAGGGTAGGTATGAACATGGACACTAATATTAACATTCATCACAATGAACACAGCCGATTGTCAAAGGACTGCACTGGCCAAAATAACTGACAAAGGAATTAACTAAAAGTGCAAACACACAAACATATATCCACATGCCTGCATACAAGCACATAGAAATAACGGGGTCAACAAACTGACAGGTTACTGCAGGCCACCCATTAACAAAGCAGTGTGCAAAAGCCAGCCAATGAGATGCTGAAGTTTAGAGAGCGAAGCCAATCAGAACTGAACTGAAGGCATCCCTCCTTTTCTGCATCACCTTGATCCACAGAAACAGCCACACTGAAGCACCACCGGTACTGATGTTGAGCTGTATGCTGAGTGTTCCATAGCAACAGAGCCTAACATCAGCAAGCAATCTCCATGCATACTAGTGAGGACAACCTCTTAATGCAGCGCACACACACACACACACACACACACACACACACACTCTCTTTCAAGTGTTCACTAATAGTAACATCACATGACTTGCCTTGTTTTAACCTTCATGATTAAAGTAGGCAAAGCAAGCTATAATGGGTGCAGTGTGCAATGCAGAAATACTTCCCACTGCCCTGCATCTGGCCACAGTGATATGAAGAGGTGACTTGAGAATATTTGGCATGCTGTGGATGAGTGGATAGGTTTCAGTGTGACACGAATTCCTAATGATCCCTGGATCTTTTCTCCCTGACACACACAGACACTCCTTTCATTAGGATGAACCTGCAGGACCAGTATGAGAGTCCATGCACACACAGGCTTCTTGGTGCCCGACACTGGTCCCAGTTCAAAGGCAGTGAATGATGCTCACACGTCCTGCTTGCTTTGATTTTCAGTGACAATCATTCTGAGATTAAAGAGTCATTTGTGGGTTACGTATGAAGTGCTTTTGGTTCAGCTAAGACAGTAACCAAGGTTAGTCACTTACACTTCAAGAATCCTGTCCCCCTTTGAAATACCGGCTCTGTCGGCGGCACCTCCCGGTAAGACAGCACTAACATGCTGCAGTGGAGCGTACAGTTCCCCGTTAATGCTCCGAAGTTGCCCACCTTCACTAACTTGTCCCCGCACATTAAAGCCATAGCCCGAATCAGACTTCACTATTCGAACTAGCCGTGGGCCTGAAGTAACGGTGGTTGCCGTCTGGCAGCTGCCGCCAGTGCCCGGTGTAACGTTACCGCTACCGGAGCCGTTACGAGAGGAAGGGTGAGGCAACGGAGGAACCGATGAACAAATCCCTTCTCCCTCGACGTCCGCCATTTTTCTACACTATTTGTATCATCCACTCCAATTCAGCCAACAATAATTATCCTACAAACATTAGCTGGTAGCAGCAGGCTAATCAGCTTGGCTAGCTTACCGACCAAGCTCACCGGAAATAGCCGACAGAGTCCGATGATTCTTGAGACCGCCCCAGGAAGCGTTCCATGTGGGTCACTTCAGACTTTTTTCAGTGTTGATCGGAGATTTCCCTAGGCTCCTAGGTCACATAATTGTATTCAGGAAAGCTGAGAGTCAGTCTGTTATTTCCCGACTAAATTAGCAATGTAATAAACAAGTCTGAGTGTAACACAGTGGTTCCAAATCTGTGGATCAGGAAAAGTGTCAGGGCAGAGCCTACCTGTCAACATTGGGATTTGAAAATAAGAGAAATAATAAGGGGTCTTCAAATCACTCTCCTTTATTGAGTTTTTTTGTGCATGTAACAGGTTTGCAAAGTGAAAAAGCCCAATGTCCAGCCCAAAGGGAGTTCCCATCTCCCACAGAAAGCACCATAGTTTTCTCTGGATCCCTGCCAAATCTGACCAGTGATGACATGTATGCATGTCGTCATTCCGCCACTGGTTGTCGACGTGGTGTCCAGCAAACAATGTGGGCTTTGTAGATCATTGGCAGACTTTCTGGATTTGGAGAGACGGCATCCATCCCACTTGGGAAGGAGCAGCTCTCATTTCTAGAAATCTGGCCAAGTTTATTAGTGGGCCAAATGACAACCCAGACTTGAGACCAGGAGGCAGAGTCGCAGTCTAACACACATACAAGATGTCTGTCTGATAGTGCTGTAGCTAAATTTAAGGATGCAATTCCATCAGCTCTAAATTCATTATCAAGTCACAAAGTAACGGAGGACTCCTATGCTAGTTTCAGTCCCTCCCAAATCAATCATCTTGTTGATAGTGCTGCAGGCTCGCTGCAAATGACACTTGACTCTGTAGCCCCTCTAAAAAAGAAAATGATAAAACAAAGACGGTTAGCTCCATGGTATAATACTGAAACTCGCAAATTAAAGCAAATATTGCGGAAACTTGAGAGGAATTGGCGTTCCACCAAACTGGAAAATTCTCGTTTAATTTGGCAAGATAGTCTTAAAACTCATAGGAAGATCCTCCGTAATGCCAGAGCAGCGTACTACTCGTCATTAATAGAGGAAAATAGGAACAACCCCAGGTTTCTTTTCACAGAGTCACAGCTCTTTTGAGCCAAGTATTCCCATAGCTCTCAGTAGTTACGACTTCATGAGCTTCTTTAATGATACAATTCTAACTATTAGAAACAAAATTCACCAAGACCTGCCCTCAACTGGCACCAATGTATTTCTAAACTCAGGAACCTTAGAAACAGCTGTAGAACCAGATATATGTTTAGACTGTTTTGCCTCCCTCAACCTTTACCAACTAACTTCAATAATTTCTTCAAATAAACCATCATCCTGCCTCTTAGACCCCATCCCGACTAGGTTGCTTAAATAAGTTTTACCCCTAGTTAGCACTTCTATACTAGATATGATCAATATATCTCTATCAACAGGCTATGTACCACATTACTTTAAAGTAGCTGTAATTAAACATCTTCTGAAAAAGCCCAAACTTGATCCAGATATTTTAGCCAACTATAGACCTATATCTAACCTTCCATTTCTATCTAAGGTCCTGGAGAAAGCAGTTGCTAAACAGCTGTGTGACTTTCTACAGAGCAATAGTTTATTTGAGGATTTTCAGTCAGGATTTAGAGCTCATCATAGCACAGAGACAGCACTGGTGAAAATTACTAATGACCTCCTTATTGCATGAGACAACGGACTTGTCTCTGTACTGGTTTTATTAGATCTTAGTGCTGCATTTGATACCATTGACCATCAGATCCTATTGCAGAGACTGGAACATTTCATTGGCATTAAAAAAAAACGCTCTGAGCTGGTTTAAGTCCTATTTATCAGATCGATGTCAGTTTGTACATGTTAACGATGAGTCCTCCATGCACACCAAAGTTAGCCATGGAGTTCCACAAGGATCTGTCCTCGGACCAATCCTCTTCACTTTATATATGCTTCCTTTAGGCAATATTATCAGGAAATAGATTCCCCTAAATAAGATTTTGAACCTGAAAATGAGCATAATACCACCTCTTTAAAGTAAAGTTCCAACATTTTGGAAACATTTCTATTTGCTGTCGTCCCCGTGCTTCCAGTCTTTGTGCTGAGCTGGAATGTTTCATAAACATTATTGAATTATATTGACAGTTGGACCAAAGTTCGGTAAGACAGTAAACAAGTAAATTTGCTAACTTTAATATGATACTGCTAACAAGAAGAACTGGTTTTTCCACCTGATACATGTCTCCTCCAAGATGACCTGACATCGTGTAAAGCAAACACGTCCAATGTCTCGACATTGCACTCATTCTAGTGGTCTCTGACATTAAAGCAGCATTGGTGGTGAAGGTACCAACAAAAAAGCCCATGCAGAAACCAATGAGTAATCTAAGTTAGACCTTATAGTTCGAAAATTTATCCCATCATGCCAATACTGCTATGAAACAAGTAAAATAAAGACATCAAAGCAGGTTCACTATGTTTATTCAGCTTAAACTGGCTGACAGATTCATAAAGGCGGTGTTTTCAACCATATGGATGCAAATAGATGGAAAGAGAGAGAAAGCAAATACTATTAAACATGCAAACAGTGACTGTGTCACCAGCTTTATCCCTGATGAGACAGATGAAAGACTGAGGGGAGAGTTTGTACACATGTACATACAGAAATGTACAAAGAAACACGCATGTGGTGATTCATACTGGTAAACTGGACCCCCACAAACCAGCTTAACCAGTCCTTTGGTGCCATTCTGTATAGATAGAGCATTCATCACTGCTCATGTTCATCTATGTATGCGCACCTGTCCACTTCACAAATATTCAAATTATGATGGAAACCTTTCTTTATTTGCATCGATCAGTACTAGCTTATCTTGTGCATAGTCACAGGGGGCTGGAGCCTAGCCTAGCTAACATTGGGCATGAGGCCAATGAATTCATTCTTAATTGTATTTCATTTGTTTCTTAGTAGTGCCATATTATATTGTATGATTGACATTTTTTAATGTTCTTTTGACACCAATCCTGCTTGATCATAAAGGTCATATAATTTATTTTGCTGTCTTCTTGTGAAATGAAATTTGAAACCTGAGTAAATGAGCAGTGCTTTCACTCAGTCAAGTTCAAAAGCCTGAGTGCGGCTTTTTGCAAACACAACGGCTGAGAAACAGCCATCAGCAATGATAGAACTGCCCAATACTCCTTTGCCAGCAACAGCATATACAGCCACATGAAAAGTATGTGAACCCTTTGGAATTACCAGGATTTCTGCATAAATTGGTCATAAAATGTGATCTGATCTTCATCTAAGTCACAACAATAGAAAACACAGTCTACTTAAACTAATACCATACAAACAATGTTTTTCATGTTTTTATTGAACACACCATGTAAATATTTGTGAAGGGTGTAAAAAGTGTAAGCCCCTAGGCTAATGACTTCTCACAAAGCCAATTGGAGTCAGCCAACCTGTAATCCAAACAATCAGAGGGGACTGGAGTTGTTGGTTAGAGCTGTCCCTTATAAATAAAACACACCACTTTTAATTTTGCTTTTCTCATGTAGCCTTTCCTGAACCATGCCTCGTACTAAAGAACTCTCAGAAGACCAAACGAATTGTTGACTTGCATGAAGCTGGAAAGAGTTACAAAAGTATTTCTAAAAGCCTTGATGTTCATTAGTTCACAAAGTGTCAAACAAAAAAAAACACAGAAATCTCTGGAACATGCAAATATCTGACTCTGACTCTACAATATGTAAAACACTAAACAAGAATGGAGGTCATGGGAAAACACCACAAAGGAAGCCACTGCAATCCAAAAAAACATTGCTGCATGCCAGATGTTTGCAAAAGAGCACCTGGATGTCCCACAGCACTAGTAGCAAAATATTCTGAGGACAGATGAAACCAAAGCTAAGTTGTTTAGAATGATCACACAACCTTATGTTTGGAGGGAAACCAACAGCACACCAACATCAAAACCTCATCCCAACTGTGAAGTACGGTGGAGGGGGAATCATGGTTGGGGGCTGATTCACTGCCTCAAGGGGCTGGAAGGGTTGCTATCATCAGACAGAAAAATGTATTCCAAATGTTATCAAGAAATTTTGCAGGCGAATGTAAGGCCAACTGTCCCCTAATTGAAGCTCAACAGAAGATGGGCAATGCAAAAGGACAACGACTCAAAGCACAGAAGTAAAGATGAGGTGAAGCGACCGTTGACAGTGAGCTCTGCCCAGGATGAGTTTTCACAGGGCAATTGGCTCCTTTTTGTGGGCTTGGTGGGATGGCCTTAGCGCATTGATACTAAAGCAAAGAGAGATGCTGAAGGTTTTGCATTGTATGTTTAAGTGTTATGGAATGCAGCTTTAAGTGAACAATGGGAGCTGGCTCCTGTCTGACGATTTTGGCACTTTTCAACAGGGCAAAATTCTTGTTTATTATTTTTTATTTAACCTTTATTTTAACAATAAAATCCCATTGACTCACAGTCTCTTTTGGAAGGGAGTCCTGTATAGCACAAGTAAAACAACAATTAATCATACCATTTTAGTTGAAATATACTGTATGTGTTGGTACAGACTACTTAATTTTTTAACCATACTTTCATTAGTATGGTATTATTTTTGTTAAGACTCCCACTGTTTTGTCATGCTGGCAGATTTTAATCTCCGTGCTATCTTTCAGAGCCATCTTCCTTCCTGGCTGAGAGCTAAAGCTAGGTTAATGCTTGACGCAGAGACCTCAAAGTGAGGGTCCATGTGCCAAAAATGACTTTACTGTGTCTTTCGTTTGGTCCTCTGAATTTTAGTAACCAGGCGAACACTGTGCTTTTCATTTCAACATGGCTGTCTTCAAAGGTAGGAGGAGGTAGAAGGAGAGACCACAGGTACAGCCCAATGACTCTTGATTCATGGAGAGACACCACACAGGCATTTCATTTAATTTTTTATGAGGCAGAGCTATGGCCATGTTGGATAATGACCTTCTTCCTATAACATGTCGTTGACATCTTGCTTATTCATAGAATTTTTTTTTTGTACACCGCCTGGTGTTTCAGAGATTACTGCATTGCCACTGTGCATGCTCATAGTTCGTAGGCCATCTGCGCAGGCCCACATCACAGTGTCTTGCGTGAGAATAAACATATATCAGACCCTTCTTTCCTTCAATCTGTGCTTGACTGTAATTGTTTTTCCAAATAGTTCCGCCTTAGCCTTTGTGCCTTGCATCGAGTGTTATGCTGTAATTTTTGGTCCCTGCCTGCTACTGACCAAAGTAATGCTTTGAAGAGATACTGCCTTGTCTTGTGTGTTTTTCTGCATTGGGTCCGCATTCTCTGCCACTGTTACAGTTGTGTGTGCGCTGTCCCTGTAAACATTTTACAAACCACAGTGTTACTACATACATACTCCAAAGTCCTCCAAAACAAACTGTAGTCTACAAAATAGACTACAGACAAAAGAAAACAACGCACATTTAAAAAATACTTGTCAAACTGTTTGTTTAAATGAATGTCCCGCCTACAGCTGGACAGATAGCCCATCATAGATTAGGATAATGTGGCAATTCAGCAGTGGCCTATGCCAGGCCATGAATAATGGGATATGTATGAGAAAGAAACTGAAAATCTTCCGATTACAGTAAGAAACTCACTCACTTAACATGACACAGTAACAATATACATACACATCTATATATACATAAGACATTCACTTGTTATCCTGTTTCTTATTCACCACTCAGATGTATTTCATTCTGGTAACTGTAATAATCTGTTAATCAGGCTAAAATCAGTCAAGCTGACTTTAACAAGGCCATGGAGGGGCTGGATAGGAACCCTGATGAAGAGATCAGCTTCAGAGAGTTTTCTGTGTGTGGATTTCACTGACAAAAGCTACTACCACAAGAAGACATGCAAGTGCCTGTGAAGACAAACGTTGGTACACTGATTATCAAAACTGAAAACACATATACAAAAATAAATCGTAAATACTATCAACAATATGTACAAAGCTAACTGTTAAAAGTTAAGTAACTAACTCAAGGATGAAATAGCACTGTAAGGTAATCACTAAGGTTGGAGGCGAAGGTAACATAACTGTAGAGTTGACAGGAAGTAAACAGATATACGTCGCACTACATTGTGCAAGTAGAGAATTGGGTTGTTGAACACGATTCCTTCAATAGCACACAGCTCACAGGAGAAATGTTAGGTTCAAACAACAGAATGTGTCAATTCCACTTCTCAGTTGACATAAATAAATTCTTAATTTGAATTCAAGTGGATTTTATCCACTCCAAAACATGTTAACTTACTCACACTTCAGCAGTCTAAAGGCGCTGCTGTGGCTGCAGAAGCAAGCTATTCCAAAAGCAGTGTAAGCATAAAATAACCCTAATGCCTATTCTACTCCGCAAAGACACATTATTAATCCAGAAGACCAGAAGAGACTACGCACAAGTAAATGAAGTGAATGCATGCTGTAGTACAGTATGTCTCTGTGTCAATTGTAAATGTCCCCCTGCTTCTTAGAACAAGTTAGGTAATGTCATGAAGGTAAGTCTGTATTGATGGAGTCATAAATGAAAATGATGTTCATCTTCTTCTTTAATCATTGCTAAGACTATACTGTATTGCAAAAAAAGTCTATCTTCAGAGTATGTAGTAACCCTGCCGACTGTCATTGTAAAACATTGTTACATATCTGAGAACAGCTACAGATTCAGCTTGTCTAATTATGTTGAGCAATTCCTCCCACCAGAAGGATCACCTGACCACACCCCAGACAGGGGGAAGAAAACGCCTTACCCTGGAGGCAAGAGGCTATACAAGTGAGACCTTTCATTTAATTCCCAGCTGCTTGATGTGTGTAAAAAAAAAAAGGGGAGGAAAGAGAGGGGTGGACTTAAAAGAAACATACAAGTCGTCTATGTCTTATGACTGTACAATTATACGAGTCATCTTGTATTTCTCAAGTGATTAATTCCACTAAGGTAATGCCATGAATGGCATTAAATATACATTTTCAACACAAAATACTTTTCTTACAAACATGAGGTTATATCTATAAATCAGAAATAGTCAAGTCAACAACTACACAACAGTGTTGTGGTGGCAGCCCGGCTGACAGTGAGTGGCCTGTTTATTTCTCTCTTATTTTGCTTGTGATTCTGTTTTCCCCTGGTGTTTTGGCCTGCCTGTTTGTGTCTCCTCCTTTCCCCCTATGTGTGCTCTCCCTCTCTCTCTCCCTCGCTCCTCTCCTGAGCCCAGCCAACGACCCGCACCTGCTTCTCGTCATCCACCTCCTCTGCCTGCCACACCTGCCATCAATCAACCTCATCTCTGACAGCACTTCTACCCCGGTTCTCCAGTCAACTCCTGCTTGATCATCGTTGCTCCTGACCCGGTGCCACTTCTTCACTTAAGCTCTGAGTATTCTGTGTAATTTCTGTTTTCCTGTACTCTGTTTCCCCAGTGTCTAAACCTGTCTGTCTGTCCGTCTCCCCTCCAGGTCCACTCACCTCCGTCCTCCGCTCCGTCAGCTGGGCTCGCCACCCTCCCCTCGGACCTCTTCCACGGTGCCCTCCCGGCTCCTCCCCGTGCCTCCTTGCTTCTCGGTCACCAGTGCCCCCGGCTCCCTTGTCTCAGTCTCCTCAGTTCCTCGTGCCCGTGTTTCCCCCGGCGTCCGCCTCTCCCTCACCTCCACTCCCTCAACCCTGTTTCCCCTTCAATAAAGCCTGTGTTTCCCGAGTGTTGCGTTTGGGTCCACTCTGTCCCCACACCACACCATAACAAACAGAAACCTCACAGGTACACTAGATTGCTGTTGCAAAGTCATACAAAGTGAAAAAATACCTCTAGAGCAGATTAGATAGATCAGATTTCTATTTTTAATTAACATCTACAAGCGGGCAATGAGATTTCTGAAACTCTCTAAACCTAATAGCTTCAGACAGAACAGAGCCCTGGCAGCTTATGTTACTTTTTATGAATGGCGCATTGTTGGAGTTACAGTTTGCTGTACATGTAGGATAGGATATTTAATAATATACTGCAAACAATCCAATTACCAACAGTTTGTTTTAAAAGAGCATATTGTCGTTGTATGAGAACGGCTTCAGCATAAGCAGCAACAATACAACTGACAAAGCACAGAAACAATGGAAACCAGATCCAGTAAAGCACAGAGAAAGAAACAGAAAATGAGTCATACCCAAAGCAAACTCAGAGTTTTTTGTGATGCACTCATATTTCCTGCTGTCTAATGGTAACTCATTTTAAACCAAGGTACGTGGTAGTGTGGTGTCCGAACAATAATGCTGCGATGATGTGTTGAGAAGAAATCCGCTTGACACTGTTCTTGATTATAAAAGTTTATTACATCAAAGAATTCAGCATCAATTACAAGCTCTGCAGCAGCTTGGAGAGTGACCCAGCCCGATAACCACTCTGTCTCTCTGTACATCGAACACAGCTTATATAGGACATGTTTAGGTATCTGCTAAATACCATATAAGGGCACAGTCCCTTCATAAACACTAATCTCTACTCCTCCTAACACTGGGTCAGAGGTCAAATTCCATAGGAGGGTTCACTCTTTACACACCCATCAATCATTACTTCCCCTTAAGGGTTCACTGTGCCTCTCTCCAGCTCTGGGTCTTATTTTAAACTGTAATGGTCAAATGCACATATGTTATACACCACAGTAGCAACAGCATTATGTTTCCCTAAAAAGCAAAAAATGGCCAAGAGAACTAAGCAGCGATTTTAATCTGTCATTCCTCTCCTGGAATACATTCAGCCAAACCATTGCTCATAAACTATAATTAACCCTTTCATGCATGAATTATGGCAGGCTCCGCAGGATTTTTCCCCCCCTGTGTTTTATTGCTCTTTATGGCATGCAAAATAAAATTAGAATGTCATTTTTTTAAAATCACATTTTTCTGTATTAAGTAAAGAAATATTTAACAAACCAATGAATAAATTGATATATTATGTGAAAACTATATTTTTAATGCTGTTAAACTAATGTGGTCACAAGGTGTACCCTGCCTTGTCTGATGTCTGTCCCCCGCGACCCTGTATGCAGGATAAGCGGTTGACGATGGATGGATGGAATTGTTCTGAATGTCTTTCTATTACTTGCTGCTTTTTTTTTTTTTTTTTACAAAACCTGCAAGTGTAACATAAATCCATTGATTTACATCCAAAAAAGTTAGTGCACATTAAGTATTTTCAAGAAAAACAAAGTCTCAGTAATAATTGATTGTAGTTGAAATATAGCCAGTGATGCATAATGTCCAATTTAGTGGACAGATGATTATTCGTAATTTCCTCCCAACATAAAATCAATACTTGGAAAATTTAACAATTGTATTACTCCTTAGTTTTTACTAGATGTTACCAATTTTTTTTAACTACAGGGGTCTCATATAACTGGAGGAATGGCAAGGTTTACCTGAGCTGCGCAGTGTTTCCGATCGTCCGTCGGCCATCTTGGTTTTGACGAATTTAAGTTGCACTTACAACGGCTTACCAGAGGGTAGCAGTGTATGGCATGACACATTAGTGTCCACTGTAGGGGCTGATGTGCAACTAGACTATCAGAACCTCTGCCCATTCAAGTAAATGGCCACATTAATTCAGAAAATCAGGAAGTGAATGATTTGTTCACAGCATGTATAGGGCCGAAGAATCCGGGACAGTCCCGAATTATGAGCAATTGTCCAGATCGCTTTCCGGTTTGTCCAGGTTATCTGTACATTGTGTCCACAGCGTTGTTATAGCCACAAGTAACGCTATTTCTGTGAGATCAGGTTGAAGTAACACTCGTCGTGGTTTTTACCCCTTTTTGTTTTCTTGTGGTTAGTGAAATTTACAGTCGCGAGGACAGGGAAAGTGTCGCTTCAGGCAGCCACGGCACGGCGGAGAGATCATTAAAACAGCTTGATAACAAAGTTAAACAAAATAAACAACAAACACTTGACAACAAAATGTCTCAATTTTTTTATTAGCACAAATTGAATAAGGTAAGACTTCACTGAGGCAAAATGGCCTCAGTATTTATTTCATAAGCACATTTTATTTAGATAATCATGGTGAGGGCTGCCACAAAAACGACATACTCTGTGTAATCCACAACGCCATCACTATCCACATCCAGACTTTTGAAGAACTCGTCCACTTCAGCTTTGCTTGGGGTCTAATGAATGAAGAACAGTAGAAGTTGTAACTAGATTATAAAACATTAAATTTAGCCTATGTCAAAGTGGCATTCACAGCCCTCTGTTGAAATAGTGCTCCATCTGTTCTACTTACTTTCCCCTCAAAAAACTCAGCCTTGAGCAGATCAGAGAGTTCTGCCTTGGTCAGCGTCGTTTTGTCTCCGTCTTTTTGTTTCCATTTTTTCATGCTGTACTGTCAATCTTTGGAGTATTTTCATATGCCATACATCAATACAATCCTTACAACCCTATGTATGTAATAAATTGCTAATAAATCAATAAATAGCTGAAAATTGCAATAAACACACAAAAAAATTCAAATCGTTTTTTTTATTTCCAATATATTTTTCAAAATACAGAAATATAACAAATGCCATCCTCAAACTTGTCAGTGTAAAAAAGTTCCATAAAATACTTTAGAACAACACACAATTGATTTGAACTATGTACATAAATTAGTTTGTAAGATACATTAATTTTTATAATCGATTTTTAGCTGTGTAGTGAAACAGATAATACATTTCTTTTGAGAGCAATGTTGATTACACAATTAAGTGTTAAAAAACAGAAGACCTTATCAAATCTTCAATTACACTACTCTGTATATTCAATAATACACTATGCACTACAATTAAGTGGTTGAAAAACTGTACATTATAGGAACTGAACATGCAAAAAGACTGTGATAACACTTGTTATTCTCCAACTCCAAAACAAACCATACATTCTGAATCTACACTTACGTGTCGTGTCCTGGGACAGATGAATTCTTCAAGAAAGCTGGCTTCATCATTATAAACAGAATCTGGAGCAGATAAGCAGCCGGAGAGTTTCTCTTCATCGGACGCGATTACTATAGCTCCACAAGCGTCCTAGTGTCCGGGCGTGTGTGTATGGTCGCATTGGTAAATGTGCGTGTCTGTGTGTGTGAAAGAGAGAAAGAAATAACCAAGGAAAATCTAATGATAATAAGTCGAATGCAGTAGAGTGGCTGGCTAATGGAAGTCAAATGTCGGTAGGGTTTAAAGGGTTAAACTAGTGTAGGAAAGCTAAATGTCATATTGACGGTCCATATAATGATCATGCAAACTTTTTATGTCACAAAGTAAGTTGTGGTGTCCGAACGATAATGCTGCGTGATGTGTTGAGAAGAAATCCGCTTGACACTGTTCTTGATTATAAAAGTTTATTACATCAAAGAATTCAGCATCAATTACAAGCTCTGCAGCAGCTTGGAGAGTGACCCAGCCCGATGACCACTCTGTCTCTCTGTACATCGAACACAGCTTATATAGGACATGTTTAGGTCTCTGCTAAAAACCATATAAGGGCACAGTCCCTTCATACACACTAACCTCTACTCCCCCTACCACTGGGTCAGAGGTCAAATTTCATAGAAGGGTTCACTCTTTGCACACCCATCAATCATTACTTCCCCTTAAGGGTTCACTGTGCCTCTCTCCAGCTCTGAGTCAGTGGTCAAGTTCTATAGGAGGGTTCACTGTCCCCAGCTACAGAGCATTATGTTAAACTGTAATGGTCAAATGCACATATGTTATACACCACAAAGTAATGGTGGCCAATATAATCTCCTTTCAGTTCACATGATAAGGGAACATCAAATACTATAAGAAAGAGAAGAACACGCCTTTTTTCCCTGATGTGCCTGCACCAAAAACTGTACAAAAAAAAGGCCTGCAGGCACCGCTCACCTTCGGCTGCGGTTCCAGGCATCCATTCATCTGCTGGTATCATTTAACACTTCTCTGTAGATTTTATTGGCTATTCACATAACCTTTCACTGATCAATCGCTGCGTTCCATCACATCAATTTAAGGCTTTTGTAATGCAGCGGTGATCAGCTCATTGTCTTGACGGAGCCTCCGACTGCTGTGGCTGCTTCATGTGTCGTTGGTTTGATCAGCTGGACCTGCAGCCTCTCTTGCAACTAATAATAATAATAATTTTATTTAACAGTTATTTGAAACAAGAAAAAGTAAAATAGATAACCTTGTCCATAAAAACAATAAAAATAGTAACAGGCTACCAATCAACTAATGGCTTCTGCAGGTGGCATTTTATACAAGGTATTGAATAAAGTGCGGGTATCTGTATCAGTTTAAGGGTAGCCTACTGGTTTTGGCACTGATATTGTAAAATTATAAAGGATACCAAACCCTAAGCATCATACAATTATATGCGTAGTTGCTCCTTGTATGTGGCTTCTCTTGGTAACCGTTAATGTCACAATGCTATGAACTGTGGGTAATTCCCTCAGGCATAGGCCAGGTGCGCAACAGGCTTTGAGGTAAGTTTTTTCCGTTTGGTGGGTGTGTCAGAGGTATTACTCAATCAGCAGCGATGTGTATAAACACTCCTGTATTAAAAAGGCAGTAAAGTGCTATGTGTTTGTGTGCATAACAGGGTGTTTAAGGTATCTCTGTTTCCATGAAAATACAGGTTTTTCTACATTTTTTTTCGGGCTGAACTCGGCCCTCGTGTCTGTCAAGTGAGAGCAAGGGGCTAAGTGAGAGTTCAGACATGGAAGCCGAACAAAGCCTGCATGGAGTGTCCCATGTAGGCCCCAAAATGACTTCACGACCCTGTGGCAGATGTGAAATGTAACTGTATTTTTTAGATAAGAAGCTCTCTAGGAATCTAAAAAAACTGTTCAGCCATCAGTGATGTTATGTTGGTTTTTGGCAAATGAGCTTGTAGGTGGGCTAATTAAAGTCAAAGTCAGACAAACACACTGAGCCAAAATACTTTTTTGTTGGCGCAGCCATGCAGTTACCAGAATTAAAAGTGTTTTTGTCATTGCTATATGTCATTAAACAGCGTTTTATGCTGCACAAGCACTCTGGGTTTTTTTAGTTTTTTTTTTAGCACAAATGAAATGAGGCAAGACAGGGAAAGGGGGTCAAAATTGTCACACTGCCTCCTGCACTTTGTATAATCTTTGACCCTGTGCCCAGTTTTAGTGTCCTTTGGAGACCCTGCTCTGTCCTGGAGTTGCTCTGTCTCGGAGAACGCCTGACTGGATATCTCCCCACCGCAGACGCTCTTCCCAGTCAGCCCTGTTACCCGTCCTGCTTGACTGCTCTATCCTGCCACGCCACACCGAAGGAACCCAACCCCCCGCACCAAGCCTATCCACCTTATCTTGTGCTCAATAAACGGAGTAAATATTCTTCAGAGCTGAGTTCTCGTCTGCATTTAGGTTCGCGCCACAAAATCCCTGCCAAAATATTTATTTTTAAGCACACATCATGGTGAAGGCTGCCACAAAAGTGACATACTCCAGCATACTTGTCAAAGGTAGTCATGAGGAGTGTCATTGCTTCTGCAAGCCCTGACATGGTGGCTGAAATGAGAAAATATTGTTGCCCAACACTGGGCAACAAACATTTTTAAATGTATTCAGTGTATTATTATGATATGATTAAGCACAGGTGGTGCAAAACAGAATCACATATCACATAATCCCTGCCTACTGCTTTTTAAATAACTTTTCATTTGTTTTATATGCATTTTTCCTGAATCCTTGGCAGCCTTGATTTACTGAATTCCTGTCAATTTCACCATTGTCACTATGACAATATTCTAATGAATATCCATGACTTGTAGGCACATGTTTTTTAACAACTCAAAAAAAAGTCTGTTTAATGTATTTATTACAGGGTAACTGTTGAATTCTGGACTACAGTCAAGTCAAGAGTCTTCCCCATGATTGTGGTTGTGTGTACTGAGCCAGACTGAGAGATTAAAGGCTCTTCTCAGGTCGACTTTTCTTTCTATACATTCTCTATTCTAATATTCTAATATTTTGAGATATGGGTTTTTGATTTCTATGAGCTGTAAGCCGTAATCATAAAGGTTAAAACAAAAATGGCCTGAAATATTTCACTTTATGTGTAATGAATCTAGAATATATGAAAGATTTATTTTTTTTAATTATGGGGAAAAGATTTAACTTTTTCACAATATTCTAATTCTCTGAGATGAATCAGCCCTGTACTACTAGGCTGATAAGGGGGAACTGGAACAGGTGAGGATGTGGCTTGGGGAGGTCAGATGACTGGGACTGGAAGCAAAAGGAGATATAACAGCAAAAGGGAGTGACTTGTTGGGGAGGGCATCTGGTGGACAGGAAGAGAATAGCAATGAATGGGTTTGAGGAAGTGGGAGCGTGGCAGGAGGGAGGGGCAGAGAGGCATAATGTGACAATAAAAGCAGAATGCTTGCACTAACTGTACCACTATACTTTATTGATTTATTATTTTGGTGGGAAATATGGCTTTTTGCACGACTACTTTTGTCTCTCAGATGTAGTTACAGTTAAAGATTTGACACAATAACCCAGAAGAAATTATACAGTGCCTTAGCTACAAGACCACGGGGAAATAAATGGCATGGACATTACAGAGTGAAAAATCACAAGGGGGCAGCATCGGAAAGGCTGAATGAAGCATCTGCAGTGGATAACAAAATGTTGAACATGCCACAATTACTGAAATCTTTACCAACATGTGCAGGAAGGTTGCTTTAAGATATCCCCTCTAAGCTTTTTTTAGACCATCTACAGATATAAAGCATCTTTGCCTCTCCCCCAGTGTTATTTCCTGTTCTATGTCTGAAGCACCCAAACAGTGACATAATAGTGAATGTTTAACTTTGGCCTGGTTTCCTGAATGATCAGCGAAAGAGAGCAAAATAAGAGAGACTGCCAGTTTAGTCAGTGTGTCATATGAAAAGGCAGAGTATGTTTTTGAGGGCATATCTGCATAATGGATGTGCAGAGAGAGTCAGATGCCAGAATTTGCGCAATATTTGTATTTAGTTTGGAAACACACACGAAACATTAATAAAATGTGACAACATTTTTTTCTTTATTAGTCACCTCTGACATTCAAAATCAGTGAAACATACATTCCCACAAGCCAACATAAAAACCAGGTTTTCCTCCTCAGAACATAATGATATGCATATTTCATAGATGTAATGCTGGTGCGAGTTGGAGCACTCAGTTTTTTTTATTTAGTACAAATTAAATAAGACAATAAAGATCTGAGGCAATGTGGCCAAAGTAATTATTTCTTATTGCAGATCACGGTGAGGGCTGCCACAAAAGTGACATACTCTGTGTAATCCACAACGCCATCACTATCCACGTCCAGACTTTTGAAGAACTCGTCCACTTCAGCTTTGCTTGGGGTCTAATGAATGAAGAACAGTAGAAGTTGTAACTAGATTATAAAACATTAAATTTAGCCTATGTCAAAGTGGCATTCACAGCCCTCTGTTGAAATAGTGCTCCATCTGTTCTACTTACTTTCCCCTCAAAAAACTCAGCCTTGAGCAGATCAGAGAGTTCTGCCTTGGTCAGCGTCGTTTTGTCTCCGTCTTTTCCAGCGTACTTGTCAAAGGTAGCCTTGACGATTGCCATTGCAGTAAAAAGTCCTGACATGGTGTCTGTAAGGAGACAATACTGTTAGCTATGTCCAGTCCAGTGTTCATTTATTTATTCATTTTGCATGGTTGTGGCAGTGCAATGAATTTTGTCATTTAGGCTGGAGGACTGGTTGTTGCTCCTGCCAACGGTAGGATTTAGGAAACACTCCTGTGGGTCAACGTATGTGGGTGAGGTTGGAGGACTTGTTGAAGTCTGTGTTACTGCCAAACACACTTCCACATTTGTCTTATGAATAGAACCGATTTTTTTTTTTATTACTCAGTGCAGTACAAATTCTTATTTTCCTTTCCTTCCAAGTCTTGCTCTTTTGTTGAATTGTCATATTTTTCGCATTGTCTCTTATTTCTACTGACCATTGGTTTTTTTAAAAAAAAGAAACATTTCAGTATAAGTATCAGTGGTGCAAAAGAGAAGCAAATTGGAAGGTTGCTGTGAGAGCAAAATCTGCCATCACTCAATTCAAGACGTCTAACGCCATTTTGGCTTTCAGGATTGTCTGCTTGCCAGCTCACTGGTTGTTTCTTCTCAATGTCTTTGGTTCGGCACCTTCATACACTGTCCTCACCCACTCATTTTCTGTTCCTCTCTGGTTTCCCAGGCTACTGCTTCTTAAACAACTTTTCATTTGTTTTATTTGGTTTTACGTTTAATACTTGGTAACTTTAATTCCAACCAATTTTCACAATTGATTATATAATTGAATTATCCATAATAATTTTCAAACTATGATAAAAAAGTTTATAATCTTACCATGAATTGACATGTTAATCCTATACAGAGGCAGCCCTCCACACAGCAACCCAGTTACACCCTGGAGCTTATTCATGCATCTTATGCCACATGGTGCTACTGTGCATTTTATGTGTCAACTATTTAGATAAATTAAATGTAAAATGGTTGATGCGGTATTTGATAAAGCATTTTTTAAAAATATTTCTACTTACAAAAATTGAATGTTGTGTAGGTCCAGAGAAATCAAGAGAGGGACTGTGAAGAGAACTTTCGCACAAACCTTTTTAAATAGAGGCTGACACACCTCAGTCCTAATCCATAATAATGTTGGAATGTACTCTTTCTTGTTTTCTGTTTGAAAGGCGTCCCCACCCATACCACTTAACCCTTTATGACCTGCCATAGAACAATTTCCGCCAGAGCATATCTAAGTATTTTTTCATGCTGTACTGTCAATCTTTGGAGTATTTTCATATGCCATACATCAATACAATCCTTACAACCCTATGTATGTAATAAATTGCTAATAAATCAATAAATAGCTGAAAATTGCAATAAACACACAAAAAAATTCAAATCGTTTTTTTTATTTCCAATATATTTTTCAAAATACAGAAATATAACAAATGCCATCCTCAAACTTGTCAGTGTAAAAAAGTTCCATAAAATACTTTAGAACAACACACAATTGATTTGAACTATGTACATAAATTAGTTTGTAAGATACATTAATTTTTATAAACGATTTTTAGCTGTGCAGTGAAACAGATAATACATTTCTTTTGAGAGCAATGTTGATTACACAATTAAGTGTTAAAAAACAGAAGACCTTATCAAATCTTCAATTACACTACTCTGTATATTCAATAATACACTATGCACTACAATTAAGTGGTTGAAAAACTGTACATTATAGGAACTGAACATGCAAAAAGACTGTGATAACACTTGTTATTCTCCAACTCCAAAACAAACCATACATTCTGAATCTACACTTACGTGTCGTGTCCTGGGACAGATGAATTCTTCAAGAAAGCTGGCTTCATCATTATAAACAGAATCTGGAGCAGATAAGCAGCCGGAGAGTTTCTCTTCGTCGGACGCGATTACTATAGCTCCACAAGCGTCCTAGTGTCCGGGCGTGTGTGTATGGTCGCATTGGTAAATGTGCGTGTCTGTGTGTGTGAAAGAGAGAAAGAAATAACCAAGGAAAATCTAATGATAATAAGTCGAATGCAGTAGAGTGGCTGGCTAATGGAAGTCAAATGTCGGTAGGGTTTAAAGGGTTAAACTAGTGTAGGAAAGCTAAATGTCATATTGACGGTCCATATAATGATCATGCAAACTTTTTATGTCACGAAGTAAGTAATGGTGGCCAATATAATCTCCTTTCAGTTCAAATGATAAGGGAACATCAAATACTATAAGAAAGAGAAGAACACGCCTTTTTTCCCTGATGTGCCTGCACCAAAAACTGTACAAAAAAAAGGCCTGCAGGCACCGCTCACCTTCGGCTGCGGTTCCAGGCATCCATTCATCTGCTGGTATCATTTAACACTTCTCTGTAGATTTTATTGGCTATTCACATAACCTTTCACTGATCAATCGCTGCGTTCCATCACATCAATTTAAGGCTTTTGTAATGCAGCGGTGATCAGCTCATTGTCTTGACGGAGCCTCCGAGTGCTGTGGCTGCTTCATGTGTCGTTGGTTTGATCAGCTGGACCTGCAGCCTCTCTTGCAACTAATAATAATAATAATTTTATTTAACAGTTATTTGAAACAAGAAAAAGTAAAATAGATAACCTTGTCCATAACAACAATAAAAATAGTAACAGGCTACCAATCAACTAATGGCTTCTGCAGGTGGCATTTTATACAAGGTATTGAATAAAGTGCGGGTATCTGTATCAGTTTAAGGGTAGCCTACTGGTTTTGGCACTGATATTGTAAAATTATAAAGGATACCAAACCCTAAGCATCATACAATTATATGCGTAGTTGCTCCTTGTATGTGGCTTCTCTTGGTAACCGTTAATGTCACAATGCTATGAACTGTGGGTAATTCCCTCAGGCATAGGCCAGGTGCGCAACAGGCTTTGAGGTAAGTTTTTTCCGTTTGGTGGGTGTGTCAGAGGTATTACTCAATCAGCAGCGATGTGTATAAACACTCCTGTATTAAAAAGGCAGTAAAGTGCTATGTGTTTGTGTGCATAACAGGGTGTTTAAGGCATCTCTGTTTCCATGAAAATACAGGTTTTTCTACATTTTTTTCGGGTTGAACTCGGCCCTGGTGTCTGTCAAGTGAGAGCAAGGGGCTAAGTGAGAGTTCAGACATGGAAGCCGAACAAAGCCTGCATGGAGTGTCCCATGTAGGCCCCAAAATGATTTCACGACCCTGTGGCAGATGTGAAATGTAACTGTATTTTTTAGATAAGAAGCTCTCTAGGAATCTAAAAAAACTGTTCAGCCATCAGTGATGTTATGTTGGTTTTTGGCAAATGAGCTTGTAGGTGGGCTAATTAAAGTCAAAGTCAGACAAACACACTGAGCCAAAATACTTTTTGTTGGCGCAGCCATGCAGTTACCAGAATTAAAAGTGTTTTTGTCATTGCTATATGTCATTAAACAGCATTTTATGCTGCACAAGCACTCTGGGTTTTTTTAGTTTTTTTTTAGCACAAATGAAATGAGGCAAGACAGGGAAAGGGGGTCAAAATTGTCACACTGCCTCCTGCACTTTGTATAATCTTTGACCCTGTGCCCAGTTTTAGTGTCCTTTGGAGACCCTGCTCTGTCCTGGAGTTGCTCTGTCTCGGAGAACGCCTGACTGGATATCTCCCCACCGCAGACGCTCTTCCCAGTCAGCCCTGTTACCCGTCCTGCTTGACTGCTCTATCCTGCCTCGCCACACCGGAGGAACCCAACCCCCCGCACCAAGCCTATCCACCTTATCTTGTGCTCAATAAACGGAGTAAATATTCTTCAGAGCTGAGTTCTCGTCTGCATTTAGGTTTGCGCCACAAAATCCCTGCCAAAATATTTATTTTTAAGCACACATCATGGTGAAGGCTGCCACAAAAGTGACATACTCCAGCATACTTGTCAAAGGTAGTCATGAGGAGTGTCATTGCTTCTGCAAGCCCTGACATGGTGGCTGAAATGAGAAAATATTGTTGCCCAACACTGGGCAACAAACATTTTTAAATGTATTCAGTGTATTATTATGATATGATTAAGTACAGGTGGTGCAAAACAGAATCACATATCACATAATCACGGTTTGGTGTGAGAGGAAAGTTTGTATTCTCTAAAACAATTCAAGGCATCCAACCTTGCAATCATGTCTTTCATGCTTGACTGCTTGCTGACTCACTTTACTGTTTGTTTCTTCTTAACTTTGGCACGGCACCTTCATACATGGTCCTCGGTTCCTTCTTGGTTTCCCTGCCTACTGCTTTTTAAATAACTTTTCATTTGTTTTATATGCGTTTTTCCTGAATCCTTGGCAGCCTTGATTTACTGAATTCCTGTCAATTTCACCATTGTCACTATGACAATATTCTAATGAATATCTGTTTAATGTATTTATTACAGGGTAACTGTTGAATTCTGGACTACAGTCAAGTCAAGAGTCTTCCCCATGATTGTGGTTGTGTGTACTGAGCCAGACTGAGAGATTAAAGGCTCTTCTCAGGTCGACTTTTCTTTCTATACATTCTCTATTCTAATATTCTAATATTTTGAGATATGGGTTTTTGATTTCTATGAGCTGTAAGCCGTAATCATAAAGGTTAAAACAAAAATGGCCTGAAATATTTCACTTTATGTGTAATGAATCTAGAATATATGAAAGATTTATTTTTTTTAATTATGGGGAAAAGATTTAACTTTTTCACAATATTCTAATTCTCTGAGATGAATCAGCCCTGTACTACTAGGCTGATAAGGGGAATTGGAACAGGTGAGGATGTGGCTTGGGGAGGTCAGATGACTGGGACTGGAAGCAAAAGGAGATATAACAGCAAAAGGGAGTGACTTGTTGGGGAGGGCATCTGGTGGACAGGAAGAGAATAGCAATGAATGGGTTTGAGGAAGTGGGAGCGTGGCAGGAGGGAGGGGCAGAGAGGCATAATGTGACAATAAAAGCAGAATGCTTGCACTAACTGTACCACTATACTTTATTTATTTATTATTTTGGTGGGAAATATGGCTTTTTGCACGACTACTTTTGTCTCTCAGATGTAGTTACAGTTAAAGATTTGACACAATAACCCAGAAGAAATTATACAGTGCCTTAGCTACAAGACCACGGGGAAATAAATGGCATGGACATTACAGAGTGAAAAATCACAAGGGGGCAGCATTGCAAAGGCTGAATGAAGCATCTGCAGTGGATAACAAAATGTTGAACATGCCACAATTACTGAAATCTTTACCAACATGTGCAGGAAGGTTGCTTTAAGATATCCCCTCTAAGCTTTTTTTAGACCATCTACAGATATAAAGCATCTTTGCCTCTCCCCCAGTGTTATTTCCTGTTCTATGTCTAAAGCACCCAAACAGTGACATAATAGTGAATGTTTAACTTTGGCCTGGTTTCCTGAATGATCAGCGAAAGAGAGCAAAATTAGAGAGACTGCCATTTTAGTCAGTGTGTCATATGAAAAGGCAGATTATGTTTTTAAGGGCATATCTGCATAATGGATGTGCAGAGAGAGTCAGATGCCTGAATTTGCGCAATATTTGTATTTAGTTTGGAAACACACACGAAACGTTAATAAAATGTGACAACATTTTTTTCTTTATTAGTCACCTCTGACATTCAAAATCAGTGAAACATACATTCCCACAAGCCAACATAAAAACCAGGTTTTCCTCCTCAGAACATAATGATATGCATATTTCATAGATGTAATGCTGGTGCGAGTTGGAGCACTCAGTTTTTTTTATTTAGTACAAATTAAATAAGACAATAAAGATCTGAGGCAATGTGGCCAAAGTAATTATTTCTGATTGCAGATCACGGTGAGGGCTGCCACAAAAGTGACATACTCCTGGAAATCAACGACACCATCCTTGTCGTTATCCAGCGCATTGAAGAATTTGTCCACTTCCTCTTTTTTTGCAGCCTACAGAAAGAAGAACAGTAGGAATTGTAAGTAGATTGTAAAACATCATAGATTATGTCCAAGCAGCATTCAAAGCCCTCTGTTGCAATATTGCTACATCTTTTCTACTTACTCCTCCTCCAAGACCCTCACTCTTGAGCAGATCAGAGAGTTCTGCCTTGGTCAAAGTGTCTTTGTCTCCTTCTTTTCCAGCGTACTTATCAAAGGTAGCCCTGAGGAGCGCCATTGCATTTGTGAGTCCTGGCATGTTGGCTGGAACAAGACAACATTGTTAACTGTGTCCAGTCCCGTGTTCATCTATTTATTCATTTCACAATCCAGTGATGTGGTTGTGTTTCATGCAACATATAAACACATGGATTTGAAGTTACTGCTTTGGAACATCCAATTAAAAGACTTGAAGGTGCTGGATGAAGAGCTTGTTAAGACCAGTAATGTTACTTACTCATTTGTCTTACGACTAGAAATTATTGTTTTAAAAATGCATTCAGTGCAGGCTAAAGGTCTTTTGTTGTCTTGTCATTTCTAGTGACCACTGGTTTTAAACAAGACACATGTTCAAGTATAGGTGGTACAACAGGGAGGCAAATTGGTAGTTTGCTGTTTGCATTCTCAAATAATTCAAGGCATCTAAACACAATCCTTCCTTTCAGCAAACCACACCCTGAAGCTCATTCATCCATCTCTTGCCACATAATGCTGCTGCACAGATTAGGTGTAAACTGTTTAGATAAATGAAATGCAAAATGGTTAATGCTGTTTTTTAAAAAAGGATTTTGAAAATATATTGCCACTTACCAAAATTGTATGAACACTTGTGTAGGTCAAGAGGAGGGAAGAGAAAGATTTGTGAAGAGAGCATCGACACAAACCTTTTTAAATAAAACCTGACGCACCCTCTTTCCAAGCCCCACCCCTCTTCTGTCTAGTTTTCTTTTTTCTTTCCTTATTTTCTTCAGAAAACTTACAAAATGTCAAAATGACGACCATGGAATTTACTCTTTCTTGCTTTATTTCTAACATAAGCCCTATTTTTGTATGAGTAATGCTAGTGTGGGAAAGCTACATGTCACATTTGCATGTGTGTTGGATGCTCATGGAAATGGACGATTGCATGTTATGTACTAAGTAATGGTGGTCAATATAATCTCTTTTCAGTCTGCATGTTAAGGGAACATAAAATTCTCTAGATACATGGATATCCATAACTTGTAGGGTCATCTTTTTAAAAACTCAACTCGAAAACTCTGTTTTATTACAGTGCAAATACTGACTATAGGAATAATTCCCTTTATTAGTCTTTCACAGCTGGCTTTTAAGGGTAGATCCTAGGTCTATGACAAACTACTGAATACAATAACCCTGACTGGATTATTGATATGTGAATGTGGCCTTTTATTTCTTTTTTTCCTATTTAATTTACATCTTTTTCAGTTGATTTTGGTGTTCTTTTATTAATCCCTGTTTATATTTTCCAGTCAAATGTCACTTAATTAATTACTTTCTAACCATTTGAAAGACCTCCATCTAAAATGCTCACTAATACATTATGTATTGGTAATTAAAGAACTTTTACTTTTAATGGATAAGCTCATGCTGCAAGTACATCTTACTTGTTATGGAGGATTGTTCTATTGTAGTACAGAATATCAGTACATTTGCTGCGTTACCAAGGCAACCTGGAGCGGCAAATTTAATACTACTGTGAGACTCTCTTATTCTACTATTCCATGTCAGCCCAACTTTGTGTCTTCGTGATTTTTAACATCGTCTTTGTAGTCAGCAATGTAGTCAACAGAGTGCAAGAGACTTTGTATTATCATTTAGAGCCTCAGCATCAATCAACAGCTTGTCTCTGCACGCACAGAGAATATGTTGCAACTGTGGGTCGCTGCTAATATCATAATCTGTGAGGGGTTGGTATGAGAGACAGAGACACGAGTACAGACAGCGGGACAAATACATAAGCAGAGGATAGGCGTGGTCATGAGACACTGTTACTCACTGGCAGAGAATGTTTGCGGATACAAAATGCGCCCTAAACAAAATGACTAGGGGCCGGGTAGAATGTTGAATTATGCACATAGAAGTTGTGTTTTGTGAGTTCCCATGGTCCAGCACAGCTGCTTGTGGTAGAGTCCTTGTGGATTAGCAAGTTAATTAGAAGTGCAGGCCAAAGTCTCATTAACTGAGTGATTATGAGTCATTGAATGATTCTTAACCAGATTGTGTCCTACCTGTACGACTATTGCAGTCAGTTAGGTTTTGAATAGCAAACAACCCTGATAAAAAAACCCAGGACAAGTTTTGTCATTTGTTGTAAAATTAGTTGGGAGGGGGAAAAGATTCAAGAGAATGCACCAGATGACCACAAGAATTTGTACAGACATTCATGGGTGCCAAGCTATGAATCCTCATGACTTTGGTGATCGTATGATTATTTCTCTCACACACCATGAGCTTGACATTTGTGCATTTCACTGTGCCTCAGTAACACCTCAGAGTCACCAGTGTGGCAGACAGCAGCAGTATGTGCAGATATTCAAAGCTAAACTTAAAGAGGTTTCATGGTTTCACTCTTTAGTTTCCAATATGTGTATGGTGTAAGTATTCTTTATGAATACACAGTTTTTTAGGAGATGTCTAACCGCTACCTTTAAAAGTACAAAGAAAAGGCTTAGTTTTTGCAAATACAGCTCCAGCAGCTGCAGCAAAAGTGCGTTGTTCTTGGTTAGTTGGCTTTTCACTGTAGTAAAAGCAAGTATAATGTAAAAACTATACAACAAATGTACTTCCACTCTTTTTCTGAGTAAATGCAACACTTCAGTGTCATACACTACTGCCAGGGTTTAGAGCAGGCCGGGCTCTCTGTTGTTGGCAAAACAGGATGTGTGCCGTGCACTCTCTGCCACTCCCATGGTAACAACACCAAAACTTTCCACTACAGTGGCTGATTGTGTGCGCGCAGAGGACTTCACAGCTTGTTTTTCTCCATGTGTAACTCCTCATTCTTTCTATGCCCTGTTCTTTTCATCTTTTGCCAAAGGTTTCTGTGTTTGGTGCACAGAAAATGCAAAGTATTCTGATGTACACATGCTGGGAACAAATCATTCACTTCTTGATTTTCTGAATCAATGTGGCTTGATCAAAAAAAGCTTGTAGCTGTTAAGCAGCTGCACTTGCGCAAGAGTGTGTCATAACTCTGTTCAGTTAACCCTTTCACGCATAGCGGTCACTGCAGTGGACAGCTATTCAAAAGCCATTTACTTGAATGGGCAGAGGTTCTGATAGTCTAGTTGCACATCAGCCCCTACAGTGGACACTAATGTGTCATGCCATACACTGCCACCCTCTGGTAAGCCGTTGTAAGTGCAACTTAAATTCGTCAAAATCAAGATGGCCGACGGACGATCGGAAACACTGCAGCTCAGGTAAACCTTGCCATTCCTCCAGTTATACGAGACCCCTGTAGGTAAAAATTTTTTGGTAACATCTAGTAACAACTAAGGAGTAATACAATTGTTAAATTTTCCAAGTATTGATTTTATGTTGGGAGGAAATTACGAATAATCATCTGTCCACTAAATTGGACATTATGCATCACTGGCTAAATTTCAACTACAATCAATTATTAATGAGACTTTGTTTTTCTTGAAAATACTTCATGTGCACTAACTTTTTTGGATGTAAATCAATCAGTTTTATGTTACAGGTTTTGTAACAAAAACAATATTTTGTGCAGATTAGTTCCATTATGTGAGTAACATTTAGTGTGTTGCAGCAAGTAATAGAAAGACATTCAGAACAGTGGCGCCAATTCCATCAGAATCAAATAAGGATAATACAAGTGGTGATGATGAATGGCTGCCAGAAATAGGAAAAACCTCAGATGCTAGCAGCAGTGATAGTGGAGCTGAGGATGCTGAGAAAGAGAGAGGCTGAGGATTAAGAAGTGAGGTTCAATGTTTTTGCATTGCATTAAACAGTATTAGAATATGTTAAAATATGTGACCACATTAGTTTAACAGCATTAAAAATATAGTTTTCACATAATATATCAATTTATTCATTGGTTTGTTAAATAAATATTTCTTCAGTTAAAACCTTACGCGCACGCTGTCCACTTTAGTGGATATGTAAGAAACTCCTGTGAAAATGTGTGTTTAAAAAAACTTTCAGAAATTCTAATTTTATTTTGCATGCCCTGAAGACCAATAAAAACACATAGGGAAAAAATCCTGACAGAGGCTGTCATAATTCATGCATGAAAGGGTTAATTATAGTTTATGAGCAATGGTTTGGCTGAATGTATTCCTGGAGAGGAATGACAGATTAAAATCGTTGCTTAGTTCACTTGGCAGTTTTGTGGTTTTAGGGAAACATAATGCTGTTGCTACCACGCACCTTGGTTTACAATGAGTTACCATTAGACAGCAGGAAATATGAGTGCATCACAAAAAACTCTGAGTTTGCTTTGGGTATGACTCATTTTCTCTGTTTCTTTCTCTGTGCTTTACTGGATCTGGTTTCCATTGTTTCTGTGCTTTGTCAGTTGTATTGTTGCTGCTTATGCTGAAGCCGTTCTCATACAACGACAATACGCTCTTTTAAAACAAACAAACTGTTGGTAATTGGATTGTATGCAGTATATTATTAAATATCCTACATGTGCAGCAAACTGTAACTCCAACAATGCGCCATTCATAAAAAGTAACATAAGCTGCCAGGGCTCTGTTCTGTCTGTAGCTATTAGGTTTAGAGAGTGTTTTAGGAGGTTTCAGTTGTTCATAAATCTCATTGCACATTGCGCATCTATCTGCTCTAGAGGCATTTTTTCACTTTGTATGACCTTGCAACAGCAATCTAGTGTGCATGTGAGGTTTCTGTTGTGTAGTTGTTGACTTGACTATTTCTGATTTAAAGATATATCCTCATGTTTGTAAGAGAAGTATTTTGTGTTGAAAATGTATATTTAATGCCATTCATGGCATTACCTTAGTGGAATTAATCACTTGAGAAATACAAGATGACTAGTATAATTGTACAGTCAGAAGACATAGACGACATGTATGTTTCTTTTAAGCTGTCTATTATGTCCACCCCTCTCTTTCCTCCCCTTTTTTTTTTTACACACATCAAGCAGCTGGGAATGAAATCAAATCACTTGTATAGCCTCTTGCCTCCTGGGTAGGGCGTTTTCTTCCCCCTGTCTGGGGTGTGGTCAGGTGATCCTTCTGGTGGGAGGAATTGCTCAACATAATTAGACAAGCTGAATCTGTACCTGTTCTCAGAGATGTAACAATGTTTTACAATGACAGTCGGCAGGGTTACTACATACTCTGAATATAGATTTTTTTTGCAATACAGAATAGTCTTACCAAGAATTAGAGAAGAAGATGAACATTGATTCATTTATGACTCCATCAATACAGACTTACCTCCATGACATTATCTAACTTGTTCTAAGAAGCAGGGGGAAATTTACAATTGACACAGAGACATACTGTACTACAGCATGCATTCACTTCATTTACTTGTGTCTCTTCTGGTCTTCAGGATTAATTATGTGTCTTTGCGGAGTAGAATTGGCATTAGGGTTAATTTATGCTTACACTGCTTTTGGAATAGCTTGCTTCTGCAGCCAGTAATTTGAATCCCTTGCAGACCACTTATTAACTTAATTTGTTACACAGAAATATGTTGTTGTTGTATCTGGAGGTTTCATGCCAGAAAGACTCCAAGAGTACATTTAAACTTACAGTAATATGCACTTGAAAGCAGGATTCTTTGGTGGCCAATAGTGCTCACTTCTATTGTCCCAGCAGCCACTCTACATATAAGCCTGCACAACCTGTTTTATTGGTTATTCTAGATTTTTTACAGCCACAGCAGCGCCTTTAGACTTCTGGAGTGTGAGTAAGTTAACATGTTTTGGAGTGGATAAAATCCACTTGAATTCAAATTAAGAATTTATTTATGTCAACTGAGAAGTGGAATTGACACATTCTGTTGTTTGAACCTAACATTTCTCCTGTGAGCTGTGTGCTATTGAAGGAATCGTGTTCAACAACCCAATTCTCTACTTGCACAATGTAGTGCGACGTATATCTGTTTACTTCCTGTCAACTCTACAGTTATGTTACCTTCGCCTCCAACCTTAGTGATTACCTTACAGTGCTATTTCATCCTTGAGTTAGTTACTTAACTTTTAACAGTTAGCTTTGTACATATTGTTGATAGTATTTACGATTTATTTTTGTATATGTGTTTTCAGTTTTGATAATCAGTGTACCAACGTTTGTCTTCACAGGCACTTGCATGTCTTCTTGTGGTAGTAGCTTTTGTCAGTGAAATCCACACACAGAAAACTCTCTGAAGCTGATCTCTTCATCAGGGTTCCTATCCAGCCCCTCCATGGCCTTGTTAAAGTCAGCTTGACTGATTTTAGCCTGATTAACAGATTATTACAGTTACCAGAATAAAATACATCTGAGTGGTGAATAAGAAACAGGATAACAAGTGAATGTCTTATGTATATATAGATGTGTATGTATATTGTTACTGTGTCATGTTAAGTGAGTGAGTTTCTTACTGTAATCGGAAGATTTTCAGTTTCTTTCTCATACATATCCCATTATTCATGGCCTGGCATAGGCCACTGCTGAATTGCCACATTATCCTAATCTATGATGGGCTATCTGTCCAGCTGTAGGCGGGACATTCATTTAAACAAACAGTTTTTAAATGTGTGTTGTTTTCTTTTGTCTGTAGTCTATTTTGTAGACTACAATTTGTTTTGGAGGACTTTGGAGTATGTATGTAGTAACACTGTGGTTTGTAAAATGTTTACAGGGACAGCGCACACACAACTGTAACAGTGGCAGAGAATGCGGACCCAATGCTTTTGGAATAGCTTGCTTCTGCAGCCAGTAATTTGAATCCCTTGCAGACCACTTATTAACTTAATTTGTTACACAGAAATATGTTGTTGTTGTATCTGGAGGTTTCATGCCAGAAAGACTCCAAGAGTACATTTAAACTTACAGTAATATGCACTTGAAAGCAGGATTCTTTGGTGGCCAATAGTGCTCACTTCTATTGTCCCAGCAGCCACTCTACATATAAGCCTGCACAACCTGTTTTATTGGTTATTCTAGATTTTTTACAGCCACAGCAGCGCCTTTAGACTTCTGGAGTGTGAGTAAGTTAACATGTTTTGGAGTGGATAAAATCCACTTGAATTCAAATTAAGAATTTATTTATGTCAACTGAGAAGTGGAATTGACACATTCTGTTGTTTGAACCTAACATTTCTCCTGTGAGCTGTGTGCTATTGAAGGAATCGTGTTCAACAACCCAATTCTCTACTTGCACAATGTAGTGCGACGTATATCTGTTTACTTCCTGTCAACTCTACAGTTATGTTACCTTCGCCTCCAACCTTAGTGATTACCTTACAGTGCTATTTCATCCTTGAGTTAGTTACTTAACTTTTAACAGTTAGCTTTGTACATATTGTTGATAGTATTTACGATTTATTTTTGTATATGTGTTTTCAGTTTTGATAATCAGTGTACCAACGTTTGTCTTCACAGGCACTTGCATGTCTTCTTGTGGTAGTAGCTTTTGTCAGTGAAATCCACACACAGAAAACTCTCTGAAGCTGATCTCTTCATCAGGGTTCCTATCCAGCCCCTCCATGGCCTTGTTAAAGTCAGCTTGACTGATTTTAGCCTGATTAACAGATTATTACAGTTACTAGAATGAAATACATCTGAGTGGTGAATAAGAAACAGGATAACAAGTGAATGTCTTATGTATATATAGATGTGTATGTATATTGTTACTGTGTCATGTTAAGTGAGTGAGTTTCTTACTGTAATCGGAAGATTTTCAGTTTCTTTCTCATACATATCCCATTATTCATGGCCTGGCATAGGCCACTGCTGAATTGCCACATTATCCTAATCTATGATGGGCTATCTGTCCAGCTGTAGGCGGGACATTCATTTAAACAAACAGTTTTTAAATGTGTGTTGTTTTCTTTTGTCTGTAGTCTATTTTGTAGACTACAATTTGTTTTGGAGGACTTTGGAGTATGTATGTAGTAACACTGTGGTTTGTAAAATGTTTACAGGGACAGCGCACACACAACTGTAACAGTGGCAGAGAATGCGGACCCAATGCAGAAAGACACACGAGACAAGGCAGTATCTCTTCAAAGCATTACTTTGGTCAGTAGCAGGCAGGGACCAAAAATTACAGCATAACACTCGATGCAAGGCACAAAGGCTAAGGCGGAACTATTTGGCAAAGCCATTACAGTCAAGCACAGACTGAAGGAGAGAAGGGTCTGATATACTCCCACTGATTGTGGGCAGCTGTGAAGACTCGAGCTTTGTTTATTCTCATGCGAGACACTGTGATGTGGGCCTGCGCAGATGGCCTACGAACTATGAGCATGCACAGTGGCATATGCTCAACGTGTCGTTCAATGCATTAATTTCTGAAACACCAGGCAGTGTACAAAAAAATATTCTATGAATAAGCAATATGTCAACGACATGTTATAGGAAGAAGGTCATTATCCAACATGGCCATAGCTCTGCCTCATAAAAAATTAAATTAAATGCCTGATCGTTTGCCAGTGTGGTGTCTCTCCATGAATCTGTTGTGGTTAGGCTTCGCCTCTTCCCCTTCCCTTATGTTTTCTCAGTTTCCCCCTCCCCACTGTTTTTTGTCAGTCTGATCTGTCTAGTCCTGTGTGCGTGTGTGTGTGTGTGTGTAGGCGTGTCTGGCCCTGGCTCATCCCCACCTGCAGTGCTATGCACCTGTGGCTCATCTACCATCAACTCCTGCAGTTAAATCCTGATTCCTTCTAGTGTACCATAACAGAATCAAGAGTCATTGGGCTGTACCTGTGGTCTCTCCTTCTACTTCCTCCTACCTTTGAAGGCATCCATGTTGAAATGGAAAGCACATTGTGCGCCTGGTTACTAAAATTCAGAGGACCAAACGAAAGACACAGTAAAGTCATTTTTGGCACATGGACCCTCACTTTGAGGTCTCTGCGTCAAGCATTAACCTAGCTTTAGCTCTCAGCCAGGAAGGAAGATGGCTCTGAAAGATAGCACGGAGATTAAAATCTGCCAGCATGAAAAAACAGTGGGAGTCTTAACAAAAATAACACCATACTAATGAAAGTATGGTTAAAAAATAATTAAAGTAGTCTGTACCAACACATACAGTATATTTCAACTAAAATGGTATGATTAATTGTTGTTTTACTTGTGCTATACAGGACTCTAAAGAGACTGTGTGTCAACGGGATTTTATTGTTAAAATAAAGGTTAAATAAAAAATAATAAACAAGAATTTTGCCCTGTTCAAAAGTGCCAAAATCGTCAGACAGGAGCCAGCTCCCATTGTTCACTTAAAGCTGCATTCCATAACAATTAAACATACAATGCAAAACCTTCAGTATCTCTCTTTGCTGCTAGTATCAATCCGCTAAGGCCATCCCACCAAGCCCACAAAAAGGAGCCGATTGCCCTGTGAAAACTCATCCTGGGCAGAGCTCGCTTTGAATGGCGAGAGACCCCAGCCCCTCTCGCTTCGCCTTATCTTCTCAAAGGAAGTATTTGTTGCCTTCTTTCAGAAGACGAGGTGAAGCGAGAGCAAGATCTTAATTGGTTTGAGGTCAGGACTCTGACTGGGCCACTCCAGAAGGACTATTTTCTTCTGCTGAAGCCATTCTGTTCATTTACTTCTGTGCTTTGAGTTGTTGTCCTTTTGCATCACCTATCTTCTGTTGAGCTTCAATTGGGGGACAGTTGGCCTTACATTCGCCTGCAAAATTTCTTGATAACATTTGGAATTAATTTTTCTGTCTGATGATAGCAACCCTTCCAGCCCCTGAGGCAGTGAATCAGCCCCAAACCATGATTCCCCCTCCACCATACTTCACAGTCGCGATGAAGTTTTGATGTTGGTGTGCTGTGCCTTTTTTCAACCTCCACACATAAGGTTGTGTGTTCATTCCAAACAACTCAGCTTTGGTTTCATCTGTCCTCAGAATATTTTGCTACTAGTGCTGTGGGACATCCAGGTGCTCTTTTGCAAAGATCAATGCAGCAATGTTTTTTTGGATTGCAGTGGCTTCCTCTGTGGTGTTTTCCCATGACCTCCATTCTTGTTTAGTGTTTTACATATTGTAGAGTCATCAACAGAGATGTTTGCATCTTCCAGAGATTTCTGTAAGTTGACACTCTAGGATCCTTCTTAACCTCACTGAGCATTCTGCACTGTGCTCATGCAGTTGTCTTTGCAGGACGGCCACTCCTAGGGAGAGTAGCAACAGTGCTGAACTTTCTCCATTTATAGACACTTTGTCTTACTGTGAACTAATGAACATCAAGGCTTTTAGAAATACTTTCGTAACTCTGTCCAGCTTCATGCAAGTCAACAATTCTTAATGTTTGGTCTTCTGAGAGTTCTTTAGTACGAGGCATGGTTCACATCAGGCAATGCTTCAGCAAAATGTTTTTTTTCAAGGGACAGCTCTAACCAACAACTCCAGTCCCCTCTGATTGTTTGGACTACAGGTTGGCTTTGTGAGAAGTCATTAGCCTTGGGGCTCACACGTTTTACACCCTTCACTGTGAATATTTACATGGTGTGTTCAATAAAAACATGAAAAAAATTGTTTGTATGGTATTAGTTTAAGTAGACTATGTTTTCTATTGTTGTGACTTAGATGGAGATCAGATCACATTTTATGACCAATTTATGCAGAAATCCTGGTAATTCCAAAGGGTTCACATACTTTTCATGTGGCTGTATATGCTGTTGTTGGCAAAGGAGGGATGGGCAGTTCTATCATTGCTGATGGCTGTTTCTCAGCCGTTGTGTTTGAAAAACGTCTGAAGGCGTACTCAGGCTTTTGAGCTTGACTGAGTGAAAGCACCGCTCATTTACTCAGGTTTCAAATTTCATTTCACAAGAATACAGCAAAATAAATTATTTGACCTTTATGATCAAGCAAGATTGGTGGCAAAAGTACATTCAAAAATGTATCATACAATATAATATGGTACTACTAAGAAACAAATGAAATACAATTAAGAATGAATTCATTGGCCTCATGCCCAATGTGAGCTAGGGTAGGCTCCAGCCCCCTGTGACTATGCACAAGATAAGCTAGTACTGATCGATGCAAATAAAGAAAAGTTTCCATCATAATTTGAATATTTGTACAGTGGACAGGTGCGCATACATACATAGATATACATTATACACACATACATCTCTATAAACAACACGAACATGAGCAGTGATGAATGCTCTATACAGAATGGCACCAAAGGACTGGTTAAGCTGGTATGTTGGGGTCCAGGTTACCAGTATGAATCACCACATGCGTGTATGTACATGTGTACAAACTCTCCCTTCAGTCTTTCATCTGTCTCATCAGGGATAAAGCTGGTGACACAGTCACTGTTTGCATGTTTAATAGTATTTGCTTTCTCTCTCTTTCCATCTATTTGCATCCATATGGTTGAAAACACCGCCTTTATGAATCTGTCAGCCAGTTTAAGCTGAATAAACATAGTGAACCTGCTGTCTTTATTTTACTTGTTTCATAGCAGTATTGGCATGATGGAATAAATTTTCGAATTTTTGTTTCTAACTTAGATTACTCATTGGTTTCTGCATGGGCTTTTTTGTTGGTACCTTCACCACCAATGCTGCTTTAATGTCAGAGACCACTAGAATGAGTGCAATGTTGAGGCATTGGACGTGTTTGCTTTACACGATGCACAATGTAGGTCAAATCATCTTGGAGGGGACATGTATCAGGTGGAAAAAACAGTTCTTGTTAGCAGTATCATATTAAAGTTAGCAAATTTACTTGTTTACTCCTCTTTTCACCCTGTGTGTTGTACGCTCCGCTCTTGAGCTACAGAGTGATGCATCTTACTTGTACAAAATCTTTGTTGGGAGTTGCACATGTGCAGTTCCCAGGTAAGGACTACTAGCCAATCAGAAGCAGAGAAGGGCGGGTCATAAGAAACAAGGTGGTGTGATCCAAATCAAAGCCGCTTCAGACTGCGACCGTAACCTAGCAGATGGTATAAGTTACTCAGAAGTCCACAACCACACAACATCATTGTTCCACATCTTACCATAAACCACTACAAAAATCACCACATTTCAACTCAATTTTACATAAAAATTGGCCAAACAATTTAAACGTTTGCTCAGTAGCTTTCACATCAGGTGTAACATTAGCATTATACCTATAACTATAACTGTGTTAGCCAAAGTTTACAACAACTCTGCACTTGAACAGTCTGTGAAGTTATATTGCCGTGTTTATTTAAAATATCAAAAAAAGCAGTAAAATATAAAACTTTCTGTTGCTGGCCTCTGTCTGGCGCACGCAATGATGATGCAGTGAATAGTGAATATTCTCTCTGACCAATCAGCTGTCTGTCGTATTTTCATGTTACATTTTAGTATCCCTCAGCTCGCTTGGAACCTCGACGGAGGTGAGGTGAAAAAAGTACCTGGAAGCAGGTACAGGTACAACATTTCTACAATGGAAAACCAATCAAAGGCGAGTCGAGCCAAAGGCCTTCGCTCAGACTAGCTTGGTTTGAGGGTGTGCCTGACCCCGCTAGCCGCTTGGCAAGCTTTATGACGCATTATCTTTGTGACCTCACAAGTAAAGGAAGTGAAGGGCTGGAATACAAACCAGAGTTTTCTGTGGGAGATGGGAACTCCCTTTGGGCTGGACTTCGGGCTTTTTCACTTTGCAAACCTGTTAAATGCACAAAAAAGAGATATAACTCAATAAAGGAGAGGGGGAAAGCCAAACAGCATAATACCCCCTCTTTAAGGTGCAACTGTGGAAGTCCATTTCCACCAGGAAAAAAGGAATTTCATGACAAAATATGATAAAAAGTCAAAATGATGACATAGTCAAATTTTGACTCGTATCTCATAATGTTGACTTACAAAGCTTGTATGGCCAAAAGTATGCTGGCAGATATACAGTATTATGATACACTTGCTCCACCTGGCAGGCAGTAGGGAGAATGCAATTACAATAATGTCTGCTGGAAGTCAACACATCATTTAGTACAATGCAGTGGGTGTGACTCTGATTTAGGAATTGGTGAGGTGGTAGTAAACATGTCAGCCATGCAGACATCCATGGTCCCAACGGGTGACTATGAAGTCAATCTTGGAACAAATTCTATTTTAAATCTGAAATTATGTTGTTATCTGTACTGCTTTAGCCTGTTGGTCTTTCTCATACAAAATTAATGGTAAACCTGCACAATCTGTTCTGACTGCACAGCCGTTTTCTGACAGGAGCCATGTTAAGCCGAGCAGGCCGGCGCCTCAGCCAATCACAAGTGATCACAGGGAGGCAGCAGCATGGCAAACCAATAGAAAATGTATTTTTGTTTTCAGACAGGCCGGAGTGTGAGTGGGTTAATACTTGTGTGGATGAAAATCAGGATGCAAGGTCAAATATAAGCGGTGCTAATCAGCAGAGTTTCAGGAGCGGGACCACACATCAACCACGTCATCGCCAGCATTCCATAAATAACTCCTCCCCTTCGCTCTTGTATCCTGCATCCCTCCCCCCACCCCTTTCTCCGTCCTGCCTCCTGATCTTCTTCCTCTCCATAGGGTTACAAGGGGGTGCTATCGTAGCTTCCCCACAACGCTTTCGAATGTCTCTTTCGGAGTGTCATTTGACATAAAAACATCAGAACAGAGAAAGGCAGGAAATAAAGAGATAGATACTTCCAATTGCTTTTTATGACATTAAAAAGATCAGATATGAGTTTTAACCTGTGAGGGACTTCAGTCAGTGGTATTAGAGCATACATTTCCATTGAGGAAACACTGACAGTGATATGTTCACTGGAAAACATAGCAGGTGATATCTGTTGAATGTTTGATGAGCCAATGCTTGTTTCCTTCCACAGCAATGATACTAGATACCTAGCAACCACTACACATGCAGCGATTGGCAAAAACAGAAGGAAGCCCACAACAAATCAAATTTCACAGTTTTTATTTAATTGAAAGGAAGTATTGAAAGGAATGTTTTTTGAGAACCAGTTTACAGAGATGTGACAACAGTGAATACTGCAATAATAGAACACAAATAAAAGGCTTGATGGATGTGCAAATGGTCTAATACCAATCTAATACCACCATCTGTCTTCAGGTTTAGCAGTGTCACGTATGTATATGCCATAAAATATTTTCAAAAAACGTTATGGTGCTTCAAACATTTTAAGGGTTTGTAGTTAATCTTCACTCTTCTTATTCACCTTCTTCTTCTTTGCCCTTGACTCTCTTGCAACCCTTGCCTGTCTTCTTCTGGTAGTAGCATTTGGCCAGTACACACACACACCGGCAAAACTCTCGGAAGTTGACCTCGCCATCATGGTTTTTATCCATCAACTCAATGGCTTCATCAATGTCATCTGCACTGATTTTATCCTGGAGGATACATTCTTACAGTTAAAGAACAGCGTAAAATGCACAAAAGCACCCCTGAATGGTGTGTAAGAAGCAGGAATATGTAAGTATTTTTATGAATAGATGTGCACATCATGTAAAGTGGGTGCTTTGAGTCTCTTACTTTTAACTCAGGGCTTTGTATTTCTTGCTGCAGGACCTTCTTGAACTCATCTTTGTTTAATTGGCGTTTCTTGCCTCCATCATCAGCATACTCCAGAAATATATCAACAATGTTCGTGATGACTTGTTCCAGACGAGCCATGGCTGAAAAAAAGATTGATACTGATTGTGAGTAATTTAACAGAGTTAAAACATACTGGTTGAACAGAAAATACCTCCTGCAATTACTTTTGCAGACATTTTATTGTCAAACCTTATGAGGTGTCTTGACAGTTGTTGTAAGACTGATGTTTGTAGACATGAGCATAGGACATAAAAGTCAGAGGTTCAAAATGCTCAGAGCTATGTGTGAGCACTGAATAAAGCTTAAATAAACAACAACAACTCAATATGAATGAATATGTTTGCAGCTTAATGGACAACATCTTGGCATTCCAATTGCATTTTTCATGCTCAGCAGCTATTTTCTTTCTTTCCACAAAACTCCCTTCCTCGACATCTTGCTTTCATCAGTACTCACCTTCGAATTAACGTTCCCCAAGAGAGATCCCGTCCGTGTCACCAGCTGTCCCAGATGAGACTGTTGTCAGACTGAGAGGAGAGCCTCCTCTTAAAGAGCAGACATACACTGCGGCATGTACACACACACACACACACACACACATACACACGCACACACACACGCACACACATCAGCAATGACTCATGCCCTGGAAATATATTCCATGTAAACTAACTTGTAAACTAACTAGTTCTGTCTCACCACTGTGCCACACTAAAGCAAATATTAACGAAAGACAATGTTTTGTTTGTGTTTTAAAATGGTTGCAGTTGTTGAAATTGCCTATGAGTTTGTGTTGGTGAACAGATGTAGTCGATCATCTAAGGCAAGGCAATACTTCTCTTCATTGAGGAGCGGCTCAGTTTAGCTTTCAGGAAAAAATATGTCAGAGGAAATGGAAAATTACAGTGAGTGGGCTTTATCGCTGCCCAAAATGGTGGGTTTAAGTCAAAGCCGTGTGTGTGTGTGTGTGTGTTTGTGTGATTGTTTATAAGTATTTTGTCTCTGTGTGCATGCACATCCTATCCTGTGTGCCCTTGAGGTTTGCTACAGTTCTATATTAATAGGCCAATATTTCAATTTCCATTTTCAGCACTTAAGACATTTTGTAAATATGGGTGGTGATGAAAATACAGTGCTTCATGCTACTCTAGCTACCATTTCAAAGCTTTATTTTTTACTTTAAAAACTCTGGCTTTTGAACAGCTAAGAAATAATTAAGTGTTTGAGCCAAAAGTGCCAGTTTTAAACTTCTATTTTTTTGCTTAGTCATATTGGAATAAAGTTGAATACACTTTTGAATGCATGTTTCTAACTTAAATGGATCTGTGGTTGCTGAATATTTACATCTGCGCCTGCCATCATCACTGATAACAATGGAAAGTGAATCTCCTACTTTAGTTCAACTGATCTAAATAAATCATAAGCAGTTAGTCAGCTGAGTATGAGTCTCAAAGTACGTTAGTGTGAGTGTCTTGACTGTGTGCTTGAACATGTTGGATTCTGACGCAGGTCCCTCCCATTTATCCTGCTCAACTGTTATGTAACTCAACCTCCATTTTCCACTCATCTGTTCCAAGGCAGCAGAAAGGCTGCATTTTCCCCCCCGTCTCTGCCCCTCTCTTGCCCCCAGTCACTTTTATAGGTCAGTTCAAACTGTTCCTCGCCAGCCTATCTTCACGTTCGCCATATTACTTTCACTTATTGAATACGATCAGATTCTCCTTGCAGGGGAGGAAAGGAAAATAGAGACGATGGGTCATGTGGTGTTAATTACAAAAAAAGTTCCTCTTTCCACACTCTGCTGGCCTGAGGTATGAGCTACAATTTCACTGTTGGAGAGGTTCTGTGCCTCTGCAGTGGTAAGTCTGCACTAAGAACACTGTTTAGAAAAGGTTACTAAGAAATAGCTTGGAACTAGCTTCTTCATATTTGTGTACCCATTCAGTCTCTGAAGTAAGTTTTAAAAGTTAAAGTTAAATTAAAGTTAAAGATTTATAATAACCCGCAACCCTGTAAGCGGTTGACGATGGATGGATATATTATAAATTATACAACTGCATGCTGTTGTAGCTGTGTTCGCTTCGCAATCAAAAAGCTAAAGGTAAGAAACACTGCAAAAACCGAGCTCTCAAAAACAAGGAAAAAAGCATTAAAATGGGTGAAATCTTACTTAAAATCAGAAAAATTATCTGCCAACAGAACAAGAATATTTCACTTGCTACTTAAGGCCAAAAAACTTAAAAGCCGCCTGGTAAGAAGAAATATCTTGTCAGAAAAAAACAAGTATATTTTACCTTTAATTAAGATAATTAATCTTACTAAGATTTTAGTTTTTGCAGTGAAGGAGGTAACGTGTATTCCCATTGTCAAGTTCAGTGTAATGCAGGCTAAACTTTTCAAATAATTATACTCATAAGTCTTACAAGGGACTTGGGAGAATACAAATATTCTGTTAAATGCTCTTGTAGGAACTATTAAACTTAAAATGCATATGCACCTGGCTGCTCAGTCCGGCCAGTCAGTTGCACAGCAGTAATGTGATCATCATGGCTTCTGCACCATCATTAATGGACACTTTGTCTTTGTGGATACTAATGCCACAACATCTACACCACACCACACCACATCACATTCTTTAACACAATATTTAGCACGTCTAACCTCCATTCAACTGATGTGCTTTGTTGGGACATAAAAAAAGTGTACAATTTGTATTTGTATGTTGAAATCTGGCCTAACACACATGAAACCTGAAACCAGCAACATTTACTTTTTTAAAACAGTTTATTATCCTCACTCAATCCTCACTAGTGGAGGACTCCTGTGTGAACCACTGTCTGTTTTTTTTAAATAAGAGTTTTGTGACATCTAGTGGTGAATTATTGACAATACATAACCTCAAGCTTAAAGGACCAAATCACCAATTTTTAACACTATGTCAATGTGCAGTGGCAAAGGATGAGATGTTGGCTGAGCTGCGTTCACCCCCCTCCCCCCCAAAGAGTACATTCAGCTTTAACTACATTTTTGATATTGAAAGTCTCAACGTCTTATTGTGGCATCCAAACCGCATTTCTAAAATCCCAGAAAAATGACTTGTTGAACTTGTGGCAATCACTATTTAATGGATAAAAACAAGAAAGGCACTGAAACTGCATTTTCAACAGTATAAACTGTGTTGTTTAAATGATATTCTAATGTGAGATCCTGCTGGCATACCTTCTGTTATTCGGATGATTAACTTAAGTAAGTAGGTGAGTCAGTAGCCACATTCTAAACTGGCTGTCCAACAGTAATGATTGACTGCATGTTTGATAACTTATATTTCATTTGTCACAGTAGGAAAAGCACAGGTGTAAATGCTAAAACTAATGATGCCTGAATTCTGTTTTGCTGCTTTGATTTCATACTCTTCCACTTCTCTTTCCACACTGTCACAGCTTACAGGGACAGAACAAAGCCACCATTAATGTTGTTGGTAACACCTGGGCTTTTCCCACTATGACACGTCAAAATGTCACACCTGTAGCCTACAGACCAAATGGATCACCCAATGGATTCAGCACTGACTTTATAATCATTAATTTTTAGTTTTACAGCATCATAGACACGTTTATTTCCCCCTTTCATGTATTTTAGGGTTTGTGTGTCCTCTTTTCACAGCAAGATTTTTCTGCCGGTAAAGCTATCCCCAAAAAGACATTTTGCTGTCATTGACCACATGACTTTGGATTTATGTTTGTGTTGTATGTTTGTAATGTAACATTAAAAGCATTTACACTGTGGAAGCTGGGGACATGTCCCCACCACATTTTGAAATGGCTGATTTTGTCCCCATGACTTTTTAAAAGTTTAAAAGACTTTTTAAAACACGAGAAGATGTTCACAACAACAGTTTGGCCTTCCTGGACTGCGCTGTACACATTGAAGAGGACAGGAGCCTGCAGATTGGTGTTTACAGAAAACCCACACACACAGACCAATACCTACTCTTCGATTCACACCACCCACTGGAGCACAAGCTAGGGGTCATGAGAACACTGCACCACAGAGCAGAAAACATACCAACAAGCGCCCAAGCCAGAGAGAAGGAACAGAACCACCTGAAGGGGGCACTTACAGCCTGTGGATACCCTAAATGGGCTTTTGTGAAGACAGCCACAAAATCCAAGAAGAACAAAACTACAGGGGAGGAGGAAAAGAAGGTCAAACGCAACAACATTGTGATTCCATATGTGTCTGGAGTATCAGAGAAACTCAGAAGGATTTTTAACAAACATAACATCCCTGTGTTTTTTAAACCCAAGAACACACTAAGACAGATGCTGGTACACCCCAAAGACCGCACACCCAAACACAAGAAAAGCAATCTAGTGTATGCGGTCCAATGCAGTGAGGAATGCACAGACCTGTATATTGGGGAGACTAAACAACCACTACACAAACGCATGGCTCAACACAGAAGGGCCAACTCCTCAGGTCAAGACTCTGCAGTCTACTTACATCTGAAGGACAGAGGACACTCGTTTGAGGACCACCAGGTGCACATTTTAGACCGAGAAGATGGATGGTTTGAAAGAGGTGTCAAGGAAGCCATCTACACCAGGGTTGAGAAGCCGTCATTGAACAGGGGAGGGGGTCTACGCCACCACTTATCCCCCACTTACAATGCTGTCCTTTCATCACTTCCCAGGAAACTCAACAAACGTAACCTATTGGCCTCAGGTGAAGATACCAACGATGGTCGTTCAGTCTTGGCCACAGGTAGTCTCAACGACTGTAACGACTGTCGTCACAGCAACAAGGAACACTAACGAACCAGCGGTATCGATGACCCGGGATAACGACCCCACTGAGGTTAAATAGCTGAGTTTCCCTGCCAGTCAGTCAGAACTGAAGAAGTCCTTTGGATAAGGGACGAAACGTCTTCCAGTAGCTTCAACCAAGTCCAGTTGCCCTTCATTTTAACCTTCGTTGGATAACTATGACCTGGATGACTGAGAATCTTCATAGACAGACTTTTTAAAAGCATTTGTTAAAATTTTTCTGAAAATAGCTTGCACCAAAAAATGCTTACAAATAAATGAAAATACTTTGGGAAAGGTTTATTTGTGCGATAAGAAAACATGCAAAGCAATTTAAATATAAAAGAAACAAATGTGATCATCCAAAAACGTAACAGGCTGCTGATTAGTGCATTATATTCTGTTATATTTTTCTATTAATGAATTGTCACCGGCCAGCTGAATTTTTTGTGTCTCTTTATATAACAACTTAGAAATATAGCTAAAATTCGATCTATGTTAACTTTTAAGGACATGACCATTTTACACGCCTTCATCTCATCACGCCTGGATTATTGCAACAGCCTTTTCACCTGTTTAACCCAAAAATCTATTGATCGACTCCAGACTGTCCAGAACTCAGCTGCCAGGCTTTTAACCAGAACAAAGAAATATGACCACATTACTCCTATTTTAGCTTCATTACACTGGCTCCCAGTATGTTTTAGAATTGACTTTAAAATTCTATTGATCACTTTTAAAGCTCTTCATGGCCTCTCACCTTGTTATATTTCTGACCTTTTAGTCCCATACGCACCAGCACGTACCTTGAGATCCTCGGGCAGAGGTCTGTTGTCTGTTCCAGAGTCTCGACTGAAAACTAAAGGGGACAGAGCGTTTGCTGTCAGGGCCCCGAGGCTCTGGAACAGCCTGCCTGAGGAAATCAGGTCGGCTGAGTCAGTGAACTCTTTTAAGTCCCTTCTTAAAACATACTTTTATAGGAGAGCCTTTCCCGATCTTATTTTACTTTATTTTATCCCTTTTATTTTATTGTATTTTATGTTTTCATGCTCTTATCTTGTTTTTTGTATTATTCTTTACACTTGTTAAAGCACTTTGTAACTTGTTTTTGAAAAGTGCTCTACAAATAAGGATTATTATTATTATTATTATAAATTAAGACATTTCCACCCTAAGTTGGAGCAGACCCTCCACTCATAGATTTCAGCATTTCACATTTCTTCAAAATAGTGTTAAAAATCTCCTGAACTTGTTTCTGAGCATTGTCAAGCCTCGTGACACAAGTGTATCATTGTGTCCCTAATCTGAGCCCTTATGTCCCCACCACTTTTCAACACAAAGTGACGCCCTTGCTTTTTGGCTACCAATATCTATGAAATGCCATACTGGTTGGTGCATGTGGTCCCTTCAGGGATGTTCATACTTAAAATAAAAAGCCTGCCAGGGCCACATATGTGAGATAATAAAAGAATGTGCATGGAACTTGAAAACAGGGGGATGCGCGATTTGGCATCTAAACTGGGGAAGGGCCATGAGAGAAACACTACTGTCTCCAAGAACCATAAACCTTCAATCCCTACCAAATGTACGCATTTGGCATGCTTATTTAGTATAACCCTAAACCCTAACTTGTGAACTCATCTAAGACCAGCGCTTCCCCGTATTGAATCATTTACATACTGTAAAAAAAAATTCCACCTGAACTGAATAGTCAGTGAGTATTTATGGGTAAAATTATGTGTTTCAGATGTGAACTCAGTATTCTCAGTACTATAATGGTTCCATGTGTTCAAGAAATAGATAGCAGTTTTTATAAAACTATATGCAACCAGAAGAAAGCTTCATCAAGAATTAGAATAAGTGTTTTGTACCAATATGCTAAAAGAATAATAAGGCAGACAGAAGGGAAAGTCTTGTCAATGGTAGTTTTTACTTTTGGATCTGACACACATTTGTGCTATAAAAAAGGCAACATCATTATTAGCCTTATTTGCCCATCACTTCTTGCTCTTCTTCGCCTGGAGCATGTATAACTTCTCACAGGCCATTGAGAGGCCGGCGACGAGGGGAAGAAATTCTTCAAAGTCCAATTTATCATCTTTGTTTTGGTCCAAATCTTTCAGGATGCTGTCCACAGTTTTGGGGTTCGACTGGCTCTAAAGAAGCAATAGCAAGAAAGAGAAGTTCAGGGTGCAAAGTGCAATAAGTTACAGTATCTATACTGAGGACAGAGATTAGATTTGATTAAAGATTCTTACTTTCAGGAAGGTGGGTAACTCAGTCTCAACTAGCTTTTTCAGTTCCTTCTTGCTTAAGGTCTTTCCATCGCCGTCTGCATCAGCATAGCGGTGGAATATCTTAATCAGGGTCTCCATGCAAGTCTCCAACTCAGTCATGGTTGCAGAAGCAGGTGCTGAAAGGAGGAAAGATGTGTTTGGGTTTAAATTTAACAATAATTATACTTTTTTTTCCTGACTACAGGTATCTGACAGCTGTTGTAAGTTACTGTGCAGAATAATATTTTACATATAGATAAATAAGCATTATGAGTGATGCTCTGCAATAGCTTCAAATTCCAAACATTATAAGATTGGCTCAAATACATATTAAAGTATAAATAAGTGTAATTCAATATTATTGTTGTTGTTGTTGTTGTTGTTAATGGGCCATTCTGCATGTTCAGCACTTTTACTTTTTGTAAGTAAAGTGTTATGAAAATACATTTGTATTGTTACTTAAGTAAAATGTTTAATGCAGGACTTCTAACAGTGTTTCTTCTTCGGGTCATGAGTACTTCTGCACTGTGGTAGGCCTACTGAAACTTGTATTGAAGTAAAATATCTCAGCGCTTCTTGCTCCACTAATGCTTCTTCACCCAAAACTAACTAACAACTATATTGATGAAGTGATGATGTGGGTGTTGGTTTTACTGGCACTCAAAGCAAATTCTTCGGGTACTACATCATTTTCTGGCGCATGGCTAACTAAAATCCTTATCTCAAGGCTCCAACTCTCCCTCACATTCTTCCTTCCCTTTTCCTTTTACCCTTTTCTGGATGGAAAAAACGACACATACAAAAATGAAAGCCACAGAATGGTGAAAGATCTTGAGGGAAAGCTAAAAAACTGACTAGCAGCTACTTGTCCGAAGTGGAAAGTCCTGCGTAATGCGCCCCAAGCCCACCCAAGAAAACATGTTGAGTACAATTATATAACGTTAACCTAATTTGAAGAGAAGCGTTTCCATGTAGCGTTCACGTCTCAAGCTACATACAGCAACTGAGATGAACAGGCTAATCTTCAGTTTTCATACTAACCTATAAGTTTTTTTGTCTAAAACTCACGCAACTTAGAAAAGACCACGATACAACGGAAACACAGAAAAGTGAATGTTGAAACAATTAAAATGAACTTACCAGAACACAAAGAGGCAGAAACTGTAGTTTGAGATTCAGTGAAGATGCAGGGGCTCACTGAAAGTGTATTCAAGAATTTATAGTCAGCTAGGCAACGCCCAATTTGATGGAAAGGATAGGGCGGGACATGAAGACAGAAACAGAGAGGGAGCCAAAAAAAATAGAAGCCATGCGCAAATGCCATCGCTGCCCATGTTTTCCCACATGACTGCCACAGCAAGAGGTACCGAGATAAAGCCATAACTCTAAATAGGACACTATCTTTTAATGCCTTGATAGTTCCTTGAAGATTTTTAAGATGATATCATCTCTGTTCAGAAATTACCAGGTCCAACTTCAGTGCCCATTAAATCTAATATTATTCATAATCAAACCATCAAACTGGCAGCTCAGCATAATGACGCAAAGCAGTGGAATAACAGGTGTAGGAAGCTGGGACATGATGCCTATGGACAAGCCTGGGCCTCTGCAGACTTCCTGAGTCAAGATCTTTTGGCAACACTGTGGTCTATGGGCTCTGGTGGCTTCATAATCTTCTATTACAAATGCTCCCCCTGGATGTTTTACAATAGCCACAGCTTCTCAGATTTCAAACAACCAGCTAACATGAAATTGACACTCTGGTGAAAACAAGGAGCAAGTTATGTCATATTAATCACCTTCTTTAAGCCTTTATTTATCTAAGGAAGTTTAACTGTCTATCAGGACACTGACAGTCACACATGGAAGACACCTAGCACACCCAGTATGGTATGTTGGCCACTGAGCAGCTTCACTGGAACTAAGCCACCATTGCGCATTAAAAACAAAATATCAAAATCTATAAAACATTTTTAAAACATTTGACATGAAAATCTGTCATACTTGTACTTTTTTTACCATCCCGAAGAGCATCACCTTGACAAGATAAGTATAACTAACACCCTCTTTCAAGTAGACAATTAACTGCATGTTTTCACAGGATTGTTGTTGAACACTTACCCCATGGCTATATCATCTCTAAACAATACCTGAAAGTTCTCACAGAAAGATCTGCTTCAAGATTAAACATTGTGTACATTGCCATCGTATATTCACACACTTGTATCAGTGCACAACCAGTGTACTTCTGATGACCACAACACAGCTGTGGTTCAGTTACGTTATCAGGGGCATTTTGTCTACAGCTGGTAGAAGAGGAAGAGGATCAGGCCATGGTTTCTATCCCTCCTCTGCCTTTTCCTAAGCACTGTCAATCCGTTCACAATTTTAGGATACCACCACACCTATCATATTTACAACCTGAATAAAACTGGTTCGATGGAATAACAACACATTCAAAGTCTTTTGCAGTTTAATTACAAAATGAATTAAACAAAAAAGCAACTTGATGTGCTGATGAATACACAAAAAACATGATGGGTTGTGATGAGTTATCAATGGAATGTAGATAGTTGTTTGCTTCTTGTTTTTTTTTGGGCTTTACATATACCAGAGATGTTTCTCCATGATTCAAATTGAGATCAATGTAAAAAAAAAAAAACAACAACAAAAAAAAACTGTCATTGTAATGTTACAAACTTTAGCACTTTACAAGTAACATTTCCAAACCAAATGTTTATAAGGGTTATGGGTTTAAGAAGTTATTACAAAATATGCAACTGCTGTGTTGCACTGGCCATCAGCACTTGGGTAATATTAACTAATTAACTAGACGCAAGTGGGATCCCAGAGATTCATCAGTTCTTCCTTTTGCCCTTGCTTGCAGCCTTGGCTGGTGTTACTGTGGGAACGGCTGCTTGGTAGAGAGCGGCAGATACTTTGTTGATGTAGTACAGGGCGAAGAGGGAGAATATCAGGCTGGAACAGAAATAAAAGGCAAATCAAAAGGAATAAAATACATTTAGAGACTATTTTTAACTGTGTTGTATGAAGTTGAAGTAGGTGTTTGTGTTCAGTAGAGGTATGGTTACGTACCATGTGGTGACACAGACACGGTGTACCAGACCAGAGGCAAACAGTGACAGGCACAGGCACAACAGAACTGTTGAGAGAATTAATAATACAAGTAAGGAGCAGAGCCTGAATCATATATTAAAGAACAGGTATTGAAGGCTCCCAGATAATGTGTACATATTGTTTGTCAGGTGGTATATTAAATCACAGACCAATTTTAAAAGGGTTCATTCCTTTTAGGAAAGGCTGGCATGATGTTTGGATATGCTTTAATAATCAAGTATGCTGATGTTTCTGTGATTTGCTGAGCAGACGCTGGATTCAGCAAATCACAGGAAAATATTAAGTTAAACAGCATGTAAGCAAAAAAATAAAAGACATTGTGGACTGACTGCATATGTTTGATTTCACTGCTTGCACCACTTACTCTCCGGGAAAATCTTGGCTTGGAATCCTTTCCCAAAAATCAAGTTTTCCAGATTATTAAATGCCTGAAAGTAAAGTTAAGGTGCAATACTCCTCACTGGTTTGGTTACATGTACATCAGGTTAGGCAGAAGATGGGATGCAACATTTTTGCTGGATAATTTGTACACAAAAAGCAACAAACGTAAGGTATGTGCATCAAAAATGGATATAAGCTGACCACAAATAGGATACAGTTAGGGAGCAGATGAAGAGGACTGAGCCCAGGAAACCTCCCAGGATGGTGAGCCACTCAGTAGATCCCAGCTGCTTACTGAACATCTGCATGCCAGCAAATACCAGCACTGACAGCAGACTGGACAGCACTAGAGAGGTGCCTGTGTTCGCCGCTACAAGGCAAAGAAAGGAAGTTTTAATGTATAACGCCTTTCAAACACAGATGCACTTCAAAGTCCTTAACAAAACGAGAAGAGTGAGGCTAGTTGCAGTTTGAAGCATACAGGACACGTCAACCATTCAGACACATAAGGATCAAGTTTTAACAAACAAGCATTGCTTTAAGATTTAGTGCAGTGGGAAGACTTTCGGCTGCATTATATCAATATCATGCAATTTTAAATATCGTCAATTTGGGAATATATCATCTTAAAGTCCAGTAACAGCATCTAACTCTTTATAACGTAACGCCACGTCAGTGTTCGTTCATAAACGCTTCCGACAAGTTGCTGTTAGCTTTGCGCTAAACAACCCACATTAGTAGCAAGAAGCGCGGCTAATGTAACACTCTACACACACAGTATAATAAACAGCATCCTTTTATGTTTTAGATTAGTATATACAATACATATTGCTGCGAGATTGCGGTCAGTCACATGACGAAATCGATTTTTTAACGTTAACGTTAGCGTTAACTAACGTTAGCTAGCTTGACCATAAGAATAGATGCTAATAATATCTTACAATAATGTAAATTGAGGTTTTGGTGGTGAGATTACTTTAATTAGAAATTATTCGTGCAATACATACCCATTATAAAATGGCAATTTAACGCCTTTGTAATGAAACAGAGGTGAATTAGGTTGAACTTCGTTGAGCCAGATGATTGTCCCGGCTGAAGGAACTAAAAACCTCCCTGCCCGGTCCAAATGATAGGTGGCACCAGGGGGCGGAGCCATGAATGCGCCGGTGAGTTGTTAGGACATTTCATTATAAGTCATTATAAGTCATTTTATTGATAAACCACAGTGTTTAAGTAATGGTAAATATATCTCTTATATTAGTTATTCTAGGACTATCTCCTATGCTTCTGGATTTACACAACATGTATTCACGAAGAAATGTAAATATTTCTTCTTTTTTTAAGATCATCTCCTTACCTTATGTCATTAATACACATTGGAATTTACTCAACAGTACCCATGGGAAGACTGTTTCTACTCCCTATCAACTTACAGTGAAGGGGGTTACTTTATAATACAAAGGATTTTAACTCAACTCAAGGAAGATTTAAATGTATTTCTTTTTCCTGCACTGCTCAACAGTGTCATATCTTTTTGGGGGGGGCTAATATCACACTAGCCCCACCATTCAAATGGGTGAAGGATGAGTTATTTTTACACAGCACAAACTTTGAAAGAGGCAAAAATAGACTTGTGTGAAAAGAGGGTTCCCCGCAACCCTATACACAGGATAAGTGGTTGGCGATGGATGGATGGACAAGAGGGTTCAGAACGAAAAGAAGAAATTTAAGAAAAAAAAGTACAAAATATATTTGGGATTACAATAGCATTCTAAGACTTTCCATGGACATACTGAGAACAACAGAAAACCACATCAATGTTCACCGACAAATGAGCACTTTATTTCTTGACAATTACATTCTGGCACGCACCGTTTCTAAAAGAACCACTGTACAAATTAAATGTAAACATAATAACATATATGCATCCATTTCACTCAAAATATATAAAAATATTTAGAGAACATTATGGACAGAGAGCAGGTTGTATATTCCGTTGATGTTTGCTGGTGTAGTGTATGCACATATGTCAGTTAATCATTGTTTTACAGTTCATTCCTCTAACATCATTAACAAATAACAGACCTTCTGTAGCCACAGTAGCTCTTGATACAATGAGACAGATGTCCAATCCACACTAATTTGTAACATTTAACATCAGGACTATTTTTCATAACGGCTTCTTCTTCAGTCCAAAAACAGCTATAAACAGAAGAATCTCCACAAAAGCAGGCAGCACACTAGAGGGAGAGACAGACACAGACAGAAATGTAGAGAGAACCTTTGAAGTCAGTGTCATGGCATTCATAGTACATCGATATTTCAATGTTTATAGTGGCTCTATCACTTTGCTCTCACATGCATGCACATCAACACACACGCACGCACGCACGAACGCACACACACACACACACACACCTGCAGATGGCAAAAATAACCCAATATGTCCAGCATTCCCACTGCTCAAACACAAAGAAAGACAAGGATACGGATGCGCTGCAGTGGACAGCCAGTGCTGGTTACAATATGTGTCAGGGAATAAAATGCTTTTGGAAAAATAAACACACAATATTAAGTATATATACACTAACCTGCAAATTGCAAGGATCCACCAGTAGATGTCACACTCCCACTGCTCAAATAGAAAGAAAAGGAGCACTACTGAGGCACTGGAATGGGCTCCTGTAGCTATGGTGGGCAAAGATACAGGAGTTTGGAGTCATGGAATTAACTCTAGACTAGAATTACTTTTTAATATTTCTTATCTATTTTTAGACTTTGATATATTTAGAGGGGTTCTCAAGACAATTTAGGCTTTGTCCAGGTGCCATTGCACTTGCTGCTCTAATCTCATGGCTTTTTCTGCATGGAAGCCACATATCATCATCTCAGTTACTAGTGAATAGATTAAGATTTTTTTAAAGATTAGATTTTTGGCCAGTTTGCCCTTATTGGACAGTTGGTAGTGTAGAGTCAGACAGGAAACAACCGAGGAAAGGAGGGTGTAACAATGAACAAGCGTTCCTGGCTGGAAGTGAATCAGGGATACTGGATGAAGGGATGAACTGTGACCATTCACCTACCAGGGCACTCAATTGGACATAATTTTAGACAATAAAAGATATTAACTGCAAGAGCTTGGTTGATCTTGGTTCTTTTCACCTATAGACATAGCAACTGTATCATTATCATTAAGCTAGGGCCACAACTAACGATTATTGTCATTATCAATTAATCTGACGATTATTTTGTGGATAAACTGATCGTTGCATGTTTCCCAAAGCCCAATGTGACATCCTCAATTCTCTTCATTTGTCCACAACCCATATATGTTCAGTTTACTGTCATAGAGGAGTAAAGAAGTACATAATAAAAAAAAGATGACATTACAGAATTTGGACGTCTTTTTCCTTAAAAAAGGACTCAAAGCGATTATCAAAATAGTTGGCGATTAATTTAATAGTTGAAAACTAATTGATTAATCAACTAACCATTGCAGCTCTATACCAAGTATCATCAATGAGGGGTCCAGAGTCAGTGTAAAGGATACATAGGAGACCTTGGCTGCAGTTGAACATGGACACTCCTGAGAAGAACCCAGCCAACTCTATAGCAAACAGGCCGAGGGTGACTGCCAGGGCCACAACCAATCTGGAGCAGAGAAACATATTAGAGGGTGTGTGTCAAATTATTTCTTACCGTGTTGTGTGTACGCGTTTGTCAAATGTTTTCTTACTTGCTGTCTTCATTGTCATACTGCTCTTGCGTGAAATCCAAAGGCAAACAAGCCTTTACATTGTTTTCCTGTGAAACAAACATTTCAAACTGCTCAGAATGAAAACACTATGAAACAGTGATGAATTGTAAATATATATGGTGACGTCACATAACTAGCCATCACGAAAGTTGATCCTAAAACGCATCTTCTTAACTCAATCGGTCTGTTTTGTTTATAGTGTATTCTCTAAACTGTAGCCTGTGTTTTGTTCTTTTATTACTGTATTATTGTGTTATAGTATTATTATATAAGTAAGCACATCGTGAGCATTGTAACAATCCAGAGTCAAATTCCTCGTATGTGTACACATACCTGGCAAATAAAGCGTGAACGAGTTTTACTTACCCTCGACCAAAAGATCGTGATCACTATAACAAGGTGAGCAATGATAGTCAAGAATCGCGCTGGGACAAGACTGCTGACAGCCGGCATGTTGAGAAACTATCACAACCAGTAACGTTAACCTAAAATCCAATGCGCAAAAAATTGCGAGGTTATCCACGGCTATTCAAATACGTCTGGCAGCTAAACCAGGTTAGATTGTTATGTTAGCGTGCTTTGCTCACTTAGCTAACTTTATCCAAGACGAACATAAACAGTGCTCGACGTTGAACGTTAGACGCAGACAAACTGAATTTAGCGAACATATCGCTACTTCAACTAATATTTACTATACTATCAACATAACCAACAACAGATGGCTACAACTTTCACGTTGCTACAACATCCGATGACACCAACTGAGGCCTGTGCATTTATGATTACAGATCGGTCTCACCAACAACCAACATTAAAAGGTTCCGGACACGGACAACAATTGAGAGAGGACCGCCATCTAACGACAACTGAAGGGACAGGGTACAGAGAGAGACACCTACCTCAAAAAAATAGCTAGGTTTATTAGAGAAACTGAAATGCTGATTATCTAGGCTTTTGTGAGTAAACAGGAACGAAGCGTTGCTTTTAAAAAAAATATTTTTCTTGTAAAAATACAGTGTATCAACCATTATGCGCACGCAGTCAGCCAAACTCTCCATTTGGCTTCTCTCACTGTCTTCATGTTATTATTAGTTTAACTTTTCCTTTGCTCTGTCAGACTGTATCAGCGCGATAGTGTCAATGAGTACATCTTTCTGGAGAGAATAAAATTACTAAATCGTAACGTAAAAGTGTTCCTTTTGTTTATAACCAATGGAAATAACGTGTTGGGATCCCTCTAGACTAAAAGTCCGTGATAATCAAAAGGGAAACAATGCTCTATATCGTTATTCCAGTCCAGATACTTTGATGCTTTGTCGAAACAAGAGACATGGTATGAGAATATGCGATACAAAGTTCAAACTATGAAATACCAAAAGGTAGTGGCAAACCTCTTCATCCAATCATACCGCAGTTGTTCTCAGCATCAAATCATAAGTTTAACCCTATAGTTTAACCATGCAGCCATTTAGTAGAGATTTTTAAAAAATCGCACATAATATTTTCTCTTGTCAATCATGTTACTTAGATGAAAAAAAATCCTGCCCGGAAATCACTGGAAATAATGAATACACAAAACAAACAAATGCTTAAAACAAGTAAATCATTTCTGTAAGCTAAAAGTGAGTTATGTTGGCTTTTACCAATAAAATCTTTCAGAAATGTGTTTGAGTCAGCTAGAAGAATCAAGCACAGAGTTTATTATTATTATTTTTTAACAAATTGATAGCAGGCATGAGACTAGGCCTGTAGCATTTATCTAAATTTAACTATGTTATGGTTCAGGATCATTTTATAAAAAGATCTCTGAGGTGGCTGTGGTATTACTTGTCTCCTGAGGCTGACGCGGCCCTCTAAAGTCTGCTGACATGCTCTACAGACCAACACCAACAGGAACTGATGGTGCTCCATGATGATGATAAGGTATCTATAGGTAGAAATTTGGAAGGGATTGTTGCCCTATTACCCACCAATCAATAATCGAAGGACATTTCCACTATTGTTAACATTTTGTGGACTGTCTGAGTTTTTGTCTTTGTGACAGCCCTCAGTAATAACAAAGTCCTTATAAATGTCTAACGTAAAGTTATTTAAACGTAACGTTAAACAGAGATGAGTGCTTGGTCTAACAGGAGAAAACTGCCGGAATTTTCCAGAGAAAAGATCAATATTATTTTAGAGAAAGTGATGTCATGTGCAGTTCAAGGCTGGTAACTGCACTATGGGGAGAAAATTATGAAAGAAGCCCTGCTAATTTGAGACTTTATTTTCTCTGTTTGATTCATAATGAATGTAGCCTAATACACTTTATTTTAAAGTCACAAAATTTTAAACGCAACACTTTTGTTTTTGCCCCAACTCATCATGAGCTGAACTCAAAGATCTAAGACTCTCTATATGTAAACAAAAGGCCTATTTCTCTCAAATATTGTTCACAAATCTGTGTTAGTGAACATTTCTCCTTTGCCGAGATAATCCATCCATCTCACAGGTGTGGCATATCAAGATGCTGATCAGACAACATGGGTATTGCACAGGTGTGCCTTAGGCTGGCCACAATAAAAGGCCACTCGAAAATGTGTAACCTAATAAGGTAAGATTAACACAACAACCAATGTCAATTAAGGTTATACAGTCTATGGTCAATGAATTGCTTATTTTTTAAATGATCACGATCAAACCTACAGCTAGCTAACTTAAGTAACATATGCTAACTCTTCGCTCCAGCTACAAAAACAAACAGCTAATGTTTAATTAAACAACATGCACTGTCATATCAAAAACACACAGTCATTTAGTTGACAAACTTTGACATTTCAACACTTAATGTTAATGTTACCTTAACTGAGTCAAACATCAGAATGACACAGCTCGAAAAACCTGAATTGACAGCAGGGGAGACCGGGTATGGTTGCAACATGTGAAGAGTTGTAGCATCACCAATTCCACCAGTTACAGATAAGACAGGAGTTAGGTGATCATATCAGTATTTTCCTACTTCCTCCCCAATCAGGCATGGTGGTTGTCAAGTCTAGAAACAGGTACATTCAGAATATTTAGAGAAAAAACTGATTATGCATGTAAGAAAGTAAATTTGACCAAGACTATATTTTGTTTAGTATCTATACTATAACAGATAAAATTGTTTGATTTATATTAGATTGAAATGTAGTGTCTTAGGCAACATGTGATGCATTTTTTCCTTTCTAATTTCAAACCTCTATGCTATGCTACAGCTAGATAAACATTGGCCTACAGGGGTGGGTTGGGTTGTAACACTTCTTTAAAAAGTGCTATACATACAACTAGGGACTTTCTTGATTTTAATATTTTACGGAGTGCCCTTTGAAGTCTGGGTCCACCAAGCCTGCACTCCAGGGGAACCAGCAATCATTTGTCAGCACTGTGACCAGTATTCCACATGTTGTTCACATGTTGGTGTGTTTATCAGCACTCTGTCTTTTCCATACGCCGTCTCCGCTGGTGGAGAGGGCAGAGAAGTGTACGGGCAGCTTGTGAGAAATTCCAGTGCGCAAGAAAAAGTCCCACTATGCCACAGAGTAAAATATAGAAGTGCTAGTACTGCGTAACAGTGAGTACTGGCCCATTTTAAGCACCGACTGTGACTCTGATGAAGAATATAAACACATTGACACATCTTTTACCTGTTTTTGAAGCGCATCATATAGTGTGGCATCTATTTTTGTTTTTTTTGTCTTATTGTTACAACTTACCCCAGGATGTGTTACAACCTATTATTGTACCTAGTATTGGAGTATCCAACAAAGGTTAAAATCAAGGGCAACTGGACTTGGCTGAAGATACTGGAAGACGTTTCGTCCCTCATCCAAAGGACTTCTTCAGTTCTGACTGACTGGCAGGGAAACTCAGCTATTTAACCTCAGTGGGGTCGTTGGCCCGGGTCATCGATACCGCTGGTTCGTTAGTGTTCCTTGTTTCTGTGACGACAGTCATTACAGTCGTTAAGACTACCGGTGGCCAAGACTGAACGACCATCGTTGGTATCTTCACCTGAGGCCAATAGGTTACGTTTGTTGAGTTTCCTGGGAAGTGATGAAAGGACAGCATTGTAAGTGGGGGATAAGTGGTGGCGTAGACCCCCTCCCCTGTTCAATGACGGCTTCTCAACCCTGGTGTAGATGGCTTCCTTGACACCTCTTTCAAACCATCCATCTTCTCTGTCTAAAATGTGCACCTGGTGGTCCTCAAACGAGTGTCCTCTGTCCTTCAGATGTAAGTAGACTGCAGAGTCTTGACCTGAGGAGTTGGCCCTTCTGTGTTGAGCCATGCGTTTGTGTAGTGGTTGTTTAGTCTCCCCAATATACAGGTCTGTGCATTCCTCACTGCATTGGACCGCATACACTAGATTGCTTTTCTTGTGTTTTTGTGGTCTTTGCGGTGTACCAGCATCTGTCTTAGTGTGTTCTTGGGTTTAAAAAACACAGGGATGTTATGTTTGTTGAAAATCCTCCTGAGTTTCTCTGATACTCCAGACACGTATGGAATCACAATGTTGTTGCGTTTGACCTTCTTTTCCTCCTCCCCTGTAGTTTTGTTCTTCTTGGATCTTGTGGCTGTCTTCACAAAGGTCCATTTAGGGTATCCACAGGCTGTAAGTGCCCCCTTCAGGTGGTTCTGTTCCTTCTCTCTGGCTTGGGCGCTTGTTGGTATGTTTTCCGCTCTGTGGTGCAGTGTTCTCATGACCCCTAGCTTGTGCTCCAGTGGGTGGTGGGAATCGAACAGTAGGTATTGGTCTGTGTGTGTGGGTTTTCTGTAAACACCAATCTGCAGGCTCCTGTCCTCTTCAATGTGTACAGCGCAGTCCAGGAAGGCCAAACTGTTGTTGTGAACATCTTCTCGTGTGAACTTGATGTTACTGTCCACAGAGTTGATGTGTTCTGTGAAGGCTTGCACTTCCTGGCTTTTAAACTTTGTTCTGGTAGTCAGCTGTGTTGACCTGGATGACTGAGAATCTTCATAGACATCTTGCTTAGTATTGGAGTAGGTTGTGACAAGGGAACACAATGCATTAGACATCAAGGTTGAGGTCTATGGTATTTTTGTAGAGGACTGAATTGGTGCCATTTGTAGTGAACAAATGTTGTTACATTGTATAAAAGTTTGAGAACTCTAGCTACAAAATACAGCGAGTCATAGTTGCTGAAAGAAAGTGTTACAACCATACCCGGTTTCCCCTAGTTTCCTGTATTAGCCCCGCCTCCATTAATATCACACTAAAATTCTGGACACGGTAAATGGTGGTTTAAAGGTGCATTCAATCGAAGGTCATCAGACAACGTTATAGATGGATCATATTCATCTTGCTCCACTGATCCTGCTGTCTCGTGTTTGAACTGTATCGGCAATATGTTATAGCAGCCCTATTCATATATTATTAAAATTTAGTTTGACCTCTTTTAAGCAGTGAAGTGACCTGGGCTCCAATTTCAATCTCTTGTGGCCGTTTTGGAGCACGTTCCAAACAGGTTACAAATGGCTTGTGATGGCCGGACTGGACACATACTGGTACAGATGTTTTTTGCACATTACTGGTGGCTGGTTCATGTGGCAAGAACATGAAGCTGTTTATAGGTCATAAAAGGCTCACTGAATGGTTAGATGAGGATAAAAATGATGCTTTGGCCTCATTACCAAATCTCAACCCAGCGTTTGGAGCATTACGTTAACAGTACTCTCCACCACCAAAAAAACAAAAATGAGGGAAGGATGCTGATCCCAGCTGTGTATTAGCAAGTATCATTGAAGTTGTTCCCTGTAGTGGTCAGCTGTTGAGTCTCGTGGTGACGCAAATACCTTACTGAGACAATTTGTTTACAAAAACCCACCAAAAGGTACACTATAAACCCCAAAAAGTTCAGAATACTCACAATATTTGTGGAAACTGATTACCTCAAGCCTTTATAGTAGTGGTAATAATATTTGAGTAAACCTTAACTTAAATACATTTTTAAAAAACATTTAATTTCTGCATACTAAATTACATTGACTCACTGATGCTTATTAAAATGAAATTCCACTAATTCTTTACTCAATAAATGTAATTGTGCACAACTTATACTCAACAAAAAAAATGTATTGTGCTAGACTCAAATACCAATGGAAACTTAAATTACTACTACTCAACTTAAAATGCCCATTTTCAGATAGTAGTCCAGAAAAATACAAATACAACTCGATTATTACAATTCAAATTCTCTTTATTAGTATCAAAACCTTAAACATCTGTCATTTCTACATGTAACAGACAAAAAATAAGGCACATCTTGCATAAAGCTGAATGTGTCACAAATCGTCGTGTGTGCTGGCAGGAACAGGTTTTAGGACCCAAACGCAGGACACAGAGGTAGAGCAGGTACAGTTTCTGGGTATTTATTTAAGCCTACAGAACTTACGGCAGAGTCCAAACAAAGGTTGTCCGCAGAGCAGCAAAGCACAGTCATAAACAAATGATCCAGGGGAAGACAGAATAAAGGATAATCCAACAAACTTGGTAGCAGAGGCAGGCAAGCAAGCAAGCAAGACACATGGCAGTGGATGAACACACAATCAACCAGCAACAGCTGAACAGAAGACACACACATTTAAAACACTGGCTAACAAGGAGGGCGGGAGCACAAACAGGTGATACTAATAATGACAGCAGACAGACACAGACAGGCAGGGTGGTGAACTGACAGGAACACAGACAGATACCAAACAGGCCCAAACTAACTGAACTACCAACAAGCCCACAGACAAATACCAACAGAAATATAAATGCATATAAACAGACATACAGGGTACAAAAGACCAAGGACATAAGACAAGAATCCAACAGGAACTCAAAACACAGAACCGACAAGCAGGCAGAGGAATACTGGAGGGAACAGACAGAACACTTGACAGGCAGACATGGGGCAAAATAACCAACACAGACAGAACACATGTAACAAAATACCACACCAGAAACTAACTCAGACAATAACAGAAACCCATGTAAACAGACAAACACCGACCAACTATAACACAAGGATCATAACAGACAAAACCTAAATGAGAACACAGAACTAGAACACAGAGTACCGAGCAGACTAAACCAAAATGATGCAGAGAAAGAACTAGAAGCAAATACTACGACATGAACTAAGGCACAGGACTGGGAACAAAAACATGGAACCAAAACCGAGTAAATAAACAGATACTGAACTGACAAAACAATAACTCAGAGAAACTCAAAACACAGACTATATAACTGATACTGGACACAGGATAGAACCCAAAACAATTAGACAGATACTTAACAGACTATAAATAACATGACTGACTGAAAACAACCAACTGACCAAAACAGAACAGACACGCCCACAGTGTGACAGAATAGACTAAGTAATTGACTGCTTGATCAGATAATTAACCAGCAACAATTTTGATAATCAATGTTGAACATTCTCTATTTCAAGATTCTTAATGAGATTTTTTTAATCTTCATCTAATTGAAAGTTCTTTTTACTACTTACTTTACTGTGTTTTGTGGAAAAAGCAACTATGCATAATTTTATTCCATCAGCAGCACTTTTACTTAAATAATACAAAAGGGAGCTTTAAATGTGGAGTTTTATGGAATCATAAGCAAATAAAGATTGTTTAAATAAGAATTTCCACACTATGCAAATTTTTAAGTCAGATAGACGAGGTAATAGAACAATATCAGGGTTTCTGCAGGTTTCACCTGGTCAAATTTAAGACCTTTTTATGACCATTATGAATGAAATTTAAAACCAACTTAAAAAAAGAAACGTAGAAATGAAATGCAGTCACAAAATTGCAGAGTAAATCAATGTATTCAAAAGAGGGTTGAGTGATGTCTACAAAATTGGCATTGGACAATGTCAACAATGAAACACAGGGATGGACCATGACCCTGATAAGCTACTTAATTAACAAGCTGACATGTGGTGCACCTGCTGACTTGAAAAAAATGGACCACCGGTAGAAAAATCCAGGAAAAAAACAAAAGGGTTCTGAGTCCTTTTGGCGACTTTCTAAAACTTAACCTACTGCTGATGGATAAACTCAGGGGAGCAGACAGGGAGACAATAATAAACTAAACCCCAAAAGCTAAACTTTCTAAATAAGTCTACTGTGGTTGAATTAGATCTTGGAAAATTCATTTGTTAGTTTTGATGCTCTCCACAATCATTTTACATTCATTGCGCAGCAAGCTGTTTTGAGCCTCACCACCGTATAATGGCAGGAAAACATATGACCTCAGAATCAATACAGATAGGATAATTCATGTTTGCCTTTTGTGTCTTAATTTACTGCTTTATACATTTGTAGAAATTAACATAAATAGGAAACATGAGAACCACCTCCCTTCTCTATTGTTACTAGCATTTCATTTGTACATCAAAATCCAAAAGAATAATCTCCTCATTAGCTTAAAAAGGACTAATGTTAGTTTGCATCCCTAATTTGCTTAAATGTTACTAATCTCAGCTCCTCCGTGGTCAACACCGTCCATTCTTTTTAATTTAACTATCAAGATGTACAGTAAAGGACAGAGCTGTAACTTCACAACTTAATGCTGATCTTATCCTCCGCTAACTTTCACAGTCACTTTCTGCCACTCTCTTTCTCACAGTCGCTCGCCATTTGAAGGACAAGGAGAGGGAGACAACCATTTGTTGTGTGTTACCCTAGCTTACTGATGATCATTAATGATCGTGTGAAATCTTAATAGCGGCACTCATTCATTAAGCAGTGACAGTAGGCTTCAAATACGTTGCTAGAGACTGGTTTTAAGCCCTAAGATCTGTTTTTCCATCCAAGAACCGATAAGATTGCACTTCCCCATAGTTGAAGAATAAATCTGTTTTATATCTGTGGTACAATCCGAAAGACTTGCGGCAATAACACGGAAGATGCCTGTTGGTCTGTGTAGTCGTAACACATTACACAATTATATTTAGACCAATTTGGGCTGGCGACAGGAAGAACTACACTACCACGGGAGACAAAAACATTCTTGAGCGCTGCGGGGACATGTTAATGAGCATTAGAGGTAGCGTTACATAGACGTTGGAAAATAAATACCTGTTTAAACTTATTTAAGACCTAGAACACAAACGTCAGTGAATTTAATACTTTAAGGCCTTAAATTTTGATATTTTAGACTTTTAAAGACCCTGCGAAAACCTGCAGGACGTCTACCAGACAGGTGCTGTTTTCAGAGCAGCTCCTTTAATCTGGAGGTCTCAGAGTGTTTGATTGTCCGAGTGACAGAAAGTGACGGTGAATCCCAGAGGAGGAAAATATTCTGGCAGTAAAGAGAAGAGGTGTTCAGCTCCCCTGAACATCTATGGGGTACAATATTTGGGTCACACATAGCGATTTGTCAATCACAAGGTAGCCCCATCCTAAAGCCTCCCCTGCTTTCTGGTCTATTTTCCTCTAAATGGGACCATAATTTACTAAATGAACATCATGCTGTGTTGAAGAACACTTGAAACTAGCGACTGAGACCATATACGATCCAGTGGAGTGCTGGCTGTTAGAGAGAATGCAAAACCTGGAGGTTCCTGCTTAGTGAAGACACAAAGCTGCTTCCTGGTTTCACAAATCAGACACATGAAATATCAAATTTCCACGTGGTTTTGAAACGGACCAATCAAAGAACGACATGCAGATTCAGGTTGTCCTCACACAGAGGAGCAGGTGGAGGTGGGGTTATGTACCGAGGCGCTGCTGGAGGCGCTCTCCTCCTCGTTGTTGGTGGGCGGAAGCGAGGCGAGGAGGCTGGAGGCTCTGGGAGTCCTCGTACTCCTCCTCCAGGGTGAGCAGTTCGCTGAACCTGTAGGAGGTGGAAGTGATATCATCAGCCGCCGTAGTGATGTCACCTGTCAGTGTGTGTGTGAGTGCGTGCCTCATCTTGTGGACCTCGTCACAGCTGGCCTGAATGGCCAGTTCAGAAGTGCATGAAGAAGTTTCAGAAATTTGTACATGAGTTATATTAACATTTACATTTAGCTGACGCTTTTATTCAAAGCTACTTACAATAGCTATATATGTCAGAGGTCACATGCCTCTGGAGCAATTAGGGGTAAAGTGTCCTGCTCAAAAAACACAAACCTATCCTTTCATCTCTTTAAACCTGTCAGTTACTGGAGGAGGTATTCGAGTTGGTTTTCCGTAGTACATTTCATTACATTACATATTACTTGTCGCTGATATTGACATTTCTGTGAGTACTTACATTGCAGGTTTCGAAGACGTCAGTCATCCGCTAGCAGGTTCACTGGGAGGCCACGGAGGGTCTGATGGCATCCCATGTGTACCTCGTGTTGTTACTAGATTGACAATCAAAATAATTATTATACAAATATTTTTACGGCACATCAAGCATAAAGTGTAACAGTTCTACCAACGTAATTCTAAAATAATAATAATATTGATAGAAATAAGAACAAATCCATCTAGCTGAAACTACTAAAAGACAAGTCAAATTTAAACAAACAGTGACTCAAACAATGGGTGAGAAATAGAAGCCAACTACAGTCCCCTCCAAAAGTATTGGAACTGTAAGGCAAATTCCTTTGTTTTTGTTGTTCACTGAAGACATTTGGGTTTAAGATCAAAAGATGAGTATGAGACAAGAGTTCAGAATTTCAGCTCTGTCGCACATCGCGCTTATGCTGTGAACATGACATGATTATAATGGAGCTGTTTGCAAAGTGGAGGAAGAGAGAGAAAATAGCGAGGGACAAAGAAGAAAGTGTCCAAAGTATGGGATTATTTCAAGCTAAAGAAAACAACAACTCTGTAATGTTACCGTAAAACGAAACTTATGTCGCCTCGGCAACAGCACGACGGCACCTGATCAGAAAGCAGCGGAGTTCTGCCATCGGACCACAGAGAAGGTAACAGTAACGGCAACTTTAGCATTTAACTGAAATCATGATTGATTGTTGAGTGTGTACATTTTCAGGCTAGCCAAAGTAAGCCGCAGTCCTCAGCTGAAAATGTACAGCTGTTGTTCTCCTTTTTGGGCCGTGAATTGTAACCTCAGTCATGAGTTAACTAGGTGTCGGGGAGCTGAACCTTTTAACTCCCCTCCAGCTCTCTCTGTAGCTCAGACAATCCCTGCTACCTGCGTGTGCTAATCCATCCTTCACCCAGATTCTTCATCTTTATAATTGCCATCTTGATAATAACAAACAACAGCTGTTTCCTGTTCAGGATCGCTCATTTCCCGTTTCACATTTCATGTGTTTTCTTGACAAAACGTGGTTTGGAGACCAGCGTCGGATGACAGAGCCGCTGTCAGCTCCTGTAGTGTGTGAAGACCAGAGAGCTCTATGGGAGAAAAGCAAGCCATTGTCAAGCTGAGAAAAGAACGAAAATCGACCAGAGCCACTGGACAAACATTGGGCATAGCAAGCACAACAATTTGGAATGTCCTGAAAAAGAAAGAAACTACTGGTCTACTGAGCAACAGATGTCGAACAGGTCAGCCAAGGAAAACAACAGTAGTTGATGACAGAAATATCGTGAGCTGTGAAGAAAACCCCCAAAACATCAGTAAGTGACATCACCAACGACCTCCACAGTGCAGGGGTGAAGGTATCAAAATCCACTGTTTCAAAGAAGACTCAGAGAGCAGAAATATAGAGGCCACACCACAAGATGCATGCTCATCAGCAGTAAGAATTGGAAGGCCAGATTGAAATTTGCAAAGAAGTACAGAGATGAGCCGTAAAAGTTCTGAAACACAATCTTATGGACTCATGAGACCAAGATTAATCCCTACCAAAGTGATGGGAAGGCCAAAGTGTGGAGAAAGGAACTGCTTATGATCCAAAGCATACAAGCTCATCTGTGAAGCATGGTGGAGGTAATATCATGGCTTGGGCCTGCATGGCTGCTTCTGGAACAGGCTCATTAATATTCATTGATGATGTACCTGATGATGGTAGCAGCAGAATGAATTCAGAAGTGTACAGAAAGTTTTGTCTGCCAATTTACGGAGAAATGCATTGAAACTAATCAGGAGGAAGTTTATCATGCAGCAGGACAATGACCCAAAGCACACCGCCAACAAAACAAAGACTGGCCAAGTCAATCATCTGACCTTAACCCAATAGAGCACGCATTTCACCTCCTTAAGAGGAGACTGAAGGGAGAAACAGAACAAAAAGCCTGGAACAGCATCATGTTGAGAATTATTTTAGAGCATTATAGCCTAAATTGTTATCATTAATTACTAGAGCGATGGTGGTCTGCATTGATCATCATTTAAAGTGTTATTTTATAGTGTAAAGTTAAGATCGCAGTGTTAAAACTCTATAGCTCTGAGTGTATGTGCTCCTTTCTGTGTCTAACTGCCCGGAGGCAGTAGCACGTGTGTGCGTGTGTAAGCACGCACGTGTGCATTGGGAGCAGAATGAGGAAGCACAGCAAGGCATCATCAAAAACACCAGCAAAGGAAAATATAGAAGCAGAATTAGTGAAAATTGTGTTACAAAACATACATAAATATAGTCCATCCCAGTAGGAATGTCCTGTCTTTAGCGCACAGCACAAAAGACACCAGCTTATTCCACAAAGTCAGGTTTTTGGTTAAAATAGCATGATCAGCAGAGGGCATGCCTAGGACACAGAGAGGGGGAGCATTGCAGACAAAAACAGACATCATTTTATTATCTTTAATCAGTATTAATAAGTAATCATTCTTAATTCATCATTTTTAATCATTTTAGTATCCTTAATTAGTATTAATCATTAATTATTCTTAATCATTTTCTTTTTACCTAGATGTGCCTTGTCTTTACTTATAAGTGCTGTACTGTAGTCATGAATGCAGCAACAAGCTCACTGTGGTTAAGATCCTTGAGTGGGAGCATTGACTGCAGACACTGAGACTATGCACGCCTTGTCCAACTGTTATCTACTGTAGATTTATGACTGCAGGAGAGGCTGCAGGTGTTCAAAATCTGCTGTGACAAGTGTATGCTTTGGTCCAGCCTGGTCGTACATCTGACCCAACAATCACAAATGAAAAATGCAACAGTTTGGTGTTGCAGGCTTGAGGCAGTTATTGCAAGCAAGGGTTATGCCACCAAATGTTATTTACTTTAAGATTATTTGTTCCATTACTTTTTCTCACCTAAGAATGCTGTGGTCTAATACAACGGTGATATTTCTTGAGTTGTTTAACACATCTAGATACCATGAAATAAAAGCTGAAATTCTGAACTCTTGTCTCATACTCATCTTTTAATCTTAAACCCAAATGTCTTCAGTGAACAAAAAAAACAAAGGAATTTGCTTTACCGTTCCAATACTTTTGTAGGGGACTGTATAACCTTAAACATGACAATAGAAGAGATTTGGAAGCCAGTGCAGTAGGGCTGGACACAAATATTCGACTATTCCTTCATTGGGTTGGTATTCAGTTTTCAATTTTGGGATGTGGACATTCGCACAAGCACCTACAGTTCTGTCCCGCACAACGCTGCACACACACCAGCTTGCACCGCCCTTTTCAGTTTCTTTCTTGCTGTATCATACAGTGACAGACACAGGCTGTGTCCGCTTTCAACTTTCATTGTCAGCCGTATGTTTTACTGCCCAAAAAAGTTTTGAACTTTTTCACCCATGATCCTGTGTTAACAACCGCAGGTGAGCTGCTTGAGAAGGCCTATAGTACATCTCTCTCTGTTTGTGTCTCTGCAACTGTCAGTAGGCCGTATGGTGATCGATCATGGATGGAGTTGGTCTCTTGGACGGATAGAAAAATAAAAAGTCATGCTCAGCACATAAAATCTGAGTGAAATTGAGGATTTTCTGTCTTGTGTTATGTATTCAGGGCAGCCCAAGAACTTAAAAATAAGCTTGTAAATGGCTTTTACAGTGATCATGTACTTACAAAAATAAATGCAGATGACAATTGAAAGTAGATGGCTCTATCCTCCTAGACATCACAAAACAATATCATCAAATTTCCCTATTATAGTACAGAGGTCCCAATCTGTATTGACTAAACATTATGTGATCAACATTGTTGCTATAGCAAAGGTAATCTTAAACTCACCTGAATGTCATAAATCCTGAGGATCTCTGCAGAGCCTCTGCTTTCTTGGCCTTCTGCCTCTACAGGGCAATCAGATGTGGTGTGTATCTCTTGAGCTCGCAGTAGAATTGGATGAATAGGTTTAACATTTGTAAAGCAATGACCTCAGCAAACACATAAATGTATGCAGATTAATGGTTTCCAACTTGGGCCTTGACAGAAAAACATAATGCCTCAATTACTTGTTTTAAGCATGATGGCTGGCTATATGGGAAAAAGAATATAGTTTTTACCTGAGAAATGGTTGCTACAGTTTGGCATTGGTTTGATGTCTTTGGATCACATGACATGGAAGCTATTGAAATAAATGATGATTTTCCCATAACACTATTTTAACAATTTTAATTTAGTGATGGTGCCTAAACTAACCCCCGGTGGTTAAAAGCGATCTATCGGAGGTGAGCTAACCGCACTTACACTGCCGACACTGGGTGAACTGAGTTAGAAGCCGTCACCGCATTCTGAATGTCTGTCAAATATCCAACTTAAAACTTTGCCACAGTCATTAACATTATCTCATTGTGTTAGCCAGCTAACTTCAAGTAATGTTAACGTTAGCCTTTCTGTTAACATTACTGCGCCTGAAAACATAACTTTCACTTACCAGACCAAAGCGTGTGTAACAAGGAGCAGCCCCCGATGAAAAATGTAAAAAGTGTTGTCTGGAAAGGTTTCAGCCACTGGTGATACGTTAGCATTACGCGGCAAACTGACTCCACATAAGTTACTGCCTCCGGTCATCCAAGTGTATGGTTATAAAATAAAGTCACAGAACAGAAAAAAACACTTTGAGAGCACTGCAAATAAAGCTGGGTTCTGTCGAACTTTGTAAATTAGTTATTAATTAACAGTTTTTCAATCAACATTGGGCAACGGGTTTCCCCATTTGGTGGGCGTGTCAGAGGTGTTACCCAATCAGTTGCAACACATTTGTAAACACAGCTGTGGTTAAAAATGCAGTAAAAATCAGCGCACTTGCATACATAACTGTGTGTTCAAGGCACCACCGTTTCCGTTTTAAAATATATGTTTTGCATAGACTGTATATAAAAATTTGTCCGCTGAATTCAGCCTTGAACCAATGGTGACGTCAAGGTGCTCCAGTCGCGCCCTGGCACACGCCACGCCCCCTTCATATTTCAGCATCATTTGGCGCCAAAATTTTGTGACGTACGAAGCTCGGACGTCATCGGTCACGTGGAATGGTATTATAAGCGCCAACACCTTTTTATATAGAGTCTATGGCCAACACACGTTTTCTGAAAGTAAAAGAGGGTCCACGTCATGTATCAAACGTCCTGTCATTGGACTGTGGTAAGTCTCTCTTACTTATTAATTGTTTTGTATTTTAACAGAAGCAGTGTTGTAGAATAACTTGATATTGATGTTCACCATAAACTACAGCTGGCGGTTTTATCTTTTAACAGAATTCCGAAGGGCTAAGGTGACCAAGTTGATGGCTAGCTTACATGTGCCATTAAATTGAGAAGCTAATGTTAAGTAACGTTAACTTCGTAGTTAATGTCAAACTAGACTATGTTGGCAAGAGGTACTGTTAACATTGTCATCGCGGAAGAGTAATTTAGTTGTAATACTTGGAATCTTCCATATGTCAGAGTTTAAATGTCAGAGTCCACCTGTGAGGAGTTGGCTAACGTTAAACAAGCTAAGTTAACTTAGCTTGATGTACTGTAGAATCCCTACCGAACAATTCGCGGGCATTCCTACAAGAACATAGCAAATTAGTGTTGCATGAATAAGTAACTGCCTATTTAGTACTAAGTAGTGTTACCTTACCTTTACTTTCTCAGCCTTTTCAAAAGTGTGTTTGGCAGTCATGTTGGCTAACGTTAGTTAAATTAATCTTGCTTTCTTAATGCTGTATGTTCCTGAAATGTAAGCTGCTTTGGATAAATGCGTCTACCAAATGAGTAAATGTAAAATTGACAGTCTTGTCTCAGAAATGTCAAGTTAAAGAAACATTGCTAAAACGTTAGGTGGTGGTCTTAACTAGGGATGGGTATTAAATGGGCAAAATTATTAAAGATTGTGATGTTGTTTTTGATAAGCTGCAACGTTACTGATTCTTTTATCTCTGCTTCTTAAGTTTTGGTCTAAGTTGGTTTAATATAATGCTGCAGCATCTGCCTCATACACACCAAGCAAAGTCAGCAGACCTTAGCGCTGATAGGGCAGTGGAGCCAGTAAAGTGAACCTGGTGGAGTGTATTCCCATTATATAATAAATACTTTTAGGCATTTAACTCATGCTTTTATCCAAAGCGACTTACAATTGCTATATATGTTAAAGGTGGGTCTGGTCTTACCAAATAACCGTCACCAAATAATACTAAAGGATCGATAGTGGTATTGTTAAAGAATCGGATCGTTAAGCAGTCTCAATAAGGGTATCAATAAAACTTAACGATCCCCATCCCTAGTGCTAAGTGTGTTGTAAACCAGGTCTGCATGCTGATTGCTAATAAGCTATGATAGCTCAATGTTGGACTCTCCGGCTGTCCGTCCAGTCAGAGCTCACCTGCATCAGGTTCACTGAAGTCGAGCTTGGAGTCCATCATCCCCATCCTGCAGCACCTATAAAGGTGAGTGGTGTCCAGGAAAGGGTCCCTGTCCTCCAGTCTGATCAGTCCTCTGACTCCTTTTGTCTTTGTGTGCCTAGAATATCACAAGGCCTTGTCCTGTCTGCTGCTGCTCCGCAGAGAGAAGTATGACAGGAACACACCTGGAGACTCATCTTAGAGACTCCTGGGTCCCCGTTAACGTCTGTCTGTGTGTCCCAGGCCCAGTGAGGAGATGGTGAAGATGGTCCTGAGTCGTCTGTCACCCCGACGACCAGTTCACCACCAGCATCCTGAGACACTGGGTGTGCAATCACGACAACACATCATGGCCCAGCTGATCAAGAACAACAACCAGCCCCGCAAAAGACAGAGGTGAGGACAGACAGAGACGGACAGACAGAACAGAGATGAGGACAGAGGTGACACACATACAGACTTACTGATTGCTTCAGGAGGTATTGATAAACTGAAAACTGATTGATTGTGTCTGTCTCTGCCCCAGTCTTCACTCAGACCCTGAGCCTTCAGGCTTGACAGCACGTTCAGGCCAGCTGTCCTCAAGATGAGGGAGGCACACACTGCGGCGACTGAGGAGCGGTTCCGTCCACCAGCAATGAGGAGAAAAGCACCTCAGTATGTAGCCCCACCTCCACCTGCTCCACTGTGTAAGACCAACCTGAATCTGTATCTTGTTCTTTGATTGGTCCGTTTAAAAACAACAACGGAAAATATGAAATTTAATATGGACAGACTGAGGCAGATGAGGACGGACTGGTGAGGACAGACTGGGACAGGTGAGGCCAGGCAGGTGAAGACAGACAAACAGGTGAGAACAGAAAGGTGAGGACAGATGGATGGGTGAGGACGAACTGAGGCAGGGGTGAGGACAGGACAGACGGACAGGTGAGGATTGAAACAAGTGGGGGCAGACAGGACAGAGGAGTACAGATGGACAAGTGTGGACAGATAGGACAGAGGTGAGGACGGTCTTTGGGTACCTGTTGAACAGCGGTTGTGTCTCCGTCCTCAGTCTTCAGAGCTCCAGCAGTAAACTGGCTCAGCTCACCCTGGAACAGATCCTGGAGCTCATGGACAACCTGAGGCAGAGCCTGAGCAACACCAAGAACAGCTGTCAGTACACACAGGCTTATTGATTGCTTCAGGAGGATTGATAGCTGATTGATTGTGTCTGTCTCTGCCAGTCTTCACTCAGAGCCCGATCCTTCGGCTCTGCAGCATGTTCAGGCCAGCTGTGACGAGGTCCACAAGATGAGGTACACACACTGACGGGTGACTGCGGCAGCTGATGATATTACTTCCTCCTCCTACAGGTTCAGCGACCCATTTTCCCTGGAGGAGGAGTACGAGGACTCCCAGAGCCTCCAGCCTCCTCGCCTCGCTTCCGCCCACCAACAACGAGGAGGAGAGCGCCTCCAGCAGCGCCTCGGTACATAACCCCACCTCCACCTGCTCCTCTGTGTGAGGACAACCTGAATCTGCATGTCGTTCTTTGATTGGTCCGTTTCAAAACCACATAGAAATTTGATATTTCATGTGTCTGATTTGTGAAACCAGGAAGCAGCTTTGTGTCTTCACCAAGCAGGAACCTCCAGGTTTTGAAAAGTGAAGCCTCAAACCTGCGTTCTCTCTAACAGCCAGCACTCCACTGGATCGTATATGGTCTCAGTCGCTAGTTTCAAGTGTTCTTCAACACAGCATGATGTTCATTTAGTAAATTATGGTCCCATTTAGAGGAAAATAGACCAGAAAGCAGGGGAGGCTTTAGGATGGGGCTACCTTGTGATTGACAAATCGCTATGTGTGACCCAAATATTGTACCCCATAGATGTTCAGGGGAGCTGAACACCTCTTCTCTTTACTGCCAGAATATTTTCCTCCTCTGGGATTCACCGTCACTTTCTGTCACTCGGACAATCAAACACTCTGAGACCTCCAGATTAAAGGAGCTGCTCTGAAAACAGCACCTGTCAGGTAGACGTCCTGCAGGTTTTCGCAGGGTCTTTAAAAGTCTAAAATATCAAAATTTAAGGCCTTAAAGTCTTAAATTCACTGACGTTTGTGTTCTAGGTCTTAAATAATTTTAAACAGGTATTTATTTTCCAACGTCTATGTAACGCTACCTCTAATGCTCATTAACATGTGTTTTCCTCCCGCGGTGGTTCTGTCGCTAGCCCAAATTGGCCGCTATTAAAATTTCTCACAGTCGTTAATGATTATCAGTAATCTAGGGTAACACTCAACGCATGTCTGTCTCCCTCTCCTCGTTCTTTAAAGGACGAGCGAATGTGAGGGAGAGAGCGGCAGAAAGTGACGGTGAAAGTTAGCGGAGGATAAGATCAGCATTAAGTTGTGAGTTTACAGCTCTGCAGCCTGTTGCGCCTGCGATACGTAAGTTCTACCTTAAGTTAGGGTGCAAAGTCCACACTAAACAATATGTTGAAACTAGTTAGTTTGTGTTGATGTTTGGTTGCCCAACCGAGACTTAAAGGCGCTTTTCGACCAAAAGTACCCGGGACTTTTAAGTCCCCAGATCTCTTTTCAAGGAACTAAAAGGTCCCTTCAGTGTCCGCCTGTGTCGGAGGAACAGGATGTTTAATGAGCTTTAATTACCTGCTGTAATCAGCTGGTCCGCTTGTTTTGGAGAGGAGGAGACTAACTTCTTCTCCTTGTAGAAAATTGATAAACTCAAAACAACAACTTCTGACCCAGTATTTTAGCCTAACTCCATCAGCTGCTCGCTGTAAACACACTGCTGAACGCTGGCTGCTGTTTACCAGCTATAAATTTAATGCCGACATACGATCTCAGGCGGACATCCGCGAGACCTGTGGATAACAAACTGGATAAAACCATCAAGTCCTTAAAATAACTTTAACGAGCTTTATTACCTGCTGTAATCAGCTGTTCAGCTGCTTTTGAAGAGGAGGACAGCGACTTCGGCTCTGTGTAGAAACTTCCTGACTGACTGACTGATCTCAGGTGGATGGCAGAGAGACGTGTAGTAAACAATAGTGGAAAATAGAGCAGTAGCAGACACACACCCGACATTCTCCAGTTAAAGCCAGTAGCCTCTACTCACCCATTCAGAAATTCACTGCAAAGCAAGCTCCGCCCCCCCCAAACTACCGGTACTTTCGGAAAGTACTACCCCGAGCAGGGTCTTTTTAGGGGGTAAAATGAAGACCCCAGAACTACATTTAGACCCTGGTCCCTCTGGTGGGAACGCAGTGAGTTCGTCCAAAGGTTCCTAGTTCCGGGGTATAGTTCCTCTGGTCGAAACGCAGCTTTAGCTACTCTCGCGTAAAGTCCATACTAATCAAAACAGTGTCACAGAAAATGATGTTTAAACATCCCAAATCAGTGAACAGCACTATTCTTAACAGTTTATTACGGTTTTTTCATCGGTTTGTCTTTCAATGTTTTGCAATACTGAAGAGGCTAACGGCTAAAAATGGCAACAAAACACCAACAAAAAGGTACATAAACAAGGACAAATAATTATGATTAGGTGACGCGAAGTGGGCGGTGCCGGCGACTTGAAGGTCTTTTGTGTGAGTTGAAAATTTCCAACTCGATTGAGAGAGTTGATGACGCTGTGTTGCAATAGCCTATCGGCGTTGAGATGGTCTGGACATCACTAACGTTGATGAAACCCTCCCTTTCACAACACAAGATTCCAAACATGGCGGCGTTTGTTTATCCGGCATGTTTCAGACTTCCACAACATGTACAAAGCTGCAATCTTAAAAATATCAGCCATGGTCGACAGTAAATAACGACGGCGCTGGGAGATGTTGTTTATGATGTAGCAGTACTTCCTCACTTCTTTCCCGGAAGAGGAGGAGAACTTTCACGGGTTCTAATCACCTTCTCTGTGTGTGTGTGTGTGTGAGGAAAGTGTCGCGAGGATTAAATTCGCATTTTGTCTGAAAGGACCATTAATCTACAGCTTCTAACAGTGACATTGAGTGAAACTGTTAACTACAACATAGACGTAATTTAACGGTGCCTGTAACGAACGGTAAAGTATAACTGGCAGATGAAATTGTAACATAACTTAGGAGCCATTATATATTTGGGGGACATGTCCCCTTCATATTTCAAAATCTATGTTTTGTCCAGCCCACTTTTGTCCGGCGATTTCGGACTTGGCTAGGCAAGAAGGTTTACTATGAGGGACTAGTCAGTCAATCACACACTGCATCAGACTGAATTAAACGGTTGAAACGTGGACAAAAATCACGTAGGCCCATAGAAAACATCCGACACAACGTAAAGGAGGTGCTGAAAAGTTAAGGGAGAAATAAATAAGAGTTTGCTAGAGGCCTCAATATTACAGACTTTTCTTCTGTGCTGCTGTTATCACAGCCTACCTGAAGACGGTAGTGAGGGTGCCTGCAGCAAGGTGGGTAATAACCTGTTACAAGTAATGCAGATTTGCAAAATAAATAAAAATAACTCATTGCCTTTTCATGTACCTTTATTTATATTTTTACTCCAATATTTTCTTTGGGCCAATAATCTACATTTTCAATTCATAACTTAACCAGTCTGTGATCTGAATTTTGCTTCATTAACTGAAACAAGCTGTCAGGCTGTGTGCGCTCGGTTACACAGAAGAGCCTGATATAATTTGCTCCTCCTGATCCCAGTCACCCCACCTTTCAAGACGATGCGCCATGACAACCACTTGACTACTTTATGGAGGACTTTACACCTATTAAGGACTAGGTGTAAGATTTAAGTTGTAACTTATGTCTACGTTGGATGTATCTCAGCTGGTGCGGCTCTTAAAACATTAGTAGCACGTAAACTCCAACTTAAGTTAGAAATTACGTTCAAACTAGGCTAAGTTTGAACTTACACATAGTTGGTGCAACCCAGTGCTGTCCTCTACTGTGCATCTTAAATTAAAAAGAGGACTGTGTTGACCACGGAGGAGCTGAGGTAACGTTATTCCTTTTAAGCTAATGAGGAGATTATTCCTTTGGATTTTGATGTACAAATAAAATGCTTGTGTCACATTCTGCCTGTCGGCCATGTTTTAGTTTGGCCTTCTGTGAGGTTTTATTACATTTGATCAGTTCAGTGTCTGTTGTTTAGTATGTTGGGTTTTAGGGTTCAGTCCGGTCTGTTGTCCTGTGTCCAGTCTGTTAATGTCATTGTGAGCTCTGCCTGATTTGTCATCCATTTGGTGTTTATCTCCCTGTGTTTACCTGTTCAGTTATCTTAGTCTGTGGTTGAGTTTGTCAGTGTTGTCCTGTTACCTTGTTGTCCTTAGCCTCTCTGTGCAGTTGGTCCATATTTTCTGTTTGTGGTTTTGGTTCCTGGTCTTGTTCATTTACTGGTTCTGTTTAGCTCACTTCGTACCTGTCTGTCATGTATTCTGTGTAGCTATGTTATTCATCTGCATCTTTAAGTTTACTTAGTATCCGTCTTGTCTCTTAGGTTTAGCTCTGCATCTCAGCCCTGTGTCCTAGTTGTGTCTCAGTTCATGTCTTAGTGTTTACTTTTGGTCTGTGTACTTGTGTGTTCTGGGTTAACTGTCTCTCTGCTGGCCTGCCTCTCTGTTACCCCCTGTTGTCTCTGCCTGACTTCCTGCCCTTCTCTCTGTTTTCCTGCTGTCTCTGCCTGCTTCGTTAACCCGATCCCAGTCACCTGTGTTGCTCCATCCCAGCTCGTTAACCCATGTGTGCTTATATATTTGTTTGTTTCCTCAGTTTGTGTCCGGTCATTGTAGTGTTCTTACTCAGTCATGTTCGTGTGGAAGAGTGTTCTGTCAGCCTGCTGGATTTTCCCGTCCACTGCCTGTAAGCCTGTTACCTTTCATTTGGATTAAAGACCCTGAACTGCATCTGCTCTGCCTTGGTGTCTTGCATTTGGGCTCTCACCTTCTCTGCACTCACCCACGGAATTGTGACAGCTTGTAAAAATACAGAAGGGAGGTGGTTCTCATGTTGCCTATTTGTTTAACTTCTACAAATTAATAAAGCAGCAAATTCAGACACAGAAAGCAAACATGAATGATCCTATCTGTAATGATTCTGAGGTCATGTTTTCCTGCCATTAGAAAGTGGTGAGGCTCAAAACCGCTTGGTGCTGCGCAATGAATGTAAAATCATTGTGGAGAGCATCAAAACTAAACAAATTCATTTTCCCAGGTCTAATGATTATAATTGAACCCCAGTAGACTTATTTAGCAAGTTTAGCTTTTGGGGTGTAGTTTGTTCCAAACCTGATCTAGATTTTCCTACTTATTCACAATGTGGTAATAACTGTTACAAAATTTTGTGGAATTGTGTATTTCTTTATTGGGAAAACATAATTTTTTGGGGGGGGAGGACCCCCTATGTCCATACAGAAATACAATCTTATTTTTTTTTACATTATACCACGCTGTGAAAACCTGTTTTTAATCCCCATTATTTCAATTATTTGTAAATGTGTGTGCTTTGTGCCTGCCTCGACTTCTGCACTCACTCACTCACACACACACACACACACACACACACACCTTTACCTCTGGTCTCTCAAACACACCGGCTTTCCCTGCTTCTGTCTCCCTGTCTGCTCCCATGAGTTTATCCATCATCAGTAGGTTATGTTTTATAAAGTCCCTGAAAAGACACAAAGTAAGTAATAAATTATTATTTTTTATTTAGCTTAAGATTCAAGTTATTAACACTTAACGCCAAAAAATCTCATTAAGAATCTGGAAATAGAGAATGTTCGACATTATTGCAAAAAAGAATGAAAACAAATTATCAAAATTGTTGCTAGTTAATTATCAGATCAAGAGGTACTTAGTCTATTCAGCGTTATTCAAGATGTGCCTTATTTTCTGTCTGTTAAATGTACAAATGACAGAAGATGTAAGAATACACTACTAATAAAGAGAACTTGAATTGTAATAATGGACTTGTATTCGTATTTTTCAGGACTACTATCTGAAAATGGGCATTTTGTAAATTTTAAGTTGACTAGTAGTTATTTTGTTGAGTGAGTTTCCATTAGTATTTGAGTCTAGCACAATAGATTTTTTTTGAGTAGATTTCCCTCAGAGTATAAGTTGTGCACAATTATATTTATTGAGTAAAGAATAAGTGGAATTTAATTTTAATAAGCATCAGTGTAATTAAGTATGCAGAAATTAAAGTAAATTAAAGTATTATATTTAAGTTAAAGTGAAGTTAAAAATATTTTTACTACTACTTAAAAAGTTTGAGGGAATCAGTTTCCACAAATATTTTGAGCATTCTGAACTTATTCGGGTTTACAGTGTAATCTTGGTCATCGGAATATTACTTGCTGAAGGAAATGCATAAAGCCACAATTCCCCTGTCTCTGATCAACTACTACACTTCTTTCCTGTTGTCAAAAAAGGTCCATTTAGGATATGCACAGCTTTTGCCCTACATGATCAGTTTAATTATTTTGCCATGGAAATTTCCCATTAAACTTTCCCATGCATCACACAGTTCATGTCTGAGAAACAGATGGAAACCAAGTTGGCTAAATGATAATAAATGTAAACCAGTAACCTCCTTAATAGCAATAATATTCTTAATCAGGGCGAAGCAATGCGTTTGCCTATTGGCTCCAAAATACCAAGGAATTAAATGTGGTTACCAACACATTTAGGGGTTCTTGTGGTATAGTGAGAATGTAATACTGGAGTGGCCTAATGCTTAAAAAAATCCATTGCAACTAAAGAGTTTGCTTTCAGTAATACTGCTGGATTAATTGAGAAAATCAGCCAATTTTATTAATATCAAGGAAACACTATTGATAGCGAGTTAAATGACAAGTACAACGGAGTTCCTCCACTGCATACGGTGCGGTTAAGTCTTTTTTCCCGGAGGGGCAAAGCTATGACATCACAACAACGTGATTGGCCAGTTGTAATAATGGTCCTGGAGCAACATTAATATGTGATATTGTAGGAACAACAACACCAACACGGCGACATCAGATCGTCCCTCCTCCCCGACGAGTCGACTCGCTGCTTCGAGACAAGCATCGCGGAATCAACGTGTGCGCATCAGCGTATGCGCAACAGCACACGCCAAGCAGAGAAAACAACCGACAGCAAATCTGTAGTAACGGTTCACCAGTCAAGGCCCAGGGTTGCTTTCCCTCGGTACGACTGATAACCTGCCCCTGGCTTTCCCCCAGAAAAAGGGGGGTTTAGTTGTATCGCAGAAACGCTTTGATCGTGGAAGCATGGCAGAAGCTACAGAACTAGAAACCTTTACCTCTATCATGGACGCGCTGGTTCGCATTAGTGTAAGTATGACGCTCATTTTATTACGTTATTTATTTCAACCACGTGTGCTATTTTAAACCAGACATTATCTTTTGTCATCCACCTTCATATATAAACGCGCAGTGTATTCATATGTCCTCGATCTCGACCCATCTGAGTGCACAGCTTGCGTATGTGATGGAGGAATGTGAGGCACATTTCTTTCTTTTTGACATCTGTGGAATCAAAGAGAGGTTTTGGCAAAGCTCTGGCACTGTGGGTGGAAACATGAAAGCAAGGCCACAGATAGCGTATATCCTACACAAAATGCAAACCTTGTAGCAGCATTGGATGGAGCAAGTTATTATAACCAAAGAAATATGTTGGCTAACAGTAGCTTCAAATGCACAGGATGAGAAGGCAGAGGTGGTGAGTGTTGTCATAGAAACGGGATGCTGCGTTTAGTAGCTGCAACACTGGAACAGGGCCCTCCACAACCGGTAACACTTGCTAAAGCTGAGGCCTGCAGCCACAAAGTCTTATTGATTTGAAATTTGTCCCCCCCCTCAAGATTAAAGCTCTCATACTCAGTTACCAAACCATGGTGTCCTATGCTAATAATTATTCTGCATCTGCATTTCATATTCATTCGTATTAACGGGGACTGGCTAACACCCGAAGTCAGGAAAATCAATTTTTTCCTCCACATTTGCCACCCTCCCTGTGCTCTGTATATCCAACATCAGCCCATTTAACCATTTTCTGCTGCAGCTCCCCTTCTCGCTCTTGACTCCTACACATCTCATATACATTTCTTCTCAGGTCACAGGAGGTGCAGAATGTAAAGAGCAGTGGATTCTTTATTTATTCTAGTGACTCAGCCTTTATCGAATCTGACTCCTCACTCAGTTCTCTTCTTGAACTTCTCCTGTCCTCTCCTCTCCAGTCCAACATGAAGAGTATGGAACAGGAGCTGCATTGCCCGGTGTGTGATGAGATGGCGAAGCAGCCCATCCTTCTGCCATGCCAGCATAGTGTGTGTCTGCTGTGTGCGGCTGAGGTATTGGTACAAAGAGGTTATCCTCCTCCAGACCTCCCTCCAGAGCCCAACTCGCCTGCCTCCACGCCCAACACCCGCTCCCCACGGCAGGCACGAAGACCCACGCCCAGGACTCCTGACCGCCTGGAACGGGTCCTCAGAACAGGTGGAGGAAGGATGTGGAGATTATGTGTGTGCTTGTGTGTTTGGTGCTGCTGATGGGGAATTTCCAGTGGGTCTAGCAAGAGGCTTTGCTCATGTGCGAGAGAAAAACTGAATGATCTCAGCATTAAGCTACCTAAGAGTGACAGCATCATTTAAAAAAAAGATGATGATGGTGTGATATGACGCCACTGTCCTGTTACACCCAGAGCTTTATGTATTAATGTCATGACTTATTTAAGTGCATGTGGAGCAAGGGCCACAGAGGCAGAGAGTTAAGGAGGCAGAAAAGGCAATAAGCATCAGTCGAGCAGGTGTGTTTTCAGAGTGTGTGTAAGCCTCACAGTGAACTAACCTTTATTTATCACTGTTCTCTCTTTATCTCTTTATATATGTCTATATATATATATGTAGAGATTTCGAATCTATATCTACAGTATATCTCTGTTTATATTTATTTATATGTGTGTGTGAAGGACAACCAAGAGTTCTGCTTTTTACCTTCTTTCAGCAGTCTCTCTTAATTCCTTCATTAACGGCCTCCATGACTCCATGCCAATCTTCCATTGGACAAACACTCACTTTTTTCTCCTCTATATCTCCGTCCATGTCTCTTTCTCTTTCATTTCCTCTCCTCTTCACCTGCATCCTTCTCCCAGTGTGCGGGACATACCCAGGGCGTAGGCGGAAGGACACGGCCCCTCCCCCCATGTTGTTCCCCTGCCCTTCCTGTCAGCAGGACGTGGAGCTCGGAGAGAAAGGCCTGACAGACTGCCTCCGCAACCTCACACTGGAGCGGATTGTGGAGAGGTATGCGTATGCACAAACACCATGGATACAGTATGTGCTGTAGCAGACAGAGACGCAATCAGGTGTAGTCAGAGCTGATACTGTTGTCTCAAACATGACTTGTGGTGTATTGTTATTTCATCATCAGCGCAACAGTAATCAGAAACAAAGTAATCAGGGGTTTAGAGGAAAAAAAAGTCCTTTTACCAATCCTGCAGGCAATGAAAAACGACAGCAAATGAAGGGCTTAGTCAGTACTGTTTTATAAATGAGACAGGAAATCATTTGCTGGAATGAGTTTCAATAATGAATCTTTCCTTTACTCCTGATCCAAGGCTAAACCTCAGAGCAGAGATTGCAGGGACAGCTCAAAAACTGCAGTGTACTGTACGACAACAACTGCGCTAAAATGGCTCAATTTTCTTTTGCCAAAGTTTTATTGAGGAAGTTTGCAGTGAAAATTCTCCTCATCCTTCTTTAATGTTAATAATCCTCATCTCTTATCAGTTCAAGTAGTGAAGATCAAAGTGAGAGAAGCTGCTTTTTAAAAAAAGTGTTCTGAGATGCAGAGAGAGAGTTATGGGCATAGGCAGTTTCCCAGTTCCACATGCAGCAGTTTAATGAGTGCAGCTGCTTCCTCCCTAGGCAGTGGTTGTGTTGGTCAGGAAAGTGTGACGGTGCATGTTTTACTGCGCAGGATGCACTAACAAGGCAGCTGCTGGTGGTGATATATCCAGGTCAGGCAGTAAAAGAGGTGGACTCCTAACTACTGAAAAGAGAGCAGGGCAAACGCGGATGAGCTCAATCTGTCCTTTCTTAAGTTTAAAGGACTCCTTCTGTCTTGCTTTCCTTTCTGCTGCAGAATCCCTTTAGCCCAGCCTTATCTCACTGCCCCTCTGTCTGCCCTTTAGGTACAGGCACACAGTAAGTCTGGGCACAGCAGCTATCATGTGTGGTTTCTGTAAGCCTCCCCAGTCTCTGGAGGCCACAAAGGGCTGCGCTGACTGCAAGTCCAACTTCTGCAATGAGTGTTTCAAACTCTACCACCCCTGGGGAACCCCTCGAGCTCAGCATGAACACATTCTACCCACCAACAACTTTCGACCAAAGGTTTGTCTGTTTGTGTTTTGTGCATCAGGTATGGTAGCTTCCTTTCTATTGCTGTTGTGCCTTAATCCTCTTTTGTATTCTAGGTCCTAACGTGCACAGAGCATGAGCAGGAGAGACTGCAGTGGTACTGCCGTAACTGCCAGAGGTTACTGTGCCCACTTTGTAAGCTCCGTCGTGTCCACCATGGACACAAAGTGTTGCCTATAGCACAGGCCTACCAGGCCCTCAAGGTGAGTTTGTGTGTAGTCTGTTTCGACTGTGTTAAGATAATAATAATAATAATAAACCTTATTTATAGAGCACTTATCAAAACACTGCACAATGTGCTTCACAGAGATAAAGACAGAGATATGCCACATTGAATGAAAGTAAATAAAACATTAATATAAGCAGGATAAAAGAAGAAATAAAATGAGAATAAAAACAATAAAACTCCGAAGACTTTAAAGAAGGCACGGACCCTGACAGCCTAAGTTCCTCCGGCAGGTCGTTCCAGAGCCTCGGGGCCCTGACAGCAAAAGCTCTGTCCCCTTTAGATTTCAGCCTGGACTCAAGAAGAGACAGGAGACTCCTGCCCGAAAATTTCAAACTATGCAAAGGCTTATAAGGATTTAAAAGATCCAAAATACAATCTGGAGCCAGGTCACGGAGAGCCTTAAAACTAACAAATAAGTTCTTAAAATGAATCCTAAAACAAACAGGGAGCCAATGTAAAGAGGCTAAAACAGGTGTGATGTGAAGATTATTGATTAAGACAAGAGAGGAGATGTAATAATCAAGGTGACAGGATATGAAAGCATGTACAACAATTTCTGCATCCCTAAAATTTAAATCTTATTTTTGCGTTATTTCTGAGGTGATAAAAACATGACTTGACAAGCTTGGTGATGTGTTGCTCAAAACATAAATTACTATCAAACAAGACACCAAGATTTCTTGCAACAGACTTGATATGTTGTGACAGGTGTCCAATAACAAGGATTTATGTTTTGTGTGGAATTTAGCGGAAGAAAAGGTCTTGATGTTGGCAGCCTTGAAATTTCAAATGTTGTTTTGGAATTACAGGACAAGGTTACCAAGGAAGTCAACTTCATCCTGGCCAACCAGGAGACAATACAGAGTCAGATCACTCAACTGGAAGCTGCCATCAAGCAGATGGAGGTGAATTATCATTTCTCTGCGCTATAGTATCTTTGTAGAGTTGCAACAGTACTGCAGTATTGACATCATCCCACTGTAGTTTAGAGGAAACTACTTTTGTGTCGTGCCTAATCTAATGTGAATCTACCCCAGTCTATCGTGCCAATTTATGTTAACCTGAGTCTACAGCTGAAACTGAAGGGACAGGCAGTATTAGTGGGCCCTCTAGAGGTCTGAGGCTGGTAAAAGCACAGACAGTGTCTCTTTGTCATTCCTAATCTGTCAGTGTTTTTTCACTTCTTTCTCCAATTCTCGCCACTCTTCGGGGTTCCGTCTATGTCTCTCTCCAGGCGAACAGCTCAGTGGCTCTGCAGCAGCTGACCCACTGTATCCGAGAGCTGGGTGCGGCTGTAGCAGAGCGTCAGGGGGCTTTGGCTCTGGCCCTGGAGGGATCCCGCAGCAGGAAGGAGGAGGCCCTGTCTGCTCAGGTCTCAGAGAGGCGAGGCCTGCTGGAGCATGCGGGTCTGATGGCCTACACACAAGAGTTGCTCAAGGAGACCGATGCACCCTGCTTCGTACAGGCTGCCAGAGTCACTCACAGCAGGTGACACACTTATTCAGCCAAATCCCAATCTTGGGAGGCTTGACATCTCTTTATTTAACTTTTCTTCCTTTTTCCAGGCTGGTGAAGGCCATAGAGAACCTCCAGTGCTTCACTCTCTCTGCTGATCCCTCCTTCAGACATTTTCACCTAGACGCATCCAAAGAGGTCAAGCTCATCCACAGCTTGGAGTTCATACGTGGTAGGCTCTTTGTTTCTGTGATATGAACCATGTAGAAGTAAAATTATACTTTACTAAAGTAAATAAATGTAATCTGCATCACTCTGTTGCTTTGTCTCCTCCACAGCCCCGCTGGCTCCAGTTATTGACACACAGAAGACACTCGCTTATGACCAGCTGTTTTTGTGCTGGCGCCTCCCTCAGGACTCGGCCCCAGCATGGCACTTCTCTGTTGAATACCAGCGACGAGCAGGAGGAGCTGCTGCGACCTGGGGCGGCACCAGATCCCCTAATGCCGCAACAGCATGGCAGCGTATGGATGAAGTGAGAGGGACCAGTGCTGTGGTTGATCGACTGCAGATGGACAGTGTGTATGTGCTCAGGGTGAGAGGCTGCAACAAGGCCGGGTTCGGAGAGTACAGTGAAGAAGTTTACCTCCATACTCCACCAGCATCTGGTGAGATATGTACATGGATTATATTTTTTATATTTCATTCACTGCAAACAATTCTTCATCTTTCCATTCTTCTCAAAACAAATGAGGTCACTCTTTGTATCCAATGCGGTTTCATTGAATCTGTATATTTATAAAAAAAGTGTACTGTAAATAATAAATGGAATACGTCAAATGCCTCGAGTTTAGAAATTTTTTGTTTCAGAGACAAGTTACTTTGCATTGGTAACAAAGAAAACAACTGTTGTCAGATACAGTATTTTAAGTTATTGATTGACTAATCTTGATATTTCTTTTTTTCTCCATCCTTTCATCTCCTCCGTTCCCACTTTCTTTTTAATTTTAGCTTCCTTTTCCTTGCTTTTTTTTGTTCTGCATTCCAGTTTCATCCCAGTCAGACTCTTTCTGCCTCTGTATTTCTTTCTACAGGTCTGTCCTTCTGCACTTTATATTGTCAGTTTTTTTTTCTTGCTGTCATGCCTTCACAAGAAAGTATTTTAATCAAAATTCTGATCAGTTCAAACAATATGTAGATAAGAGTGAATATTACTTTTACTCTGTTTCTCTCTTTTCCTCTTCCTGGTAAAGCCACTTCTTCCTACTTTTCCCCCTGAACACACCCTTTCTCTTGATCTACCTCTTATTAAGTGTTCTCCTCCCACTCTTCTTTAGCTCTTTTTTCCATTATGTGCTCAGACTTGCTGTAGACTGACTGTCCCAGCTTCAGGATCTAACCTCCCTCGTGACTCCTTTCCACTACCTTCCTCGCCATCTCTCTCCCTCTCTACCCCTTCTTCCCATCCTGGAATGCGTCCTTTTCCCATCCTAACAGTGTTGAGTTTCTCCTTGGACTCACGCTGGGGGTTGCACGCTGACAGACTGGCATTGGGTCGAGGCCAAACCTACGCCCGCAGTGTGCCAGGCCTCTCCCTCCTGCAGGCTGCTGACCGCACCCTCACTTCTTGCCACTTGACTTCTGACCTGCTGGTGGGTGACTTGGCTGTCACTCAGGGCAGACACTACTGGGCATGCTCTGTGGAGCCTGGTTCCTACCTAGTAAAGGTGAGAGGAATGTTTTTTGGTCAGCTGGTTTTGGTTATACTGTGGTGTGTGTGTGTATGTATGGCATCAGCTTTACCTCATATACCAACTCTGTGACTAAAGCTGTCTGTCTTTCTGATTATTTGTCTTGCAGGTGGGAGTAGGGCAGGAGACTAAGCTCCAAGAGTGGTTTCATCTCCCTCAGGACATGGCCAGCCCTCGGTAACTACATCTTACTCTCTAGATTAATTGTCACCCACAAGTTTGGCACAAAAAACAAATATAATGCATTGAACCACAAATGCAGATGTGAGGATGATTTACCTTTTTTCACATGGATTGTTAGAGCTCTTGATGATGTAAGTAAATTCATTGACACACCGCCCTTATACAGAGGGTTAGGCAATGCCAGTATTGTTAATTTTCTTATAGCAGAATAGATAAATAATAGATTAATAGATTTTTGCACTTGGGGCAGTGGAACACCCTGTAAACACAACATGTTGCTGCTGAAAACAGGGTCGGTAAGAGTGGTGAGACTGAACCAAAAGAGTTGTAGTCCACAAAAACCAAAACAATGAGTTAAAAGGTGCTCAAACACTCTGAAGAGCAGAAGGGAAATGCAAGGTCAGAATGTACGTCCCTGTTGGTTCATTCACTAGCAGCGAATGCTCTACATGTAGACATTTAATCCACTGTTGATATAAAATATTGATTAGTGCAGTTTTAAAGTATGTAGGACTAGTGAATAGTACATACTCCTAGTGCATACTGTTTGGTACATAAAATACACTACGCACCACATTCTTTAACTTGGTGCATCCAAATAAAAGCTTTGATACCATATGTTTTATCACACAATTAAAAAAAAAAAGTATTTTCTCCTGTTGATCTTTTTGGTACTGTTTTGAATGTCTCATGACTACATAGTCTCTGCAAAAAATAAAAAAAATGATGCACACATAGTCTTCATGCACTAACTTTGCATAACAAAACTGCAAAAATACAATCTAATAATATTTAGTAGTAGTTAGTTGCTGCAACAGTTGCAGAAATTCAACACAGGTGTAAAATAGATCTATTGCCATTGAGTATTTCACATCTTCAGGTCCTACTGTATTCAGACTTTCAGTTTTTTTTAAACATTATAGATACATTTTCTTCCTTTGCTTAGTTCTTCTCTTGTGAAGCCTCATTTTCTCCATCCCCCTCTGCGTCTCCACAGCTGTGATCCGGACAGTGGCCATGACAGTGGGGCAGAGGACGGCCAGGACTCTCCTCCCTTCTGCTTCCTCACAATGGGCATGGGCAAGATCCTGCTTCCTCAAGGACATGGTCACAATCAGAGCCAGGGGGACTGCCAAAGCCAGGGGGCACTGCACTCCCACAGTAGCAGCCACAGTAACCTGCCTCACCCTCATACTACTCCTCTGCCACCCCGACTAGGAGTGTGTCTGGACTGTGACAAAGGACGTGTCACCTTCTACGATGCCCACTCGTTGCGAATCCTGTGGGAGGGACATGTAGATTGTTCAGCTCCAGTGTGTCCAGCCTTCTGCTTCATTGGTGGAGGGGCCCTGCAGCTGCAGGACCTTGTGGCCAATCGGACCATAGAGGAGCCACCGCCACGGAGGGTAACTATCCAAACGCGGGCAACAAATCTCAGCAAATAATTTGTAGTGAGACAGTCAATACTTGATTGGACTGTCACTTCTAAATGTGATTACTTTCAGTGTGATTTTTGAGATCTAACTATAAATACCTGATGTTCTTTTGCTTTTGCACTCTGCCTGAAAATATCAAATCTCTCTTTTGGCTGTATTTTATTTTATTTTTTAAATAAATTTTCCTGCTTTCTTTCTCCTGGATTTTGCAATCCTCCTATGGACAGTGATTTCAGACTATGCAGAATTCTGTTGACAGGGTGAGTTAAACACCTTTATAACGGTTAAAGAATCTGTTTGCAACGTAAGAAAAAGCAGCATCCTTTTACACTTGTCTTAATTTGTCCCAGAATAATCGGACAACAGATGTTGCATGCAAGTGTAACTAGGATTCGTAACTTACATATATGCAGATAACTGTACTTGTAAAAGCACCTCAGATATACTGTACGTCTAATTTTATATCTTGACTTTTTTATGTAGTCTCAACAAGTGATAATGATGTGTGTAAATAATTCAGAATTAGGGAATGTGAATATTCTTCGGATGTTGAATCGTAAAGTTCTGCTGGCACATGTTAGGATCACGTGTCTTGGTCCCAGTTGCTATTTCATATAGTCGCTGTTTTGCATTTCAGAACGGACTTGAGTGGTGTTTCGGCTGGGTAAACATACTCACAGTTGCCTCAATGTTTTTAGATTTCAAGAGAAATCCAAGTAAAAAAGGTTCTGAGGAATAATGTTGTCATTATGCTGTTTGACTTAATAACATGTGAATACATTTCAGTGTTTTACATTTTGACGAAAGATAAAAATGTCAATGGCCTACTTGTCCAGTATCACACTGTGGTGTTTGATTGATGTGCACATACATATTAATGATGTGATGTTAAAGGAAGTGGATGGATGACAATGTAACAAGTTGAAGTAGGCTAATCAGAAGAGGTCTATTTTATGGACTCGTTTTTTCCCATAGTGTTTGTTTTTTACTACTGCAACTGACAATATCTTGACTAAGCTAATTTACATTTATGTTTGGGGAATGTATGAGCCCAGTTATCTATCATGAGATTGTCTATATTGTAAAATTTTCAAATTGACTGGCTCTGACTGTATTTTGATATATAATGTTTTTTTCTGCCGTATGTGTGTGTGTGTGTGTGTGTAAGCTCTGGCTTTGACTTCCATGCTTTCCATTGTGTGTATCTTGTCTTGAATGAGAATATCTATTCTCCTTTACTTGTGTTACAGAACAGCACTTGAATGACTTTAGACTGTAGCATCCCAAAAATCCCAATCTCTTAATTTAGATTTTGTCTTTCTGGCAGAATGTTTCTATCATTTCATGAGAACAACAATAAATGACTGTAAGTGCAACATCTGAGTCACTTTGTTTCAAATAATGACCACGCTATATTATCAGTAAATGATAACATAGAGGTAACTGAACAGGAGCAATCTTCTCTTTCTCTTTAGTGTATGTCTTCCTTTTTATTATTTGTCTTTTAAGTATGAATCACAGAAGATCTGTTGTAAACCTGTTTTATTTTCATCATTGCTTATCAATTTCCCGCCCTATGATAAACATGTTTTTGGTCAAATGCAACTGTCAATTTAATTGTCACATGCCATAAAGTTGTCACATTTTGAGTGACTGTAAACAGCGGAACTGACTCCAGAAAGGATTATGAAAACAGACTCTCCTTGTTAATATGTCACGGAAAAATTGATGTGTTTGAGAGTGTGTGTGGTGCCTGCCTGCATGTACAGGCAAGCATGCCCTTAATCACTCTTTTGTACCACAGGGTTCAAATATAATCAGCCTATTTTGTATAGAGCCAGGGCACACCTTAGGAAACCAGATACAGAACGACAGCAACAGAAAGAGGCAGGCTTGGAGCTCAACAGCTGCATTTTACATGAACAAGGCAAAAGAAGTGGGAGGTTCAGTAGGTGAGCTAGTTAGAACATTGCTGTAACACCCAGAGAGAGTGACAAATAGTAATATAAGGTATAATAGGTAAATATTGTGTAACAACATAATGAGTTTCCATTTGTCACTATCTTTTTACATCAACAGGGAGCTGTTGCAATCAAACCATCGTTGGAGTCTGACCTGTCTGCTGCAGGAGTTTGCAATATTAAAAAAAAGCACCATTAGGGGGCGACATTGTTTGTGCTTTGTTGGAAATCCTGTCCTCTGTTAAAAAAAATGTTAGTCAGCAACAGGTGCACTATGTGTCAACACTGGCTTGTCTGGTCACAAATCTGTGATGACAGGTCAGATATTGCAAGTTAAGAGCTTTCAGCTTCTGTTTGGTGCCTCCGAGTGAATCTTTGTGCTATTCATTGTGTTAAACCTAGAAGAATATTCTCTCCCTCTCCTTGTTCCTCGTTTTCCTTTCAGTTTTTTCACCTATTGTTCCTGACAGTGCATATAAATCAACATTAATTAAAATGTACATGTGCTAGAATTAGCCAAGATGGATTCATTTTCACCTGCAATCCCTTGACAGAATGCACCTGCAAAGTTAATTACAGTTAGCTACATGGTGTTTACACAACACTTACCAAAAGTCACAATACAACAGAGAGAGAAAACCTCCCACAGAGCATAAGTAACACCACATTGCTGCCCACTATTACTCTGAACACAGTCAAAATTGAATGAAAGACATGCCATTGAAAAAACATTTTACTAGAGTGTTTAATCCACCTCCTCGGGGCTCTGGTCCTGTTGTGATTGCATCATTACTTAGTTACAGCTCAGTTTACTATACGTGTGTTTACCCAACAGAGCTCCTCCCCACAAAAAGTCAAGCCAGTGTTTGTCTGTGTGTTTGCACGCAAGGGTTTTAGTATGAACTTTACCTGAATTTCCAACAGAATTTTCTTGTGAAACTAAATTGTTTTCTTGTAAGATGACTGGATGGAGTGGTTGGTTGTCTGATGATGAAGATATGATAAATCAGAAACTAAACTACAGTGTGTACCAATAATGGGGAAAACCTGGAGGTTTAGAATTTCAGATGAATACAAATGACAGTGGAATTAAAAGCTGTTTTACCCATGTTGTCTTTCTTCAAATATTTCATATATCTCAACATTTAGATTAAAGTTTTCATGGTTAACTCCACTGTCACTGGCTGAGATTGTCTCTCCTGGGTCATTATCTGGGATGGAACTACTGTATTTGAACAGCCAATTAAACTTTGTTTCATGTGTTTGGAGTTGACTGAAGCAAAAATGCTGAGTGCCATGCAGAATAAGTTCCACACACAATGAGATGTGGCAAACTTTCAAATGTGCATACAGTGCAGGAAGCTGCAGAAATGTTTGCTAATGCAAGCACAGACTCCCAAGTCCCCTGAACAGCTGTGTCTCCTGTCGTTCCTCGGCACCTCTGCTCATCACGGCGGACGTGTTTGTCCTGCACACACACTCCCTCTCCCCCAACATTTCAGCACCCGAGTAACAAGTTCCAACTATGCTTTACACTTTTTGGAAAAGAAAAAAAAAGTCAAACAAAGGGATCTCCACCGCTCGCTCCAAAAAATTTTTTTGTGTGCCTCTGCACAGAAATCCACACACACATGCAATCAAATCCAAATCCACACTTCCACTCATACACACACAAATCTGTCAAAAGTGTGTTTTGTGGATGGATGCCAAACTGAGAAAGCATGCTCAGACAGGACCAAGGCCCGTTGGGTTGTGTGAGTATTTATGTGTATCATTTTCAGACAGGAAAAACATTAACACTGTGTAAAGCCGTTAACCGTACTGTACCACGTGTTTGGCTTGATTTGTAATTGTATTTTTCACAACTATAACCTTTGTGGCTGTATTCACTGGACAAATATTAGAAATAATTAATAGAGCATGACAAAGTAATATGTAATAAAATAATATGTTTGTAAGTTTAATGCAAATATGTTTGAAACCACCAAAATACAATGACATATGAAACTTTATTGCAATTAGTAACTTTCTGCTTGACAAATGAAATGTTGTTGGGTCCATTGGTAATCAAATCTCTGATAAGTCTGTAAAACAGAAGGATACCTGACAATGATTTTTATCAAAGGCGAGGTGTGTTCATCTGTGCTGACAGTGTTTTGGTCCATATGGGCAGTCCTCTGACAGCTTAATGAGTACCTGTCCACAAAACTTCATGGATTCAGAAGCAGAGGAAGCAGGAGAGAGGAGGAGGAAGGAGGAGGGAGCAAAACAATCTAGGAGACAGAAACAGGACGTACTGAACCACAGTATAACACCGGAGGGCAGCCTGTAAATCTATTTCCGTGGCAGAGGTACAGAGCAAAGGTCTTTCAGCACCACAACTGGTAACAGTGAAAGAGCTGAAGAGTCACATTTCTGCATTTTTGTGTGTGTATGAGGAAAAGGAAGGCGGTCTTTGTGTGTTACTTGTTTGAGCCCCCCTCAGCTGTGAAACCACCCGACTCTGAGGAGAAAAATGCTGATTATAAAATCAAAACAAATGTGGAGAAGCTGGTAAAACTGGGAATAGAAAGCCAGCTCGCTGCTCTCTCCACATGGTTCCCCATAAATACCAACAGCACCAAACAAGGGAGTGCATGCGTACATGCACAGCAATAAAAAGCTATGATAGAAAGCTTCAGAATAAATGTTAATTGGGGATTTATATGTGCAGTGTCCTGTCAGTCTGGGAAATCTGCAGCATAACAAAAGAGCTTGAAGTGATTTTTTCTTAGGTGAGAAAGCTTTCCTCTGTCCCCTGCTAGATAAAATCTAAATAAATCTTAGACTGGCTGCCAGTTTCCTGAGACAGACCTGATTATCACTGCAGAAGATCAGAAAGTGCAAAACATGGCAATTAACTTACCTATATGACTATTTGAGAAAGGACTGCGGGACCACCAAGTCACTTTAGAGTAATGAAAGGCGGAGGATGAGACTGATAAATTGAGAAAGAGAGGGTGTAAGAAGATGTGAGTGAGAGATATAATTTGGGAAGAGACAAAGAAAAGCACAATTAGGAGACAGAAAGAAATTAGATAATAGTGTGAGAGAAGAGGAGGAACAATAGCTTGCCATGGGCATAATAAGATAAACAAGTAAAAGGAGGAGGGCGGCGGAGACGGCTGGGAAGGGTGAGGGGCTGACAGGAAAAACTAAGAGAAGCGCATTCCTTCATTCCCTCTTCTTCTCTTCAAAACAGCAGCTGGGACAGGTGTGCTTTTACTGATTGTAGAAAGTGCGCAAGCTGCTGACTGCCCCCCAGTGTGCTGTGTGTATGCTGTGTGAGTTTATATGCTGAGTATGCACACTGTCTGGCTGCAAGACTGCATGTTAGCAGTGACTTTGTTGTGTGCAATTACGGGGGAAACAAAACCCATAGATCAGAATTCGCCCATAATGACAAAAATAGACATCTGAACGCACACATGGTGTTTGTGGGGGAGAGACTGTGGGAGTGTCTGTGTGAGAGACAACACACTGTACATACAATGTGTACATGCCTATGTTTAAAAGGATGTGTGCGAAAGTACAAGAGTCAGCTTGTGTGTGTGTGTTGTTTAAAGAGCCGTTCTCTACTACAGGAAACAGAGGGATCCTGTTTGTGAGTTGTACTCATTGTTCAGTTGATTACCCCCCTCACCACCCCTACTCCTCCATGCACACTCGTATACAAAACACAGGCCCCATCGAACTACTGTATCTGGCTGTGGACCGAAGACGTGTACACAACAGGGCATCAGAGGACTGTGCTTTGATTTCCTGCCTAACACTTAACACGTTGTCTCTTCACAATATAGCCACAGATTGTAATGAGGGGTGTGTCCGACCCGGACCAGTCTATCTGACTCCATACATTGTCTCTCCAACCTTACTGATGTCTGTCTATTTTGACTAGATGAACGGACAACACCCATTGGTCTCTTATCTTCTCCTGGATTTATCAGTGACTCATTTTTTTTTACCGCTAAACGCCCCCCTCCAACCTTCCTTTTCCTCGTAAATTACTAATTTCTACACGCAAGGCCCCCACGTTATCTCTGTATAATATTTCTGGTCAAGAGCAGACCTGATGAGTCATTCATCCGCACTATCCTGTCAGTTTTTTTTTGATAATACACTTTTTTAAATTAAACTTTTGTCATGTTATAACTCAATCACAGAACAAGCCAAAGCCATTATTCCCCTATTCTCCCAAATTTGACCTTTTTCTTTTTTAATACACCCCTCCCTTCTGCTTTCTCATCTCCTACTCACATTTTTAGCCACACTAGCGCTGGGTCGAGGGATGGAAATGTCAATAGTCTGTCGATACACCACAAAGGTCTACACTGAAATATCTCAAAACCTACTGGATGGATTGCCATGAAATTTTCACATTCACACTTCTGTGACTTTTTCCTTATCCACTGAAATATCTCAACATCTACTGGTTGGAGTGGCAAAACAAGATTCAAGTTTCCCTCAGGATGAGTTGTTTTCACTTTGGTGATCCCCTCACGTTTTATCTAGCACCATCGTCAACATTTTTGTATATGTCCAATACTTTTGTTTATGACAAAATACCTCAAAAACTAATGACATTCCCATTAGCCTAAGCTATACTTCGTGTTAAGTGCTGAAAAGCAAACGTTAGCATGTTAATACACTTTATTAAATTAATAACTTTTTTATTTCCTATTTGTGAACAGGTTGTAACCTCACAGAAATGCTGCTTCCTATGTTAAGAAATCGGGTCAGATTTTCCGCAGCTTACATAGGCTTTAACGTTCATGCTAACAAAATGGAATCCGCTAACACCAAAAAATGGCTGGCTCCCAGCACAACACAGACTCCAACACAAACTCCACATAAGGATAAAAACAACAAAAAAGTGTGTGCTGAAGCCTGTTAGGACAAACGAGAAAACATGGGTCAAGATCAGAAAGGCGTTTGATTCATGGAGAGACCTCTGCTTGTTTGGGTATAAAAACAGAGTTTGTGTTTTAGTTGGCGCGAGTTAGATAACCAAGGAATGTTAAAATCAAGGGTAGCTTACTGTAGACCCTCAATTTTTAATTAAACTTTCGTCATGTTACAACAGAACTATAGAATAAGCCAAACCTAATTATTTTATTCTTGTCCCAGGCTTTACTGTTTCCTACCTCTGTCTGATTTACACATTCTTTCCTTCTGCTTCCTTGTCTCCTGCTCAAAAATGAAAACACAAACTTTTTTTCTTGTTCCCTCTTTCAACTGTAACTCATTTATCTCCCACCTCCAGTGCTCCCAGCTTAGCTTTTCTACATAACACTCAATTCCAGCACAATACTGTGTTGTGTCCGTGTGTTCTCTGTCAGGGGCAAGCTCTTTGAGTTCAGGAAGAGAGACCAATGTACACACACACACACACACACATGGGATGAGAACCTCTGGCATGGCCTTTCCCACCACTGCCCTCTCTGTATCAACATACTCACACAAACAAGCTCATTCACACTGCTGAACCATCAAACAGGCTTTTGTCTCTTCTTACACAACCTCCTCAATCACACACACACACACACACTGCATGTAAGCCAACTCATTACTGTGTCCAAAACAAAACCTCCAAACTACAGCACAAATCTTCCTACTTCAAAGGCTCACATGCAGGTTTCTCACTTTGCTGAGCTATAGAAAATGTCCACCATGTTCACAAGTTAAGAATCAGCCAATAAAAAACACTGATGTTTAAGGTAAAAATTTATTTACATGGCCCGTTTAAAGATCTTACATCCTTTAGAAGGGAGTCAATCAGCACTGATGCTTGGCTGTTTAATTTGCACAACATATGTCCTTATTACAGAAAATGGGTAGACAACCAAGAATTAGCCATGACAAGCAGTCACCAGAAAAATAAACATACATTCTTGTAAACAAACCCTGTGGTGTTAATTTCTTTTCTTATTTGATATAATCTCATATACAAGAGCTTATAAAAATAGCTTTAACAATATAGGTAGACAATGTTGGATCTTGGACATAAGCCAACATACAAATTCTGTATAAAACAAAAAGAATAGAAAACAGAAATATAGAAAACAATTCTGAATATATCATTTACGGCCACTGATATGACTAAATATTCGTCTGTATGGTAAAATGGAGGCACAAGTACCAAAATGAAACTGGGAAAAATATGAAACCATATAGTACCTTATTCTATACATGGGTACCAAGGACCAGAGTAACTATATGTAATTTTAAAATCAGCAAGTTACAACTCCACAAAATCTTTGGCTGGTATGAGAAGGACATTCAATGGCAGGTAGCAAGTCTCCCGACATACTGGTAGATCAGCAAATGCCATTTGTCTTTAATGGCAAACATGATCTAACAGAAGGCACTTGAAGGACACAGAGATGAGACACAGGTCACAGGTTTAACAAATAGCTGCAGACAAAAAATAGTTAAACTGAATTGAAGAGATCATATTTTCCCACTAATTAACTGATGTACCTCCCCGAAACACAAGAAATTATCTCCACTTCGTCAATGATGTTGTCCAGTGACAGTGCGTTTCTCTCCATATAACTCTTGTCTCTCCGTATGATTAAAAATCAAAAACGAGTGATGAGAGACCTTTGCAGTAGCCCTCCATGGAGTCAACAGATCTGTCATCTCCTTTCATTGTCATACCCCCCCTCCATATCCTCATATATGCATAGGTTTATAGGAAGGCGAGCTTTGATTTACGGACGTAAATCTCCTAAACAGATAAAATCTAATGAGGCTGGTAAAGATTCCAGGTGTGTTTGGAACCTGGAATGAACACAAAAGAAAAGGCATTAAGGGGTGAATCAAGAAACAATGCCGGGAGCTGCGTTTACAGGTGTGATTCAGGTGATTCATATTCACTGTGTCTTACCACAATATAGTAGTCGTTTAGCTGGAGGCCGTAGAGGACCCAAGAGGTTGAAGTGAAGAAGGTGGCTACAGTCAGAGGGAAGGACAGGCACTGAACATTACCACTACGCACTATCTCCACCTGAAAGGAAGGAGACAGAGCAGGACAGTGACAATTCATTAGCTAATTAACTTTACAGCTGCATTAATTAATGTTTTTATATTTACATGGGATGTGTAATGCAACGATTAATCGATTAGTTGTCAACTATTAATCAATTAAACTATTTTGATAATTGATAAAAAAGAAAGTCAAGACTCTCTGATTCCAGCTTCTTAATATTGTCTGTTATCTTTACATGAAGAAGCAGCGTTCCGTTTTTATGCTCCATATATCTGAAACAAACTCCCAGAAAACTGCAGGTCTGCTGAAACTGTCTGTTTCTGAAGACTGAAGACTTTTCTTTTTACCACAGCCTTTAATTAAATTAAATGTAAGGCTGTAGATTAATATTGTACTCTGCACTGTCCTGTTTTACCCAGTTCTCTTTAAAATGTATTTTAACCTGTTTTTATTTTCAATTTCACTCTTTTAAAAATTATATTTTAATATGTTTTTTTTCTATTTCCCTATGTTGCTTTTATGTTGCACTTTGAATTGCCCTGTTGTTGAAATGCACTTTACAAATAAACCTGCCTTGACTTGCTCCTCTATGACAGTAAAACGGATATCTTTGGGTGTGGACAAAACAATACATTTAGGGACATCATCTTAAACTTTGGGAAACACTGATTGACATTTAATAGACCAGACAACTAACTGATTAATCGAGAAAATAATCGACAGATTAATTGACTATGAAAATTATGTTAGTAGCAGCGCTTAAGTCCTGTGAAGTGGGTTGCTTATGGTGACGAACAAACAGATTTATCACAGACTCTGCAGTTCCCCTTTGCAGAACTTTATTGTTTTGGTTCAGTCTTATCAACCCCATTTCCAAACTCAGTAGGCAGCTGTTTTCAGTAAAAAACAAACAAAAAGCCCCTCTGATGAACCCACCTACGCTGCCTGCCCAGCACCAAACACCGGCCAGACAAAGTTAGCGACTCCCGCAGGAACTGGTGAAGACCAAAACAGCTACAAAGAGAGTGAATATAAGACTTACATACGTTGGGTGGCCACAAACGACTCCAAATGCGAATGTTGCACCATGTCTACTGAATCTGAAAATAGGCAATTATTTGCCAATACACTTGTCCGAAAAACTTTGTGAGGTGATAATATGTCATTATAATGTTGAACTCCTCAGATGGGATTTCCCCTTTAAAAATCACAGGGACATCTGGGATATTTAGTTAAAGATGGTGGGGATGGCTTGAGATTTACTCATTTAGTGATTTTTTTCCTTTCAATAATGCTGATAAGTACAGCCATAAAATTGTGTAATCAGTAAGGAGAAAACAGTATGTAACCAAGACGAGGCACAAACAGACAGAGACCGAGAATAACAGGAAGACAGAGATGAGGGAAAGAAAGGCAGGAAACTGACTGCAGGTCTTTCGGGGCTGTGAAACAGATGGAGGGAAGGAGACAAACAGGATTGTAGACAGAGCAACAAGATGACACAAAGAGACAAAAGGAAAGAGAGACAGGGGTTTTTCCTTCATTAGTAAATAGCTGCCCATGCAGAGTTGACACGAGGCAGAGGAGACACTGAGCTGAACAGATGCTTCCTGGTGTCTGTACAGAAGTTGGTCAAGAGAAGACTAAATGTGCTGTTTACAGTTGTACGTACTGAATAATATTGTAGTGTCAGTGTTAGACACAGTTAGAAAAAGGCTCGGTGCTTAGAAAAAACAACTCCCTCCTGCCTAAAAACAGGGTCTGTTTTGTCTTGGGGACTGCACAATGATAATACTGCACTTACAAATTCAACCAGCTGTTATTTGATTGTTTTTTATGGGTTTCAATGGGCGGAAAAGCAGCCATGTCTTATTACCATGAATGATCGCTTACACTTTGAGCTGAGCAATAACTCACTGCTTTATCTTCTTTCAAAAGAATTACTGTGCGATAAATAACTAAAAAAAAATGATTGCGATAAGACTTTATGTTACCTGCTATTACCAAGCTGTGAACATCAATCTGATGTATATTAGGGTTGCAACTAATATGCTGATGTATTATTATAGCTGATTAATCTTTAAACAGCACAGGGTGAAACTTCTAACTTGCTAGTTTTGTACTACAGAGACTAGCAATAAATTAGGATATAAAACCCCAAAAGCATCACAACCTGATATCTGAAAGGCTGGGACCAGCAAGCAAATTTTGCTTGATAAAAAAGGACTCAAAAGACAGAAGTGTTGACAGCTAATTTTCTGTCAATTGAAAAATAAATTAAGCTATCACTTATGTATGCCAATTTGATAATGTGCATATTAGCATGTTAAATAAAATATATTTTTTATGATTATCATGCTAATTGTTGCTTTCCAGATTAGACCTAAATCACATTACATACGACACATTACAATTAAAAAAAACAAACATTTTGTCTCTGCATTATCTATGAATCCAGAGAGCGGAGTGAGTTCACTCGACTTTCTACATGCTGTCTGTATCATGCGTTTTTCTGTAATGCAGGTTAGCTTTACCAGGTCGGTGAGCGGGGACAGGTACATGCTGACTGTGATCACACTGCAGGTGAGGCCTAGCTGGCTGAGCCGGGTGTCTCCCTCAGGGAGAAAGGTGGTGAAGTAGAACCAACAGCAGATCAGCACCGTCCCTGCTGCTAGGGTCTGGGACATCACCAGCCTCTGAAACACACAGACGCTGAGAGACACGTGTGCACACAACACACTCAGGTAGAGTTGAGTTATGTACTCGAGGCCACACTGACCTTTTGTTTTGTGTAGTTGAGGTACATGAAGATGTAGAGGATCTGCAGTAGGGCTCCAATAACGTTGACCAGGAAAATCGTTTGGTCTTTCTTCAGGATCCCATAATACAACCAGCCCAGGTTACTATAGAAACAGGAGGAGCATTAGATGATGGTGCTGCTGAACTGATCCTGAAAGATCAAGGATTGTACAAACACACATGGTATGGCACACACAAGCACACACTCACTTAAGACATGTGGTGAGGAAAGGGAGAAACTGGATATTGTCAGCACTTTTGGACTCTCGCATCTTCTTCAGGTCGGTCCTAAAAACACACACGCACGCACACGCACACATAAATAAAAATAAATAAAAATTAAAAATTTCCTTCTGGCATTCCTTCACAGGCGTTGCAGTGGCTGACATGAGTTCAGACAAGCAACAATTTCAGTCATCTCCAAAATGTATTTTTATTGCAATCGTGTTTTCTACCACCCTAATAAAGCATCAGGAGGAAATGAGAATAAAAAATCATGCAGCATGACATTAACGAGCAGTGCAACTTACAGTCCAGTTGAGAACATCCCGACCGTGAACAGGATGCAGGCCCATGACAGAAGCTGCAACAAATCCATAAAACGGGAGAAAGAAATCAAACACACAAACCGATTATGTATTTTACGTACAAAGTCGTGCTTTTAATCACGGATGCTTAAATTGCAGGAAATCAAAAATTGAATATAACTACACTGGCGTCACTATGTTTCCGTGTTTGCAGTCAGTGTACACAGAGTTTCTGCACTCTGATTGGCTACGTAATAAAAGGTGGGTTTTTTCTTTTGCTCCAATAGGATGCTGCAACGATAGAGGACGTCGCGCGTTACGTCATCACGTTGAAATCTTTTGGAAAGTCCGGTGAGCCAGCTGACGGATCATTAATGTGATGGATGGAGGTGGATCAGAGGGGCACTGCACAGGGATAACTTATGCAGTGTGAATTAAAATCAGTTCATGTCAAATGTATTAATCCCAAAACTCCAGTCAAAGTGGATAGACACGGTTTCCCAAATGAAGAACTTAGGTGATGATGAAAACCATATTGTCATCTCTGTCTTACTGCTGTTTACATTCTCTCATCCCCAAATTCCAAAAATGCACTGCACAATTACATGCAGGCCTATAGGCTATAAATAATATTGTTTTATTTTAATTATTTTATGTTACCATATTCTGTTAGGCATGTACATTAGCTTGAAAGGATTACAAACTTTAATTTCGTTGTACAACCTTGTGTTGCACAATGATCAACTATCCTGAAAAAGCATCACATAACAAAAACAGAAAAGAGTGCAAGTGAGCTTCTCAAAAGTAGCTGGAGTCAAAATGGGTGTAGCTTTGAAAAAATGATGTAGATTTCAGTTTATACTATATTGTGTTATAAACATGTGCATGCATTACTTTCATATACATTTTTGTCAGTGGTTTGCAATTTGGTGGTCAGGTTGGGGCAAGAAGTTCTCTTTACTCTGAAAGGAGTTTTCCGAAGTTGGAAAAAGGATTTTGACCATTCTTGTTTTAATCTATCTTATGTGAGATCCTCATGGAAGTGCAATACTAAAGTATTTGAGTGTCCCTTTAACAAAAATAGGAAACATTTTATGTGAATTACTGCATACTTTTACACCTTCAGGCCTCATAAAAGTAATACAGTAAAACGAAAAAAGTGAAAAAATCACATTATGGTGTAATTGGCAACCATGTGCATCCTGTAATGAGGGGCCACAAGCACACAAAGCTTTGTTTTCAGTAAAAAAAAACAAAAAAACGAGTACCACCATTAAGGCTACATCGTCACAGCTTGTCGGGAGGAATGTGCTGTTGCTACTCCACCAGTCAACTACATTCCCAAGTGACAAAGGACCAAATGTGATAAAAACAAGTTGGCAACACTAGCTTGTCTAACTGGAAGAATCCTCTTTATTTCACCATTCTATGAATTAACCAGCTAGTGTTACAGGCATATGCTGTGTGACTATTCAAAATTCACAATGCAGTGATTTTACTGTTTAAAATGACAAAAAAAAAACACTCCGCGAGGGTGCACCAGTGTAATTTGATTTATTTCATCCCGTATGCCTAATTTTTCAACCAGTCAGTGGACTACATTGAATGGATATTACATCCAGCATTTAAGATGGGGATTCATACTTCAAGTAGTGAATTAAAACAGCTGCCTTCATTTAGCAAAGTTCAGGTGACTTTAACCACCTAAAAATCTGCATTAACCTGTGTCTAGCTGTCACGACCAGGCATCAGAGGGTTGAATGAGTTTTTCAGCAGGGCAGACTCATCACTGTGAAGCTCTTTCTACAGACCCTTTTTCATGCTGCACTTTCACAACAGTCTTTGATGTTTAATTGTATCCCTTATTCTCCTTCATTTTCTTTTAGTTCTAGCTCTAGCTCTTTTAAAAAAAAGTTTGCATCTGTTTGACATTTTCTTCTTTCCCCACTTGATTTCTTATGCCATTTGTTTTAATGTCATTTCTAAAAAGAGGCTGAACAATTTTACATGTTTTTGTATTTGACCTATCATTGCTTTTCTTTTTGTGACAGTGTTTTTGAAGTAAAGCTCCTCAAGTTAATTTTAAATGTTACACATAAAATGTCTATATTTGTCTTGTCTTGATTTTTAGATAACCATTGTCCTTTCAAACACATTTTAAATGTAAGCCAATAATGAATCATATATATTTAGAAGCATTTAAAATGTTCAAATATATTTTAAGTATATTTATTTCATTATCCGCCACTGTAACAGATTCAATTGTCAGAGATGAAAGTAACCACCACAACTCCACCACATGCTAAGGGAAATATTATGCTTTTTAATCTGCATTTCATTGGACATCTTACAGTTGCAATCTGACTGCATTTCATTGATCTTTGTACATTGCTGCACATCATATTGAACTAAAACATGCTGTGTTTGGTCTCTTCCATCAGGTAGAGTGCAGGCTGTTCTGCATTAGCCTACAGAACTATACAGATACACTGCAACAATATCAAATTTCTGAGACTGTATATCAACTGCAGTGAATTTAAACTATGATGTGATCATGGAAAAAAAACAACTCCGTTTTATGTTGTGGTTTTGAATGTATATGTTGCATGGTTTTACAGGGGATGGTGACTTCTGGCAGTTTTCAGTCAGCTCTGAGGCTTGCAGGTATGAAGGTTTATGCACTGTGCTCCTCTTACATACCACTGTGTAACTTTCCCTCCAAATGTACAGAGCAGTAAAAGAAAGGACAGAAAAGGACGGGGGAGAAACATTGAACGTGTGAGCGAGGAGGCGAGAGTGACACCTTCACACCCACTTGTCAGTTTGCTTGCTCTCGCTGCCGCTCTCTTGCTCCTTTATCGTCCCCCTCTTGGTTCTCGTGTTTGGTTTTTGGACTGTGAAATCTAAGCCAGGGCAAGCCGTGTCATCAGGGATGAAAGATGGAGAGGGCAGAGAAGAGGGGAAGTTAGGAAAGACCTGGGGGTGGGAATGTTGAGGGTGCTGGTGAGATTTCATCGGACGAGGGATGGATAGCTTTGCCAACACATTGTGTCATCCATCAAAATCTCAATGACGTCAGCAGGATTTCAAAGTCCAAAGTAGGTTAGTGCAAAAATGAATGTCACTAGAGGTGATAAAAACAGGCAGAAATCTTTATGACATCACAATTCTTTTATTTCACTAAAGATGTTTCACTTCTTAAAACGGTTTGTTAGATTTTTCTGTATATACAAATGTACATATAAACATTTATAAAATGACACAAGCAAGTTCAACAAGAAAACAAACAACTGTAAATGCATTCTGGGAAGTCCCTTCAACTTGAGGATTGACAACATGCAAGTGAAATCACATCTGCACATCAGCCAGTGTACCATGATACTGTCAAGACAGTATAGAAATCAGTGAATACCCAGAAGTACTGAAGAAGCTCAGCTCCCTAAAACCTGTGTCTGTTTTGTTCTCTTGATCAGTGGCTCTCAACCTCATGAGAACGTTAGACTGGCAAGGACATTTGACACCAAATAAATATAATTTCTTTGATCCAAATTAATTCTGATGCATTCCGTCTGACTTTTCTGATGAAATACCTATCAAATGTCAAAAAAACTTTAAATAAACTTCAAAACAAACTTCAAAAATAATACTTTCTGCATGAGGAGCAGTGGGCATCACTTTAAGAGCCAAAAAACCCAGATTGAGAACCACTGATCTGGATTAGACTATTTGTTTTCTTGTATTGTTTTATAACTGAATTGATGTGTAACGCCAGATACTTTCTATGGTGTTCATATAAACTGCCGGACCTGAATCAAATTGTCTGCTTTTATATATTGTATAGTGTGAATGTGACAATGGTGCTTTGAGAGACTCAAAGAGATAGCCTACTGTATCACAGTCAGTCGAGTGCTACACAACAACATGACAAAAATCCTACATAACCAATTTGGCCGTAGACGACAACATTTTCAATACACAGACTTAATAATCTCTATACATGTAGAGGAAGAATAATGACATTAATGGTTGGAGATGAGGAGCATGATGCAAATCTGTACCTATGTTGTGAGCATTTTAAATTCACAGGAAAATGAAGACAATGTCCTCTTGTCATTTTCAATTTGACATTAATCCATTAAGTATATTGATCTGTTTGCTTGCAGTTTTGTTCCTTATGACTCAAAAACAGTGTGCATCTTAAATGATAAAAAATGGCAATTGCCATCCTCATAACAAAGTAATAGAAAAACATCTTTGAGGTCCTCGTCTTTGGAAACGATCCACGTCCCACACTCACACAAACAAACACACGCAAACACACACTGACGGCACTCTCCATGCTCAAATAAAAAAATCTGTATATAAAAAAATTTCTTAGTGTTCATGGTCCCAATGACCAGCATCGGGTTTAGCATTGTCTGTGTTATGGCGTCTCGGTCTGCCTTAGTGTAGCAGCAGGGCTAATAGGACTGGGATCGTTGTAAAGAAGATTGGAAGGGACACCAGCTGTGCTCCTGAGCTGCCGATGCTCCTCTGCACGTTTGGCTCCATCACAGCAGGGTCATCTGAGGAAAGAAAGGGGGAGGGAGAGTTAGTTTTGGATTTCATCATTCCAGCATGGTAAACACACCCAGCTGAGCTCCTCTCAGACATGGGACTGCTGTGACTATTTTACATCGGTCTGGTATATTTTTAAAGAATCCTCACCTGCTGGGAGCCGGTTAGAGGGGTTGTGAACTCCTCCAGCAGCAGGAAACTTTCCTTTTCCTTCATCCATGGTTTTCCCTGTCTCACCTGCCTTGGATTTATCTAAATGGGTCTTTCCAGAGCCTTTGTGCCCAACAACATCCACTCTCAGCCTTAGACAATCCTGGCCATGGTGATGCATTGGCTTGGCTGTGGAAAGTCAGACAGAGGGAAATGTTTAATACAAGAAACCACCTCAGGATCAAAATAAGGTGATACAAATGGCACTGCTATTATAGATACTTACAGATATAATAATAGCTCTCTCCCTGTCTGAATTCCTTTCCCAGGGTGAAGGGAGTAAAACGCTGGAATTTCTCAGAGAATTTCTCGGGAGCGTGGGGAGCGAACGGCCGCGAGCACTCCCAACGCAGCTGGTCGAAGGAGTGAGGTTTGCACACCTCGTAGTCCTCCTTCTCCACCATGTACAGCATGTAGCGCTCAGCTGCATGCAATGACACCTCGCCGTGGGTGTAATGGGGGCAGATGATGTCCAGATAGTCATTGATATGCACTTCCACTGCGTACTCATCCCACAGGAAGCTGCAGGGAGACAGGAAGAAAGAGGAGGTTACTTGACAAATGTCCTCACACAGCAAAATTAAATAACAACACATGTTCAACACGCACCCTGGCAGCTTGGCTCATTCAATGTACGTGTTAAGAATGGCAATGAGGGCTAATCACACGTAGACACACACAGCAACAGAAAACAGACACTCATGCGAATAACATACATGTGCACCTACAAGCGTGGAATTCAGGTATCATGTGAAGATGTTTGTGGTGACGTATTTCAGACACTTGTGCAAACCCGTCACTGTGACAGAATTAGAAAGAGCCTGATCAGGCCGGACTTGTTCACTTTGTTTACAGACAAGACAACACACCTTCTCGTGAAGCCCTACCACCATCCCACTCACACACACCTACTTGCTCTCTGCTAGTCCACTTTTGTATCTCTCCAACTCAGGGACTCTTTCTGTCAAGTCGCTTTAAACTACTTTCCAGTATCTGAATGTTTGTCTATCTGTGTCACACTAATTTTCTGTCTCTGTCTGTACCTCTGTCTCTCAGTTTCTCCCTGATTTCATCAAAGACAGAGTAAGAGTGAGAGGAGACAGTCAGACTGTCGCTCTCTCTCTCTTTTCATCTTTACCCTTCATTTAGTTTTATGGCTCTTTTTAAGCCTTCCCGTCTACTCTTTGCTCACCTACTCTGCCCCCCCGTCACAATGAAGTATACAGAGATGCTGAAAAACAAGTATAAATGTACAGCCCCACTGCACATATGTGGCAATGATGTTCAGACAGAATATAAAAGCAGGATTAAGGGAGCTGTGTTACATTTTTAACTTTACTTATTGTTAATAAGTTAGCTACTATTGATGTGAGGAACAGATTTGTTGGGGTAAAGGGGAAAAGAATTTAGGAGTAAACCTTTAGTGAACTCTACCCAGTAGTCTTCACTTTCAGTTTCACGTAACTAATATGTCTTTCCTTCAAAGTAAATGGGATGCAGGTTAGGCTGTGCTATGTGCAGTACGTGATGTGCGGCTGGCTGGCATGCTGCAACTGTTGTGAGATCAGCCAAAAGCCAGGAGGTGATGAAAAGGTTGATAGAACTGTATTACTCCGATTACATCCTTAGGGGTGACAGGTTCTAATCCTCAAAATCTGTGCTTAAATGGAATGACTGCTTGTGTTTAGCGTGTAGAGAGTGAAATCAACAAGAAAACCGTTCCCGTGTGTCTGCCATTGTTTATGTGTGCTCTAAGTGTGTGTGCTCCAGCATCAAAGCGTGGGACGTGGTGGCTCTGACCCCCCTTGTCCTGTTGTTGTGGCTCCTGTTAGGACCCCCTGGCCAAGTCACAGACACATTGGCTCCAAACGTGGGCCTCTAACCCCTCCTTCCTGCCTCTGTATGCATTTGTGTTTGTATGGGTTAGCGCTAACCTACCTGTCAAAACATGCTTTGTTAGCTGAGCACAGCACTATACTTGTTATCCAGGGCTAACAGGCTGATCACCACCCTCCTCCTGCAATCACTGCTTACTCTAAGAAAAGGTTCTTTGTAAGTGTGTACACTCCTGTGCAGGTGTAAACGCCTTTGTTTGCGTGTATTTGCGAGGACAAGTGTTTCAGTGAAAGGAAAAGAGACTGTAGCAGCCTAATTGGCCAAATAAGCTCTACTCTCATCTTGTTCCTCTCTGCTCTGTTTTCTATGAGTCAGGCCAGTAATAATAGAGTCGGAGAAAACAAGACACTTGGAGATCTCTAGCTGCTCCTTCTGAAGTGAGGAATAGTTTTAAATTGTATGGGATACACCTTTTTCCCACACTGTGTCCTTGTTAGTGGCCTAGCTGACCTTTGTATGAAAACACAGGCTTGTCAAAAGCCAAGAAAACAGATAGATTCTGTTGCTAATTTAATTCACAACTCATGCTTTCAAGAAAGCTCTCCTTTTATCCTTCTCTTCACCTCCTCATTCCCCCTCCTCTTCCTCTCCTCCATTGGTCTGGCTAATTAAAAGCTGTTAGGGGTCTGGGGCCAACGCGTTCTCTAGAAAAGAAAGGGAGGAGGAATGAATAGGGTGTAATTATACCCTTTCCCTCCCCAAAGACAGAATGCCTGAAGGCTACAGGGCCCCTTCAACCCCTGTACCTTACCCCCTGTGGAGCTTTCACTACCCTGACTGGTGTGGATGTGTGTTAAATGTGTGCTCATGTCACTGTGAGTGTATTTTTACATTGCATTTGTGTTATTCAGTTGCTTGAATTAGTCTTTTTTTTGTGCTGTGGATTGTGTGGATCTTCATATGGCCACAAGTCAAGGAACTGATAAAAACCCTCGCTCACAGATGCCTGTTGAACCAGTTTTCCAGCGCAAACATGTCTTTCACTTGTCCTCTCCCTCTGTCCTCCTCGCTCTCCCTACTTTACGTTTCAATCATCAAAGCTCTCCACTCCTGGAGACTCTCGGATCTCCCCGCATCTACTCCCGCCACTGGCTGACAGTTCTCGGGAGAGTGAGAGTCACATTAACGTGATATCTATGTCGTATGTGAGAGTGAGAGCCAGGTGTGTTGAGTTGTTGCAGACCTACTTTTCACACAGCTTCTTCTTCCTGTTTGTTGGTTTTTCTGTGTGTGTGTGTGTGTGTGCATGTTTTCATGGGAGAGGGATTCTCTGAAGACCCTTATTCAGGGCGTCTCATGCCCAAGGCTCATGAGCACATCTGTTTATAAGGGCCTACTGTTGCCTCTTGTGCGTTTGAGTGTGTATGTGTGTGTGTGTGTGTGTTTTTTTTCTTGCATGTGACTGAGGTGTGGGTAAACAGCGAGGGTTGAAGGTGGCTGTAGCCTTTCTTCCTCTCTGCCGAAAAAAAGTCATTTCTCACTGTGGAGCTACTCTAGCTTTTGCACAAGCGGGCAAGGTGTGTGTGTGTGTTACAAGGTATAAAATAGTAAATTAGCTATAGCACTATTATTAGTTATGACAGTAGGAGAGTTATTCAACACTTGGCCTCCTCACTTAAGCTTTGAAGTCTTGCCATTGTCCTTGCACTGTTTTACTACCTCTTCAATTTTCTTTTTTTCCTGCCATCTCTCTTTCCTTTTCCCCTTCTCTCTGACAACCCTGCCACTGTCTCCATTTGTCCCCCTGAGCTCTCGCTGGTTTTGGTCAAACAACTGACACAGGAACTCTGTCTTTCACAGTTTCTCTGGGGAGTGTTTCGAACTGGCAGCCGGGTCAAGGGGTTAGAGTTCAGGGTCGCACACACACTACCATCTGAGTCAGCGCTTAAGAGGTTTGTTTCATGCACATGACACACTCACAGAGTGAGTCAGCACCACTGCAACACTAAACAGATGCACCCCCCCACCATTTGCTCCGCAGGTAATCAGTAGTAAGTGTGCACATGCTGGAATGTCACAACGGGGGTGCTGCGGTTTCGATAGTTTACTGTGTTCTCACAAGGCACACTCATCAAATTTCTAGTCGCACATTCACACACTTTTACTTTGAGGTCTACACTTAATACCCTATTAATTTGCTGTGGTATGGCATATTCACACCTCCTTTCACACAGGCTGAGGAGCTGTCAGTGGGTCTAATAGGTTTAGCTGCTCACTAGTGGGATACTCCATTATAGCCAATCTAATATCCACTGAAAGGTCTTTCTATATTAGCTTCCAATGTAATCTACCTTCACTATTCCTCTACTTCATTGTCTCAATAAGACCCAGTGGGACTGCTTCCTCTACTAGGCACCAATACAATATCCTGTCCCTACTTGGATTATAAATCCCTCAACTCTGTAGTTTCCACTATTTGCAAATCTCCAGGTGTTTGTATATGCATGTGTGATATAGTTAAGACACTGAAAATCCCTTTGCAAGATGAAAGTTTTTTAAATAGTCAACATGTTTCTCACTTATTCAATTCCAAACTTCTCCCCTCCCTTCATCTATCACTGTCCACTCCCTCCTCCCTCCGTCTGCCTCTCCTTTATTCTTCCAAAAGCAGCCCATCCCCCCTCTCCCTATCCTCTATGTTGTCTTGTCTCTTAACACTGACATAATATACCAGCGCTCTTCATCCAGGCTAATTTCTCAACACAAATCCCTTTCTCCAGTTCACCCTTCTCTCACCCTGCACCCTACTCCTCCTCCTCCTCTCTGTGCCCAAAATTTTTTCACCCGGTCTCCCTTTTTGTAGCCTCCCATTCTGTCTGCGATGAATAGAAGAAGGCCAAATGGTATCATGCTTGGTTTAATATGTTTGGGGGGTCATGAAGAGTTAATCGGTGTGCCTGTGTCTGTCCGTCTAGCTAAGGGAGAGAGAGGGAACAAGTTCAGCAACTTTCCATTAACTTTTCAGCTTTTTTATTTGTAAAAAGTTTTGAATTAACTGAGGCAAAACAAAACATTAAATATATGAGTACAAGCTCATCTGACAGAAATTGGTTTCCAATTCTGCCCTTTAGAGGGCGATGGTGGGCTATGAGCAGCCAGCTATTCCTGAAATGCTATGAATGAGCAGTGTACACACACACACACACACACACACACACACACACAAGCACGCACGCATACTACGATAACACTAGGCAAAAAGCAGGCCTCTCTAAGGTTACCAGACCCCAGGCAGAGAGGTGCTCTGTCCTCCTCCGGTGGAAAACTACTGGGGCAAAAACAGAGGAAGGTCTGTGAGAGGGAGACTGATGAAGCGAGGGGAGGAAGTCTGGACCACAGATAAGGAAGCGAGAGGAAGAGCAGAGAGAAAACAGAGGTACATGGATACCAGGACGGGGGAGGAGGATGTCTACAAACTTGAGACGCAGATATATAAGTCTACTGTAGTTTATGAAGTCAGGACTTGTGCTATTAGCCTATGTGTGAAGGTATGTGTGTACATTTAGCAGCCTTTTATGTAAGAGGACAGCTATATCAACAGGAATGCACACAAAGCCTTCTGATACTAAACACACAGGATTCATATGGAGATGTACTGATGCTTGTAATTGATTGTTCTAGTGTATGGTGAATCCCATCTGGGAGATTATGGTGGCAATGGACCACTGTGACAACTACAGGTTTATTAAGTAGGCCTGACTTACCTACACAGATACACACACACATACACACAGCAGATTATAGGGGACATAGCTTAATGAAACAGATAGAAGTTACATCACAGAATCACAGAGGCATTAGTATATATATAGCATGAAGCCAGCTGGATGATGGTTTTGTGTCTATGGGTCAGATGGTCAGATTGCAAGCCGTCTGTAATCTATGTCAGTGTGTGTGTGTGTGTGTTCTCATTCCGGTAAGATTAGAGGCCAACAACCAGACGGAACATGGGCTGGGGAGCGGCATATAATGAGTGGAAAGAGAGACAGGAACAAAATGTATAAAATGCAGGAGTTAAAGGATAGAAGGGGGGTTTGAGGGAATATCAACTCCCTTCACCCCAAACTCATCCTCCAGGCCACAAGTATGTGTTGAGGCAGGCCCAGCTGCTTCAATAACAGCAAAGGCAGACAGTGCCAGACACAGACGGAGATAAACAGAATATATGATAACACCCAAACTCTTGTTAAAGACTTCTGCACAGATATCGGGACCGTCGCAAATGCAGGATGGATGAAAGCAGCCAAATAACACAGAGAGCCAATATGAAAGAGGCCGCGGAGTACTGTGTTCGTAGCATCCACATCTGTGCAGAGAGATCTTGAATGTACTTGAATCAGTATGTAGAGAGGAAAGAAATGGAGGGCTCAGGGGCCAGCCGCCAGTCTGGGAGGAGACCCAGCTGTTAAAGAGAGGGAAAGGAGTGAAGATGGGGAGAGGAATAACAGGTACAGTGAGAGAAACACACACGAACACACACACACTAACACACACAGCTGACAGAGTTGAGTATAGTAACAGCGGGGTGGAATGCTGGCTGTAGCTAATATTAACACCCAAGTCCTCCCTCTTGCCCCCCAGTGTGTGTGTGAGTCACACATTTATCATGTCTCGGTAAGACTGTCTACGGCAAAGGCCACTCCTTATTTTACTCTGATGTTGGGACACATACACAAACATGCACATACAGAAACACACTAACAATCACGTACTCTCAGTCCACAACAAAATCAAAATCACTTCCTGTTAAAAGCTGACTGAGGGCAACACAAGTTCAAACTCTCTCTCTCACACACACATACACATAGTACACTCATATATTTGACAGGCAGAGACATGCACTGTAAAAACAAGACCGGACCAGACTGAGAAAAACATGCCTCTCCACCTGTCAAGTAGGAAAACTACACACACACACAGACACACAGACACACACACACACACACACACACACACACACACACACACAGACACACACACACACACACACACACAGAGTTTTAAATCCTTATAGATCTTTAAGTACAGGATTAAGCCTTTATCAGTAAGTGGCACTGACAAGTTGGTGAAAATCAAACACACTCAGATTATAGAAAAACACACACACCAAAGCTGCTCTCTCCCCTACGTGAATGGGCAGACTGCTGCCATCTGGTCACTATCCTCTGCCTAAGACAAATCACTACTGCTTACAATCAGACCAAGAATCAATTATCATCAATTATCCACAGCCCTCTGCCGTCAAAGCCCACTGATAAATCAATGTAATCCTCCGAACATGTGACTGATTGAACACCGGGGACAGTTCGGGGCAGGTGGGCTTTTATTCAAATCTGGAAACCAGAAGACAAGCTAGATGATGGAAGAAGAGGGGACGAAAGAAAGAAGTGAGAGTGAGAGGAGGGAGGTGTGGGAATGAGGGATTATAGAGGAGTAATCGAGACTGTAAAATGTGGTAAAAACTATAATACCAGTGACATGTGGAGGGCAGCAGATTACAGTTTCATTTTGGCTTTTAGCTGTCATTATCCTCCTAAAACAAATTTCTGATGTTAGACTTTCTGAGAAACTCTAATTCCCAGTGCGAGTGTGTGAGTATTTGAATGACAGAGAATGAGAATGGTGAGAATGATTTTTCTTCTGGTCATTCAACTCTTATTTGACAGCAGATACAGAGGGCCAGAGACAGCAGACGTGAAATCTGAGTATTAGACCAACCCAGTTCTCTCTATCAGCCTTCTTTGTGTGTCTATTAGCCTTTCTTATTTTAACTAAAACTCAGAGCCCCATTTCTTTCCTTTATCCAGACATGATCAAGACCACTCTGGTTTGACATTTCTCTCTGTATAGTAAGGCCTGTATACCTTTCATTTCTATCTCACCTGAACCAGAGTTTATCCCCCATGGTCTGTGATGACTCAGGTGTAAAACTCAGGTGGGTCAAACCCCAGCCTTTGAGTCACACATGGACTAGCCCATGACACAAGCACTGCTCATGACGACAGGAGTTTTTCCATTAGACTCTTTATCCAATTATCAGGACAATCGTTTTCCATGTTGCAGGGCTCTTTTTTAGCCCTGCGTTTACTGTCTTTCTTAAAGGGCAATTAGAGAGCCAGTAATGAAATCAAGACACGACTAAAAGGCCATAATGGCTTTTGCCCTTGTTGCGGATTTTAATCGACCTATCTCGGCAGCATAGAAGCGGGGACCGTCCTTCTGTTTCAGCTCGGTTATAAAATAATGCTGTCTTTCAAGCGTCGGGATCACTCGCTCCAAGATAAAAGCTCAATAAATCGCGCTGCGATATTGCGCGTCTGTCAAGCCCCATCGATTCCACTGAGTGGTCGGATAGCATTACATTTCTGACCTCAAAACAAAACAATCAGCAATATGTGCCTCCCTCTCCCTGACACACACTTACACACACATACACACTTACTATCTTCCCCAATGAAAACCCACTTTAACACACTGAGAGTCTTAATGTAGTGTAAAACTGATTAAATTAACCTAGGCTACTGATTCATTCTCATTTATAGACCATAACACACACACACACACACACACACACAGGTGCAGACCCTACAGACATCGTCACTGGCCAAGTTCATACTCGTCAGTCTATTTTCTACTGTTAGAGTATGTCTGTGTCTGTGTGTTGGGGTTAAAAATAGTGGCGAATCGGTCCATCTGTCCGAGCACTCTCTCTATCTTCTGCCTTTGCACCCTGCTACTGCTCTAGAGTCATTACAGTCCTGTTAGGCGAGTTTAAAGGGGCAGACCGACCGCGCAAGCTTAAACTTAACACGAACCTTTTTGGTGACATGAATGAAAATAACAACAACAACGTTTCGTTGCTTAAGAGCCCGATCAGCCTTAATGACACAGGACTTTGCATATGTGAAACTTCAAGAGAGTAGAAAATGACATCCTTTCGCCTCTGGAGACATAAGAGCATTCACCCAGTCACACAGACAGAGCAGCGATTGATTGACTCTTCACAACTACTTAAACATTAGACAACTTCCGCGCACACACACACACACACACACACACACACACACACACACACACACACACACACAGATCATCACTTACTTTGGGTTCGAGCTGTTCCAGTAGACGCTGTGTCTGTCCGCAGAGGCGAACCAAACACCGATGCTCAGCGCCAAACACACTAGATACACCATATCCATAACTCCTCTTCTCCACAAGAAGCTTAGCTTATCAAGTTCAGCTGGTAAGTGATAATTTTAAAATGTTTCAGTTGAAATAATAAGATTTAAATGCGTAAAATACGCGTACGGACACAAATCGTGGATTTTACGGTCCGAGTAATAATGAAGACAGCTTAAAGTGATGTTGTTCGCCAAATACTATTGCAACTCCTGACTGGTTCAGAGAAGCGCTACTTGTCTGTTTTGTCAGGCAGTGGTTCCACCCCTCGAGTTGCCGCCAACCAATAGGAGTAAGGTCATCTGAATACCCCGCCTACCGTAGTCAGCAGTGATTCTCCCTCCAGCTGCCTTCAGACGAGGAACACAGAAAAACACAAAAACAACTCTACTACCACTGTAATAATAGAACCGTGATAAACAAAATACAAGTCAACCATATTCGAGTGATAAGACAACACAATCATAAACAACTAAATGTAAAAATGTAAAGAAAAAACACGACCGAGACACATATATGGACAGGATGTACCACACCAGAAGGACATCTAAAAAATGTATTATAACAATGTGGCGATAGAAGTATTCACTAAAGTAAAAGTAGTCCCACACTATAAAAATAGTATATTATAAGTCAAAAGTCCTGCAAGCAAAAACATTCATAAGTAATATCAACAAAATATATCAAGTATTCTTCTTAAGTGTCATTATGCAGAATTGCCTCTATTACTAGATCATAATTATTGATACAAGCAGAAGTTTAATGTTGTAGTTGGATGAGGTGGCGTTAATTGTAACTGCTTTATATATTTTTGGTTAGTTTAATCTGTAACAATGCATACTTTTATTTTATTAAGGGATCTTTTTTTAAAATGTAAAATCTCAACGTCAAAGAAACTACAGCTTTGGAATAAATGTAGATGAGTAAAAAGTACACAATTTTCCTCAGAAATGTACTGAAGTAGAAGAAATTCGGAATACTCAAGTACTTTGTACTTTTCACCATAGAAAATTTGATAATTTAATTTAATAACTTAAGGGAATTCAGCCATTGTGTTATGTTTTTATGTTGTTGTGACGTAACATTGTAATGTGTTGCTGTTGAGCTGTGTTGCACTGCTTTGTGATGTACTGTGTGTTGCAATTCATTGCATTGTGTTGGGTTGTTATTATGCGTTGTAATGCAGTTTGTCAACTTGTGTTTTTTTGTTGTTGTGCTGAATTGCCTTGTTTCGAAATCTTTGTTGTTGAGGATTTATATATTGTAAATTGTTGCACCAATGCTGCCAAGACAGATTACTTTATTGTAGTGTTGTAGTACTCAAGACCAGTCTTGGTCTCAAGACCAGTCTTAAGACGACTTTTTGATGGTCTTGGTCTTGTCTCAGACTTGACCGCATTTGTACTCGGCCTTGTCTCGATGTCAGACATTGAGGACTCAGGATTTTATTTCAAGAGCAGTCAAGTCCATAACTTTGGGAATATCAATAAATTGCTTTTGCATCGTCTGATTTATTTGTTAACTTCCAAACTTTGATTGGATGTAAAACATATTGCTTCAAATGCAACAAATAACCCTAAAAAATGTCTTAGCGACTGTCACCCCTCCCGGCAATTGCGATGCTTGTGTTGATTTCAGCTCTTTATTGTGTTTGTAATGGGTGTTTCAAGGGGAATGTGGATCTTTCAGATCAATTTGAGAAGTACCTATGATCTCGTTCCACATTTTATTGTGTCATGTAATGTGGGGAACTGGTCTTGGTCTTGACTTGGTCTCATTTAGGCTTGACTACAACACTACTTTATTGTATTGTATACTGAATAGATTTAGGCTCTGGTTATCCCACTAGTTGTGTTTCAATGATTTGAGAACCCTCTGCAGAGAGGCGTGTATGTTCATGCAGGATGTTGTTGTCTAGGTACGCTGGTGAAGTGATTATGTTCTCTCAGATAGTAAAGAATTATTACTGTCTTATCAGTCAGTCTAATCTCGTGGTCTCTGCTTAGCCGTGTCCCTAGACAGGTAACTGTAGAAAACAACCTCACAGATGGAGTGGATAAAGTCCAGACCATAGGGTGTCAGCGGGATTGTGGCCCCAGCAGGAGAGGGCTTCCCTCGGGCAGGGATGGAGCCCAGCTTGGGTTAGATGGTTCAGAGTTCCATAGCTGCAGGCAAACCGGAGGGGGCATTGTGTGTGTACGCTGTCCATGTATGTGTGTGTGTGTGTGTGTGTGTGTGTGTCTACTTGTATGTGCAGACAAGTTGAGTGTCTGACTGTCCCTAGGCTTGGCTGGGCATGCATACACATATCCTGGCACTCTGAGAGGATCACACACACACACACACACACACACACACACACACAGGAGGAAGAGGGGTGAGGATGTGATGTGATAAAGAATAATAGGTACAAGTGGTCAATTTAACTTTTTAACTTTTAAACAGTTCATTATAAATTCTCCTTGTGCTAATGTATCCATTCTATATTAACCTTTCTTTCACATCGCCTATACAAGCATTTATTCCTGTAATGCCCAACTTCTTTCACTTAGCTGCACTGACATTAGAAAATGCTTTAGACACAAGTATTGATTTCCTCTAAGGAATGACTGAAATGCAAATACTGTTCCAGCAGCTCCAGAACTAGCCACTGATTCAGATGCTTCAGACTAGCAGCAACAGGATCTCCTAGTTCTCGCTCATACACAACAGGAGTGACTTCCAGTGTGCATTGCCTTCCGCTGCTCAAACATGGGATCTCCTCATGGTCCGTTCACCCAACATGTAAATGTAAATGCTCTGTACTTGTATAGCGCCTTTCTAGTCTTTTTGACCACTCAAAGCATCTGCATTCACCAGTCACACACATTCATACACTGGCGGAATAGCCACCAGGGGCAATTCGGGGTTCAGTATCTTGCCCAAGGACACTTCGACATGCAACCAGGGGGAGCCAGGGATTGAACCACCGATCTTCCGATTAACTGCCAACCCGCTCTATCTCCTGAGCCACAGCCGCCCCTACAGTGTAGCAAGACGGAAACACATGATTAAATATTCACAACCCACAATACACCTCCTCTCTGCAGCTGCAGCCAAGTCAGCCGGCAAGCATCTCACATCACACCACATGCACACACACTGTATGCTTACTATATGTGTACTCAAACACACAGAGAGAAACAAACATTTCCGTCTTCTCTGCGGGTTATTATGATGGTGTTGTAGCTGGTAGAAACTGCGGATGACTCTCAAAGTGAGACTTAATCCTCCCACAGCCCATACATGCACACACAAATACTCACAGACAGGGAAAACCAGGGCTTCTGAGAATGACAGTAAAGCAGAGAAAATGTGATGGCTCAAAAAAGAAACTCACTGAATAAGTGTTTGAGGCGATGGAAAGCTCGACAGTTAGAAGTGGATTAAAGGAAGACGGGGGAAGACCCGGCAGCCATACAAACTTTTCAGCAAACAGGAACCTGCTTGTTTATTTTCTAGGCACTTGTCTCCAGGCGTCACAGTATCTGCCATGGTTTGTTCAACATGCTATGGAAATCCCACAATTACATAACATGCGTTATTGGGTAACAGACAACACTGTCAGCGTACAGGGCTACCTGTACCTGGTAATACCTGATTTTCTCTTTCCTGCCCTCTCAACCATAGCAAATGCAATTTTTATTGGAGGGGAACATGTAGTAGAGTTTTATTGAGTGAAAAAACATATAAAACAAAAACAGATGGTTTCAGAAGAAGAAAAGTATTACTCAAGCTAGAATTAATGTTTTGATAAGAGGGGTTAAGGATATGTGGGGGACAGCCATTTAAAAGAAAACTGAGTCCCCACAGACTGTCTAATTTTCCGTCTTGCCTATCTCTTCCACTTCTTCCTCTCCACTCTCATCCTGTTGGCCCCCAGGCAGGGATCAGAGCTGGTCAGGGATCTCTGTATCGAGATTTGGAGGGCTTTCCTGAGACACACACAGACATATGAAGCAGGAGTGTTAAATAGAGAGGAGAAGATAAGTCACAATGAGGTGGAGTGAAACTTTGAAAAGTAGGCTGTTGTAGAGAAAAGACACGTGGAAACACTGGGCGTTAGCCACATCGAAACATAACAAGGACCAAAGAGGGATAGTTTGGTGCTTAGTTATTCAGGCGAGTATACGAGAACATCTGCCCAAAGACAGGCATGTGCCTGCACAGGTTTTTATTGGAGTTTATTAAGATGTGTAGGAGTGCTCTGATCCCTGCTGCTCCATTGTTGCTGCATTAAAAAAAGCTAAATGTTATCCTGTTGATCACATGGCTGCCTCTTTTTTTGGCCTGACATTATCACGTCATCACTCGTCATGCTGTCGAGCCACTGCCTCAACTGCTGATTTGTGCCTAACATCTCCCCCAGAGAACAACCTTAGCTGGCAGTGGAAAAAAAGGTCATTGGAAAGATCAACATTATGATACAATGAAAAGGGTATAAAAGGGTCTTAAAGGGGCTAAATCACTGTAATATGCTACGTATTGACTCAGGTTGATCACAGACTGCATTTCAAACGGTTGCCTTTTGTTCACCCAACCTCTGTCATTACCGCAAAGCTTAGGCTTGTTAACACTTGGCATTGTTTCGTCTACACATGGACAGCTTGTCACCCTGCTGCCCTCTGTCCCTTTATCCCTGGCCTCCTGTGGGCCCTTGGCCCTCTGACTCACAGGGGCACACTCCGACAAGCTGCTCCTTCTCTGGCACCACAAAGGCACGTCTCCCGGCTCCTATTCACACCCATTCATCTGCGGACAGGTGGTCCCCAGTTAAAACACAGAGAGACATGCTTCTTCTTAATAGCGCTCCGTGTGTCTGGAGTTAGCAAATACTGATTCTTGCAACGAAAAGCTTGTAATAAGGTCGCGTTTCTGCTCCAAGCATCTTCTGGAAAGTCGCCAGGGAGGCCAAGCTTTTTTCCAAACGTGCAATACATAAGCTAACAGGGTATCAAAACACGCCATGGGCGCACGTGCAAACAAACTAAAACAATGTTGTATGTGTGTGTCAGTAGGGGGTAAATTAGCCTCCTCCCTCCCTCCTGGACTAACACACTGTCTCACTATTCAGACCACAGGAATCATTAACTTGCCCAGTCAACAGGCACACTCCACTCGTTCGCTCTCCCCTGTTCTCCTTTCTGTCTCCCAGGGACTCTCACTCCCACACCCACAGACACACACACACACACACACGCACACCAGCACACAAAGGCACAAACAAACCCCAGTGAAATATTTAACCATGCTACTCAACTTGCATTGCCATCATTTGTTATACTGTATCTCCTTGTCTGTCTCCCTGCCTGTTCTCTCGGCTCATCTGTTGTCTCTGCTGCCTTTCCTTCCTTCCCTTTCTTCTGTTCATCTGTTCAGTTATTTCCAATGAGTCCTCATCAGCCCTCAGCCAGATAGCACTGGGTATATCTCTCACTGATTACTTTACTTTCACATTACTTAGCATTGTCTTCTTTTCACAGCTCTTGAGCATCTCCCTTTCTCTTTACTCCCTTGCTCCCTTTCAGTTCCTACTTCACCCCTGTCTTGGTGTGGTCCAGTTTTCATCTTGCTGCCTCCCCTCACATACACTTTCGTTTCAGTCTTTTCTTATCCATGCCCCCCACCCCTTAGAAGTACCTCAGGCAGTGCATTTGTTGGGAGAGAATCCATTATCCTCCTCCATCCTCCCACCTTCTGTACACTCTCTCTCTCTCAATCTCTTTCTGTATCTCTTTCACTCTCTCTCTCCTCGCCTCACATGCTCCTGGCCCCAGACCTATATTCATTAACATAGTGTTAATGATCCCAGATGGACTGACATGTACTCTATGGGGGCGAAGTGTGAGTGGCTTCTTAAGGGTGTGCGTGGGTGGTTGTGTGTGAGCATGTGTGCACGCACGGCTGTTGGGTACATGTGTGCGTAATCGTATGTACATATGTGCGTGACTGTGTCTACATGTGTGCATGTGTGTGGGTACATGTATTGGTTGTTCCTCTCCTGGCAGTAGATTGCTCTGTTATGATGATATGCATCTCTTAAGTGAGTGAGAAGAGCTGTGATTGTGCACTTTAACCATAGAGTCAAATGAGAGTACATTTAAAAAGACATTTGTCATTTTGACAAACTGAACTCAAAATGAGCAGCTCTGAAAGAGCAACTTAACGTTTCATCACTATAATAGAGGGCAATAGCTTTGCCATGCAGGTCTGAGTCACATTCATACATACATTGCTTATTGTTAATAGTAAGCTTGTACACCTTTGGGACCAGTGTCCTATTATTACATGGGGTCACCTAAGGAATTACTAATAAAAATATTGCAGGATTTTAGAAATGTTAACCACATGATATTAATTAATATTGTCTCAAAAACACAGGTTAGTTTGTAAGAACGTGGCTGGCCTGGATGGACTCCTGACCTCAACCTCATCCAACACCTCTAGGAGGAATCTGAATGTCAACCGAGAGTGTCCGACTTCACTAATGAATGCTCCTGTGGATAAATGGAAGCCAATGTCTGCATACAGGTTTTAAAATCCTTCGGAAAGCCATGATTTATTCCACAAAGTCCACATACTTTTGGCAATGTACCTTATGTTCGAGTTACACATACAATATAGTGATTAAGCAATATGAGTTTTTTTTTTAAATGACCCTTAGACTCATAATATTCATGCTATGCTGAATGTGTCTCTGGATAGGCCCAGAGCAAGAAGTTAAAACCCTGCTGCTAACCAGGTTTGGGTCCTGTGGTGCAGACTCACACAAAACACACACACACACACACACACACACACACACACACACACACACACACATGTAAACACACACAGTCTGCTAAGGTTACAATGTTACAGGTGCAAGGGCAAAGTGCATATATGTGGTGGCATGGATACGTTAGCATTCTCTAAATGCATAAGCACATTGCTTGACCCCCTCCAAATATAGTTTACTGCATGCTCACTAGCATAAATTCCAACCTTCACACCATTAAACCAAGTTTCCATCCAACCTCAATCAAACAGCAAAAAATATCGATTTTTTCTTTAAATCCTTGTCTGCAATACATCTTGTTTTTTCTCTGAGTCATGTTTCTTTTCTTTTCTCTGCAATTTATCCAACACTGCCACATTGTCCTCTCTGCCTCCTGTTGTGTCTCTCTGTTCTTTCTTTGTCTGTCATTGGCATGGTCACGCTCATTGCATAACCGAACAGTTGCTTAATTATCAAGAACACTCAGTCTAGCACTTGCCATGTCAGGGGGCTGTCCCTGTTCTTTTCTAAACGTAAACACACTAAACCCGGGAGCTCACGCACACAAACCACACAAAATGTTTTTTATCTAAACCATCCTCTCGGCATCTCTTGTTTTCTCCAGAAGTGTGGCAAAAAGCTAATGTGCCTCTCAAAAACACCTGTAGAAGCAATTACAAAGAACAACTTCCACTATAACACAGCCAAAACCACCCACACTCAGCCACTCACCTAGTTATTATGCTCTTCTGTTTGTTAGATTTTATATGCAGTTTTTTGTAATTTCACATTTTCTGTAAAGAATCCCTAAGATCACATTGTGCAAATGCTGATAATGATGATTATACAAAGTCCAAAGAGGAATCACTCAGAACGGGAGCACAGATGTGATCCTTGAAAAGACTGTCTAATGAGAAACTGGAAATGAATTTAGTGAGCACATCCATTAATAATTGATGTGCTTTCTAGTCAAACAGGAGATGTGTATTTGTTTATGTGGTTGTGTATGCACCTCTTGGCAAAGAGTGGTCACCATGGTGATCTTCTAAACTAGGGTCTCCTAAAATGAAAGAAGTGGGCGGCAGCAATGCCTTTTCCAGCTACTACCACACACAGGAATATACACATACACACATACTGTTTTTTATACACTAAGGAGAGTTTTGTAGTGACAAGGGGTGCTGAATGGGGGTGCTGAATTCACAAAAAAAAAACATATATAAAAAGTTAAACAAATAAATGTAATTTTTGTTTTTGGTTCTGCTAGGGGAAATTTGGAATCCTGTCCTCTGGGTCAGGTGGTAGCCATGTTATCTAAACCACATATTTTTCAAGGTGAAAAAAAAACTTTGTTACACTCCCTTGAGGACACAGAAAATCAATGTACAACTTATGTAAGAGAAAGAGGTCAAAGTTAATACAGGAGAACTGCAAGGTCTAATGGCCATTCCCAATACCCAGATGGGTAAAGATTTACATGCCTTTGTTTTGTATTGTTTTGTTTTGTTTTTTGTGAATTTAGGTTTTTGTCTGCAACTTGATCTTCCTTGTCCTGGAATCTTCAAGCAATGTTGCCTCAGATCTCAGAAATTAATTTGGTGAGTAAAATGTTAGCATAAAACAAAGGAATTTGACTTTAAACAATGCAGCTACATCCTAACCACCTGAATCTGGCCACAACAATAATCCTTATCTAAACCCTTATCTCTGATCTCTCTCTGACCTTATCTCTGAGAGTAGCCAAAAGTCATATGAGGACTCGCCAAAATATCCGTATAAACCGATATGTCCTAATTAGATCAGTGAAATGTCACGTCAGTCCTCTCACATGTGTACAGGAGCTAAACCAGACCACACACAAACAAACACAGGCACAATATGTTGCTGTGGCATTTGTTTTTTGAGTGATTTATGGAGTCACAGGCACTGAAATTATCCAAGTTACCTAAGTGGGGACAGGTTGTATGTCCAGTTTTCTGATGACAGCAGGTGATGGGTTGAAGGAAGGTCAGGTCAGATTTTGGAGGTTATTGGGAGAGTTAAAACAGGCAGTGAGCAAGAGTTCAGTTGGGGCGGTGGTCTCCTTCCAAGCTCTTAACAGCTAACAGATGGTGTCCTCTTCCAGAATGGACTAATGGAATAATATACCCTGATTCAGTCAGACACGCACAAACATTGATCCTGCAAAGAAAGCGGCTCAGGGGGATCTGAGAGATGTTTTTGTGATCATTCACTTGCAAGGAAAGGGAGGTTCTTTAGGAGGAGCCTTTTCACCAGGGACTCTACTCATTCAAATAAAATGTTCTTTTCTGATGTGGGCTTTTATAGCACTGTCAGACAGGGAACAGGCTCACGACCAAGACGTCTTAGTCACTGTGGCATGATGCACAATCAGTGCAGCCTCAAAAATGAATGTGATGCATTGTAATAAATTTTGCAGAATACACGTCCTTGATCATCCTTGATTTTGACAAAGAAAGTAGGACTGGAAGTGAACTCGAAATTGGGTGCGTGGGTTTTGCATAGGCCTGCTGGCCAAACCTGTCAAAATCTTTGCATAGTTTTCACACATAGAATCACAGACACTGATAGGTTCCAGATTTGGGTGCAACACTGACCAAAGACTTTAGATTTTTTTTTCAAAAGATACTGAATGATTATCCACTAGTCGGATTCCTACGGTATATCGTAGACTTATGTGCACATTTTTAACTTACACTCCTCATATGTATAGAAATTTTACAGGAATAAAACACTTTGTAAAGCCTCCATTTGAAGCCTAACTACTCCTCTTTGTCAACAATGGAAGCATGTAATCTAACACAGCTCTCCAGCTGGAAGTCAGGTTAACTGGGATACACCTAAAGGGCAGGTCAGGGGGGTTGTATAAAGAACAGTGAAAGAACAGTACCGGACAGGATTACGTTGCTCCTCAAAGTCTCTATTGTTACTCTTACACGATTAAAACCAATCCCATTACTGTGTCCACGTCTATGCGGGGGGATAAGGTATGAAGAGTAGGCGCAGTAAGTCTGGTTATAACAGGCTTACATTTAAGGACTGTGAGCTTCAAAGCACTATGCATCATCTCTCTGAACTCAATATTTGTCATCTAATCTGTACAGAACCTCACTTCTAAAAGCTCACATTGGCTGCTATTGATTTAACTTCAAATAGATAGGATATGCAGAAGGAGAAACTGTAGCGTCGCCGAGAACTGATTTTATGGTCATCTCAGTGCATGAGGGACCCTTCCTGTCTTTACTCTTCTCCTCTCCGTCAATGGAATAAAGGATCTAATCCCCTTATTGGATATAATACTTAAGTGGGTTAACATCAGTGGCTATGCCTATAACTGGTGTGTGTGTTATTCTACAGTGTGTTTTAGTATAAAAATACTATAAGTTATGTCAGCGTATCAGTCAAAGAAAGATTTGGAAATGATTACTGCAAACAAAAAAAGAAACTAGCTCATACAACATCAACATCACATCAGACGGGATTGCCTTGTGTGTGCAAGTCGTTTGCATCTGTAACTTGTTTGTGCATTCCATAAACAACAATAAAAAAAATCATATATATGTGGATCTTTTAGATTGTGTATACAATGTAATCTAATGTATGTAAGATGTGTGGGGGTTTTTTGGGTCTTGGATTGTGTTACTATTTTATCTTTACAATGTGCCATTCTGCCTCTCTTTGTGTAGAGGAAAATTATCGTTCTTCACCACAAAACATCGCTGTTTAATGTTACCCTTGACTTAAAGGTATTTCCAAATCATTGGGAGCCACAGGTGCATTTAACATTCATGTGTTCCACTAAGAAACACTGATATGGATTTCAATGAAATGTCAACTTTTGAAATGGATTTGTCTTGCTGTCCTCCACTCCACTGTGTATGTTAGGAGCATAAAAAATGGTAGAAATAAAATGTAGCAAACTTTAAATTTCATTAAAGTAAGCTCGGTGGATATGATTGCCAAATTAATCAGTGAACCTTGACGGCTCGCAAAAGCTCTCAAGTCAAGCTCTCTCAAGGTTGTCACATTGTGCAAGGTGTGTATGTTTACAGATAAGCAAGTCAACGGTACACTGCTTTGCAATTGCAGGTTTTGCAGAGACATTTGAAACGGCATTTTTAAAATAGATTATAAAAAGAGAAAAGAGGCGTGTAGATTGCTATAATTAGCACACACTGTGACGTGTTACTGTAAAAGCTGTATGGTCAGTATAGAAGTTCACTATTTTTTCTGCAGTTTTCTCACTATTCTATGAAAAGTCTTCATTGCAGTCCTTCAGTGTGGTTAGCTGACTGTTGTTCAGTGTTATATGTGCTCACACTACTTTCACTTACACACACACACACACACACACACACACACACACACACACACACACACACACACACACACACACACACACGGTCATGAGACCAATCCCTGGAGTTTTGCATCACCTCTTTGCTGACCTCCACTCCATCACGACTACACTGAAAATTATTCCCCGACTACAAATAGCTGCCAACAGGGTTGCCTGTTCAATTCCTCTCCAGCTGTTTGTCTTATATGTCGCTGTTGAAGTAAGGCAGAGAAATGTCCAAAGTTACACTTAGGTCAGCTCTGACATTTCTAATTACAGAACAGGATGTAGCAGAGAGAAGGCTGTTAATGCACTGTGGTCTGTTCAGACTGACTGCCATAATTACAATCAGGCTGGCATAGCCAGACCCCGTCTATAGGGCCGAGGTGTTAAACCACCCGTGGCTCTCATTAGAGGACATGGGCTAATGAGTGCACTCCACACACATATACTGGGAACACACAAAAACACACACAAGCTGTGTCCAGAGTTCACTGTGCTTTTACTGCATTCTGGCAGGCTTAATTTCACACTTTTGCCTCCAGTGACACACAAAGAGGCACAAGTACCCTGAGAGGGGTGTGATTTTAAATAGAGTTGTTATGAATGGAGGTAGGAAAGAGCCAATTAAGAGTGTGTGATTCTAATTATGCCATTCATTTTACTGTGTGGCAGTCCACAAGGGAACCAGGGAGCACAGGAAATAAGCGTGAAGGGGAATTTTAAGGAAAAAATAAAGTGGTAAGAGAGGTAAATAGGTAAGAGAGGAAATACATTTTCAAAGATATAAGGAAATGGGGAGATTTAAAAAAGAGAGGCAGAAACAGAGAAAAAGAGGGAGGAAAAAAGAGAGCCCGGGGTGAGGGTTTAGGGGGGTAACCTGATCTCTGTCCTGATAAAGCCAAATATATTTTGGAGGGTAACAGAAACAGCTCCGTGTCACCACGCAGATCTATAGGGTTGGGGAGAAGAGGAACGTCAGAGTCTTATACTGTCAGGGAGAGTAAATGAGGTAGAAATATGAAGCTTGGGTTTAGAAGATACATTAGAAAATACAATGTTATATTAGAAATGGGAAATAAGAGAGAATAAGAGGAAGAAAGAAAACAGGGAAAGAGGAGAGTGGACTGAGTGAATGCAGGACTAAGATAGCCTGCTGTGTTGTCTGAAGAGGTTAGGTGAAGTCACAGCACCAATTATTGCTCTACCACATAAACTAGAATGATTGACAGCAAGACAGAAAATGTACATGGAGGGCTATTGTTCGAAAAGCTGAAATCAACAGAAATAACATGGCAGCTAACAAAAACAGAACAAAATAATTGGTGATGTCAGTGAATCACAGTTGAGGTACACACCCAGTGCACACCCAGTTCTGGACGTTTACTGGTCTCTGGGGCCTGGGTGGTCCATTTCGAAAGGGTTTGGGTGGGGTGCATGTGCTTTTGGGTTGAGCCATGAGGTGTCTGACTCTTGTTGATCTACATCTTTGTGCTTGTTGGCACTGTCAATGTTATTAGCAGGACTGGCTTGACTTGACGATTATGCAGAAAATGACTTAATGTGTGGACATACAGCAGTCTAAACAAGACCAGCACTCAGATTGTTTCACCCAATATAGAACACATTGGAGAAAAAAAAATGGGTGTGTGTTCTAACACAGAATGTCCAACTTGGCAGTGTCCATCTAAATGGACTGCCCTGACCTACATCTTACTGTTGATGGTTTCAGACAGCTAACAGTGGGCTAAGCCCTACTTATGCCCAACATTACGGACACCTACTGCAGCTTAAAGGATACTCGTCCATTGCCATGAGTACAGTGTTAATACAGAGAATGAAAGCTGCACATTTGCTTATGTGAATTAAGCAGAAAGATAGTTCAAAGGGCAAACAAAAAAAGAGCAGCCCTGATTCCTGTGTCCTTAATGCTCCAGTCCACTAGAGTCTTCAAAATTGAGGACTAGTTATTATGGTCAAACCTGGTTCGGATTGCTTGGTCTCTGTGGATCAGGAGGATCAGACGGATTCAGACAGACTATATTTAATTGACAGATGCATAAGAGACAGAAAGAGCAGACAGGAAGCACGCTGTTTCACATATCTTTCAAAAAGCCACATTCTCTTGTTTCTGTCAAGCCTGAGTTGTTGAGGGATGAAAGGATAGGGGGGAGTTTATGCAGAGAGAGAAGACGCATGTAGCGATGGAAAAAGGGTAGAGAGTGGAGGGTGGCAGATTGTAATTAGGTTCTGCTTCTGACTGGCCAGTCAGCCTGGGTTACCTTGGCAAGAAAAGACACATCTAGGTGCTATTATGGGATGTATAGGAGGTAGAACTGGTGATTTCCTTACATCGTACAAGCACACCCGACACACGACACAAACCCTCATGAAGACTCAATCAAAAGATGCAAATAAATATAACATTGTAGTGAATAATCACTCTGCATGATGTATGTGCTATGCTGATTCATTTGTGTATGCGTACGTGCGGTAGGTCATGGCGAGCGCTGCATTTGTGAGAACTATTACCCAGGTGTGTGTGCACCTTGTTCCAGAAGAGATAAGAAAACCAGAGAGAAAGAGATATTAAACAAGAGAGGGAGAGTCTGTACACTTGTACTTGTTATCATAACTCAATAAAACTTTTCAAGTGTACGTGCAAAGTTCACCTCTGTTTCTTAAGAACGGACATTGTAAGTTGGGTTGTTTTGGCCGGCAGACGATGCAAATTATAAACTCAGCTATGAAACCCTTCTTTCTGTGTGTCTGGCTGTAGTGGAATCATTGAACTCCCACAGAGACAGGCACAGCAAAAATCCCAAGGCTTACACAGGCACTATTGTCCCTTCCTCAGACCACCATTGTCTCTGTGTGTGCATGCATGTGCCTTGTGCACCAGTGGGTGGAAGGTATCTTTTAGTGTATATTGTATAAGCATGTGAGTTTATGTATGCATGCATGATGGCATGCAATTATGCTCATGGACTTTGGGGTCAGTAGACAAAAAACCCACATGCCATTGATGTGAAAATGTGAGACGGAGAGAGGGAAAAGCTTGAGACACATAAAAAAGAGTGAAAATAGAAGAAAAATTAAAGCAAACATTTTCACATTGGATATATGTTGACATTGAATGATATGTTGAAACATAATACCAATAATACCAAAGAAGGAAGAAAGTCAGAAGCAAAGTAAAAGAAAAAAGAAAGAAAGAACATACGAGGCAATGATCCCAGTGGCCTTTGTCTTATCAGAGATTAAACAAGGTGACATCATGCCTGCTGGTAAGGCGGGTCATTGATACTACACTATTTTGGCTACATCATCCAGAAACACTGCTCCTGTTTACCTTGCCTCCTGCTCTGTGTTCCTTCATCTGACTCAACCATCAATGTGCTGGAGTGTCCACTCCTGTGTGAAGCCATGCTGTGGTTGGCATTTTTCCAGGAACTGAAACTTGAAACCTGCTGCTTAGCGCCACAGCCTATGATACCCGTTTAGTATTACAACTCTAATACACCTGCACATTGTAGCTTGTCTGTTCTTGTTGGCTTAGACTTTATTATTGGAGGTTTTATTTTGGTTTCAGGAGACAAGCAGACTGAGCTGAGTAAACAGAGAAATGCAGTAAATCTGTGAAGCAGTAGTTGCGGAGAGATCTTGCTGAGAAGTGAGAATTTCGTTTATTGTAGTGAATCTTTTTGCCACAATACCCAAGGCCAAAGTGAATTTGTGATTTTGCAGCATAGAAAGTTTATCAGGACAAAAAGACTGGAAACAGGGGGAAACAGCTAGCCTTGCTCCATCCAAATGTAATGTAATAAAATACACATACTAGCCTCTCTAAAGCTCACTACTTAACAGCAAGACTGTTTCCCCATGTTTCTAGTTTTTAGCTAAGCTAACAAGCAGCTGGCGGCAGCTTCATGTGTGGCGTACAGACATGACAGTGATTTCAAGTTTTTTCTTTAAATATATGATAAATATGGTAGGGAAAAGAGAGCTCAAATTACTCTTTTGGGGCAGGAATGAAGAGTTGTACTACATCTATGTACAGTAATTCTAACACCACAGGAACTAGTGTGGCCCAGCTCTCGATTCTAAGTCAGAGGAGATCAAAGGCTCAACTTGTTTCTCCCCTGTCCTCCCCATCATTTCATGCTTCCATCAATCACCCAATCTCTGTTTGGCTTCACTGCCATTTCTTCGCACCACAGAGCTCTCTGTGTCTGTCAAAACTCTGTTTGTTTCTGCTCAGTGATGGATCTGAACTGAATTCTGTTTGTGTCCAAAGGGAGACAATTAGTTCAGTGTGTGTGTGTGTGTGTGTGTGTGTGTGTGTGTGTGTGCTTGGGGTGTGTGTGTACCAACATGAAAAGGGCAGGCGTTCAAGGCCGTCGCCGAACAAACTCATTAACCGACCATTTGTTAGAGCCAAGACAGGACCAAACAAGGTGTAAAGAAAAGAGGAGAATAAGCTGAGAATTGAAATCAATGTGGGAGAAAGACAATGGGAAAGGAATTAAAAACAAAAATATGTGTTTGGGTTGGGAATGTTTGTTTGGGTTTAATGATTATGGAACCTCGGTCGATCACTATGGTCAGTTTGAGAGCGCAATCGCAGTGGATGCAAACACACGTACACGCACGTACACACACACTTAAACACACGTATCAGAGTATTGCCTATAATTACAAATAATATCCATATGATGTTACACAGGATATAACTGATCATAGTAATCAGTGCCTTCAGATCCTTTCACACCATGTTATTGTCAAATGAACTGTGAAAACTGCCATCAGTGCTTCATCATGTTTCCTATGTCTACAGCTTTTCAAGGTCAATTTAACTTTATTTTTGTTGAAATTGATGATAAAACAAGCTCAATATCATCCAAAGAAACCCCTTAAACATTTGCGGACCCAGCATGTTGGGGAATTTAGTGCAGCCACAATTCTATTTAAATGATAATTTCAAATAATGTACATTTTCAGTTTACTTCCCTAATAAAACATTTAAATACTGTTCTGTAGCACCAGTTAGTGTAAGCTCATGGAAATCTATGTTTAACTTCATGACTCTTTGGTGTAATTCTCAAGTAAAAAGGGGCTAAACTATGGTCATGCGTTCTCTTCCAGAGATCTGTGTGCTAATTATCTTAGCTACCAAGCTAATGAGGTAAACAAGAATCACATGTCGTCATTAAGTTGATTTCTGATTCAACATTCTTCTAAAATGTGTTTGGAAAATAATTATACGAATTTGAAAGCACAGTACAGAAACAGGTTGATGAAATATCTCGTACTCCTACAACATTCCATACCACTTTTCCTCGTGCTCTTCATACACAGACAACAATACATTGTATTCAAGTGCTTAAGGTCTTTTCACATCAAGCATGCTGGCTTTTCATGGAAAAACACAGATGTGACTAATAATAAAAAGAAAGATGGCTGAATGTCATTTAGCTGCTTCAGTTTCAGGGTTGAGGTTTTGTGCAAGCATGCTCACTGTCACAATGTCATAACGTACTGGGAAAGGGTTAGGGTAAGTGTGTAGAGCCTCTTTTTAGGCTCCTATGTGGCTGATAACATTTTTCAAAGCCTGTACTGACGCCTCGTGTCATGAGTGAAGCTGCCTGTACGCACTACACTGCAGTCATCTAACATGAGTTTTTGCACTGATGTAACATATTGATGTCTGGTATATTTTGCGTAAACACAAGGATTTTCATACATGCTGGTGTTATTATTAGAAGATCCTGAATGAGGAAGGTTCCGTACTCAACTTGAGCAGCAGTCAGACAGTTTGAAGTTCATACAATATATGCTAACCTTTTTTTATGCTAACGTTACTTGCGTGAGGGAAGGTTCTGTGCTTTTAAGCCATGCTGCTGGTTGATGTTTAGGGCAGTCAGTCTATTTCTCACTGATGTAGAGCTAACTTTGTGTAGTCTCAGTTAGCATTATCATTGCTACTAGCCACTAGCTTCTCACTGGAATTTGTGTCATGCCAGCTAGTCATAGTGGTAAAGGTTTTGGAAATGCAAGGACAAGTGCAGTGAAAGGCCAAAACAGGCCCTCATCCTGTATAGCTAGTGGTATATGATGTATATTTGTATATCTTTGTTGTAAAAAATGTGGAAATGAGATTATTAATGTGCCAAAAACAAAAGAAGACAAGAAATGTATATTACCCTCTCAGAATGTAAGATCAAGGCCACTTACCATTTTGCTCTGACTTTCAGTGCTGCCAGACAAGAAATCCTGTCCAGAAGAAGAAGAAGCAAAATATTGTATTCTTCACTGACAGCAGCCTCAGAAGACCATGATGCAATACAGCCAAAACACAAGTTGTGTTTTGAGTAATGGGCACAACAGCTCTCATGTTTTCCCATCGGGGAACTCTTACTGTTACAATCATGCTCACCTCCACTATCACCATTGCCTGTCTACACCTACATATAAACAGTAGCTGGATAAGTCCAGGCATGTTTGCTGAGGGATGGTGAAAGTTGTTCTGGGAAATGTAGGAAATTTTACTGAAGTTTCAGAATACTGAAAAAATGGAACGTTGCAACTCTTACACAAAAAAACAAAAGCATGAACAATAGCCAGTAGAGTTGTGATAGGAGGAGAAAGGCCATCTAAAACCAGATCTTATCTTTGGGTCATGTTATATATGTTTATATAATATATATATATATATATATGTTTATATATATATATATGTTTGGGTCATAAAAATAATTTATTCTCTGTAGAGAAGAGATAGTGTGTTAGTGTGTGTGTGTTGTATCAGTTTGTCAGTGTAAGACACCACCTCTGTGCCAGCATGTCCAGATGTTCCCAGATTATTACTTTTCTCTCTCTACCCTCCCATTTCTCATCATCCATCAGCCGTCGCCCTTATGTCCTGCCCCACTGACTTACTGCTGATGATATGTGTAATCCCCACCTTTTATCTCCTTTCTCTCTCTCTCTCTCTCTCTTTCAGCCATGTCTTTATTATGTATTTGACATGGCCATCACTCTTTACTCACCATTTAATCTTTTCTCTGAAAGAAGTGGTATTTTTGAACTTGTCATGTATAACTCTTCTGTGGAGGGCTTGCGTGTATTTATATCCTGTAAACTAGAATGGTCTAACCCAATCTCCCCCAATAGATTTGTGTTAATGCCAAAATGAATCAAGGACAGCCTGCAGGATGTGTGTTAATGAGGTGTTTCGATTCTTTCTAATGTGTTGTACAATGTGTGTCAGTGTGTGTGTGTGTGTATGTGTGTGTGTCTTGGCTCTGTGTTGTTTTATCTGGGTCTGTCTAGGGAGTATGTTACGCAAACTAATATGTTCGTCCTTTATGAAGACCTAAGGGAGAACAAAGGATCAAATCTCCCCTAGTACACTAATTCACATCAGGAAGTTCTGCATAATTAACCTGTTCTTTAGATGGATGTTTTCAAATGACTACGATGTGTGCCAGATAAAACTTAGAGTTAAGGGAACTATTTTCACAGACTAATGGAATGCAAAGTCCCTGTGTGAGTTTACTTTTTTTAATTTAATAACCAACATTATGGCACTGGTTTACAGGCATCAATCATGGCAAATTAAATTAGAACCTTTTAAAAGCAATACATTCACTGTCATGCAGCACACTTACTGTAGTCCACAGGTTGACTGTATACGAGAACTGAACGAAGATCTGCAAAGTGAACCCAATGTGGAAGTGCCTTAAACCTGCATTCTTTCTCTTGACCAGCAGGGGGTGACTCCACTGGTTGCAAAAGTTCTATTGTATGGATGTCTATGATAAAACCCTACTTCTCACTTGATTTATTACCCCAGTAAACACTTCCCTAATGAGTTTATAAATGATAGTCCCATTTAGAGTACAACAGTCGATAAAGCAGGATATGCTTTAGGGTTTAGCTACCTGACCTCTAAATCATGATAGAGGTGCAGCAACGTGTATCCTCCGCAGCTCCACCCTCTTATCCAAATATTTCTGGGTACAAAAAAGCAAAATGGCCATTGCCACAAAGCCAAACTCTGTCTACCCACCTTCCTACACTCACTCTCCCAATGTGTTTTGGGGGAGTGGCTTTGGAGTGCGGCCTGAAGGGAGGGAGTGGGATTTCCAGCATTACAACCCTAGCAGCTAGGGTAGGCAATGTTGGAGAAACTACTAAGAGACAGCTAGATTTTGAAAGTATTCAACCAAAAAAATCCTACCTCCTACCTTTAGGCCGCCCTCCATAGCCAAAGAGTGCGCGCAGGTAGGCAGGTGAGCAGGTGAGTAGGTCAACAAGTAGACAGTACGTTAGGACAGCCAATCATTGTATTTGAACTAAATGACATGATTGGCTGTTCTTTTTACACTCCCACAACAACCACAGATTGATTTATTGAATACTGTCTGGATGTAAAGAAAATTTCAACAAATATAACAAAACCTTCTTTTGAAATAAATTGCAGAACCCGGCTTTAACTTTATGTTAACACTGTCAGAGTTAGCATTGTAGAAATGTTTATGGACTGTATTATACTGCATTAATGTGTTTCTAATTCTAACTTCATTAGTGCTTCTAATGTTATTTGTCCATGTTTATTTCAATACACTACCACCACTAGTGCTGTGAGGCACAGTGGTACTGAGTAGTGGTGGTGCTAAATGCTGACATGCTAACATGCTTGCCAATGACAATGCTAGCATGTTGATGTTGATGTTTACCATGTTCACTGTCCTAGTTTAATGTGCTATCATGCAAACATTTGGAAATCAGCACTATGTTTACTATTCATCATAGGCAGACCCAGGAGTGGACACAGAACACAACAGGTGTAGTAAAAGTAACATTTCTGACAAACGATATGTTGATGAAGTGGCTGGCAGGGCTGATGGATGCAGGAGATGGAGATGGAGAGGTCTGGCTGGTGTTACCGGAGGTGGGATGAAGCTAGCAACAAAGAACAGGCGCAAATAACTCAAGAGAAGTCAATGGACACAAGTAGGCCGAGAGTACACTACCACAGGAGGTTAGAAATAATCTGGCACGTGTAGCAGGAAACCAGGAATATTTACCCAGGCAGGTCCGCCAGGTGCCGTAATGAAGCTGTGGCCATGCCATACACACAGACACACACACGCACACGCACAGGGAAAACACATTGAAAATACTAGTACACTACTGCTCTGGCTGTGACACACTAAACACAAAGCTGATACTGATAGAAATTATTTTTCTTGAGGTGTTTGGTGTTTTTGAGGTGTTACAATTCATCCTAAGGGGTTATGTATGTAGCACATTTCAGGGTAATCCAGCCAATAGTTATCAAGACAGTTCACTAAAACCCAAAGATGTCAGCCTCATGGGTGAGAAAGGGAGTCATTAGGATTTATACTCAGGGAACCATGATTGTTTATAACCAAAAGTCATGGCAATCCATGTGGAAGTTGTTGAGATATTTCAGTCTGGACCAAAGTGGTGGCCCTACTGACCGACAGACCGGAACAATCACAATTACAGAAAATTTAATGGGTGCCGTAGTGAGTGCTGTGTTATAAACTTCTTTTATAAAGCAGCTAGCAGGAAAACCACGTTTTCGCACAAGTATACCTGATGTCGCTGTCAAAATTGACATTTACAGTGATGTATCTGGAGAACATTTCACTTAGATTTAATGAACAACCATTAGGCTATATTGTACATCAGGTTAAGCATTGAGGGACCTAAGGCCTTGTCCAAAAACAAAAGATCAAAACTGGGGTTACATTTGACAGATTGTAATGGGGAAGAACATTAGGTAACATATCCATACATTAGATGTGCATGAGTATGATATGCATAACGCATTTTTGGCGGACCGACTGACTGGCAGACCAACATTGCTATCCCCAGAGCCACAGCACTCTGACACAGCATCAACAAAACCATTATATGCCTCACAAACATATGATATATTGCACTGATGTTGTATTGGGTTGTATTGTTGGTGTACCTAATACATTGGCAACTCAGTGTGCAACACTCCAATTTCAACAATCTTAACATACAGAGCTGAAAGAAATATATATACGTCCTCTCAGCCTACAGCCATGAGGGCAGATGATAGCCTTCTGTAAGTGGAAATCACATTTCTGGAAAGACTGAAATGTTTATCACTATATTTGTAATGATGCACATCATCAGGATTTTAGTCAATGACGGTGACTGAAGCAGTAACCAGATGTGCGACTCTGAGGGAGTCTGTGATTTATGTAACACACCTGATTAAAAAGGCTGCATTTGGTCAATGGCTTTGTGGACATTAATGTACACAATAATATGACATCCAACAATTCAAAGGTAATAAGCTGATTAAACACTTTAAATGATAGCACAAACTGGCAGTTCAACATAATCATGCTGCTTGCATAACTGAAGTAAATATTGTTATTTTGGAACAGAGGAAATTCTGGACCATGTTCATAGCAGCCATGGGAATTTGTGTAATGAATATGACGGAGGCTATGCTATAGGCAGATGTTTTGGGGTAGCTGTTGAAATGAGGTGCTGGCTTGTTGAAGTAATCTCCAGCAACACAGGATTTCTGTATCAGGAATGTCTGCGGATTTGTAGCAATGTGGAAACTCCTGTGTCCAGTCTGACTCCAGGATGTCACCATCTGAACTCTTCTCACCTGAAAACTCCCTGGAAAACCGAAGGTGTGTGGAAACAGAGAAGATTGGTATCCACAATAACACCAAAAGACATTTTGTGTATCTTTTTTCGAGAGCCTGGTGCTGGTTTACAAGACTATCAATGCATGGGGCAAACATGATGGCATTACAAATAGAGGTTACTGATTAGAGGTGAATACCTGTCCTTCGGCTGCTGCCTTCTGAATGGCTTTGAATAGGGATGTCTTTACATATCCTGTCAGAAGTAGATAAGAAATATTAGTAAGAATTGCCTCATAGCCTATCTTCTGGTGAAAGTATTTTTGTGAAGGTTTATGTCAGTTTATGTAGTTTTGAAGGGTCTACATGTGTCATGATTAAAGAAGACACACACACATTATTTATGCATTTCAGTGTGAGATTGCAGTGGTAGTGCAATCATAGCAGCCCTACAGCATGTGTGCATGCAGAAAAATATCCGTTTTTGCCTCACACAATTGTCACTTCATTTATGTATAAAGACTGTTGTATTTAATTTGTGACCAGGATGAAAACAGAGCCTTAAGCCCAGAACAGAAAGGATCCACAGCAAATGGCTGTAAAGCACATTCCAGCAGTAAATTTGACAATCATAATTACAGACAGAAAATTGAATGGGTGCCTTAGTGAGTGCTGTGTTATGAGCTTCTTTTATAAAGCAGCTAGAAGGAAAACCACATTTTTGCAAAAGTACACCTGATGTCGCTGTTAAAATTGACATTTACAGTGATGTATCTGGAGAACATTTCACTTGGATTTAATGACCAACCATTAGGCTAAATTGTACATCAGGTTAAGCATTGAGGGACCTGAGGCCTTGTCCAGAAACAAAAGATCAAAACAGGGGTTACATTTGATGGAATGTGATGGGGAAGAACATTAGGTAATAACCATACATTAAATGTGCGTGAGTATATGCATAATGCATTTTTGCAGAAACTAACGTCTCTAATACTTTCGACTTAGGCTCTGTATTGCAGCACATTCATTTAATGAGACAATACTGGATCTATACCGTATTATATGATGCTGTGACCTGAATGCACACTGTAGCTACACAGGTTGCATCTACTGTGCCGCCAGAGATTTATCACAATAATAACAATAACTGTGTTATACAATGGTCATAATGCTCCACTTCTCATTGTCATTATCAAAACAGTCGGCGTATTTCTGGCATCTGATTGATGTGAAGGTCAAGGGTCAGGGCAGAGCAGGGGGCGGATCAGAGCAGAGCAGCGAAAAAGCCCAGTTTGGGTTATGAAATCACTTGAATGAGCCATAAGTTTCAATGAAATCCTATTATGAAGAGCAAAGTAAAGTCCGCTGATTTATGCAGATCATTAAAGAAAATGGACATAATTTGTCTGTAACTTGTAGAAATAACTCCATCCTAGAAAAACATTAAATCTCCATTTTGTACATTAGAGGTCTCTAACATCTGGCATTTATCCTCCCTTGTCAAAATCTTGACCCCCACAGCATAACTTTATTTCAGAATATAGAAAGGACACAGATTGTCTGTGATATAGCTTAAGATTAAATGCAGACTTTGAGGGTTGATTTGAGATAACTTGCCCCTATAAACTGAAAGGGCAGTCTGGGACACAAGAACAACAGCTTTGAGAAACTGAACATGAAGCTCCTTCAACATTAAGCCAATGTTGATTTGTAATTACATGAGATAAGCAGATGAGCGGAGGTTTAGTGTATGTCTTGACTAAATGAGAGCGGTTATTTGTGTTCCAGGGGGCATGGGATGATACACTCATTTTACAAGCTTAGGCCACTGCACTGTCTGTTCAGAGCATCAGGCCTAAGTCCCTCAGTCTCTTTGTGCTTCCATGTGCTAAGAAATGCACATGAAATTAAGCATAGAAACAAACACACACAAGCACATGCATATGTAATGAAATGTTGACAAATGTTATTTTTGCTTATTGGTTCCTGTTTGTTACCTAAAATGCACAATAACCCACACTGTAATGATGCAGCTTACATCTTTGTATATGTTAACTAATCAATGTCTGAGTGTGTGTTTGTGTTTGAAACAGAGAGGGGTACGAGCTTATGCTAAGTCAAGGAGAGAACTAAGAGACAAATGAAGAATAGACGACAGACAAAGAGGAGAGCTGAGGAGAAAATGACAAATGACTGTCAAAATGACAGAGTAGTCAACGCTGTCTCCTCAAAACTGAACTGACAAACAGGCCTCTGTGAATTTTAAACTCGCTGGATTGAATTAAGAATGAATGAAATAGGGTGATGGAGTAGTATGTGCGATGGTGGAACAGAGCTTGTGCACTGCAATCACTCTAAAAACTTTCTTTAATTAACTCCTAAGACCTTTGGTTCATTTAAAATTATATTACAGTGGCAATTGGCAGCATAAAATTATCTCAGTAACAACATAAATGTTGAATGGGTGATTTTCACTTCACTCTCATGTTTAGCATGCGTTCATGCATATATTACCCAATTAGACACACAGTATGATGTAATTCCTCATCAGATAAGCATAATTCCAACAAGACTATAAATCCAAAGGTCAAAGTTTCAGGTGACTTAACCGCTTAAGAATAAGGTCACTTGAGGACACAAGCATAAAGACATGAACACGGAGCTGCTGTAAATCAAAACCAATATTTAACAGTAATTACATCAGTTAAAAAGTTCAATGCAGTAGAAAACTACTGTTACAGATATAGCATATTATATGTTAGGCCACTGCTCAGTGTCACAGCCGTTTGAGATCTGACTTTGTAACACACATACACATTATCACAGTGTCCCACTAGGACAGCCTGTTATTTTTTTCTTCATTAATTCCTCTATTTGGCTAAAGCAGTGCTCAGCAAGTTGCAACATGCTCACAGCTTCAGTTGTGCTCATCACCGTGTGTGTGTGTGTGTGTGTGTGTGTGTGTGTGTGTGTGTGTGTGTGTGGTGGCCAGACGGCTCAGCTGTTTGTTTCAGAGATGTTGGGCATTTGAGGGACTCATGTGCATAAAAGTTGAAATGGGAGTCTTAGAGTACAAAAAAGGCTGCTTTTTTATGCAGGACAGAAAAGTAGACAGATGAGACACATGAGAGATTAAGAGGAAATCTAGGGACAAAACAACAGCTAGACGACACACCATATGCCCCAAGGCCCATTATCCACTACTTCAGCCCTTTAGTCTAGAGTGCACAAAGTGATTTTCATAGCTCAACTTAGCCTAACAACAAGTAAAGTAGAGCATTAAGCCGTTTATTTGTTCCACATTTTCAGATGAAATAATGGGACGTGTACAAGTTCATTCTTTCCGAAGCACACATGGATTCGCAATAAATCTTTGAGAAAAAAAAGTACTCTATACTAGCTTAGTGATACTCCACCCAAAATGTGACTTTTGAGTATTAACGCTAACCTCAAGGCTTGAAAGGGGGATACTTTAATAGTTTAACATTTTTGGAAAACACCAGAGCTGGGAGTGGACTAGCTCAGTTTAGCATAAAGAGGGGTGGCAATGGGACAGTGTATAAGACACATCTCTGATGTGGGAGACCGGGGTTCAGTTCCCACTGTGACATCCACCAATGTGTCCCTGAGCAAGACAATAAACGACTAGTTGCGACCTCAGACATATAACAATTGTAAGTTGCTTTGGATAAAAGCATCAGCTAAATGACATAAAGACTGGAAGTAAAGAGAGGTACGAACTTATACTAAGTCAAACAGAAGGCTTTGAGTTCACATCTGATTTTCCAGAATTACAGTAGCTGAGACATTTAGAACATCAAGAAATGATGCAGTAAAATATAGATTTGAAGAGACACTAAGAATAGTGTTGTAGTACTCGAGACCGGTCTTGGTCTCAAGACCGGTCTTAAGAACACTTTTTGATGGTCTTGGTCTTGTCTCGGACTTGGACATAGAGGACTCAGGATTATTTCAAGACCAGTCAAGATACCTTTGGGAATATCAATACATTGCTTTTGCATCGTCTGATTTGTCGTATTTGTTAACATCCGAACTTTGATTGGATGGAAAACATACTGGTTCAAATGCAACCAATAACCCTAATTAAAAGTGTGTTGTTACCGTTAACGACCACCCCTCCCGGCGAGCAATGCTTACTTGTTGATTTCAGCTCTTACTGTTTTTATGTGGGAGTTTTCATGTGGATCTTTCAGATCAATTTGAGAAGTACCTATGATCTCGTTCCACATATTATTGTGTGTCATATAATGTGGGGAACTGGTCTTGTTCTTGACTCGGTCTCGCCCTCTCTTGCTCTTGGTCTCGACTTGGTCTCGGCTCCTAAAAGTCTTCGTCTTGTCTCGGTCTTGATAAACTATGGTCTTGGTCTTGACTTGGTCTCGGTCTGGGTGGTCAAGAGACAAATGAAGACTAGTAACTTCCTACTGGAAGTAGGTCTAGCTCTCTGCAAATATAAACTAGAATTGCCGCTGTGCAGCTGTATGCCAACCAGTCAAGTTGCAGTTTATATTGATGTCCGTCCAGACAATAATATACAAGAGATGCTCACAAGTCTTTGAGCTAGAGTCCAAGTCAAGTCTCAAATTAATAATAACATATACGTATAATTCCAGCTGATAAACATTGTTGAACTACTTAATGAGGGATAATCATACATTACAATGTCATAATGGATTCTGATAGAATATAGTTACACATGTGGTGCTTTTGTTTTCTCCTTTTTGAGATGCAAAGCCTGTTTATAAAAATCCATTCACGATAAGCTAGGTGCGCTCCAATACTCTGTTAAACTCTGCAGTTACTAAATTTGAAGACATTCCCTCAATGCGTTCCTGAGAAACTGTGTTCACGAATGTTATCCCAGTGAAGTTGACACTTGACCTTTTGGATATAAAATCTTATCACCTCATAATTTAATCCCTTAAGACATTTGTGTGAAATTTAGTCATAATTACCGTATTAATTCTTGAGATAGCCAAAAGCATGTTTTGTGAGGTCACTGAACCTCTGATTACCAATTCTAATTAGTTTATCCTTAAGTGATGAAAATCACTCCAGGCATTCCTAAAATAGCGGCATCATAAGAATCAGATAAATGGATGGACAGTAAAACCGATAACACAACTTTACACAAACCAAAATGACAAATTGTGGATTAAACAAACAATTGTGGATTAAACAAACAAGATTTGATGTGTCAATTAGTGAGGATAAAACCTTTTACTTTTACTTGAGAAAGTTCTCAAATCCACTTTTCTGGCTACATACACAGCTACAGCGCACTATGTTGTGCAACAGTGCCCCGGCAGTGGTGGCAATACCAGCAGAAGCAACATACTTTGGCCAATTTTGGTAACACAATTAGTAAATTTGCAGGAGTGGTTGAAGAAATTTCTATGAACACTTTGGATACTTTTTTCCCCATGATCACACGTCACACTGGAAACAGTGACTACCGACTGACTACGTACAGACCACAGCTTCTGTTCTTTGCAAATCAAAAAATTCTAAACAAATTAAAAGGCCCCTTTCAAGTCTACAGGGGCAGAGTATTTGACATTTAAAATATGTATTTTGGTTTTGGATTTCAGAATGTTGAAAATTTTAATTTAACACACTAAACAATCTGCATGGAAATTTCCACCTTTAACCAAACAACCACAGATTTGTCACATTACCATGCTGATGAGCATCTGCACTGAGTTATGAGTCAGAGAATCATTTCTGTCTTCCTTACCTGACCTTTAAGTTGTGAAGAAAACTTTTTTTTCATGTATTTTCATTTTCAAAAATACAGTACTGGGTGCTGCTGGTGGTTGTACAGTACAGTATCAAAGACTGTATATAATTGTAAATGGTCTATGTACTGTATGTGTATGATCTCACATGAGAACAAATATGCAACACATAAAAACACAATATGTCCAACCTGATGGCAGCCCTGTGTGCATGTGCATGTCTGTCACTGTTTGTGTGTGCATATGTATGTGCACACGTGTGTCCCGTCTTTGACGACAGAGATGACTCAGACAAGCTCATCACATATGTCTGACTCACCGCACGTGTTAATTAACGGTGCCAGTGTCATGTGTGGGTTATTTACTTTTTGTTAGTATTATACAGCAATCAGTAGAACTTTGAAAAGTTTACTGGACGCCTCAGGAAATCAGAAATTGTTGTTATTTCCTTTGCTGGCCGTGTATTTCTTTAATTTTTTTAGTTAGAAGAATAATCTGCAGTTTTTCAATGTATTAAGAACAGGTAATTCTGCACGTATAATTGCAGAGTTTGACTTAATAATATTTTGTGAGTTAACTGATACTAATTACTATATTGTGTTCACAAACCAGAGTGATGTAAGAAACCTTTAACAGCAGCAGAAAACAATAATAACTTCAGCATGAAAGTTCATTCTTGACCTTGAAAATTGTAGTTTGACAAAACAATCCCAACTCACGGTGCACTTACTCACTTTTTCTGGTGCTTTCATGCATATCATTTGGTAAATTTGGTCATTAGCAGATGGAGCTTGCTCCATGGCAGTGTATCTGTTGACATGCGAGTTCAGTAGACACACTTGTAGTAGTTCTCATCTATGTTGGCTTAAAGTTTGCCTAAACTCTCCATCCACCAATGAAGACTGTGTAATATGGTTGAAAGCTCTAAAAAAAACAGTGAGTGGAACGTGAGTTTTAGTTTTTTCAGGTCAAAAATAATAATTTAGATTTTTGTAATAACATACCTGTCAATCAGTTTGGGAGTGAGTGAAATTACAGACTATGCCTTAAAACAGATAAGAGATACATTTCTATTCTTTAGTAACACAATCTCAATCTCAGGAAAGACCCATCAAAAGGTACAGACGTCATATGTCACAGATACGGCAGTATTCTCCACTGTACGTGGCTCACTTGAACAGGTAGAACAAGTTGTTACTATTGTTCTCCAGAATGAAGACTAGAGGCAGTCGGACGGAAATCTGTAAGATAATCTGCTGATTAGAGGATAAGAAAAGAGGACGTGGCCGATTAGAGGTACAGTTAAACCACACACCTCCAACGCCCTGATTAATTAATTAGATCTTAATCCATTGAGTCTATGTGATCGCATGTCTGACTTTAAGGCAAGGTCCAAGATAAGACTGAACACTATTTTACATCAATGCATGCAACACATTTAGGCAAAAACACTCAAATATGCACAGTCACGCAACACATGCATCTCTAATAATGGTACAATACCCTTGGGCAAACATACACAATTATACATGAGCATGTTTTTATCACATGTGTGATGGTGTATCATACATAAACTGTATGTTTCTCTAATGTCTTGACCTTACAAAACCCACAGGGACAAGTTGAAGCATAAAATTAGACTTATAATTTATTTACTCTTCAGTGTCAAGATATTTATTAATGAATCTTTCATCTCCAGTGTGTATTTAAATGTTTGTGCAGTGTAAAAGTACATGTATAGTGTATGGATGCGTGTTTCAGACAGAGAGACCGAGTAAATATAACCCTCCCATCTGTTAGGGCTGTACAGATGCTGTCTCAGAAATAGAGGATTAGTGCTAAACTTAGAGAAGAGGGGGGCATGTGATGAGAGGGGAAGGCCAGGCGGTGACTAACACCAAAAGCATAAATCGGGAGGCGACTGACAGCGTCAGAGCAGCCGTTCAGAGGGAGGATGAGAAAATGGAGAGACGGCAATGCAGGCCATGTAAAGTTGTGATGGGGCCAAGCACGTTGCCTCCGTGTGAGGGACGAGGAATGGGGGCAGAGGGAAAATGGACAAATAATAAAGATAGGGCGAGACATACAGAAAAGAGAGAAGAGAGAAATGTTTAACATTCAACACTTTCATCATCTCATCTAAGCCTTCAATATGGTTTGTTAAAAATATCCATTATGAAGTCAGGGTGATGTGGTTGTTGATCTGTAGGGAGAAAACATGGTCATATCTGCCTATCTGAGTGTATGCAAATGGTATTGCATTTATTGTGTGTGTTAGTTTTCAGTCACTATTCACACCAAAACTGTTGAGCATTTCAGAGAAATTTAAAGTCATAATTCACAAGGCACTAACTTTATTAATTTATTTAGTGTGATGATCTTTAGGCATTGCTGAATTCCATTGGTCCTTCAAATAAAATACATAGGCAATTGGGAGGATAAATTTAATTCATCTGTTTTGCACTTGTCAGGTGGAGACATGCCATCACATATGTAGTGATGCAAGGAGGTACAAAACTTTGATTGCCTTTTAAAGGCTGATGGCATGAAAAGAATAGCTGTGGACAAACCACAAGTTGAGAAGCTTTTGGACTGTTCACATGTTGCCCAACTTCTCCACTGTTGTACTGCTGACAGTGTGAAGATGTAAGCAGATTGTCATACCTTAAAAAGTTTGTAAAACACATTTTGTAAAATGACAAACAAATCCTAAATCAAGTAACGTCAAAAAGACAAATGTGTTTGCAGTCAAGTTTCAGAATAAAACAATTCATTGTACAGTATGTAGAGCTAGCTGGAACTCCACTTCTCTTTCTTTTTCTTTGGATTTTTTGTGCTGCAGATTGAGTTGTTCTAGGTGGTCCTCCGACCGAGTTTTCTTCTATTTACTCCAAAGAACGCACAGTTGCGTCTTCCATAAACAAAGACAAATCACTTCCTGTTCACAGAAAGATTTTCCCACTGAAGGTCCAAGGTGAAAAGAAATGTAAAATGTTTCATGAACAGGTTATTAGTTTATTTAATATGTAAAACAGAAATGTGTTTACATGAAATGTATATGACAGATTATTACTTATACAATAAGCTTTGAAAGATGGAATGATCACCATCAGTGATCAGTTGTGAAATTTGCATTGTTAAAACCCAGTGGGATCCCTTGCAATCACTAGTGAGAGCTGTTTTGGCATCAACCAGACACGGCTGTAAGACCTAAAACCTGTGTTTTTTTGCAGAGTAGAGAAAAAACACGTTTTAGATCTTTGCTTTTGATTTGAAAGACATGGAAGAGCTCCAAACTAGTTGATGATGAATGTCAACTTTTCTTTAGAAGATTCTTCAGAAAGTGCTGGAGGAACCCCTGATGTCCCCCAGTTATCTTGGTAATATGGAGGCGTGTTTACCTCTATCAAAAGCTTAATCAACCAAACAGACTTGATGATTAAGCAGGTGGGTGAAAAGGTTTTGAAAATTTGGCCCCAGGTGCCACAACATGACATCAGTGACTCAGCTAGCTTTCACATTCTCTGGCTCTGGAAAGATGCTGCATCACTCAGCACACACTCATTCACACACACACACACACACACGTTACATGCCCACCACATACATAAGAAAACAACGTGCATAATGTGTATACTTGTTGATGTTGACGCAGTCACTCCTTCTGCACAGTGCATGCCTTGGACTGAATAGCACACATTATTCAAGGCGTATTGACTGAATTAACATGCAGACAAGAGTGTTTATGTGGCGAGGAGTAGGGTTTTTTTAAGTAGTTTTGTATTGGTGGTAGAAAATGCAGTGGAGACAGTTCATTGTAATGTCAGAGCTTCATATTTACAAGCCTGCCCATGCATAACATTGGTTTCTTGGTAAAACAAACAATCAAAAGAAGGCAGAAATATTTCTCTTCAGCCTGACTCGTTGTGATAAATGAATGCAGACAGAAACGCTGCCTTGAAGTTCCTGACTAGAAGACCTTGAGTTTGAACAGTCATTTGCTGAAGCCTCGGATGGATAGTTATTGCATAATTTGTCAGTGGCTTGTATGTGAGAGTACACGGCCTTGCCCTCCACAGCCACATTCCCACCTTTGGGGAGCTAACCCTCTCCATGTACTCAGCTGCTACAACATGCTGCAAATAAACGGTTATATCATAACCCAGCAAAGTAAATCTGCATGTTTAATCCCAATGACTCCAGTTACACAATGGCCATTGTGGCTTTAATGGATTTATGTATTCAGATAAAGGATTACAATGCAGGGGCATTAGGGAGCAGCACCTCTACTCAACAAAGCTGTGACTGAACAGCGGCACCAAGTGATGATTTTTTGCTACTGCAGCATGGACATGGACAAATATTTGTGAGACCCACAAGAAATAAGTGAATTGCCAATAGTTTAAGCTGTAAACTTTGATTTGACCTTTTTACCCAATTGTTTTTCAAACTCTGGTCATTCACCTTTTTGTATACAACTGTAATGTGGCTGCATCAGCCATAAGATGAAGATTCATAAACAGAAAGGCTTTTACCTAAACTAAACTAAGCGTTATCTATTATTCCGACCTGCTAATCCTTTTAATGTGTTAGTTCCTGATGAGTTGCATTTTATCCCAATGACAATAGCAAGCATGGTGGAGAATAATGCTTTGAGATTAATAAGGGAGGGAGCGTTGTGACAATTTTAAGAATTCAACAAAAATGTCTGGAAGCTTGATGTAACCATGAAGTGAGTCAGGGAGATTCTTGGAAAAGCAGACTTACTGTTCCCAGAAGATGGTTTGTTGTCATAACATTTATCCCTGAGGTGCACTTTTCAAATGCTACTGGCGTCTGATTCACCACCTGGATCCTCTTCCACTGGGATGATGATGTGTCTGTCTCCATATGGAAATGATAATGCTTTCTTTGAAAATTAGATCAGCAGGATGATAAGGACAGCTTGTATATTAGTTACTTACAGTGTTAATAAAGCAAACAACTGGACCACATGCTGATGAAGAGCCAATGTGGGATCTTAAAGTTTTTCTAAATGTAAGAAAGTAAAATTTAAAAGGAGCATTCTGCAGTGTTGAGTCTTTGGGAAGAGGTCACCGTGCAGTTTTTGTACTCAGCACCTGACAAGAAAAGTGTGGATGCGTTTTGCACACTGAATGTTAATAAAGCAAACAATGGGACCACATCTTCCAACATATCAATCCCTCACAGCTGCATATCAGTTGAAGCCAAAACTGGTTTATAAAAGAACAGAAAAGAGTCATATTGTCCTAAAGCTCAAGGGTACATCTTAACATTACCTGTTTAGTTAAACCAACGGGCCAAAAACCAAAAGATATTCAATTCACTATCGCTTAAGATAAAGAAAAGCAACAAATCCCCACAGTTTAGAAGAGTGTTGGCAATTTACCTAAAAAAGACTAGTAGTTTCAGACTGGAACATTCTAACCTTACAGATAGTCAGCAGTTAAGTGTCTTATGTTAAGTTTCTATGGATGATTTGTGAAAGCTGGTAACTGTTGGCATCCATTCAACCTGGCATGCTCCATGAAGAAGTAAAAACTTTTTACAGTTACCTTTTGAGTCTACAGTGGTTGAGTGATATTTGAAAAATGGCTTTTGTGTAGAGCATCACTTTGTCCCACATCAGATTTCAGTTTCCACTAAAACCCAAACCTCAACTTGCATGACTTTACTGCCGGAATATTGAGTACGTGATCGTGACTGTTTATCTTTCATCAACCAGCTTTTGTCTTTTAAACTTTGAAGCTTCTTGCTTCCGTGCCTACCAAAGTGCTGACCGATATCTGTCCATCTTCTTCCTCATGCTGTCCTGTCAGTCAGTCTCGAATAACTCCTGCATGATAAAGACCTGTTGCATAAGATCACAGACAGCCTGGCTGAGCTCTGACATTAGCAGCGGATTTATTCCTCCATCAGCCAGTCCAGACATACAGGTACACACTGCTGGCCTGTTCCCATTGTCATTCAAATGTTGGGCGATGGTGATTGAAGCGCTTATCTCTCCTAATCGGAGCATGTAAAGGTATTATTGCTGAGGAAGAGCGTTGCCACACCAACTTTGAAATGGAAAATCACATCTGTGAGCTCCCAAACAACATTATCTACACAGAGAAGTGAATACACCAGGTAAAACCTTTCCTGCAACCCCTCAATCTGTTGTCTTGGATTAGCATGCTTGTTCCCTTTTTTTTCAGATCTTCAAAGACATAGAGAGCATGGTGGTGGTGGGGGCAGATTAGAAAAGGGAGGCAAATAAAGAGCCGAACACACATCTTGTTAAAAGTAAGATTTGTAAGCTTATTATTTTGTTATCATGATCATTGTTATAACCTCTGTTACGGTTTGTTCAGTTTACAGTTTATTTTCAAGTTCATTTAAAGTCATTCCAGTCGAAGGTAAACATGATTGTAATTGTTGTTTCCAACACTATTAAATGCTTTTTTTTTGTTTTGCCAGAAAACAATCGGTCGCACTCTCTTTCTCATACGCACATGGAAAGAGCAGAAACAAAGAGACTGTTGCTCGATCACTCACTCACTCATTCGCTCACACACACACACACACACGTACTGTACGATCTGACACCAGTACACACAAAGACAGACAGCATCTCATGCTGAAGCTCCTGCACACAGACATGAAGTGATTAACAGAAATGAGCTCTGATTATTACACTCCCTGATACACACACATTCAGATGGGCACACAAACTGGCACACACACACACACACACACACACACTTGCTCTCGTGTCTAAGTTCTTAAGTGCAACTTCTTGAAAAGTGATTTACTCTCGCGCGCAGCTCTTCAACCCTCCCACTCTACATCAGGACCCTAAACCCTTCTTACCTCGCCCTCCCACCAAGAGCCACATATACACCTGGGTTGGTTCACACACTGTATCATACTGTAACATACTCAGTGATGCTACATAACTACATGATCCTTCTTTGTTTCCATAGGTATAATCTCTTGTCTGGGTGACAAGAGCCATTACATTTCTATGAATTTAAAAATGTGTGCTTTTGTTGTTTACTCAAGGGCTGCCCAAAGTTGGTTGCAACGAGAAAATCTGATTGACACACACCTTTGAAAAAAAAAAAACATTACTCCCGAACTACAAGCACACAGTGATGTAAAAAAACTACTTCTTTATAACACATTTCTATCAGTAGTTCCCAACCTGGTGGACTGGACCCTCCAAAAGGGTTGCAACACAAATATGACAGGTCATGAGATGGTTAAGCAGATAAAAATTAATTATACCACACAAAATCTGCTGTATTATTTCAGACTTTCTTCTAATCTTTCTTGAGAATCACTGGTTAATTTTACCTGATCAGGAAGTATAATCATTGCATGGTTGAACCGATCATTATCTGGACTAGACATTTGCATCCTGTGTGCAGAGGTTCCAAACAGACAACAGCATTGTTTGGGGGGTTGCTCCAGTGATTTGAGTCGCACTTACATAGAATTAGTAGAACTACAAGAAAATTGGTAAAGCTCAGCCTGACGTTTTCTGACTTTCCAAAAACGCTGGACCCAACACACCCACAATGCAACTCTTTAACATCTTTGTTAGTCCAACCCTCAATGCCTATGTTTTTCAAACTTTATGACCTAGACTGTAATGTGGTTTTCTGGTCCTTAAAGGGGTCACAAGCCAAAAGGTCTGGGAACCACAGCGACATATGATTTGTCAACATATGATCTTCATAGACTCATAGTGCATCCCAAGTTTACATATGGCTCAACCCACCCAACTATTAAACCCCCGTCGTCCCCCTCATGATAATCAAAAATACACCACAGCAAACTCAACAAAATAAGAATTAAAAAAATAACCATAAGGAAACTTCAAGTTTGTAAAAATGCTCAGATCACATTCCACCTTGGCAAATTTCAAGACATTGGAATTCCATTCTTTGTCCGTTGTGACATTTACAAGAGTACTTGAATGTCTCATGCGCCGGTTGGTGAGCCGCTCTGTGACCTGGTCGGCCAATGGTGGGCTCTCAGTCCATCACCATCATCACCTTAATCATTGTTATCAGCTACTATGGTAAGCCATGCCCTACTAGAGTCCGTCAATGGCAGGGTGGGGTAACCATGGTGAATAAGGTGCTAGTTGCTATGGAAACGCTATTCTGCAGCAACCGACTGGTACAGTTTTTTGAGTTTTGAATTGCCGCACCGCCCCACCAAAGCACTTGGTTTGTATGTATTACTTGTTGCTTTAGTTGTGTTTTGATTTTTTTTGTTTTTATTTAGCAATTTCACACTTATACGATGTACAGTATGTGGATGTATTTTCAGGCTGTTAGTACCATTTAAAATAGTCTCTCACTCTCAAACACACACACACACACCCAGACAATATATTTTCTTACTCAAGCGCGCGCACACACACACACACACACACACACACTCACTCATACAGTAACTGAAAAGAGTTTACATGTGGCATCTGACAAATTGGTTTACAGAGATGAGAATGGTAGCGCAGGCTGTTACACCGACACTGGTTAGTGGTGAGCTTCTTATTGTCACGGACTGGATCTGCTCATAGATGCTTGTGTGAGTGACTGTCCTTCCGCCTTCGTCCCTTCCTCCTTGCTCTTCTCACTCTCCTCCAAACAGTCGGTCGAGAAGAGGGCAGTATTGCTGAGAGTATCCATGGATGCCCCGTAGCCATCGTGTGCTTCGTTAACCTCGGAGATGACAGAGGACTAACCGGGTACTCCATAGTCAGGACAGAAAAGTAACACAGCAACTTATAATATCAACAAACCCTTGCAGCGTCTGTGTCGATGGCACATCTACAGTAAATTCCTCCCCCCCAATTGATGTTTAAGTGAATAATTCATCATTTAAATGCTTTGTTTTCCCTCCTGACCCCATCCAGTCCTGTTGCCTTCATTAGAGACCTGCTGAACGCAAGATGACACAGCAGAGTGGAGATGATAACTAAAACATTGGCGTCTGGAGTCCGAGGGTGTGTTTATGAACTATCAGCTACTTTGACTAGTCTCCTACACAGGACCTGCACAGTTCATCTGCTGGCTCCTTTTTTTCCTCTCCATGGACTGGGACAAGATCCCAGCATCAAGATCAACAACAACAACAATGATAATAAAAAGGCAATTTCAGTTCAGTTCTGCTGAAATCTATTTGATTTAGTTCATTTGAGTTCAGTTCAATTCTTGTTGCAAGAAACTATGGCAACTAGCCCTAAGGAAGTGTTTCAGCCAATCTGATCCAGGGGAAAGTCTTCAAATGTTTTTTTTAATTGGTTGGGTGGATTTGATGCTTTTTATCAGCCCCGCCTCTGCTGTCGTATCGTATAAATGCTTTGTGTGGTGTGCATGATTCAACATGCTCAACCTGTGGCCTGTTCCAACGCGTGCGCGCATACACACACACACACACACACACACACACATACACACACAGTCTACCGCACCTGCATCTGTATACACAGGCTGACTTTAATGCCACATATGGTTCAGTCTGTGTCAACAAGAGCCTGAAGGTCCTTCATCTCCACCAAAACCACACTCTCTCAAACACACAGCTGTACAAACACACTCACACACACACACACACACACACTCACACTGTGATACTTGAGAACTCTTGCTCTTCTTGCCTTTTGCTCTTCCTATACCCCCCACCTACACACACACACACACACACACACTCCCACCCGCTGATACTGTACACCCTCCCAAGGCTAGTTGGCATGGTGACGCTGATGGGATGGCCGTTGCTAGGAGATGAACAGAGCGGCCAGAAGGAGCATCGTCACGGTGAGGAGAAGGCGATCCCTGGATGGGCTGCTTCCACTGACACTCTTCTCCAGCTTGGGAACAAATGGGTTAAATTCATCTGGAAAGAAAAGAGAGAGGCACAGAGAGGAAGAACGAAAGGTGAATGAATGATGGAGAGTGATGTCTTTATATCAGATCATTACATTTCCTCCACACTTGAAAGGAAAGATGAGTTTATGTGTGTTTCTAATTGTGCTATAATCTGTTTACAGAGCACGGCTGTTACTAAAACATGACCAAATGTTTTAATGAAGCAGACTGACTGAACAAAGGCAGTGTACAGCACAGAGTCACACTCCCACTAAAACATGGTAAGTCTGCTATAAGACAACACAACAGCAGTGCCATGGCAGACTGCTGTAGCTGCTATCAGAGAGCTCTTATTGTTCTAATAAAATGACACAGTCCCAGTCACACGCTTGCATACCTTTACACACAGACACACTATATAACAATCCCACTGCACGTACACCTGGTGGTGTCCTAAAAATAGTTTGCGGTCTTTTGTTGCCGGCAGCAAGCCGAGCGCTGAGTTCTAGTGAAAAAACATGAGCCACCAGACAGTTCACTGCATGCCTGCACTCATGAGACACACCTGTGGCCAGACACACCCTCTGTAGTCACTTGATTAATGAGACTGGAGACCAGACGGAAGCACAATTTTCTGTCTATACACAGGACAGCTGACGCTGATTAGGAACTATTGTGGTTACGGTCTGATGGCATTGAAGTGAAGTGGGGATACTGTCAGTGTCTCCACTCCTCACCGTATCTAGCTGCAGAATATTTCCAGCTGCTCTGTGGGTCAGACAGCAGAGTAATGACTGACTGACACCTGGTTTTAGAGATGGCCTGTTCTGATATGCTCTGCCGGCCAATCTAATGAGGTCTATGCAGCACTGGAGCTCAGGTTAAATGCTTTGACCGCGCTGTAACCGAGCATGCAGCTGTGGGGTCAGGACACTGTTACTTTGGCGCTGACTGACAGAGGAATGTGATTTTGAGGACACAAACAGCTGACTGCAGAGCATATCCCGCAACACCGGTTCTGAAGTGTAGCCCGCCTCATTACACACACACACACACACTTGCGCACTGTCTCTCACTGACTGTCACAAACACATAATTATTGCTACGCATTTTTGCCACGATGTTTGTGCAGAGGAGCATGTGATGTACATCATGACCTTCTGACATGTTCCTGAGCCAAACATCAGCTCACACAAGGAAGCTGTCTGTATTATTGTGTTTGTGTGTGTCTGCATGCCACATCTTGGAGCAGAACAAGCAGGCAGCAGCCTGATAATTAGTAAGCTCAGACACCTAGAGGCGTCTATGAAATTGAATGTCATGTTGGCAAGAACAAGGAGATATCTTAGTCTCGGATTGTGTTTATGAAAGTATGTGTCTTTGTGTGAGGTGTGTGTGTTTCAGTAGTCATCAACTGTAGTGGTTTCTATCTGAGCAAAAATTTAGGAGAATATGTGACATACTTTTCTACCATAAAATATTTTAGAATTTTAATTTGGCATAAGGTTATGGCCCCTTTCACACACATTTTATACAACATTATTATTCAATATGGCAATTTAATACCACAGATGCCATAAAATACCACTGTACATTGTTATGCTATTCAAGAGTCCTGTAACAAATACTATATGAAAATAAGTATCTTTAGTTGTTGTTGACACTGTGTCACAGAAGTGTTGATTCAACTATGTGTTAACCTTCTTAGAAGTTATAATCTGTGGTGCAGCCAGATCAGAACGTCCTCATTAAGGGGTCATTGCAGTGATTTAATATTGCACCTCCATATAGTTGCGGGACATTTTTCATTAGAGCCTCCCTGACTGGTTAATACCTATGTCTGTCAACTCAAAACTCAGAGCCACAAAAGACAATACATAACTGGCTTAGTAGTCCTGCCTTTGAATAGTAAATTGATTTTGACATGTAGATTCACATCAGTGGTGTGCCAGTGTAAGATAAATACCAAATGTCTAAACAATAGGATACCTACACCTAACTTAAAATAAAGTTTCAGACCTATAGGATACTATATATATAGGATACAAAAAATAAATACCATTTGGGAGGCACAACTGTTAGGATTAAGTAGATATTACAGGTCATTTTTAGTCCCATGATGTCTATTGTCACATCTTTGTATTGTGAAATATTGTGCCAAGTCATGTACCTTTATATCTAATACACACCCAGGAGACAATGTATAAAAAAGACACTAATCTATGACCAATTTACAAAAAACAACAACAACAGCAAAAAAAGAAAGAAAAAAAGCGGAAGATATAAACCTACCATACACAATGTTTGGTCTCAAAGCTTCTAAAGAAATTAAGTTGATTATATGTTGTTGGGTGTTGATATGTGTTGATGTTCAGTCTAAGACGCGGTTTCGGGTTGTGACATCCTCAGCCTAATTGATGAACCTAAGCAAACCAGCTGGCACACCTGGTATTAACTGGCTGTTTCTTGATACCTATTGTAAGTAAAACAGGAAGCTTAACACTGCAACAATGTTCCGTTTTGTAGGTACTATACTCTTATGTTTCAAATATCTTTGGAATTCCTGGTTTCTTGATGAGCATGTTGAAATAAATGAGCATATACAAAGTATATGTTAGAGATAAAACAAGATAAAATACACAAATGTACACTAAGTTGATACATTATACATTTTACAACATATATACTTCCCAGACCTTTATATTGGAAATTTGGAACTGATGGAATTAAATCATATAACACAACTGTTTCTACAAATGTTACAAAAACAGAGTTGACATTCAGTTTATGTGTTCTGCTCACTTATACTCAACCTCATGTTGCTGGCAAAGCAACCCAAACACACTGTCGCTTAAAGGAGTGGTAATTGCTTACAATAAATCCCATTAAAGAAGAAGCTTCTGATTTTCTCCACTAATGGCCGGACCTGATCGTCAGATGCGGTAACCTGAGCCAACAGGGTGGGTAAATGAGTATCCTCACACTAAAAGCCATCAGTAATCACATGGCTGCATGGGGAGCTGCTCGCACCATTCCATCTGTGTTGCAAATGAGATCTAAATGAAATCTAATACTAGAGGCCGTATTCAGGAGGGAACCACTGTTCAGCTGTAGACACTGATTGAAAGGGGCAGCGCCTAGAAAATAAACTGTGTGCAATGAAGGGGAGAGAGACGGGTGGTTTACAGTATGAGCCTGCAACATTCAGCTTAGTTAAACATTTTCAGAAACGGCAATCAGGCAGATATGAACTGAGCAGTTTGTGTGTCGCCTTGTGTTTGCGTGAATGTGCTGATCTGAACTTTGAATAACGGTAATTAAAACTATGATGTGATGAGTCTAATCGGCAGTCACGAGGAGTGAGAATGAGGGAGGGGAATAGGAAACTCTACTGCTTCTTTGTTTTCAGTTCATTTCACAGCTCCCTGCTGATTTCCTCCCTTCCTCTCCCACCACTTGGGTTATCCTATTAATTTAATTGGCAACACAGCACTACAGGTAAAAATGATCCATAGGGCCTGCGGAAATTTGCGCTCTGCTATTGTGTCAGTTGTTTGTTAAATATTGACAGTAATTCCATGTAGTCCACATTCCTTGTCTGTTCAAGTACACTGAGTACAACTATCCTTCTGTGGAAATAACTGTTTTCTTTCATATAAAAGTAAAAAAAAATATTCTGCTATTGAAAGATTTTGCATGCGTGTTTACAAATATTTGCAGGAAAGCTAGGAAGGTGCAGAAGTCTTTGTGTGTGTGTGTGTGTGTGTGTGTGTGTGTGGGGGGGGTATGTGATAGTATGTATGTGTATATATAAAAAATGATGGATGAATTGACACTAATCTGCGCTTAAAAACATGAAAAATAACTTTGGAATAAAATAATTACTATATTTTAATAGGGTTTACACTGTGATAGCATTAATACACACTGTAACCCTAAGATTAATATTAATATGTATCAAAACAAAATGTTAAAAGAGGGAAAAACTCAATTTCACACATCAAAAGGTGAATAAACTGAGACTGAGCTTTGGTGGCTTTCCCCTACACTGCATTTCCTACTTGTGCTCTGGGAGGAAAAATGGAGGATGGGAATTAAAGGGTGGGAGGATGAGGATGGTATGGAGAAAGGAGATACAGTGAGAGAGAGACGAGATGAAAGAATGTTGGAGAGGTAAAAGAAGAGTGGGAGAGATATCTCAACAAACTCATGACCTGCAGCCATTCGTTGCAGCCAGTGATGAGTTTTCTTGGGACAGTTATGAGAACAGACGAATTTATTACGCAAGCTCATGCAGGTGTGCACGTGCGCACACAGACACATAAACACACACACACACACACATTAACAACAACACGGCACCATATTTTAAAGGCTAGCCTTGAGTGTGAAAGCATGACAGGATGATGACTGATACCTGGTTGTGTAATGGGTGGCAGCTAGCTAGGCCGAGATAGCTCTACTGTTCATGTTGTTATTGTACTGCTGTGCTATTGTTGCCATAACACTGAGAAGTAACCACATGATTGTCAAAGAGATTATCCTAAAGTCTGTCACTTATTGATTTACTGCTCAGCTTCTCCTTTAAATCGCCACCAAATTTCATACAGTTCCAGTGCACATGATTCCCACAATTTCACAAGTTATGTAATCCTGACGAGAGCAGAGAAACATAAGGGCAAACTGTGTGCAATTGCTAAGATCTCGCTGTTAACTGTAAAAAATCTGAATATGCCTTGCTTTTCCTGAATGATTTTTTTTTTTGGTAACTAAACATGAAACTCCATGTTCTTTGCTCATCCGGGTGAAAATGGAAAGTGTGAAATGAATATGCATGTAGTTGTTTAGCAGGATCAGCAGCTTGCCAAGCCAGCTGGTGCTGTGAAGTTAACTGTGCTGAATGTTTTGAGAACGGCGCATTTCAAGTTAGCTGGCCACTTTTGATGCTGCATGGCCAATGAACTGACCCCTCTACCATCAAATATCAATGATCAAACTGCTGTCAGTATTTAAAGGATTAGGCTAGTGATATTCAATATTTTTCTTATTGTTAACAAATACCAGGGAAAGACAAGTGTCATTTCCATTGGGGATGGGGCGGACACGACTCCATCACTGCTTTATTTTCCCTCACCTAAAAGATGTATCATTAATCACAGATAAGGCAGTAAATGTCAGTGTTTTTGTTATAAGAATGTATTTTTGGTAAAAAATATATTGTCTTTATTTTTCTGTATCCATGAATCTATCTATTCTTTTCAGATATTAGTAATTCAGAAATCAACATTCTGAATCAATTTGTTAAAGTTAATTTTATCACTGGGGTTGTTACTAAGTTGATACAAATGCCTGTAAATGCAGGAAATACTAGTCATAGTATTCTTTTTTATTCTTTCTTGTGTCAACAATGACTATCCCAGTAAGTACTGCCTGTATAGCTAAAGCCTGCAGAGGCCTCTGTGTCTTAGATCTTCACCAAAAATGATTAAAAACCATAAATGAGCCACCCCAGGTGTGGGTGACCTAATTCTTCATTACATTCAACACATGTAATGTCACTAGAGCACCATATGTGTATTAATCCACCACTGAAAATACTCCACAACAAATGCACCGTTTATTCCTGTTCGAGTTAAAGTTTGCTGAAAGCTGTGGTGCCCAGCTGTTTGGAGAAATTGCTGAGCCTTTTTTGTGACCTGTTTTTAAAGATTTACATCTTCAGCTAAAACAAATGTGCTTGTTGCTGACTGGCACAGACAGGTTATGGACATCGGAAAGTATTGAGAGATGGACTAACACATTGGTGTTTTTTTGTCAGTTTATGGGATACGTTGAAAATAAGAAAAAATAAATAAATTATGATTTAATTTCAATATAGCAGCTTTCAAAGTGTGAACAATATGATTTCCATGATTTGAGACTGATGTGATCAAACATGACTGTGTGTCTGTTTTTATGAGTCCAGACAGGTGAGATAGATTATGTTCCGCACTTACTCAACTTCATGTGTATAAGTTTAAGTGAGTGTGTGTATGACTCACCAATATCATCAATTTTTAGGCCTGGTCTAAGCGTGTAGTCTGGTTCTGTAGGCTCTAGCTCATCATCCACGTCAGAGGCTGAAAGAGAGAGGGTTGGGGGTGGGAGGTGGGGGATGAGGGTTAAACCATTGCTCTAACCCAAAAATGTTTAATTACATCCAATTTGACATTGTGAGAGAAACATGGGAGAGAGCGGCAAGGAAAGGGTGGGACAAAGGGTTAAACAAATCCCCCGGAGCAGACAGACTGACAAGCTAAAACATTACCAGCAGTCTTAAGAGAGAGAGAGTAGGGGGGGGGGCAGTGTGTGTGAAAAGGAAAGGAGAGCAACAGAGTCAGGGGGTGAAAGGGAGGAGAGGTTAATACTACAGAGCAGTGGAAGTTAAAAGGACCGGACAGGCCAGGGATCAAAGTCTGTGTGTGTGTGTGTGTGTGTGTGTGTGTGTGTGTGTGTGTGTGTGTGTGTGTGTGTGATTGAAAGTGAGTGCGAGAGAGTCGAGATATTGAAGGAAGGCAGGAGAGCGAGTGAGAGAGGTTAATACTACATATACATAGCCACCCTGACTGACCGCACACAGCAATAAATGGATTCTGACAGCGAGGGAGAGAGGAAGGGGGAAAGAAGAGGAAGGAGAGAGGAGAGGAGAGGAAAGAGGCGGGGGTAAGGACCTTCAAAGCTGGAGCTGCTCCTTTCTGCTGCTGTAGAGAGAGAGAGCAGGAAGAAAAAGAAGAGAGACAGAAAAGGAGGAGCAAGGGGGGTTCTGTGCTGTGAGTGAAAATGCTGCAGGGGAAACTCAGCAGGAGTATTAATAGCTCTGCCGGTTTTAGACTGTATTTAGATTGTGTATGCATCTGTATGCAGCCGGTGTGTGTGAGTAATAAGTGTGTGTGGGTTCGTGGGGAGCCCAGTGCTTGCCAGATGGGTGCAGGTACAGTCTGCAAACAGGTGCAAGCATTGCATTACAGGTCACACACCACACACACACACACACACACACACACACACATAAAGTGAAAGACTCACCCGTGGAGCAGCAGACGTACACTCGTAGTCTCAGACAGCTGCGGCCATGATGATGGGTGGGAGTGGCTGTAAAAACATAAAATGCACAATAGATCAATATCATGCTATTGTGTATTCTCATACATTTATTACATACAATTGTGTGGCCTTCCTAAGCCTGTCCATAAGATTCATTACAGCACCAAAATCCAGAATGTATCAAAAGTAATGGGCCTATCCAAACCACTGGATCAGTTTCAGCGCTGAAATTTGCACATGCCTGTGATTCACTGTCACTGTGGACAACTCCACAGATCATCAGTTTCACACAGTGAGGTGGTATCAAATAATACCTTAAAACTAGGTATTGGAATCTCTACCTGGAGAGCAAAAAGTGGTTTTAGTGCATCACTACACTATATTTATTATTCCAGGATGCACTGGAGCCATCACTGTTTGTGACTTAGAACCATATTGTACATATTACTACAAAGTAAAATGAGCAACCTGTTTATGAGGCAAACGCAATCAGTTCTAGTGGCTATCTCCTGCCCAAAACTGTGGTTGGCTTACAAAGTGTTTTTAGTGCAGATGACCAAATCTGGAAGCGAGTCAAAAGCATAGAATGTGGATTGCAAGACTATGAGAGCAGTGGTTTAAAAATGTTTGGTTGACATAATACTTTTATCTCCTCCTTTGTGCCTCACCACACCACTAGGTGAAAAACATCAAACACATTAATGGAGGTTCTTATTTCATTCGTGTGGCCAACAAGTTGTTGTCTACACGAAGCACAGTTCAGACAAATGCAGTTCTCAAACTCACTAGGGACTATAGAACACTTTTGACACTGCATTTAACAATGCATAGCACTCACATGAAGGAAGGGTAAGTTACTGGGACATTTGAATAGAAACAGAGATGTTATCAGTAATATCTGTGCTTTTCATCCTGTGAGTCAAAATGTCTGCTTTTAAAAAGTCCCATTGAAGCTGTGCAGGATTTTAAAAAAGAAAATATTCAAATTGGCAAACTTTCCTCTTTCAGTTCAAATGTTTAAATAAAATAAAATAACAAACCAACTGCACCAAACATACACATTTTAAATCACTTTGATATGATAATTGAAATATTTGAGGTTTTGCACCAGCCTGTAGAAAACCAAAAAACAAGGAGAAAGCTGCTCTGTGCTACAAAGAGACCTTTGTAGTGATTTTGGTGTTGCAGAACAAAACAAGTCATGCAGCGTAAATGAGTACCACACTCATTATATAGCCAATAAATGTATGAGCCATTTATCCTTGGACTGAAATATTTAGTTTTTAATAGTTTAATGACAAGCCAAAAGTTCATTATTTATACAGTGTCTTATTGGCACAAGGTGTTACAAAGTTAATTTGATTAGCTATCAACAAAATGGATGAGCCTGCTTGACTGCAGGGTGATATGATTAGATGTGAAACAGCAATTTATTATCCTGAAATTACCTGAGGAGGGGCTTTCGCTAATCTGAACTGAGTAATGATCAAATCCATTACAGGAAGTGTTTGTCACATTACTGACCTCCTGCAACAATAGCAAGCTTTTACTATAATTTATAGCACGGTCTGTTTTGTATTTTGAAGACACTTAATGGTGACGTGATATTGGTTATTAGTTTGATTCCACTCACAGATGTAGTAGTACTCCTGTCCAACGTGGAACTCGTAGCCCAGCGAGAAGGCGCTGTACCGCTGGAACTTCTCAGAGAACTTGATGGGCGCATGGGGGGCGTGGGGCCGGTTACACTCCCACCTCTTGAAGCCCATCTGGGGGTCGCAGTTCCTGTAACCACGGTAACTGACCATGTAGAGGACGTACTGTTCACCGGTGCCCACCATGCGCTGGCTGTCATTGTAATGAGGGCAGTAGATGTCCAGGTAGTCATTGACGTTTACCTGCATTGTGTAGCCCTCCCTACGCAAACTGGACACAGGAAAGAAAGCAGGAACAGTAAGAAAGTGTATAATCATATCATATGTCATATCATTTAAAATTTCCTCTGTATCGTCAAAATTATTTGTTTCATTTAGACATTTAAAATAACTACATTTTCATGAATCTGTCATCTTTTACTGGCAATTTTAAATTAACTAGAGTCAACACATCATAAGTGGACATGTTCTTGATTGTTTACCCCTGCTACAAATTCAATAAATGTTTGAGGGAAAAAACTTTAGCAGTTTAGCATTGTGTCTAAACCACCCATGGAAACGAATGAAACTTTATTTCATTTTGCGTGCTTCACAAATTCATCAAAATAAATGTTATTAATATAGAACACTTATTGCGTCGATTGCAGCTAACAGTGTTTAGCACACATACAAAATAAATAAACCAATTAAGTTGTGTGGGATAAAACTCACTACTTTCATGTGCACAATATTTTTCACTACATCTGTTTACACACAATAGTGCCTTCTCCGATAGCACAAACACACACATAATATAGCTACATTTGTTGTATTTTATCACCATTAGCATGAAATTCCACAATGAATGTTAATTGGCTCTAGTTCGCAAATTACTCACACTACATTTTTAGATACACACAACATGTTGGACATTTACACAACACTCACAGAAACATACATCACTGCCAAAACAACATTGCATCTCACATCATTAATGGTATGCTGTGTTATGGATGCATGCATTTCAGCTTGAATGTTGAACCCGGGGTCAAACAAATCTTTGTCTGAGAGTCATTGAGTTATTAATAACACAAAGCAGGTGTGTGTGGAAGTGTGTGTGTGTGTTTGTGGCTGCAGGGCTGCCGCATGCACAGAATGCAGAGCTGGCTCTTCACTATGGACTGAAGGCCCCAGGGCCACAGCTCCTTCGCCTGGTGTCAGCGCAGCATTGTCCCCTAACCCCAGTGCTCATACATCAACCTGAGCGCAAGGTTGCGCTCACGTCAGCCGTCAACGTCCTGGCCACGTTTTCCCCCCCCCAAAGCTCATATATCAGCGTCAACCCCAAAAAAGACTCAGCTTGACAGGAAGATAAGGTCTGAATCTGTGTCTGGGAGTGTATGTGTGTGTAGTTTGTGTGACAAAGTGAAATAGATTCTTTCCTGACATCCAAAAGCCCTCTTTCTCTCCCCATCACAGACGCGGGCCCATATCTGTGTGACAGAGACAGGTTGCAGTTGTAAATCATACACACGCCGATGAGCATGCACACACACACACACACACACACACACACACACACACACTAAAAGATACACGCTCACACAGATTTTATAGCGGTGACATCATAAAATCACAAGGGGGCAGCAGTGTGTCATCTTCAGCCTGATGCTGCCTCTCTCCCTCTTTGCCAGTTCTAGGTCACATCTCCAGGGAGATTATTATTCAATTATTAAATGAAGATCGAAACACTGTTCCAAATGTCTCCCTCTCTCCATCACTTCTTACCGCTCTCTTCAAATCCTTCCTGAATTTGTCTTTCTCTCCGTGCTCTCCATTTCTCTCATCCCTTTCTTTCAAAGTAACATGAACCGAAGATGAATTGTTCAACATGCATCTATTGCTCTCTTCCTTTTCCTCCTCCTCCTCTCCTCTCCTCTCCTCACTTTCTCTCATTACATCATTGACTAGCCTGCAGAAGAGATTTACTTCTTGTGGTAGAAAAAAGTGTAAAAGGGGAACTATATTTATAGTGAATGCTAAAGAGAGAGAAAGATGGAGAGAGAAAGAACAGAGTGAGGGATGAGTGTGGTTCCACCAGGGAGGCGTGAATGCAAATTGAGTAAAAGAGCCAGAGAGAGAGCCAGAATGGAGCAGACAGAAAAAAAAGAGGAGGTTGGAGAGTTTTACGCTACAAAAGAAAAACAAGTTCTCCTAGATGAAGGGATAATGGAAGAAAAAAGACAGAAAAATTAGGGGGAGGGTAACTTGGAGCATCTTGAGTAATCTGAAGTAAATCAGTTCTCCAGGATAAAAGCTGGCTTTAGGATTCCCATTTTGTATGTTTGTGTCTACATGTGTGTGTGCGGATGCTTTGGTTTGTGTGTGTGAAGACATCAAAGCCTCTAACCTTAACCTGCTGAAACTGTGACTTCTATTTCGTATAGGCTTTGCGGTCTTTATCCACTTAACACAGATCGTTGCGAATTTGCATCACACCTTTCCCTTTCAGACTGAAGCCAAAATAGCGTATGAATCCCCCCAACGCCTGTTTGTGCATATTCGAAATGTACCTAGGAACCTTTTGAAAGCACTGGTTTCTCGTTAATGCCTGTTGTTGCTAATTTGCATTGTGACTACATCATACCTACATTTATATCTTTTCTATGTTCTATAGACAATTTAACAATCTCCACTTAATTTAGCATCAGCTTGGAAGCAAATATAATACATGATTGTAAATAAATTCAGGCGTCAAGGGGTTAAGGGGGTGTGTCTCACAAGTACACACTACAAAAAAATGCAAACAAGAAGTGATTTACCATGAGTGTCTTAACAGCAAATCATGTAAAAATGGCATCGGAATCCTTGAATGTTGAAATAATCTGTCTGAGGCCATTTTATGCTTTAGTTCCAAGCCGTGGATAATCAAAAAAGACACGGCCAAGAGTGAGTTTGTGTTGAAGAGAGCATGTTTTTAGGGTAGGAGTGAAGGATTAAATGTATTAAAACCATGACTTTGCCACTATACCTCTGCTAACTCATTTGCGCATCATAAAGCAATCCAATACAACGGTCTTGGACTGACCTTTCATAATCACATAAATAATAAATAAGATGCTGTACATTTTGAATGTCACTGTCAACGTGTCAAAGAGGTGTTGCCATTCAACTATGAGGCTGTTGCCTGGGATTATGTTTTATTGGACTGTATGGTAAAGCATTATATTGGGCGGTTGTCTCTAAAACTGAGAGACACCCACCTCCTGCATATGTTATCAAGTTTAAAAAATATTAGAAAAAATATTATGTCCTATTCTACAATACCACAAAATGTTGCTGGTTTACACAGTGTGCATGCATGTTGCTGTCAACATTACTCCTAAGGTTTTCAGTGGTATACAGTACGTCCTGGTGTGTACAGAAATAATATACTCTATAAATAAATTTGGCTCATTGGCAGTGATAAAAAGAATATTTCTGAATTATTTTAGACAACAGAATGAAAGATCCAACTGGCTACACTGTGACTTATGTTTTTGTGTTCAGCATTTAAGTGAAGCAGTTGGATATAAACTATCTGTTGGGAATGTGCCCTTTCCTTTGTGCAAAGTTGATGTGACAGCACCATGCTATTTCACAATCATATTCTTCCTTCAGTCTGCTTCAAGACAAAAGAGAATGCAATAAATATTTAAATTTTAAAAACTAGTTTCCGCAGGAATCGTGAGAGAAAACCCACTCTGACTGAGAAAATCAAGACTCTCATTTTATCTCAAAAAGAGCAGACCTATTTTGGAGGTTTTTTATTCCCCTTTATGATATGGGAGTTTATTGGATTGTCATGCTACCTAAAAATTCCAGATGAAGCAAGATGGAGAGACACAGAGATAGAGAAAGTAAGAGGTGGAGTAGCTTATGAAATGTCATGATGTGTTTCTTTCCGCGACACTCTCCTGATGCCTCCCTTTCCTTTTGTGTTGGATCACCACTCATTTCCTTTCTCATAAGTGATACCTGGCAGGGAAGAGCCGAGAGCCGGAGCGGGACGTCAGCAACACAACTCTAAGGAGCAGAGCCGAGGCTTCCAGGAGCAAAAGAGCACATATATACAGGTCCACCAGAGGTATGGAGCGATGGAAGGACGGCTAGAAAAATGGGAGAATTTATAGGATGAGACGAGGGGTAGTCGGGGTTAAAAGCTGCAGAGTCTGGCCACCAGGGAGCGGAGGGTGATAGCGGGAGGGAGAGAGAAGGAGCAACAGCTAAGAGCAAGATCAAAGTGGGCCGGGATCAATGTCACTACAGTAAAATCACATCAGAGAGTGAGAGAGAGAGGGAGAAAGAGAGAGAGAGAGATTATATGTTGCCTATATAAATCAGTCATAGGCAACATAATGCCACAGAGTTACTCCCTGCCTGCCTATTATCTGCCTGGCCTGTTGCAGCACAGTACATCAATAAAACACTTTGACAGTACGAACAGTCATTCCTTTTTGTAACTAGAGCTTGGAGGACCAGCTTACTCTGCTGTTCTCTGTTTATAAGATGGGGGGAAGGGGGGGCACTGAGGCAGGCAGGACGCTCAAAAATTTAAGACAGCGTGTGTATTTTTTTCTGTTCAACCATGACAGAGCCATAGCATGGTGTTACACTGAAAAAATACCATGTTTTTGCAACAATAGCACATTGTTCAATGCACCACATAAGCGATAAGGTCACCAACATAATCTGTGATTCTGTGAAAACAATATTCTGAGTTGTTTGAATTTTCTAAACCAATCAGAATGGTCAAGGGTGGGTGTGACAGCTCCCCGGTGCTCTTGCTAAATAATTTTTGGTGGGAAATGTTAAATCTTAAGGCATATTTTGCGAATGGCTTATAAACCCTCTTGTGTTGACAAGTCCCCAAATGTGGAAGACGGACCCTTTATAGCAAATTTTAAAATATTTTCATCAGTGACCATGAAAATCCGGCAGAGGGAAGCCAATGGGAGACTTAGCTGCTAAATAAGAAGTTTTAACTTTTGGTGATATATAGCTGTAAATTGTTTTATTACATAATCTGTGGATTCACACATTCTTATTAACAGGTTCTTTTTAGGGGATATATTTTGATATGTCACAATAATACAATAGAGCCATTGTTTAATGTGATTACAACAGCACCTGAGCTTTTCTTCCTATATGACAGGTCAAAATGTCTGCTGTAAAAAATAACTATTTCTTGATTTTTTTTTTTATCAAGAACTCAAGTTTTTCAATTTTTAGAACAATTCCAAATGACCAACCATGAGTTCCTCAGTCATTTTTAGTAGTCTGCAACCACTGAAAACAGCGAGAGTGGTTACTTGTTCAAAACATTTTTGACACAATTAAAACTGTCAAATTGTGTCAAATGAGCTAAACCTAAAATAAAATAAAACTGAAGAACTTCCACACACCGTGTTACTTACTGCTGGTGCATTTAGTAGCATATACATGTATAAACAAGCATCACAACAGTTCCATATAGATGCTATGTGAAATTGTCTTAAGATGCAAGAGCTTCCACGTGTGCCCTGTAATCACTTTTCTAACTACTAAGTACTCAGCGATCAAAAGTAGACAACCACGGGTGGCTGATTGGCTTGCGAGGGTGTAAGTATGTGTGAGCATCAGCAAACTACCAAAAAAACAGGCACTCCAAGATAAATCAAGGTTAAAGAAATCAAAGGAGACACTGCTGATGGGCACAAGGTTGGGCTGGATTAAAACTTGTCCAGCAGTGTTACAAATGATTGCCAATCAGGATTTAAAAGTCACTCTGCCTCCTGAGGTCAGAATTCTTAATCCCACCTCAGTTTGCTACAGAGATGCTAACATTGTTGCGGGAGGACTCCAGTCAGCAAGCGGAGCGGTAGGTATAATTGAATGGCTCCCCCGCTGAAAGGAGACTCCCAGAGAACTGTAGCATCAACGAGGCCCTCATCAAACACAGACAGTCCTTCCTACTCTTCCCGCTCCTTCTGCTCTTTCGTCTCAGTCTGTTCTTGATTTCTCTGTTTCTGTCCAAGTTTGGCTTTCGCCAGAGAGAAAGCATGCAGACAAGAAGAACTTGTGTGTACACATGCCCCTTATTGATGTCATCTAATTCAATATTGGTTGAAGATATTGACACGTGTGACTACTGGTAAATAAGGATACCATGTTTCTCCATTCTCATCTTCTGTCTGTTTATTATTTTCTTTTCTATCCCTTCATCTCTTGGAACCACTGGAGGAACATGCCTGGAGGTGTGTGTGTGTGTGTGTGTGTGTGTGTGTGTGTGGGGAATTGAAATCAATACCTGTCTAGAGTGTGTCCAACAGACTGGAATATGCTGCCTTCTTTCAAGGCCGGTACACACACACACACACACACACACACACACACACACACACACACACCTACCCTGCAGAGTGATGGTTCATCATTGGTAATTGATCAAAGTATAACAGCTAACAGGGTTTCTTGCCAAGCGGCCTCACACGCAGCACTGACATGATCCCATAACATGAGCAGCATTCTCTAAATCTTTCTATATTTCCGCCCCTTTCTTACATCTTCTCCCTCGTTTGCTACATTTGTCCGCTTGTCTCACTCCTCTCTAATACTTTAAGCACACTTTCCTCTCCTCCTCTCCTCTCCTCTCCTCTCCTTCATCCATCTATCATCCTCTCCCTCTCTCTTCCTCTCTCTCTCTGCCTGTGGATATTGACTATGCGGTGTGAGAGAGTGTTCCAGCAGCATGAAACCTAATTGCAGGTGTTATTAGCCCTTTGAACTGAGCAGTCTCGCTCTCGCACAGAGCCACATTTGACAGACACTATAACAAACCCATTATGTATACGATGAGCATGTTCTCCTGCATATGCATGTTATTTTGCAATTAATCATACATGCTGTACTTTGTGGGATTTGTCCGGACACACATGACACAGATGGATGGATGTGAGGAATAAGAAGACAAAGGAGAGAAAGCAGGAGAAGAGATCAGACAGGTGGGAGGATAAAAGAGATGAACGGCAAGAACAGGAAGGAGGAATGACAGAACACCTCGATTAAGAAAAATGTTGTTTAACCTGTGAATAAGACTGGGACTTGTGGTCTTTACCTTAATTTGTGTGTTTATTGATTTTGTTTTCAACTTTAATTTATCATCCATTTCACAACCACCCCACCAAGCCTATTTTACGGTCCAAAGGGTTTCTTCCCTTTAAGGCTGCTTCTGTCTCAAACCCCAAGTGTCATTCGCCAAGTATCTGCCGATAACCAGCAATCGCTCCCTCTTATTCTATCACTTTGCTCCCATCAATCCTTCATTCCCTACATCTCCCTCTGTCTCTGTTCCCAAAGCCCTTACATGAGCAATAGTGATCCCATCAGACACCGGGCCAAGAGAGGCACACATAGAAGAGAAAGAGAGTGTATGTTTCCTAAGCTCTCTCATGATTGATAGTGATCCTGTCTGATGGCTGTGTATAGACTCAGCACTCAGTGAGACATTACCCTCTGACCCAGCTATTGATTCTTGTATTCGCTGCCCCAAACACACAACACTAGTCCTGACCCTGCCCATGCAGAAATCACACAAGAACACCCACACACCCACACATGCCTGTGTATACAGTCCTACAGAGTGATAGTTTGGCGGTGTCCTGTGAAACCTGATCAATCTGCTGCATAACAATCATTCTCCCTGCCAGCCTCAGCCCACTTCCTGGACGAGTCACATGGCACCCGTGTTCCGCTGACTGATGTGTTTGGGTCAGGGTCTGGAGGCTTGAATATCACGGCTGCGGGGAAAAGAGCTCCAGCGCTGGGATGAGCTGTTCTCAAACAACAAACAACAACATTACTCAGATCCCTCTCCTGAGCCAAATTTAATAAGGGATCCAAGGCAAGAAACCGTGCTTACCGGACAAAGGGACAATGTGCAATGAGAAGTAGTGCCATCCATCAAGCAGACCCGGGTCAGAGAGTATTTGCAAATAATTCTTTATCTGCTTGCACTTGAACTGCAAGCTGGGTGGGGTCTACCAAATAAAATCTATCAGCTACTAAAGGAAACCATTTAAAACTCACTTTACTTTTTGTCTGTGCTGTGGCCAACTGTGTGTGTATGTGTGTGTGGCCAACTTGGCTAATGTAAGAAAAAAAGCCCCTATCAAGCACTTCAAACAGGGTGAAAGAAAGGCTCCGAATGATTTGCAACCGTTATTTGACCCATGTCCGATATCACAGACACGTTAAACACGGAGAGGATATTTTGGCCATTGTAGTGCCAAGGAGGCGAAGCCAGAAAGAAAAGCGAGACAGAGAGTAGTGCCAACTGAGCTCCGGCCTAATGGGCTTCCAAGACAAAACCACAGCTGGCTTTCAACATTAGTCTCCATGACAACAGAAGAAGCCCTAGCTATGGTGCTATTGTAGCAAAAAAAGGGGGCTACAGGGGTTCACTGCTTTGTGCAAAAAACCATCTATCCCCTCTTTATCCACCATCTCTCCTCTGTCTCTCTAATGGCTAATTAAGTACCACTTATTACTATTCCACATTATCACAAATCATCAGCTATTACTGTGGCAAATTCTGTTTCACAGCATTTTCAGGAGGAGATTTTTGTGTTACATCCAAGTTTGGCTGCAAATTGAAAAAAGAATTAAGACTAAAAGCAGAGGCAGAGAGCAGGGGTGTGTTACTAAGGGCTCCAGGCAAAATTTGGATTGGTCATGTATTGTGCGACTAGTTATGTGTGCAGGACTGTGTGACTTCATGTATATGCTAGAGGTAACATTCAAAGGTGAAATAAGGACTGAATTAAATATTTCATTACAGTTTAGCCATTTCTACTTCAGTTACATTGATGAAAAAAGCACCATTCCACAAATCTACTATCCACTAACCACAGGTTCAACCTCTCAAATCTTTTAATTTGCTCAGAAAAAACACAATGCAACAGGTCCAGAAACAGAAGAATCATGTGGGGTTTTAGAGGGCTCTAAAATGGATAAACACACACATACATATACACAAAAGGGCAGTGAGATAAATAGTGGACTTGGTAGGACAAGCAGGCAGCAGCATGAAGTGTTTAAATGCGTCTGGATATTGTTGTCAGATAGAAGATGACATTGAGCGCACACTTCAAGCATTATGGATGTTCTATTAATGCACTGTGACATGAAGAATTAATTAAATGCATTTACATACTCAGTCACAAAGGCCTGAAATTAAGGTATGCAGATTGAGACACATTTCTAATCAAAGCAATAAGTGCTCAATTACCCATTTAGGAAAATAAGTTTGCTGAGTGGAATCAACGGAGTAAAACAATGAAAGGAGAAAAAAAAAACCTGCACTCAAAAAAACGAAACGTTCTGCCTCACTGTATCTTGAGAAATATAAATTTTTATTCTTTATCAAAGCAGAACATAAAAGACAAGCACAGCACAGATGTTTCAGCCCTCCACAATGTGCAGGCCAAAGTGAACAAAAAGATTTTGTTGGGTGATGAATGAGGCAAAAATCTATCAGTGCCAGATTTTAACTGCACACAATAGGCTTACAAGCGACTAGCGGAGATGCACTCTAGAGTGGAAACAGAAAGTTTGAGTTTGTGCAGTGTAACATCCAACAACTGTGTGTGCATGTATGTGTGTGTGTGTGTGGTGGTGTGTGTGTGTGTGTGTGGTGGTGGTGGTGGTGGGGGGGGGGGGGGGGGGGGGGGGGGGGTTACAAATGCAACTGTATAAAGCTTTGCTCCGCTGTCTTCAATTATTCCTCCTAACCAGACCTGAGACATTTTGTCAGAGTCTGCCAATGCTGGACTCATCTGCGTGATATCACCCTCACAGTAAATTACCTCTCAGAAATATACAACTCTGCGAGAGTGAGAGTGAGAGACCCTGTGAGAGTTGATATAAACAATAAAATATCATGCAAATGGAATGATATAGCAAAGAAACAAATTTAGCTCAAGGAAGGACGACATCGGCACACACGTTCCTGGTATGGCAATTTAAATGTACAATGAGTAAAGCCAGGCGTAGTTACAGAAAACCTGTTGGTGTACACTTACGCACAATCACACATTAAGCTTTAAATCCTGTTGATTTTTACCAGCTTGTGTATCTGTGTGTTTGTGAGAATGTGTGTGTGTGTTTGGGCATGTTGGTGTCAGTATTTCATGATGTGGCTGACTCTCTCCACTGAACATGAGCAGACTCTGTCAGACTCGACAGTCTATCAGTAGAACATCCTTCTCCCATTTCCCTCCCCTCTCTCTCTCTCTCTGCCCTACTCCCCTCCTCTGTCTCTCCATCCTTATCAGTCTCCTTCCATCCGTCTCTCGTTCAATTTTTCTTTTCAGGTTCAATCTTTTTGACGTCCTCTCACTCCTCCTCCGACGACACTTCTCCCTCCCTTTCTGTCTTCCTCTACAGGGCTGTCAATCTGTCATCCCCGCCCTCTCTCTCTTTCTCACTCTCTCGTGAAATCAATGTGCCTCTCCATGTGGCGGCTCACCTGTCAATCATCATATGACAGTCAGCAAAAAGTGCATTCATGTGGACCTTCTGTATGTGTGCTTAAACAAGGTGGGCTTTTCCAAGTGCATCTGAGAACATGTGTAGTAAATAAAAAATTAGAAACCAGAGTTTGTCCATCCGATTACTACTCAAAGGGAAAGGAAATGCTCCTGTCCTTCAATATGCTCAGAAATAACATACCTCTCATTTTAGTCTAGTTTACACATGTTTCTAAGTTGCACTCAAGCCACTTACAATACATGAACTTGATTTTCCACATTATAAGCAGTTCTGTGAATTTGTGCGTGTGAAATAGTGTATCATGGACTTGACACAACAATTCCACGATGCCAAAACATTTTTTTTTCTCCGTGTGTGTGTATGGGTGTACTGCATGTGTCTGTGCTCACGCTGCAGCTTCACTGTGACTTACTGCTTTAATTTACGTTATAATCCACATAGACCTTTACTTTTTATTATTTTGGCGATATCTTCTGCTCTACCTGATCATTGCTAGGTACTTTTGCCCTGCACTTCCCCCCAAAAATAATAATTAAACAATCCCTTCCCTGAAATATGAAACACAGTGATGCCTTTTTTTTATTGCACAGTTTTTGATGAGATGTGAGTTTCTGTAGGTTTTCCTCTTTTCTTTCATTCTAACTATTGGGCTCTTCATCTGTTTATTCCAAAACAAACTGCTGCTGCTGCTGCTGCTGTCAGAAGCACAAAAGATGTCGCTTTCTGTGGGCCTAGGGGTATTTCTCAAAGAACAGGAAATGAAAAAGGTATCGGCTGAATCACTATTGTGCTTTTTAAATGGGAATGGAAAGTAGAAAAGTTAGCATTTATTTATATAAAGATACTAGGGGTTATTGCTTTTATTCAGCTACTGTCCTGAGTGAAATGCAAACATGCACCAGTGACAACAGCAGTGAATCATAGAACAGGTAGCCACATGGGTCTGTTTAAAATCTGATATTCCGTGCGCGACATTAAGGTTTATGGATATGTAGGTGTCTTTCTGTAAGGGTTATGAAATGTGTTGTATTTATTTGTACTCGGGCATTTACTCAAAGGGGACAAAGCAGTGGGATGTGTATATGAGCTCTCATAAAGTCAGCCCACGTCCCAGTGCAACATCCTGGCCATATAAGCAATGCCTGCTCTGCTCTGCTTTGCTGCTGGAATATGAAATATGCATGGCCCATAAAGAGCATATGGACCATCTATCTCAATATCCGCTACACCAGACCATCAAAAAAGATCATTAAACCTAACACACACACAGGCCGGCTCGCACACACACACACGAACACACAAAATGGCACATAAACATGCACTCCCACGTTGTGCATAATGGTTTATCAGTTTCACTGCCAACTTTCTGCTGACAGTGCACACGCAATAACAGGCAAAGGCATGCGCGCACTCAAACAGACAGACACACACACACATGTTTAGGAAAAGGAAGATATTTAACATTTGTGTAAATTGGCTCACTTCAAATTTCTAGTCTTAATCTAAAACAGCATTACATTACATACTACATTACGAACAGCTGTCACATAATAACAGTGGAAGATAGTCTACACATAGAGAAACCTGAACATATGTCTTTGTTCCTCTCTGTATCACACACACACACGCCACCCCTCTAAGCTGTCACTCTGTTTATATTTTCTTTACCACACCTCTGTCAGGCTCTGTCACTATCAGGCTCTCTGGCCCTCCACTGCAGGGAATTAAAATTTAATATGAGACTCACAAGGAGAGAGAGAAAGAGCGAGCGACAGAGAGAGAGAGACAAAGTCACAGTGACAGTAAATAAGAAAAAAGCCCAACTCGTGACCAGGTGGTTTTGCACAGAGCGACAGCAACTGCACAGAAAGAGCAATGTCAAGGAAACTGTTAACAGAGCAGCAGAACAAAAGAGGGAGGGATGGACAAAAAGTGAAGGTGAGGGATGAAGAGGACGAGGGTGTAGATAAGGAAGAATGAGTCAGGAAGAGAGTATATTCTCATTCCCTCAGATTTGACAGAATTTACAACTTAAAACAGACTACCAGTGGGTGCGCACCACCGTGTCTAAATCTATCTGTCCTCCTTCATCTCTTTCTCTCCTTCACTCACCCTTTCTCTCTCCTCCTCCGCCCCTCCCCTCTCACATCTCACTAATCTCTTTCTAACTACAGTATGTGTCAGCAAGGAGTCTGACACTAAGTCAGCGTCATATTCTATCACCCATGCAGACAGAGACAGGAGCACACACAAACAGGACAGCTACAAGACGGGCTTCGTCTTTATCTAATCTTTTTACTCCCTCCTCATCCCTCCATCCCACTTCCCCCTAACTTGTTAGCACAGGTGAAGCAAACATCAATCCGCTAATGGTCACTGCTCATTGTTAGTTCACAGTGTGGCCTAAAAAGCCGGGCAGTGAAAAATGATGCAAGAATAAGCGTTGGAAAAAATGCATGTGTGTAACTTGCAGGAATTTCCAAATTCCAACTTGTTTTCACCTTCTCAGTAGAGGGCAAAAGCTGGGGAAATTCAATCTTTGTTGCAAAGTTCTACCTGCAGGTGTAATAATTTACTTCTTCATGTATAAAAGGTGCAAAGTTGGAGAAACTGCTTGTTTTTTTGCTGTTGTATTTTTCTCCACTGTCAATTCCTGGATAGTTTAACAACAGTATAGGTTTATGTTTTTATGGCCAACATATTTACACATTGCAAGGTCATTTTCAAGAAATCTTGTGTTTTTTTGTTTTTTTACATCAATTTGGTTTGGCAAATGGCTCTAAATACTACAGTATCCATGAGCCTCAACAGCTATTGCTGTGGAGAAGAGGCCAGTCGGAGGTTTATGGTTGGAACGCTTTGTCATTGCAACAAAATGCATCACAGTATCCAGATTCATCGAAAACTGATACAGAATCTAAAAGTTAACTGCTGAATTTAAGCGTAAAGGTGTGTTCAGATTGAATAAAGCACATTTTTGCATCCTGTCATTCATATGTGTTTGACCACTAGACAGTTTGTGTTCATTCGCCCCCAAAAAGCCCCAGGCGAATTTGCGTCTAATGGCGTATTAACACTGGCTTTGCAATTGTGCTGCCTCTAAACTTCCCCTTGCATTTCTGTCTGATCACACAGTAATCATTAGCTTCTGCACCCCGTTAGCCATGCTCTCAACTACATTCTAAGCTTGATGACTGGGTAGTCGTAGTTTACTTTCTCTCCTGCAGTTTTCATGTGCAAAAGCTTGACTTTTTTTTAATCAAAAGACCAGATATTTTCTAACTTAGTAGCTCATCTTCTGACTCAACCGGGAGTCTTTCAAGCCCACCTAAGCAATGTGTATGGGTGGGCTTCTAGTCACCTAACATTTCCTATGCACAAAATGAGCAGGACTTTTTACTTCCGGAAGCCTGGACACCCAAAATATCTCCTCCCACTACACAACTTTATTCCTCAGAGTTTGCCACCCTCCTCCTTGTGGATACAATACACCTCCAGCTGGCTCCAGTACACCTCCAGTGTGCTGGATACTGCCAGAATGTGAGCGCAGGAATATTCCGGGACTGTCATTGGTATATTGCTGCTTTCTGCATTTTTTTTTTCTGATTTAAAAACATCTCTTATGAAGCCAGATGTGCCACCTGCTCAACTCAGCTGCTGCGGAGCTCATTTGACGGGGCGACTACCTGTCTTGTTAACAGCACTTGCATTCAGCCAATTTCTGGAACATGAAAAGGCGCTGTTATGTCTTAGGACGCCGTTGTTGGTGCCTTTATGAATGGTCGTGTGTATGCGTGCAGCTACCTAAAGTATTGATACGATATGACTTGGTGACTGCGTGCAGAGTGTGGTGATAACACAACAGACACAGTGGACGAGAGAATGAATCAACAGTGTTTGCTTTTTGACGTTTTTGTCCCCTCTGGCAAGGACTTTCTCCCTCATTTACTGTCCTTACTCCCCTTGAAACACACTTTCTTTTTCAGTCTTTTCTGTCTGTCTGGCATCACCTGTTCCTCTCGCCTCATGCACCTCTCTGTCCTCCCTCTCGCTCTGTTTGCCGCTGCCGATCTATCCACCGTGGTGTAAAGTTGTAATCCCTCCCCTGCTTTCTCTCCTGTCGTTTACTTCCCTCTCTATCTTGGTAATTATCTCTCCGCCCTGTCCCCTCGTCTCATCCCCTGTCATCCATCTATCTGCCTCTATGTAAAATATCTCCATCTGCTTTCACTTTCATCCTCCATTTCTCATTCCCTGCCCTCCCTTATCTCACATGGCTGACCCCTGCATCTCTCCCCTCCTTCCCTCCATCCTTCTATCTCTCCTCCTCTCATCAGCGCCATCCTTCTGCATGCCTGCATCCATCTTCCCATCCCTCCTCCCGGGCACGAGCTGATTGAAATTCAAACCTGTGCTTTATTGACGGTCTGTGCGGCTGGTGATTTGCTTAGCACACATTCCTGTCCGGGGCCGTGGAGGTTGTGAGCAATCTGGTGTTGGGTGTGAGAGAGAAGATAAAGCAACATCAGAGGCCGCGGCCGCCACCTCGTCCATCCTTTAGTTTGCTGTAATGTTTATCATTACGACTGAGCTAACAGCAGCTGTACCCAGCCAGCACTGGCTTGTCTGTCTGAACTCTGAACTCTTAGTTTGTCTCTCTGAGGCAGAGTCACACTTGCATTTAGCTCCCCTCATGGTAGCCACTGTGTTTCTCTCCGTCTCCCTGTGCCACCTCCATCTATTCACCACTATTTCTTCCTGTCAACCAGTCCTTCTCGCCTTTTCTGCTCCGATGTGCGCGTCCCATCATTGTGTCTTTTTTCTTGGTCATTAGAACAGCTAAGTGAATCAGACACAACAAGAACAGAAGTGGATATGGTGATGGTCAACATTCAGGCAGACAGGTGTGCATCTGTGTACAGTTAGAGCTGGGCAATAAATCAAAGTAATATCAATACTGTGATATAAGATTCAATATTTATTATGAGCGATTTGGTTATCATTAACCTTTTGCTGGACTTGAACTCTGCCTTACAGTTTGAAAGAATATTCTAGGTTATTTGTGTGTTTCCCACATCATAATATTACTTATATTGAGGTATTTATTTCAAAATAAGATAATATTTTAGGTAGCACTACTGCCAATTCCCATCCCTTTTTTCAAATCTATATAAGGCTTCTCAATTGAATTTCCAGAATCACATTAATGATTAATCAAGCAAATAATCTGTAGCTTAACCAATCTTGTAAATAAAGTACTTGCTCAAATTTTATCAGCCATTCCTGTGTACAGTCATTGGCAGATTGGTGCAAAAGCTATCTCTCCGACTACCTTTTCAAACTGGAGCAAATGAAGGTAAAGCTGTAATACCCACAACATTGCCTGATTAACAATGAGATGATAAGCAGATGGTGCGTATCTGTGTGTGTGTGTGTGTGTGTGTGTGTGTGTTGCGTAAGCAAGAGAAAAGGGCGTTTGTTTGCTACAGACAGGTTACATACACACTTTGCAGGTGTCGCAGCTGCTCCAGTAGGTTGACTTGTCTTCATATGTGTATGCCCACGACTGTGTGTGACGACTGTGTGTGTGTGTGTGTGTGTGTGTGTTTTGTGTGTGTGACACTGTCATGCGCAGGACAGCTGCTTCAAAGATGGCAGCGTGAGCTTTTGTTATGTCTCTTCAATCAAAGTGCTTCCCCACAGCTCGGCCTGCCAGACAAAACCAAAGTCAGCCAACACTGAGCTCTGATACAAACAGAGAGAGAGACAGAGAGACACAGTAGGAGAAAGAGAGAGAGAGACAGGTAGGTGAGAGGCCACAAGGTCTGTTTCTGTCTCTGGTGCAATGTGATGAAACCGGCAGGCAGCCAATCAGACATGACGATGAGCCAACCAGGGAATAACCTGCAGGTCAGCTAACACACAGACATGGACACACACACACACACACACACGGACAGACAATCATCCACATGTGCTTGTTTGAATTGCAGCATTGTTCACTGAGGTCTAAGCAGACCTTTTCTTGATATCAAGTGTTGCATGTAGAAGGTAATTGGATTGGTTGTAATTGGTTGTGGTTGGCTGGTTTGAATAGCAAATGCTGGCTTTGCATAAACACACAAATTAAATCCTTGTTTATGTTGTGTGTCTATGTGTGCACATGCCACTGCGTCACTGTTGTTATATCTGTTTATGCGCTGATTGGAAAAACAGACGCTACATTTTGTGCATGTTGCAGGGAGAAAAAGATGCTGGTTTGGGAAACTGGCGAAAAAGGAGGAAGAGTGAGTGGCATGTGAAACAAAAGAGCGAGAGATGGACTGCGAAAGTGAGGGTGGTCAGGGAGAGAGAAAGACAGAACGTGAGGCCAGAGAGGTCAGGGAGAAAATAAAGGGGAGGGTGAGGACTGTACCAATGTTTCCGGCAGCATAAACCTTCAAGGCTGGGTAATGCGTTGCTTGTGTATGTGTATGTGTGTGTGTGTGTGTGTGTGTATGTGACTCTTTGTCTTGGGCAGTGCTGTGTTAAAATGAGTCATGCTAGTTGTAATAAGGAACAGATTGCTGTTCATTTATATGTACCAGGCATGTGTGTGTGTGTTACACCACCCTGGTGACTCTAAAGGTCTTCTACGTGCCAGCGACAGTCCAAATACGTGTCTCAGGCACAAACACACGGACACACTCACACGCCTATCAGCGTTGTGTTATGAAAGACTAAATGAGACAAAGAAGCTTCAGAAGTATACGAAACACACAACATCTTGGACCTCCCACTGAGTATGAATGTGCAGTGTCAGCCTTCATGCCTCTGCCTTCCCTTTATAACCCTCTTGTTTCTTGCCTCTCTCTTTCTCAACTTCTTCACTTTCCTCCCCACTTATTCATTACCTCAGTCTCTCCTCCCTTTCTACCCCACTCGAATCCATGCTTCCCTCTCTGTGCGGTCGTTATGGCAGAGACGGAGCATTGGTGTCACGTCATCATGTCCTCCCAGTGCAACTGTGCCTAAATGATGTCGTTTATACATCTCACTGCTCCCCTCGCCGTCCGTCACAAAGGGCTAAATGCACTATTTAACAATGATGTGACAATGTGACTATATGATTGGTATTTTACATGTGTGTATACGTGCTGGCAGTGAGAACATCATTTTTTTACATAACCACCGTGCAAGGAGCAAAGTGGGGCAGCTACAGAGACAACAGAACATTAGAGTGTGTGTGTTTTGGCTTTCTGTGTGTATGTGTATGTGTGTGTGTGTGTGTCAAGGGTTAGATCAACAGGGAAATGTTTCAGGGAGAGAAATGTTGAAGAAATGGAGGGGGACAGGCAGGCAGTCTGGAATGCGGGAGAAAATAGAGGAAGGAGAGATGTGGCTTTTTGTCTCCGCCACACTACAACATCCAGCTTGTGTGCTGGAAATCGATCAAGACCCTCCATTTTCAAGGACATTTCGACGGGTTATCAGAGGGTGAAGCTTTCCAGATAAGCCAGATGAGTGGATACACAACCGCATCCTATGCGGAAGTCTTTAATTGGAATGTGTGTCGTGTATGACGACGCTTGGCTGAGCAAAGGCATCCCACTTAACTAATATGTGTTGCACTGACACGTCTGTCCTCGCTTTGTAGTCTCTTCCTGGTCTTGTAAGTCGGAGGAACAAAGGAGAAAAGAAAAGGATGCAAGTGAAAGAAGTTAGGAGGCATAAACTGGTAATTCAAAAGAACCTAATGGAAGCAGCAGAGTTTGGGTAATGATGTAGTGTGTATGGTGTAATTGGTTACTGTTTATTAGCATTGTTCCTTTTACTGATTGTGAAATCATTTTCCCCTATACCATGTGCAATTTCACATTTGGAGTCAAACTGTCTGTGCACTAATGTTCAGAATAAAAGCATCCATTTGCTGTACTGGTTAATCTACTGTGGAGATTTTAATTAAGTTTTCATTTTTTTGACTCTTTAACTTTCCAGTGAGAGTTATCTCAGCCTGCTTCCTTCGTCTGGCAAGGCACAACTAAAAAAAACACTTCCAGCTAAGTGCTTTACTGTCCAGCCACAGTCTACTGCCAAGTAGCTCTATGTGATCAGCACAGGTTTAAAGGTAACCTCCACCTTGTTTGCAAATTTCTACTTACAGAAGGCCAAGTTTGCTTGCTTTCCAGTGCCTTTGTAACACAAGTAGTTGTAGCTCAGGTGATAGTAACAGTTGTCATAGAACAATTTCTTCCTGATTGCAGCTGGCCACATCAACAAAGGGCCAGGGACCCCCAGTGACACTGTTATCGCCCCTTGCACACATGATAACGTCTCCACATCGAACTTATTATTATCTTGGCACATTGCACATGTTTATTTTTGACATATTTGTTATTGCAAATCTAAGTTTTAAATTGATTATTCTTTGCAGTAAACCAAATCTGATTCTGATTCTGGTCTGGGGGAAAATGAAAGTTGTTTTGGACAAAAGCATCTGCCAAATGAATCAATGTCATGAAACTCACTGTCTCTTTCGTTCATTGGAATAGCTTTAATGTTCTGAAATAAACACTGTATAAATATTACAAAACAGAGATGTCTGTTTTAAGTTACAAAATCTAGACCTAATTAACAGCAGGAAGTGCCTTGCTTTGGTTTGTCTATAGATTTAAATTGCCTGTGTGTTGGGTCATGGTTTTCCAGAAGGCAGACTGTAACACAAAGAAGAGATTGTTTTTTCTTGATTCACAATTTATGCATCCTTGTCTTCTCCGTCTGCCTTCCTCCAGCCTGTGACCCAGAAATCAATTGAGGGCGACCATTTTTTTAAGAGAGGAATGAGTGGGAATCCAACAAATGATGAAACCTTACGTCTATTTTTCAGTAGTTTTCAATGTTTCCAAAATGTGTAAATTTTTATGAACAGGCAACCTGAACTTGTTTGCAAAGCTGTTTAGCCTGATGCCAGTGTGCTGATGCAACACTTTAAAAAACAATTATTGGCTTCTCATTCACACTGACTAATTACCATCACTGACTGAATTAGGTATCTCTGGGGTTTTCTGTTTGTAACTGAATGGGAATTAATGAGCCTGAGAGGTATGGCGAGAAGTGCTTAAAAATGTCTTTAACTCTGAAGGGATGAAAAATGTAAGATATGAGGAAACAACTCTAATGACATTGGAATCCCACTTTAAGTGCCTCGCAGAAGGGCACAAAACAGAGTTTGCTAGGTGAGAGAGCAGCATTAGGTTTAGACCAACATTGACCAACATTTCATAATTTCATAACGTAGCAGTGTGAATGCAGAAGGCTCTGGCCACAGATGACGTTGCATTGGCCAATCAAATATCTGCAAGCACACATTCTTGGTAGATTAGTGGTGTGAATGCAATAATCCTGTTCTTTATATGGTGATCATTGAGATCAAAGACAAAATGATTGTTACATATATATATTGCCATATACATATATACAAGTTACACAGTTCATCATAGTGTTATGAACTGCTGTGTCTAATAGAAGTATTACTTAAACCAATTGTATTTTATTGCCTCTCCTGCCTGTATCTGAGGCAACATCTCCCCACCAAGACAGCTCCATCTAGCTACAGCCAGCAGTTGATTAGCTTAGTTTAGCACAAAGACTGTAAATCACTTTTATGTTTTTTGTATAAATTAAACAAATTAGATATAACATGTTATAGTGCTTTAGACGGGCTGGTGGGCAGATTTTTCATTCTTTATGCTAAGCTAAGCTAACCGTCTGCTGGCTGTAGTTTCATATTTAGTGGAGAGATATAAGAGTAGCATTAATCTTCTTATCTAACTCTTAACAAGAAAATCCCAAATTCTAAATTGTCAAATGATTCCTTTGACGCGGTACGGTTTTCGGTGTAACGCTGATCACTCAGTCACTATCCTCTCCTACCTGTTTTCTGCCAGGACTCAAACCAGCAGCCTTCCAGCTGTAAACCCAGTCTTCTCACTGGGCCTCGGCTACTGCAGCTCCTATGTCATTTCAAAATGATTATCACACAGCATGTCGCGCTGTTCTCCTCCATATTTAAAGACTTTATTAGGATTATTATTCAGGAAGTAAAAGTTAAAAACTGATGAAAAGGATTACGCTCTCTGCCATTCTGTGACAGGAAGTGGCAGTCATTAGCAGGAGATATTAATAGACAAGCTATTAGCTTAGGTCGGAGCTTTGTGTCAGACTCTGTTACAGTTACACTGACTTTCTGTCTCCCTTCTCTGCTTTTCTCTCCCTTCATTGCCTTGACCCTCACCCCAAAACCATCTCATTCATCCTCCCTTGGCCAGCTCCAGCTCATCCACTCTGATTCCCTACCTTGACTCATTTATGTCTTTTCTCTCTTCCTTCTCTCTTTCACTTTCGTACACCGGCCCTCTCACTCACAGTTTTTCTCGCTATAGGCCCAAACCACTTCCCCACGGCATTGTCTAATCTTGTTTTCCATCATTCTGCGCTCTCCTCTCTTTGCTCACATTCACATCATGCTATCTCTCTCCATAAATCCCTACCACGCATCATTTAATAACACACTTTCTCCCCCCTCCAACCCATCTTTTCCTTTGTCTCTCACTGTCATTCACCTTAGCCATGACCACATTAATCCAGATTTATTTGAAAGTGCAGTGTTTGTGTGCAGGCTTCCGTCCACACTTGCATTTTTTCAGGAATTTATCTAAAGCTTTGCCATCCACGCTGAAATAAATGAAAAAAATGCTAAATCTCTCAGTCGGCAGATTAATTGGGTTGATATCTGTCATTTTGAGATAATCGACATCGGCTAACATCTGCACTCACAAGGCCGATGAACAGAAAATGTCTGCGGACACATCTGCAGGCAGCCTTGTCAGTGTCGCTGCTGTGGAACGATGTTAGCGCTCCCCCTTGTGAGTTTTGGGAAGGCGGTGAAAAATTTAGTTTTGAGCTCTAAATTTCCCCAGTCACCATCGTCTTTTCTAAATGTTAACAAATTTCTCCCATCCTAAATCTAATCTAAAACCATTATTGGCTGGCGTTTAATACATATTGTCATACTAAAGAGAATAATGCAGTTGAATGACGTCACTTCTGACATACTGTAGCCCACTCAACCTTAAAAAACAGTCATGTTCTAAAATCTATAGCATAACCCAATGTTTTTTTCTGTTACGTTAATTAATAAAACTTCCATCTGAAACAATACATTACTGGCTAAGATAACAAAGTATATTAGATTGTACTCTGCATGGAAAAATGTAATTGTACATGACTTTTCATTGTTATAATATCGCCATCTGCCTTTGAATAACCCATCTAAGTCGACCACTACAAGATATCAATGAAGAAAGAGACAGTTGGCTGCTTAATGTCGCTGCCTGACTGATGTAGCGGTGGGTTATATGGATACAATTAATACTGCAATGAATACAACACCATTAACTCAAATGAATTGTGTTGAGAGTCCAAACAGGGTAACTAATTAAACTACATCTCAGGTTATGTGCTCATTTATTCTTTCACTAGTTTCTACTAGTCACACAGTAATAGTAAAAAATTGATTTTGGACAATTATAGATCCTTTTCTCGTTATCATTTTATGATATCACTGACAGGTGATGTGTAGCACCACACATTTTTTACATCTAGAAGATGTGATGAATTGCATTGTGAGATTAATAGCACAAAGAAGAACACAAGCCATGGTCATTACGTTTTATTCTATTTTGGGATATTTTACAGCACTATAGTGTGTATATTTCACACTCAGAATTGTTTGCGATTATATGAAAAACAATAATCTATTTTATTATTATTGCCCAGTTCTTGACTGTGTCTTTGGAAGGTGGCACTCAAACGCTTTTTAAGTGTGTCCACTTTTGAGAGAATTTTCAGAAAGCTTAATTTTTAGGTTGGAAATGACCTGCTTTGTGTGGAACAACAACAAAAACCTCACTCTTCATCCTTCACCCCAACACTATGTCTTCTCTTAATTCCTCACTAACGACCTCTCAGTCCATCCCTCCATCTTCAACAAATTCCCTCATTTCTTCCCAATCATCTTATCTCTCCCCTTATCGCTCCTCCATTGTGGAGCTGTGACCCCCCGAGAGAGAGAGAAGTAGAGGGAAAGACAGTTCGAAAGAGGAGAAAAAAAGAGAGGGAGAAAGGGAGAGAGTGGCAGAGGGTAAGGTTTCGATTTCACCACAGACAAATAGGCTGACTTTACGTAGGTAACCTCTGTAAATGGGTTTTCGATCTCTAATTCTCAACAGATTCCTATAAATAATTACATAAAGACACATGTGAGAGAGAGAGGACCAAGTGAGAGAAAGATAGAGACGCAGAAGTAGAAGAAGAAGAGAGGGAGACTCAAGACGGCCACCTACATAATAACTGACAAATCACCACAGAATTTCCCGGTTGTTTCTCAGTCTACTGAATGAGTCAGAGAATTTACAGTCACACTGACTCCTACACTACACAACTCATGAACAAATCAACAGTTAAACACAGATATGCACATATGGCTATCGCCCACACTGAATATGGATGAAGGTCTGACCCTAATTTGTCTCCGTCTGTTTGTTAGTTTGCCTGATGTTGACTGAATTTTAACACGTTGGGAAAAGATGACAATGCTTAATGTTGGCACTCCACACGCCGCTGGTGTGATTTAGATTAACCTTGGAAATTATGTCTCATTACTATGTTATAGCACTATCTTTAAATTACACAGCCAGACAAAAGGAAAGTGTTTGTTACTGCCTGGCTGTGAAATAGGTCTACTGTTACTGCTGCCTTGTTGGTAACTGGTACTTCACTTTCTAAAGACTTGCTTAGTGCTCACTGAGACACAAGCCGAAACATTTACTTTCTAACTAACTTGTTCCTTCACTTACTTGCTTGCCCACATTATCAAATAGGTATATTACAAAGTTATTCATTCTTTAAAGAAAAACTCATTACAATACTTTGTTGCCAAGCACACAGAAGACACTAACATGCATAAGGGAGCAATAATATCACATACAGAAAATTATAGTATGTTTCATGAATTTGTTTGGTTTAACATCTCTTTAGTCTGTTATATATCAAGACCTTTGGTTTGACAACACTGTTCTCTGAAATGTACCTTGGGTGTCATTTTCTAAATTATGGGAGAAAAGATGAGCTTTTTCCTTCTTAATATCACTGCATAGAAATATATTTGGACATTTTAGTAAAGAAAAAATCAAGAAAACATCACCTTGGGCTCTGAGAAATTGTGATGGCAATTTTTCACAATTTTCAGACACCCTATAGACTAAACAATTTAACAACTAAAAACTTGATCACCAGACCTAAATCTGAGAAGCCTTATGTGCTCTAGAGCAACACATTACCTCCTATTCCAACATACTCGCGTAAACATGCACATAAATCCCCTCTCTCTAATTTCAACGCGAATTTCTCTGGTTCGTCAGTCTATGAATCACCAGATATCATACTGACGAGAGATCCGGAAGCCAATCAAGATAGAGGGAGAGGTAGAACTCGAACCCCCTCTTCTCTTAATAAGCCTGATCTGTACTTTCTGTTTATTCTGTCTCTGGCCAAATTGCTTCTAGGTGCGGCTTGTTCAAAAAGTAATTCTCCTCCACCGTATTTAATTGTTTTATTGTGTCATTACTTCATGTTGCCGGAGCATTAACGCGCCGTGCATTCCACTATGCCTATTAAACTATAATGGCTCTACAAAGCAATATACGTTGTGATCAGACGTACACACACACGCACGCAAACACTATCAAACGTACACATACACTATTAAGCGCCAATGGTGCCAGAGAGTGATATGAGGCAATATTGCGGGAGAGCAATCTGATGAAGTGTGCAGAAACAGTCATTAGCTGAGTCCTCGTCCCCGTTCAGTTTACCACACACTTAACATCTTAACGAAGGAGCTGCATTGCTTTCACACAGCAACGGCTTATAATCACTTGCAGGAACACTATCAGAATTATAACACTCGCGCACACTCTGCTTTGTCACTCATTTATCCATCGTGAAGCACAGACAGTTTCGCTCGTTTCTCTCGGCTTATGAGACAAACTGTGGAGAGAGTTTGAGAATACGTGCATGCATTACAGCGCGTGTAAGTGCGGCTGTTGAGAGAAAGTCTTAAATGTTTCTGAGAGGGTGAGAGGAAGTAATAAGTTGAGTGGAGTGCGTTTGTCTGCTGAGAGAGGGATGATGGATTGTTGAGGAGAGGCAGGTGAAGCTGAATATCTCCCTACAGCGCCGGTCATAAAGCAAGAGAGCAGCCTCCTCTCCAACAACACAGTGAGATCAAATAACCTCCAGTGCCTCTAAGCACACGCACGCACACACATGCACACGCACACACACACTCGGAGGTGAAAGCAACATCAGTGGATGGCACTGATATTCTGTCTTTGCTTTGTTTTAACACATCCATCATATTCTTGAGCAGAAAAGAGAAGCAATGAAAGTATAAAGGCGAGCACTCTTCCCCCCTCCCCCTATCTCCCAGAAAAACACACACACACGCACATATATATATATATATATATATATATATATATATATATATATACATATACATATACACACACACACACACGCACGCACGGGGCACATGCACACAGATAAATACACAGCAGTCCGTGAAGTATGCGAGTGAGAGGAGGTGAAGTAAGATGAACAAGCAGAACAGGAGGTTGAGGTAGAAGAGCAAATCCGAGTAGGAAGGGGAGGAAGAGAAACAAATGAAAGAGCTCGAGTGAAAGGAGGGTCATTGATGGGAGAGACTCTCCAGGGCTCAGAGGGGGATTAGGGTGTGTGTGTGTGTGTGTGTGTGTGTGTGTGTGTGTGTGTGTGTGTGTGTGTGTGTGTGTGTGTGTGTGTGAAAAAGAGAGAAAGAAAGAAGGAATGGCATCAATCTTACTGAATCTGATCGTTAGTTTTTTTTCATAACAATAAACCTGTGAGCAAGGCATTTTACAACCAGCATCTGTCACAAAGCCTTGACACCACCACAGTCCTGCACCCTTTCTGTCCCGACAGTCATTAACAGGCCTTTTTGACTTCTTGCTTTGGTATGTTATTGACTGTGTGCCCTTGTGTGTGTGTGTCTGTCCACATGTGAGACTCCCCATTGCTATACAATGTGTGTGGAATTTCATGCTATAATCGGTTGGGGAACCGTAACACACAGCAAACAAAGCCATCCACACAACAACGTGCCGTCTCTTCACATACACGCACGCGCACACACACACACACACACACACACACACCCCTCCTGAAAAGGCTGGTGAGATGTAGTCCTCTTTGAGTTTCTGTACTTTGCCCTTATCTGCAGATGGCCAATTACCTGATCAGATGTGGTCCGTTATACAGCGGCCACACACAAAACGCTGCATGTTCTAATGCTCCCTCCATGGCAGATTCACACTCACACACAAACACACACAGAATCATACGATCCAAGATCATAAAAACATCCACCAGCATGGTCCTAGGGGGTAAATTAGGATTAGGGTGTGCAATGCTCAAAGCAGCCTAAAACATGCTCACATTGATATGGAAATTAGACCAATCTACCACTGGCGCAAATGGCTAAAAAACAGTTACTTAAATGGCGGTGTACAAGTGTGTACACACACACACACACAGATATGCATATGAATGGCATGCGAGGGATCTGCCCTAGTGCTTGGTTGTGCCTATCAAAGGCTCATCTCTCCCAGAGACCAGTCGAGGCCCAGCCTTACACACTTAGCATTAGAATACATCAATGGCACAGAAATGGAGGCACACAGGCTTTCATACTCCGAAAACCCACCTTCAGCCTCTATCTTCCCCTTTTCACTCCCTCTTTGGTCCATCCCAGCCCTCCACCCCCACTGTTAGCCCTCTCCTATTATCTCCCGCTTCTCTTATTCCCCCCCTCCTCCCCGTCCCCTTCTCCGTCTTAAGACTCAACTCCCCCTCCTCTCCAGAAGGAAGCCTTTTTAACCGTGACAAGAACTCAGAGCTGCATGGACCGTGACCACATAGCCATGCAACAACAGATAGTGTGTGAGTGTGTGTGTGTGTGTGTATATGTGTGTGTGCGTGAGTGCGTGTGTGTGACTAACATACAATAATCATAGTTAGGCCTGCCACTGCTCAGTCACCCTCAGTGTTGTGAGTGTCTGAACAGGCTGCTTCAGATCCTGTTTAGCTCTGTGGGATTGACCATCAGCATTCACCACAACACTTCACTAACTGACAAACTCCACTTAATGGAATCAAACTTGGCCCATCAAACGTGTGTCAGTGCATGTATGTGTGTGTGTGTGTGTGTGTGTGTTTGTATCCCCCGTCACTTGTCTGTCGATACCCAGAGACAGCCTTCAGCCAGAAAATAGGAGAGAGAGAGAGAGAGGTGGGAAAAAACAAGCCTACTCTCCTTTACTCTCTAATTACAAATGACAAACCTGCTACCAAGAGTCGGTCTGGCACCTGACGACGCATGATAACCTCTCAGCTTACTGCCGATACTCAGTGACATACTGGAGGCTATATGTGTATGTGTGTGTGTGTGTGTGTGTGTGTGTGTGTGTGTGAGAGAGTGTGCTGACTGACAGATTAAAACAAGAAGAGCAAAATCAAACAGTGTCCTCCCCTATGGCTCTGATTTCCAATGACAAAGCAAGAAGTCTATGGCCAATATCTCACCTGTCTTCCTCATCTTCCTCTCTTCATCGCCCTATGAGTTTTTTATCCTCTACTTTTAGCCATCGATTTTCTCCTTCCTTCCTTCCTTCCTTCCTTCCTCTCTCTCTATCTCATTCTGCGTCCCCTCTGCATCATTTAAAAAGCAGCCGTTCTTCACCAGATGATCCATTTCCTCCCCGCTGTGTAATAATGAAGTTAACACTGCATTGTAGCTTGTACTCCTACTGGCTAATATCTCTAATTGCATTGTAATGATATCAAAGGCCATCTACTGCGAGTGTCATGTGATATAATATGCCTACAACACAGGGAGGTTGTAACCCGTTCTTACACCATACTCTTTTTACTTACACACCCTCAACTCTGCTGTTTTAGTAGTTTTCTATTTGAGAGAAGTTGTACAAGGTGGTGGAGGACCGTTACCAGAGGAGGTGTGATACCATACTGATACCAAAACAATGTTTTTGAGAAAAAAACATCTCACCACAAGGTAGTATGCTACGCAGCAGATATTATATATTATTATTATACATCTTTATCAGCGGGAGTCGGTTACACCAAGTTCAAACTTCCTACTAATACTATGTCTGTGAAGATTCTCCTTCATCCAGGTCATAGTTGTCCAAGGAGGGTTAATCAAACACAACTGGACTTGGTTGAAGATACTGCAAGACATTTCACCTCTCATCCAAGAGGTTTCTTCAGGTCTGTGTAAATACTACAAACTGAAACACACATATTTCTACATGCATGTATATATATAAATAAAAGAAAGTCAACGATACTTATGTCACAATATGATATTATTGAGATTTTAAACATATTGCGATGTATTGGAATTTATTTTTTTTACTTTAAATTGTGTCCCCAAAGGAAAAACAGAGATTTGTAAAACTGGACTTATCCATCCAGCTATGACTGCTTATATTTTACTGGTTCAACCCATTTTAGTAAATCACTAGTTTGAAACTAGCTAGTCGATACTAAGAATTTGTGAAATACTTAATACTCAAACTTTGTAATGGATTTACAAAAAACTGGTACAACCCAGTGCAGGGGGCGATTACCCACTTGTCCATTCTGAGAACTTTAAGGACTTCTCATCCGTGTTGTGTTCTGGACCCAGGAAACAGCAGTTGAGAAGATAATCTCACCACAAAGTAAATTTAGTAGATACAGTATATAGCTTTCATAAACATCACATGATTTTTATCAGTACCTTAAGGATTGTCCTTTTTCTATATAAAAAAACCCCATTCCATCTAAGAAAAAAGTCAAACGTTAAATGTTGTCAAGGAGCTGTAGAGGTTCTTGGCTTAAATAAAATAGAAACTGTGATCAAAGAACAAGTGAAGAAGAGCAAGCACTCTATGCCAACTTTTGGTATTTGAAAATATTTGATATATATGTGCTACGAACACAAAATAATGTGCTACGGACACATTTTGATTGACACCCAAAACATACTGAAGTTTCTATATCCAGTCCTATGTGCAGAAATATTATGAGAACAGCTTAAAATGTGAAAAACAAAGTGGGGCAGAGAGATAAAGACAGAGACTCATATACCCACAAACACTGGCCTGAATGCACCAACAGATGTGGGTTCACGCTACAGGAGTGAGCTTACACTTCTTCCCATTCACATTTAGCATTGAGTTAGCATTGACTCCCCTCTGAATAGCCTTGTGAAGGCACAGGGCGATGCTAACCAGGAGGCACTATCGCTAGCCACCCTGCTCCTTGGCGGAATAGCCAGGGAAGCATTGATATGGTAATGCCAGGGACGTTTCAGGGCCAAAGCTTGGGACCGTGGGCACTCTGTGATCCTCCAAGCCCAAAAAGGACAGATCTCCAGGGCATTGTGATTTCCCCAGTCAAGGCCCTGAGTGATCAGGATAAGCCCAGCCATGCTGCTTTAGTCCTGTCACTCAGCTGCTATTGTGGTCATGTGAACGGCCATTTTCATCACAATTGACCTCGGTTTTGGCAGTACTGTTCTGCAGGGCCCTCCTTTCTCTATTATTCTGTGCCCTCCACTCTTTCCCCTTCAACCTCCATCAATGATTTTTTTTTCTCTCTGTCTGGTCTTTCTTGTTGTGTGTTCTCTCTGTCTTTTTTCTCTCTCCAGCAACAACAGAGGCCGACAGATATGGCCGATGTTAAACTGCTCTCTCTGCCTATCCACTACCATCTCTACTATCCAATCTAAGAGGAGAGTGTCGTGGAGCCTTTGATTATCTGAACTGATACTGTAGAAAATTGCAACGCGTGATGCAAGACATATGCTTGGCTTTACTATTCACCTCAAGGGGGGAAAAACACTCAGATTGTGTGGTGCGAGCAACAATTTACAACACACAGTGAGTAGGCAGATGGGTGTCATCATTCTGTTTAATTCAATCACGGTTTAGCAAACATAGGAGTGTATGGTGTGTGTTTTTCTATACGTTTGTGTATGGAGGAGTGTATGTGTATGCGTGTGTGTTTGTGTATGTGTGTGAGTTCTCTATTTGCTCCACTTTATTTGATCAGGGCTGGAAGAAAATAACAATGTACTCCCTTGAGGAATCGGTGGGAGGTAATGACAGAGACTGTCCCCGTGAAACGAGTTTTCCCTGCATGTGTGTGTAAGTGAAAGATTGTGTGTGTGCGCATGTATGTAAGCGGGAAAGCATAGGGGGAAAATGCAGAGTGAAGGGCATGCATATGTACTGTTCTAATACATCTGGGTAATGTGTGTGGGTGGTATGCTCGTAGGCTGTGGGTCATTCACATGCACCCCCACCCCCCCAAGTCATACACACATAAGCACATACTAGGATGGGAGGAGAGTTTGCCTGGCTGCGAAGAACTCTGCTCCATCAACACAACACATCCTATTTCGCAACATCTCCTCCCACATTTCCCTCTCCCCCTCCACCACCTTTATTTCTCTCTCTCCCGGGAAGTGACACAGAATTCTTTTTAACTGCAGTACATTCATTACAACAACGCTGCAACCCCGACATCCTCCATAACCCCCCCCCCCCACACACACACACACACACCCCCTCTATCATCCACCCCCCTCTATCCTCTACGCTCTTCTCGCTCCCTATAATACAAGTGAAATAAAGTGTACATATCCACCTCCAATGCCGCCCTGGACTTTACACTTTTATTAAAAACATGATAGTCGAGCAGGAGAGAGTAGTTGGCTGAGAGTAGTAAACACTCATTCATATGCGGCACATTCCTGTGCCTCAAAGCGTAGGAATGGAGAGCAGAGCCTACAGACAGCGTGGGTGTTAGCAGTGAGGCCAGCCAGCACCGCTAGCTCTCAGCCATCCTTATTTTATCTCCCTCCATTGACAACCATTGACTCTGCTCAGCGTACACACATATACACAAAAACGCAGCTGTCCCTCATGTAAATGCATGAAAAAGCACAAGAAAAAATAGGACTAAAATGCACACCAAAGGTCAAAAACATGTGGGTATTTATGAAAGCATGTATGCACACACAGAGACAGAGGAGCTCACATACACACACACACACACACACACACACACACATATAAATACACTACACCTCACAGTTAATGTTGGATGAACAGACAATATATATTGTGAGTCGATAGTAATTTGTCAGTTGCCATTGCAGACTATGATGCAAATCAATGGCTGGGAATGCTTTATGGAAGTATTGCATTTTAACATAGCTGTGATGAAGTACCTGGAGTTGTTAGGTATTTAATTCAGTGGAAAAGGCAAAAACAGACTTTCCCATTTGACAATTTCATCTATAAATGATTTCTCAATAGAATTTCCAGCAGGTAACAATTACTACAAAGTTCTTGCACGCTAGAAAATTGTATCGACAGATTCATCCCCGTCGAACCAATAATGCTGCACACTGTTAATAAAGTGAGTTCAAGATATCAGCTGTGTTTGGACTTGAATTTTACCTGATGAGGGTCTGATAACTGAAACATCTTTGATATAGTGACTACAAGCAAAGGAGAATGTGCAGGGTTTCTTGGAACAGAATTTCCAGTAATCATTTACTATGATGATTTCTATATATTTATCTACCATCCAACTGCCGAAAATCATGATCATTTTCATTATGAATAAATCTCATTTTGAATTATATAAAACGGAGATATAATCAAATTCTCACATTTGAGAAGCCTGTTTGGCATTGTAGCTTGCTAAATGACTTGACAATGACAATATATCACTTCATCAAAATAGCTGACTAATGGTGTGTCGGTTTACTAATCAGTAAAGTGTGTCAACCTACTACATACAGTAGTAATACAACAGTATAACATGATAGAAGAGCTTATCCATATCACCCACTTCTAACCCCAGTGGAGCTGCTAATGCTTTAATTCTCTTTTTTATTTTTAAAATCCATTAATTAATAGTTTAGTGAAAAAAATCCTACCCAGTTTCCCTCAGCCCAAGATGACATCTTCAAGTAGCATAAAACATATTCCACATACAACAATGTAAAACTGAGAGAAGCAGCCAGTCCAATGAATATTGGGCATTTTGCTTAAAATGATTAACTTATTATCAAAACCATTTTAATTAAGTACACTAACATATAAATGAATGTATCAACTAACTGTTTCAGACCTTACTCACACACACAGGGTATACAAATCCCCTAAAAACCAAGGAAGAGCTGCAGCACCCTATTGGAATTCAGCACACCACACAAACTGGCTAAGATGTGAAGCCAAGAACAGGAATCCCTCATAAAGAATACATACACGCACACACACACACACACACACACACACACTGAGAGCTCGTTGTCTGATGTGAAGAGAGCCTTGAGAGTAGTACGGTGATGCAGAGGAGGACAATGAGGAGGAGACGAAGAAGTGATGCCGAGAAGCCGAGCCAACAGGAGAGGCAGCAGGAGAGACGGAGAGGCAGAGCGAGGGAGGGGAGGGCAGAGCAGCAGATACACGGCGAGAGAAAGAAGGAACACACTGAAACATCCAGGAGAGGAGCACAGTGTCTGTGGGACGCCATCGATCCAACACTGACAGGAATAGACAGCCAGACCAGAACCAACAGAGGCACTCGGAGACACACTGACACACAGCAGTGCTGCTGACCATACACACATCTGAACAGCAAGAGCTATTCATACATGAACAAGTGAACACTCTTCAACCACAAATAAGCAGCCAAGCATGGGCACACACAAAAACACATGGACATCAGAGGCGGAAAACTGCTAAAACAAAACTAAAATTAGCATGTTTTCACAGGCAACACAGCCAGTTTGAGACGACTGGCATTGATCACAACAGAGTGTTTTCACATTTTTGTTCATGGCCAACAACCTGCAATCAGTCGAAAACATCACACGATGAGTTGCATTTTTCATGTGTCCATTGGGCTGCATATTCTACCGTCATTTACTCCTTATTTCATTCTTTCTTGTCTTCTTTTTGCTCCTTCCAAGATGAATATAGCTGTTTAAGGCTAGACTTAATGGGGTTGCAAGACAGCCAATTTTCTGCGAGATAGACAATTTGTGCACTTATATTACCATTAACGTAATTGTGTACACTTATGTAAATGCACAACCATAAAACCCCCAGAGGGGACTATAAAGACAAATACTAACTTCTCCTCTTTTATAACTAACCAAATGACTGAAGCCCTCTTTCCATCAGGCACAAACCTTCCTGCAGCAAACAGACCTGTGAGTAAACGTGCATCTGCCGCTCTGGACAGAATTTTTGCTTAAGTTTTATTTGTTGTTTCAGCTGAACTGGTAGTTGCACTTCAGGAACAGGACACTCTGAGGACAACTGGCAGCAGATTCACACACGGAATAACTCACCTTGTACACCCATACAGGCCTGGGCAATATGGCTGAAATCAATCAATCACAGTATTAAAGAAAGTATTTTTAATATAGAAAACAATCAAAGTAATTGTTAGGTTAAGTATTGTATGCATTACTTCAGAAAGAAACTCTTTATGTGTTAAACAAATATATAAATAACAGATTTTTTAAATTGCAACTTGAGTGGAATAATTTATTTTAGTCTACAGATTTTTGGAAAACTATAACACTATATGATGACAAATCAAAATCAGCAGCAATTTTGAAAATCTGTAAAATGTTGAAGTCATTTATTAAATGCGTACAACATTCTCTGGTTCCAGCCTCTCAAATTCAAACAAGTACTGCTTTTTCTCTGTTTTACATCATTGTAGAGTGAATATTTTTGAGCTGTTGGTTGGACAACACAAGCAAATTTGAAATTGATTCCTCTGCTTAGGACTGTCACAATTTTCAATATTTTCAAAGATTTTATTGACCAAACAATTAATTGATTAAGAATATAATCTGTAGATTAACTGATATGGAAAATAATCCTTCGTTGCAGCCCAACTAATCGTTTTGTTACAATACGATTACACTTGAATTGAATATACTACAAGATGATTTTGAATTATTGCCCACCTCTACACACACACAACCCTGTACATGCCATGGAAGACCAAATCAATAACAAGAGAAATTAACTCTAAAACAATTTCAGACTTCTGATCAAACGTGAACTTTCTACTAATGGTTTGTGAATATGCCTGTTCCTGTATGAATTACCGGCTGACTGGCTGGTTTCCACTGACACATCAGATCTGGTTGACAGTTTTACTGACTGGTTGCTGTGGCCATCAGGGGCAGAGTGCTTGTGCAGCGAACATTTCTGCCTCCCTCCCTGGCCTGGCTGGGACTGATTAAAGCCTTCTGCTGAAACAAGGTCATAATTCACTTAGCCATTTCCCAATTTCCGCATAATTACCCTCTTGCTTCACGAACGCTAACACGCGCGAAGACACACGCATCCACACACATTCGCACCAACGCTCAGACACAAGCACATTTCCTCTCTGATTTGTGTCATTACTGAGAGGAGAGTGGTTAAAAGGTTTCAGAGTTGGCCTCTTAGTGACAGCTTAAATGGATAAAACCTCAATTAAAGACTCTCTCTCTCTCTGCCGCTCTCTCCTCTCTCTCTGTGGATAGAATAAGCATAATTCTGTAAGAACCCTACCATGCCCCCCCTACCCCCCGCCTGCCAAATCAAACCTTTATAATCAAGACTTTCTCATATCTCCCCAATATATTTCCTTATGAAAACCCGTTACAGTGAAGCTACAATCAGACTAAAACTGAACAAAACATGTACGCTCACAATATTCATAATCAAAGCTCAACAATAATCATCATTTCTGCCCAGCAAGCAGTGACAATAGACACTTTCCCTGCCAATGCAGTGGCTCTCCTCCCTGCTGCTCCTCTGTACTGTCCAGGCCGGCGACAGTTGATTCCTGGTGAGTGTGAGTTTGAAGAAAACAGCTGCATTTTGTATGTGCGATGTATTGTCTTTATGTGGAGGACTCCTAATTGTCATGTCGGTAGAGTTTATTAACGCTAGACCACTTTGCTCTGTTGTGATCAGGCTCAGCATATGGCATCAGACTGCCACTACGCTGCTACCATTAGCCACATCACAAACACACCATATGAGCATCTGGTGTGTGTGTGTGTGGTGTGTGTGTGTGTGTGTGTGTGTGTGTGTGTGTGTGTGTGTGTGTGTGTGTGTGTGTGTGCAAGAGCTGACAGTCTACATTATTAGTACCCCCCCAAAGCCCCAAAAGCGCTGGCGAGGAGTAGACATCACATAGAGAATACTCACACTGCATACACACACACACACACACACACACAGATACATAAAGCGCTTTGAAACAGCTTGTAAACATCACAGCCTTGTTATTAGCACCTGATTACACTGCTGGAGCTTAGGCATGGGCTCAGAGAATAATGTTAATATCAACAACAACATCGAGTGTGTGCGTCTCAGTGTGTATACATGCAAGTGTTTGTGTTTACTGCCTCCAGCCCTTTGCTGTGGGATTTGTTCTCTGTGGACAATTTGTTCAAATTTAACACATGGGTGGGAAAGATAAATTCTTGTTTCGTCCCACACCTAAAATCTACAGATAACGAGGGAAGACGGTCATTCAGTAATTTGAGTGTCAAGGAAAAAAGCAATTCATCCGCCTTAGACGGCACCGTTTTAACTTAAATCAGCACAAAGACTGCGTGACTCTGACACAGCTCCTCTTGTTACTGCACGGTGATTTCCGAGAATTTATAGTTAAGATCCAAACTGCCCTGCAAATATCTTTTTAGTGTCACTTTGCTGTCACTGCTAAATTTAATTTGTGAGTTCTACATTTCCTTTCCATACTTTGCATTATCTTATACAGACACTGTCCCAGGATTACCTCCAGGTTATGCAGTGAACACAGACCACCAAACTTCTTGAGATCACCAGTGGAGAAGACAATATCAATGCAACCTCCCATTTGTCTCATTGTAATCAAAAGTCACTTAACTGCTATGTAAAATGGATCCCTGCTCTTTAGCCATTGTTAAACACAATGGTATGGTCCCACAAAGGTATGGGACACACATATGTTAGTGTACAATCATTCATACCTGCTCATTCATAGTCTCAGTGAATGGCAGGAGAACACTGTGAACACGCAGCCTGTTTATCACATGGCTAAATTGTATTCTCAGAAAAAGATGATGCCTGATAAATCACATCCAAAAAATCAAATTTGACATTTTTAGTACAGAAGAGGGAGAAGCTAGATGTCATCGAGAGGGGGATTGTAAAGTGGAGGAACAGATTAATAGAAAGGCTAAAGAAAAGAAAAGCCACCACCTTTCACTGTTATTCTATGTGAAGCAACTGCTGTTGTCATCATGAAAGTGACGAGCAGTGAGCGTGGATGGTGGCGCGAGCGGAGAAAAGAATTTGTACTACATTGGAGCTCACCTCATTTTTTTCACACCTGGGCACACCTGGCCAGAACACAGGTGTGGCTGTCAGCTGGTCGGTTTTGGAAAGCAATAATTGGCCGACTTGGGCTCACCTTGTCCGAACACCTGAAAGGAGCTTTTCATCATTTTAAACACATCTGAGATGGTATACTGTGGCCTTAACCCAAAAAAATGAAAGAGGAGCATTCACTCACAGTCTCAGTCACACCTTTGGGCAAATTAGACTGTCCAATCAAACTGATGGAATGTTGTCAGAAACAGGTCTAAAGTGAATCACCCACACACATAGGGAACTCCACAAAAGAACCAAACCTGGAAACATATTTATCAAGCATCCTAACTAGCACAAAAGTCTCAGTGATGTATTTTTCGCCATTTGAAAAGAGAGAAATCATCCTTTCTGCTCCAGGGTTGCAAAGCAGCTCTAGGGGGTTAATGATTTTGAAAATATATGTAATTGCGATTATTTACAGTGATATTGCAATTACGATATGATTTGTGATACTACGGGGATGATCATTTTTACATCATTGTTCTCATTTTCATTGAAAAAACATTCAAATAAATTAGGCGTGATTTTTGCAGGTATCTGTACGAAACAAATATGTTTTCTAAAGTCTCTAGAATATGATGTGTAGGCCATCTCTGCAGCATGACAAAATTTAATAAAAAAATATATTTTGACACACATTTCATTGTTAACAAATATTGAGCCTCCAGTGATTTGAACATTTCAGTTGGCCATAGTAGGCGATTTTGATAGAATTTTGTTCCCAGCAGGTGGCAAATGATATGATAAACATGCATGCACATTTCGGCAGATGTGTAAATATTAAATTCAAAGTATTTGATTTCAACAACATCATTGCAATAAAGATAGTCAAAGATACTGACTGGATTCAATTATTCAAATTGACTGACTGATTTTGTCCAGGATATAATGCTCAAACCAAACATGCCATTCATGCTTTAATGAAATATTATATTAATGCACTGTCTGAACCTTGAAGCTCCAATACCACACATTTTACGGATATTAGCCATTTTGGATAAAACAACATTTTGCATACATTTGTGGACTTCTGGGATTTGTCATGAATCACATAAATCACTGGTCAAACATTGACAAGGGCACATTCCAAGTAAATCCATATCACATTATCTACACATATTGGTTCTGTATCCATCATCCTTGATGTTTTGACCACATGACACACAGTTGTGCGCAGACCATAAAAACAGGCCCACAGCAGTTTAAAAAATCATACAAGTCAACACTTACTATATAACATTTAATTGGGTGGACCACTCAAACTGATTTTTTTTTTTTTTTTTGTATTTATCATTTTGTCCTGTTAAAGTTGGTGTGCATAGACTGAAAAATCTGCTGGAACACAGCATTCATGGGCAGTTCTTAGCAGCCCACCATGCTACACCTCCACCTCCCCTGAGGTTGGCTACCAAAAATAAATTCTCAACCTGTGGGAAACTCTGCTATATTCTGTATTTCACTTTATTTTTTCAGCATCACCTCACTGTATCTACATCATCTGACCATTGTTGAGAATGTGTTAAATCCATATTGAAACTTCTGAAACTGAACCTAATAATTACCATTAATGTCACTTCATGATTCTGATTGTCATAAAATGGTGATGTTCTTCTTTCCTTTTTCCATTAACAAAACACCTTTATCATACTCTGAGGTAGGAGTGTTTTTAGTTAACTATTCAGTGCGATTTCTTGTGGATTTCTTCTGCGGCAATGACTCTGAAAGGCTTGATAAATACAACCTACAAAGCGTCTGTGCTAAATAACCATTCAGTGGGCACTTAAATCAATACCAATCCTAGCCAGGCATTTATACCAATAAGACCCTTTCTTTGTGTCAGGTTAGACCAGAACAGCTCAACTTTGTCTGACTCTCATATAAGCTTGGTCTTAGCTGAATTATATCCCTAAAATCCCTATAAACCTACTTCCTTTGAATCCACCATTACAGTGACCAGTTAGCATTTGATTCAAGACTGAGCAAGCACGAACGCTGAACATCAAAACTTCATTTTCACAGCAATGCTTCCGATTAGTCGATCATGTAAGCGAGACAGCGTTTGAGGAAAGGAAAGACCCAATCAAGAGATGTAGAAAAACACATGTTGGGCTCGATATTTCAAGCTTGTCTTTTTTTCAAGATCAATGTGAGCGTTTTGTGTGTGTTTAAATTTATAAAAATCTGTATTTGAGGTGGCTTTGGTCCAAATCTCAAAGTGTGTAAGAGGAGAAGAAAAGGCGAGTGTGGGTGAGGCGTGGTGAAGGAAAACCAGCCCTCGAAGATAGGAAACATATTTTCTAGCACCGGAAAGATTTAGTCCAAGTTAATTTGACAGAGAAAGAGTCTTACAACATTCACATTAAACCACATAGCTCCCAAAATACCACCACCCCAAGAGTGCTTTCCCATCAGGCAATTGGAAGATGAGAGAAGAAGAGTGTGGTGGGAGCACACTCCGGAAATCTAGCTCATCACCAAAGAGAAAAAAAAAGATAAAGGACGAACAATAATTCATTTCTTTTCCTCCTTTCTTGTACATGTCCCTTATTGCTCAGCTCACCTACAAGACAATGATCATCCAATCAGAAAAATGTATTTACTCCTACGCACGCACACACAGAATGAGCAACAACACAAGAGAGCCGGAAGACCACTGGATCTTATTATGCAAACAGTAGTCATCCATCACACAAGTGTTCCCTATTGCTTTTAATTAATGACATCTCTGTGCGAGCGTCTGCACACCACACACACACTCACACCCACACGTCGCTATGCAAACCAAAATCCATTCACCTGTTCACCATGTGGCCTTATTATTTGTTACTAATGAACAGGCTGATCAGTGTGTCTATATAACTGTTACGATGATCACTGAGCCGGTGTGTGAGGTTTGTCTTTTGTAACGGCAGCGCAAACGTATATGACGGATGGGTTGTACACACATGCGCCTTGTGATAGTGAGTGAGTAATACTCTCCTTTGTGCACATATTCATAAATGTAAATGTTGTTGTCCTAAGTGGGGCTGGGAGACAGATAGGTTTGTGTTGCTGTCAAGGGATGGTTGATTGGCCTGCTTAATCCTCTCGTCTATGTCTACAACACCCCCCCACTCTGCAATGCTCCTCATGCACATATAAACTGGGCCTGCGTTATGGTGTCTAATGTGAGAATTCACTGTGTGGATAAGGGAACTGGCCAAGCTTTATTATCACTATTATGATGACCCTTGTCCCCCCGCTGTATTATTATTCAACACAAAATCCATCTATATTCTTCCTGATGTCCTCTCTCTTCTCATATTTTTGCATTATATCTCTCCCACCCCGCGTGACGTGTCACTGCTACACTCTGACGAGCTAGATGAATATGAAACAAGTTCCACCTCGGCATTGATTACCACACATACGCATGTGCATTTATATGAGGAGCAAATTCTGTTTGCGATAGCTGGCTTAATTCCAGTGGCATGCGCTGAGGTGACAGTGTCATTGATAAACACACACACAAAGCTACTACACATCTAGAGATGTGTTTGTTTATTCACCACCTAATCGCTTCCGAAATATACAACTGATAAATTAAGAGATATCATCAGATATCTATTATGCAAACCAGTTAACTGCTGCGTTATTAGATTACACACATACACATGTATACGCACGCACACACTCACACTCACAGCGGTGGTTAATTGCCAGGTGGTGGAAGATAATGTGTGATTTAACGGACTGATGGATTTGTTTTTGTTTCGGTCACCCATCAATGAACAGAGACATCTGTAACAGGGCAAACACACACAAACTCAAGTTCTCACACACACAAAAATGCACACCATTATACACACATCCATGCCCAGGGATATCAGTGACAAGTGACTGATACGCAGTGGCAACAGCCTTTGTGCAAGACGCAAACGCAGGAAACGATCCATCTTCTGGAAGTTAAAAAAAAGTAGACAGCGTGTGTATGTGTGCTCACATAATCATAGATATGTGAGCATGCTAGCATTTGCACATGTACAGTTTATAAGCGTGCATGTACATGCTTGCGTGTGTGCACACGTGTGTGAAGTAGTTAATCCTTGGCGATGGTCTCAGCCTGTCTCTTGTGGTTGATGAGTTGCTCGGGGTCAGAAGCTGGTTGAGAAACTGCATGGTCCCGAGGCCTTACAATGTGTTTACCACTCAAACTGACAGCTATACAACAGCTTATTATTGGCCTTCTAAACCTCCACACTGCACTGTGAGTTACAGAAACTCCAGAGAGGCCGATTGCCAATGGCTAGAGACACGCTAGCCAACCCAACAAATGTTGGATGTTGTGGTATTGAGTGCAGAGATTAAAATAAATGCTGGAAACAGGGTCTGTGCTGCGGAAAAATGGCTCAGAAGTGTATGAAAGACTAGATCAGACAGGTTATCCTGCAGTTTATCTGTCTTTTGTGTGCCACTGGCCACAGCCCCTTTGTCTCCTAATTCAATAAGTAGGCTGAATTGAAAAAGGTATCCTCACTCACTGCTCATACGTGCGCTCATACATTGTGTACATGTGCACTGACAAAGAGGGAGAGAGAGATGGGAAGATCAGGGATGAGGCAGGTCCACTGAGATGCAGTGTTCTTTAATTAACCACAGTCTTTTATAAAAAAGCACACACACTAAGACTCACACTGCATGCGGCTAACAATATTCTGCCGCTGGGATGAAAAGCGTATTAGCAGTGAACATATCGAGAGAGAGACTGCTGGGCTCTGCAGTACTCAGGTCCTGGACAGTCAGGTTAAAGGTTAGGCCGATCAAGACTGCTTTAGTCTTCCCACAGCTTTGTCTGAAAAATCCACAGCAGCTTTTTGTTTTTACTTAACAGCAAAACATCTAAATATATGGCCAAAAGCAGCTGACAAATTACTTAATTAAGTATACATTTTACCAAGGTTAAGACTGCTCATGTTAGGTCTTGGGTTCACTTTGTCACTTTTTTCTTCTCCATGCCTTTAAGCACTTTTTACACATTTTTATCTAAATCAACTTCTGTGTCTGATATGAAAACCGAGGGTGGAATTTCATTAGCATGTATTATCAAACTATTACAGAGCAAAAAAGTATAGAAATTGAAAATGAACACCCTCAATGTTCAGAATATCAGCTTAAATGCATCAGCAGCAAATGTGCATCCAATATTAGTTTCTCTAAAATGTACGGAAATTATTTTCTCACATTCAGGAAAACTAATATTGTTTACAGTATTGTATCACAACCAATAACCTTATGTTTTCCGCTCCTATTACTTTACGCAGCACTTTGTGTATAGTAATTCTGTTGTGAGGCATAAATTCACTTGCCTCTTGTAGTTTTATTTCACGCTGTAAACTAAAATCATTGGCCTTGAGTTAGTGTCGGCGGACAGAATCATTGATCCTCCGCCTGCAAAAACAACTGTGTATTTTCTGAGTTTTCATATTGTTTACTTCCTTAATAAGCACAGTCATAAAATGTGAGTCGCTCATCTTAGAGGCCCAGTAAATTCTGCTCAAGAGGTAAATACCACAAAGCTAGATGTTCTGAGGGACGCCTGGTTGCCGAAATATAGCTTACACATTGACAGGATTCACTGCAAGATGGAGAACGAAAAGGGAAGGTGTGTGTTAGTGTGTGACATGCGCTGTTGTGCACCTCGGAGACCTAAAATGTAGGTTGATCATTGCATTATTTTCTAATATTATTGAGAAAATCAAAACACGATAGCTCCTACAAATTGCCGAATTGCTCACTAAGATGAAATCTTTGAAAAATCTGGCGATATTTCACGTCAAATCCAGCAATCACTTGCAAATTAACAACATTTTATCTGCATATTTTGGGCAGGAAAGAAAATGGCTGTGAATTTAACAAATGAAACATGGATTTAAAGATTAGGACATGTTGAACGACAGCTAATACAACATAAACTTACAAGATGTTACTATGAATTGCAGGAGGTGAGACGGCCTACAGTGTGTTGCTGCAGAATGACACTACATTCTTAAAGAACCAGCAACAGAGCCATGGACTCACAAGAACGGTATTAAAAAGGCAGCTTTCACAAAAAGAGAGAGGGAAGGGAAACAATCTTTTTACTTGAATCGAGATAGGGGCGAGCAGCGAGGGATTAGGAGGATAAAAAAAGGCCAATGGACTGAGTGTAAACAAGAAAGGGGGTTAGAGAGGGATAGCAGGAGAGAGCAAGTTGAGAGAGGCAGCGAGAAGGAGAGATTGAATAGTGACACTGCTACAACACAATGAGGTCAGGATGAAGAAGTGCTCCTAATTGAACCAGATAGAGGAGTAGACAGAGAAAGACTGAGAGAAGAGAGCCACATAACGGAGAGAGGAGGGAAGGAAGGCGACAGAATCACATGTGATTCTCTTGCTTTTCTTTCTACTCATCGACCATGCATGGCTGAAGGTAGAGGAGAGGGGACAGAAAAGGAGGGAAGTCACTATATAAATGGTAACATGCATTAGAGTGACGCTGGACTGAGAAACAGAAACTGAATATGTGCGACTACTTGTGCAAGTAAAGGTGTTGAAAAGATGGTTTGGAGCCACCTTGACTTCACAGTAGGGGTCTGACAGAGCAGTGTGCGGCTCAAAAATAGCTTCACCACAAAAAAGAAACATGAGAGGCCTGCTTAAATAGCTTTTGTGGATCTAATTCTAATTTCTTCCACTTAAAAGAGAGAAATATACACGGACGTGGAAGGTTGCTGCTACAACCCTGATACAGTATTATAGATACAAGCAAGCAAAGCTCAAACCACTACCAATAAACAACTGATGAACTGAAAGTGTGATAGTGTGAACCTGACAGCCCAGGGAGTGCAAAGCAGAACATTTTCCTTCCCTATAACAGGTGGGGAATAGAGACATCAAAAGAAATGGCACATTTAAACACACACACTAATAAAACATGAGGAGTAGGGGGTCTTACTGTATGTTGGAGCTGTTCCAGTAAACGGAATGCCTGTTGGCTGACACCTGGACCACGTCCGCCCAGGTGAGACTCGTTAGCACCCAGAGAGACAGCGCTACCAGAGCCATCTCTCCTCTCTCGGCCTCCGTCCCGTGGGTCTCTCCGGCCACTCTCTCGGTCCCTTCACCCCACCAAACAACGCGACTCAAACATCCCAGCAAATGCCTAACAGACGGGAGAGGAGGGGGGAAACAAAAGCTTCATGCATGTATACAAACGGATACGTTCAAAGACTATAAGACTTGCCCTGGTTAATAAGTGTTGTAAAACTCAAAGTCTATTGTGGTGTGAAGTGACTGAGCCCCCCCCCCCCCATAAACCAGATACTGCGAACCCCCTCTCTCCCTGCCCAACAAATCCTGGGGCTTCAAACAAGGGGGGTACTGGAAGTCCTTATGAGCGGATCTCCTTAATTGCAGGGCTGCGCCTGGTCCTCTCTTCTCACCGGGAACTGCTGCTTCTGAGCCCGCCAGAGGAGTGTGGGAGGCCGGTGTTGGGTCCAAGCTGGAGGTCGGTCTTCCTCTCGGCATGAAACGGTCCTGTCTGGGAAAGAGTTGTGCACTGCAGACGTGAAACTGCTTAGAGAAGGAAAATTAAGGGTGGCAAAATAATAGAGCCTATCTTAGGCAAGTCCTCTTCTTTTTATAAACTGTTAGCTGCGTGCTGCTGCAGTTTCTTTTCCTTCCAAGGGTCCGAGAGATGCAAAGCGAGTGGGGTTACTGAGCTCTGTAATCGCTTCAAACAATTCAACCAGCCAGTTTCATTAGGTCTTCAAGACTCTATCAGACAACCATCGCTTACGGAGTGCAGCCTGCCCACCCGTCTCTCTCCTTTCTCTCTCTCTCCTCCTTCTCCGCTCTCTGTTTGGTAGGCAGCGCTCGTTCACTTTCTAACTCCACCCCCTGCGAGCGACAAAAGCGCATTCCTCCAATATTGTGGCCGAGTAGCAGCACATCAGGCATCACTGCGACTTGAAGTTTTTTTTTTTTTTTTGTCAACTATTCGACCTCCACCACCGGTATAAAAGTAGAAAGCTTTGAATCCCCCCTCTGCAAGATACGTCCGCAGCCAACATCTGCAGTCTATTTTTCAACGTAACCCACAGCTACCCACCCCCCCCCCCGAAACACACACACACACACACAATTGCATTTTTATTACAAAGGCTAAGAAACACCCGTAGACTCGCGCACGCACATATATTCTCCGTTACCACCCTTCCTCGCTTGGATCCCCCAGACTATGTAAGTCAGTCTAGTACAGCACTATCTTTATGTATAATCCTCTCATAGCTGCAGCACATAAACACGCATGCACGTGCGCTCATGTCATCCCACGCAATCCACCGTTAAGAAAATATAAAAATAGAGTAGATTATACTGTTCAAATCAGTCATGTTCACAGTGCTATTGTTGGGATTTGACTTTGTTTTGGTGAGACACAATCTCTTAAGTGACTGGCTGTTTTATTTTGCAAGTTATGCCCATGAATTAAATGTTAGATCTAAAAGAAATTAAGTTACATTTGATTGATTAGTACTTTTCATCCAAGTGTGTTGTGGCTCATGTATTTATGTATCTCTGTCCTGCAGAGACATGGTAAAATGTATTGGTAATTTGCCCCCCTCTGTCAACTCCACTGCCACAAACTGTGCATTTAAGGTGTGTTTGTGCAAGAAAGAAAGAGAGAAATAGGGAGAGGAACAGCCCAGACAGGGACAGAGACAGGAGGAGGTAGTGAGAAAAAGAGAGAGATAGCAGAAAGGAGGAAGATTGTTACAGTTTTCTTGCCGCCTGCTGGGAATGAGTTGGTTAAGGAGAAGTCAGAATGATTTATTGGGAGAAAAAAGGAGGGAAATAGGGAGAAGGAGAGCAAGAAAGAGAGAGAGATGAGACGCCATCGGGGAATCCCTCTGTCTTTTCCAGTCCTTCCACCCCTCTCATGAGCTGTCCATTTAATCCCCCCTCTGTCTCTCTCTCTCGCTTCTTCCTCTCCTCCTCATCTTCTTCTCCCATTTCCAATGCAAACTTTCTCCACTGCGAGCTCTGCTCCCTGGCTCTGCTATTTTGCCCCCCTCTTTTTATTAGCTTTGTCTCTGGTGGTCTACCTGTCTCCTCTGCCTCTCTCTCCATCTCTCTCCCTTACACAGCAAGCATGCAAGTTTTTAATGAGCACTCCTCCTTTGCCTCCTCTCTTGCTCCTCTGTCTATCATTTCACCTCAGTCTCTCCATGCTGTGTCTCTGTTTATCACCACACTGCATTGTGTAGTATCACAGCAGCACAACAAACACCTGCTCCAATTAAATATACATGCGCATGCACACATAAACACATATTCACACTCTGTCTTTCTGCCCTTAAAGGTTTGGTTCTCCCAAACTGCAAAAATACATATTTTATGATTGAGCTTAGTGGTATCCATGCAAATGGTCTTTGGTTTATTTCTCCTGTCTCTGAAATGTCTGCTGCCATACCAGTACAATGCCATTAATGATATTTCCCTTTTGGTGGACACTCACATTAGAAAGATAAACTGACACTCAATTACTCTTATTTGCTTACTTGCTGAGAATTATATGAAGCTATAGTCTATTAACAACTGGAAACGGGGAGACAGCTAGCCAGGCTCTTCACTGGGTGCTGTGACTTCCTGTAGTCTCCATGGTTCCCTTGCATCCTCAGGACATCATCATGTGCATGTGATAGTCTGATGCATAACCCCCCAAAAAAGCATAACACATTGTTCATACACTTTGTTTTTTGTACAGGTTAAATAATCACATATAACATGTGGTCAGCATGTTGGCCCAGTGGATGGCACCAGGGCCTCATAGCAAGAAGATCCTGGGTTCAAACCTTGATAGGTTAATTGGTGACTCTTATATTGCCCTTTGGTGTGAGTGTGAATGGTTGTCTCTATGTGTCAGCCCTGTGATGAACTGGCGACCGGTCCCGGGTGTACCCCGCCTCTTTTGCAATGTCAGCTGGGGTTGGCTCCTGGCCTCCCCCTGCGACCTTGAGAGGATAAGCGGTTGCAGATAATGGATAGATGGTAATGTCAATCAGTGAGCTTTGAATGTAGCCTACAGGTTGTCAGAGTTTTTTTGTATTATTTACTTAACTGACAAACTATTACTTTAAGAGAAACATAATTTTCCAGAATCACCCAAAAATACTATGACAATGAGCGAGGAGCTTCCTTCCTCACATATCTTTGATAAAAAATTCACTAACAAGCTTTTTATGATGCTTTCAACCTTTTCCCACTCTCTTCTTTAGCAAATGGAACTTGCTTAGGTGTCATCCTGCACCTTCTGTCACTTGAAAACTAGACCACTAGAGTACTTGTTATCCTGCAACCAAAGTTCTGTACTTAAATTAAAGTCCCATCCCCTGAAAAAGGCCATAGAATATGGTCCAGAGCTCCAGACTAAGCTGGAAAGTGAGAATATTTTATCAGAGCTATAAAAACTGCTTACAGTGTGTTCTGTGAAATGCCCAGAACAACAGGGATGCTGTTTCAGGAAATATGTTGCTGTTGATATTTAATGTCAAAATATCTTCATTAATTTTATTGACAGTACCTTTGCATATAAAACCAAAACTATCTGCGTGGCCAGATACCCCCAAAATTAAGTAAAGAAATGCATTTTTGCCATTAAGGTGACCTTTTAAACCCCAGCCTATAGAGCATCGATGATTGACGGCATTTGAGGCTACAGGGGGTTGGTTGTAAATGCTGCATTTTAAAGGAAACTGTAAATCAGGTGCAAGAAGACAAAGTTGGAAATCGAACACCAACAGTAGCAGGGATTTGGTACTTTTTTGAATAACAAAAAATCTATTTCTTGCTTTTCCATTTGGTTTCTTTGAAACAGACGCTGACATGTTCTGTTTCAGCAAACGCCCCTGTCACTTTTAATCATCCAGGTTGGATTTTCCAGGCGTGGGTTGCAGTGCTATTGGATTACTTTTGTATTGGGGTTATTATGAGAAACGACCCCGGGGCTGACTGCATGCGGTGACACCGAGGCTCTTATGACATTTCCAACCCAGAGCTGGCCAACAACACATCTGTCAAGTGCTCCTTTCTTCAACCTCCAAATCTAATTGGAGCTTTCTCATAGCACTGATAATTGGATAGTAGGCCCCTATAGGACGTCACATCCCTCTCTGAGACCCCAGGAAGTAAAGAATGCACATATCAATCCAGCAGGACCCTAGTATGTACATGAACAACATGTGAACATACAGTAAACACTTTATATTTTCCGTACACTTGTATGTGTGCTGAATTTCAATGGCATTCTTGAACTGGGAGTCTCTTTCTCACTCCGCCTCCCGCTCGCTCTGTGTCTTGGCCTGCTTCGCTGTTCACTGTTGTGTTAGTAAATTGTACTGACACTCCCCCCGCCTCCTCTCACTCCCTCACCACCTCTGCTGCTCCCTCCCTCCCTGTCCCTCTCTCACCCGACTGAGTGACACGAATTTTCAATCTCTCTGTTTACCTTTCACTGCTGTGCCTAAAACAACACTGGTACAGGCTAAGAGCAAGGAGGCGGGGGGGGGACGGGTGTCGGGGGAAGGAGCTGGAGTTGAGTATGAGCGTCGGAGGAGGGAAAAATAGAGGGAGGAAGATGAGGAGGAGAGGTGCCACTAAGATTGGATGGGAGAAGGAGAACGGTGAGGAGGGGGAGGCGGGGAGGGGATGCAAAAAAAACCCGAAAGAGGTGCAAAAAGAGAGAACAGGGCTTTCTCTGTGTTTTGGTTGGAGAGGAATCCAGGGGGGGGGGGGGGGGGGTGAGGAGAGAGCAGGAGTGAGGGGTTAAGGGAAGGAAAAGAGGAGCTGATACTTTTGAACAGTCACGCAAACTGAGCCAGCAAGAAGGGACGGAGGAGAGGAGCGGGGAGGAAAAGGAAATAAAAGGGTTGAAGAGAATGTAAGTCGGGAGAAGGAGTTAGATGGGGCACAGAACATTAGGAGTGCAATGAGATATAGAGAGGAGTGGGGAGGGGGGAGATTTATAGAGGTACAGAAAGAGGGAGAGGACAGCAAGAGTGATGTGTAGAGAGAGGGGTTTTTTTGAGAAGACGGCAGGGATGGAGGAAGAGAGGGGAGGAGAGGGCGTATGTGGAGAGAGAGAAAGAGAGAGAGAGCTCAGAATAGATACACTCTCAGCAGCATGAAATATTGAAGGAAGGAGACCGAACACAAGGAGGGGCGAGGAAAATGGAGGGACTGATAAAGACAAATACAATCGTTTTGTGTGCTTGTGTGTGTGTGTATGTGTTGTATTGGAGACAGAAGAAGATGAGAGAGATGAAGAGTAGGTGACAGGAATATGAAGAATAGTTGCTAGTGGCTGGAGACTAACACACACACGCGCTCAAACACACTAACGCTACTTCGATTACAACCATGTGTGGAGGAGATGGCACGGAATTTGGTGGTGTTGAAAATATCACACTGCAGAATACATTTCATCACTACTTGCACCATCCTAACACACACACACACACACACACCAACACACACACACACGCTCGCACACATGCACACACCCTCCTTTGATCTCACTTCTCACTGATCTTCTTTCCTTCCATGTCAAATATTTAGGCTGCATTTGGCAGGTTTGACGAAAATTACCATGGAGAAATGATTTTATTTATTTAACTTCCACATCAGAAGTCAGTGTCAGTAGCTGTGAGAGGATGATCCCAAAGTTAAACAAGAAGAGACCGGCACTGATCCAAAAAAAAGTGGATTCTGCTGAGTTTAAGACATTATTTTTTACACAGGGAATCTCTGTTAATAGATTTCTGAGGAAATTTGTTTCGAAAAGGTAATGAAAAAAAGAATGTAAAAGTTTAGAAGGTTTAAGAAGAGACTTTGTGACATTCACACACACAAACTCATGGTGATGAGTCAACACTCTCTCTGCCTCAGTCATTCCCTATTAAAGTGTCGGATGTTTTATGTCTCTTTTTGGATAAATGAATGTATTTTTTTTAATTAATTCAGGCTGTGCAACCCTGCAGGGAATCGTAATCTCTAGCTAAGCCTGAAAGGTGTATCATTTTAACAGCAGCATTGATAGAAATATCACACACAGAGAATGGCGTGCTATTCACTTACTCTGCATTTTTTATAAAAGGTTCTTGACATAAATCAGATCGGGTGTTTCAGTGAAGGGAGAGGTGAGTTTACAGTGGCTGAAGAGGAAAGAACTCTACTATAAAGACACAAAAACACATTTGGCTTACATTTAGAATGGCAAAAATGAGTTTACACATCCTTTTAAAGACAATATAAATCTTTTCCTACATAAATACTAAATACAGATGAAAGTTACATGACAACAGTGAATGACTTTGAAATGAATGAGTAGTGCATGCAGTTCATTTGTTTACTGGGGTGATAATTAACCTACAAACATATTTTTCTGAAATTTCAAAGTTTTTATTTACCTTTTAATTTACCACTACAAAAGAAGAAATAATAACATTTGTTTCACGGAAGGAAAGCGTTTTCACCGTGATGTATTCATACTCTTACTTTATTCTCAAAAGAGAATCTATGTTATAGATCACAGCATTAGCAACACACACACATGGTTGACAAATTAAAAGAAAAGCAAAATACATTCAGTGTTAGTTGGGTGTAGCTAACAGAGGTGCAAAAATACTAAAAAGAAAGAAAGAAATTGATTTGACTTACTGAAACAAAACAAAAAAAATGAACAAACAATGTGGAGTGTGTGCCAAACGTTATAACTAAAACGAATTCAGACAAACGATTAGATAACAGTTTGCTACTTAACTCAATACTAACTATAAAAAAACACAAAATAACTTTAAACTTGCGAAATTAAATTCAATACACACAAACATAAGTGTCCAACTTAACTTAAAGATAAACAGAACTTAGTGTTAACATCATAATATTTACTAAATGTGCACATTACTTCTGGAAAATGATCTATAGTATGTCAAAAAAAATAAAATGAACTCAACTCGCTAATCAATCAAATTAAAACCAACTGGATTGAAATCATGTTTTTACTCGTGAAACCATTCCCTGTGGATGTCGGCATTGTTAGCCTGGAAGAGACCACTTCCATCAGGATAGATGTTTAATAATAATAATAAAAAAAGTCAATTAGATCTTTTACTGTGTTGATTCAAAATCAATGTCAACTGGGCTTGCTGAGTATTTTATAGACATCACCGAGCATGATGTGCTTAATTGTATTATGTAGTACACCTGTATTTGAAACATATTTGTTATGTTTCTATACTCATTTATTCAGGGTTGACTTCTATTTTGTCAGCCGTTTGTACAAATTACACACCTGGCCAGAGTGTAAAACGTTTAGGTCACTTAAGCAGATAGTTGTGGGCAACTGCAAGGTGTGCGAGTGTGTGTCTGTGTCTGTGTCTTACAAGCAAGTGTGTGTACAGGCACTGCTGCGAGCTTGTGTATGAGAGTGCTCAGGCTTTGGGGCTATTTAGACAAATGTTCCTGACGCCTCATATATCACAAGTCTTGGTACTGTATAAGCCCCCGTGAGTGTACTTCTGCAGACAGCACAGAAACACTGAAGACAGCAGGTATGCACACACGGACAGACAAACACATACACAAAGCACCCCCTCCCCTTCGGGCTACACAGACAGACACACATGGAAAAGGAACAGGTGCAGGTTGAAAAAGCCAGCTGCCACCCGTTCTTTGTAACATCTACATTTCATCAGCCGCAGCAGCCGCAGCAGCAGCACAGGTGACACCGAGCCCAGTGGGTACTGAGATTAGGAGAGCGGGAAGAGGTTTAACTTACACTGTCATCTAAGGTCAGATTTGCATTTTCCTTTTATTGTTAAAGGTTAGGTATTCCGGTGGCTAAGCTGATCTAAGATCAATGCCTAAAGGCACCTTCCACCCTCAAGGATGGCTCCATGGAGCTTTTGATTGTGACATCATATCTGTGTAGGAAGTTGAAAGGACGGTGGGGAGATTTTTACCCATTTGAACCATCATGATTGGTAGACAGATAGTGTCCTCTACGTCTGTATCTCTTGCTCACTGTCTCTCTTCTTTCTTTCCCTCCATCTCCATTTCTTTCTCTCTTGCCTGCAGCTTCCTCTTTGTCTTTCTATCTCAATCCCCTTATTTCTGTCTACACTGCTATCTCTGTCGCCCTAACGCTTCTGGTTTCCTTCTTCAACGCTCAATCTCTATTTGCCCGTTGCTCTCGGTCTCCTTCTCCTTCCTCTGCTCGGCCGCTGTGAGGAATTGCTGTCAGGTGAAGTCCTGGTAGATTAACCTTTGACCCTCAGCAGGAGGTAGGACCAATTGGCTTATAATTGCTATCAATGTAGCATGTGTGTGTTTGTGTGTGTCTGTGTGTCTTTTCTCCATTTGGGCAGTATGATGGCTATCTGGGCCAACACAGGCAGCCAGCAAATTTAAAGGGTGAAATGCATTCTGGGTTGTGTTAGTGCATTATGGGTGTAAGTGGGTCTTTGGTGTCCATACTAAAGACGATGAAAAACCATTTCTGCTGCTCTCAGCAAGGAGATTAATGCTGTGTCCAGAGCATCCTTTCACACAAACACACATAGAACACAAGACAAAAATACAATTTAAATTTTTTATTTCCTCTTGTACCAACTTTGAATGGCACCTGATTTGTGCAACAGTGAGTGCTAAGGGCCCTCTTCTGCAACTCGTCTGATCGACTTTGTGTGCATGGGTACCCATGTGTGCAGAATATTTACGACTGTGTATGCATGTGTGCAAGCGCACGTGTGTTCGTGCCGAGACGGGGTGCTGTGAAAAAGACGCTCAGACTCCCAGCAGTCCTTTGTCACACTGACTGACTGCTGAAAGGCTGAAAGTAGGAAAGCCATTTCAGACTGTGGGGCTAAATGATGGCAGGTACTCCGATCCATCCACAGCTCACTACAATAACACAATACAGACCAGTCATCAACAGCCCTGTCATCTCGATCTGTAAATGCACTTCACACAGCCACCTCTTCTCTCCTCCTCCGACTGCCATTTAAACACTTGTGTAACTGTCCCCTAAACCGAATTGGCCCTTATATATTTGAAGTAGAGCCAGATTCAGGGAAATCATTTGTGTGGCTCCTTTTCCCCTGTTTCCTTGTTTTGTTTGCCTCTTGTCGTCCTCAATTTGTTTTAGAGTTACTGCTGAATTTATTGGCTTTTTGTTTTGGGGGGTGTCACTTGGCTTTAATGTATGACTAACTTCGAGTAGCCTTGTATTTCTGTTGGTGTCGCTGCAACTCCTTGAGCCTATTGATGAAATTAATGACTGGAATGACTAAATGGGCCGTCACAATACATGACTCTGGAGACTAAAAGGGGTGGGCAGGCTTTTACGCCGGCCAAGCACTAACACGGTCAGCTGAAAGAGAGGCAGAGCAAAAAAAAAGGAACTTCTTTTTCAAGGTGAGGCGGGAAGAAAACAGAGGGAGAGAGACATCATATGGCAGAAGAACGCATGCGGTAAAAGGATGGAGAGAAAGGGGGAGGAAAAGCGAGTGGCAGGAGGAAGGGAAGGAAAGAGAGAGAGTGAGTAAGTAAAAGCAGGTCTGGTCCAGGTGGGGTTCAGACAGTCAGTATGTTATTTTAGGAGGGCAGAGGGAGGGAGGGCGAGAGAAAGGGATGGATGGAGGGAGGGGAAGATGAATGTAGTTAATTAAGATGAGCAGGCGTAGGAGACAGTGTGGAATTACACAAACACTAATTAGAGTCTTCGTTAGGGGGCACGAAACGAGAGCAGCACATCCATCATCACAACCCTCCATCCCTCTTTTCTCCCTCCTTCTATACCTGCTTTTGCATGGCAACCATATTTCCTCTCATGATTCTCCCCACTGCCTCCGCCGTCTCCTGTCCTCCTCTGCCACTTTTCATCCCACAATTTTCCTCCCTCCATCTTCCCTCCCCTCCTCAATTTTCCCCATCGATCCCATCAGCAGTTAACTAAATAGGTGTGATTTACTCTGGAATCGTAATCGAAGCAACCTGTGCTCTCCCCTTACTTCACTTTGATTTCTTTTTTTATCACATCAGTCCTTTTTTATTATCACTGTTCTGGGAAGGATTTCATCTCAACTCTCCCTCTCCCACTTCCCTGTTACATGCTGACAAACACACACACACACACATTAACTTTACCATGTCAGCACTATTTTTATTGTCTTTCTAAGCCAGTCAATGCCTCCTCTAGTCTTGCTGCTCCTGCTCCACTCCTCCTACATACAGTATTCACAGCACTATAAACCACTTACCTCTACTTATCTTGCTTTCTCCCCTCCTCTCTCTCTCTTTTTTTCTTTTTACACACAAGCTCTAAGCTCTACTGTTGTCCTCTTTATCGTTTCACTGTCCTCCTCTGTCTCATCCCTCACTCCCGGCTCTAACTGAGGAGCAGATCAGCCTGTCACTGTTGTCGCCTGCCTCTTCCTCTCCCCTCATGAGACCACAGGGATATAGGGAATAATGAGGGATAACTTTAGCTAAGGGTGGTCCATGCCAGTTCTTGTTTTTGGCATTCGCATACATACACACAGCATGAAGCAAAATAATACCATATGCACTGTGTAGTCACAGCGCAAATCATTGTAATGTAATGTAAATGAGTTGAGAATTCACTGACTTTAAATGTTTACTCCATTATCTACACATTTACTTATTATATACATGTTTACATTTATTTGCTACTTTCCAGGCAGCTGTGGGTTTGAGTATTCACTTAATAATTTCAGTATGATATAAAAAACTTCACATAAGTAATTTATCACAGTTAGCATTTAGTTAGCTTATTTTCTGATGTTACCAAAGCCCATTAATACTATTGGATTGGGAGGATGCTGACTGAGGTATCATTTATATAAAGCTATAAAGCTGGTTTAAAGCTATTGTTATCACAATATTATTATTTTTTTAATTTCATGTATTTTGCCTTTATTAGGGAATTGACTGTAGAGAGACGACAGAAAATAGGGGGTAGAGAGAGATCAGATGGACAGCAAATTGCAACGAATAGCCCAGGCCGGGCTCGAACTGAGGACGTTGCAGTTCAGGGAGCCCCATTACAATGTATTTCTTTAATGATAATTTATGTTTCTTTCCCAAATATCCATGTGTATATAAAATGATATGTGTATTATGTATTTTTACTGTCAGAACCATATTTAAAGATTTGTATGTCTGCTTTGAATAAGAATTTGTCTGATATGGTTTTTCCACAAAACCTTTTTAAAAATGTGTTTTCAGTACAAGTATTTCTTCTCCTTCATTGAAAAGTCCATCATCCCCTACTTCACTGAAAAGTTCATTCTGAGTGTATGTATGCTGAAGGCCTCACGTTTCCACATCACACTCGTGTTACAATGTCCAGAACGGGTTGTAATGTCATAAAAACCCGCTTGTACGTACAAGTCTTACTGAGATTTAAGGTGAGTGCAGAGAACCTTTCCTCCATTAGCAGATGAATCTGAAAACAGACTTCTAGTGGCAATGTCTGGACAAACATCATTCTGCACAGTGAAGCTCAAACATCCAAGTGAAGTAACAATTAATAAAACACGTTTTTAAGTGGAGGAGGACTTAAATCTTTGTAGCACTAGAGGAAAACATTTTTCATTTGTCTGTTTAACCAATAGCAGTGGCGAAATATAAATATTGTAAAATATTTTTTCAGCAATCTCACTTATTTTCTTCTGGGCTCCCTGTGTGAATATTTATGATCTACTTCTTGTTCCCTGACTTTTAACCCAGGCCTGAATTTTGTGTGAGCTTCTTGCTGCAGGGTCACAGACAGACAGAGCAAGGGACTCCTGACTGCTTGCAGTATGCTCACAGTTGGAGCCTACTAACAAGATACTGTCTCCCTGCCAGTCATTTCTACATAACCCCAGAACCCCCTATAGCATGTTAATGCACCAACTACACTTTAAGTCATATCATAAACAAAAACCGAAGCTATCAACCCACTGGACAAACGTTAAGTGATGTCAAGCTGATTAATTTTCACAAATTTGGTGAAATATCTCAACATTTACTAGATGGATTGGCACAAAATTGGGTACACACACTCATAGTCTGATGACTTAATAACTTTGATCCTCTGACTTTTCATCTAGAGCGCCATCAACAGTAAAAATCTGTATTACTTTGCAAAACCAACAAAATCAGACACAGCTGTACTGAATGCATTTTATGTTAGTATGCCACTAGGCTTAACTAAGACGGTGAACATATTAAACATACCTGCCAAACATCCACTTGTTAACATTGCTTCATTGTGAGCATGTGAGAATGCTGTTGTGAGCATTTAGCTCAAAGCACTGCTGTGTTTAAGTACTGACTTGCATAGCTTCTAGCATGCCTATGGACTCTTAGTCTTGTTCCTTACTGATAACATATTTAGATCAGTGTTAAGTAGATGCGTTTGGGTGACACTTGCATGAGGAATTTTCAGAAATTGTTTACATCTGGAGGCCTCACCACATGCAAAATCCTGTTCTGAAACTAAAACCACATTGTTAAAATCCTGAGTCTTTAAGTTTCATCAGCTAACAAAGCTGGCATTATTGTTCAGTTTCTCCTTGAGAGTTAATGCCCTCCAAGGGTTAGTTTTTGGTTAATTTCTATTGTTTATGTGCCCCTCCTATGGGCATGTAAGTTGAAATACCTTCAGCTATCCATAGTCAGCTGGGACTCTATTGCAACAGCAGATCACCCAGTGAAAACAGTACCATGTGAATCACCTAGTCTCTTGTCATCTATCATTAACCACTGTGGCACATTCAGATTGCTCCTGGCTAGCACAACAGCAGCATGCTAATTTGCTGTGAAACCAGCGTAGTGTGGCCCATCCCTGCAGGTGAGAAAAAGAGAGATGGATTCCTGAGTATCTGATTGAGCAGCGCACAAGATGAATAATTGATATGTAGGTTCTCCATCCCAATGAACACACAGACGCACAAACACCAACTGTCTTAAAGCCCTTGCAGTCACCAGTCTTGCAGGCTTAACTAATCCTCCAGGAAATGTAATACGTGATTCAATTAGTAGCAGCGTATACCTTCTGTGTATGACACGATGGTGTGTGTGTATATGTGTCTGCACTGTAAGTACAGAGCTGAACTAAATTCATTCATTAATGTAAAGACATTTATTAATATACGGTGCTTTCCCGCAACACTTACAAATCCTTGAGCATGAGGAAGCAAAAATGTATATGCTGAGGAGAAAACACCAGAGATTTACAGTAAAATGTAAAATAAAGGGCTAGGTCTAGTAAATCTCTGATGGCAAAAATGCTGAATAAAAATATGAGATTTTGCATTTTAAAATGCAGAAAATACGACCTCACAAAGTGATAGACCCACAAACAACAGCCGTATAGTTTCAGGCTAAAGTTATTTTCAAATTTTCTGTTTGCTTTTTCATTATTCATCTTCTTGTTTTCATGCACTAACTGTTGTTTTCCATGCTCACAGCGGTAGGATGATGCCATCGTCTTTCAAGTCCGTTTTAAGGGTCAACTCTTGCCTCAGACCCTGAAGTCTAAACACACAAAAAGAAGGGCAGAAAAGTGTACAATCTAACTCAAGCGTATGAGCAGCGAAAGTTTTTTCCTGATTTTAATTGCTCAGTGTTTCAAAAGTGAGTTTAAAGATAAATATTAACACTATTTAATAATGAGTTTAAAGTCAGTTTCTCAGAGTAGGTGTTATCATTTAATGCCTTGGATGACTCATTAAGTAAATAGTGTTGCTCTGACAATATTCCAAAGAATTAAATCATAATAATAATAATCATAAATCAGCCACAAATTGAACACAGGAAAACATGGTATATTACAAACATGGTGTATGTTAATAAAGGAGAAAGCTGTCAGATTTGTGACTTCTTGTCTTTAGACAAGACCCAGAACTGAAGTTTCCAACTCTACCATAGTCTTGATCAGCTGGTCTCTTTTTAGCTCTCAGCAGGGAAATTCCTAAATTCTATTTTCATACATTAAAAAGTCAGATTTCCCTCCCCCAAAAAAGAACTTCCAACACTTTCAAGATAAAAAACATTGCCCTTAGAGGAAGCTTGTTAAAAATTACATAATTGTTTGCAGACTTGGCAAATAATAATTGCTTTATTTTTTAAAATGCATGTAGTGAAATACAGCCCATCTCATGGTCCAGTGGGGGAAGAGATGGAGGAGAGAGAACAAGAGTGTTACTCTTTATTGCTCCATCTCTCTTACACGCTCCCTGAATCTCTCTATCACCCTGGAAGTCTCCTGAATCTCTAAAAGACACACACACACACACACACACACACACACACACACAGTGTCAATATGAACACTGAGTAATATACAGGATGTGGTTAGGAATAATGAGTGTGTGTGCGTTTTGCTTCTCACTGTGTATTTGTGTGTCTGAGTTATGATTGATGTCTCTCTTCTCAAATTAGGCATTTAAAGGCGAATGGGGTACAGAGAGGGAGCACGTGGATGAAAGACAAAAAATACAGCCACTTAAAAAGGGCCTAAACCATTTAACAATTTAACCTCGAAGCCCTCTCAATGTCACGCTTAAACTGCCTCCTATGTCCTGTGTCTTCTCTATGCTGCCTTTGACTAAATTCAAAAGTAAAGTTTTTATTTTATTGATTTAATGGGACAGTGCACATTAATGAACATCACTGATGTAAACATGGCAGGTGTTGCCAGAAGGCTATTGCCACATTGAATAAATGTAATAAATAAAAACAACTGGAGTCTCACTTATAAAACCTCACTAAAATTGTACATGCGCCCAAAAGCCAAAAATGGCGTACGCCAAAGTTCCCTTTATAAATCACAATCAACTTGAAATGTGGCGCATGTGAGGGAGCTCCATGTGCGACCCTTCAAACGCCCATAGTTGCTATAAAGTTTACTTACGGGACGCACATCCCGTCAAGTTTGTTTTTTATAGATCACAACCTTTCCTTGGGAAGTGGCGTACGAACGTTTCCAGCCCTGTTTTGTAGGAACGCACCGTTTATAAATGAGACCCCTGGCATGTACACTACACTATATGCTCTATACAATTGGGCTGTAACAATCAATTATTTGTAGTATGCATAAATATATCAATTATTTTGTAATGACAAAACAAAAATATTGATGTCCAAGGTAATGTCTTCAAAGAATCTAAAAGCCCTTTAATTTCCAGTGATATGAAACACAGGAGAGCAAAAAGTCACCACACTTTAGAAGCTGGAACAATTAAAATGGTTGACAATTAATTTTTTGCCAATCAAATGATCCATTAATCTTTCTTTAGCATGTAACATAATCCCTCATTCTTAACTTTTAATCCAACATGGCCTACAAATCTACAAATACATGACAACTGAGTGAACTCCATCTTCTAGTTAAAATCCGATATCATACGATAGTAAGCTCCGGAACGGCTACAAAAGGGATCTTGTTGTGCGAATATTTTGACAACTGTTTCCAAGAATGAAATGTCAATCTAAATCTACTAATCAACTAATTGTTTCAGCTCTACTAAACAACACAATAGACACTATACAACTACATTACTATACTACAGTACACTATCATGAAAGATAAGAAAAATCATTATATACAAAGTATTAATTAAAAAAATATAAGAATATACACTGCTCAAAAAAATAAAGGGAACACTTAAACAACACAGTGTAACTCCAAGTCAGTCACACTCCTGTGAAATCAAACTGTCCACTTAGGAAGCAACTCTGATTGACAGTCAGTTTCACATGCTGTTGTGCAAATGGAATAGACAACAGGTGAAAATTATAGGCAATTAGCAAGACACCCCCAATAAAGGAGTGCAGGTGGTGACCACAGACCACTTCTCAGTTCCTATGCTTCCTGGCTGATGTTTTGGTCACTTTTGAATGCTGGCGGTGCTTTCACTCTAGTGGTAGCATGAGACAGAGTCTACAACCCACACAAGTTGCTCAGGTAGTGCAGCTCATCCAGGATGGCACATCAATGCGAGCTGTGGCAAGAAGGTTTGCTGTGTCTGTCAGTGTAGTGTCCAGAGCATGGAGGCGCTACCAGGAGACAGGCCAGTACATCAGGAGACGTGGAGGAGGCCGTAGGAGGGCAACAACCCAGCAGCAGGACCGCTACCTCCGCCTTTGTGCAAGGAAGAGTAGGACGAGCACTGCCAGAGCCCTGCAAAATGACCTCCAGCAGGCCACAAATGTGCATGTGTCTGCTCAAACGGTCAGAAACAGACTCCATGAGGGTGGTATGAGGGCCTGACGTCCACAGGTGGGGGTTCTGCTTACAGCCCAACACCGTGCAGGACATTTGGCATTTGCCAGAGAACACCAAGATTGGCAAATTCGCCACTGGCGCCCTGTGCTCTTCACAGATGAAAGCAGGTTCACACTGAGCACATGTGACAGACGTGAGACGTGGAGAACGTTCTGCTGCCTGCAACATCCTCCAGCATGACCGGTTTGGCGGTGGGTCAGTAATGGTGTGGGGTGGCATTTCTTTGGGGGGCCGCACAGCCCTCCATGTGCTCGCCAGAGGTAGCCTGACTGCCATTAGGTACCGAGATGAGATCCTCAGACCCCTTGTGAGACCATATGCTGGTGCGGTTGGCCCTAGGTTCCTCCTAATGCAACACAATGCTAGACCTCATGTGGCTGGAGCGTGTCAGCAGTTCCTGCAAGAGGAAGGCATTGATGCTATGGACTGGCCCGCCCGTTCCCCAGACCTGAATCCAATTGAGCACATCTGGGACATCATGTCTCGCTCCATCCACCAACGCCACGTTGCACCACAGACTGTCCAGGAATTGGCGGATGCTCCCAGGTCTGGGAGGAGATCCCTCAGGAGACCATCCGCCACCTCATCAGGAGCATGCCCAGGCATTGTAGGGAGGTCATACAGGCACGTGGAGGCCACACACACTACTGAGCCTCATTTTGACTTGTTTTAAGGACATTACATCAAAGTTGGTTTGGCCTGTAGTGTGGTTTTCCACTTTGATTTTGAGTGTGACTCCAAATCCAGACCTCCATGGGTTGATAAAGTTGATTTCCATTGATAATTTTTGTGTGATTTTGTTGTCAGCACATTCAACTATGTAAAGAAAGGAGTATTTAATGACATTATTTCATTCATTCAGATCTAGGATGTGTTATTTTAGTGTTCCCTTTATTTTTTTGAGCAGTGTACATAGGATGATTCATAACATGTATTTTTTTAAGTGAATGTAATGGTAGTGTGAGGGCCATAGAAGAAAAAAGTCAGAAAGAGCAGGCAGCTTTCTAAAGCAAACTGCTGGTTTTCCTTCAGGCTGTGACATGCTCTGACCGCTGATTCAATGACAAGGTCAGTTCTTTTCTCAATTAAATACTGGTTTCTGTTTTGAGTTGAGTATGTGTCAAACTCTATTTGAGTTTTATTTTGGTAAAGATGTTGGCTCTCATGTCTTTAATGTAGTCAGTGTAGCTGGAAATGTTGCACCATCTCTACCATTTGTTGTTGGCAGAGCTGATGCAGTCAAACTATGTCTCAAGTCCACACTAGAATGGCAAAATGATGTATACTCAAAACAGTAAGTATGCACGTTGAAAAATGCAAGATTTTTTAATGTGTTGTTGATGGACAATAAGGACCTACAATGCAACACACAGAGGACGAACAAAAGAAGGTTACATAGGCGACACAGCTTCAGAATGAAATGTTTGCAAAAACATTTTAGTTTCTTTTTGTGGAGTTAAACTTGCAGTGTGATTCTCAAGTCAGTTTGACTGATGTCTAACAGTGCATGTATTGTATAACTTCCTGTTGGCAAAGTCTGTTGATTTAAGGTATACTAACTGCAAAAACAGTATACTCTAAAGATTAATATATACATACATCCTAAATAATATTTGTGAATTTGGGAAATAACATCCATTTTTGTCTTGGTTGCCAGGTCTGTCTGTGTCCACTAGCCTCAACAGCCAGCTTATGGTTACTCAATCTATATTTAGTTGTGTCTTTCACTCTTTCTGCTCAAACACACTTAGCGTTTTGTTTTGATTTTTTTTGGAGTAGATGTCCAGGGGTTAATGCACCTTTATATTTATCTGGCTATAATTTTCCTGGTCCAGATGGTGTGAGGGTTATGCTGAGGCTGTGTACTATTATAGGAGATGAGCTACATATCCAGCTCCTCACTGATCAACTCTGTTCATCATCATCATGCTGTAAGGCTTGACACCCCCAACTGGCTTTTTAACATCCATCCATCTTTTGTCTCCATTACTCCGTTTTGTTTTTTTCAGTTGAAGTCACATTTGCCACAAACTGGGGGAAAACATTTATAGTTGCCTTGAAAATCAGTCACTCACTGACTGACTGATTTGCAGTGATGGTGAATTAACCCTGATTGGCCGGCCTGTCTGTCTGTAATCAAAGTGGATGAGGCGAGGGCATGCATCAGACCGGCCGGATGAGACTCTCATTATTTTCCTTGCTACTTTCTTCTGCTCTCATCCCCTACATCAATTTATAATACCGCTCTCTCATTGCGTCTCCTCTCCCTCTTTCCCAGGCCTTCTGCTCATCAAATCCCCCTCCTAGACTTATCCACTCCCTATTTTTCATTTCCATGTTCTCCCTCCCTCTCCTTTACTGTCTCTCTCTCCTCGTTCTCTCCCTCTCTCTCTCCCCTGGATATTTAGTTTGATTTATTGCCTCTTGTTGGAAAGGTTGGCGTTTTAATAACTCAGCTCCTCCTCAACCGAACGAAGAGAGAGAGAATGTACAAGAAGAAGAACTTTAGTAAGCACAAAATAAACGTGCCGACAGACAGCAAGGTTTTTCTAGTGCTTTTCTTTTATCTCCCCAGCACTCTCCTACTCTTTCATGTCTTCCGGTTCCTCTCACCGTTCACTCCGGCTAAGGATATAAAAGCTAAACGTGCAGCCGAAATGGATGTCAATTTGAGCTCCTCTCTGATCTGTGCAGAGAAAAATACACATTCAAAATACACACTCAACAGCTGTAATGGACTGGGGACGTGAAAACTGACAAGCATGTAAAAAATGGACCATCTGGTTTGAGGTAGAGGAAAGCATGGGTCCAAACAAAAAGAAAGAAAAGACTTTAACCAGAAGACCAATGATGAAAGAGGGATAGCATTCTGGCCATGAGATACACATTGATGATAATAGGAAAAAGTAGTGTCCAAGGTGTGAAATCAACAGAGGGAGACAAAACTGGAAAAGTATGTTCATCAGCAAATGGGCTGAGAAAGATAGTGAGAGACAAACTGGGAGATTTCTAGCACCAAACAGAACCTTTATTTAGATTGCAATTATTCACACTGGTCATTAGAGAAGCATATCACTTTCCCTCATTTACTGAAAGACAGCAAGGGAGAGGGGGCCGAGGAGAGAATGAGAGGGCAATCATTAGGAGATATCACTTTCAGCCATCTTCTGAGGACGGGAGGGAACGTCACGGCAGACAGATACAGTCTGACAATCCACATCCTCCGGCAATAAGACAATAAGTAGCAGTTAATAATTCAAATCACAAACCAGCAGCCACAATATCGACATGTGGGAGTTACAAAACCTGTCAACTGACGCTTTACGCTCTTGTTCATTTAGTTTTCTGCGTCTGCTTTGGAGGTAAGTCTGCCTGATCAGGGTAATTATGTAGTTTTAGCTATAGGCTGAGTGTATTGTTTGTTCTTTTAATGCGTGTCTCCTCTAAGAGCAATTAAGTTAAATTGTATGTTAATTACAGAGCATGATGTGGGATTATTGCAAAACATGCGCGCATTTCCCATTTAATTAAATGTTTGCAGGTATTCATTGCAAACCTGTCAAACATTGTGATGTAGGAACAGCAGAAAAGAGGCGTTTTAATAACACACACATCAGCAAACACATACAAAAGTCCCTCTTTCTCACTCACACACACACACGCACATATGCACGCGCGCACACACACACACACACACACAGTGCTAGTGTCTGATTCCGCAGTAATAACTCACAGGAAAAATCGTTGATGGGGAAAAAAATCATTGACGAGGGGGGGTCTTGAATTTTTATCTTCAGCCCATAATTCTAAGTGGTCCGGCCTGTTTGAATATTTCCTAAGGGAACAATTAACTTGCTTTTAGTTCCTACCACATATGCATGTCTGCCAAATCCCCATCACATTGCTGCCCTCAGAAACACACAGTGACAGTCTGAGATTACAGACACAAACTGGAAAACGCTTGAACATGTACACTTAATGAAGAAATCTATAAGCACTGCAACAGCAACAAATTACTGAATATATAGAGGGTAAAAAAAGACAAAAACTAAATGGAGTTTTGTTGTACAGTACTTATATGTGCCAGATTTGATTTGCCTACAGGCGTGGAGCCACTAAAATGTAGATATGTACTATTATGACTTCATCAAGGTGTCACTGTCACCATTTTGGCTTTTCTATATTGATATCTGAAGCGAGCATTTAGAAAACACAAAAAATGAAGTGCTTTCATGTGTTGGCCTCTCTTGTCAAATCACACAGCTGCTAAAAAAATGGATATTCCTTTATTCTTTTATCTCATTCAGCGCCACATGACTGAGCAGGTGAGGGATTTGAGTCCTCCTCAAAGGCACTTTAATAGGGTTCAAACATCGATGTGCTGTAATGGGACAGTCACTTCAACTACTAGACTGCCCTGCTGCATCCCCTTTTGCTGTATTTAAAGAGGAAATCTCTTTTTGGCACCAAGAAGAATTGTTTGTTTTTAGTCACCAGAGCATAAATTGAGAATCAAGCAAGTCACAAAAAGTCTTGGCAGTAAATAGATCAAGACATAACCTTCACTGCATTTTTGGCAGAATATCATACTGCGTGCACAAAAAGTCCAAGCCTCGTTCATCTCAAAGTAAATTTTACTATAGGTTCATTCAGTCCATCTGGGATGGAGAGGAGGAGCGGAGGGAGGTGCAGTACATTAGGGGACAGAAAGGGAGAGGAGAGGATAAATTGTGGAGGTGTTCAGGGGAGAGGATGAATGCTGGCACACAGAGGGGATGGAGAGAAAGTAGACAGAGAGCAGAGAAACACTGCAGGCTCGGTGAATAGAAGAAACAGAAGGACAGCAGAGCGGACAGCGTGCCCTCGTCTTGCTTCCATCTGACTCTACTAATCATCCACAAATGCTACAAGAAGGGAGGGAGGAAAGGCAGGAGAACCAGAAAGTGGGTGACAGGAAAGAAAGAGGAACGATATGGAAACAGAGAGAGGATGAGAGCAGGATATGCATAAGACAAGGACTGTGGGACCCTATCCAAATTAACCTTTTTTCGACACATAGAGGAATCTAAAAACGTATAAAAAATGCTTTTTTCTTCTTCCGTTTCAGTTTCCCTGGTGTTGTGCATGCTGGCTCACTGTCACATTGACATGGCTTACTGGTATACCTGAATGGAACATAGCACAGAAGTGAGACTGCAGCTCTGTGTAATATGCTGAAATGGTATATTGTCAATGTCCTATGAAAAACACATTTCCAAAATGTCCTATTTTTAGCTTTAAAAAAAACAGGCCTTTTTTCAGCTTTGTGACGATGCATATTTCAGATAATCCAACGTATGTTATACTATTTTCAGTAACAGTTTAACCTGTATATAGATACTGTAAGTTGAGCGATAAAGTTGGCTCTGGACACTGAAAATAGCAGTTTGGCCAAAAACACAAAAATCTTAAGTCATGGTCCACTTACTAGCTTTTTCTGGACCACACCTCAAGGTCTTCATCAGTGGATGGAGTTTGCAGGTGGGTCAGTTGTTGTTTAGCTTACATAAGCTAATAAGCGAAAGGCACCATGGAAAAATTGTCATTCAGTAAGGGCCCAGAAAAGGGAGTGCTGAAAAGCAGCGAAAATGGCGTAAGTCAAAACTTCAGATTCACTTTGAAATCTTTAAAGAAAAATGACGTATTTACAGCCTGAACCACTAGGCAATCATTTTTCTCTGAACTCTTTAACAACAGTGCTTCGATAAGTTTCAAACAGGATTTCGATCCCACCAGCACCAGGATTGCACTCATAAAGGTGCTAAATGACATCTGCCTGAACAATGACTCAGGTAAAGTCTCTGTCTTAGTATTGTTGGATTTTAGTGCCGCTTTTGACACTGTGGACCATTCATTCTATTATTTAGATGAGAAAACTGGGTTGGACATATCTTCATAGCAGAAAGCATTTCCATTGGAAACTGTGTGTCTAAGCAGATGGCCATGACCTGTGGGGTTCCACAATGGTCCATCTTGACACCTCTCTTGTTCAACCTATGCTTCCTTTAGGCCAAATAATACAAAATAATAGCCTATCAAGTCTTACCATAATTACGTAACTGCATCAAGCAAATCAGTGACTGGATGAAGCAAATTTTCTCCAACTAAGTAAAGATAAGACTGAGATCATTGTCTTTGGACCACAGAAAGATCGCCAGAATGTTGGCTCTCACCTTAACTCCCTGTTTCTCATAAGTAAGAGTCAAGCCAGCCATGGCGTTAATCCTGGACTCAGATTTAAATTTCAGTGGTTCCATCAAATCCATCACTTCATCTGCTTACTACCATTTAAAAAACATAACTAGAATTATAGGAGAACTGTCCAAGCAAGACCTAGAAAAGCTCACCCACGCATTCATTTCAAGTAGACTGGATTACTGCAATGGTCTATTCACTGGGCTTTCTGAAAAGGCTCTTCAACAACTACAACATACCACATTACACCAGTTCTAAAATCCTTACACTGGCTATACTGGTCACTCAGAGAATTGAACTCAAAATCTTGCTCCTCGTCTACAAATCACTCTGTGGCTCTGGGCCCAAATATCTCTCTGATAGGGGAGACCGGATAGGGTTGTAAAATGGGGAGAATTGTAACAACACCAATTCCACCAATTAGAGATAAGATAGGAGTTGTGTGATCATTTCAGTATTTACCTACTTTCTCCCCAATCATGCATGGTGGTTATCATGTCTGGAAACAGGTACATTCAGAATATATAGAGAAAAGAAAGTAGAGAAAGTACATTTTTTGACCAAGACTATATTTTGTTTAGTGTCTATACTATTGCAGATAGAATTGTTTTACTTACATTAGATTAAAATGTAGTTTCTTAGGCAACATGTGATGCTGACAGGGGTGGGGTGGGTTCCATTTTAATATTTTACAGAGGGCCCACCAAGCCTGCACTCCAGGGTTACCAGCATTCATTTCTCAGCACTGTGACCAGTTCTTCCCTTTCACATGTTGTTCACATGTTGGCGTATCTATCAGCACTCAATCTTTTCCATACTCTGTCTCCACCAGTGGAGAGGTGGGAAAAGTGTACAGGCAGCTTGTGCCAGTGTGCAAGAAAAAGTCCCGGTACGCCAAAGAGTAAAATACAGAAGAGACAGACACACACACCTCTTTTTTGTTAGACCTAAGGATGTACAAAGATGTTCTTTAATTAAGTACATAGTAGTATTTATTAAGTATACTGTTGAGTAAGTCTATATAATTTTACATAAACATACATGCGCGTGACTCATTACACACACACACACACACACACACACACACACACATACACACAAATATATATATATATATATATAGTGGTATACGAGGTCTGTGATATTCTTATAGAGGTTTGAATTGGTGCCATATAGTGAACAAATGTGGGTACTTTCTATAAATGTTTGAGAACTCTAGCTACAAAATTCAGTGAGTTATAATTGCTGAAGCAAAAAGTATTACAACCATACCCGGTCTCCCGCTGATCTCTCCTACACTTGTGCCGTAAGAACCCCAGAGAACCCTTAGGATATCTGGGACTAACCTGACTGCCCCAAAAGTCAAAACAAAACATGGTGAAGCAGCATTCTGTCACCATGCAACTCTGAACTGGAATAACCTCACAGCTGATATAAGACAAGCCCGACTACTTTTAAGTCCAAGCTAAAAACTTTTCTATTTAGCACTGCCTTCTCCACCAGGTACAGGCTAAATCTTCTTAGCTTTGCTTTTAAATAAGTTTAACTTTTGTGTTAAAATGTTTAAGTCTTCAAATTATGCATTAACGTGTGTGTGTGTGTGTGTGTGTGTGTGTGTGTGTGTGTGTGTGTGTGTGTGTAAATAATTTTACAATTATTTTATTTTATTTTATATTTGAAACCTATTTTAATGCTTGCAGACTCAGTTTATTGCTTTGATCCTGACATCACTGAGTCACTTTGTCAATATTACACCTCTTCCCTACTCTGTACTACTGTTCCACTGCTTTTCACTATATACTAGTATCTCGTAATTGTCACTTGTGGGGACAATGGACGCTCTCCAGGTTACACTTTCACTGTCTGATTAAAGAATAAACTGAGAAGAGAAATTGTGCAAGCATTCGAGGCTTGGGTACGTGCCAGTTCTCTACACTCAATGCTATGCATACATTTCCATCAGTACCAGAAGAGTATTGAAGTTTGATTCCCTTTCCTATCAAAGATAGAGAGGGGGAACATAAGAACAGCAGGTTCAGCGGCTTTGAGGGATGAACAAAAAAAAGAGAAAAAGAGAAAAGCCCAAAGAGAGAGAGAGAAAAGCAGATTGGACACTGTATCTGTGATGAGGAGATGGAAGAGACACAATCAGATTCACATCTCATAGTGTTGTAGTCAGTGGGGGCCACTTACACAGTCAATACAAATGGATAACACATGCCATAAAAGAAACCTTGCCTTTTTCCTCTGCTTACATGTACTCCAAGGCAAACAATAGCCCTAACTATTGCACTGAAAATCTATCTGACATACTCGGTTCTCATCTTTTCTTTACAAATGGCAACTATTAGTCACCAAAGAAGTTGAAGTGGCTCCTCAGACAATAAATGAGAAAAATAGGATGGTGGAAAAGAAACAGATGAGCATCAATGCACAAGTGTGCAAGAAAAAAGTAAACACAGTGAAAGACAGGCGGAGCTGATGAAAAAGAGGGGTGGAAAGATGAAGGGGCTTAGGGGGAAGTAAGAAAGTGCGGCAAAAGGCATTCAATAAACATGTCTCTATAGTAACCAAGATGTAATTTGCTTGGTGAGAAAAAGAGAAAGATGGAGATTCAGGGGGAGTGATGGAGAGAGGGGAATAGAAAAGCATTTACCATCACTGCTTGAGTCCAGAGCTGTAATTACGGAGCTGAGATGCAGCGAGAGAGGAGGAGGAATAGAGCAGAGGTACACACAAGGCAGGAGCCACTCACAATGTACTTTTACAAAAGAAAAAGGTGAGAATGAAAAATACACACAACTAAAGTGATGACCCCATAAAATTGGCACTGTTGCAAATAAGTGTAGTAGGCGTATGGAAGAAAGGCAGGGGAAAAAAGGTCCAGAAAGTACAAAATGACAAAGAAAAAGGAATAGGGAAAGTTGTGAAAAAAAGCTTATTTTCTTAGTGTGTGAGTTCATTTGTTCATGGAACAAACAGAGAAAAAAAAACATAATAATCCTGGCCGATCATTAAGCCAAATTCCTGATTAAATAGAGACAAGTAATAAAATTGCAGAGACCACGGACAGAAATGCAGGTATGTAAAGAGAAGAAGAAGAGTGAATGTGAAGTAGAGTGAAAATGAGGAGAGTGACAGGCAAAGACAACATATCATATGGGAAGCAGTAGTTTTTGGATGATGACTGATAGACAGGCCAAGATGTGCATGAAAAATGCAGGCATATGGCCGATCAAAATAGCAAGAGTCCAAAAACAGCAGGATTACAGAGAAGACAGAGAATGGGGCCAGTCCTGCTGTGTGTGTGTGTGTGTGTGTGTGTGTGTGTGTGTGTGTGTGTGTGTGTGTGTGTGTGTGTGTGTGTGTGTGTGTGTGTGTTTAAGTTAAAAGCAAGTCTATGTGTGTGTTTGTAGGGTAGTTGATTGCAGCTCTGGCGAGTGGCTTGGTGTCAGCCTGTGTATGTGGAGATAACAGGATTAAGAGGCTACTGACACTACTGTACAATAGCAATGGTGTGAGAAGACGGTGTGGTGGTGAGGAGAACAAGAGAGGAGTAACGGCAGGAAAAAAGAAAAAGGAAAAATATTCCCATCGAATTTGGAAAGTTCCTTTGGCATGTGACATTAAATAATAAGTAATAACATAGTACAAAATGCAGAAAATGAAAGATCATCCATACAAACGGGTGACAAACCTGAATAAATGAGCCACTGGCTCCATATAGGGCACAAGGGGTCAATGAACGGTTTGATAAATACAAACATTATATGAATCATGAGTTATGGCCTTTACAGTCACCAGATCTCAGCCTAATAGATTTTGGACTGACATGTTAGACAGCTGTCTCCACCACCATCATCAAATGAGGGTATATCTTTTGGAAGAATGGTCATTGGTTCATTGCTCTGGAGGCAAACACCTTATTAAGACACTTTGTTTGGGTCTTTTCTTCAGTTTGTTACCTTGTGTATATGCACATAGGAAATAACAGCTGACCATTTCAACAAAAACAGCCCTGAAAATATAAACATAAACTATTAAAAATGCCACATAACCCTAACCTAACACCTGGAGCAAAGAAATAATAAATCATTTCTAGCTTTCAACGTGTTATAGAAAACTGGAGAAAATCTAAACACTGGACTTCAAGGTGACATTCATGAATCATCTTTAGCTTGATTTGAGTTGGTAGTTGAGTCATGCAGTCTTATGGAAACACACAATTTTATGTCAAAGTTAGAACAGCTTTGGTTATTTCATTCTGTATTTGTGTTTGCTCTTCTTCTCACTAGCCTGAAATGGGAAGAGCTCAGATTAAAAAAATTTAATGTCATACTTGTGTGCGCCAGTCATGGTTTAGGAATACTTTGACAGTTTGCTTATGTTGTCAAGTCACTGTCAATCAAATCTGATCAAACAACACCCACTCAGTCCTGATTCAGCATGTGATCGTGTTAAACTCATAAATAAAACCTAACCTTAAACTGTAGAAATTCAATGCTATAGAGAAATAAGTATTTAAAAAGAGGTTTTCAGGAGGCTTTAAGTGCAAATAAGGTTCAAAGGAATCTTACAAGAACGAAGGGAGTAATTCCAGATGGAGGTTTCAACTCTATGGGATAACAGAAAATGTTTGCTGAGATAAACTCTGCCAGGAGATGGGGGGAAAAAACATATCTGACCAGTAATGAGACGATCAATGAAAGAGAAGATTAGGACCGATGATGGATAGAGATTGAAGAAAAAAGATGGGAAAGATTTTGGAAAGAGTGCTGATAATGATGAATTGCAGACACACAGGAGTTTGAGACAGAGAGAGGGTTTGAGGGTGAAGTGAAGTTGTAAAGTTAGTGCTAAAATTTCTATTTCTGCCTGTTTAGTTAAATTGACAACTGGTACATGCAAAATTCATCAGCTTTGCAATCTACATGGCTCTCAATTCAGTGCATTATAACTGCAAATTTCAATTGGTGCTCCCATGAGGTAAATGAGCCCACTTTACTCTCCAGTCTAATCTGAGTCAAGGGGGGAAAACTGGCCAATTTATATTCTGAGACAGAAGAGTTAGCTGCAGGGCCACTGAATACTTAACTGTTGCGTTCTGAAGACAATTCCAAATTGAAGGTTTGAATGTTTTTTCAGAGAAAGAGAGGAAGAATAAAATTAATTTTCACAAAGCATTGTTAACCTCTGGCACTCTTACAAAATTTGTTAGGAGTTGTCTGGTCTTATAGATCAATCACAATGAGGGAGAGAGAGAGAGAGAGACCCCCACAGAGTGAGTTACTCCTCTGTGTCCGCTACACATTTGCTGAGGGAGCGCTAGCTCACTAGGGACAAATTAGCCACAAAGGACCACCGAGGCATCATGGGAAATTAATGATCAGGACCTCCAGGAAGTGAGCTAATGAGTCCTAGTGCTACATGCACATGTACACTATGAACCACACATATACACAGGATAAAAGATAGAGAAAGCAAGAGAAGGAGGGGGGTCCTGCACGGAGGAAATAGCCAATTGTGCAGCACCAGCAGCTAATAACACAAAGCTATCAATGTAACTTTGTCTGGATGAGTGAGAGCGCATACACACACACACTCTTAAGAGAATCAGATAATTAGAGAGGACCACCAGTGGCTTTCACCCGTGGAGGCGTAGTAATTACTGTCACTACACCCTCCCCTGGGGTGGTTGACAACAACCAGAGAATTAATACTTATCAACACATGCACACACACACCTCATATAGCCAAGTGTAGCTGAACTAAATGTGGATCTTGCAGATGACAGTCAAGGGGGCCCGTGTGGCTCCCCACTGTTTGATTACCTTGTGTGTTGGGTACCTGGACGTACCGTTTTACTATGTCATGTAGCCCTATTTGGAGCTATAAGGCAGAAAGAAAGTTCAGGAGGGAATGAAGTAGGAAGTTTGCTGGTTGAATTCTGTGAACCAGCTGGTCACAGGTAGGGCCTTCTTCACTGCTGGACACTGGAGTATCTATCAGCAAACCCCCAGCTGCTAGAGGTCTGACAGGACTAAGTTGTGTGTTGGAGCCAACTGGATGACTCATGTTTAAATAATTCTAGGCCTATAGTTCTTATAAGTCACTATTCAGCTCCAGTGAGAACAGTGACAGACTGTCTTCCCTCACCAGTCGGCGCACCTCACAAGGATTTAACTTTGTACTGCAGTATCATACATGACCACACCCTTGTCGACTGATTGGCCCAAAGTTTCCCCGGCACCGCCCTCAGCTCTGCGGATCAGCCCTTCCAGCGCTCCGCAGCTTGTTGCTGCCAAACCAGCTGGCAGTTTCAACAAATTACTGTACACTGGAGACTTTGACCCGTAAACTCAGGTTTAGTCTCTCTTTTTTAGTCTATTGTTTTTTAGGAAAGAGGTCTCAGTCCAAAACCATCATACGTAGCCTACCATGGAGAGACTCTCAAGAACCTCTCACTGTGGAAGTTGACACCTTTCACTCTGAAGCGGGTGATTTACCTTTTTTAGCCTCTTTAAATCACTCTACCTTTACACATCATGCAAAAAACATTTGATGAAGCAGATGACGTAGACGTTTGAGTTTGTTGATGAGTTGGTGAAGCTGCTGGGGAGAGTTGTTCAACGATCTCCTCTGTCGGGTCTCCTCACCTGATTCGCACCCCACTCCCAGCTGGTGCCGAGCCTCACCGCGGCCCTAGCGGCGGACAGGATGGGCTCCCTGATGTGGACCCCGGGAGCTGTTCCTGCTTGGAAAGCCACGATTTTCCTCTTGAACATAATCTCAGCTGCTGTAGCCAAAAGACACGTCGTGTATTGGAATTCTACAAACACAAGGTGAGAAAACACTGTGTGCTTAATGATGTTCCTGTTCGGGACAACAGCGCTCGTCCTCACAGCCAAATTAAGCTTTAATGTTAAGAACAGAATTTGGTTCATTTCATCCTGCTTTTCTGAGAACAAACGTAGCTAGTCTGAACTTGGGCTGCAATGCTACAACGACTACAATAATTCTTACTAAGTGAGTCATAGTTTGTTTAAAGAATCTGTGCTATGCGGCAGATCACGTCCTTGTGTGTTCAATTGAAGAGGGTTACCTAAAGCCTGCACTAACCCAAAAGCTATCACACAGGTATTTTAGGTAAGTTAAAAGGCCTGAACTCTGGGGATTCAGTGGAGCCCTGGGCTCATTTAACGACACAGTGGCCTGATCTCACCTTCTTCCAGCAGCTAGTTATCTTTGTCATAATGACTATTCTCTAACCCTGGCTTTCACCTGTCCACTGACTTTTGGAGTTGGTGATTATGCTACTTATAGAATGGCAGAAGTAAGGGTTTCTTCTTAAGTGTTTGTTCTGAATAGTGTCCCAGATAGCATTTCTGAGTACACAAGTGTATATTAAAGTCTAAAGTGCTGCTCTGCACAGGCAAATATGCTGTTGGGTAATGGGGAGGTGTTTGTGAGTGTGTGTAATGGGTTGATTGGGGCCATTAGCAAGGCAGAGTCAGGCTCACCTGCTGATCCAGGTGTTTCAGTCTGGCTAATTTTAGGGTTGAGGTAGAAGACCTGCAGGACCAATAGGGCTACTGCCCAAAGTAACTCCCATTCTCTCACCCGCTTATTTAAACACTATTGCCCTCTGTAAGACCTGAATCCCCAAACACTATTTCTGATGAATGACCTTTTTACTGCCATTGGCAGCAGAGACCACTTTGTAAGTCACAGTTTTGTCTTGTATTTTACATTTGTGGATGCACAAAATGTGACAGAAATATGGCTCCTGGGGCTAACAAAGGGCCTCTTTTGTCAAGTCTGCAGGACTCATCTTGCACTGGAGTCAGCTGAGGTTATATCCAGTGTGTCCAGGCGGGTAAAAACCCAGTCCTGTAATTGGGGTCTAATAGAAATGTGGTGGGGAGGAACACTGTGAGGATTAGGAAGCACCTTCTTGTTCCCCAGAGAATCAGGGATGAATGGTCACAGCCTGTGGCAGGGCCTCACAGCCGGCTGCAACACGACACAATCACAATGCCATCAGCATCACGGCAGAGGGTAACCCACTGTGGCAGAGAATCACTCTCATCAGCAACACCACCCAATCACAAAGCTATCAGCGGTGCCGTGATGCTGTACCCGGTCCAGAATCCCCTGGGTTTACTGCTAGGACTCTCTTTCGTTCCTCCTCTCCTCTGCTCCCCTCTCCTCACTCTTCATTACCTCCCTTCTTACATCCCACTCTCCTTCTCATTTTTTTGTCTGCGCCCCCCCCCTCCTCCTTGCTCCTTTTATCTCTCACGACTCCCTCCTGCCCAGTGATGGATATTGGCGGTGTGATTAGTTGAGCTTCAGTCATTTTCCCATACCATATTTTCTATTAGCTGCCAGCCAGCCAGCCAGGTCGTCCTGAGACCTATAAATGTAGCCTGGCGAGGGGAAAGGAGCACAGGGACAGGAGAGCGGTGCTTTTGTTGGCTTGGTGCTGCACTGCGGGGTCCAGGACTCCACTCGATGCTAATGGTACAGAAGGCTAGATAGCTAATCTAGGCTAATTTCTGCTCTTCTATTAACAATGGATCAGATCACTATATATAATGTGAAAGGACACACGCACGGTGATAAACCCATGGAGAATTAACTCTGCTGGGACTGTAAATAGGCAACGGTTTGCTAACAATGCAACATTACAACCTAATATTATAGATTTAAATAGCATATCTTTTTTTTTTTTATTGGAGCACACTGGCTGAACGTTGTTGATTTGGCCTTTTTCCGTTGGTTCAACCTTCTTTGTAAATGTTGGCTATGTAGCAAAAAAGTGTTGAACTGTTGAATGTTGAACTCATACTAAGTCTCTGACAGCTAAAAGCCATAGACTTGTGTGGACCAGTTTATTCATGCCTCTCTGATACTGGAAAAACAGCTAAAAGGGCGAGGTGGCAAGCGTTACAGACATTACATTAAAGACTCATCTCATATATGTATAACATAACTGTAGCTCCTGAGCATAAAGGCTCCTCTTAATATGGATGACAGAAAACATTCTCTGGCCATCACCTTTCCTTCGACATCTAGATTTATGGTTTTAATGAAGCAGGGGCAGTGAAGTGGAGACTTGTTGCTCTGTTCTTCTCTGGCTAATATGGCTGTAACAAAGGCTCAGCGAAACATTTTAACTGGCACACATTTAGCACCCTCCTGATTGAAAAATGGAGCTCTGAAATGAAAGTGATAGACCGACTGCCGGGTCAGCGTTGAACATCGTGGAGTCAGATACCCTGGCCTCTTTCATTGTGGGGCTCAAGTGGGTAGATTGCCCTCTTTTATGATTTTATGAACAGAGTTTACGATCGTTCTCGATTTTTATTACAATGTTTCTCTCAGAGCGACAGTTCCTTATTAGAGGAGAAATTATTTTTTACTTCCTGGAGCAGTTAAAGGTAAGTAAAAAATATTATAACCAGTGTGCTCTAAGCTCTAGTTTGTGTGTGTGTGTGTGTGTGTGTGTGTGTGTGTGTGTGTGTGTGTGTGTACACTCTCCCCTGAGTCGGAAGCTAGTTTATTGGTATATTAAGCCCCCTCTTCTCTGCCATGTGTGCTTTAAAACCTGTTGGACCAAATACATTGACCAGCCTATTTGCTGATACAACAGTGCCTGCTTCTTGTGCTACATTCATCCTCATAAATTCACTCAGGATCTGTCACAAAGTTTGCTCAAAGCGCCAAAACTTTTAGAATTGAATTACCTTCTCCTTTTTTTTTTTTTGGAAGAGATGGCTTAAAAGAGGCTTTTACCATCTACATCTTGGCTGCTCACACAACTGTAACAAGAATAAATGTCACAGTCACCCAAACCTGAACCTGAAATAAGCTACTCCATTTCCTTGTCCTCTGACTTACCCTTGTTCTGCACCTTTACTGTTGCTTTCCCTGTTATCCAACATGGCAGGTGGCAAACTTGTGATCCAGAGGAGCAGTTCCTCTGGATCACAAGCTCACAGCTCAAACTTTAGACTTTTCTGTCCTGCAATATGGCGGATTAGCTGGGTGTTAATTGGAGATAAGTGCTTTACCATTTACATAGAGATACACTGCACAATAGGAATATTATAACCAATTTCTCCTACCTGTGTCCTCTCTTGCTCACACTTGAACAACACCAGACCATTCCAGACCGCTCCGAACTCTCCCTCTCTCTCTTTTTCTTCCTGTCTGTACCTCTCTCCCCTCTTTTGCTTCGGGCGAACTCCAAGCCAGTGAAGCGTGTTTAAACGGTGCGTGAGGAGATGAATATTTGTATTGGTTTTCTGTATCTTTATTGAAAGCAGCCCTCATAAGTCTTCCGTGTAATATCTGCTCTGTTTATGCATCATTTCCCTTTGTGTGCACTCATGAATGATCAAGTTTAAATACCAAAGTAAATCACATTCTGCATACCATACCTTCTCACACACACACACATACATCAGACACACATGCAGTATACAGTAAAGCAAAAGCTATGTAGTCTGTGGAGATGATTGCACTTCTAGACTGAGTTCTTTTTTAATTATTTCTTTACTGGCCGGTCTGTCTGTGTCTCTTCCTCCTCTGGTGTGTGTGTGTGTGTGTGTGTGTGTGTGTGTGCGCGTGCATGCGTGCGCGCATGCAAATGAATATATTTCTCGCACTGCCTGCTATCTCACCTCTTTGTGTCTGTCTCTGTACTAATCTCTGTCTTCCCCTGGTAAATGATTAACACGGAGAACCTGGCTGAACTATAATCAACAAACCCACGGTGAGGTAATTACCACTTTATTCCCTGCCCTGCTAACAAAGCAATCTCCCCCCCCACCCCCCACCCCCCTTTCTCCCTGCTTCTGTCTCTCTCCTCATCTGTCATCTAGCTGTATCAATGTCTCTCTCTACTTTTTCTGTGTCAGTGCCTATTGTTTCACTCGCTGCAGCGCTAGTGATCTGTGTAGATCGAGAGATGTGTTTTGTGAGTGTGATTGTGCACCTTATCTGTCTTTGTAAATGTGCTTTGTCTGTTTGTTTGTGGTATTGGGTGTGTTATTTGGAGGTAAACTGCGGAGGAGTTAACTGTGTGTACACTTGAGCTTCTTCATCTCTGTCGGAAAACAATGCGAGGCAGTGATTTTAGTGATTTGTATGCTTGTGAATTGACATTTGGTGCCATTGTTGTCAGTTGAAGTTCATTTCAGTGGAACAATAGCTTTTGTGTGTGTGTGTGTGTGTGTGTGTGTGTGTGTGTGTGTACACTTTTGGAGCTGACCTGCTGGTTTGCGTATAATTGAACTCTTTCCTTGAGAAGAGATGGAGTGTGATAAATACATTTTCAGTTCTGGAAAAACAAAACCCAGAAATGCACCAGCATACCCAGCCCTATTAAAACACTAAGAGTTTAGATTCACCTGTGATCTTGCACATGATTCATGTTTTTTGAGACTTCTGTACTGCTCACAGCAGGTAGTGAAAGTGGCTTTGGCTGGAAAAATCCTCAATCCTCAATTCCGGCCAGCGGTGTGCGGCTGTGGGAACATTTACCAACCGCTGTGCAGGCCTCTTGTCTAAATAGGTCATTGTTTTGTTTCCACTCGTTAGTTGATTTTAGGTGTGACTAAAGTGTTGGAGGGAAACGGTGTGTTATTGCCTTTGGATGCCTGGTTTTTCAAAGGTGGGGCATGCAGATAGAGTATTGCACAAGCATGTATTTTGCTCTAAAGTGTCACGTGGCCTCATTCTGTGCAGTATTTGAAGTGAATCTTTACAGAAATAGGCACAGGCCCCCTTTTTTATGTGTATATCTTGTGTGAAATCAGTAATCCTCCGTTTTGCTGTTTAGTGTTATATCCAAGAATGAAACCAACTTAAAAGTTGCACAACAAAAATGATCTTTGCTGGTGAATTGAAAGAAGAGATACAAACACACACACACATGAAGACTCAAGCACACTGTGTTGAAAATGAGGTTTGGGCACAGGCCTAGCGGTGAGGACATCTGTATTAAAATGGATCAGATAGTCACAGTGCAGCTTGGAGCCGTCGGAGCAGGCATGGCGTACAAGCATGAAAGGACGGCCGCTCTCTCCTCCTGGTCAGGATATTTAGTCAATCGATACCAATTTAACACCAAGATATTATCGCTGGCTTGTCGCATTATCGCTGGGCTGCATATGGACCCATCTCTTTCCCAATTTTCTTCCCTACGCTGCCCTGTTTCTCTGTGTACACACATACATCAATATTAGGTTGCATTAAGCTGTAATAAGTTGTATTGTATGAATGTCTCCAAGTGGGGTGGAACAGCTGTGGAATAAAATGAGGTTCAATGTTGCCTGCTTCTCGGTTGGCATAGCACAGCCTGGCTTTGGCACAAAATGGCTTCGGTGCCATATGTGCGTGTAGAGGGTGGTTATGGTGGTTAAGGGCTGTTGGTGAGCACTGAGCGGGAGCGCATCCATTCATTCATGGCACACAATGAGCTGGCATTGTTGTAGGTGTCAAGCCAACTGTGTATTTCTTTGACATACAAAACAGCAATTAAATTGTGGCGTGAGAATATAGAAACTCCAAATGTGGGAAACACCATCAACTTAAGCTTGACCAAAACAACACAATCTGCTTGTTGTTTAGCCAATATGTGCGTTTTAGAATTTCTCACACATACACACACATACACGTGCACTCAGAAACAGGCAGACACACACATTCTCAAGTACATATAACCTTGCACAATGCTCTTCCACTCAGCTCAGAAATCCTGCCAAGAGGCAACCTGGGAATTCCCTCAGACAGAAATTGAATTAGTATTGACCCAGGCAGAGCAAAAGGCTGTAGCAGAAACCTGGATTATTGTACCATACAAGGTCCTTTACTGCCATGAGGACACTGAGACATGTTTGCCATCATACTCCGAATCTTCAAAGGTGCTTAAGGAGTGTGTTGTCATAAATGATGTTCACCAGTACAGTTGTTGCTCCTGTTATCTCTGAGAACATGAGAGCAAATTCCATGATTTCGTTTGTGAATATCCAATATTATAATGATAACTTAACATTGAATATTTTACTCAACAAACCTGATGAAACACGATGAAGACTGATATGAGTGTGTGATGATTTACTTTTGTTTTGGTCACTCCGTGAGTCCTGTTAGCAGCCAGGGCAATCTTGTGAATGTTCTGCACAAATCAATTTTATTCATTTTATTTTATTTTATATAAATATTTTTTTGCATCTGACCCTTGTAGCACATCTTGTGCAGAAGTTATATAGCCATTCAGTTTGGTAGGTCACAAGCCACAAATTTGGAGACACAATGCTAAAGTCACTGTCCATGTAAGTGACATACTTTTTTGTTAAATATGCATATCTGTTAGCCTTAAATTATGTTTTATGATACTTTATCTAGACATGACAAGGAGACATTTAGATAAAAATACTTGAAGAGGTGTGTGTGTGTGTGTGTGTGTGTGTGTGTGTGTGTGTGTTTAGCTGGTGATACGCTTATATATTCATATATTATTTATTTATATATAATTCTGATAAGCACCTTCTCTTAGTTGTAAGAAAGAGAGCTTTAAGTCTCACTTTGTGTCAGAAATATCCCTAGTTCCTTAAAAAAAAAACAAAAAAAAAAAACAGCTAAGATCCTGTGCTTTGTGATATTCAGAGGAGATAGATCACATGACAAATGCTGCATAGATATTTTGAATCTGCTATATGATTTTTGGGAGACTTTTCCATGGCGAAACAAAAATATAAAAAAAAATATTATTTTGGCATTGCCTCCCAGAAGTATGGCAGCACAGCCTCCTTTGCAGCCTCCAGTGAAGTGAAACACACATGTTTCTTTTTGGGCTGGCATACCCCCCCCCCCACACACACACACCACCTATGAATATACACACTCCCTCTCTGCTTCCCTTTTCCCGTCAGCCCCGGGAGATTGTAAAAACATTAGACCTGCAGTGGAGGGATGGAGAATGCGTTAAGGAGAGGATGGTAGGGAAAGAGTCAACAGATTTCAACTCCCAAAACAGCTAGGGAAGGCCCCCAGGGATGGAGGGATGAGGAGAGAGGGAAGAAAGGATGTCAGCAGGTATTACTATCACTGTCATAACTAGGTGTGAGGAATAACCCCCCCCCCCGAAAGGGGGCATGTACACACGCGCACGCTATGGCGCTAACGCTAACGCAGGCTTGTATACAGGTGTGGTACAGACACACACATACCAATAGTACCATCGCCCTGCTTGCATACGCACTAGCATACGGCTGCTCGGACTCTGAGCAGAGCCCCAGTAGGAATCGCAACCCATTTAGAACAGGCAATGCTTTCTGGTTTGTGTCAGTGTGTGTGTGTTGACATAAGCATACTGTGTAGGCATGTTGTAAACTGCATAAAACTGGGTAAAAAAGGGACAAAATATGAATGGAATGTAGTATCATATGCTTATTCAAACATGCCTGCACTCAGATGTTTGAGGCTTACAGTAAGATGATGAGATATGGTTTTGGTAGAGTGTGTGTGTGTGTGCGCGCCAGCATATTTGGATGTGTTATTTTTGTCGCAATAACCAGTACCACATGTTTTTCGGGTGTGCAGTAATGCACAGCTTGATCCTTGTCTCCTGGTACTCTTGACTGCTATTTTTTCTCTCTGCTTCCTTGTTCTTTTTTCTGCCCTTCCTCTACTTTTCCAATCAAATCTTTTATTTATGAGTTTGAGGGAATGTGGACTTTTTTTCAGAATTGGTTCTTTCATCAACCTGCATTTGTGCAACTAGATGAGTTGGATCTGTTCACCCTATACTATACTTATCCACTCTTAATTGCAGTATGATGCATATGTTATTGCTGACATGTTAATATGCAGAGTACATTAATTACTGGACATACTGTACAAACCGTAAACCTCCCTTCCCCTGACGTTAAGTTGACTACACAATATATTTGTCAATCAATTTTTAAATAGTTTTTTTATTTTATGTAAACTGTAATTTTTTAATGAATTGCTCTCACTATCCAAAAGTATGTTTTGTTATATTCATCAGAAATGATCAGATGGTTGTAATTCACAGTCTAAAAGCAGCCTGAGAGAGCAGTGGTGGTATTTCTGTGCTGAATGGAAGAGGGGAAATAGCCCTGTCCCAAATCTCCATAGCTATGGCCTTGTAGCAGGAGAACTCATGAATCTCATTGCTCTCCCATTCAGCTGGAAATGGAGTTCTTGTACGCTTCTCAAAACACTGGAGCAGACGCTCCGTGTTTATGATTTTGGAATTAATCTATATGTTCTCCTAAAAAAATACACCAAGTGACAAATGACTGGTCATGAAAGTCAGAAAATTCCTTACTCATTTCAGTTTTTACATTTAAGAAGAATCCCTGATGGATTTCGTTTCAGAATGGAATATTGTTGTGAGCAGTATTGCATCATCAAAGGCGGATGCTTAACAAGTGGGTTTTGATGGTATTTGCTTACTTTGCAGCTGACTTACAGTGGATTACTTATTATTAAGAAAAAACACTCACCCACACTGTACCTCGTGTGTGTTAATCTTGTAATTTTGGGTCATTGTGGTTCATTACTTAAAGTAGCGACCAGTCATCTTTAATCCCAAATTAATCAGTTAATCCCCATCCAGTGTCAGGTCGTTGTTAGCACTGTGTGAGACTGCCGCCTGCACCTCTCCTGTTTACCCTCGCCACTTCCTTCCCCTATGCTCCTAAATCCAACCCCCCTCTTTCCCGCTTATTGTGTCTAAACCCTTCATCAGTGTTGTGGAACTTAAATGGCCTTTCTAAGAAATTCAGGGGCATCCGGCCTTGAGGCAGAGAATGGCATCCTGTTATATCTGCCCAAATGCTGAAAGCATGAATTTTAATTCACATGCGGTAAAGCAGTGGATAAGCTAATATACTTGAGTCGAATATACTGTTTTGAGTTTATAAATAAACACACATTCAGTAGCCTGTTATTTTCAATATTTTTTTTAGTCTCTTTTGATGCTATTAGAGATCAGTGTTAATGTCCTGCCTCTGGTATGAATATGTGTTCATGTGCGAGAGGGCGGGGCTAGTGGGTGGCTGTGCGTGACTAGAACAAGACAAAGCTGGCTGCCTTGAGGGGGAATAAGGGGCTACCTTCCATACCCCCGATGCACAGAGCGATATGAATCTTAACTGTTGTGACGGAGAAAGATGCAGAGAGAGAAGCATAGATCGGCTGCGAGGGTAGGGTGAGGGAAGGGGCCAGTTAGACTCCTGGGATTCCAAAGCAGTGACCGTGAAAGTGCTTAGATAAACAGAGAGAAAGACGAGGGAGTGGGGGGGTTGAAGAGGCAATGGAGGGAAGAGAGGATGAGAAGGTGTAGGCATGCTGACAGCGGAAGGAAATGAGGGCTGCGAAGATGGGGTGAAAGAAAGCAGATGGAAGTGAAACAGAGTATAGAAGTTTTAAAATAAGTTCACCACGAGTCAGAGGGACTGAAAGGGGCCAGCTTACTCTATTTACTCCTTAACTCTTGTGCCTCTCCAGTCCTTTTCTCTCTGTCTTCTCCGACCCTCTCCTTCCCTTTGTTTAAATAATTCAGGCCTGTTGGCTGTATTAGGGCAGGTTTCCTTGACATGTCTTAACTATATGTGTGTGTGTGTGTGTGTGTGTGTGTGTGTGTGTGTGTGTCTGACTGACTGAAGGACAACTGTAGCCCTCCAACTAGCCATTCCTCCGCTAACAACCACCAAATAATCAGACACAGAGGGAAAGCGAGAGAGAATGCACACCTGGGATGAATAGTCAATGATGCCTGTCCAGCATTGACCTTCTCATCATAGAGAGAGACAAAAACAGAGTACAAGAATGTGAATAAGAGTGTCTTCGGCATCAGAAGTGTGACCCACTTAGTAAATGATGGATTCTCAAAGCCAAGTCTGATTTATTGGCTGTGTATTTGCTTTGCGAGCGCCCTTTTCACTATTGTGAAGAGTGTATTTGAGTAAATGTGTGTGTCTCTCTGTGTGTGTTTTTAAGGGGTGTTGCTCGCATGTCCTCCTTAACCCACTTACACAGGTGGGCCTTGCTGAAAGACCTAAGACACAGATAAGTGTAGTTAAGTATAGTTAATATTATAGATGAGGGTGTACAGCGTATACGGTTACGGACTCTGTAAAAAAAAAAGAAGCGATAAGAACATAGAATAACTATGTAAGTGTTGTTATTAAAAACTGTTCATTATGTGATGTGAAAGACGACATCATCTCATGGAAAAAGGACTTTACTGAAACATTATATTTACAAATATTGCTAGAAAGATGGGGCATATTTGGTTGAATGCCAGTTTGCAACTTTTGTTGTCTATAAAAAAGGTCTGGCAATTGGAGTATGAGTTAAAAGCAACTGAAAGCTCCAGTTGTCAAATAATCTTTGTCCAACATTGTACAAAATTGTAATTTGAAGTGGAAACAAAAGCTCTTAAATTCATGACAACATAAAGATGCAGACAAAGACGGACAAGCTCAACTGAAAAGAGCACCAGAGATGACAAGTTGAAACTAAGCAACTTAGGGTTGCAACTAACAATTATTGTTTTATCTGAATAACATCCTCAATACCAAAGCTATTATGTGTAATAATATTATATAATTATAAGTTTTAGAAGCTGTAACCAGATCATTTCTGGCACAAAAAAAAAGATTTATTTTTCTGTTGACAAACTAATTGTTTCACCTTTAAACCAACAGGTATGTGATGTAGATGTATAAAGCAGGTTGACAAATACTTGTCCTTGTATTTTATTGCATTTTGAATATAATTTCCTAAATATTGCCCAGTTGCCCCTTGGCCATACATCACCCACCACATTGGCATGAACCCAATATGTTATTTATTCAGAGTTAACAGAATTTGTCTACACCCTCTCTTTAGCTAGACTTATCTGCTTTGGAACTGCATGCAAAGCAGAAGGCCCCAAACTGCAAAGTTAGTACATAAACATGAGAGAAATGATGTTGACACAGTGGATCAGCACAGCTGCCACTTTGTAGGAATACACTTTGATAGATTTCATAAATAGTGTGAATCATCGCTTTTTGTGCCCACCCATCATAGCTGTCACTGTCCTCGTCCGCCCGCCGTCCATCCTGTCTCTGAGCGGTGAGGTACTGTAGCTATATTCAGGTTTATGTATCTGAGTCTGGCACCTGTACAAATCAGCCCTGTATTTACACTGCAGCTCCATTTAGACTGCAGAAACATGGAGAGCACTCATTACTCTGAGGTTTAGGCTGTCCGACAGAGGGATGCAGGAAAAAAGACGAATGGAGCGAAGGATGGATGGGTGGGGCACTGACTTGGCTCCAATCCCAGTGCCGGATTGGTTGTTGTCCTGGCAACGGCACGTCTGACCTTATTTACCCCCATACACGCCCCTTGCCGTACGCGCGCTCCACTCTCACTCGTGCACATCTTTTTTGCCGCACACTTCTCCCCGTCACTCTTCTCAGTGTGGGATCTAAAACTCTTCGTCTTGTGCTCTTTTCTCCTCAAACTCCTCTTACTAGTGTGGCCACATTCACGCAGAGCAGGTGAGAGAGTCAAGTTGGGCTACTCTTTTCAGCTGCTGGTGGGCACAGTGAGGCAACATTTCGGCATGCAGTGTTTTGGTCAAACAGTGAAAATATAAACGACCCATAGACTGCAGGACTGTACTCGTGTCCATTTATGTTGTGGACAGTAATTTCATACCTCCTAGAAAAGTCAATGGAAAAGCTTATTTTAGCATCAGACTAGACCACACATGGAGAGCAGTGCCTATGCATGACAGAGCTCTGCCATAAAGGGGGATGATGGTTTCTGCAGACCTGCTGCCGTATCAAAATGGTTCCGATGGATTGGTTTCCATGCTGATGGGTCCTGTGGGCCTGGATCATGCAATTTTCCTCACCTCTTATGGTCGTAGCTGTACATCCTGTTGTGCTGCTGAGTCCCACAAAATGGACACACATACACACACAGAGGAGGACCTATGCCATAACAGGCAGAAAATAGGGTCTGTCTTTACCTGAGGCTAAGAATCCTTTTAGGGCCTGAAGCAGCAGGTGTGTGTGTTTATGTGTGTATATCTGAGTGTTTTATCTGTGTCTGTAAATTGAGAGGGAATGTGGGTCCATGAGGCTGCTGCTGATCCACGTAGTTTGAATGCCCTGTGCCTGGTGGTCATTCAATGGAGCCTGCAGGGCAAGAAAGGTGCAACCAATCACTTCATCTGGGTTATGCATTGCACAAACACCCATACAGCCATAGTCACCAGCACTTATGCACCAAATTCATATCGACATATGAAGCTTTGCAATGTGTGTGTGCACTCGTATTTGTATCATTCTATCCTTATAAGGACAGAAGCATTAGGTTTGTCAGATGGCGCAGAGATGGTAAGCCACCCAGATGCATATTAATACAATGTGTGTGCTCAGACCTTGCATGTAAGGAAAAACAACAGGCTTAAGTAGATGGAGACAGAAGAGGGGGAAAGGAAGGAAAAAAGTTCACATACCATCCACATTTGGCGATTAGGAGTCATAGAAAAGAAAGCAAAAAGTTTGATGTAGATGAGAGATACACTTCCTGCGGACCTTGAAGGAAGCACACACACTCACATAGGTATGCCAAACAGGAAAGAGAAGATAAGAGCCATAGCTTGTTCCCCTTAAGTCCCTCTTTCCTCTCTGTGAAGAGACGGCTGATCACCGTCATTGGACACAGTTTGATGACACTGAGAATCTAAAGAGGGAGGGAGAGAGTATTGTGGGTATGAGGTTGACGGGGATGATAAAGGGATTTTTCGGCCAGCTGGCCAGGCGGGGTGGTGGGGGGCCCCAGATGGTCAGAGGTGGGGGGTGAAGTCCTTGTTTGTGCGTGCTGAGGGGAATAAGCACCAGGTTAGACACAACATTGGTGTTTGGGCCCTGGACACGGCAGGGCTTTGTGTGGGCGTGGAGGGGGGCACAGCTAAAAGAGGGGAAGCGGGGCGTTGTCCTGATTCTGCTCCATTTTACATACAAGATTGAGTAGGAGTGGGGAACAACAAGGTTTGAGCCACGCAAATTCTTAGAAATGGTGCAGTATCAAGCAGATGAACTCTCTCTTTCCCTCTCATTCTCTGACTCAGGGGCGTAGCACTACAGTTGTATGATTCCCTTTCTTCTTCCCTCTGAAGATGGGGTAGCCTGTGGAGCAGGAGGTCACTGAAGTTTTGGAGACCTCAATAAAATAAGGTTCTCTTTCTTTAGTTCTGCATTGTTCCCTCTTTCCTCCTGGACTGTCTTTGGGCTCTTTTTGTCCCAAACTTCTCTCATGCTTTCCACCAATTATTCCCCATACTACACTGCTGTTTTTCCCATGAAAGGCTTCCAAAGGCTGGTTTATTCACCTGCCCAGCATAATTTTTTTTAAATTTCTAAACGAAACTGTTTGGTGTTGCCTTAAGTTTTTTTTTGTCTAACTCAAGAGACTTATTTGTACCATCAACTCCGGCCTCACAACTGACTGCAAACTGCAGTTTATGGAAGAGTTTATACTCTGGCAGAGCAGAGTTGTATAAAATGTCATGGTCCGACAAAGCTTACAGTATATGACTCCGCTTCTCCCTCCCCTTAAAGGTAAGCAGTGGCAAGGCAGTTTGCAGTATTTGTAAAGAAATTCACCAGAGATAACCTTAATATGAAAGCTCTGCACAGGTTTATGTCGCCTCAGCATGCAAATCCACTGATCACAGCTATTCATTTTCAATGAAGAGATTTTGGTCTGAATATTGGCTGTTAAAAAATGCTGGTGTGGCCGAGCCACTATGATGGCTTGTTGGATTAACCAAACAACTGTGACACCCAGAATACTAAGGCAATCGGTATGTCAAAGTTGATGTTGTTTTATTCATTGAGATTGATGACTCACTTGACAGCTACTCATCTGTCATCATGCGGTAAACCCCACCCTTCTGGTACATCAAAAAAAAACTTAAATAAGCAACACCATTTCAAGTCGTTCAAGATCCTCCCATACCACTAGAAGTGTTGCTGTAGCACCCACCATAGAGGCTGAAACAGTCTCATGCTATGCCCGCCAAGGCACAGTGACCACAGCGCGCTGTGCCCAGTCAGCATAGTGACCAGAGTTAGCGATCACCCTGCAGTGAATGACCACGGAAGAACTGAGACTCCACCAAGCATTTCGGACTACAAGGAACTGACACACTTTTACTGTGGGCTGGTTAGTGTACCATCACATGCATGAAAGTGTTTATTGAGACTACCATATCTACAGTATACATTTTCTGAATTCATTTGGGATGCATAGTACAGTGTAAGCATGTTATTAACATTTTCATTGTAGTAGAATATTCTTACCCCCTATGTTTACATGCAGTACTTGCGTTAAGTGCCCAAGTGTATTCAGTATGCATAGTATGCAACTGCTGTGCGTGATCGAGTATCTGTTCTGTATTCCTGAAGCCGTGTTGTGGGATTGTTGCTTCTTTAATTATTCTCTCATATTAAAGGATCAAAGGTCTCTGCCACAATCAACCTCCTGCATTTCATTATAAATGCGCGCACACACACTCATTCACACACATATATATATTCTTGTGCACACACATTAACGTGGACACACATTGGGAGGACTTCAGTTATGTTCAATTTTTGAATTTGGAATGTGATTTCCCGTAATTATAAAAAGGATAAATGTTAGCCTTTTCAAGTTTTCTCACTGAAGAACCCAGCATGTTATTTTTGATTCAGCTCCTCTGTGGGATTTTTCTTTATCAACCAAGAGCTTGCACCAGTCCTCAGAAGGGTGTCACTGAACACCCTCTGGCATGAGGGATAGAGCATGTTTTATTCTGGTGAAGTGCTTTCATGTCTTTGTGGCTTGTGTGTGTATGCCTGGCGTGTGTGAACATGTGTTTGTGTGTGTGGATTCATGCCCACATGTGCTTAAATGGACATGAGTGTGTGTTCTCTTCTGTGTCTTTGCCCTCTCCCCTCTGCTCCAGCATGGGGCCAAAACAATCCTCTTGTGCACTTCCAGGAGATTCTCCTGCTGATAGGTTGCTCCAGCACTCTGTTCTTTGACACCCACAGCTCCCATGATGCCCCAGTGCTGTCACCACTCTGCTGCATGGTGGCTGGCAGGAGGGGAGAATGCTGAGTGTAATTAGGGCGTACCCAAGCCTACCAGGGCCTCAGAGAGGGAAAGGGAGGAAGGAAGGGAAGAGGATAGAAAGAGGGCTGACAGTTTGACATCAGTAGAGCACACCATCTCTGTAATTGCTGGCGTGCATATGGCGTAGGCCGAGGTTGGAGGGAGGAAGAAGGGGGATAATGTAGGATAGAGAGGAGTCAGAAATAGGAGGGAGAATACGGGGAGATGCAGCCTCTGAAGCAATAGATTGGGGATGAGTGCATGTCATCCAAAGTTGGGAGAGATGAGGGAGGGGACTGAGGAGAGGAAAGGGGTGGGGAGGATTGCAAATTTGGGGGTGGGCAGCGTGAAAACAGAACCTTAGCAGTGCAGAGGAAGCTTGAGGTGAATGACATGTAAAGCAGGGGGTGCAGCATGTTGACACAGCACAAGTCTATTATTACATACACATGCCCATACACACACACACACAACTGCGTACACACTTCCACAGCTGGTGTACCTAAGTAAACATTTCATCCTCAGAGAAGCCTCAAAAAGCCCCACAGGTAGCACGAAGGGGGGGGGGTCTACACTAGCTTATGTGCTTTTGTGTTCTCTTAACCAGACAATTGAGTGCCTTTGTTCGGCTGTAATTAGCACACACAGGTAATAGAGCTATCAGACGTGGCCACACACATTCACAGAAGGGGTATTGATCAGGGGAGTGTGTGTGTGTCCTGAGCGAGGGATCCTGATCGATTGTGTCCTGTCCCGTTGATAGATTGCCAATTCTGTGGGCTAGCCGTTGAACAGGAAGCAACTTTGGTGAGACCAGCCTCCGGAGTCTCACCTGCATCCCCACGACACACACACTTTTCCTGCTTTTCTGCTCTATTATCTCACTCAGAAATACACCATTCCACCCTGCATTCAGGTTCAAAGTGAACAGCACATGGATTTCTATTTCAGTTTTATAGTCGGGCCATATGGCTCCCTCCTCTCTGATCGTCTCTTGTCATTTCTCCCCTCATTGCTCTATCCATCTTTGGTACCCTCTGCAGATTTGCTGTACCATCTCAGTCTCCTGCTTCCTGTCCATGCCTATGTGCTTCATTTCAGTTTTTTGTCACTTCTGTCTCTTCCTCTCTGCACGTTTATTCTTCCTCTCTTTTATTTTTTTGGTCTCTTCTCTGTCCGCCTACTTAACTTGAGACTACTCCGCTGTCCACCACCATCCTCCCCTCCCCATTCCACGCACTCCTTGCCTCCTATGTTCCCCTTCACCGACTCCCAGCACTCCCTTCCTCTCTCCTCCGCTCTGTCACCCCTCTATAAAGACTCCCACTGATGGACCTGAACCTTCTGCCCAAGCCACATTCTGCCCCTTATTCTTTTCTCCTGCACTCCATGCGAAGAGGAGACCAATTAAAGTCCGTCTCCTTTCTTTCTTCCACTCCGTTGTTCTCCTCTCTGTGTGTCTGCACTCAGACTCTCTGGGGTCACTAATTAAAACACTTTACTTTCTTTTATCTTTACTCCACTTTTTTTCAGCTGTTCACCAAACTTTCCTCTTCTTTTGCTATTCTTATTCATTTTTTTTGTTCCATCTCTCTGCTATAACCTGCCTCAACAGCTCTCTTTTCATCAGTCTCTTTCTGTCTTCCTTTGGCCCCTGTCTCATGTCACTCCATCACTCACATCGCTTCCATCCGTTTGTCATTCTTTTCTTTCCTCATTTATTGTCTCCTACTTTGTCTTTTCATGCTGTTATGATTCATATAAAGTCTTGTGATTTCTCCTTACTTTGTCCCACATCTACTTCACTGAATCTCTCTCCCGTCTTTCTCCATATTAGTTTGTACACGGGTAACTCTTTATGCTGTAGCTGACAGGAAGTCAGAATCTGTGGTCTAAAGAAGCATGCATTATGCAGCTCTTCTGTTCTAATGATGCTGTCTTGTCCAGAGTTGTTGTTATGCCTAAAGCCAGTCAACCTTGACACAAGACTTAGTTGTGCATGCGCACGCACGTCCGCATAAGTTTGTGCACGTCTGTGTATATCTTTGGTGTGTAGTGGGAGAGAGGAAAGCAGAAGGAGTCAAGTTTATCTTACACTGAACACCCTCAGTGGTCTTCATTAGCATCTGTGGAATTCTTCCCTCTATCTGACACTCAGCAGAGCTCCCTTGGTGGTATAGAAGTAAAATAGAGTTGTATCATTGTGATGTATCAAATTCTTTAAGACCTGTGCAACTTTGCTTTCTTATTTATTTGGATCCCCATTAGCAACTACCAAGGTAGCAACTACTCTTCCTGGGGTCCATGCTTTATCACCCTCTGTAATCATTGTGTTATATTGATGAACTATCCATCTGCTGTAACTATCCACATTCCTCCAGGCACAAAGCAATTATGGAATACCTGTCATCTGTCTTTTTCTCTCTCTATGTGCTTAATCACCACCTCTCTTTCCCCTTCAGTCAGTTATCAATCTGTGTAATCATTACATGAAATATTAATGTCGTTGTTCTTTCTTCCAGGTTAACAGCAGGAGATCTGTCCGTCCAGGTGAATCTTAATGACTACCTGGACATTTACTGCCCACACTACCCCAACAAGGAGACCCTGGGCCCCGGGCAGCCAGAGACGCTGGCCCTATACTTGGTGGGAGAGGCCTCTTTCCGTGGCTGTGTGGAGACCAAAGGGTCCATCAAGAGGTGGGAGTGTAACACCCCCTATGCTCCGTTTGGACCAGTGCGCTTCTCTGAAAAGATCCAAAGGTTCACCCCCTTCTCACTGGGGTTTGAGTTTCTGCCAGGGCGCCACTACTACTACAGCTGTGAGTAGAGTGTGTGTGTGTGTGTGTGTGTGTGTGTGTGTGTGTGGTGGTGGGGAGAGAGAGGACTATTTGAAGGAATCAATAAATTGCATATCGCATATCAATAAAAGCGAAAACTGTCCTTCACAATTTCCTAAAGCCAATGATGACACCTTCAAATTGCTCATTTTGTCCAACTGAGGTCAAATACACAAAGTTTTGCATTTTACTGTCACATAAGATAATAAAAAGCATCATATCCATACAATCAAGAGGCTGGAACTAGGTGAGTATTTAAGTATCACATTAAATATTTTAATTTTATTTATTTATATGAAAACTGCTAAAAGTGTGTAACATCCTATCCTTAGGGAATCCTAACCCTAGGAGTTAAACTGTAAAGGCTAAGATAATCTGCTCCATCAGGACCTATTAATAATAATCATTATTAATTGATTATCCAAGTAGTTGCAAACTTTGACTTTAAGCTAATTGTCTAAGTCTAGAGAGTCTGTCTAAAGTTCTATTGTCGACTTTAAAAAAGTATTAATGTTCATTGGAGATTGAACATGGCTATAAGAGTATGTGTTTTTAATATGCAAAGTGCATTATCCTTTATCTTTTTGTCAGAAATGTATATTTTAGTGAAGCAATGAATATTAGCTTCAGGCTCCATACACTGGAAGCCATGTTAAACAGCCCACAAAGAGAAAATATGTAAATATTTCAGTTCATCCGACATGTGCATAGACATCTGTGTTGGAGGATCTGTGTGGTGGCCAGGCAGCCCTACATTTGTAAGGGATGAAAAGGTTGAGAAGAGCTTTAGCCAATGTGTTTTTTATGATGCTTTGAGTGTTGGTGAACTGCCGCATGAAGCATTAATATTTTACAAAAATGCACACTGAATGACATTAATTTGATGTTATCTTAGACTTGTAGGCTGTTACACAATTTTAGTTTCCCTATTACACTCTCCTGTGCTTCTCTCCCCTCACTCATTTATTTCAAACCACTGGAGGGAGAAAAGGAGGGGAGAGAGACAGAAGATGGCTTAGTGGCTGTAAAATCAGTTGAGTCTTTTTTTCCCTCACTTTTTACAACTTGGTGTCAGTCCAACCAAGAGGGGGAGGACATGAAACAAGGCAGAGAATGAAAGAGTCAAGTGAATGCATGGTATGGAAGGGTGACAACAAAGAGACAGAGGGACCGCAAAGTGTAGGAGGAAGAAATGGAGATCAATACGGGACGACAGTGGAGGGGGGGGGGGGTGCAGACAGAGAAGCAGACAGAGGTAGAGAAGCGTGGAGGAGTGACAGAGAGAGAGAAAGAGAAAAGATGGACACAGTCTGACAGTACACGGGGGGGGGGGGGGGACGTGAGTGGCTGGATGAGAGGAATCCACTCTGGAGAAAGAAAAGGGAGTGCAACAAAAGCGACGGAGAAAAGGGATGGATGAGACGAAGGGAAAGAAAGAATCTTTACATAAATTACTGTTGCAGTCCAAGGGACAATGGAGCATTGTGAGGGCATGACAGAGTGGTTCCACACACGCTAACACACACATGTATATATGTGCACACACACTGGGCACTATTGTGGTTCAGGCCAGTTCAGAGAAAAGCAAAGCAACAATGTTGGCCCCCCCTCACACCCACCCCCCTGGTTGGGCCACGTCGGGCTCAGAGCGATTGTGTGTGTTTTGTCCACATCAAAGATAAGGCGTAAAGTTGGTCCAAATGTCTGGCTCTGGGGTTTGTGCGCTGAATGGGTCCGCAGCACTGGAGGCAGTATAATGGCATTAGCCCGGGAGAGCAGTACAATAGTATTAGAAACACTAATGGCATTAGTTGGCTCAGTCTGAGCTGGATTCAGCTCCCCTCCACAGCTCCCACAGACTATGACACTGACCATCCCACTGTCTGTGGGTCTCCCGGCCATCTGACCAACACCCACTGGTTCTCCACGCCTTGATCCCCACAAACAGGAAACACCTTGACATCCTCTGATAGTCAGCGGCCCCTAACATGGAAACATTTGAGGGGATAGTAAGGTTGGCACAAAGAGCCCAATGCACTGCCACCTAGCAAAACAGAAGCAAATCAATCAATTTCTAAATCTGACATGATCTTGTCAAAGTGACAAAAGTGTTTTTTTGTGTGTTCTGTCTGTTTAACTCTCAGCCACCAATAGATAGTGTCTTATGACATAGCCCCATGGTTATTCTGTATCTTATCAGCTGAAATTATAGATAGAAAGTGAGACAAACTGCAATCATATACTCGGCTTGTGTGGTGGGTCCCTGTTGAGGTAGCAGCTGTTTGTGAATAATTCAAATAAAAAGCCATTTAACTGCACTTTCCAGGCAGGTTTGTTTTGTAAAAGCAATGCTAAACTGACAAACAATACAGTTTGCCCGATTTCCCATGTGAGCCATGATCAGTATTAATATCTGAGCAGTTGCGTTCTTTTATGGTCACATTCTCAATAGTAGATTTTATTGTTGCTATTTAGTTGCACAGATAAGTGTGAAGGAATCATGGATTGCGTATGGTATTATCATGGTAGAAACAGGAAAACAACAGTGCTGGGGTTTTTTTTTAGGTTTTCTTGCCATAAGAATTCTTAAAAAGTACCAAGAGAGTTCTCAAAGATTCGACTTGATGGAAAGATTTCATTCAGCATGAGCATATAGCTGAATGAATGTCATTTTGAATACGAACAATTTTTCAGGGTTTAATAGATAGATAATAAATCTCCCCCCCCCTCCCTCCTTCCTTCTTCTTTCTAGCTCTACCCTCAGATGAAGGCCCTCCTCTGCCATGTATGAAGTTGCGTGTCACCGTGTGCTGTGAGCCCAGTGAGTACACTTCCTTTCATCTCTTTCATGTTTCCCCTTTGTACACCATGAGACTCCCCTCTCTGCCTGTCTCATCTCTACTATCAGGGCTGTATTGGGTGATGTTTAGGCTGCTACTCACCCCCACTACTATCCCCCTGTTTCTTGCTCTCTTTTTGAATATATCTGATGCTTAAATTCCCCACTTTTATCAATGAAAATAAACATATCTTTGTCCCTCACAATCTTGCATTATCTTGAACCTTGTAAAATGAGACTATTCCTTTTATGAAATGACACAAACTCCATTCTCCACTCCACGTCGGCTATAAACCTAATTGGATTGCGGGTTTTTTAAGCATTAGTTCCTTCTTACTTACATCACTCTTCTTCCCTTTTTTATCTCCTTGTCTCGCTCATTCTCCCGCTCTCTATCTCTCTGTCCCAGTGTGAAATTCCCAGAGTTGATCTAATCCAGAGCGCGCCTGGAGTAATGTTAGTCTTCCGGTCCAGTGAGCTGCCTATTCCGGTTGGGAATGTTGCCCAGGCACTGTGGGAAACCCTGTATAGTTTTGTGTGTGTGTGTGTGTGAGAGCACTTCTCAGATGACCATTTTGCTGTGTTTTTGTGCGTTCCTGCATGCATCTATGGGCCTTTGCTTGTGCTTTCTGCCGGTTTAATTTGAAAAGTGCACGCGCCCTGATATGCGTGTCTGAGACGTCTGTCCCAGTTCCCATCCCAGTGCTATCTGCAGTGGGCTTGTCGTGCCGTCCCAGGCTGAACTAACACACACTTTGTGCAGGAAAACTGGTCACAACTTTGTGTGTGTGAGACCCAGTTGCTAAATTCCTACATGTTGTCTACCGAGTACCTCCCAACCATGCCGCCTTGATTAAATTCGTGTCAGGTTGGTGTGAAGGAAAAAAATATATTTAAAAAAACAGAATAAAAAGAGACCCGTCTGCCTCGAATGAATTCTTAAATGCCATCAATGTTCTGGCGTGAGACGGGAGTAATTTGCCGCATTATTACCGGAGTGAAGGCTGATGACTTTTTTAAATATGTTAATTATCCTGCTGTCATTAATTAAAAATAACACAGATAGTTGTTCAGTGAGAAAATGCTAATTTAGTCTTGACCTTCTGACAGTGTTCCCTGATCAGCCTATCTGAGCCAGAAATAATCAAAATATTTGAAATCACCTGGATTATGCAGGCTGGGAGACACTCGCACACACACACTTGACTTTACTGTTAAAGCCCTTTATTGTACTCCACATTAGAAAGACTCCTACCTACAAAGATGCACATACTTCCATCTACTGTCTCCTTTTCTCATTTACTTTTTCACTCCCTCTCATCCTGTTCCTTTGCCAAAACTAATCCTGACTAAATTTCAGGATCTCCCTCTCCTTGTCTTTAACCCCCCCACCCCCACCCTCCCACTTTTTCTTTCTAGTCTTCTGTCATTCCTGAAGTGGCACTAATCCTCCCCTTCTCTCTGTCTCCTCAGCTCTCTCCTCCATTCCTCATTTTTTATGATCTTTCGCTACTGAAGCAAAACTAATCTAGGCACCATCCATGGCAGTCTCTTACACTTTCTACCTCCCTCCCCCTTGACTCCATCCCACCTCCTCCACCTTCCCTGTGTCTTCTCTATCTCTTTGTTGCATCTCCATATCTACAGTACAGCTATTCGCCGACTCACCCTCGCCCTGTTTCTCTGCTCCGCTCCATCTTTGTCGTGCGCATGCTGTGCGGCGAGTGCGTTGGGATGAGAATACATGGGGCCAGAGAGAGAGAAGAGCCAATGAGATGGATGAGAGAGGAGATGAAGGAGAGTTGGAGGGTTCTCTCTCTTTGGCTGTCCATTAGTGGCGGTTTACCACAGCTGTTGTTGTGTTGTTCCCTGTGGTAACACCTCACATACTCTCTGGTTCCTTCCTGCTCAGGTTGCCTTTTATCTGACAGGTAGCATGGCAGCAGGGCACACGGTGCCTGTGTACTCTGTGTGAGTGTGTGTGTGTGTGTGTGGCCCTCGGTGACGGCAACCTCTTGTCCTTCAGCTACATCTCGTCTCTCGTCCAAACTTCAAACCGTGCACGTTCTTCTCTCCCCAAACTTTTTTTCCCCTAGAAAGCAGCCTGTGTGATTAAAAGGTAGTTCCATGTGGGGATGCCCTGTTGTGGGTGTTTGAATTAATTATCAGCACGCACGCACGCACACACACACACACACATACCTGCCTCACACTGGTCTGAAGGACAGAGTGGTGACAGTGAGAGGGTCCATCAGGTACCCTGTCATTGCTCCAAGGTCAGCTACCACTCGCCAGTCCCTCGGTCTCCCCTCCAGTGTGTGAATGTGTGTGTTTATTGCCTTAATTTAACCGAAGAACACAGGCAAACTAGGCAGGACAGATTCAGTGAAGCAGGAAGCTCCTAATAACAGCCTCTGTGTGTGTGTGTGTGTGTGTTTGATGTTACTTGTTTCCCCATCCTGGTTGTTGCTTTGGAGCACTGTGAAGCATGTTGTGGTTTTTTAGGTTTTGGTGATGTTTTTTCGGCATAGCAATGTGATTTTTATTTCAACACAATGCTGTCACACATCACACCAGAGATAGATTTGCTGGAAGGTGCTTGAGCTTGTGTTGCGTCAGAAAACAAAGCTCTGAATCGGCATTATCAGACTGGTGTCATGAAATCTCCAGCACCCTGCAGCCATCTCTTGCATCTTTCACCGGCTCGCTTCGCCTCTCACTCCATACTTACCTTTTTTTTTGCTGCAACTTCTTCCTAAAACTCCTCCTGTTGTATTTATCTCTCTTGTTCTCCTTGTCGCTCTGCCTCTCCGCCTTTCTCTTTTTCGGCCGCCCTACTGTGAGAAACCATTATAGACCAACTTCTCTCTCTCTCTAATTGATTCCTTTTCTCTCTCCGTCTCTCCTCCTTTTTTTTTTTCTGTCGTTCTCCCGCTGCGAGCAGTCCATTGCATTCATTTCAGTTTACAGAGCTTCACCATTTTCCCCAGTTTCTTTCTGTTTTTTTCCTATTTTTTTATTTTTTTTTAAATTTCTTACATCGCTGCTCTCCTTTACCCCCTCCACTCTCTCCCAAATACCTTTGTACCCTCTGAACTCAATACACACAAGGACCAAACTGGAACACAGGCATACACACACACACACACCGCTTGCCCAACCGAGGTCTCTCAGATCCCGAAGTCGACACTGAAAGATTTTACTTTAACCGCTTTTGACGATTTATGTTTTACGTTAGCTTTTTTTTCCTCCTTTCGCAATTTTGGTTAAATTCTTCACTTTTAATAAATAGCAAACATTCAGGGTTGGTTAGCATTAGCTCCTGCATGTGTAAAATGGCGGCACGAGAGAAGAGGTGGGATGGTGGAACAGTGTCTGTCTCTGCAGTGCCGACTGGAGACACACACACTGGCGCGCGCGCGCACACACACACACACACACACACACACACACACTTAGCCATAGTTGTGCATGTACAGTTACACATACTGCATGTTTCTGACTGCAGTGCAGTGATGACACTGTTCTTGCAGTCACACCACCGTGGACGCCATTTTGTGCATTTTGCATGACCAAAATTATGATATTGACTCAAACTAGAGTCCTCAGTGTTCAGTTTTTGCACCGATGATGTGATTAAAGCCGGATCAAAACACGCATATCACACACAGCCGGGTAAACACAAGGCATTTCAGATGAGAACATTTTAGTTTCGAAGTTCGGCGTGGCGTTACACATGCACGCTAATTCACGCTGTTGAGTAAAGTGTTTTTCCTCTACCAAAGTAAATTAGAAGTCTGATTGAAAAGACATTTGCAATTGTCATAAGGAATTTTTTTAAACTACATTTGCTGCATCCAAAATGTCGACAATAAAAAAAAAAAAAATGTCAAGAAGAAGTTAGTTATATAACCATTTTTGGGGGTTTGTTTATAAATCATTTTTATAAGTTTTGTTAATTGATTTAAAAGTATTTTAAATTTTATTATTGATAAAATTATACACATCCTTTTTATGCTTCTGTTTAATCAACACAATTTAAACTTGGAAGGACAGCAAATTAATAAATATTTTGTCATTAAATTACATTAAATCATGATTGGGAGCAGAAATGCAACATTGAAATATAGAACAAAGATGACCGCAGCATGTATTTTTGTTATTTTTTGTGCAGGGAAGGCTCTACTATTTAAAGCACTAAATGTTTGAGTATTAAGCCTTTCTGTTTGCTTTGATTTTTCCTACATATACAGTCACAATCATAGCCACATAGACATACAAAATGCACACACACCAGCTTAGTAAGAGGCCCAGACCCAGCATGCTATTTAATGCTTCGTTAACCCCTATATCTTCGTTAGTTGTACAGAACCTGGGAGTAATTTAGTGGCTCATGTCTGTCAGAGCGACATGTTGCTGCAGAGACCTGTAGGTACAAGATGGATATTACAGACAAAACAGTGTTTCTCTGCTAATCCCTCATTTGATAAATCCTTTTCCCTCAGTGTGACTCTACACAGATGAGCTCCCATTTCCTGTCTCATAATTTTAGTCAATCGCTGTGGGATGTGGATAGGCTGAAGTTTTCCCGAAAACACAGCATCTTTGTGTGTGTGTTTGTGCATGCTTGTGTTTGTGTGTGTCTTTGGGGTTGCTATGTCAGAGGTGGGTTCAAGGCCGTATATCGATTCAATAACAGCTGCAATTGTGCAGCCTCATCCTTGTTTCCTGACCCTTCTGTCCTCCCTCACTGATGTTACACTGCTGTAGCTTTTTCTGAGGGGTTTTAACCGTTTCCACGTTTTAGTCTCACCACCTGTATTTTTTTGTCCTTTTCCTTCCTCTTCACCAGCTCTCCCACCCCTCCCTATCCCTCCATCCTACCATCCCACCATCCCTCCATCTTTCCCTCCATTATTTCCTCTTAGTCCGCCCCCTGCGGAGAAAGTGACGCCCAGACACAAACAACCCCCATCCCGTCTCTTTCTCTCCCTCCCTTTTCTCTCTGTCTGACCTTGTTTCAATCTTTCGAACCTTCTTTTTTTTTTTCACCGTACTTTCTCACTCTGGTCTCTGCCGCTCCTTCTTTCATCTTCTGTCCACTTCTTGGTTTCGCTCTGTCATTTAGAATTTTCTTGTGTTTTTTTCCCCCTTCTTTTTCATGTCCTGCATCCTCTCTGTGTAATCTCGATCATTCTTACCCCTCCTAATTTACATAACACTATCTTTTCCTGTTGCCATGCTTCTCAAGCTCTTTTTTATCCGACCTTTAAGAGAATTTGCATAGGGGACATATTTAGGGTTGCACAGCCAGTCAGTACTCATTTTTCATGGCGTTAGGCTTTGAGTAATGGTAAATACCTTCCCCTGGTCATTTGTCTGTTTCTTGCTTCTTTTGTTCCACAAAGCAGTAGCTTTATTGAGAAAGTTAAGAATGCAAAAATGACTCATCAGCAAATTGTTTCTTTGCCTCGACTTTATCTAAACTTTATCTTCTCCTCCCCTCTCTCTCTCTTTACAGCATCAGAGGGTTCAAAACAAATACAAGGTGAGATGCAACATTTAAATCCCAATTTCTTCTTAAACTTAGGCATACGCTTAGGCTTATAGGCCTATGTGTCTGTATGGTTATGTATGTACAATGGCTTAATGTCACATTTCCATGTCTTTTTGTCTGACTGTCTCTCTCTAGTTCAAATGTGGTTTATTTGCATGAATCAGTTATAGCTGTAGCAAGAATACGCTGTATGAAAACATGAAAATGAGAACATAGATTACACAAATAGATTAGTCAGGAATAGAAATTAGTCAAATTATACACTACAGGGCCAAAAGTGTGTCGACCCAGAACATTACACCTATATGTGATAGTTCCCCAAACTCTTAGTACTGGAGTAAGGAGGCACACCATTGTCTATAATATCATTATACGCTATAATATTAAGATTTTCCTGAATTGGAATTAAGGCACTGACCCCAATCTGTGGAAATTTGGTCCAGACTAAAAGTAACAATTGTCCTTATTATTTTGGCTATACAGTGTATTTCATCCATAATATTTAATTATTAAAGTTTTCATCTCTCTCACTTTCAGAAACTCGAAGTAGTGTTTGCTCACTGAGGACAGCTTTACCTCCACTCCTCCTAACCCTCCTCCTCCTCCTGCTGACTACCTGACTTCCTCCTCTGTCCTCTCCGCTGACCTCTCACCCGCTCAGTCGGATCAGGGGATATTCCTCTGACATTCACATACACAATGCAATCTACACTCAGACAGTGAATGACACAATACAATCTATGCTAAGCTATTGCGTATGACACACATTATTACCTTGTGGCTATTTACTTGTGAAATTTCAGAAGGAATCGGGTGTCTTCCCCAGAATGGGGCCACAGTGACTCAGGGACTGACACACCGAATCATAGTGTCTCATTACTTGTTATTTTCTTCTCCCACCTGTTGTGTAAGTAGTAGCACAGAATATTACATATAGAGCTAGACCTAGTCATAAGACTCATATCCCACTCTGATGCCAGAGGAACAATGAGTCTGTCAGGACAAAGTTTTCTCTCTCTTTCTCATCTCTGTTTCTCATTCTGTTTCTTGTTTTCTACATGATGTGTTGCATTGACTTATTTTGAGAACCTGCCTCCAGTTAAAAAGTGGCCAAATAAACACATACTACTGTGCTAAGTGGCTCGTGTTGGATGTCAGTCAGTTAGCTGGTGACTTTTCTTTTCTTTAAATAGGCAGAAATAAATTAATTGGCGATTTTTATCCTTGCCATATTAAGATAAATGCGTTAAACTTTTAATGACATTTTGAAAATAAAGGCATTTTAGGAGGAAATATGGACTGTTCTGGAATAGCCAGGCAGGGCTGCTGCGCCCCCTACTGGGATTAAACTGGGTTAACTGGAATTTGACTGGGTTGGCCATGAACTCAGAAGGTGGACACTAGATTCTGGTGGTGTATGATGATAATGGGACCTGGGACAGATTTTGTCTCTTGATTGGACCCCATGTTGTTCTGCCTTCCCGCCCCTCTCCCTACTTGAGAATAAAGTACAGAACAGATGGATTTATGGGTAAACAGAGAGCATCAGTTCGTATCGCTCAACTGTATACACTGCGGACTACTGATGAGGCTGATGGTGGCTGATGCTTTTGTTGACCATCCAGGTGTGCAGATATGCGCACAAGCTTTTATTCCATTTGTTGTTGTTTGTGTGTGGGTTGTTGTTTTTTTTACGCAGAATCCTTGATTTTACGATTTAGTTAATATTAGTTAATATATTCTGCAAAATGAGATATATTAACTCCATAATTCAATGTTTTAGTGAGAATTGATCTCTTATATTTAAGTTACAAAAAATACTTTTTTGCATACACAAGCAATGATTTTATATTCTAGATATGTGTATTTACTGGTATATTTTCAACATACTCTGCTACAATGTAGTTTCACAAGTTAAATGTTTTGATGGTAGAATTCATTAAATGTTTTGCCACATATTTTTTTAAATAAATCACTCAAATTTTCTTCGATTAAGAAAAAATATAATGAATTAACAATAAATTTAATTTCCTGATTCTTTTCATTGAACTTAGAAATAATTTAGGTGTGTATTTTTCACTGAAATTAAATGAAGTTGAGATTTTTATATATATAAAATTTTATTATAAAGTTACATAATTATTTCCCCACAATATTTGAGTAACTTCAGCTCAGAAAATATATTATAGATTAGTTGCACGGTTTTGATCTGTCTTTGAAAAAAACTACATTGTAGCACTTAATATAATCTCAGAATATTTGGGTGTCATGCTGTAAATCACATGCCATTGTTTTTTTTATTTTATGTTAAATGATGTTGGAAGATCTGTTAATAATTTCAGTGGTGTCGAATTTTACAATCATGTAAACTAGGGATGTGTTTTTGATCTATTTGTGTTTAATGTGTCCTGCTTTCACATTTTAGTGAAGAATGTAGCTTCTTCTGTGAAGAGCCGACTGCAGTCTGAGCCTTTTTTTACGTGGCAAGACAACAAAATAAATATGATTGCATTTAAACGCCTCGAGTCAATCGTCATTTAACTTTTGAAAGTATTGATATTTTATGTAACCGCAGGTCTCGATGACAACACACAGACACACAACTTTATTTGCGGAACAGACACATCCAGTGTAATACACAGGGGTGTGGAGATAAGGAGACTTCAGGGACTTGAAATGACCTTGTAGTGTAAGAGGCCACTGTAATGTGAGTAACCTAGAGGAATATTGAGCTGAGTTTTTATCTATGGGCGGCAAAAGTCTGATAAGACTCAGATACCCAATAGACTCCTGGTATTATTAGACCCTGAAGCCTCACTGCCAATACATCGACCTTAAAGTAGTAACTGCATTTATTTTCAGTAAACATAGAACTGGGGTTGAATAGCAAGAGGGGGCTGTTTTTGTTTCATGCTTTAAATATAGAATGTACATCCAAATAAGCTGTAAATGCATTTCACTTTATGTAGGCTGTAATGTTGAGCCTCTTGTGAAGCCAGAAAGGCAATTTCCTAGATAATATGGCTAATGCTCTTATTTCATGGTTTATGATCTCTTCTGATGACATGTTTGTTACTGTTGGGGCTTGGTATGAACTGCCTTTGATTCTGACCTTCACATAGAAATATCCAAAGCCCATGTTTTCGTTCTCCTTCCATTGTGAATGATGAAGTAAGCATGCTGAAATCAGTGAAAAGTGGGGGGACACTTTTAGATCGGTGTAAAAGGAAAAGGACTTAAAAAGCAGCAGCAGTAAACCGAGCCTGTGTCCACTTCCACTGCATTGCTGCTTATTCCACCAAAAGCATGCACAAAGCTTTAATGTGATAGCGGGATATCGAGTCTTTTTATATGCATTATCTGCAGATATTTTCAGAAATTCTTCATACTTGACAACATTGATGTTTTGAACAAGTCATCTGTGCACCAATGTACTAAAGCTGAAACAGAACTCTCCCTCCAAAATATACTTCAGAATTATGGACAGATGTTGCCATATTATATAAATTTAGAAGATCATGAAAATCCCACGTCAAAGCTTCCCTCCGTGGCTTTCTGGGAAGGCTATGATCATAAACAAATTCTGGTTGACAAATTTAGTTTCTAACTATCTGTCTGACACAAAAAGAAATCCATGCTGCATATCCATGTAGCAGCTCTCCTTGTCCACAAATGACACTGTAATTACACTGTATCAAATTTCAACACAGCAGGTTCTTTTGCCACAAGTTGGCCTATATTTAATTGGACCTCGGCTGAATTGCTGGTGTTAATTACATCTCCCAAAATGCACAACTATTGCTATTAATAGAAGCAATGCTTATATAGTTAAATTGTGAGTGCTTGAAACAAGACGAAAAAGAAACAATTTGCTGAAGTAAATTCAAAGATGTGAGAAGTTGTAAATCATTGTAAAGTAGCATGTTCCTCCTTTGCTTTTAGCGCAGAGCGTAAGCATAGACAAATGCTTCTCAAGCTTTACCTTAAATTTTAGTTTATTTGTTATTTCACAGTTAAGAGTTTCTCAGTGTGTAATCAACACCTTGATCAGTAGCGACATTCTTGTTGTGAATCCTGACCAGTGTGTATTTCTTCAGAACCGAGGTGAGAGGGCGTTCCTGCTGCAGGAAGTGTCCCTCTGAATTAGAAAATAAATGCCTCAAGATCACAAGGTCCTTGAGAAAACTGGGTTTCAACATTTTCAATTCAGTCGTTGGCTTTTCTTGTTTTATTGAAGTCACAGCATCCATAAAAAATAAGCACTTCATCTCCTCTGGGCAGTGAAGTGATACAAGGCCAAACTGGCTTCCTTTGGACATTCTTGCCTTCGAAGCTGTAATCAGGTACATTTTAGCAAACACTTGCAAGGATTGTGCAGCTGTACCTTAAATATTTTATTTTAGACAAGCTTAATCTTGCTAGATGCTGTATTTATTTTGATGGAGTTTGTGTTTTCACCGAGATGGGGCTATATATGTTATTGATGGCAGCCAATTAGAGATGTGAAAGCAGCCAAAACTTGAGCTCCACTGATCTTTCCAGCTCACTAATCTAATATTTAGTTGTAATTTCTGCCCATAAGTGCGACATCTGCCAACTTCCAAAGACATTTTTGCATCAGGAAATGGGACAGTTTGACTCTCCTGACCTCTTAGTCTAACAGCTTTGGTTGTAAAATATTGCATCTTTGTTTTTCTGTTGGGTGCCATTGCTCCTCAACGTAACGTCTTCGATGTCTGCGCAGTATTAAATAGTTCTGCAAAAGATATGTCAAGATCAAGGACTGTGTTAAAGTCTCCACCAATCAGCAAATGTCACTTGACATCTATTGCACATATTGCATCTACTTTTCACATTCTAATCAGATACAGTGTATATTTCTCAGGCTGAGCCTTCTGACCCTTCATGCAATGGAGAGTAAAAAACTGACTTAAGATGCTAAATCTGCGAAGTGGGTTATAACAAGCAGAACCTCGACTTAAATGCCTTTTGAGTCTAGAGTAGAGAATATCCCCCTTATTTATTCTGGTATGTTTCACTTCACTGGTTTTCCCAGTGACCCATTCAGGATTATTTTTAAATGACCCTCACAGCTGATCAATAGTTACACCACACTTCACCTCACATACATGAAGAACTTAAACAGTGCTCGCAATTCAACCAAAATGAAGTACCATAATGGATGCTTGCTTAGTCACTGTACAGATGCAGAAACCCTAAAGCTTTAAAGCTGTAGTGAGGTAATAATTAGGTAATCAAGGTTGTAAATGATTGAAGTTCAAAAGTTTGACTGTGATAATAACACTACCCAAAATTGCATTTTTTAAATTGATCAAATCACAGATTCAAAATGCTGCCTAAAAGTCAAGAAAATTATTTGGAATAGATGAGCCTTTTGAATAACACATTTGCATTTACACATTCATTACTGAAGAATCCAGAGTTTGATTGTACACATTTTTACATTGGAGTAATGGGTGTGAGACTATGGCTTGTGAAAGCCTCTGAGGATCATCATTAAATCATTTTGTAGCCTTGATAAATATGTGTGCTGTTTAATTTTCAGGTTATGAATAATAGCCCAGGCTGTGATTTTCTCTTCGGGTGTGAGCAGGCTTTGTTTGTTCTAAATAAAGTCTAAACTGCCTCTCGTACTCTTATTCACATCCTTTACATGTGTCAGGTAGCCAGTGTAATTATTTCTGCTGTGTGCTCACAAAGCAGGTACTTCCAGTGTGCCACGCAATCTGTGATGAATGTGGATGAACCAGATTATGACAAAGGAGGTAAAAAAAAAACAACAACAACAACAAAATAAACACAGATTAACTGTTTTGGTGATCCAACCTACATAAGACCAACCCAAGAACACTCGCAAGTAGGGCCTACTAACTTTTAATGCTAAAAAGATGAACAAGGTACCATCTGAAAGAGGTAAACATTGTAGTGAACAACGGTGTGGATTTGTGCATTTTATATTGAATAAATTTGGAGCTACTCTAAATTCCTTTCCCCTCCCCAGAGAAGAAGGGGGAGGGGTCAAAGTTGCTTTCTCTAAGTGCTAGCCCCACCATAAAACTGGCACCTTTTTGATTCCGAAGCTGATAACGCGGGGCCTGACTGTTAAACTGACAAAGGGACACGAACCAGCCATTGGCATTTCCCCACACACGTTTCCGTGGCAACTGACCTTATTCTTTGTTTTATTACCACATCAAAAAGGAAAACCCCTGTCTCACCCAAGTGTGACATGGTCCAGACACTGAACTTTGAATGGCTAAGGACTGCAGTCTCCAAAGACTCAAAGCATTTAATTAAGTTTAATTAATGTGTGTCCGCGCCAGGCAACGCCCAGACTCGGCCAGCGAAACAGGCCCTTTTGTTTCGCTTGAAGCTACACACCTGAAGTGCCGAGACATCGATCTGCCCCTCAGTTTGTTTTATTTTCTTTATTTGTTTTGTTTGTTAAAGTCATCAGTCCGTTAAGTTACACTGGACTAATTCAGGAACGACCAAGTTTTTTAAGCCTGTTTCGTCGAGCCAACTTCACCGAGGTCAGACCAAGCCACGTGGTCTCGCCAGCTACAACGAAGGAAACCTGAAAACAGCCGAATTGCCAGACGGAGGAGGCGTTTTCAATCAGACACGGAAAACCCCGGAGAATCCCTAGCAAAAAGCCAGGATCGGGCAGCTAGCGTGGGACCCGTGCAACAGGCCAAAAGCAGGCTGTCGACAAGCAGTAAGACTTAACACACATTCTGTGATCAGATGTCCATTTTAACTCCTAAAATCATAGCATTAGTTTACTTTCATTAGCTCTTCTATGCGGTATGAGTCAAATGCTTCCCACAACCGAACCTCCAGGCTCATTGTTCAGCAAATGTTTATGTTCCCTGTATCCAACCATCTTTTTATCACCTTAGTTAGAGAATAAATTCACTGTAATATAATCAAGAGCTGTGTGTGTTGCCTATTTCTAGTTCCTGCCAAGAGAATTGACCCTTTAGATATGAGACTGACTGACTGATTTAAGATAATTGAGCGATTATTAACTAACTGATCACTAGTAATAATTGTATAATTATTAAAACTACCTAGAGGTCCGGAGACTCCAGGATTACAACAACTCCGGTGGTGCCCTGAAACGAGAAAAATTTTGATTTTATGAATATTAATTCATAACTGGGTTTCAATTCTCAGAAATGTATTAAATTGCATGACTAACATTTAGGTCTGCTACAACATAAATATTATTTCCATGCCTGATTTTGGATATTTTACATTGATTCATACATTAAAAAATGGCCTCAAACAAAGCAGGGCAGGACTTTCGGGATACTAAAAATCCAGTCCTAATCTTTAAAAATAGGAAACAGGTGACATTGGCTGGGCCTTTGTAGTGTTAAGCATCTCTCATCTTTCTAACACCCTGCACCATATTTAAGTTATGGCTGTTGAGTGCAAATGAGCTCCAGTTGAGTTGAGCTGAGCTGATTTTTTCTCCATCAGTTTTCCACATGCTGGTTGAAGCTTCATAGACCCTGGCCCCTTTATGTTAAAGTGTGCCCACTGTGTGAAAGCCATTTCTGGATGCATCCCGTGTGTGGCTACGAGCAGGGGGTCTTGGTTCTGCGTACTGGACTGCGAGCTGTGACAAACTTAGGATTATGAGACTGTCTTTTTTATTTGAACACACACCAAAAGCAGACACAAACGAGCTAAGTCAGTCACACTTCACATGGCGGCAAGCAAAGCAGCCTCCTTCCTCATTCTCCATCCCACATTCTCCCTTCCTTTCTTTCTCTCTTACTTTCATCCACTTTTAATGTGTGACACTTTGATACTGATACATCCTATTTCCCGTGTTCTGGTCGATTGGCTTTACATGCAGATGGGTTGGTAATTTGCATAGACTCAAAGGTCCCCCTTCTCTCCTGATGCTTTCTGACAACGGAGTGTCTATTCATCTCTGTGTTAAGCATCCCTCCTAGGACATCGCCTGAATTGCTGTCTCATGCTGCTTCAAGTCTCGTTTTACACTGCAGGAACTGCTGAGGAATTGGATTAGGAACATATTGCTTTAAAGAAAAGCATCACAGTCACCGAGGCAGGCTCGCATCTGAAATGGATAGTTCACTCCGATATCAAAGCTTGTCACATGTTTTTGTATAAAGTCACACTAAGTGTGTAACAGTGATCTTAAGTCACGCTGAGTCCATTTCACACACACACTGTTAGATCTGTGGATTGTTATATCTTAGTCCCACCTGGGAGATCTATAGAGAAACACTGGAGTGTTTCAGTGGAGTAACAAGGAATTATGATGCCAATGTGGAGGTGGTAACTCCGATCACCCCAATTGTTCTTATCCTCACATCACCTTAAGTGGCTGCTGTGATCATACTTCTACTGGCCAACTTAAAATCTGTCTTTGGAGAACCAATTAAGTTTAAATATGCCCAGGAGGGAAAAAATAGCTCTTTTTTATTTCTCCTTGTTCCACTTTGTCTGAAATGACACAGAAGTTGCTGTATCAGAATTTTCTAGAATGTTTTGTTTGCAGTTTTGTGGATTTCAAACGCATCCTATTTCAAAGCACAGCAGTGTGAAATTAAAAACTAAGACATTCATAAATATGCAGCTGAGGACCACACACAAAAAAGTATTTTAGTCCAGATACTTTAAGGCCCCTGGTCAATACCCATATCCTCTCTTCTGACTCAGTTTTCCGGGTCAAAATCAAAACAACATTTTGAAATTCAGAAGAACTGAACAAAAATCCAGAGTTACAATACACAGGAAAGGCAGTTATGAAGGAAGTGGTGCGAGTCGTGCGATGATACAGCAGAGAGTGGGTGGATACAGTAGTGAAGCCAAAACAGACATGAAGGATGAAACAGCCAAGTGATAGTGATGGAGTGACAACTGAAAGAGGATGAAGATGAAACTGTGGAAGACAATGGCACAAAATGACAAAGGTAATAAACTTTAGAAAGATATACAAATGTCAAAAGAAATTTAGCATCCCTGGCATGATAGCAAATGCTGTGGAATAAGTATTCATATCTTTACTGCATTTTACTGTTGTCCAGGTGGAGCGGGTTTCAACTACTTTCATATCATTCCAGAGTATCACAAGATAAATCTGTGTGTGTGAATGTATGTGTGATGGGGAGGATCCTGACGTGATTAATGAGGTAGGATACAAGAAAAAACAAAGTTCTGCTCCACAAATGTGCATTCAATTTTTTTGAATTTTCTTGGGGCACAGACACGGTTTTCTGTGTGGGGTCACAGGCCAAAAAGTGGTTGGGGAAGCACTGGTTTAACCTTTAACAATGCATTTATAATAAATTGTGTTTTATAAGAGTTTTGGAGTAAAATCTTAAACTATAGGCTAACTCATAACAAAGGCTGTGAGATAAATCACAATCAGCTTTATTGTCCATGTATGTGTACACATAATAGAAATTTGATAGTGGTCTTAAACGTTTAATAACTCCCTGAAATGTAGTGGAGTAGAAGTGTAAAGTAGCATAGAAATACTCAAGTACCTCAAAAGTGTAGGCCCTACTTGTGTGCAACATTTGAATAAAAGGAATTGCTTTCCACATCTATGCAACTTGCAAGTGATAGGCTTACTAGGAGAAAAACGAAATATCACTATAAAAGTCACGTTTATGAGCAAAGTAACATATTGTATGTGAATATATCACTAAAATAATATTAGAGGAATATTGGAGACATTAGAAGAAACTGAGGAACTAGAAAGTTGAAATAAGAAATTTACTTAAAATAAACTGGGACAAGTTTATTAATTTATCAACTGCTTACACATCAAATGAATCCATTATATACTCTACTTATTGGACACAGTCACATAAGCAGAACCCAGCTCAGACACATCGTCTATAGGAATTTTATTTTTTTCCAACACAAATCTCGTAATTCCAAACAATGTCCCAGTGTTTTTATCACACCACCAAACACAAACCATTACATTTCTGCTGTGATTATGAAGCCTCTGTTCATTGCCTCTTTTATTACTGTTATTATTAATAAATCAAGCAAGCCGTGAAGCCCGGACAGATAAGTGGGGGGGGGGGCGCTGGAGGTGGTAATTGCTGGTGTAACAGTGTGTGCAACCCCGCGGTGGCCTCGTAAGCGACCCGCTTTATTAGATCGGCCGGTATCGATTCTCGCTGCGCGGTGTTGACTAATCTCCAGGCGGGGAGAGGGAGCGGGCGGATCGATGAGCCTGGATTCAATCATGTCTGGGAGCAGAGGAGGTGATTTTTTTGTAATCACGGGCGCTAAATGGAAAAAGTTGAGAACAACGCGCCCGTGAGGTGCGCAAAGAGAACTACATCACAGTATTCTTTTTTCCAGGGGACAGATGCACTCTGCAATTACGTATATTCAGCGCGAGACACGGATGAATCAATGAGCCTGCTGCTGGACACCAGTTCCTGAAACTTGATTTTCTCACCTTGACAGAAAACCTTTCATAGTGGCTGTCTTGCTGGCCAGATTGTTCTTATTGGATTTACAAATAAGGCAAATGGATTCATGAATAATATAAACCAGGAGCCACATTGAAAGCCCTGCACACACTGCCATGTGTATGTGAGACTTCTCTTAAAATAGTAACATGACAATGGAAAAAGATGACACAGATTGATGTTTTATTCAACAGGACAGAGAGCCATTACTTTAGAGTGAAACACATTTATATGCATGCTCGCTCCTACACACACAGACATACAGACTTTCTTCACAATCTCATTCTGAAAATATACACATGAGGTCTTGATAAAAATGTCAGTTCTATGTGTGCGCAGGGGGATGATTTGAGATCTGAAATTCTGGCTCCATCATCAGCAACAGGTGACACGGTGAGAAGCGAGACTACATCAGGCCCGGGAGTTTCGCTCCTCTTCTTCATTCTCCAGGAGGTAGGCTGGCTTGTATCGAGTCACCCCCTTCTCATCCACCACCCGGAGGGAAGCATTTCGACAGGTGTTGTCCATACTGCCCAGCGAAGTGTACCTGTGGGTCGACAGAGACGTTTAAGACCAATAATTCCACACTTAAGATGTCATAATAAATGCAAAATTATTGAATGTATTCTTACCCTTTATCATAGAGAATACAGTAGGGCACATATAAGGTCCTCAAGAGCGACCAGATGTCGTGATACGTCCAATCCTGTGGAGTGTTGAAGACATCAAATTTAATTAGTTTGTGACTGAATTATGATTAGTTAAATCTAGGGATTCCTTTGAAATGCACTCAAGCTACATAAAGTATCGCACAATGAAGTCAACTGCAGAGCATCCCATTGTTTCCCCTATGTATATATATATAATCATGCGTACCAATGTGGTCACAGTACGACCGCTAACAACCTTTCCAAAAGTATTTTCCAGTAAATACATTAACGAATATATAATAAAGCAGGTGGCATTGTGTTCCTGCTCATGTACATCTATTCTTCAGTGAGCCTAAGCAGATAAAAGAGAAACAACATCAGAGGTTGCTGTCTACAAAAAACAGACTCTGTCATAAAAACCTGCACAATGTAATTCAATCCAGCACAACAGACCCGCAATAAATTCTATCATGTGGAGCTTTTAATGTTAAATATCTGTTGAGAATGTGTCACAGAGGTGCTGACTCACATCACCAATTTGTTTTGGGATTATTTTGGATAGCATTACGTTGTACAGGTGTACCTACTATCTGTGTTTGTGTTGGGGGGAGAGTGCAAAAGATATGGGCACAAAATATGCATAGCATTATTTAAAGCTTCACAAATGCAGTATTAATGTTGTGCTGTTGAAGTGCATTAAACTGTGCCTGTGTTGTGATATTTTGTTTACACCCTGTAGATATGCGTTCTGAAACTTCAGTCAAGATGACAAATAACATTAAGTGTAACAAGGAGAAATTGCCTGGCTAAAGCGGTGAAAACAGATTTGTATTACCACTCAAAACAGTTTCACCCGTTACTTTAAAAAAATGGAGGTAAATGAAGGACTACTTGGTTCTTATTTTTATAATAATGTCAGCAGGTGCTCTTAAGAGTAAACAAAAAATTAGGTGAGGTAAATCTCAATGTCCAACAGTTACTTTAGTTTAACTTGTATTTTGGTTACACGTTTTTTTAGTTGACTGCTTTTTGATTTTGAGGTCTTTCTTTCTTCATATATATATCTGAAATTTGTGTGTCTCACTAGTAACGGGTTGACTCTCATATAGTCTGGCCAGCCGGGGTCAGTGGGACACATGGGCGTGAGTGTGTGCGAGTATGGGTCACTCCTCCTGGTCCCCATCAGGACGGCTTTCAGCTCCGGCCTCCGCTCCTGCACCTCGCTCAGCGCCTGCCGTATACTGCCCTCAACGGAGATAATCTCCAGGTCATATCTACGGGATAATTGAAAAGATATTAAAATACATAAAATAAAAAACAATCAGCTGAAATGTATTTGTTACAGCATGCAATAGGATAGGCTGGTGGTTCACCTTTTTATAGTGTCCTGAAGGAATCTCTCCATTTCTGGGAATGGAGAGACAATACGGATATACAGAGCTTTCACCTTTTCTTTAACATCTGGATACCGCCTGAGAATGGCAGGAGAGAGAGAAATGGGATATAGAAAAAGAAAGAAAAAAAAAAAGGGGCACAGTAAACAATTAGATTACACGTTCCTGTTTATCCTTCACCATCTTCCACTATCCAAAGTCCAAACTGTCTTGTCCACGATTTTTCTCTGGTTGCTGCTGAACTCATTTCCCTCTTCACTTGCTGTAACGCCCCACTGCACAGAAGTGGTATCATTATGTTTTTAATTTAAATCTCCCTTTCATCTCTCGCAGGTCATTTGTTTTGTCCTGATTAAATCATTCCTACCCCTAAATGTGTTCTAACTGTCTTGTCTCATCCCCTCCTGTTACCGTTTCAGCGCTGCATAGTAGAGATGGAGCAAGGCCGTGCAGTCTTTGCCTCCGTTGAAGCCGACGCAGACCTCCTCTGTCGAATACTGATCCAGTGCAGCCTCTATTGTTTTCAGCGCAGACATAACTTTGTTGCCCAATGGTGTGCCTGCAGAAAATGAAATCCACAGCGAGAGGACGTTTTACAGTAAATGTAGTCAAATTTTGTTAGTTATAATATAAATTAGCTCTCATTCTTACATCAAATTCACAGTAAAAATATCTACTTTGAAATATCTGCTTGTCTTTTATTGATGCTTGATTCTATTCTGTTCAGTCTCATGCCAGTAATATTCTTTTTATAATCCACCATGATTTTACAGCAATTACTTTAATTCTTTTGCTTCTTTTATTGGTCCCAATGCTTGTGTAAAGTGTAAGAATTCTCTGTAATATTCACGTTATTATATTAAGTTGATATAGTTTAACTGTCATCTCCCACCACCCTCTGTCTCCCCCTCACCACTCTTGGCCAGTGTGTACACCTCAGCTGTGGCGACAGACACCGGGTCAGTGACTAAGGTCACCACGCTACCCTTGGGCAGCTCGTCGACCAGCTGTGCCCGGGCTTTGTCCACCTCCTCCTGGCTATCTGAGTCCAGGTACAGCCTGACTCTGTGATAGTTGCTCAGCCAGGCAGGGTAGGAGCCCAGAGCCACCTTCCGGCCCCAAGCAGCCTGCAGTTTGGTCAGCACGGGGGCGATCTCCGTTTCATCTGCGTCCACAAACACCTAAGGCAAAGATCTCTGGTTAGCTCGCATATACTATCAAAACACAGTATTCAGATGTGTTTGTATGTGACAGGTATGCTCATGGTGTTACCTCACGAAAGTGAAACGTGGTCCCTGAACCAGCAAAGAGGTGCTCCAGCCCACTGAAGGCCCTCTCCATCAGCGCCGGGATCCCAGGAAAGATATACACGTTACGCACACTGACCTGGGAGAAGGAGGTGGATCTCTTACATACTGGAAGGATAAATGGGCCAGGCAGTCAGTGTTTTCCTAAACCTACAGGTTTGATCATTCTGTGTGTGTTTTCTGTTTGAGGTACAACGAATACTTCCTATAACATGTATGTTAAGGTAGTTAACACCTTGGTGTCCGTCTTGTTACTAAAGTTTTAAGCCTGTAAAAAAGTCTAGATTCTATTTAAAATGTCTGTAAACTCATATTGATATGTGCCAATTTCTTGTATATCTTTTTATTCCACTTGAAAGATTTGATTTTTTTTCCTTACATTTTACCAGAGTAGCCAATTGTTTTCAGATCCAATCTTTCCCATCAGTTTGTCAGGGAAGGCATGGCCTATGTTCTGAGTGTGTTATGGTATAATCAATGTAATGTTTAATATAGCCTACTGCATGAAAAATGTAGTTAAGGTAAGGTAAGGTAACTTTATTATCCCAGAGGGGCAATTTGCATTATAGCCAGCAGTAACAAATATATTTATCAGACCACAACAATAAACACAACCACAGTACAATATAATTTAAAATTGAATTTACAGGGTATTATTAACAATGGTGAGAACAGCCGGATGAATGACCTTTTTAATCGGTTTGTTCTGCATCGCGGCAGACTATATCTGCGCCCGGATGGCAGCAGCATAAATTCACCCCAAAAAGGATGACTGGGATCAGCCAGGATGGCTCTCGCCTTCTTCAAGGATCTAACCTTATACACGTAATGTAGATCATCTAAGGGTGTGCCAACAATTTTGCTGCATACCTTCTCGATACCTTGCATGTGATTTTTCTGTTTAATGGAAAGTGACCCGTGCCAGCAGATAAAAGAGAAAGTAAGAACTGATTCAATAAAACAGGAATAAAACATTTTCATAAAAACAGTGTCGACATTAAAACTACTTACTACTTTACTTAATGCACATATTAGTGTGCTACAGCATTTCAGTAACTTACTGGCACTAATGATTCATTTTAATTCGAGCTAAGTACATGTTTGTGTGTTGTGCATCTCTACTTGAAACTGTTCAGTGTAAATATAATCATAAGCTACTACAGATGTTAATCATACAGAGCACTATGGTCTTCATTAAAGAAAAGTATCAATATGTTATGTTTGAATTTCTGCAAACTGCAACAAAAACACTTGCTGCTGTGTCTTGCTGTTTTCTGTAAATGTTTTGCCCACTGTGAGAAACTGCGTTTTATTTCTGCACTGTCTGATTAGCAGTTGATGTTGCAATCCGTCTTCTGAAATAACCCCAGAACAGGATGAAACACACAGACAGAACATTATGTGACTCTGAGTGGACATGTTTCTGATAGTTGTGTCAGCTAAACAATTAGTTTGCCCCCCCCAAAAAACCTACTGAAAAGGAAATACACAGCACAACAGATATCCGGGACATCTGTTTTAACAAAGGCTGCAAGCAGGCAGTCAGTAGGTGGGGGGTACTGATCCTTTGTAGCCTGGGTATAACTTGATCTAATTTAGTGTTTTATGACAACACGATCCACATTATTTGCCAACTGCAGGTAATCTAAACTAATCCGCCCTCCATCCTGCGTTCACTCACCACTGGGTAGCGTTGAGGCTGTCCAGTCTGAGGGTCAATTCCATAGTTGAGTTTGGCTGAGCGAGGCACCATGGCCAGCTTCATAGGAGCACTGTTCTTATCCACAACCCCAAAGAATTCCTCAACCAGCTGGGCGAGCTCAGGGTGGGGATGTAGCTCCTCTTGGAATGCCATGGCAACGCTCTCAAAGGTGACATCGTCATGGGTGGGGCCTATGCCCCCTGAGGTAAAGAGGTGTGTATACTGAGAAGAAAGGAGGGCCACCTCTTTGGCAATGACCTCTTGTACATCTGGTATGACTGTTATGCGCTGCACAGAAACTCCAAGCCTCCTTAGTGCCCGTGTCAGAAAGCCACTGTTGGTGTCGACGGTGTGACCCTGGCAGACGACGGACGAGAAGAGACACTTGGTTAGATTCAATCTGGTGTTTCCACCCTCACTTGAATATTACATTCAAGGACTTGACAATGACTTACAGTGGCCATGTTTTGAGGGTAAGACATGACACTGGACACAATCAAAGGCTTCATGTTTAAATCATGATCATGTCAAGTCAAGAAACAACGGTGAACTTGTCATTTTAAAAAACGAGCACTCCTGTCACATCAAACAACCATCATAGGAATATGAAACAGTCCAGAGAGCTGAGGCATACTGATGAATTGGGATGTCTTGTTAGGATGTATACATTGATCAAAATCTTACTTTCAAGTGCACAGATTTATTCAAAAAGAGTGAGAGTTTATTATGATTTGCTCAAATCCACAAACTTTTAAGGACTCTCAGGGATAAGCATCAAAACGGTGCTGGTGACAATGAGGGGAAAAAGGTTTGAAACATAGAACTTATACTGGAGGACTATGAATACACACTAAGTTGCCAGTTTATTGAAGACAACATGATTAAATGATTGATTTTGTCGACCCCATTTATATAATTGAGAAAAGGTTAAATAGCACCTTTCTGAATAACGCAATACAGTTTAACAGCCCCACAAACTAAATCCTCCAAAATCATCATTAACGCCTCTCTAAAACATTTTAAACAAAAACGAAACATTAAACATTCATCAAGGTTGCATTTATTGAAAAACTGTTGCATTAGTCTGTGGTTTAGCTGGGTGTGCCTACTAAACTGTCAACTTGCATATTCTGCTGTATGCTTTACAAACAGCCCAATATTTCAAAATGTAAATGTCAACGGTAATGACATAATAAATAATGTACCACATACACCCAATAACAATATAAAAAGGAATAATACAGGGCTGCTATAGAAGATCAAAGTTATAATGAAGATGATATTAAGGTGATGATAATAGGTTTCTCAGTAAGATACTGTCAATAACACAAATGCAGCTCAAAAGTTGTACAAAACGCAAGTATCCATCAACACTAAATCACCTTGAGAATCTCATCTCCAATGATGAGAATGGCTGCAGTGCGAGGATCCCCGTTGACTGCAGAGGACGGACTGGAGTCCTGGTGGTTTGTGGACATGGTTACTTTGCAGAGTTGAGCCGTCAGTCTCCTCACACGCACCGCTGCTCTACTCAGCTTTGAAAACGCAAGGCTAGAGCACAAAGGAAAACGGTTTACGACATTGTTCATTAGGCATTTACATTTAGATTCTTTCTGTCTGTTCAGGTATCAATACTGAACAAAGGCACAAATCTCCCATGGCAATTGCAGCTCTATACAGTAAAGTACTTTTGTGTGTTCTCTATATATTTTCCATTGCTTTTGTGATGACCCATTGTGCCTATGAAGATCAGTAAAGTTAATTTTCAATCTTACATCAACATTAAGAATCCATACGGCGTATTCCAAAATGTTTAATCACAGTTCAAGCCCTCTTCTCCTTCATAACTTGTCTCCTACCATAAAGTATCTGGGAAGAGACACACAAAGGAGCCGTTTAGAGAAAGAAAGAAAGACAAGAAAGCAGAAAGAAGAAAAAATCATGAGCATTTGTGCATTTTGTCAGAAAAAACAGTGCATCAACTAACAATGACATCTTTTGAGTTGTTTCTTGACATATCCATGGCAACTGATAGGGCCTGAAGCTTAATAGTGCAAGCTGATATTCAATCCATTCAATTCATTTATATCTGGGAAACAAATATTCTAATTCTATTTAAGGAGCCATGTCCTTGAATGACATTGGTACACCTGGATAAAAACGCTATTAGCTGTTGACAACGCAAGTGAGGCCTGTCTATAAGTTGTCTGAAGCAAATGTGTAGAACTGACAAATAATGGTAAAACATGCTGATAGGAGTCGTATGGAAAGAAGAAAACTTGTCAAGATATGTGGGGAACTGAAAGCTGGACAAAAGATCCAATGATTCACGCGGTCAAAGGAGGAAGACAATGTCAACTACTTCACTGTGTGTGTGTGTGTGTGTGTGTGTGTGTGTGTGTAAAAGTTTAGCCTTCACGTTGTATGCATTATCTGGACAGGACTGATAGGAGTTACAGGAACATACTACCATCTTCACTTGACTGCACTTTGTAAATTGCGTAACACTGTAGTGACGTAGTTGATCCTCGTGCAAATCCGTTCGCCTACATACAAACTACATTACCCCAAATGATGGATTAATATCAGTCAAAGCGTCAGGAACTGACAAATCCCAACTAAATGTGACATGTCGCCTTGTTAGGTTAACTTACTTAGCGTTAACCCACTGTTGGGGGGCACTAGCAGCAAGCACGCACTAGCATTCAAGTACACTTAACGTGACATATTGGCTTATATTCTCGTTCTACTGCCGATTCATCTCCACTAACATATACTGTGAGAAACACGCGGTATCTTGTTTTTGCAATTTGGTAACCAAACTCATCAAAACCTAGGCAACTTACTCCTGAGCCGCATATGTCCTTCTTATGCATCTTACCGTTTGTGCCTACATGTCACTTACAAGACATGTCGTTTGCCGTCCAATCACAAACAGGAAAGGGTTTTACTAGGAGGTTTGAGAGCCAATCAAATTTTCGGAGGCGGGTGTTAACGTCATTCTTTTTATTTCCACGGAAGTAACTGAAAGATTGTCCTTTTTGTGCAAGAATCAACAAAGACAATGCGGACCGATATATATCGTTTGGCCAGTATGACAAATAAAGGATAAACGAGTGGCACCGACAACTCGTATATCTGCGAGTTGGCACTTAATACCATCTCCACACGGATAGCATAATGCTAACTGCCAAAGCATTCGTCTTCTCTTACGCCTATTCGTGGGAGATACTGAGATCACTATAAGTCGTGTGCCTCTGCTGGCTGGAGGAGTCTATAAATGAGTGTGCTGTTGGTGCTTGTCTGTGGGTGGCGCATGTTGGCATGTAAAACAGATAGTCTGCCGTTCTGCAAAATAAAAAGAGAGTGGAAAGACAATTTCTTATTTTCCAGTATTTTGTTGGCATGAGAAAACGTTGATGAAGATACGTTAAATGTGAAGAATAAAAAAAGGAATACATTGAAGTTCTGAGGTTGGTATTAATCATGCTTTTGCACTATCCATGGTGTTCACCTAATTATACGATAAGAATATTGCAGATGGGTCTGCAAATAAATGTATATAAAACCCAATTCTGCCAGGGAAAGAAAAAATGGAGAATCATAGTTAGGAAATAAAAATTTAAACTAGGCTACATGATAAAACATACTCATGATAAGTCAAAATAATGAAATAAGTCAGTATTAAGACAATATAGAAGTGATAATTATGAGATGTGCCAACATACATGTAGGCCTACTCACCGGCCACTTTATTACACTATTTATTACACTTGTTAAACACAAGGCAAATATTTAATCAGCCAATCACGTGAAAGCAACTCAGTGCATTTAAGCATGCAGCCATGGTCCAAACAATCTACTGAAGTTGAAACCAAGAATCAGAATGTGAAAAAAAGGTGATTTAAATTACTTTGTATGTGGCATGGTTTGTTGGTGCCAGACGGGTTGGTTTGAGTATTTCAGAAACTGCTGATAGAAAAGGCAACAGTAACTCAAATAACCACACAACCGAGGTATGCAGATGAGCATTTCTGAACGTACAACACAACAAACCTTGAAGCAGATGGACTGCAGCAGCAGGAAACTCAGGCTACAATTGGCTTGGGCTCACTAAAATTGGACAATGGAAGATTTTATAAAAAACCTTGCCTGGTCTGATGAGGATAGGTTTCTGCTGCAACATTCAGATGGTAGGGTCAGAATTTGGCGTAAACAACATGAAAGCATGGATCGATCCTGCTTTGGGGTGATGCTGTAGGTGATATTTTCAGGGCACACTTTGGGCCATTTAGTACCAACTGAGACGCCTACCAGAGTATTGTTGCAGACCATGTCCATCCCTTTATGACCATCGTGTACCCATCATCTTATGGCTACTTCCAGCAGAATAACGTGCCATGTAACAGAGCTAATATTATCTCAAACTGCTTTCTTGAACATGACAATGATTTTACTTAAATAGCCTCCACACCAGATCTCAATCCAACAGAGCACCTTTGGGATGTGTTGGAGCTGGAGAATAGCATTGTGCACGTACAGCCAACAAATCTGCAGCAACTGTGTGACGCTGTCATGTCAATATGGACCAAAATCTCTAATGAATGCTTTCAGGACCTTGTTGAATCTATGCCACAAAGAATTAAGACAGACACAAAAGTGTCTCTAAATTGGCACTAGCGAGGTGTACCTAATAAAGTGGCTGGTGTCTGTTTTCTTTTCGTGGCAGAGATTTGCTTCGCTAATGTAGAGACAGGCCTATTTCACAGATCATCAATGGCAAAAGCACAGGTGTGACGAATAACGTCAGTGATGGCACTGTTATATTCAACTGTCCCAGTAAGATGTAACAGTGTGACAGTGAGCCAGCATGAGCAATACCAGGAAACTAATTCAACCATCATACTGTATGTGTATATATATATGAGAGCTTGACCTATAATGACAGCTCAAAATGTTTTCTGTGAAAAGGACCTATGTAAGGATCTATCCTGGGGAGCTGAAATGTCAACGCCCTGCTCAAGGACATGTTAGTATTTTTTTATTGTTTGGGATATGGCTTTCACAGAGGGGCCCATCTATAAACAAATTTCCCCAAGAGGGTTTGATAAAGTTGTTATGGATCTCTTTCTTTTCTTTCAACAAATCCATCAAACTGTTAAAATGTATGGAGCATATATGAAAATCAGTGTTTAGACAGCGATATCCATCAAAACTGTGCTGATGGCAATTCATTTTGTCCATCCTATTTATATAATTTAAGGTAGGCTAAAGAACACCCCTCTCTAAAATGCAACACAGTTCAACAGCACCACAAAGGCATCCTTCACAATGATCAGTTGAATCAACACCTCTCTAAAACAACAAAAAGTTTGAACAAAAACTGAACATTATAACAGTCATTAGATGTAGCTAGGTATGCCTAATACACTGGCGTATACTGCTGTATGCTTTACAGATATTTAAACATGTAAATTTCCATGGTAATAACGTCACAATACTAAATAAAAATATACCACATACACTCAAGGGATACTACAGGATATAATAAAGTTATGATATTATATTAAAGGTAATGACAATAAAGAAGTGATTTGTCTTTCTAATACAAGAAGTCGTGGTCTTGCGGTGACTACAGGACGAAAATAAAACTACACTTCGCATATGATTTTTAAGGTAACTTACATTTTAGTGCTTTCAGCTTGCGATGTGGGATTTCTACGATTGTGCAATCTGCACTGAATGGGCCAGGTGCAAAACAGGGCCAAACACACACACACACACACGATCCGTGGCCAGATGACGTTGCCATTTGTTCGCGGAAGTGGCTTCTGTCGTGACCGTGGAGGGGGAGGCAGGGGGAGGAGGAAGGAAAGGAAAGGGTGAGGAAAGAAGAAGTTTAGACTCATCTCTTATGAAGTTAATGAAAGCTGAAAGGCGCCCGACAGACAAAATCACCGACCTTTTGTCCTTTTAGATGAAATTGTAAGCTAAAGTTTGGGCAGCAACAGCTTGCTGGACAGGAGGGGCGAGACGCGGGGAAAGGAAGGAAGATAGCTGGTAAGTTGCTCGTTAAAAGTTGACCACACTTTTCGGGGAGGGGGGGGTGGCATGGTTTGCACTGTGTGCGTGCTGTGAGTCAGTATTCCACAGTTGTTGTAAGTTAACACATGAAAAGTTTGAGGAAATGGTCCACTTACAATCTTTGCGGTGCCCGCAGGAAAGCATTGTTCTGCCTTTATAAAGTCGTATGCTTGTGTTATTTAAAGACATCTCAGTAGTGTAGCCTGTCGGGCTACTGTAAAAATGTAGCTCATGATCACACTGGGCTATACATACACACTCTAGCGAAATGTTTAACTTTGTGTTCGTCTTCGCGCTGTCAGACGAGTTTTAACCTTTTGTTATTCTAGCCTAAAGTCTTAGTAGCTGCCAGGGGAGCAACGTTGTAGCGTAAGCTCTGTAGCTAGTTTAAAATAGGTAATGATGAGGAATCAACTGAGTGGCTCACATCGCATTCTTCTTTCAGTAAATTAATAGAGAATAGGTCACTAAAATGCCTTTGTTATATAAAGGCTTATATAAATATACTAGGCACAGCAATATTCTCAAATTGAGTTAGAGCTGATATTCAGGCGATCAAGCAATAAGAATGACATTAATCAGCAGCTGTTTTGATAATCAGTTAACAGTTTGAGACATTTTTCATGCAAAAGTGAGTAATATTTTACAGGTTCTATTCTCTCCAATATGTAAAGGGTTTCTTCTTATCTTTGTTTTATATGACAGTTAACTGGATATATTTGCATGCTGCAACTGTTGGTCAGACAAAGCAAGTAATCTGAATATGTTGCCTTTGAGAAATTGTGATTTTTCACAGCTCTTGATGTTTTGTTGACAGAACGATCATTAAGAAAATAAAAGTCATGTCAGGTCTAGTTCAAATTTATTGCGACTTCCCCAATATAGGCTATTAAGCATATAGGGGTGTGAAATATGGTTCCTCCCCGTCCCATGGTGCTACATATGTGACAGACATAACAAGAAAATAACTATTTCTACTACAAGTGCGACAGAGAAAGTATGTATACAAAGAAAAGAAAATATAAAGCAAAATATATATTTTTTTAAGTCTGTAGCTTTTTTATGTGTATGTAAAATAATTATTAGTTGCAGCCCTCCACTGAGTCTATAAAAAAGGGGGCCCGGTAGTGTCAAGAGCCGAGCTGAATTTCTTCAGATTGTCTCAAATGGTCAGTGAGATAAGCTGTAGAGCCACAGCATGCGCACACAAATCTGTATACAACCACTATTTCGTCTGCATCAAGCGTGTCAGTGGAGACAAATGAGCCCAACGCACCTCAGATGTGTTAAAACAGGGTCACTGTGACAAAGTTAAAATTCACTATGAACGACTGAAGGACAGTGAGACGATTATGGAAACAGACTCCAAGGGTATGTGGGATGATTGAGGTGACTGAAAGCAGTGGGCTCGGTGCTCTTATCAGGGTCAGCCACACCGCTCAGAGCAGCAGCCCCAGACATGATATTATATGGTGGAAGTTATCTCCGCTGATGAAATGGACAGGAAGAGAAGGTCCAATCAACAACTGATCCAAGGAAAAAATGGTAGATTCAGACACATGTCAGGAGCCAGACAAACAAGAGACGTGCACTTACACACACACATACACACAAAGGACAAAAACAACACAAACGGAAGGACACTCTGATACACAATCTGTCAGTCAAAGCAGAGCATCTTGGCCACTCTATCACAGTGCTGGCACAATCCAAAATCCACTTGATTAAAATTGGATCTGTCCAATTCCGCTCAAATCGTATCAATCACCAGTGAAAGCTTTAGTCCTGATTGATGGCGCAGCGCGACACTTGTGATTGTTACAGCTTCACTTTGACAGGTGTGTCCGCTTGTGCACATAGCCATACACTCACTTGCAGACATACATACAGTCACTTCAGAAATAAGCTTTGAGTTTTCTTGTAAGCAGTGAATGTTTGTGCTGATATTAGTCTTGAATTAGCCTTGTGATACTTAAAACTTGGCTATTGATGAAACACAGAGGCGGGGAACTAAGATGCTTTAAACGTGTCAACCTGACTTTTGACAGGACATAATGTGTGGGTGTCTGTACCATGTGAGGATGTGTTTGTCTGATGTGTATGCTGTATCTGTCTGTCAGGGTGGAGTTGTTTGTTTGCTTGTGTGTCTGTGTGTGTATGTGTGTGTGTGTGTGTGTGTTCTGGAAACAGACTGTAGGAGTTTGTTTTCGAGGTCGTAGCATGTGGTTGTCCGTCTCTGCCTTTACACAATGGGACCGAGCCTCAGCTGTGTTTCCTCCTGCAACATGCTGAAGTGTTCAATACACCGTGCAGACCGCAGTTTGATTAAAACCCTGTCCTGTGTGATGTTTAAAATGAGAAGTGAGCGGAGCTTGGTGTAATTTATAAAAAAACAAAACAGAACCTAAGTCACAGTGTAATGACTGTTGATGGTATTTTTGTATTCAGTATTAGCTGGCTCTGATCTTTCTTTGGCTTTGATATATACAGTATATCAGTATGAATCTGTTGTGTCATGAGCTTTGAGTTGAGAAATATGTCTTGTGTCTGTATTGTGGTCCGTCTTTTAATTGCAGGAAGCTGAGATTGTATTTTTACAAGCCATCTTCTTTATTGCAGATCAGGGCTCCCTCACCCCTCATAGGGTTAGGTCGATATCAGGTCTGACGCAGGATAAATTCTCATTTCCTGGTCTGTCCTTGGTAGAGCTGGTATTACTGTTTTATGCTCTAGATTGTTCCCTATACTGATTCCAGAGAACAATAAATCACCACTAAGTTCAGAATCACATTCAAGACACTGAAATATTTAAATGCTCGACTGATATAACACTTTTAAGACACAGAAAGCACTTTATTTTAATTTTGTGTAGCGTTGGCCCTAAAACAATGTTGTTGTTTTTTTAAAGCAGTGATTAAAACCAACTGTTGTTTGAGCAAAAAAGTAAATGCCGTGATGATGAAAGATGTACTTGAATTAGATAACATGATCTAAATAGTGTAAGCAGTATGGACAATGTACAATGGAAGGACTACTGAATCTAAATTTGAATGAGTTTGACTGTGTTTGCAGATTAAGGACTTGAAATATTTCTACCTTTTTTACCAATATTTATAACTTTACTGTTGTGTACTTAAATAAAACAGCAGTTTTATTTGAACAAGAACAAGTTTTGGGTTGTGTTAAAGTCTCAATCTGGTAAAGAAAAGCCTGGTTAATGTCAAAGCAGAATAGGACTGGGTATCCATTGACATTTTTTTAATACCGGTGTCAATACAATACCTAGTCAGGTGGAACATGGAGTATAGAGGCAATTATTCATACAATGCAGTTTGGTATCTGTACCAAAACAATATATTTTTTTAGATACCTTACGCTGAGGAATGTAAACACTTCATATAAACTCTGACCACCTTTTTTTTTTTTTGTTCACAAAACAAGCCGAACTCCCTAAACACCGACCGTTTATGTTTTAACACAAGCAGCCATGCATAAAGAGAAACGTGGCTGAAATAAAATAGTACAGGCCTTCAATTGGCACAGTTATGACTTAAAACAAGAAATATCTCATCAGAGAATAAGTAAACAAGACCTGACAAAAGATTCCATGATAACTTTTGGCACATGACAGTTTCAGTCCTCAATGCAATGAACACATTTAAGTAGGCACTCAGAAAGTTTGAGTGGGACCTTAAGTGAAGAAACAGCTGACTCTATGACAAATAAACCGTTACAGCAAGGTGGAAGTTGTAAGTGAAGAGAGGCAGAGAGTGGTAGCAGGAAGGGAATGATGGAAGTAGATAGAGATGTGGGAGTGTGGTTAGAGGGGGTGGAGGCTGGGGGGGTTGGCCAACCCAAAATAGCCAGCTCACATGTTTGCTGTGTGTGGTGAGCTGTGAAACCAGCAGAAAGGCCTCCTGCTGAATGCCTGGGTAATCTAATGTTCACTCTCGCCCCTAATTTTTGGAAATCTGATTTCTCTGTGCCTATATTCATGTGCTGTTTACACGTCTTTTCCAATCAGAGAGGCTTTCCCTTGACACCCACTCCCACTGCGCCCTCTGCGCTCATCATCGTTATCATTGTCTCTCTTGTCTCCGTAATGTGAACTGATGTCAGACAGCGTCTCAGGCTGGCAATCGTCCAGTGGGGAAAAGGTCAGTGACTAGGCCTGTTTACTCATCTACGCTCATTTTTACAGTCTAGTGTACGTAAGGGGGTGGGAGTGAGTTAGAGCAGACCGATGATGTGGCCCTGCGGCGTTTGCATTAGATCCAGTGCTCTGTCTCAGTCCGTCTTCTAATGTATACTAACTAGCTGCAGCTTCCACAGACAGTCATTCCATCTACTTCATGCATAGAAACAACTAACTCGCGTTTGGCAAGCCGAGACACAAACACCCTACACATGCGGACCTTTCAGTTAATTCCTTTCATTCCACGGTGTGTTTCAACACGCACACTGGATTTTTGCCTTTCTCCTGTCACTCTTGCTCGTTTCTCTCACTTTCTGTTGTTTTCTCCCACTCAATCTCGCCCTGTCTCTGTTTTATGTCAATGTTATGTCTCTGTGTGCTTTATAAACTGGGTTGTTTATATATCAAGGAGATCCCATGACCCTCTCCACAGCTGATCCTGGGAGCAAAGCATGCTGGGAGTGAAGTATAGCTGCAAGGGCGGCATTGAAGCGCGCTGTGATCTGCTCCTTGAGTTTATGTATGCGTGTATGCGTGTATGCGTGTATGCGTGTATGCGTGCGTGCGTGCGTGCGTATACATTGTGCTGATGTGCACTTTGGTGTTTTTAGGGTTACAGACTCACAGGCAGCCTGTGTTAGCCAATGGAATATATGGTAAGACATTCAAATGATACAAGCAGCTAATCAAAAACACGTTGTGACACCGTGGCAAAGGGGCTGCTTCTTCTCATGACAATGTGATGTCAAATAGAGAAACTCTCATGTCTAATATGAGCATCAGCTCTTCCAATGTTCCAAAGAGATTGTTGAGAGTTTTAAAGGATATGTTAAAATAAGTAATCCCTTGGGTTTTTTTTGGTCTTGTAGTTAATGACTTATACAATTCGGGCTGCATAATTACAGCAAACATGCTCTAAATGAGTTTTGTAGATATTGTGAACATGACTGCAGTTTTAGTAGTAATTCAAAATAGTACAGTTTGATTCATTTTTCATCTTGAGAGAATTTATTTTTAGTTTATTATAATTCAGCTTTATTAAATTGGGATGTTTAAGACTTTGAAATGAAAATGCGCAGTTTTGTCTGACCCATTTCGATTGGTTTCTCAGCAGCAAAAGATAGGAGTATTATACAGCAGATGAATAAAGCACTACTATAAGAAACTATACTGTATAATACATTATATGGTTGTACCCCTACCAATTATTTGAGAACACAAAGATTTTTTACTGCATGTTTTGCATCTTATATCATTTGAAGGTTTTCCCCTGCAGCAGTCTAAAATAAATCAGTATAGTTAGTATGCCAGTGTTCTGCCTGTCTTTCGTGTGAAACTGGAATCTAAAGCCACAGTGTGTAATCATGCATGAGTAATTGTGCAGCCCTGTGTATGTATATTTTTTTGTGGTTTTAGGTGAGTTGCCAGTTTATTAGGTACACCTATCCAAAACGAATGCAGTCTAATACAATAGTCCTGCAGTAACTCCTACCTTCATGAAGGTTATAATGTTCAGTTGGTGTTGGAACTGTTGGAACTGAGAGGCATTATGTCAAGATTGTTGTATTAGATTGCATTACTTTTAGTTGGATGTACCCAATAAACTCAACTGACTGAGTCTTTTTGATATAAATTCTGGATAGCACAAAAGTGACTCACTTATTAAAGTATACCAAGTTCTTAAAGAAAACAGTATTATCTGTCTGTCAACCCTAAGCCACCGCGTGTCATGCGTTTCACTGGTTAAAGGCATGGTGCAGGCTACGGGTAGAGGGGGCTGTCTTCACGAATCACTATCATACAAATCACTTCCAGTCACATCACCGTGTGGTGATGGATATTATCTTGAATGACACTCCATCTCTCTGCAATTCTCTGATTGTGATCCTTCACGTCACGGAGTGCACTGCTTGACTACATGATGATGGCGCAGTGGTCAAACGTAGAACTGCAGGGACTGTATGTTGTGGTGTCATTTGAGGACTCCTTGCTTTCCGCTCTGCTGGGTCCCTGTGTCACTCTGAGTGGTTTCCTATGCTTACCGCCTTCTCATCAGATGTGCTTGAATTTTCGGGTTCAGTCTGTGGGGTCTCTGCTTTCTGTTTGCCTCTACAGAATCTCTCAGTTGTGATTGTGCTTGCCGGGTAATAATCTCTCCTTTCTCCTAGAGAACTCTAGTCATGGTGTAAACATGGGGAATATTTATTATGTCAATGCTAGTGTGTTTCTTTCTTCTTTTTTTTTCATTTGTCCACTTTCATCAAGGTTATATAGCGTGACCTCATGTTACACTCTGTGCAGCCCATAGAGGGAGGGTGAACCCTCTGTCTGTCTCCATCCTCCCTCCCTCTCTTTATCTCCCTCTTTCACTCTGTTTCTCAGGTTACCAAACATGAATAAGGGAGGAGCCTTGAATAGCCAGCATGGACAAACCTCATATGCACACACAACCCCCCCCCCCCCCTCATATGCACACACAACCCCCCCCCCCCCCCCCCCCCCCCCCCACCTTTCTGTTCCACATTTCCATCTCCCTTTGGAGTGTGTGCATTAATGTGCAGGAGTGCAGCATCTTGCTTTGCATACACATGTGCACTGCTAAATGACTGAGGCTGCAGAAGGAAGGTGGGGGGAAGGGGAGGAAACAGGAAGGAGGTAGGATAGGAGGTGGGGAGGGCAGAGGCAGCAGCCCTGAGTGTGTGTGTTTGTGTGTGTGTATGTATGAGAGTGAGAGAGAGAGAGAGAGAAATGAGAGAAAATTTGAGGCAGCATCACCCATCCAGACTGAGAGGGGGGGAGGACAGACAGCGTGATCGTCCCTCTAACAGACAGAGGTGGAAGGAAAGTGGGAATGAGAGACAGACGTGAGGGGAGAAGAGGAGCACAATGAAGGAGTGCCATTGTCCATCCTGGCAGCACTGCCATTTCACCATCTGCTGAGAGAGAGAGAGAGAGGCAGAGGAGGGAAGAGAAGAGGAGGCAGCCAAACAGAGGATAGGGTAGATGGAGAGGAGCTGCCGGCAGTGACTTTGTGAATTAATCGAGCGGAAGAGCGGATCAGAGGAGAAGCACGTTTTTCAGGGAGTGGACGGACGGAGAGCCAGAAAGAGGAAGGAGAGGACAAATGACCGGACAGTCTGTGGATGTTTAAACATTAATGTGGTTCTCATGTGAATATGGAGCCCAGCTTTAAATTAATCAACATGGATTGTCAACTGTATGTTTTTTAAACCAAAAAAGGAACTATTTATAACATTCATTTAAAAAAAAGAACTCTTAGGGATATTGATTAGACTCACTTTATACAAAACAATTTGAAAGACTTATTTTGAGTTCTTGTAAATATAGGCTCTCTCTGTGACTTCTGATTTTCTTTTCTCTATGAGCATAGGATCTACTCTGCAGGATGTTATACAATCATTATCTTTGTTAGCTGCTGCCCAGAATATTCAGGTTGTTTTTATGCAAGTTTTCTAAACATCAGTTGTCTTAGCAGTAAGTTATTAGTGTAGTTGTTGTTGTTGTTACTGTTATTAGGAAAGTGATTATTGTTCTTTTGAAATAATACCAGACTCAGTTTTACATGCCCTAGTTGGAGTCAGTGCATGCAGCCGACATGGGATGTCAACATTGATTGGGTTTTATGGCTGGCGCGACGCCGGTCAAACTTTCATAATTTCCTACCTATTGATCTTTCTAGCAGTCTGTAGTTTCTCCTCCTGTTGGAAGAAGAAGCTCTAATGTGGAGCCTCTGATGCAGCAACTAATTGCTGTCGTGTGATTTGACCGAGCGGTTATCTCTTTGTCTGAAGATTGCTGCGGTTGTCGGGACTTAGTATATATCCTCCGCAGGCATCTCTTTTAATGTCTGTTGCCATAGCAACGGGCGGCAGCTGCAGACAGAACAAGATGTGAAGTTCTCTTTTCTTGTCTTATCTTTTTAAAACTGGTGCTGTTCCATTAGGTAATTGTATTTATTTCGTAGATAAGATGAAGAAGACTTGATTAGTTTCAGTTTGTAGACTTGTTTCTTACACAGGATTTTTTTTTTCTTTACTAGACAGTCTTTGTCTATGTGGAGCTCTGCAGTCTCCAAGAATCAGGGTTGTTTCAGGTCACCTGCCACCCCCACCCCCACCCCCACCCCTCACCCCCCAGTTTGTGTTTGTGTTGGTGTGTGTCGGCTCAGCCCTATTTGTCCTTTTCTCCTTTTTCAACTGCAACTACCATTTCATCAGTCAAGCTGATGTGCCATTATCAGGAATGACTGGATAAATTTGATTATCATACTGGTTTCACTTGTATATATCACTGTGCAGCTGCTTGGCCTTGAGGCCACTAATCACACTGGTGTGCTATGTTTGTGACAGTCTGTTCATTTTACTGTCTGTTTGTAGGTGACTCAGGATTTATCCTCATGTAGAGGGTCGTCTCCTCTGCAGTCACCTGACCTACACTGTGCTCTGTGCACTGAAACATCCTCGGGCAGCATGAGGGTTAACTGCTCATAGAGCATTTCAGCACCTCTTTGTATGAGCACCTTGGTTTTCCTCTCTAGTGCTAAGTGCATTTATGTTGGATCCTTTGCCTTTTTAAAGTGCTAATTCCCTCCCAAGACTAATTTCTGTTTTTATTAGGGGTGTGACGGACTGTTCCGTTTGTTCTGCGTGCTTGTTGATTGTCCAAGTACCGGGTGTCTTTTGCGGCTTTTCCAGCCATACTTCTTTACAGCTTTCTGGAGATTATCCCAACCTCTCTGGCAGTGCACAAGCGTGACTGGATCCTCCATGGTGCTTTTTGGCCAAGACCAGATGGATGACTAGCTAGAATTGTTAGACAATCCTTCTGTGGTGCTAGACTGGTGTAGGCGACTGTTCCTTTGCCATGCATCCAGCGCCCACTACAAGCTGGCCCGCTTTACTTCTGACACAGTTAAGTTCTGCAATGTTAGTGTGTGGAAAACTCGACACGTCATTGGCATCACTGAAACGTTGGTGCTAAATTTACAACGTTGTGAAAGTGGTCAAGGCAAGGTGTGTGTAAACCTTGCTCTCCTTTTGAGGGAGTAAAGGTCACATTGTAAATATGACTAGTGCCTCAATAGCACTGAGTTGTAGGCCAGCCAGCTTGCTGTAGGACTGTAGGTGCAGCCTTGCCTCCAGCTGAAGTCAAACTGCTGCAGATTGTTTGAGGCACTTTGGGACTCGGTGTGAGACTGTTAATGTAAGCAGACTGTTGTTTGCCTTCTAGGTTGGTCTATGCAGAATATGAGATGTTATGTGATGTCTGCACAGTAGTTAGTAGTGAGCATAACTGAGAGCTAACCTGCTGCTTGATAAGCCCTGCCTTAGATAAGGAAGGTAGTGGTTCCAGAACATAACACTTGGCTTGTTCATATCATATGGTGCCATGTCAATGCTCTTCTCTCAGGTAACTGACTATAATCTGGGCTTGTTATTTGAACCAGGCAGTAAAAAAGTAACTGGGTGAGAAGAGATGTGCATAGAGAGGTCAGCATACCAACAAAGTGCGGTTTTAATCGAGCATTTCAAGCTGGGGGTTCGAGTTCACGTTTAACTCTGATCAGCCTCTGGCACCATTCAGGGAACCCTGGGTTGGGAGTTCAAACAGGACCATTCAGGTCTCATTACCATCACAACAAGCCCACCAGTAGTCATCATCAGCCAATGACCTACATTCTCCAGTGTTACATCACCGCCGTGCTACTGCAGTGTGTGTCACTGTACCAGACACAAACAACATCTCAGAATCAAACTACCAATCTCTAATGGTGCTCCAGAAGAAAAAAAACATCCTAACCGAGGTGGCCATTTTTAGGTAACACACTTGAACCAAAGGCAGCCTCACTTGTTTTAGCCATATCAGGAACTTTAGTCAGGAACGGGCCCAGCTCTGCTGGCCCAGTCTTAAATACAAAGTCTTTTCTTTCTGTTTTCTACTGGTGTCTAAATAGGTGACCATGCCTAGCCTCTAGCCATCCCTAATCTTAAAGTTAGACAGACAGGAAGAGACAGGGCTCACCATTAATATATTAGACAGAGGGACTGTTAAACAGGACAGCCTGGAGAACGGGCGAGCAGACGAGGGAGGGGGTGAGGGGGAGCGAGAGATCATCTGGAAGAGGAGAGAGGAAGTGGTGGAGCGGGAGAGGGCGGAGGCGTTGGAGAGACAGAGATTGGCAGACTACATCGTGTGGAGGAAGAGAGAGGGCTTCCAGGAGAAGAGAGGAGACAGAGAGAAGGGAGGAAAGAGTGCAGAGAAAGGGAACAAGGCTGTGCCAGAAGTGATCTGGAAGAGGAGAGAAGAGGAAGAAGGAGACGCAGGGAGTGAGAGAGCGAGGGCCATTCAGAGAGGACATGAAACCATTTGGAGGAAAAGGGAGAGGGAGTAAAAGAGGAAATGCGAGGAAAGATTTGAGAATACGATGCACTTGAAAAGTAGGTGTTAAAGAAAGCGTGCCGCGTTGGATACTAGCCATTCATCAGTAAGCCTTCTCTCTCTTCTTTAGCAGTTCTGTGCTTCATTGAGCTCTGCAGGTGCTCGCTGTAGTATCGACCAATTGAAGGTGTGTGTGTGGGTGTGTGTGTTGCTGCCGTGTTAGTGTGTGCAGCCCCCTTGCGATCCCCTCGTCGGCTGCTAATAGGATTTTTATGGGCCCGTGTCAAACAGGATAGAGCTGCCAAGGGGAGCTGCTTCACACATGTGCGCATGCCAACACACATACACAGATAATCTAGAAGCATTGTGGGCAGAGAAGACTTACACTGTCTCACACACATGTAAACACATCACATACAAGTGCGCACCCTTCAGTGCAGTAAGACACACATGCGAGGGGGCATTGAGAGACAATGACTTGTGTTGATTCTCCATGGTGCTGGCGACAGCTGGATAGCTGGCCCTCACTGAGAGGCTATTAAGCTGTGACAAGATACTCACAGATATTGTTTTACATTATGGCAAAAACACCAAGATGAACACTTTGTGGAGAGCAAAGACCATGTCATCATCAGTCCCTGGGAACACAGTGAACATTGATGCATAGTTAAAAGTGAACTGATGGCAACATGATCTCCACTGGTGCACTGAAAGCAAACTTTTTTCACCTGCATTCTAACATTAACTGGGACACCCAACTTCTTCTGCGCCTCTTCTCATTCTGCTTTCGTTGTGGGTGAAGCCGTTTTTAAAGCGGTTTGGTTTCATCTGTCTGGTAATGAGTGGAGGACAGACCACCGGACAGATGGACGCAGCTCTTACACTGAGGGAGACAGACAGATGGCTGCGTGTCCCTTTAGTGAGAAACTTTGAATACTGAGACAGAGAGACTTTGAATCACTAGAGCCTGTGTGGACTTGCGCGGATATAAAAACTGACACTGCAGATTCATTATGGAGCTTGTCCCAAAAACCAAGTACACCCACTTTCGGAGCGAATCACTGAGCTCAACTGATGAAACAAACTCCAATCCATCATCTTCCAGTCCTGCCACCCCGCTCACTCCCTCCCCTGGTTTACCTTCTTCTCTCTCCTCCTCGTCTCTCACTCCCATCTTGCCCCCCTCTTCTCCCCGCCCGGCTGAGAACAGCCCCACCACCCTCTGCTCCTTCTTCCCCAGGATGGGATCCCTTCGTCTGGGGGTCTCTGCCACTCTTCTCCCAGGACTCAAAGCTTCAAGCAGGCCACAGCATCCTCAGGCGCCTGTTGAGTCCTCTGGGGACGACAGGAGCAGCTCTAGTTCCCCCACCCCACTTCATCACCCACTCCCCCCTCTAATCGTTCCTTCTCCCCCTCCCCGACCTCCTCTGCAGGACATGAACCGGCTGGGAGGGGCGTCCAGGAGGGCACGGGTGGAAGGAGGGCAGCTGGGAGGAGATGAGTGGACGCGCCATGGCTCCTTTGTCAACAAGCCCACCCGTGGCTGGCTGCACTCCGACAGTGTGGTCAGCACCAGCGGTGTTTCCTATACTGTACGGGTAAGCAGCTGGCACACTCTCACTAACCCCAAGCTAAAATATATAATTACACACCTCTCTCCAGTCAGTTTCTTTGCGTGTGTGTGTATGTATATATGTGTGTGTGTGTGTGTATATGTATGTATGTATGTATGTATGTATGTATGTATATATATAAATTACTTATTACGTGCAAAGAAATAGGAAGGGGGGGGGGGTGTACACACACACGCACCCTTCTTTAATATTTTTAGAAACTGCCACAGAAATAAGGAACGGACAACGTTGCTTTCTTCCTCTGTTGCTTTCCATCTGTCCAATGGAACTGCGATGTAGGAAATGTCCGATGCTAATGTGTTGCCTTCCTGTTTCCCGGGCAGTACATGGGTTGCGTTGAGGTGCTACAGTCAATGCGAGCGCTGGATTTCAACACCAGAACTCAGGTCACCAGGTGAGATTACACACTGTTCATCTGCTGTTGGCTTGCCATTACATTTCTTGTTTGTACATGTGGGGGCGAGATGGTTAAAGTGTGGTTAGACTTGTCGGCCGTGTTTAGTCACACACGTCTCTCTTAAATGTCTTAGTCTGCTGGCTTGCTTTTTGTCCCGCTTCCGCCCTCTTTTTTGCTCACTTGCTTGTTTCTTTCTGAGTTAGTGTCTGCTCATTTGTGCATGTGTGTGTATACAGCTCTCCCAGTCCCTAAATTAGAATGTCCAGGAATCCTGGTGGTTTTCTTCTGGTTTCCGTAGTGATCTTTGTCTCCACGGCAAAGACGAATTTATCATCCCTTTGCCATGATAAATTCAATCACCCACGGCCAGATCTTTCTAATTGTGAGTCTGGGAAGGTGTGAGGGTTAATAACATGCTATTGCACCACTTGCATGTTGTTAATGTTTCAGGGAGGCTATCTCTGTGGTTTGCGAGGCCGTGCCCGGAGCCAAAGGAGCCCAGCGCAGGAGAAAGGTACACACCACACACACTAGCACACACCCTTACAGGACATTATTTATTTAAATGGCTTAAGTGGGTGGCAGTGGGAAGGGTTTTTCTGGATAAGAGCCAGATTTTGCTTGATTGTCCACTCTGTGGTCAGTTGGCTGTTCAGTCACACACACTTATTTACACTCACACTCTTTCTCTCTCTCTCTCTCTCACTCACTCACACACACACACACACACACACACACACACACACACACACACACAGTTTTGATTTAGGCTGATTGTACACTTCTGTGGTTAGCGGGCTACACGCAGGTAATTACCAATCACTCTCTGGTCTCTGTTTTCCCTCCCTCTTCTCACAAGGGATGCTGGAGAGGAGGAGTTGTAGCTTGTGTGGAGCCAGTGTCAGGCCAAAGAAGCACTACAGATTAGCAGACACATCTGCCAGTCTGCTGTTTTAAAGACTACTTGTGTCTGTGTGCTGTATTCCTGTAAAACTAAAAACATCCACCCAAACAGTCCATAAAACAGGTGGCTAAATCTAGCCGCCTGTTGCTTTAGCAGGTTTTGACCGAGGAATGTCTGGCAGTGCAGCACACAAGACAAAACACAGTTTTAGGATGTAAACTAGAATAGATGAAAGTAGTCTAGTCCCTCTGATTTGGCTGGAGTGAGGTTAATGTGGTTGACCATGTGCATCCTGTCCTGATGCTGTTTTTTCTCACAGTGTACGCCAAAATATTCTGGATCAGATATGGATGAAAGCCATGAGAACAGTAGGATTGGGATAAACGGGCTGGCACAGTAGTGCTGGCGTGGTCCGCGCGATGCTCTTGGCCCAGCCTATAGTATGTGAACTGTCCTGTCTACTCCCTATTGGTCACAGTTGGCCTTGGAGACGGGATCACTTTCACAATTGCAGCTGTTCTTCTACTCCCACACACACAGGCATTTCCACACATACACCCACAAGCTTATGCAGGGAGCACTCAGTGGACCATCGTGCCTTGTTGAAGTAAAAAAATAAATAAAAAACTGTTGTTTTCTGTTTGTGCACCTTGTGTGTTTATCATCACCACATCCCTCTCCTTCGCAGCCTTCCTCTCGCTGTCTGTCGTCCATCCTGGGGAAGAGTAACCTGCAGTTTGCTGGCATGACTATCAGTCTGACCATCTCGACCAGCAGCCTCAACCTACTGGCCTCGGACTGCAAACAGGTTAGACTGAAACCAGCTTATTTTCAATGCGCTGCTGTGTGTATTTTTCTCAAAAACATTGGGTGTGGTAGAGTTGTCCTTGATAGCGAGAGACATGACTGAGTCAGAGATGCATCTGATTGTTAAGAGTTCAGTTGTAGCCAATGGTATGTTTGGCCCTTTGCCTGTTTAGTTTACTCTGAAGCAGAGTGAACCTGAGGATCTCTCTCCTTGAGGGATTTCATATCTTTTTAAGGATTATACAGACTTACTTTTTAAAGATCAACTACAGAACGGCAGTATTTATAAGATGTGTAACGTGTAAACTGCATTTGAATTGTTCATTATCAATATATCTACAAACCTTAATTATCTACACAAAGTTAGTTTTATGATCATGCTTTAAAACTATTCCCATGCTCTTTCAGGGCATTCAGGGGGATTTCCAGATAAATTTAGAGTTTCTCCACTTTGTTTGCCTCACTTATTCTGGATGCTGCACAAATCCCAGTTAACTGTCATCTTCATTCCTGCTTCTCCACGGGGCAGGATGTGATCCTCCTCCTAGACCTCTAATGCGTTAATAGCTGCTAAACAATGTTAATTTCTTCGGCGAGATTGTGACAGTAGTGCAGTGCGCATATACATTAACACGAAGCACAAACAATTGTGATGTGCGCATGTGTCCATTCACAAATAAAGCCTTGGATAACAACCACACATTGTGCACAGAGCATTAGCAAGTGTTGATGTTGGTATTGATCCAACATGGGTGGTTGTTGCAGACTGTTAAAAAGGTGTTCCATCCATTGTCCCTACTTAGTTTTTTATCTCTGCTGCAGCTGATGGCACTCAGTGGAGGAAAAAGCACTTTTATCAGTAATGATTCCACATTTGTCTCACCATCCACATACTTTCATCTCACTTCCTACATACTTCATGTCACCCACGTGCTCTCCTTCTGTCTCTATATTTCCCCCTCTCTCTTCCTTTCTTTCTTTTTCTCCACAGATAATCGCCAATCATCACATGCAGTCCATCTCCTTTGCCTCTGGAGGAGACCCAGTGAGTCACCCAACACTCTCTCAGCTCAAATCTTTCCACCTTTCTTCAGCCCGCATGTCCTTCCTTCCTGTCTTCTGTCATTGTCTATTCCTATGAATACCACTCACTCCATAGCTGCCTCGCTGGTTTGCAGTCCTTCTCTTCCAAGCTTGATCTCATCACTTCCTGTCTTTCAGTTCAATGTATGTTTTGAACTTGTAACTGACTTGAAAACTGCAGTGTTTGCTTTACCTCTTTCTTCTCCTCTTCAACCTATCTATCCTAAACCTGTCCTTCACTTTTTCCTGGTATTTATCCCCCCCTCCATCCTCCCCTAACTGTCTTACCTTGTCTCCCTCAGGATACGGCAGAGTATGTAGCATATGTGGCCAAAGACCCAGTCAACCAGAGAGGTGAGCAGGAACATCACTGAACTTTTTTAGATGTGGTTTGAGTAGAACTCTGACCATGATCCTTTGGTCATTCAAGCAGAAATGTTGTCTCACTCTTGAGATTTCACTCTAAGCAAATACTGTAAATAAAAATAAAATGAGCTGTAATAATAAAATATAAATTAATCTTATTAAATAAATAAAATGGCTTTCTCACTTCTTATTCCCCTTTGAGTTTGACATACCACCCACTGGAGCTGAGACATTACAGACCCAGTTACAGAGTGACGGAAGAAACAGTACATTTACCACTAAATAGGCAGAGAATTGTTTTAATTGTTTGGCAGAATCTGCTTGATTAATGCTTATGTGCTAAACATTTGAACGTGTGCCTTGATTTTCCGTGAAATGGAGGAAATAACCACTACCATCGGTTTCGCACAAAAAAACCTGCAAAACATATACTGAACATTTATTTACATTATTTACACTAAAGTTCTACCAACATTCAACACCACTTTAAATATTATTTATGTTCTCTGTGTAATTTTGCAATTTGAGGGATGGCTAGAGTGCACTCTGTCTGTCCATTTGTCCTTCAGCAAGGCATATAGCCATGCACATGAATGTACTGTTGAAAATGCACAAATCCACTTTTTTTTAACTTCGCCTGCAGGTCAATATGTTTGTCTAGCCGAGTGTATATTTCATTCAAGTACATGTTGCTGCAGCTTCCTTATTAGTCATCTCCTCTCCTCTCCTTTCATTCAGCTTGTCATATCTTGGAGTGTTCAGAGGGTTTAGCCCAGGAAGTCATCAGCACCATCGGCCAGGCCTTTGAACTACGTTTTAAACAGTACCTTAAGAACCCCCCCAAACTGGTCACACCTCATGACAGGTAAATGTGAAAAAAAGGGACTTGCATAAGCCTGAAATATGAGCTTTTGTTTGTATTCTGTCACCCACACTGTGTTTCTGTATCTGCTTTTGTGTCACCCCTTTTCTCTCCCAGAATGGCTCCGTTCGACGGCTCTGCATGGGAGGAAGAAGATGATGAGGCTGCTCCACCTCCTGACGTCCCTTACTACAATCATTTCCCTGGAAAACAGCCTCCTCCTGGTGGACTGATTGACATGAGGACCCGCCCAGGTGCCACGCTGGTGAGAAAGTGCACATAACAAACACAACAGGCGGATGAGATACTCACACACATGCTTCAACACATCCAAGCACGACTCATACTACAGTTAAGAGTTGACAGACTCGTAAGGAATCTAATAACTATACTTTATATGTATCAACATTGCCGCTTTCTGAAACAAAAGAATTAAAAGGCAACAGTAATCCAGCTGAGATCACTTGGTTTGTGGCAGATGAATAATCATTGACCTTTTGCAACCCTTTCAATAGAAATGTATTTGTGTATGTCCACATGTGGCTGTGAGTCATCATTTGCTGATATGCCTCTGTGTTTGCAGCCTTATGGACAGCCAGGTCAGAGTGACATTCACAAGCAACCTCTGCCGCCTCTACCAGGTGAGCTCTGTCTCTGCACATTTGTCTGCATCTGTCTGTCATTCACTGTAAATCAGGACAAGGGGAAGACTGAGGTTGTTATCCAAGCACAATTAGGACAGAGTTTAGTTTTCTCCACCCTCTTTGTTGTTGTTTTTTAGTCTTGGCTGGTTAAAATGCTGTCTAATGTGCATGGCTGATGAAGAAATGGGATGTGCCAGGGTCAATGAGGTCTTTTTCTGTTTTTGCTTTTAGTGGGTGCTAAAGAAGGGGGACGGGAACTGTTTGATGACCCTTCATACGTCAATGTGGATAAACCACGCCCCCCAGTTGCAGCCAATGGAAATGCTCACAGAGATGCTTTTGACATGAGTAAGTCCTTTACCTGGTCTAGCTACATTGTGGTGGGAATATCATACTAGCTTCAAAAAACCAAGCTAAAATGGTCTGCTATCAAAAAAAGCACTGAAGGAATGCAGATAACTAACTAGCTTGCCGGGAAACTAAATAACTGGAAAGGGTATCAATATGATTTCCTTTTAATGACAAGATGTGAGGGTTGTAATCAATGTGAACACAATTACTGGTAACTCATGTGAAATAGTTTTGCCATGAAAAAAGAATAAGGGTTAATTATTGACTAAGGAGATGAGCAGAGTTGTGTGTAATGTCCATATGTCAGGCTAATGGGTGGAACTGCCCACAGAGGCGGTCTCGGAGGAAGATAAGGGAATTAGAGTGCCTTTGTCCATTACAGGGGTATTTTAGATAACATGATTGGCTGACTGCATAAAGCTTTTCACATTAAAGAAACAGTCCACTATCAGTGTGTAACATGCAGCTGTCAGACCCCATGTGTCCAAGGTCCAAACATTTTTGATCTAAATAGAAATTCAGACAATAGTAAAAGACAGAATATTTTCCCCTATATAGGCATGTATTTGAGGTTTTCAGCAGAGAAACACAGTGATTCAAGTGTATGTTTATTTATTTCTCAAGAACCCTTCGATGATGCCCTGGGGGTGTCTGGGCACAGTGGCCCAAGCTCAGTGACAACAGCACCCCCTCTTGTGCAGCAGCTGCAGTGTGAGTCCTGGTTCCATGGTAGCTTAAGTCGCAGGGAAGCAGAGAGACTGCTGACCCGCGATGGAGACTTCCTGGTGCGAGAGTCTGGGACCACGCCTGGACAGTACGTCCTCACGGGACAGCAGGGGGGTCAGCCTAAACACCTGCTACTAGTCGACCCAGAAGGAGTGGTGAGTCATGGTGGGAGGAGCAAGGAGATTATAATGGCGAGCAAGATTATAAAGGAGAGGGAGAAGCACGAATGAGCAAGGGCCATTTTATAAATACTGTATTCTTAATACATGGTTATATTAGTGTGTATGTATTTAAACGTGTCTTTAATAATTTTCTGTTTCTTTTAGGTCCGTACAAAAGACCATCGGTTTGAAAGCGTGAGTCACCTGATCAGTTACCACATGGACAACAGACTCCCCATTGTGTCAGCTGGTAGCGAAGTGTGTCTGCAACAGCCTGTAGAGCGCAGGGCCTGACCTTCCACGCTAATATAATACTCCACCAAATATACGCACTCCTGCAGCAATTCAACTCACCTTCATATGCTATAATACACACATATCAACACTACACGTAACACACACACATACACAAACATGCACACATCATAGCAAAGAAAGCCAAAAAGAAAGAAATTACCAGTTCACTCTTGCTGCTGTTGCCACATTTTCCTGTCCTTTCTGAAATCCAAACTGTGACCCTGCAGTCCTCAATCCCACCACTCATCATTCTCATTCCTCCACAACGGAGAAGCACTGCTGCAATTTTTCAACAGCCTACTGTGAACCAGGGAGGAGCCCTTTGCTAATTTCAGAAAAGGGGAGAAAATAAATGCAAGAAAAAAATAATCTTATTATGCGATAACGAAAAAACAAACAAAAGCTGAACACTTTACTAATACATGGAATCGTGTACAAAAAAAAGTGGAACTGAAAAGTGAAGAAAAGAGCGGTGATGGGACATCGAATGGGATTTTTAGTGCTTTTAAGCATGTGTTCTTTTCTCTCGCTGCTGGAGCATATTAGACAAAACACAAACTGGATGGCAGTGGTTATTTGTTTCAGAGACTGAACCAGGCTCGAACATAAACTCTCTCGTCACTGGAGCACTTCAGCAGCAAACCTGACTGCCTGGTGAATATGCATAAATGAGTTTGCTCCAAGTCTAATCAGGAGGGCCACCTTACCCCCCAAGCACTCCCCTTTTTAATGAGTTTTGAACTTTAACCCCTGGAGTGATACCTGGTGATGAGGAAAGCCTGTATGCAAAACTGGGGACTGCTATGCCAATGACCATGATATATGATCTTTTTTTTGTTTATTTCTGTCTTTTATCTTGGAACTCTTACTGGAGTTTAGGAGGATCTAAAAAGCTGTATCTCCCTAATTCCTCTGTACACACACACAAATACACCTTTCACCGTATGCGATCTGCACCACCTGTCATGCCAAAGAACATGAACTTGGTCGCTAACGGCAGAGAAAGCCATGAATATTATCAACAGTTATCTGTCTTGTGTGCTTACAGCATCTGGAGCTAACTTAAATGTAAAGGATAGAGATGCATATTAAAATGGGCCTGTTTCAGAGGGGAGAAGAATCTTGGTGAATACAAAAAGGAGATGTTTAAAGTAAATTGTGCGTTGATGTCACCTACAAACACAATAAGTTGTCCATTTTGAGAAGCATAGACCAGATTATTTTGACCTGTTGCTTTTTATTGACTCCTTGGTATGTGTCTGCATTGACAATCTATGGGTTCTATCTTTACAGAGTATTTTGACTGAAAGCAAAGGAGAGTAGTTAAATAAAACCACTTTAAATGGTGGCCAATGAGAAATGTTGAACAGTCTGAGCAATGAATTTCCCTCTGCAAAAATAATGCAAAATATGTCATAACTGGTTATGTATTTTCTGTTTTAATTTGTTTTAATTTTTGTGTATTATGTTGCTTTAATTTTTAATTACTTGAGGGAATAATGTCCTTTTAAAAAAGAAAAACAAATTGTATCACATTAAGTGGTTCGGGGGTAACTGAACATAAGGACATAAATGTTTTTTGGAGCATTTCTAATGCTAATATGAAATGTTAAGCCAAATGTTTCTCCTAAGTGTGCTGTTTTCACCAATATTTGAGGATCGGGGGGGCGCTTCTTCCTCCTCCCTTAGTTCATGGTGGTGTTAGGTTTGTTTTTATATGTCTTTTTAATCGTGCCTTGTTTCTTCAATGCAGTCACGTCACTTCAATGCAGTCACCTTATGTACTTAATTCAAATGTAGTCGACTACAGGAGAATACACACGCCTCTCAGTTAAACAAAGACTTTGCAAAAATGACACTCCATTAAACACACACAAACAGATCCAGTGATGGCAATCTCCTGTGATGCACATTCTTGCATTCAGCTTATAGTCACAGATACTTGATGTCTCCACTGGGGGGGGGGGGAGTTCTTGACCATCTGTAAATAACGTCAATTTTTTGACTGGTCAGCTTAGTATTTGATTATTGATTTCATAGTTGTGTATTTAAAGACTTATTTGATAAGAAGCAGAGCCAGACACCAACCACTGGGGTAGCTCTTCTTAAAGCCAATTGAACTTATGGTTGAGCTTAAGGCTGAACTCTCGAAATATGAGAAAGGATCTTTCAGCCTAAACCTTAACTGTCAACTAATACTCAGACCCTGAAATGGGCTCATATGTAGTCTAGCATGCACACACACTCACACACACACACATCAGAGTGGCCGCTGGGTCAGTCAGACACTCACACGCTGCCTGTTCAGGTGTTTGTAGGTCAGATATAGGAAACCAGAGCTTTAAGTTCTTCCATTACTGTGCGTGTGAGTGTGTCCTGATCCACCTAACCCTCTGCATCATTAGTGAACCAGAGAGCCCCGTGTTGTCATCATTCATCACAGATGCCTTTTGTTGCATGAAAATCCTTTTTAAAAAATGTCTTGTTTGTTGGTGGTGGTGGTGATAGTGTTTATGATGCTGTTGCAGTTTTGTGTTTTTGAAAGCCAAAGGTTACTTTCAAATAGCGTGAACAGATATTGATTTTTACTTTATATGTTTCTGTTTTAATACTTTTTTTGTTTTTAGGGAAACATGTCGGTTTACACTTGTATCTGAAAATATAGATTGCATATATAAATACATATATCATTCATCTCTCTTTGTGTTTGGCTTTTGATATGATAACTGTTCATACACCCTTAAGAGTGTACCTTGTTGGATAGGCTTTTAAAGCTCCCTTTCATTTTTCTATCAAAGTACACCAAAAAGCTTTGATGCAAAATGAAACAACAATGCACACACTGCTAGAAGGTATGATTGCCTGTCACATACTGTCCTGAACAAAGAGTGGGATGTAGTGGGAGGGGGGGGAGAGAGTGTATTGGAGCTACTGGAACTCTCCTGTTTGTGAACAGATGAGCCTGTAACAGTAGGGGGCTGATTCAGGGATTATTAGATCCTAGGGAGAGTCTGTGTGGCGGGAACTGTACAACAGAGGGGAACAGTGCACAGCTAAGGTAAACAAGGCCTTTAATCAATCAGTGGATGTTTGAAAGCAGGGAACAGTTGAGAAAACGCATGATGTGAATGTAGGTGGCCTGCAGTTTGTATAGGAGGTTATAAGTACAGGAGCTAACTGCCAGGAACACGGAGCAGACCTCAACTGTTGCACGGGCCCAGTCTGATCCCATTTGTCAGACCTCGCCTTCTATTTCTTCTCATTGACTGCCCTTCTTGTTGCCTCTGCCTGATCTCTCGATTTCCTCGCCGGAGCCATGCATCCCCAGCGTCCTCTTCCCCAGGCCATGCCCTCCTCTTCTCTGGGACAGCACCTGCGGGACATGGCCATGGGTCTGGGACGAGGCAAGAACTTCCTGGGAGGAAACTTTGCCTACGGTGTCATCCAGTCCGTTAAGGAGTGCCTCTACTTCCTCCTCTGCTGCTGGTGCATCAAAGAGATCCTGGACTGACAGGCTGAGAGAGAGTAGATCAAGTGGTCAAACATTGATTTTCCCCTTTTCTCCATTGGCTCCTATAGTGTAATTTCAACCAGCTTTTATTTCATCAGGACTTGAGTGTTTCATCAGTGGTGCTGGCAAAGCATTGGCAAGTATGACTCTTATCTCATATGACAACAAACTACCACTTGAGCACATAGTGAACTAAAATCTGTCAAATTGATATGTATAATGCAGTTTATGTTGTCTACTACAGTTTAAAGCGAGGTTCTCAATTTTCAGGAAATAGCTGTTTCAATTATAGGTTCACTAAGTCCTAAAGTTTTTTTTTTTTATCTTTTCAGTGTCTATAGGATGCTTTTCTTGGGTTCCAGGAAACACACTGGCACATTTCCAGGTGCACATTGTTCAGTATGAGACTGGGTCAGATTTTCCTGATTTTACCCTTCTGATCTAAGATCTTGAGGAATGGCACCCCTGATGTTCACTGTACAACACAAACTGGTGTGCAATGAATAAAGGAACTAATCAATAGAAACATTACCATTATGTCTGCATTTTTTGTTCATTTTGTTTTGATTAATCTTATAGTAAACATACTGTATACTGTACTGCTAAAAAAAAGAGAAAATATAGTTTGGTTTAGGTTTCAAACTAAGTTTTTATGTGCCTTTAAGCCTTTTATTTATTTGATATGACAAAGTTTGCAAGATAGCATGCCATTATAGAGGACTAAATTCTGATTTATGTGTAGAACAAAAACATAGGGCAAATTTTACATGCTGTCTTTTATGGGACAGAAGGATAGTGCTACCAAAGATAACAACTTGGAATCAACCCAAGCCTGTGGACTACCAGCATTAAATGCCCAGGACTGGAGGTGTACGAACATAACGTATGTAAGATGTACATACTCACTATCATCTGCGTCTGTCACTCAAATTGGAAATTTTCCCAGTGAAGTACAGTGACACCGCATTGCCATTGGTCGAGCTGGAGGGCGAGGGGCAGGACCAAAACGAAGACTGTCTGTGATTGGACGAGAGGCGTGTGGATCACGCAAGTTCAGGAGGCAAGTTCTTAAGTTGGATGGAGAGACTCAGAAGTAGCTGCTGTATGTGTGACAGACTGTGGCGTTTGAAGTAAAGCGGTACCACGCCACGGTAAGAATTACCTAAGTTTGGATGTACTTACTTACTTTTTCAAGGTCTGTTCTGTTCCTTGTTTGTTCTTCCGTTGCGTCGCCTGCGTCGTTTCACTCACTTTTTCCTGGTTGCTCGACTGAGTGTTGCAGCTGTTGGAAAGTTCTGTTTTAATTGCTAGTATTAATTTGCGTGCTGTTTGAGCCCTATTGCGATTTACCTTACTCAACTGGCCTTAAATACGCTTAAAAAGTGACATTTGTGTGTTTAACTCTGTTTTATTTTTCTTTTAGCACATCGCTATATGACATTTCCTGTCACAGGCTTCACCTTCGTTCAGTAAAAACAGTTTGTATAACTCGCTACATAATAATGTGATGAACTGCGTGCTTTGTTTAGGACTGCTGGGAACAAGCTGGTTGGGGTGCTTTTGCTGACAGCCTAACATTGCTGTCTTAATGGCCTGTCCTGCAGTTTATTCCCTTGACCTTTTTTGGTCATTTTTCCCTGCTGAGAACAAGATAATAAGATTAACCCTAACCCTACAGCTGTAGACATACATTTGGCTGTGGCCGTTAGTGCTAAATTAAATTTAAAGGGCCAGTCAATCTAAACTGAAGGCAGTGTATTGTTAGTTTGAAAGGTTTTAATAAACTGCGATCAGAGACGGTGTCAAGTATCTATAAATATGACGTCTGAGTATACAACGTTAAGACATTTTGAAACCCTGAGATTGAGCTTTACAGGTTAAATGAGAAATTACTCATAAAAATTAGAGAGTAAGATCAAACTACAATGTAGTGAAAATGCTTTCCTCTGTGAAAAGCCAGTTTAGCACTGTCCTTAGAGTACATTTCTGCCTCTGTTGTGTTCCTCATGGCCATCCTGTGCATGCTCCCTCTTTCTGTCTCCAGTCAATCTAGTGGTGGCTATATTTAGCTGGTATCTATTTAAGCCATTTATGCTCCACAATGCTCCTAGGGCCCTAGGCTAGATTCAGAAGACTTCTCCTGGGAGGCACTCGATTAGGAGACCTAAATTGCGGAACTGGGAGAGAATTGAATTTGAGGAGTGAAGTGTGTCATTACCCAGATGTGGTGTTAACTTAAGTGGTTAGCTCTTTGTGAAGAAAGCCAGATTACACATAATAAATATGCATCTCTGAAATGTCATCCCCTGCGGGTTTGAAAGGAAAGGCTTTAGACAACAGTAATACCTGACACTTCAATCTGACCAGGTGGTCAAACTGAAATGTCAGTCTGTGTTTCTGCTTGAGTGATCTTGGTCTGGAAAGAGTTGTATTGGTCAGATACATTAAACCAGCTGCACCAAATGTTTATCTTAACATAAAATGTGTAATTCTTTGGAAATGTACACATAGGAATATGTATACAGTTTACAGTTGAAATGTGGTGAGGCGTGTAGACATATATATGTTAACAGACCAGTAGCTTTTAAATGGACAGCCCTGCTGTCTGTATCTCCAGAATAGTGCTGGCCTTAGTTACTGTGTCTCTGCCAAAACATTTCCCAGCTAGTCAAAAGCGAAGGGTAACCAAAAGGCCCACAACACACACAAACTACTAATGAAGAACTGAATGGTCCCAGGGAACTGGACTTCCTGCGCGCACACACACACACACACACACACACACACACACACACACACACACACACACACACACACACACACACAGCAATGTGTTAACAACCGGTTACAGTAGGTTCTTTTATTTGCGGAAGGGTGAGGCTGAATTGCAAAGGCATGTATCCAAATCATGTTCACGGGTAAACAAATGATGTACAATTCTTTGAGCTGCAGTACTGTCACCCTAATGGTGGACTAGTGGCAGGCCTCTGAACAATACACCTCTGGGTTGTTGGCTTCAGTAAGTGCATTGTAAAGAAAACCAAAATCCCCACCCCCCCACCTTTTAAAATTTAGGATTTACCTTGTTTTAAAAATCACACAGCCATAGGGTACACAAAGGAGTATAGGACAATCACTTTATTTTGATTTTCTTCTCAGTCAGCTAGCATTAATCATGAAAGCTGTTCTGTATGTTCCCCTTGTGTTGCAGGAGAAAGGCAAAGCCTCTAGGGGGCCATGTCAGGTGGCAGCAGTGCTAACAACAGCTGGACCATCCTCACTCCTGAGGTATCACCACTCTGTAAAGAGCATAGGAACATGTTGAGTTGCTGTGAATGACCTCATTGGAAATGTATTATATTAAAAAAAAAAACTCCTCGTCCCAATTGATTTCCTTTTGGGTGACCTGAATATGAAGTAGGTTTCTGTAATAAGACGGCCTTTGTTTCTTTTCTTTTTCTTATTTAACTATTATTCAAAAAGATCAAAAGATAGACAGTATGTTCAGATTAGTGTAGATTGTGTGTAGGTCTAATATGAAAATGGCAATGCCTGTATGTTTTTGTCCTTTGTCACTGTATGTCTGTTTGTCTTAGGAGACTGTCGCTGAAACCCTGAAGCCTTTGGCAGAGGAGACCGAGCACCATGAAGAAAGCCTTACATCTATATCAGGTGTTATTATAACTCAAAGTTATTATAATTTCTAGTTTTTCATTTTTACTTATTTACTTTAGCCAATTTGCCTTTTCTGATAATTAATAGATAAAACAAAAACTGAAAAGTGTAAAATATTATACCACATTATTACAGTTCATATTTATACACACTGGTGACAGGTATCCCTAATAAGAATTGTCTGAGTCGCAATTGAAATATGTTAAACTATTGCTCTAAAAGTCTCCACTCTTGCCTCCTGTTTCTGTGTTCAATGAGCCAGGTTCTGGGGAGAACCACCCTGAAAATGGTGCAGAGTTTGCAGAGGGGCGGATCCCTGTGGATGGTCACCTGGTGAGACAGCAAATATTTTCTATCATGTAATATTTGTCACATAGCTTAGCTGAATATGTAGTTATGGTTGGCCAATGAAATAATTCTGTTGTCTTTTTATTTTGTAATTTTACCATGGTTTGGTATAATTACAACCTGTGGCAGTTCACTTCTGAATTGCCACAGGATATACATTTAAATTGCCACCAGGAGTACTTGATTATGAATAGCCAGAGTGTGTGTAGTCACATTATCAACCGTTTTAATCAACCGTTGAGACCATTCCAAGATACCATGACATAAAGCAGTATACAAAACTTTTTATTGTTATAAATGGTACTATAAATAAATAAATAAATAAAATGAAATATGTTAAGGTTTTGATGAATAAAAGTCAAATAAAACTACAAAAAATATCTGACTTGTTATAAATTATGGAGTACTACTACTAATGAACATTCAAGTAAATAGCGTATGTATTGTGGGGTCCAAGACAGAAACTATAAAAATAACCCATATACCGCTACTGCTATTACTACTACGAATAATACCATATATCATATCTAATGTCATGGCTATAATTATAAGCCGGGCTCTCCTACATAGGCAAATATTTATATATGTGTATGAGAGAGAGCATAGTAATAGTTTAGCATGTTGTTTATCATTTTAAATGAATAGTAATACAAGGACAACTAACAGTATTTCACACATGATACACTCTAAAATGTCACTCAAAGTTTAATATTTTATTCATTTACTTACAACACTTTGTGGGTGTTTGTCAAATTTTTCAACAGATTACACTTGGAGATGAAATCGTTTATAGTAACGTGTTGGAACATTCAAGGTCTGAGATCATCAGCTTCTGGTTTAAAGAGCAGAAATTCAGATTTCAATAGAGTTAAAAGATTTTACAGGAGACATGGTGCAGAGAAGATGTTTTCACTGGTCGTGCTCACGGCTACTAATAATAACTAATAACCCAAGGCAGAGATTCAGGAGGCATGATTATATGGTGTAAATCAGAACTGAGCCAGTTCATCAGTTATTAAAAAAGAAGCCTATATATGGTTGAAAATTAACAAAAAGATGATTTGTGCTGAGCAACATGTCTACATGTGTGCCATCTATATACCTCCATCAGAATCCCCCTACTACAACCCAGATATTTTCTCTATTCTTGAGGAGGAAATTAACCATTATAAACCCAACGAACGCTCGAACAGGGGAAAGAGCTGACACTATGAACAGAGAGACAAACACTTACCTGGAAGCACCTGCTAATTAATTAATTCTGCTAAAACGGAGTAGTGTGAATGGGGTCTGAAACAATACAAGTACAATCTAAAAACAAAGAGAGAACAACACAGCAAGACCAGTGTAGCATAACTACATTGATGTAATAAATTTATGAGAATTGATACCAAATTATGAATTTTAATATTCAGAAAATATTAATTCATAAAGCTCTCGCGGGGCACCACCCGATATACCGTTCACCCAGGGTCTCGGGACTCCCTGAGTATGGCTAATAATTAGACAATTATTCACTAGTGATCAGTTAGTTAACAATCTCGCTCAATTATCTTAAGTCAGTCAGTCTCATATCAAGGGGTAAATTCTCTTGGCAGGGACTCGGAAACAGGCAATACACACAATTCCTTGATTACAATGAATTTATTAACTAACTAAGGTGATGTAAAATTGCGGTTAAATACATCAGAGAAATAAACAATGAGCATGGTGGTCTACTGTGGGAGAATTTGACTTATACGGCAGCTAATGAATGCAATTAGATGATAACTCGGTTAAATTTGTCTTGGAGTTTCAAGGATTAAATATGCTGGACTAACCAACTATTGGACATCACTGATCAAAGAATGCCTTGTTTTGCCTTACTTCGGGTCGGCGGCCTGCTTGTCCGGTTGCATGGGTCCCACGCTAGCTGCCCGATTCCTGGCTTTTTGCTAGGGAATTCTCCGGGGTTCTCCGTGTCTGGAATGAAAACAAACCCTCAAGGGTTGGCCGTCCTCAGTCTGGCAATTAGGCTGTTCTTCAGGTGTCCTTTGTTGCCGCTGGCGAGACCACGTGGTATGGTCTGACCTCGGTGAAGTTAGCTCGACGAATAAAGCTTAAAAAGGGAACTTGGTCGTTCTTGACTTAGACTAGTGTAACTTAACAGTCTACTAACTTTTAACAAACAAAATAAAATAACAAGCAAGTAAATTGCTGGAAACGAGGGAAAGCTTATGTCGCGGCACTTCGCGTGTGTAGCTTGAAGCGAACAAAAGCTTTGATTGCGCCGGGCCGAACTCCTAGGGCGTTGCCGGGAGAGGGGGGCACGCCGTTAATAATCGCTCAATTATCTTAAATCAGTCAGTCAGTCTCATATCTAAAGGGTCAATTCTCTTGGCAGGAACTAGAAATAGGCAACACACACAGCTCTTGATTATATTACAGTGAATTTATTCTCTAACTAAGGTGATAAAAAGATGGTTGGATACAGGGAACATAAACATTTGCTGAACAATGAGCCTGGAGGTTCGACTGTGGGAAGCATTTGACTCATACCGCATAGAAGAGCTAATGAAAGTAAACTAATGCTATGATTTTAGGAGTTAAAATGGACATCTGATCACAGAACGTGTGTTAAGTCTTACTGCTTGTCGACAGCCTGCTTTTGGCCTGTTGCACGGGTCCCACGCTAGCTGCCCGATTCCTGGCTTTTTGCTAGGGAATTCTCCGGGGTTCTCCGTGTCTGGAATGAAAACAAACCCTCAAGGGTTGGCCGTCCTCAGTCTGGCAATTAGGCTGTTCTTCAGGTGTCCTTTGTTGCCGCTGGCGAGACCACGTGGTATGGTCTGACCTCGGTGAAGTTAGCTCGACGAATAAAGCTTAAAAAGGGAACTTGGTCGTTCTTGACTTAGACTAGTGTAACTTAACAGTCTACTAACTTTTAACAAACAAAATAAAATAACAAGCAAGTAAATTGCTGGAAACGAGGGAAAGCTTATGTCGCGGCACTTCGCGTGTGTAGCTTGAAGCGAACAAAAGCTTTGATTGCGCCGGGCCGAACTCCTAGGGCGTTGCCGGGAGAGGGGGGCACGCCGTTAATAATCGCTCAATTATCTTAAATCAGTCAGTCAGTCTCATATCTAAAGGGTCAATTCTCTTGGCAGGAACTAGAAATAGGCAACACACACAGCTCTTGATTATATTACAGTGAATTTATTCTCTAACTAAGGTGATAAAAAGATGGTTGGATACAGGGAACATAAACATTTGCTGAACAATGAGCCTGGAGGTTCGACTGTGGGAAGCATTTGACTCATACCGCATAGAAGAGCTAATGAAAGTAAACTAATGCTATGATTTTAGGAGTTAAAATGGACATCTGATCACAGAACGTGTGTTAAGTCTTACTGCTTGTCGACAGCCTGCTTTTGGCCTGTTGCACGGGTCCCACGCTAGCTGCCCGATCCTGGCTTTTTGCTAGGGATTCTCTGGGGTTCTCCGTGTCTGATTGAAAACGCCTCCTCCGTCTGGCAATTCAGCTGTTTTCAGGTTTCCTTCGTTGTAGCTGGCCAGACCACGTGGCTTGGTCTGACCTCGGTGAAGTTGGCTCGACGAAAAAGGCTTAAAATGGAACTTGATCGTTCCTGAATTAGTCCAGTGTAACTTAACGGACTGATAACTTTAACAAACAAAAGAAATAAAGAAAATAAAACAAACTGAGGGGCAGATCGATGTCTCTGCACTTCAGGTGTGTAGCTTCAAGCGAAACAAAAGGGCCTGTTTCGCTGGCCGAGTCTGGGCGTTGCCTGGCGCGGCACAGCGTCCAGAGAGCCGAGCAGAGCAGCGGAGAGAGCAAGAAGCGAAGAGATCGCGTGTCGCTCTTTTGTTGCCTGGGGCGTGGTTCCCCAGGGGGTGTCTCAGGTTTCCCAAGGGACTGCCTTTCTAATCTTAATGTCTAAAAAGAAATCTATTTGCACGTCTTATAATCAAATATTTTCCACAATCGAACCTCAATGGTCAAACGGTTGTACTATTCTAGGCATTTGGTAACAGGAAACAATTGTCACATTATTGGTCAGGATATTTATACATTTAACGGCATTTCCGACGAGGGCATTTAATACTTATTTCGTCCACTTGGGGGAGCTCAGGTTACATGAGGAAAGCTTGGATTACATTAGATGAAGGAGTGTCTTGCTGAAAATAAAAACACTGCACAAGTAACTTTCTTTTCAGCACTAATATCAACAACAGATAGCAACAACAGTTAACATAACTACTCAAATAGAGGCAAACGTAATCAGGTAACTAAAGATTTAATTAAACTTAATTAAATGCTTTGAGTCTTTGGAGACTGCAGTCCTTAGCCATTCAAAGTTCAGTGTCTGGACCATGTCACACTTGGGTGAGACAGGGGTTTTCCTTTTTGATGTGGTAATAAAACAAAGAATAAGGTCAGTTGCCACGGAAACGTGTGTGGGGAAATGCCAATGGCTGGTTCGTGTCCCTTTGTCAGTTTAACAGTCAGGCCCCGCGTTATCAGCTTCGGAATCAAAAAGGTGCCAGTTTTATGGTGGGGCTAGCACTTAGAGAAAGCAACTTTGACCCCTCCCCCTTCTTCTCTGGGGAGGAGAAAGGAATTTAGAGTAGCTCCAAATTTATTCAATATAAAATGCACAAATCCACACCGTTGTTCACTACACAAGATAAATACGGAGTGACATTTATACGTTAACGGCATTTCAGACGATAGCATGTAATACTTATTTTGTCCACTTGGGGGAGCTCAGGCTACATGACGATAGCTTGGATTAACCCTAAGACAATCTTTGCTTACGAGCTGGGGAATTAGTTATTTAACCTTAAATTCAAGCTGGCAGATTAATCGAGTATAGGATGATTTCTTTATCCTCATTTCTAAAGGTGGTGTCAGAAAGTATTGTGAACAAGCATTGGTTACACATAAAATGAAGGAATGTCATTAACCTTGCTGAAAATTAAAACTCTGCAAAATTAACTTATTTATATTCTTTTCAGCAACAATATCAACAACAGATAGCAACAACATGGTAACATAACTACTCAAATGGAGGCAAACGTAATCAAGTAACTAAAAGATTATTTAATTAAACAAGGTAATGCTTTGAGTCTTGGGAGACAGCAGTCTTTGTTTACACAATGAAGTTCAGGGCTGTCCTTAGTGTCCTGGAGTTTCTCCAATTTGCATCTGGCTGTGAAAGGGAGTATCTCCTTTGATGTGAGGTAATTGAACGCAGAGGAAGGTCAGTTGCCATGGTTACATGTGAAGGGGGCAGTTTAGGGTTTCCTGCCCTCTCTTTAAGAAGAGTTTTGATAGGCTGTTCAGGAAAACGCTAATCGCTGGTCAGTGTTCCATTGTCAGTTTAACAGTCAATCACCGCGTTATCTGGCTGCGGCATCAAAAGGTGGCCAGTTTTACGATCAGGCTGCTCAGAGACAGCACTTGGGGAGAGAACCTTTCAACCCCCTTCCTTGGAGTCGCTTCGACTGTCTGTAGAAAACTTTGCAGAGCTGGATCTGAGCTCCGGTATACTGCAGTCAGCTGTGTATGTTTTGTTCTGTGGTGCTGCAAACTATGCAACACTCATGACCTGAGGGAAGGATCCAACTCTGTTTCTCTTTTTTAATAGTCATATATCAGTTGTTTATAAACGCTGATGCAGGTATCTGCAAGTAGCTTAAATCGGCCGATAATATCTGCAAAATGATAAATCGGTCAGGCTCTAGCACATAACCCCCTGAAGGGTGAATTAACGTTTTACAAAAACTCAGGTTTTTACATGTTGGTTTTGTGCAGATTAAACAAGATATAAAGTGACATACAATGTGTTAATTAGCGAGTTGGAAGAGGTGCTTCTATGCAAATTTGCATTCTGGACAGAGCTAGGCTAGATCCCTTCCCTTTGTTCCCCCTGTTTCACCACTTTGTACTTTGAGTGAGTTTAAACCAAAAATGCTAAAAGGGAGCTAAAACCTTTGACAGTGAACTTTATTTACCTGATTTTTATACCCAGGTATTAGAAGAAAAAACTGCAGAGCTAAATGGAGACAGAAGCACAGAGCAACACACCGCCTTATCTGATGCCACCCCTGTTCACACCTTTTTGGAAGTATCTGACAGCTTTGTCCCTGGCAAGGATGCATTCAGCAGGTCAGAGCAACTACCTGACTCCTACGCCCACATAACCCCCTCCCCTGATGAGCCCCCAGCCTCACTGCTGAGCACAGAGACTCTGGGAGGGGTGGAGTTTACACAGGAGGAAGAGAGGCTCGCAGAGGAAGGAATGCGGCATCCGTTAAACGGGGATGGGCTACAACAGGAAGGGGAGGAGTCAGATCTGTCTCTGAGGACGATTGATGTAGGGAAACAGGCAGGTATGAACAACAAGACTTTAATGAGGCTATTATTACATTGATATTATAATAACCTCAGCATCAGTTTTAATCGTGTATGTTTTATTCAATGCAAAGATGTATCACCTGGTACGCATGTATCATTTCCTTTTTATTTTTTTGGAGACTAAGTCGTATGTACTATTTGTGTTTGAAGTGTACTTGGTGGACCAACTGGTAATGGAATTGTTCAGTATCTGGGCCAGGAGGTTGTCTGGACAGGCTGTGGTTGGTATGAGGCAGGGAGCATGATGTGACAGAGAAATCCGTAGTTGCATGACACCCTGCAGAAGTAAATTGGCTTCAAAGGGACTGGGACCTCCTAAAGTGTGTTTGTTTTTTTGCATTGTGGTGCGTTTTTTTTATTTTTTATTTATTTATTTTTTTCTTTTCGGTCTGCAGCTTTTTTTCTAAAAATGAGTCTTCTTCTGCTCTGTTGTGCATTTTTTTTTTTTTTTTTCAAATACAGGTTTTGTTTGCAAACTGGTGTCCAGTGTCAGTGAGTTCATTGTAGTGCCCATTATTCATATTGCTCTTTAACAGTAAAATGTGATGCGAATAGAAGTTTAAAAATGAAGCATTTGAATTACTGTCTAGACACCATATTCAAGATTAAAGGCTTATTTATGGAGAAATGGACAAAATGAACTCATGTGCCATGCACAGCAGAGCAACTATAGAAGTCTTACCTCCCATAAGGGGTTCTGTCTCGTACTGCAGCATCCGACTGATTACAGTGCCATAGCTGCTGTGCTGTCTAACATGTAAGTGCAAGAGCAAATTTGAGCTCAATAATGCGCAACTGCTTTGTTTAAAAATAATAAACATGGCAGGAAATAAAATGGCCTACAGGATACCCACACATTAAATGATCTGTTCTTCATGTTTGCCTGTAGGGGTCCATAAAATAGATTAAACCTGTAAATTGCAAAGTAATGATCAAAATACACTTTAACAACAGGTTGGTTTGTTTGTTTGTTTTTTAAATACTCTTCTCATCCTCTACTCCAGACTCCCCTGTGGCTACAGAAGAGAGTGACGAGAGGACTGAGAAGATGGGAGAGGAAGGAGAGCCAGAGGTGAGGAGAAGGAGGTCTCTCTTAGCAGCTCTGGAGCGGATCGGAAGGACAGAGGAGGAAGAGGAAGGAGAGGAAGAGTTCCAGCTGCCACAGCGCGACGAAGACAGCGGGTTCTCTGTGAACAAGTGCATCCTGGGTGCTGTCATTCTGGTAGGCCTTGGCACCATCTTTTTCTCAGGTATGCATCACTATATGACCCGCTGAGAAGGTAAATGTGTGATTTTGTTTTGCTTATTACTTTGACTTTAAATGACTTTAATGTTACTTGTGATGAATTTTAAGATGTTAAAGTGAGGTTAGCTAAGAGCAAAGTGATGTGTTCCTAGCAGTAAACTAAACAAAGGGTGCTCTGAGACTGAGATGTATTATACCTGCAGGTGTCTTCATGGACCTGAATGAGGGTAGGGGGTGTGTGTGTGTGACTGTGTGTGTGTGTGTGTGTGACTGAATGAGTTCTTTTTTGTCCACAGCATGTTTGTATGTGTTAATGTGCATGAAGGAAAAATGTTTTGCATTTGACACATTTTTAAAGTACTGCACGCTTTTAAGCATGCAATAGAGAGAGTGAGTGATTTATGCATTTTTTGCAATAAATCAATAATAAATTAAATGATAACCTTGTACCATGTCACCACAGTGTAAATGTTTAGTTTGCCCACCCTCTCTTTTCTTGTGACAATGTGGAGATACAAGGTTTTCAACCAGCAATAAATATACTGTCCTTAACCTTTCATTTTGATTTTAATTATATTATACCGTATCTACAGTTATGTGCCCTTACTCAGCTGAGGAGTACACATTTTATTGTAAGCCTTGTTTGTTGTTGGGGTAGGTGCCATTTTTTTCAGTAATTTGCACTGGAGCGTAAAGCTTTTGCTTGAGTTCTTTTCCAGTGTAAGAACATTAAACTTTGCATAATACATTTACAGAGAGTGATTATGTGACAAGGGAGCTGAAAGACGCAGAGTTACCAGGGAAACAGGTCAGTCTGTTTCACTTTTATTTATTTATTTTTCTCCTTCTATTTTGTCTTTATCTCTTCTCTAACTTATATTCATTTTGATGCCATTTTGTGTACTGATTTTATCGTAACGGGAGTACCACCACATGGATTTGTTGTGTGATATGCTCATTAGGAGACCACCCACAACACTGGCAGCATTACTGCCCTGGTCTACCAACTGTTCTACTCTGGAATTTTCTTTCCCATCAACACAAACTGTTCTCTCTCTCTAACTTGCGGACAGGAGTGGCTTAATCCAGAGGTTCCTCCACCGCCAGTAGATGCTGACAGTACAGAGCTTCTAAATAAGCTACAAGCCCAACTTCAGGTGTGACTCCATTCTGTCTCTCACCTCATTGTGTGTGTGCGTGCTATACATGAGTGTGTGTCGGTGCATGAAAGTGTACCCGGTATGTGATATTCTCACAGGACCCTCTTCTCCTGTTTTTTTTCAAACAGGCACAGAAAGAAGAGCTAAATGTAGCCAAGGGACAGGCAGCAGAGGGAGCAAAGGAGCGGCTGCGGTGGGAGGAGGTGGAGAAGGAAAACAGTAGGTTGAAGAAAGAGATGGCATCTCTCCCTGTCCTTCAGAAAGAGAACGAGAGGATGAAGAGAGAGCTGGAGTCTGTCCCGGCCCTACAGAAAGAACTAGAAACACTGAGATCTACTGTGACTGATTTAAAACTCTCCTCAGGTACAAAGGGACAGAGGGAGGAGGTAGGGAGGGGACGTGGAAGAGGGTAGAAAATGTTGAATGATAGTTATTAGACAGCTAGGGGAAGTGCAGTATGTTTCTTCCTTTTTCTTCTTTTCACTTGAATGCTCTTTATTCATCTTTGTAGTGGTAGTGACGTCTTGTGTTTCCTCCAGTAACCAGCAAAGCAGTTCAAGCACCTGTGAAGCCTACTACATCGCCCTCCAGTGGCCAGCCAGAGGACAGCACGCAGGACACCACTGGATCTACAGACAGACAGGCTAGGAAGCCATGGGATGAACAGAGGGAGAAAAAGAAAGATAAAAATGACATGGGTGAGAAGAAGGAGGGGAAAGAGAGAGAAAAATCTGAATGGATGGAAAGAGAGAAACAGGAGCGCAAAGATGGAGGTAAAGCCGAATGGAAAAAGGGAAAGTTTGACAAGGAGAAGGATAAGGAAGGTAAGCTAAAGAGGCACAGTGATGAGCCAAGACAACGGAAGGAAAAAGACTGGAAGAAAGAAAAGACTAGCAGAGGTGATGAAGGAAAGCCATGGAAGGATAGGGAAGCAAAGAAAGAGTGGATAGAAAATGGTAAGAGAAAAGAATTGAAGGAGGAGAAATACTGGAAAAAGGCAAAGCATGAGCAAGTGAAGGAGGATCAACAATGGAGTGGAAAGGAGGAGAAGGAATGGAAGGTAGAAAATAACCAGGGAAAGAAGGGCAAGGAGGAATGGAAGGGAGAGAAGGAATGGAAGAAAGGGAAAGATGGCTTCAAGGAAAGTGGCAAAGAGAAATGGGAGAAAAAAGATTGGAAAGAAAAGAGAGAGTGGAAGAAAGACAATGACTGGAAGAGTAAAAACGGCAAAGATCATAGTAAAGAAGGGAAAGGAAAGGGTGAAAGGAAACAGTGGGAGGAGAGCAAACATCATGGTAAAGAAAGGAAGGGAAAGGATGAGGGGAAACACTGGAACGAGAACAAGTGGAAAAGTAAAGATGATAAGGAATGGAAGAGGAAGGATGAGAGCAAACAGTGGGAAGAGAAAGAAGAGCATTGGAAGAGAGGACAGAAAGAAAACAAGCACAATGGAAACTGGGAAAAGGACAGATCAAGCTCCCAGAAACACAAAGAAGAGCACAAATTTACCAGTAATCATGGCCACAAGGAAGAGCATCTGTGGGGAGACAGAAAACCTCCTCACACACACCGACGACCCTCCCTGGAGCAGCCCGAGTACTGGGTCCAGCAGAGAGACCGCCTCCAGCACAACCTCAAACCCCCACAGAAGTGCGACTCACTGGAGACCTGTGCTCAGGCCGAGGGCCTGCTCCCTGTCCCCTTCCCTGAGTTCGAGGCCGTCCTCCAAACATACCTGGCCAAGGCAGAGGAAGTGGGAGTGGATGAATTCAAAAGAGAAGAGCTCAAAAAATTAGCTGCCGAATTCTTCAAGACAGGAGTGTTTGTTCATGACCAGATGCGCTTTCAAGAGTTCGTTGAGGATTTGGTAGATATCTTGGAAGACATGGTGGAAGAGGGAGGGGAAGAGGAGGGGGATAGTGCCATAGAGGAAGAAATGGAGGGGTTTGAAAGAGAAGTCATGAAAAAGTTTTCAGTGCCAGGAGCTGGAGAGAAAGGGGAGAGATCCAAAGGGGAGTGGGGGAAGGGGAGCGAACGAGGACGTGGCTGATTAAGCGATGGATTTGATGGATCTGTTAAGAAGAGGTAAAAGACGGATGAGAGGCTATTCAAAGGGAACATTTTACTTGCATACAAGTATACATTTATCATGCTGACATCCTTTTTACAGGATCTTATTTTACCCCTTCCATCTGTCAGGCAAGAAGTTCTACTTTGGATTTAAGTTCATTGTTTTGGGTTGTTTTTATATTTTACCTCGCACATTAGTGCTAAAATACACCCTTTGCATATGGGGGATTTAACCTGTTAGATTGAGTTGGATGTTACTCTGCTGTATAGTCTTATTCACACATTACCACTCTTCCTCTGCAAACAGCACTATGCACTGTTAAGGTCTAGCTATTCACTGATCAACAGTATGTACTGTATCTACAGTATGCCATCTTTATGTATTAGTGGCTTAACCTGTGTCTTAATCTCAGATTATCTTTAGATCATTAGCAAACAGTTTGTATAAAGGGTGGAGCAAGGTGAACTGCTGGAAAAAGGTTTAGTGAATATTTTATGTGAAATAAGTCTGGATTGATCTTGTCTGGGGTTTTATTTAAATGTTTGTACATATTGCATAAAATATGTTTAAGAACTATGCTATAGTGCAGAAATATATAACTAACTTATAGAGGTTGCCATAATATAGATTAAAAAAATAATTGGTTGGCGCATATCATGTTGAGCACGAATGCTTCTTTTCAGGTACAGAACTTATGTGCACTAATGTCCTTAATTATTGTTTTACTATGAATGCAGCATTTGTTTTGATTGATTAGGCTGGCCATGGCACTTAGAAAACATGCTTTTTGTAAACTTTCTTATGTTTATATGCTAATTTATGAAGTGTTGCTGATTCAAGGGTCTACAGCCACATAGATGTTTTTCAGTGTATCAATTCTGAACCACATGCTGTGCGGGCTTTGTGGCAGCATAGAGAATACTGTGTGTTAGGTTAGGATGTTCATATTTGCTACTATTACTGTCGTAAGAACATAATAAATTTGGCGCAACCCTGTGATGAAATAACTTGGTTTTGTCTTCTTTTCACTCACTTGTTAAAATGTTATCTTCAAAGAATACCTCCTACAAACATCTACTGATTTTATTTGACTTGGTGATTTGTCGTCATGCTTTTTGATCCTGTTGGATTTGCAAGTCGTGATGATTCTGCAAGGTTAGAGAGAAGGTGAGAGCTTTGGTTTAACTGAATATTGATAATATGTTTAGGGTTGTTTGCACAATTGCCCCATCAATTTCTGCTGAAGTTGAACAGTTTGTAGTGTATGCTTAAGAAAAGAACACGGAGGTCTTATAAATGCCATTTTCTTCAACAGGCTAACAGTAGAACAAAGCACAGTGTTCAGTAGAGTCAATATATTGTGCAGACAGTAGTAGCCATTTTGATTCTACAACGGTACCTCCTAGTTGTAAAAAAAAAAAAAATATAGCAGATATACAAATAATTGGACTCAACAGTTGTTACTTATTTGCTGACAAATGAATACATCATGAGTATTAACTGTGTGCTAGTGCAGAGTAATCAATTACTGTCCATGGACTCAGGACTGTTTCCAGACTGATGTTAACATCATCCTCTTTATGTCATCAGGGATACTTTGTCCACTGTCTTTTATGTTCCATATTTCTTAGTTGAACAACAACTTGGCTGATGGTAGCTGAGGGAAAAGAACAAAGAAAAGGGACTGACTGAAGGGATTGACTATGATGACTTCACTCGTCATTCAGTCACTAAGGGTCTGTTTCTCAATCAATCATTGTGCCAGTTTGACACTAGAAACTGGAGTACTAGCCCGGTACATAAATACTGCATATGAGAATAGATAAGTTATAGAGATGTAACTAAGATCCAAGAGAAATAACGGTTCTCTGCATGTGAGAAGTGTTGATAATTTGGGACCTCACTTTGTTGTAAGTGGCTGTCATTGCCAGGTAGACCACCATATTCTGCTTATCAGCCCTTCTGATAATTCTGTTTACATTGGTGTCCCAAAGAATCTGATTTTCTTTCCATGTCTTTGCTGCTTCTTATCCAACAACTGTTTTCCTGGCATCAGAATGTTTTGAGTCAAGTAGTCTGAAGAGTCTCAGATAAACATACACATCTGAAAACGATTCAAGAAAATTCAAAATTCAATCAATTCATTCTGATTAATTGTACCAATAAAGTTTTTATTTACTTTTGATGGGGAGCAATTATCATGGCTAGTGTATTTCATATCCTGAGATTTAATTGTTTACATAGTTTTTGAAGGAACTTGGCACGTAGGTTGTCCCAGACATCTTTGAGAGGTACCCGCAGTTCTGTGGATTTAGGCAGCCTCAGTTGCTTCTCTTTCTTCATCCCAGACAGATTCAGTGATGTTGAGATCAGGGCTCTGTGGGGATCATGGCATCACTTCCATGTCTATCTTTATGATGAAGATAGTTCTCAATGAATTTTGCTGTATGTTTAGGGTTGATGTCATGCTGCAGAATAAATTTGGGGCCAATCGGATGCCTCTCAGATGGGATTGCATGAGGAATGGGTATCTGCCTAAACTCAGACCATTCATTCTGACCAAATCTCCATTTGCAGCCCCACACTTGCAATGAACCTCCACCATGCTTCACTGTTGCCTGCACACACTCATCCCTTGTACCTCTTTCCAGTCCTTAGGCAAACAAATTTAGACTCATCAGTCCAGAGTACCTGCTGCCAATTTTCTGCACCTCAGTCACTGTCCGTTTTGTGAATGGTCAAGTTGCTTTGCCTCGTTTCCATCTCAGCGGTATGGCTTTTTGGCCACAAGTCTTCCACAACAGCGACTTCTGACCAGACTTCTCTGGACAGTAGATGGGCGTACCAGGGCCCCACTGTTTTCTGCCTGTTCTGAACTGATGGCACTGTTAGACACCTTCTGATTGCGAAGGGAAGTGAGCATGATGTGTCTTTACTTTGGTGCAGTAAGTTTCCCTGGCCGACCACTGTGTCTACAGTCCTTATGTTGCACATTTCTTAGTGCTTCTTTAAAAGGGCTTGGACAGCACATCTGGAAGCCCCTCTCTGCCTTGAAATGTCTGCCTGGGAGAGACCTTGCTGAGGCAGTATAACTACCTTGTGTCTTGTTGCTATGCAGGCAGTATAACTACCTTGTGTGTTGTTGCTGTACACACTATTTCTGTGGTGGACCTCACCTTGTGAGCTGAGTTTTGCTGTTCCTCACCTAGTTGTATTCCTCCTGCACAGCTGTTTCTGTTTCAGTTAATGATTGTTGGTTTGGTAAAATTGTTGAATCATACACCTGACGATATGCCTTCAAAATCCCTGACTTTGTGCAAATGTACCCAAAAGAATTGATGCTGTTTCGAAGGCATAGGGTGGCCATACCAAATATTCATTTGATTTAGATTTTTTTGTGAACATTGATTTTTTTTTTCTTTTGTCCAGTCACTTGTTAATTGATAAATAAAATTGAAAGCATTCTTACGGTACAGCATTTTTGTATACTTGCCTAAAACGCTTGCAAAAGCCTGTTTTTGCTAACCAAAATTAGCATTATTTATTTGACGGGAGGTCAGCAAGAAGGATCAGCCAGAGTTGACTGGTTAAACAGGACTGTCATCACATTCTGGGCAGGAGTCTGAACCTAAACATACTGGAGATGTGGACTCCGGATCTGTAATTTTACCACATGTTCTCAGGGATAAGGTTTTAAAAAGTATGGGAATCTAACTAGGTGTTCATCATCATAATTTGCATGTTGAGTTGTGAATGCAGAATGAAATGTCTAGCTACTTTTGTGTCAGATTTCAATGTGGAGAAAAAAAGTTATTCTTGTTTCTGTATAATAAAACCTTGCCAGGTGTAGGAGCAGATTTTTCTTTTTTTGCCAGGACTTTCCTTTTTATGTCAGACATCATATGACAGCTTCAGATTAGTATAAAGCATGGCCACGTCTGCAATTTCTCAAGTGCATTTAAACTACTCTGACCACCCATTGTACTGTATGTACAATACCAAGAATGATGTATGACAATCTAGAGGTTAACCTATCATGTATTTTACGAGAAGAAAACACCAATACATGGATTTAAAAATAAACATTATTTTATGGAGCAGAACTTTTTTTGTTCTTCTTTCCTAACTTGTTTTGTCAACCCTTTAGGGTGTGGAGCCACTGCTCTGTGCCATAGCAGGAGCTTTTTCATTTGGTTTAGCTGCATCTACGCTAACCAGCAGATGTCAGCAAAACATAGCAATGGTTTTCTTGCGATATACCCAATTATTTTTCTTGCCTCAGAGACATAATGTATTTTGACACAAAATAAATTGATCAAATCAACATTGTTTTTGATACAAACTGTATTTGGAATATGTAGCACAAAATCGGAATAACAAAATCGTTATAAAATGAACATGAGAATCTCAAACATGTTTTACAGTAAGTGTGTTTACCGTTAATGCCACTGTAACCGAAACCCTTAACCCTAAAAGATGATCCATGTGTGAAGGGTAGTAAAAGTAACCATATCAAAATCAGATGGTGATATTTTCACAAGAAATACAATGTTAGTATTATAACATTATTGTTGGAAAAGTTAAGTATAAAGATTGACACAGCTGGATAATGAATCACTATTGGCCCAGTCAAATAGTCACTGAGTCAATACGAAACCAACAACATCACTTTCTTTTGGCGAAAGTGTTGTGTTTGATATGTTCCTGTTTCATTTCTCTGAAACCTTTTTTAGTGATGATTGGGACATTGGTTGACTAAACTGTCCATTCCAAAACTTTCACTGAAGGGCTATTGCGATGCCACTTGGAGTAACTTCTCACAACAGGGCAAAAATATATACATCTCGCCCATTTTTTTGCAGATCAAAAATAGCTCAAAGATGAAACTGCAAAGAAGACATGGTATAGAATAGAAGAGTAGTAAAAAACTGATAACGTTATTTATTTTCAAAATATTATTCAGATATATTGTACAAAATGCTGGAACAGTTTTTTTTCAGTATGCTTTTCCCTTTAGTATGATTTAGCGTGCTCTAAATGTAACTGTAAAGTGTGATGTGAAATGGGTGTGTGTGTTTGAGTCACATGTTTTATCCTGCATACATAAATGTCAGTAATGTTGCAACTGTGTGACACACATGAACCCACGTAGTACACTGTACAGTGTGTACCACAACAGCACACTGTATACAGAGCTGGTAAAGTTTTCACCATTGGGATTTAATTTTTAATGAGTCAAGTGTGTGAAGTAATGTGAAACAAAATTCCCCCCAGCACAGAATCAGGGGCACTGACCAGATGTTTTGGGGTAAAAAGATTTATGGTTCACACACACCCAAATAAAAGGCAAACACATCTGCCTGTGATTTTGGTCAAACTTTTGAAGCCATTGTGAAAGTGATGTGGTTTAAGCGTGAAGGAAGTAAATGCAGAGATCAAACTTTGGACCACTGAAGAAAAACATAAAACCTTTATCCCCATCTGCTGCAGTATCAGCTATTAGGCTTGTATAGAGCTCCTCTGTGGCTGTACTTGCACACAGACCACAAAGGTAGTTTTTCTTCCCATTTGTGAGGCCGTTAGTTTCAGGTCAAGAGGAACAGGTACGGTTTCATGCAAGTTAAAATAGGAGTGTGATTTTTCCAGTCATTCAGTGAAGTCGGGTCAAGGCCGCCCAGCAACTATAACTATACAGTATTTCACAAGACAAAGTCTGAAGAAAGCAATGATTAGAGAAAATGAAAGAAAAGATGTAAACTTAATGCACAGGTTTGCTTTCTAATGCTAACAACCACGAGATACATACTCTATATAAAGAAACCCTGAATGGCTCAAAATTCGTTTTTATTTTTAACTTGTCAATTACTGTCATCTGAGAAATATAATACAGCACACAGTAAATTTAAAAATGCAAAAGTATGTGAACCCTTTGGAATTACCTGGATTTTTTGCTCAAATTGGTCATAAAATGAGATCCGATCCGATCGAAGTCACAACAACAGACAAACACAGTCTGCTTAAACTAAAGCAAACAATTATTTGTTTTCATGTTTTTTTTTAACACACATGTAAACATTCACAGTGCACTGTGGAAAACATATGTGAACCCTTGGATTTAATAACTGGCCGACCCTCCTTTGGCAGCAATAACATCAACCATCAGGTCTGATCTGTAGTAGCAGATCAGACCTGAACAACATTCAGGAGGAATTTTGGACCTTTCTTCTTTACAAAGTGAGCATTCTGCGCTTTGCTCGTGCAGTCATCTTTCCAGAACGGCCACTCCAAGGGAGGGTAGCAACAGTGCTGAACTCTCTCCATTTGTTTAACTGTTGACTGATGAACATTAAGGCTTTTAAAGATACTTTTGTAACTGTTTAGCATCATGTAAGTCAACAATATTTAATCGTTGGTCTTCTGAGAGGTCTTATGTTCGAGGCATCGTTCACATAAGGCAATGTTTCATGAGAAAAGCAAAAAAATCTTGATGTTTGTGTTTTGTATAGGGCAGCTCTAACCAACACCTCCAATTTCATCTCATTGTTTGGACTTTAGGTTGGCTGATCCCTGACTCCAGTTTCCTTTTAGAAAAGTCTTCTACACCTACATTTTCCTGCACTGTGAATGTTTACATGGTGTGTTCAATAAAAACATATTACATGTAATAGTTTGTGTGTTATGAGTTTAAGCAGACTGATTTTGTCTATTGTTGTGACTTAGATCAGATCACGTTTTATGACCAATTTATGCACAAATCCAGGTAATTCCAAGCGGTTCACATACTTTTCCCTGCGACTGTATATTTAGTGGACATATGGGCTTTAGTTTCTATCCAACATGAGCAAAATAGTTCATTTATCTTCATTACCACCTACAAACTGCCTTTTGTGATTTTTGTTTCTTCAGTTTGACATCATGAAAAGGAATCCACTCTTTTTAGAAGCTGGCCATCCCACTTTTCATTCCTCTTCAAGAAACTGCTATACTGTTGCTTCAGTGGTAATATCACACTCACACAGACAAACACATACTGTACAAGCTATACTGCTGCCTTTGTTGAGCAGGAAGATTTTATGCAGATTAAAATTCCCTAACGCATAATTCTTTGTAACGAATAACTACCGTCTCGAAGGAGGCTTTGTAAATCAGCACTGCTGATGAGCTGACAATAGATGTCAGATGAGTGGGTATAGCAGGCAATTAAGGAATTCAAGAACTATGAATTATGTTTGGAAATGTAGACCAACAAATCCTTAGACACAAGTACACCTACAGCTACAGCTCCAATTGCAAAACATTAATTCTAAGACAACTAGCAGCATTGTGCCATGGAAAATCCTGATGCTTTTAAACCACGGCATATGATTCTCGGTTCTCTCTGCAAGCCATTTATTTTGTGTTAGAAGTTGCACTCTCCTTCCTCAATGATGACCAAGGGAATGGAAGGAGAAGAGCTGTAGACTGCTGTTTCAGTTGTGTGTGTGTGTGTGTGTGTGTGGGTGTGTGTCATGCAGCTGAGATGAGAAAACTAGGTGTGGGGATGTTTGGATGATAAAGTCAATGTGCTTGTTAGCACTAACTGCCTCCCTAATATGCCAATTGGGCACATCCTGTCCGACCTTAAATAATATGAGTGTTCTCAGGTGAAACCCAAGTGACTCATTCTCAAAAGTTTTTGCAACACAGACTATACAATTATATCTGATTTACTGCTTTCTTTTTGCTCTCTACAGCATTTTACCCACAGTTTCACACTCATACATAGATAAGGAAAAATGTGAGACTATTGTCCATGCATGAACTGAGCAAAACATTAAACTATTTGTGCACACACATTGTTATATATATTTAACCCATCCTAACACTGGTTGTCAGTCTGAGTTAGCCTGGGGTTTTCTTGAATGGGGCGATTCATCCAGTAATCCACAACTCCTGCCAGAGACTATCCAAGAATGGATCAAAAATGCAATCACATCATGGAAAAAGGTCATTGGTTTAATTTTTTACTGGTTGCAATGAAAACACAGAAAATACAAGCATTAAATATATTCCTGAGCCCTGGTAATTTATATTTGTCCTCATGGGAGACATGACACTGAGGCATTTATTTCAAACAACATGCGTGCCATTTATTTCAGTTATTATGTACTGTGAAAAGCACATCCTAGGCTATCTAGTGATGTAACACACATAGGGGTACAATTTTCAAAATAGCAGGGATTGCAGCTATGGCAGTAAGAGATATGATTAAAATATAAATATATCATACAAATATAAATTGTTTCTGTTCTTCATAAGTATGTTGTTTTTTATTTATGAGTTAACTATATTATATTAAGATTTTAGCAGTGTATGTTAATTGTAAGCCTTTCTAAATACACCTTTTAACCCATGTCCTTTGTGGGGCGCAGTGGGACTCATATTCTCATTTTCAACCATTTTCCATACTTCAGGAAACAGTGCACTTAGCGAGGCAAAACAGATTTTTTTACAAAATTATTAAGGGAGAGTCAGACATTGAGTAGTCAGAAAATGAGGAGGAAGAGGCAGTAGAGCAGGTTCAAAAATTAGTTTTAAATGTATGTTTCTAATATTCATCAAATGAGAAAGAATTTTTAAATGTTTTTATTATTTTATCATTACCAAATCATGCCATCTAACATACTTTTTGTGGAAAAGATCGACCCGATGTCCATTACAAGGGACATGTTATAAAACATAAATAACATTTTGGAGAAAACAATCTTTATGACGTGTTTCTTACGTCCCAATTTGAATGATGTAAAAAAAAAAAAAAAAAAAACATTTTTCAGTTTTAGGAGAGAAATTAGTGGATGATTTCCAGGACAGGTAGGCTCGAAAAAGAGTCCTCAAAACTTATTCCACATTTGTGTTGGTAGAGCAAATCAAATTCTAGTTAAAAGTTCTGTTTCTCTTTTATCCTAGATTGAGCTCAATCTGTGTCATAAATTAACTGTATTTTGTCAATTCATTATTAATATGATCAACAGCATTTTTATCTTTCCAGAAATATAGGATGAAGATGCTCCCTGTGATCCTTTTGACTTGTGATGGAGTCCCTGTTCAAGGCGTGTGCTGGCAGTGATGGTTCCTCTGACACAGTGAGTTCCACAGACTGGACACATCAGAGCTCAGTAACTTTGTCAAGGAAAGGCCTGTAGGTTTAACATAAAACAATACTGCAGTGGTTCACTAGTAGTTATATTTGTGTGGTTTACTTATTAGTCTAATATATCACAGCTGGTGGATGGTTTTCACTCCAACATCTATAACACCCATTGAAATATTAAGCCAATTACTTTTTCGTGTTGTTTGTTTTTGGTTCTAAATGTTGCATCAATATGCTGGTTTATGCTGCAAAGATGGAAAAATAACGAATGACAAGGGTATAGTATACTTGTGCTCTTTTAAGTACATTCTAAAACTGATAATTATTTGACCTAAAGGATAAGACTAGTGAAATTCTATACTTGGCTTCTTGTCAACAAATCACATGAAAAGACTAAAGCCAACAATGAATTGATCCAAGTGTTCCTATGTATCCAAAGCATGATACAGTAGGCCTACATCTTACTCCTCTGTGCCACAGAGCTCCATTGCTCTCCAAAAACCTATTTGTCAGCCACACTGTTGCACAGAGGGATATGGTTCTTCAATGTAATGAACATGGGCACTGGTGTTGACATGGCACCACATGTGTGTTAATCCGCTGATAAAGATAATCCCAATAAAAGCACTATTTACTCCTTTCTGAGTAACATTTCCCAAAATACTACAGTTCTGAGTTGTTTTAGTGAATCACTTGGTAAAGTATGTGTTTTGGAAAAATTTAGAAACGGACAATGCCTTGGTGTTTTCTGTCTTTTCATGGGATTAGTTGACAAAAACGTGGAATATCACCAGCCTTATCTGTAGATTTGAAGTTCTTTATTCAGCTACCTGTTTGAAAGACATGCCACCTGCAGTTAAACCAACACAGGACAATCGGGAAGATATTCTAAGTTTGCTCTGAACCTCTTTGTTTACCAGGCAAAAAAGCTTTCTCATAAGGGCGGATTCATTTTGAAATGGGTATCATCTGGATGCCACATTGGCCTTTTTTGCTCTGACCACATAATTAACTGTTAGTCATACTTGTGTTCAACAGGCTACTTTGGTTCTTTTACGTGGGCAGTTTTCAGTGCATGTGGTCTTATTGTACTTCTGAGAACTTCAGAATATTTTACTTTTTCCACTCCTGCCTGTGATCTTGAGCTGGACTGAGCAGTTACATCTCATGTTGGGACGGGATATAACGCTACATTTATTGTTCCACTGCATTCCACAAAAACAATTAGTTTGTCATCAAGACAGAGACTTTCGAAGTTTCACTCTAGTTGTGGTTGTGTTGTCTGCACTCTTTATATTTAACCAGAACACAACAGCAGAAAGTAGTAGTTCCTGAGGCCCAACAAAAAAAAAATACAGGCTGAGTTTTCCAAGTGTGGAAAATTCCATGTGTTTCTGTGTGTGTGAACTGTTCAAGTTATCACACTGGCCACTAGATGGTGACAGAGCCACAGATCCTTGTGCCAAACCACTACTGCTGATGTTGCATGAATTATTTAACTGGTGTATGTGCCAGTGGTGTCAGCTTGCCTCTGCCTCATTGCCCCACACACACAACCAATAACATCATAGTTGGTCCACACTGACTCTCACTATTGTTTTTGTTTTTTTTAGCCTTTAATGTAGTATCTTCCTGTTTTCCTACAGATTGCTGGCGACCCTGCTGCCATTGACCAGCTTATGAGCTCATTGGACAAGAACAATGATGGAGAGCTCAGCTCCCTGAAGTTCTGGCAGCTGATTGGGCATCTTGCAAGCAAACACGGGGTGTTCAACCAATAGAATGTCATCCAATACTCTGTTACAGCTCCGTGTGTGTTCCTGACTTGTTTGTGTGTCATACACTTTGAGAAAATGGGAAAACAGCCAAGTGGGAAACATCCAAAAGTCGGTTTCAACTGCAAAATGCAGTGTATGTATCAGAGGTCTGTATTTTTTCTCACGGCTCTCTCACCAGCAACTGCCAAACTGGCACAGACTGTCACAAAATACTACTGACCAATTTCAGCAGTATTAGACAAGGTCCTAGATGTTTCACAAACGCTCTACTGCCTTAAGAGCAGACCTGTAAGCACAAACTTACTGGTATGCTGGGGAGTTGCAGAATAGGAATGCATTTTCTGAAGACTGAGAATTTGTGTGTGTTTGTTTGTGTTAGCACTATGTATTCTTGGCCTGTCTAATTCTATGAAAACGCACGTTATGCTTTATCAGATCCCTCCTGGACACAGACAGAAGTATGGTGCTGGCAAAGAAAAATTTTGGAAATAAACATCTAAATAAAATTTATAAACGTGTGTTTCCTGCTTCTCATGCCTTCATTTGTTAGTTTGTTGAACACTATCTTTCTATTCTTTACACAAGTGAGTAAAGTTTTCAGGGTGTGGCTTGAGTACATCTGTCTGTTGGGAAAGCTTTTGAACACACGCGCCCTTAGTCATGAGCGCTCGCCTGTTCCTACATGTTAAGAGAATGTGTGCCAGAAAAAGAATGAGACGAATGCGCAAGTATAAAACAGACACAGACTATGAAAAAACGAATATATTTCTTAAACCCCGTTACGAATACTTACTCTGTTTTCTTGAACAAACGGAAATTTTTGTTACAAAATGTTGCTGAAAATCTGCTGTTGCTCAAGCTGCGCCCCTTTCCACATTCCTCCTCTCCCAGGCACACGCCCTTTGACAGTGAAAAAAAAGTTGGCTGGAGTGAGAAGTTAAATCACGGAAAAGATATGTGTTGCTGGTTAATCTTGCCCAAGACTGAAGAGGAGGACCTGTGAGAGAGAAGGAGAACAGCTTCTAGTGAAATCGTTTCTTGCCTTTTGTTTTTCTGTCCTAACGGTGAGTCTTTACTCTGATAATAAGTTTTATGCTGCACCTCTCTGTAGTGACAGGACATTACCAGTTTAGCTTATTTCCTTAACTATGTCATACATTTTGTATAATTAGCGAGCGTCTCTACTGTCATTACCCAGCTTGGTGGTCACATGGATCAAGTTGTCCTTCTTGGTAATCGAACCCCAATCCCTTTACACTTCCAGAGAAACCTAAGTCTGGAGTCACGTTTACTTATTTATTTGCTGTGTGTCATTCCTGCCTCTGGTCGCTCTACAAATTGTCAGGATTAGTTCGGGCTAAATGTAAACGGGGGACGTACCCGGGAGAGGCAAGCCCCTGACATCTCTCTTACGCACGGCGCAAATTAGTTAGTTTTGGCATCTGCGCCGAGACAGTTTGTGCCCCGTTAAACAGTCATACTGTGATCATTGTAGCGGTGGTCAGATTTGGCTCTTACCAGTCTGAATTATTAACGTTATGATAAGACTCCGGTAGCGAGAGTCGAATGGCTTGGGCCTGTTGTAGTGAATGACGCGCAGGAGAAATAGCGACCTGGGCGATGACAGGTAACATGCACATGGAGGAAGTGAGTCAGCCACACCTAACGCAAATAACACGACCAGGGTGGAGCTGATTGTTTCCTGGGATAATTCAACTCTCATGAACTATCGTGAAGCCAGCGCTCATGACAGTTGTGTGGTCTGTGGCCAGTCTGTAAAAAAACTCTGAGACATGAAAGATGTAGCAACATTTTGGTGGTGAGGGGTGGTTGGGTTGGGTTGGGTTTGGGTGGGCCTACCTGTTTTACATGTAAACTGGTTTGTACATGTCAAGCCTAGCTGCAACAATGACTAAGCTCTCATCTCATCTGCTCAGTACCTAGTCATGCTTTATGTTATTTATTCTGGAGGTACTATCCATATACACCATGAAACACACTGAGAGCTTTTAAAATCTACAGTATTCTGGTCACAATCAAAACATACAGACAAAAATGACATATAATGTTAGGTAAATCCCAGCTCTTTGGCAAAGGGAGACCTGGCCAAGACGAAATGAGGGGGGGGGAAATACCAAAATACTAAGTATGCTATACTATGCTTCATATGCTGAAATAAGATATAGAGACAACAAAGGGGTCTTAAAATTATCTTGAATTATGCCAGAGATATTTGATTCCCTAATTTGATATTGAATTTTATTACCACCTTAACATGAAACATTTATTTAACCAAATTCAAAACCAGTTACTGCAGTAGTTTCCAATCTGGGGAGAAGGATACCTTACAGGAAGAGATGACTTGATGTGTGTGTGATCGGTAAGTGGAGAAAAAAAAAACATCCTCTTATCCTTGCTTTTTTCCACTCCAGAATTACTGGATACTTTTAGGTTACTGCTTTCTAAAAATATCGAAGAAAGCATCACTCTTTGGTTAACTATCCATACGTCACAAGTAGACGTTGCTTTATTTTAAAATGTCTCAAGCCAATAAAGGTTGGAGTCACAGAAATAGCATAGGTGTAGTGCAAAATTTCAGTGAAATGCCACAAAAATGACCTGTAATGTAAATGAGACCTCGCACAAGCACTCATTGCACTTAAGTCATTATAATCACTATCTCAACGCTGTGAATCTGAACGGAGCATGTGCTGAGAGACTGTAGGCGAGCTTCATGTGTTGTCAGCACCCACAGTCAGGGCATCTCTTGCTCTTATCAGACAAACCCTACTGCATGTTCCTTTCTGCCTATTTGTAATTCTGTGGCCCTGATGTCTCTAGTTCTGTCCGAAGCCTAGTTGGTTTTATGTTCATCTCATTACACTCGGAAGAGATTCTAATTAATGGTGGCCTGTCAGGCATTTTGATATATGGCCTGTAGAGCCACAAACACACACAGACACTGGGCAACCTGCTCCCGTGCTGCTGTTCGTCTTTTAAAGGGTGTTAGGAAGGTGTTGGTACAATTATAGTAACCTATTAAATAATAATGAACAGCATGCTGATGACAGATGCTCACTTGTATGTAGGAAAGAGTGATGTGTTCACCTTTGTGTGCATGCGTGTGTGTCTGTGCTGGCATGGCAGGGACACATGAAACAGAATCCAGGGTTTGCGTGACTGCTCGATCTCACCCAGTAATTAGGTTAATGCAGCAGAAGTCCTAATTGCTGTTGTCCTTCTCTAGATACGTGTGTGCGTTTATCTTTCTGTCTGTCTATCTGTTTGTCATTGTGTGTAGGTCAGTGTAGGTGCATGTAGTGCGAGCATTGAGGTGTGACATCTGTGTCAGATGGGAGTTTTACCAGCTCCTATTGTCACGCCTACATCATCGCCACAGGCACCCACCATCATTACCCATCCTGTGGCCACCGCTGCATCCCTGTAGTTTTCAATACACAGTGGAAATGCAGCAAGGCCTTGCACAGAAAGCTAGAGACCCATAGTAGTTCCATATGACAACATTTTCATAATAATTGTCTGTGGTGGAATGTAACCATGTACTCTACATATTTGAGGTGCTTGTATGTTGAGTATTTCCATGTTCTGATACTTTATACTTTTTACTCTACTACATTTATCTGATTAAATAAATTACTAATTACTTTTCAGATTAATATTACAAAATTTATTCATCAAATAAAAATGATGTATTTTTATATGATATGATATACTTATAAAAGACTTTATTGATCCTGGGGGGATTCACAAGCTGTCAAGCGGTACATACTTTAATATAGTTAAAAATAGTTCTACCTTTATCACTAGCAACATTAAAATGATGGACAGGTCAATTTATCAATAATGTTAATCAATGATATAATAATAATAACATTATTTTGAAACAGGCAATTCTGCATAATAAGTACTTAAGTAAATTTTGTACTTAAGTAAATTTTGAGTGCAGGCCTCTACTTGTTGAGTATTTCTACATTGTGGTATTGCTATTTTGACTTGAATAAAATATCTGATGCCTTCTTCCACCACTAATTGTCATAGTGTACTGTTTTTGCAGTTGGTATACAAGAAATCAACATACTTTAAATTTTATTGTACCAACAGGAAATATGAAATACATGTGATGATGGATGGCAACTAAACTGTACTGTGTGTCCCAAATCCGTATCCTTCATACTAATTGTAAACTGTTTTTACAGTTAGTATACTAAAATCCAACACTTCTTATCATTTTACACTAACAAGAAATTATACAATATGCAATAATGGATGTCAATCAAACTTTGGAATATCACTGCCAATTCTATGTCACAAATAGACATCAAATATCTTCTGAGGTGTTCCCGGGGCTGTTAATATGGCTATCACCATCGAAAATTAGGTTTATTTATTTGCAGCTGTTAGCACTAGCAGCTCCTCTGTTTCCTTTGTGCAGTGCATTGTGGGAAAGCAGCTCACTCAAACATCAAGCGTATAACTGTTGTGATTATACTTCCTTTTGTGAAATTTCCACACACTACAAACTCAAAATCTGAAAATTAAAATGATTATGTAGTTTGGAATTGAGACATGGCTTGTGTCTTTGGCGTGATTTCACTGTCACACAAAGGCCAAAGCAAAAATATTTAATAAGTATTTGGTTGTTTCATCAAAACTTATACTAAAACAAAAAAAAAATTGGAGCTGTGAATAGCTCTTCTTAATCTTTGTGCATTACATTGTGAGACTACAGACCTGTTTCACAGCAGACATTTTGATTTGTCACAGTAGGAAAAGCACAGGTGTTTCTGAAAACATTAACGATAGCTCTGTTCTATTCAAATGTCCCAATGTATAATGTATAATGTCAGCATTATAGTTAGTGAGCATGAACAATACCAGAACCCTGAAACTGAAACCGCTGAATGAAATCAACTATCATTATTTTTATTATTTACAGGTGCTTTTCCTACTGTGACATGTCAACGTGGTATCAGTGAAATCGCCTATAGTGTCCATCAGCTTTTTTTCCAGTGTCTAAAACATAACCAAAATCTGTGTAGAAATGGCATGTAATATGGAAATGGGACATATCTATTGTTTTTAGATTTAAGAATTGATTGATTGATTAGATTTAAGAAATGAAAGCATTAATGTGTTTCCATTTTGTTTCTTTCCTTCCTGCAAGGCCCAACTATCAATAAGCTATGAGTGAAATGCGCCAAAGCTGAAAACTGTTCAGCTGAGCATTTAGCTTCACACGACTTTGAGATTCTGTCAATAAGAGCAGCATCAGATGTTTTTAGGATCCTTTAATGCACTGGCACTGTCATACTTGAGCACAGTGTGCAGCATACTCCTACAGTGTGAGGGGAGGTTTGCTGCAGCAGACGGGCAGCAGGCAGTAATCTGAACCTGTGGCCTCCCTCTGGCTCCTGGGGATCAGATGTCCACCATCAGAGATCACCGCTCCCATTGTGTTTACCTCAGAGACTCCCCTCCTCTTCATCCTTCCATCACTCCCTCCCTCTCTCGCTCTGTTTACCTTGGAGGGCCTCCAGCCCTCCGCTCCTCCCCTGCCCGCACGCTTTCCTCCTCTTCTTCTATGCTGACATCATTTGTGTGTCACCTTTCTCACATGTTTAAGTTCAGAGGACATATGCTAGCATATCCAATTCCAATACAATTTTAAGACGTGATCCAGTTATCACCCAATAGTTACATTTGTCTCATCTCCGGTGTACATTTAGGGCTTAAATGGCAAGTGAGACAGTTTTGCTTTGCTAATCACTATTATAACTATTTATTTACAATGTGGGGTTTAACTGAACATTATAATGTGTACTATGATTGCACAGAGTTAATTATGAATCACTAATCTTGATCAGTCCGCTAGGCATGAGCAATCCAAGGTCATGGTGTACTCTTCTGCACTGATGCACTCAGTAATTGAAATAAGCCTTTTATCCACCTAAGACTCAATGCAAATATGTATTCATATTCATAAAATTCATGGGAGCTGTATCCAACGGCATGATGTCTGTTTGTCTAAGATATGACCATATCTCTCCTTGCCACTTCCTACACTCAATTCTCCTTTTTCGCTTTTTGCCCTTCTCTTTCTCTCTTTAGATATGGAGGCAGCCATTAAAACTGTAGTGACCACATTTATTAGTTCTTCCAGGGGGAAGGAGAACCTAGACGGGAAATCCTTCCAGAAACTGGTAAATAAACAGCTTGGTGGCATCATGGAGGTATGGAACTAGACAACTTTTTGCTGTTCTCCATTATATTTTTTTCTCTTCCTTTCTCATGAGGAGCAATATTAACATTAACAGTATTTCCCCATCTGTTTCTGTCGATCCCTTTGTCTTCAGGATACAAACAGCTCCTCTGCCATTAAGGAGATGCAGCGGGGACTGGATGAGAACAACGATGGAAAGGTCAGCTTCCAGGAATACCTCACTCTGATCGGCTATGTAGCCAACTCCCTCAGTCAGACCAAGAGCGGATCCAACACAGATGCATCATAGACGCTTATGAAGCTGCAGTGTTTGGTGCCTCAACAAATTATTATCTTTTCTCATTTCCAAATGTTCCAAACATCATGTATACATCCCAACAGCCCATAATCATTTTCATAGTTAATCAACCAGTTCTATGATGCCCTGAACTACAGCATCGTGTCTGTCCAGATCAACCTTTTTTCTGTCACACCATATTGATCTCCAATGTCAATGACACATTGAAGGACTCTGAGCTGAGAGTGTCTTTTTTTTAATACCAATTAGACAAAGGATACCTACTGTATTTTAAAAATAAAAGCTTTATATAATAAACTATACTGTGTGCAGTTTTTTAATTTGTGTTCCATCTTTCTTTAGTTGCATTTTCATTTTCATAAAGTGTCTAATTGCTGACGTTATCCGTTTAACATGCATTAAAATTCTGCAGTGGTTTTCTCTTATATGATCTGACATTGTCCCACAGGCACCGTTACAAACAACACTTGCTAAATATAGCTGTGACATCCCTGACCAGTCAAACTCGGTAGCCTTTATATGCATCAACTACTGCAACCAGATCCCGACATACAGTATACGCTTCCTATTGTGCACCGTCCTCCACTCTGCAACACTATACATACACACATGGTGCACACTGTGCTGCTGCACTCACTGACAAAATACACTTTAGCAATGACACAAAAACAAGAAGATGCACTTACCAGGACGGCAGATCAAACATACATTTCATGACATCTTGCACTGATGGTGCTTGGGCATTAATGTTGATGTTCTTTGCTCTGATATGTGTGACCTTCTCGATCATTCATTCAAGTGTGCAATAGTATATGTTTTTCTGTCACTTGTGTTTAGTCTGCATTCACTCGCTGTATCCATAACTGCTTTAAGTCTGGTGGATACATGACCCAAACTATATAAGGTTTGCGTATGCATCTGTAGTTGAACCTTTTTTGTGCATGCATGTTGTGTGTCTTTGAGCTTGAACTGAGAAAGTGTGTGCATGTGTCTGTGTCATTGCATTGGCATGTTTGCCTTTGTATGTGTTTTACAAAGTCTTTGTTTGGGGATTTCTTGCATGACTGCCAGGTGTGATGGCTCCATTCATTGGTGCTACAATAATACTTCGGATACTGTATCAGGCGTGACACCCCTCTCCTCCGGTAAACATCCTATACCCACATTATCCCCAACACTCTTTGCTGCTTAAAACAAAGCCACATTTGGAGATTTATCAAATTATTCATCTTTGTCTTGGTACAGTATTTATTTTAGCGTTCCCTCTAAACCTCACTTTTGTTTTGACATGAAATACAAAATGGTTCCACAACTGGGTAGTAGGATAATGCAGTCAGAATAACAAAGTATGGCATACCAAGTGATATCTCATTTCCACCTAACAACAGATCATTGTGTTCAGCGTGTTGAGCTCATCAAAATATGAATGTTGCAAACCAACTCACTGTTTACACTTGGTACCTGGTGAGTTACTTAATTTTCATGCAGACTGACAACAAAACCCCATTTAAAGTATACTAGGGCCTTTGTGGTTTGGTTTGTGGTCATATTATGGGTACTTCAATTTACTTAATGTCTTGTGTAGTTACAGTACCATTAGTGTCTTTTGTCGATATGTTATCTCTGACTGATGGGGGGCAGTTGGATCTTACGTGTGTCCATTCAGCAGATAGCAGGTGTCTAATGTGTAAACAGAGAAGGAGGGTGGGGGGAGAGGTGGGGGTGGGGGGGGTGCAACAGGTGGAAGGAGGGAGAGTGAAGGAAGAGATAAGTGGGATGGGTGGAGTGAGGGATGTATTTAAGGCGTTGTCCTCCTCATCCTCCTCATCAGTCGCTATTGCCTTCTCTCTCTCCACCTGACCTGCAGGCCAGCACTTGTCCTCCCCTCAGGTAAGAACAGACCTCAACACTGAAAACTGTGTCTCTGCATTTCTCAGAGGTTGTTTCTCAATATTTTTACTTTTAAAAGTAGATTTTTGGGCGTGTAGCTAAAGCACAATTTTGTGTGCAGGTGGGCTGCCTGTTCAGCCAGTCCAACAACAAAAAGAGGAAGAGCTTTCTATTCATGCAGGTTATGTAACCTTAATGGACCTGCACAGACAGAGCTTGCCAACAATGTCTTTCCAATTTATTTTTGTTATGCCACTGCTTCATGAGAATTTGAAACATTCTGTCCATGAGGAGAGACTAGTGTAAGCTGTGATTGACAGTTAGGAAAAGTGAACTCTTCACAGTTCAGAGGTGATGTAGGTTCAAGAAAGGCAAAGACTTTGACACCTGTATCTGGTGTTTTCTGCCATCCGGTGGAGCTAAAGTAAAAGCCAGATCAGGTTTCCTCTGTGTGTCCTGGTTATATCTTCTCCAATAGTTCGGCTGTTTTACCAGCTTAGGGTTTCACTCTTATCAGCTGGCTCACATGTCCGGCTGCTGACTGTGTCCTGACTCCCACAGGTCCTCTCAGCGGGGGCAAAGCAACAAACAGATTGAGGATCTGTTTATCTGTAGCAAAATCTTTTTAGGATTGCTGGCAGGGAGGAAACACTCCTGATGAGGAAACAGTTAGAGCAAACTTGACTCCAGGGCTGTGCAGGGTTTCTGACTCTGCCAAATACCTCTCCTGTCACTAGATAGACATGCTTAGACACTTCATAGAAGATCAATTCCAAGCTATCTCGGGGATCGTATTGTAGCCTATGATTCAGTTTTCTATATTTGTCCGCTCGTTTGTCTAGCAGGGTGTCTAAGAGAAAAAAAAGAGAAAGAGCAAGAGAGAGGAACCAAGAGAGGCTTTAACCTGTATTGATTTGCAGCAGTCCTTCATTCTCCAGAGAGCAGAGTTTTGTAGGCAGGAGTATACTAACATGGACTGCTCTTCTCTTGCTTACTCCTCCTCCCACCCTTTCTTTTGTCCTATCCTTCTCCAGAATGTCTTTTCCCAACTCAGAGAATGCCTCCACCCTGGAGAACGCCATGCAGCTCATGATCCAGACCTTCCATAAATACTCTGGAAACGAGGGGGACAAATACACACTGAGCAGGGCTGAACTCAAAGAGATGCTTACTGCAGAGCTCGGCAACTACCTGGGGGTAAGGAGATACACGTTGTACTTAGGGATACTAGTGTATGAAATAGATCCAGATTACATTTCTGTTTTAAATCCTCACACACGCAGAATGCCCAGGACAAGGAGGCAGTGGATAAGGTGATGGGAGACCTGGATTCCAACAACGACGGGGAGGTAGATTTCACAGAGTTTATCATACTAGTTGGAGCTCTTACTGTGGCCTGTAACGACTTCTTCCTGGAGTACAATGAAAAGTCAGAGAAGAAGAAGTGAACACACCCTCGGCATAAAGATGTCCAAACCCACACACTCCAGGGAGGAAACAGTTAAGACAGGAGTGAAAACCTGAGAAGGACATCCTGCCATGGACTTCACGTGCACAAATACACGCACACACAAACATACAAACCCACAAACACATGTCTAATTGTAACTTCAGCAGTAACTGTTGAGTGTGTATTTGTCTGAAATGTCCCTTCAATCTGCTACAAACAGTACTTCTTGCAATGTCAAAATCAGGAGAGTTTAAAGTCAGTTTCAACACCTGTCACTGTTGAATATGTGAATATATATCTCTTTCTTTTCTTTTCATGTATTTTGTAACACATTCAAGCAAAGGAATGTCTCCCTGGAAAGAATAAATGTGACCTTTCCTCCAACAATACACTGTTGGTTGTACTTTTTGACACTGATGGAGATTAGTAAGAACACATGATGAGCACCAGGTGGCAGCAAGTGGCCCTCAATATAATCCAGATAGTTCTGACTGGCCTTTAATGTTTTTCTCATGCTCTGGTACAACAATTTTTTCCAGCAGTGGGTGGATGTAGACTGGAGATAGAATTTGTCAATCACTGGCAAGTACTTATTTATGTAATATTAATATAATATATAGTATAAAAGATTGAAGTTAAGTAGTTGATATGAGTGACAGTTCCCTCTGTTGTGGTATAAAGTTCATCCTAGTATTCTTCTGCACCAAAAAATCCCTACAGTGTATATGAGCAGGGAACGACTGGTCTACATCCCTGTTTTTAGAACAGAATAATGAGAACTTGAAGTGACCATGTGGCCATACACCCATGATTGTTTAAAATGCTCTGCTTCCTAGAAGGAAAAAAAAGTGTAGGTGTGTGTCTGTGTGTGTGTGTGTGTGTGTGTGTGTGTGTGTGTGAGTGTGTGTGTGTATTTCTGAGTATATAAAAAGGAAGTTACCAGCCTCAATATTAGAAAGCCAGGAAACATGTCTTTCTTTTATTCTATCCTGTGGTGTAAGATTAATGGGAAGTTTGTGTAATACAGAAATTTACACACTATAGGTTATGTGTGTATGTGTGAGTGTGAGTGTGAGAGTAAAAACATGTCACACAGATGCATACTTTGATTAATCTGAACCTACAACCTTTATTGGACTGGTTAAGGTGTGCACAGGAGCAGATTTGAGAGTCAGGAAGGAGAAGGTGAAAGATCGGCGGGGGGTGGGGGGGGGGCAAGGAAGGAGAGTGTAAAGGTCAAAGAGGGAGAAAAAGAGTGGACAGCAGCACTTTGTCTGTGTGGAGCCGTGCGGCCTACAGTTTTTACAGGTCTCTGATAGGCTTTTCACACTTGTTTGGGATCTGTTAGGAATCCCCCTGGGTAATCCCATCCTCCAGAGACGAGAGAGAGAGAGAGAGAGAGAGAGAGAGAGAGAGAGAGAGAGAGAGAGAGAGAGAGAGAGGCAGCTCCCAGTCCAGAACTGAGCTGCAGGCTTGGCCACACAACTGCAAAAAGCAGGGAAAACTTACAGCGAGTTACTGAGGATTAGACAGCATTTTTCAGCGTTTTATAGTGGCTTTCCTATGCAGTAACAACAGTCTTTTGTCTGTCTATCCTGCTTTATTCCTCCTCGCTATCTGGATTGTGCTTGCTGTGGTCAGATTATCCTGTTTTTTTTCAGTCTGTTGTTCCTCAGCTGCAACATAACAATAAAGTCCAAAACATTTGTACTATTAACTCTCATGTATTGCCCTATACCTTTTTGACATTCATCTCCATTATTGAAAATTGATTTCATCCTCCATTCCCTGTCTGCCTCAAAAGCCATTTTGCTTCTCACTTGGTTGTCAGGGAAGAGTGTGGAAATAAGACATATGAGCCAGTCCACGATGAAAAGGAAAACTGCCGAAATGACAATATGTTTAGAGAATGTAGGTAATTATTTTTTCTAACTGGACTAAATGTCAGAAATGTGTTTGTCCATGGAAGACCAGATAAACGAGAGAGAATTAGAGAGAGGTTGCCACAGATAAATAGAAGGGAGGGGGAGACACACATACAGTACGCTCCTCTGAACATTGTTTCTGACAGATGTGATAATGCGTTGGGGTATGGGGCACGCATACACGCATATACACACACACACACACACACACACACACACACACACACACTTACACACACACACTTACACACACACACTCAAACGCATACATGTATAAATATGCTCTGAACATTACATACTGAAATATGAAATTACATATTAATACACATAATAGCTTCATTTCCATGATAGAATTCCCATCCTTCCATCAATATAATTTGATTTACATGTTACTTTTCCCAATACTGACCTTTGCTCCATAAATACTCTATCTTGGAGAAATAATTTCCCACAGTCCATCATATAGACGGTCTATCCACCATCTTTGTTCAGATTCCTTAGTTTCTCAGGAGCTAGCTTCATCTCATTGCAGCTGTGCACTCTGGCATAGCCGACTGCTGCTGTTCTACACTTAATGTGCACAGCTTCTAAGCAAAAAACTGTCCATGCATAATCTATTACTTTATCCCTTTTCTTTGCATCTAATAATGCAACCTGGCTCTTTCTTATATTCAAGTCCCCTCTATGTATTTTCCTCCACAATCTGTTGCTTGTACACATGTTGTGTATATTGTGTGCACATCACAGGCTGTGTAGAGTTTATGTCACATTCTTGTTTAATCTATACAATCATACAACACACGGCAGCCTCCCTACCAGCAACAGATGAGCTAACACATAATAAGAAATCTTAATAATATATTCCTAATGCTATACTGTGGTAAGCTGCTACACTATGATAAAATATACTGAATTAGTTCACTGACGTAGTGGATTTCTGAAAACATAAAATAAATGTATAAGAACCTTGATATGAACCTCCCTTCCCTTTCTGATTAGCTCCCTCTGACATCAGTCAAAATTGTGAATGAGTAATGTCATACTTGAAGGCGGGCATGTCATGTATCAATTAAGCAGTCAGTGTGGAGCGGAAAATTGGCTGCTGTGAGGTTCAACAAGGACTAAATCAGAGCATCCTCGCTCCCTGACTGGCTGAAGGGGAGAGCAGGGAGGGACCTTTCCACCAGAAAGGGAAGGTCAGTCCATTAAACATCTGGACAAAAAACTGCAGGTAGAAGTATGGTAGTGTTTTCCTTTTTTTTCTTCATACAAGAAAAAACATTGTTCGTTGCAAAAAACGTTACTATAAAGGTAATGGGCGTGATTGCTGTTCAATTCCAGTTCTGGTTCCAGTTTAATAGACACAATAAAACCCAGACCCGCCCCCCTCCCACCTCCAGCCCATGTCCTGCTGTGCTGATTGGTCGGGGGGCTGTCCATCATTGTGTTCGCAGCCTGGGAATGGTCAGCCCGGCGAGCTGGTGATGGTCTTGGCTGTGTAATTCTGGAAGAGCGGCTGCATGAACATGCCCACTGTGCCGAACACGCACACAAACACAAAGATCCACAGGAAGAGGCGGTCGATCACCATGGCAACGTACTTCCAGTCCTCGCTCACCTGTGGATGGGCAGGGACAAAAGGGATTTGGGAAGGGGTGAAGAGAAAGATTAAGGTGAGCAGAATCACATTCTCTCACATCCTCTCATTGTCTTCCCATCTATCTGTCTGCCTTTCCCTATGCAGGGGGTTAATGGAGGTGAAGGGTTAATGTGAGTGGAGACTCGTTCTGCCACACAGCTCTGATGAGGTCAGACACAAGTCAAGGAGGAGAAGAAGGACACAAGAGGCAAGAGAGAGTGATGGAGGGCAGAGAGACGGAGAGGGTGCTGACACTGTAACCCCTGCGATGATGACTTGGGGAGGAGGAGGGGAAGGGGAAGGGCTGACGTGCCATGCACTGTGTCAGGAGAGGGAGGATTTTAAAGCAGTCGGCATGGCAACAGGATGATAACTATGTCGATGATGGACGGAATTACAGAGGTTGTTGTTGTTAATTCCCGAGTCAGTTTCTTTCATTCCAGGAGAGGAGGCTGGTTTCCTAAGATGGCTTGAGGGAAAGCAATTAAACATACCACCCTTACTCCGCTGTCTTGGTTCCTCTATGCCAGAGCCTTTCCAGTTGTACTCTTTCTCTATGCACACGTCATGCCGCAGCTATAATTACATGTCTGTGTTGAATATTCAGAGGGCTATGATTGCGTCACCAGATCTGTCTCCTTTGCTTATGCTCTGGTGTAGTCCCCCATGCGTTTCAAATGGCAGAGCACTGCTGCACCACTCTATAGTCACTATAACTTGATAGGGCACTGAAAGGACATATCTGTGCTGCTGCTCATGATGCTGTTTTTCGTTTAGCAACAAATGCACATAAAATTATATGAATTATGCTATGATTTTATCAACACTGACAATAATTCATTTTGATATGGAGAAGAGCCTAGGCGATACATTGACAGCCTGGTTTTATTAGCTATTTATCACAGATATATCCGTCTCTAGCCTGTATATTTAGGGCCCGATTGAAATTCAAGGAATTATTCATTTTTGCCAAATGAATCACATGTTTTAAAGGCCTAAAGGTGCACAAAAAATCACATAACTTTGCACAAAATTCAAACGTAGTGAAATGGTTTTTGTGCTTGGGCATGGCAAAATCGTTCGTTAGCGCACCTAAAAAGCAGCCCCCCGGCCACGCTTTGCTGGAATGTATGAAATGTTTGTGGTACATGTATCATGTCCAGATGTACAAAAAAGCCTCACGGGTTTAGCCTCTGCCCTAAACCTAACAGGAAGTCAGCCATTTTGAATTTAATGGTCATTTTTGGCGATTTACAGGTTGCGTACTTTAACATACTCCTTCTAGAGAATTTATCCGATTGACTTCCATTTTTTTCTGAGCCATCTAAAGGCATTGATGATGAAAAGATGTGCTATCTGTGAGTTTTCATCAAAGGGCTTGACCGTGGCGTGGCATTGAATATTGATGATTCGCCAAGAAACAGGAAGTTGGTATAACGTTGTGCACATTCTTAAATCTGCTCCAAACTTTACATGTTGGATAAGTGTCCTGCCCTGAAGACATCTACAGGCCAATATTAAGTTAAAGTCATAGCGCCACCTACTGGCAACAGGAAGTGTCAAGTTTTACACTGTGATGTACTTTTCCTAGCACGTTGGCTACATCCACCTCAACATTGTCTCAAAAAAGCCTCACGAGATTGGTAATGCTAAGATTTCACTTAAAGGCGTGTCCATGCCGTGGCATCAAGGTTCCATGCTTCGCTATGAAACTGGTCAAATGCAGAGTCTGGTGATAATCTCTGTAGGTTTGTGACTACAAGTAACATCTTTCACATTATGCGTAGTCACTTGATCCATTGTTAATATAAAGATATTCATAACAGCAGCTTAATTTGTTAATTAGTTTATTTAAAAAAGGAACTTCAGCTGATATATTGTTATCTATTTTTTATTACTCTCCAGAATCAATCTCACTATCACCCAAAAACGTCCAGTATGGGTCAGGCTCTGATAGCCTTCAAGAGAGACTGTTACTGTAATGGTGTAAATGGCATCATGCAGATAATATAATACTCACACTCTGATCATCATCTTCACTCTTCATGTGGTTGGCGATAAAGCGTACTCCTTCTACAGCCTCCTCAAAGCCTGGACAGGCTTGAGCCAGGAGGGCCTGAGTCAGAGCAGGACCTCCTGTTGCTTGCTTCCCTCGCGGCAGGTTTCCAGAGCTCCCGTCCCGGCCCTCTCTAACCCTGTTCAGACCATCCATGGATCCCCCTGCGCCTCCCAGATCCCCTCCAAACTGTTTAACAGATGCCCGGTTCACATAGCAGGTACAAGGGTCACTGTCCTCCTTGCCAAACATCCCTGTGGATGTTGCCCCTCCATTCCCGCCAGCACTGCCTAGCCCGAGCCCCACCATCAAAGCCCCTGCCTCCCCGCTGCGGCCACCCTCCTTCTGTTCCTGGGCCCTCCTTCTTTGGCGCAGCCGCTGGCGCTCACAGCTGTTCCTGGGCTGGCGCATGAAGAGTAAGGCAGGAAGCTTGTTGAGGAACACCAGTTTAACCCAAGGGGGCATGGTGTGTGTGGTGGGCGAGCGGTGGTGTACGTTGAGCACACACACACTGGTGACGATAGAGAAAGTGACTAGGACCATTGTGAACATCAGGTACTTCCCCACAAGGGGAACGTCTAATGAAGTGGGTGGGACAATCTTAGAGATCAGCAGCAAAAACACAGTGAGAGCCAGCAGCACGGAGATGCAGAGCGTCATCTTCTCTCCACAGTCAGAGGGCAGGTAGAAGACCAGGATTGCCAGCGAGGTGATGAGCACACATGGGATGATGAGGTTGATGGTGTAAAAAAGAGGCTTCCTGCGAATGATGAAGTCATACGTGATGTCCACATAAGTGGGGTCAGCTGGGTTCTCGTTTCGTCTACCAGGCAGGGCAATGATGTCCCACTCCCCACTGGGCGTAAAGTCGTCCATGCTGGCCACGTCAGCACGGAGTACCAGGTCGATCTCAGTGCGGTCGTAAGTCCAGGAGCGGAAGCGCAGAGTGCAGTTCTGCTGGTCAAAGGGGAAGTGCTTGACCTCGATCTTACAGGCTGACTTATAGATGGCTGGGGGCAACCAAAAGATACTGCCATCGTAGGAGACCACCGCGTTGGAGTAGAACGACACCTCATATACCCCATCAGCACTGAGTGACGTGGTGAGAGAGATGGAGAGGCAGAGGAGAAAGACAAAAAAGAGGAGGGTCAGACATAAACCTTTGTGTGATGATCTAATTTAAGAAAAATAATTTTGTGAACAAAAATTATAAAGAGAGGCCATGTTTCCTCTGAGTCTCATGAACAGTAGAACATGACACATCTCATTATGCAATACGGACACACACACATACGCACACACTAGGTTACGGTTTGAAGTGTCTCAGGGCAGCAGGGTCACACACACCTGCTTCTACAATCACAAGAAATAGGACGAACACACAGTCTAGACAGGAAACTCAACTCACAGGTCAGACTGGGTCGAGTTTAATAACTTGAATTAGACACTTGTATTAGCCAGTGGACAATGTTAAAACTGTAGGCTGAATTTCCAACTCACATTTTACCAAGATAACTAATTAATGATGGCTACTGCTGTGAGATGGGAATATGCAAGAGGATGTTTCATAAGTTTTGACTGATTGGCCTACCTGCTTAAGTACGCTCTAAGTAACACCATCTTTTCTGCAAATACACAATCAAATTGAGATTTCAGAATGAGCAAATACTGCTGTATCCAGAGCTAATCCTCCTGTTTAGGTGACTGACAGGAGTTCTGAAGCAACGAAGAAGACTTGGGGGATAGTGTGTCGACCTGGGGTTCATGGGATTAACAGGATAGTTTTATCCAGAGCTTGGTGGGTCTGGGATCTTTTAATCTTTAGTAAAGTAAGGAGTGAGGCAGGGAAAGACGAGAAGGCCAGACAGATCACTGTACTCTGATGAGCTGATTTGCATACTGTAGGCTGACACTCAGTTTCCATTACATTGAGAAGAGTGGTCTGCTACATCCTGACCTTCCTCAGACATGCTAGCAAATTCTAATTAAAAACTAACAAGACAAGTTTCTGTTTTTCACACGTGACGAGTTTTGAGTTATTTAATGCATTACAGAGCAACATAGTTACTTGCATTGAACATTAAATGTGATCATTTTAAATATATGTTTGATTTTGCACACAATTTCTATATATTTTTTGTTTTTAACCATATCACCCAGACAATCTAAATTAACAACTGGGCAAAGCAGGCAACAGCCCAGCGGCCCCAAAAGCCCCAGGGTCACTATTCACTGTCATTTGATATATTGCAAAAATTGTCAGGGAATTTGCACCAAAAAAGTACAATTTAAACTGTATCAGTCCTGTATTGGTGGTACCAGTGTTAGTATAGTATAATAGATAATATAGTTTATATTGTGCATATTCCTAAGTGAATCCGTTTAAAATTAAATCACCGCAAAGTATTCCTGCATCCAAGTATTGGGTTTCTGTGTACACTGTACCTGATCAGAACTTGAAGGTGACAAGTTGCATACACAATGACCAAAGGATGGGGCTGTGGATGGGGATCAATTCATAGTTTTCATGTGACGTCACATTCCAAGGAAAACACTCCCTTGGAGGCCACAAAAGACACTATTTTCCACTGCCTGCCAACCAGGAAGCAAGTGATACACTGTTACTTTGGGTTTGTTACTTTTGCGTTGCCAAAATGCTGGATGGTTGTTATGCTTTCAGATGCGCTTTCAGATTCAGGTGATTGATTCCCACAAGGTAAATGCAAACATTACCGCAGTCGAGTGGCGGCAGGGACCTGGAATTTTTAATGGTAGAAATGGAGTAATACAAATTATACTAAATGGCAAAGATATGATTTAACGGCAAGGGATGGTCCTGGGTCCAGACTCTAAATCAAAAACAGTTATTTGTCAAGCATCTCTACATGCAGGACACATCAAAGTCAAACGTTTTACCAACCTAAAAAGAAAGAAGAGCAGCTTGTGTTAGGATGTGTGTAAATCTGTGCAAGTGTGATTGTATGCATGGACTGTACATGTATTTGCGCTTATCTGAGTGTGAAAGATGACTCCACTTTAGAAGTGTCTCATGAGACGTGGAGGTACTGTATAGTAATGTAGCATGAGTGATATGAGCAGATTACAGAGGACACATTCAGTGTGTGACAGGCCTGCATGTATTTCTGAGAGTTGTATGCACTTTTGTTGTGCATGTAAATGAGCCTGTGTTGTGTCTTTTGAGATCCATCTTAAGTGAGGACAGGAGGGTGAGTAAGTGACTCACTTGTTGTAGAGCACCACATCAGGCAGCCAGATGTGTTTTGAGGGCAGCCTGACCTTCAACATTCCATCAAACTCCTCTGGGACCCAAGTCAGACGATAGTCCTGCCACTCCTGAGGGCCAATAAAAACAAAATGCTTAGTCACTCATCCGCCACTCGCATAGCAGCAGGACGACGTCTTAAGAGAAGCAGAGAGGAGAAGGTCTGTTTGTCTTTGTGTCTGTCCGTCGGTCAGTCGGTGGTCAATATGACACATCACAAGCCACGTAATCCCAGGGAACATCCTGTCCTTCCTGTCCCTCTATGCTTACATCATACTTTTAGCTATAAGCCAAAGAGAGAGAGTGAATGGCTCACGTAAACCCTGACCCCGAACGGTCTTTTAAACACACCCAGCCACAAACCAATCAGCATGATTAATATGGCCTATACAGTGCATCAGCAAACACCTTCATGTCCTCTGTGTAACCTTTTGTAAAAGAAAACATTATCCTGTTCTGTATGTTGTTGTGCATTTATTGACATTGCCACAATAAAGCCTCTGCGACCTGCAGCAGCAACAGCTCTCTGGCTCTTCTATGTTATGGCCATGTTGGAGCTGTAATTCCCATGCTAGGTCATCTGCAGTAACTATGATGCATTAATTGAATTTGTATACCTAATATGTGTAAATGTGTACACCTGCTGTACATGTCCTACCATGTTAAAGGCCTCAGCTGTAAGCACATAAAGAGCCAACCATGTAGAAGAGGGTCACAGCGCAGTCACAGACTATTATTCACAGGTTTCACAGGGTGAGGTTATGGGTCGAGCTCTTCCAAAATCACAAACTGCAAAATTTAGCAACTGAAAAATAGGGCATCGGCATTTGTGCAGTTCATTTTTAGTATCATCAGTAATGTATATTTTAAGTGAAAAAAAAATCTGTTTCCTGCTCATAAATTTCAACTCACTTGTCATATTTGTTCTGTGAGATTTTGGGATTTCGAGGATGTGTATTGTTGTATTGTTGATGTCTCTCTCACTGTCTGACACTTCACCCGTCATGTCAGTTCTTAGAGCTGCTCAGACAGCCACAACGAGTGAAATATGTGGAACACAGGGATGCATCTGTTCCCTGCAGTAATATATGCCATGATCTACTTGTGTAATAACACTGTGTCCCATGATATATGACGATACATGATAAAATGTAAATCAGCGTATTTACTGTAGTATAGCGAGAGCATTATTCAGTGTTCTTGTTTGTCTAAGTCACATTTGTCACTACCAAGTTCCAGGTCCACTGACCTGGCAGTAAAACTGTGAAATCCATGGTAAAACCATCTAAAATAAAATATTACATTCATTGTTCAGTCTGTATTTAAATAATCTTTCTGTCTTCTCTGTGTGGAAGACTGGTTACTGTGTTAAGACGGTAAGAGGAGTAGTGTGGGAAGTCTCACCTGTGTTAGCCAGACATTGGTGGTCATCACCTGTTCTCTTTCATGCTGTAGAAAAAGAAGACACGGCATGAAAATGATGCAGCAAAGCCAAGATAACCTGAATTTTACTCCCTATAGGCTGAGTCAAGCTTAAAAAAACACTGGATCGTATACTTTGCAATATGTAACATGATAGTGTCTTTCATTAGAGCGTCCCTGCTTGGTAATGCCCAGGTCTTTCAAATTCCAAATTCCCATTTTGTAAAGTTTTCAGATGGAGATTTTAAAAACCTATAATGAGCATTCGGTATAAATACAATGCATTGGTACATTACATGAAATCACCGAACAGTTTCTAAAATGAGTACAATTAGACCGCTACAACATTAAAATGCAACTTACATGTTATTGCATAATGTAACAATTTGGTGCATAATGAGAACTATAACTTAAGTACATTTTCCTTTAATACTGAGTAACTTTTGCTTATGTATAATTTTGAATGCAGTACTTTTACTTGTAACAGAATATAAATTGTGCTACTAAACTGCTACTTTTACCTAAGTACAATATCTTAATACTTTTTGCACCGCTGCTTGTTTGTCTGTCTTTAAGCAAAATTTCTCAGAATGGTCTCTATAGATTTTCTATGAAATTTTCAGGCCTCACTGGACAACTTAATTTTCAGCTTTAACCATCAGACCTGAATACAAATCATTTTTGCAAGAGTATGTAAATGTGTGTATTTAATATAATCTTTTGGCGAAATTATTTTTATGTGTGACCAAAATGAAATGACGAATATCATATTGGATCGTCCTCATGACATGTGCACACTCACCACGCTGATGAGTTGGGCCAACGACACCATCAGCTGCACAGTAACCAGCTCAGAGCCATTAGTCGCAGGACGGATCAGTTTGTTGTAGTGGGCTGGGTTTAGGAGATGCTCTACCAACCGCTCCTCTGTGTCTGCCCCGAGGCCACCTGTAATGAGAACTTATTGTCTTCATCATCGTCATCGAACTGAGACAAAAGAGTTGAGGCCTACTGTGTCTCTTTTGGGATTTCTTAAAACTACTTTTATCATATGGCATATGTAGTATAATCATGGAAGACCAGGACATGAGTGGGGCTGTTGAGTTTCTCCCTTTGGCCACTGCCTTAACTGCTAACATTGAGAGCTGGCTATCCATGTATTTCGTGAATACACAGCCTTTGAACCATGGCATTACTCATCACTGCCAGCTGGAGCACGTCAGCACAGCTTGATACACACTTGTGACATCATAAGAATGAGTCAACCAGTCTGAATGTCTCTATCGCTATCCTTTCTGTCTCTACCGCTCTTTCTTCATGCCTCTGTTCTGTCTCAATCTTTTCTCCTCTGCTGTGTCGCACTTCTCCCCAACTGCCAGTCTTTTTTTGCATTGGGTTTATTTCACTTCATCTCTCGCTTCCCCTTACCTGCCTCACCCCCCTCCGACAGAGCAGGCAGAGCTGCCCCACGCAGGAAGGAAGGCGTTTTACTGAGAGACACGATGGATGCTCTCTCTGCTATTCACTCCCTGCCTCTCTGGCATCTGCTCGCTCCTGTGCTGCATTTTTTCCCTCTCACAATTCCCTGACACGTTTCCCCCTGAAGATAAACACAGGCTGCTTGTTGTTAACTTTGTACCAATGTTGTCATATTTAAAACCTGCTATTTTAGAGGCTGTTAACGGTGCAGGAAAACAAACATGCAGAACATTAAATTGGGCTACGGCTATGTGGGTTTAATTTTTATTTTTTTCTAAATTTAAGGATGAACCCCTTTCGTTTTCAAGAGGGTCCTTACACGCAATAGAAATTGTATTGTCTGTTATAGACTATAACAGACAATACAAAAAATAAAAAATGGAAAAGGAGCAATCAAAATAATATAGAATAAAAGACAAAGACTCAAACAAACCACAGAACACATGTTACTTCTCTTAAACGCATCATCTGCATGTAAAAAAAATTAATAAGACATTGACTGAATTAACAATTGCTTGACAAAATACAATTTAGTCATGTGTCATTAGTACCATGACACAATAAGTTCAATAACTAATAAGCTGAGCCAAAGAAAATCAAGTCATTTAAAAGGCAAAAATACCAAAAAAAAGCTTCTCAAACATGAGGGCGCTTTTTTCTGTTTTATATCATTGTAAATTGATATTGATATTTAGGGTTTGGGCTGTTGGTGGGACAAAAAAAGCAATTGGAAGACATCATCTTTGGCTTTAGGAAGTTGTGATGAGCGTTTCATAGATCAAATTATTCAATTTAATGGATGATTAATCAAATAATGATCAATAATGAAAATAATTGTTTCAGCCCTATCATTTGTATTAACAAATTAAATGATGATGATGTGATGTTTTTCACCATATCTGTGCACCTCTGAATGTGTTTCTGTTTCTGAGCTCCTCTCTGACACTCAGTCCTCCCCATCTATTTCTCCCTTGATCCCCACCTTCCTCCTCCTCCCTTCCTTCTTGACCTGTAGCAGGGCTGTGCTCACTGAACAGGAATGATAGCCTCTGTCTCTGGATCAATGAGGACTCTATTCATGCCCTGTAAACTAAACACGCAATTCCTCGCTCTCCCCCCCTTTTTAATCTCCTGCTCTATCCTCCGTCCTGTCTCTTCCATCTCATTTTCTTTTACACTTTCTTCTCCGTCTTTCCATCATCTGGGCTGGCCCATATTTTTCACTCACTCCCCTGACTGTCTCCATCACTCTCTCCTTCCTGTTATCTCCATCTCCCCAATGCTGACAGCCACTGTCCATTTATTGCCCCTTCCCTCACTAATCCCATATTATCAATACACATCCTGTCAGCACATGTGTGTAGCACTCTGGTTGTTTATTGTGCACAAGAGCTGGTTAGTGTGGTATGTGTATATTTAGGCCTATGTGTGTCTTTTTGTGTGCACATATTCATGAGGGAAATAAACATTACTGTCTGTGTCTGAGCCATATGAGTAATGCATATTATTCCCAGAAGCTCAAGGCAATAACACTGTCGAACGAGACAGAAAGCGAATACAGTTCACTTAAACAATGCTGAAATAGAAGAGGTCTACATTTCCATCAGCCATGCTCATAATGTAAATGGTAGTTTCATGCTCAAACTAACCATGACAACCTAAAAGTCTTGCTAAATTATCTAAATGATATTCAGTTTTTCTTCTTTGTAAACACAGTGTGTGAGAATAGTGTCACATTTTGTTTGCTTAAGCATCTTGAAGCATCTGTGCACTTAAATCTATGAACATATTTTAATGCAAGGTATGTGCTTCAAAACTCACGTAACTGACCCCAGACCCTCAACAAAACCTTATAAGAGGATCATATCGTTTGTGTAGCTACATTAGGAGTGTGGGAGTTTTCTGGTAGTGAAGAGCTCCTCCGTCAAAGACCACTGAAGATGACTAAGACCAAATTTACAAGGAGCCAACACAAAGTCCAAGGCCAAACTGGTTCAGTTAATTGGACGTAATAGATCTGTTGTGTACCGCTATTACATAATTTCAATTCAAACATCATCTCTGTTGTCTGTTGTTGACATTACATTTGTTTTCTGGGAACAGCTGTAATTCTTACAGGTTATTATGATATAGGCTGCGTTCGAACAGTTAACAATCAACTGCTGTACTTACTAATATTTTTTTTTAAGCCTGGCATGTGGATCTCACTACGTGCTATAGTGATGCAAATCACTGAATCGACATGCAGATTAAAAAATCTAATTAAAAACATTTTCTATTATTAAAAAAGAATAACAATTTTGTAGGATTGCATAGTCTTGGCTTAGACATTAACTGAGTCTTTGTGTTTTATGATTATTTTTATTTTTACAAAAATATTTGCATGCATGGGCTCAGGATGAAAGTCTAGACTAATGTTTTATGACACTGAGACAAATTAGAGGCCCAAACAGAGAGCTTATAGAGAGTCTATTCTGGGCTTTTCTTATCTCAAGAATAAGACTGCAAAAGTTCCACACACTCCAGCCTGATCACTGCACAAGGATGTTAACAGCTCATCTTCAGCACTTACTAACGCTTCCAAAGAAAGACCAATCTCTCTCTTATCTCCACATATGACACTCACACTAAAGGCCCAGCTGAGTGGTTGTAGTGTTGCTGGTAGCTCAGGTTGTATTGTGGTTGTTTTCCAGTGCAAATATTGCAAACTTAATGTGACACTATGAATATTTCAGCATGGCTCCCCATTAGACTCCGGAGCTAGGGAAGTTACACACCACAATGCACATGCAAACACACGCATACATCTCAGTAACACAGCACAAGAGCAGACAAGATGGTAGCCATGTTCAGTGTTCGATTGCTTCACAACTACATCCATTTGTCTGTCCTTCCTTTAAACAGCCATCGATCTTAGCAGGCTGATCAACCTCAGAAGGTTTGTACGTCTTACTCGTGATTTTCATAAAATCACTGTATACAGTAAACGTGTTTGATCAAATAAAATCACCAATCATTAGATTTTACAGCATGTATTGTCTACAGTTCTCTAAGCTACTATGAGTCCACACACACTGTAAAGACAAATGTGGAGAAAATGAGGGGGAAGCGTGAGCAAAATTGAATTATCCCACTAAGACTATTACAGTGATGATCTCTATTTATACAGCTCGCTCAAATGAGAAAAGGTTGGAGGGAAAGTAGGGTCGCTTTCTGTGCTCTGCCAGAGAGGCTTTCTGGCTGCAGCTGGGACATTTTATGCTGAAATATTCTTAAATCAATAATGGAGAGATTCATTGATCTACTGGCAACACCCAATTGGCTCTACAGTGCTCATAGAACTGAGATATTAATATTGATCCTCCATCCAGCTGCAATGTCACAGAATTTTAAAAACAAAGTCATCTCACTGTGGATTAACTGAGGGCAGGAGCTTTATTGTTGCCAAATTCAACAAACTCCAATGTCAAGAAAAGTATGGCTAGCTGAGTTTGTGCTATTTTAATTAGTACTGATGAGGAAACAACAATGCCACTAACAAACCTAATGCATCTACTTCAGTTTTGTACTTCATCATAATAGTAATACTAACACTAATGTTAATTCTATTACTAATTCTAATATAAACTTAGCCCTTTATTTGTATACTGTATTTGCTGAAATTCATTACAAAGATAGAAAAAAAATGCACGTAAAAGAGCAGGATATAATAGTCATAAATACACAAAAACAATGATATAGGAAACAAGATGACAAGCTGGCAAAATCAAAATATTGACATGGAAATAAAATGTGGAAGAGTATATTACAGGATGTGAGTTAAAAGAAGCATTTGCAAATTCCTCCAGCTTGGCTTTTTATAGGCCAAAGCCGGATAGTACAAATACAATCAATATTTAGACATATGTTAAAGCTCAAACGATAATAATCGATTAGCCGATCGAAAGGCAACTATTCAAATAATTGATTAATCTTTTAGGTCATTTTTCACACAAAAATGCAAGATTTACTTCTTCTGTCTTTTTTACATCATTGTTAATTGAATATCTTTGGGTTTTGGACTGTAGGCTGGACTAAACAAGACATTTTTGGCAAGTTGGAGTCCAAAAAACCAACCTATTAATGTATTAATCAAGACAGTAATCTGCTGACTAATTGATAATGGAAATAATCATTAGTTACAATCCTAATAAATATTAAGATATGCAGAAGCACTGACAAAAGATCAACCAATCAAATTTAAGTGCTGAGTAAAATAGACAGCAGTCTGTGGATCCATAACTGCTTCATTTGTTGAGGAACAAATCTTAGATATCTTTGTTGTGTTAATGCTTTAACAATAATATATCATATCATAGCTTTATATTTACAAATAGGCCTTAACCTCCAAAAACACTTTTGTTAGGCCCGTTATTACAAATGCATGCCAAGCACTGATCCAACCATAAAAATAAAAATGTAATATTGTTTATTTATTGACCCTACAAAGATCTTTTTCTAATTCTACAAAGTTTCCAATGATACTAAATATATGCAAGTTTTCCATTTATTGTGCAGTGAAAACAATGGCTTGAATATTTTTGAATATATAAGGTATAATCAAACATTGTGGAATGTGGGGAAATGTAAGGAGAACCTGACGACTAAAGAATCTACAGTTGAAAAGCTTCACTGTCAGAAGCTATGATTTAAAATGTGCAGAAATCCTCCTATTTGGGATATAAAGGATGGTTTATTTGTATTATTTACAGCCCATGGAGCTCGACTGTTGGATGGAAGATGGTATGGCTTTCTATCTATAGTGGTGCATATTTCAGGGATTGCAATAAAATTTGAACTGCATAATGTCTCCAATAACAACTATTATTTGAGCTATTATTTGGACAGCCATAAATCCTGAGGCTGTGTTATCACCGGGTCTGCTGCCTGAGAATAATGTGTATAATAATGTGTGCTCATGAAGCAGTCTCCTGTCTGACAGAAATACACATATCTAGATCAAATTTGGGCTTATGTCTAATCTTGTAGAACTCTTGATCAAAATCATTTTATTTATTCTATACAAAAGCATAACTTTCTGTTTATAAGCATCTTTTTCTCTAGTTTTATTGTATTTTTTCAGGCCAGTGTGCTTTTAGATGTATGATCATTTCTACAGTGATTAAAAAATAAAACTTTATCTTTCATTCCTGTTATCACTAGGTTTGTGTTATCTTGAATACACTTTTACATACACCTGCATCAGAGGAGCTTAAGCACAGCTTCGCCTCAACGTTTCCTTTTTTCCCCTTTTTCTTTTAAATATTCTTAGACAAAGTCAAAATTAAACTCTTAACTTACCAACCGTCTCTTATCTGCCTCTTCTTCTCCACTGCTTAAGTTTCTATTAAACCTCTGTGCTCTCCCTCTGCTTGCCTCTAATCTCCAGGGGCACACACTGCCGTGTGCGTTGCTACTACTGCTACACATTCATTCATTCACACACACTCACACACACACACACACACACAATCTTGCACAAATCACACATGAGAGCACAGTTTTACACACGAAATCACACACGTTCTCACATACAAATGCAGGCCTCTGTTGTGTGACCGCTGGGCATTTCTAATCGCAGATCCAGCCCTTCTCCGCTGATCTGATCCTGTTGCTGCTATGTATTGGGAGTCAGTCCAAAGAGAGAGACACAGAGAAAATAAGAGAGTAAGATAAAGACAGAAAATGACAGAAAGAGGGAGAGAGCGAGAGAGACAATGGGAGGGCGGCTGTAATGTGCAGGTTGAGATGCTGCAGAGATCAGTGGGCTGGAACAGTGCAGCAGAAAGTGATGACAGGCTAAACCCACTGAGCAGAACTTTCTAGACTGTAGCACTGCCAAGGAAATGGTTAGTTGATATTCACTAAGTGCATTCATAGAGCAGAGGACAAAGATTATGGCGTGTGCATACACTCAGTCACATATGCAAAGAGGACAGCTTGGCAGAGCATCAAACACATATGTTTTAAGAAGCAGCTGATAAAAGTGCTGTAAAACTAATCCAAGTACACTTCACGTCCTTGGTTGATGAGACTGTCGCACAGTGTGCTCCATATCCAGTAACCCCTGCATCAGGTCAACTCAGCACCACAGACCTGTTTATTATGCATGGCCTGCAGGGGAAATGACAAGAGACATCCTCCTCACACAACAGGACGGCCACATCCTTACGGCAGTGTCTGAGACAGGTGGTGAAATGTCCTTGAGCGTCCTTGCACAGCCACCGAATGTTAAACTATGTAAGAAAGTATTGTTGTACATCTGAAGGTTCAAAGTTATGACTTTTTCTCCTTCTAATTTGATTACCACCAATATTTTTGCTCCAAAAATTTGCTCTGACACTAGGAGATTTTGTGTGTGTGTTGTGCATGAAAGAGCACACGTCTCTTTCCGTCCACTCCTCTTATATGTTAATTGTGATATGCATGAGTGCCATTTTGGGCTAATGTGAACAAATAAAAATGCATATGGATATAACTGTATAACTATATACAATTATGTGTTGTGCTGCTTCTTTGTTTGAAACTCTGAAATGTGTTAACATAAACTTGTGCTCCAGGTGTGCGAGCGGCCATGTGAGCGTTTCTTCAAACTTGTGTTTGTGTGTGTATTGAGTTTATAGTCTCTGAGGATGATGCTAATCATATTTTCTCCCTTAAGGGAAGATGACTCATTTGTACTACACTGCTTATGAAGCTCCTTAAAGTGATATTTCATTTTTGGTAACATCTTCAGTTTTAGTGCACATCGCTCTGTTTGAACTCAGGAACGATCAACCAACAAAGCTAATCTCACTGCTCGGGGGAACAAGAATGTTATGCACACAAGTTTAGAACAAAAACACGTACATTCTTGTCATATTTGATGTTATTAGCTAGTTCTTAATTCTACTTGTATTTTTTCATTAGATTTTTAGTTCCTTTTATTTGTGCTGACATTATTTCATTTAGTTAACCTCTTAAACTATTTACATTTTCCTCCTGTACACTTTATATATTTGATGTATTTTATACCTTCTTATGAGTTTTTATTATCATATTTTTATTGAAATTATTTACAAAATCAAACTTAAAGCTTACTATTATAACAATAAGAATAATTATTATAATCTGATAATGGTGCTTGAAATGATATTCTTATATACGTATGCATATCTCAATGTTCTTAAAACACGTTGTTAGTGTGTTTTTTTAAAAAGTGTAATATAATTTAACACTGTTATGTTATGTCTATTATGACTAAAATCAAACATAAGCCTACTATTAAAATTCTAAATGTGTTTTGTGTGTGTGTGTGTGTGTGTGGAGCTGGTGTTTGAAATCATAAATGGCAGGTTAATGGAGGTCAAAGCATTTGATCAGTTACTACATGCCTTTGTGATTGCTTCTGGATGTATTGTGATGAACTGCATTGTGTAAAGCTCTTTTTCTGTGTGTGTGTGTGTGTGTGTGTGACTAAAAGAGTACGAGTTTATGTGTGACATAGAGAAAGCAAGGCAGATGGCCAGGCATTTGTGTGTATGTGTTACTGTGTGTGGTTATGTGTGCTCCCACACAGTCAGTGACAAACAGTCTTTTTTGCTCGGAGGCACTGAGATGGCCTCTGCCCTGCCACTACTATGGATTGGCTGAAAATATTAAGGTGGCCATCATTCAACCAATCAGCTCATGTGTTTTCCCGCTCTGCTTGGGGCAAAAGCTTATGGAGCAGAAATTAACACCAAATTAGAGCCAATTTAGGGATGTAAAATATGTCCAAACACCCTAATAGCTTTTCACTCACCATATACCTCATTTGCTCCCAATGAACTGCAGCAGCAACAGTGTCATAAATAAGACTCATCTACCCAGTGCATGTCCTAAAAGATGAAGATCATTTATTTATTTGTTATACAGAGGCAAAAGGCTTTTCCCATACTGCTGGATGACACATCACTTGTCCTTTGATGACAGGATGTAGAAGTTGTTTTAGCTCAAAGGGCCTCTCATTAACCTGCCCACTCAATGTAAGACCTCAGTGTTAATGAGAGAGAGGGAGAGAGAGGGATGGGATATAAGTGGGTGATAAATAACATAATTCCCTTCTCCCTCTCTAAAGTATATTTAGGGAGAAAACGATAAATGTTGTCTCAGAGGTTTTTAGAGGTAGGTAGGTACAACTTATAGCTGCTTTGTGTGTTATTTCATGCACCTAATTAATGTTATTATTGTTATAAATATTTAGCAGCAAAAACAATGTGCTATGTTGGGTTGCCCCCCCACACACACACACATACATACACATACACACCAAAACCAAACAACAATAAATATAGCAGTAGGCTCCAAGAAGTCCATACAATAATATGATTGTGATAAGGTGGTACTTTATAAAGTAGGGTCTCTAAACGCACCACAGGCTTAGTGAATGCAACAAATACCCTAAATTAAAGGATTTCTTTCAGGTTTTAAACGGTTGAGAGCAATTGCATTTGCTGCTGTCTCTACATTGTGCGCATGTGATTTATGGAGTGGACAATATTTCTCCACTACATCATTCCGTCGCGCTCGCTGCCGTTATGAGAAAGATGGTGACACAGCAATGAAAGAGTCATTTTCTCCATCACTGCCTCTCCTCAGCATCTAACCATCCCTTTTTGTTTTCACACTCACTCGTTACTTTTAAGAAAGAATTCAGATTCCCTGAATGCACAATGGCCCAATAAAGGTGACGATGCACACAAAAGCGCATCGATGGAGCCATTAGACGGACAAGTTACTCACCTCCCGCAATGGCGAGGAGAGCCAGCAGCAGCAGCGGCGGCCAGCCGTCCATCATCTTACGTGCGTCCGAGCGCGCTCCGAGCCCGAAAGGTGTTCACCGCGATGGAGAGGCCACCCCAAGCACGCCCGCAGTGTTACTCCCCTCCTCCTCAAGACCCAAACCCCTTCACTCTCTACCTGGCATGGTGACGTCGGGGCTCTCCGTCGGTCCACACTTCTTCGGTCCGAGAAGAGGAAAACAGAAATATATCGGCGAGGCCAGGTGAGCTCTGCGCTGGGTCGTGCGTTGCTGGCTTTCCGTGCTGAACACCGCTCTGCGATGCGACGCGCTGGAGAGGTGGGGGCGGGGCGGGGGGCGCGCGGAGGGGCAGTGGGAGGAGGCGGGAGGCGAGGATGTGGCATACCTCAGAGGCTCCACCGCTCAGCTAACTATGCCAGTGTCTTCCCCGCACAAAGTCACCCATCACCATATAATATTCAGCACTCTCAGGCACGTAGAGCGTGTTTGTGCTGTTAATAGTGACTTTATAGTGACCTTGCCAAACTTAATGGTGTCTTTAAGATCCATCTTCTTTATCTAGCCTCAGGCCAAATAGTTCTGGCAGAAGTGATATTTATTATATCTTCTAGAATGTATTTTTCATCAAGCAACATGTAAACACATCTGCATCAAAGCATTTTTGCTTACCTGCAAAATACTCTACAGAGAAAAAACATTTTAAAATATAATCATGTAGGGTAAAGAAATTAAAATAAATATTGCAGGTATGTGTTGTCTGACACGCCTCACATCTTTGCTGTTAAAATAACCTCACACCACCTTTCTTTCCAGGACTGCCTGAGCCTAATATAGTCATCATTCTGTGAATAATCTTCACCCTCTAAAAGCTGGAGGGGCATGTCTTGCCTTCTCCTGTTTGGTCTCTTCTTTCTATTTTTCCTTTCCTGTCACTTATCTTTCAATAAATGTCCATTTTTGTTTCTTCTTCTCTAGGCACTGAAGTAACCTCAAATCCCCATCCACAGATTCAAATACACATGAGCAAGATAGGAAGATGGGGAGGGATGAAAGAATGTGGCAGGTAAGAGGAAGAAGTGTAGCCAGGTAGACATAAGTTGGGGCGAACATATAGAAACTTGCTGCTAATTCTGGATATTGCAACATCCTCACTGCGGGCCATGCTGAGAGTCGGGTGCCTGGCGACAAGAGAAATGTTTGTGATTTGGATGATGAGGGGTGGAGCGAATGCAGCAAATAAAGAGGGGTACAGGACTCAAAAAGCAAGAGTGGGGGAGGGGGGTCAGAAGAGCGTGGGAGGATGGGAGGGATGGATAGGGGAAGAGTAAACTAAGTAAACAGGAGTGCAGGATGGAGGGAGGAGGCGGTTGCCGTGGTGACTAAGAGAAACCAGAAAGCTCCAGGAGGAAACGACCTGTTTCTCCTTCATTTAGTCTATTTTCATCACCGATACACACAAAGAATACACATGCGCAGCTGGCACACAGCACACACGTGCACACGCACACGTGCACACACACACACACACACTCATGCATAAATGCACACAAAGCATACACACAAATGTACATATGCATGCACACATAGGCAAACTCTTTCACTGTAGTCTTCCTCTCTCTCATGCTATCTTTATACACTGTTCCTCTCTCCCTCTTTTCTGTACAGTCCACCTCTCCTCTGCAGTGAATGAGCTGACCTGACAGTGCTCCTCCTCTGCACTGAGTGCTGTGAGTCTCTCTGAATTATTTAAAAGCTGGGACCCCCACAAGTGCTTGTCTTCCCCTAACACCCCCTCACCCTCTCTCCCCTCCTCTCTCTCTCTCTCGCTCTCTCTCGCTTCTTTCCTCTGGTCCTTCCTCTCTTGCTGTCATTCTGTCTTCAGGTGGCTGCTATTACTTGGTTCTGTCATATCTGGGCAACACTTTGATTAACAATGTACAAATCTGATCTATGAATCACAGACTATACACAGATTAATAGTGTAGACAAAGTATAAGAAATTATTAGTTACAGTGCTGGAATTTCAATACTGTACAGTTTTGAGGTACTTCTGCTTGATCTTACATTATACTTCTTTACTGTATTTCAGAGAAAAATGTTATACTTTTTGTTGTTACTTTGCATTTTAAGATTTTGCATTTAAAACTTATGTATACCATCCAATGTGATGTAGTCTTACTGTTATAGATTCAGTGATCCAATGCTATAAAAAGTAGTAGTAGTAGATTAGCAATAATAATCACTTCATATAATTTCTAAGAAAATAATTTTGGTACTTTTCTGTAAGATTCTGCTTGTGTAGTTCTGTTTATGTAATCTGTATTTTTATTATTTTGGTATTCCTGCTATTATGTAAGTAATAATTAAGTAAATGATCTGAATCAGTCAGGTTATGGTTACCCAAGGAGGATTAAATCAAGAGAAACTGGACTTGACTGAAGATGCTTCACACTGCTATCACCCCTCAAATGTCTGGATACTTCTTCCACCACTGATAAGTTGGTGCAGGTGATAGAAATTATGCATACCATTGCTGCCCTGTGAAAACCATGCATCTCCAAAATGTGTTGAGCAATGAAAAACAGCCCTGTTTTCAACTATGTGATGCAATGCAGTTTTCAGACCCTAATGGGTTTTTAAATGGTTTATTTAGCTTAAGAAGTAGGATCATTTTCTCAGCCCATTAAGGAACACATATTCCTTCAGTTTATCTAAAAAATAAAAAATAAAAAAAACTGATACACATGGTAGACAGCAATGATATGTAAGACCAGGAAAACTCAAATGAGCATTAAAGACAAGATGAGATAAGCTTTACCATTTACAAAATGTAACATTCCCAAAAACAGACTGACAAGCACTGCAAGATTCATGTCCAGCACCCCAGGCCTCTTGTTTGTTATGACCTACTTTTTGATTTAATTAAGAGAGGAGGTGATAGGGGTGATAGTTAGCACTGTCTGTTGTTGTGTAACATTGCCGCTTGTGACACGCTGGGTAGTAGAATGGCCAAAATCAGGGATGGGTCCTCAACTGTAAAATACTGGGTTCAGGCTCACACAAAACAGATTATCAGCCCTGCTGAAGTATCTTCCAGCACCAAAGTCTAACCTGCACTTTGACCCATTGAGGAGTTGTCATACGATCAATAAAGCACTCCAAAATTGACTTTGTGAGCTGACAGGAAGAGGCGCGAATTACTTTTAACTTACTCTGACATTACATGTTGCTGCACTCCATTCACAAACCAGGCAGGCTATTCTGTGGGGGAGCTACATTGCTAGTATGGCACTGTGGCCACTGTTCTTCATAGCTCTTTTTATATTGCAGCCTGTCTCTCCTCCCTCTTTCCCTTCCTCTCTCCTCCCTCTCCTCATTCCCCATAGAGATGGCCCTACCTCACTCTAAACTAATCACCATGGCAACCTGGTAATCCCTGAACAGAAAAATCCTGACTCGCGCTCCTTCTATCTCTCTCTCTCTCTCTCTCACTCACACACACACATACAAACACACACACGCATAACAGGACTGCATGCACATAAATGAACACATGGGTGCACACATGGGCACACTTGTAATCACACTCACCCATGTGAGTGCGCACACACACACACACACACACACACACACACACACTCTAAAAGATACTCATGCAAACTAATACACTGGTGTTTACTGGTAAGACATATCTTACCACAAACACACATGCTTCATTGTGAGGATAAAGCTCCTCTGTATTTTGTGAGAAGCTTCATGCGTGCGTCTTGGTGAGGATTTAAATACACCACGTTTTGGGTTGTGTGAATAAATGATATTTGTGTGTGCACTATTTCTGTGTGCTTATGCATGTGCTCATGTTTGTCTGTATTTGTTGGCTACAAATAGGTGAGTACGTGTGCATGCATGAGATTGCATGTGTATAACTGTAATTGATTTCACACTCAGGTCAATGGTTTTACAGCTAAAAGAGAAAAGCACACAGATTTACTCTGGTTAGTGTCTCATCTCTTTTTCACCGCCTTTTTCCTTGAACCCTGCTTTGACTTTTGCTTCCCGCATGTCTATTAATAACAGTTTATATGAATTTTATTTTATTTTATGAATAAAAGTCTTACAACAATAACATACAGCCCACTTCGGTGCGCAATTGTCAAAAATCTGACAATATACAACAATCCCTTCATACATACACTATTTATGCATAGGTACATTTTAGGGTGAAGCAGATCAGTTAATTCACAAAAGTAAGATAGTCTTTTAATCACAACAACCTTGTGTTACATTACAGTGAAGGCACAAGAATGGACGATGATATTCACATATTTATTTTGCACTGTTACACTCAAACAATTTTGCTGACTAGGTACTGTAATGTTAAAAGACCCTTCCCACTACACTAGTTCTAATTATCTAATCAATAAAGCTCTTTCTCTTGACAGAGAGAGTGATGGCAAATGATTTTCAGGTTAGATCGATAGGCTGACTGACATGTCAGATGGATGAATGAATACACTCTAATCAGGTGTATTCATCTCACAGATAAAGCGTAATTGGATGGCGTGGTGCTAATTGATGATGCTAGCACCTCTGTTTAAGGGCATCCCATGAGGAGATTTTGTGTGTGTGTGTGTGTGTGTGTGTAGATTTTAGTTTGGGAAGAATTACCACTATACCAGTGTGATCAAAGTTTATTGTAATGTATGACTTTGACCACTAGTCAGTGCCTGGAAGGGATATAAGGGATACATTAATGAAGTGCACAGGACAATCCAAAGCAGCATATCTTTGAGTATGTGTGGATGTATTAACAAGTTAATGTGTGTGCATTTGTGCATACATGCGTATTACAAGTCTCATTTATGTATTTATGTCCCAGTGTGTTTGCTTGTCCTTTACGCATGTTCAGTGTTGCCTGGGCACAGGATGCTGCAGAGTCATGTGCTCTGCTCCAGTGAAAGGCAGCCTGTGTGTGCAGTAGTGGTGGACCAGCTCAGGGATACTGGAGAAGACGCAGCTGCTCTGATCCAGGGTGAAGCCCAAGCCCTTAACGCTCTTAGTCTGGGCCACAATGATGTGCACACAACTCTGACTGGTCCTAATGGAACAAGACAGAGTGAAAAACACACAAAAGGAAAAGATATATTTTCAGAAGAGACAGGCAGTCACAAGACACACAGCAACAGTTGAGAGGTATAAGCTGCTGAAGAATGGAAACATAATATAGATGCTGTGACTAAAACCTTTGCACTCTTATTTCCCCGAATGAGGCTGTGCATATCCCAAGTTCAGTGGATGTGTAAATGAGGTTAATGATGTGGACTCTCAAATGAATGAGCAGTGTATAACAAATGTGCACTCAGGCACATGCACACACGCGCACACATGCTTATAATTGCACACAATTGTACCACAGGATTTTAGCCATTATCCTAGAAAACCTGTTCCTGGCACGCTTATGAGTAGTATCTACTCTACAAATGACACATATTCTCATGCATTAACACCTTAGAGTTTGCCAACACAATGCCAGTTACTGTAGCTCCTTAGTAACTCCTAAAAAAAAAAAGCAAAACACAGGCTCAATCACTGTTAAAGGAAAAGTTAAAGCTAAATATATTTTGTCTATAAAATAAACATAACGTGCCATGCCATGCCCATATTCAAACAGGACTGTTTGATGTCAAATTAAAGAATGACATGTAGCATTATTAAAGAAAATATTAAAATCAGAAAAGCATATTTGATTTTAAAGCAAAATGTTTCCCACTTTCACCATTGTAACTCTAAGCCCAAGAAAAACTGAGATTGTGATGCAGCAAAACAAATGTAGATAAAAATAGAGCTATAAATAAATATGTCCTACATGTTGCATTATATGGCCTGCATGTACCGTGTTCAACAAACACACTCAAATGAAATTCATGTACACACGTCCGTGCACTCACTTCAAAGCGATGGAGTACTTGCTGGTTCCTGATTCACTGTCTCTCACCAGGAAGCTGGCTTCCCTGCAGCGCTGCAGCTGAGCCTCAGCCTGCTGCCGACTCACACTGCCATGGTACCAGCTTGATGAGGCGAGAGAGTGGGGTGGGGGATGCAGAGAGAGAGACAGCAGTTCACTGACATATAGCATGGTGACATATGGAGATAAGTCATATGTCAAGTTACTGATAGGTGATGATGGTGAGAGGGGAAAAAATAGAGAGAGAGACTGATGGGAGGAACGAAACGCACAGACACCAACAAAGATTTACAGTCGTCATAAATCAAACAGAGAGATATATTGTAGACTGAATGAGTTAATAATGTCAAAGTGAACTTGGGAGGCCAAAGAGATAAATAAAATAGACAAACATAACGTATGTAGCTGTGCAGGGTGTCAAGGGAGGCCTGTTTGGACACAAGGTGGTTCTGACAGTGGCTGCAGGTTAAAGCCATATATAAACTGTATGTGGCCTTGATGCTTGGAGGCAAAACATACTGACATTCAGTCACAACATGAGAGGAAAAAATGCTAATGTGCTCTGATCATGTTCCCCACATGTTCCATCTGAAACGAGTGGCCATGCTCAATGACATGAGTCAAGCAGGTTCACAGTTAAAACGAGTCTCTCCTGTCAATTCAAGCATGACTTCAAAGGTGCAGCTCCCTCCCAGCAGTTATGTTCAGCAACTTATCAAGGGCAGCTGCTGGCTCACGCTTTTAGTGATAAATAGCAAATTTTACTTAAAAATGTTTAAAGTGCCAAGTGTAAAATATATGGGAGATTTTGGCCAAGAAGACTGGCAGTCTCTGAGCTGTATTTGACATTGTGATTCACCAGATCAGATCTTGCAGGAAATCTGCTTGATTGCTCCACAACTTTTGCTAAATTGATTTTCAACCAAAACTGAGGAGGGCGCTGTTCTTCCACAGTTTCTAACAGGAACAGATGGAAAGGTAAAAGCCTAAGTATATATATATATATATATATATATATATATATATATATATACTTATTCTTTACTGTCATAACAAATACAAGCAGAGCAACACAGAAAGTAGACAGGGGGACAAGAAGTACATTACTGTGCAGAATTTATGAGAAATGTTTCAACACCATCAAAAGAAAGATTTACAAACACAGAGACTCTGGAGTCTGTCCTGTGGGTTTTAGAGTTTCTAATTCATCTGACCTGCATGTCTTTGGACTGTGTGAGCAAACCAGAGCACAGGAGGAAACCTACATAAATGCATCTTTGATTTGAACCCAGACTTTTTTGATGTATAGAGAGCCAGAATGCCACTCCTTAAATGTATAAATATTAATATAAAAAAATTATTTGGTATTTATACTGAGGTATGTGAAAATTTAATTATAATTTTTTCCTACATTCTTTTTTTGGAGGGTGGGGGTTTCCTTTTTGTCCTTTTTAGCACATTATATTCTAGCCAATGGGGTCTATTGAATGTTAGACAGTGATGATGACCTTAATGGGTTGAAATATTGCCAGTTTCAGTCCAATAAAGTTTTGGAGCAATAATCCAGTGTGTAGATGCTTTCATATTTTTCCATTACTTAAATGTATATACAACATGTGCAACATCTCCCTCCTTACCTCTGCTTCTCCAGGGGCAGGCTGGGGTCCGCTTTGGCTGCCTCCCCATCCAGTGGGGCACTGAGGGAGGTAGGAGACGGAGGGGAAAGCTTGTTAGGACTAGAAGAGGGTGAGAGGGATGAGAGTTTGAGGGTGGGGAAAGAGGGAGATGGGGGTGTGAGAGGGGAGAGTTTGAGAATAGGAGAGGAGGGAAAGGAAGGAGAAGAGGGGGAGGATGGAGAAGATGGTACAAGTGTTTTATTGTTCCAGTTCTTCTGCCGCAGGGTGTGTTGCTGCTGCTGCTGCTGCTGCTGCTGGCGGACAGAGGTTGAACCGCTCTCTTTAGTGGGAGAACAATCCACTGCCTCGAACTGAGCTGAAGGAAGCAGGAGAGACAATATCAACCTTTCATAATAAAATTCTATCAAAGCATGCCAGAGCTACCAAAGTAAACACATCTCTGGAAATTGATTCCGCAGGATTGTTTTGTTTCCTCTCTAAAACAAACACAAAAATGTTGTGGCATTACTGTACAAATAAAACTCATGGCATCCTTCCTCCACACCCCAAACCCCCGCCCTTCCCATCATCCCACTCTCCCTTTCTCCTCTACCTGACAGCGCTCTAACAATGTCCTCCTTTCTCCACTCCCAGGGCAGTTCGTACTCTCCAGCAGGACGGACGTCAGACTCTGGCCGTGTGACAGGGATCCACACCCCCCCACTGTCGCCTTCCAGCCCGCCCTCATATGGTGTGTCGTAGATATTTGGGGGCTTGGGCTTTCCCTCTTCTCCCTTCCCCTCTCTCTGGCCTCGGTCCAGCAGAACACACACTTTCAGCAGGTCTTTGGAGCCCCGTCTACGAACCTCTACAGCAGAATTGTCATGTGATTAGTTAACAGTATTGAGATGAAGGGTTTTCACTTTCACAATAGACAAAGCGTTGTATCTCCTAAAGGACTCACAACACTGTCATCTGCTTTTGTTAAAATGTTAGGTGTTTTTTTGTTTTAGAAAAGTGTAATGTTTTGAGCCCAAAGTGGCTCCTCTGCTTTTTGATTTGTGTTTTTTTTAATAACTGTGCATCTAAAAAGAGCTGGTTTGGCCTCAAAACGTCACAAAGAAGAGGTTTTAAATGAAGCAGAATGAGTCCTTTGGGAGATAGAATTCATTGTTACAGCTTTTTGGACTCACACTTGGACAAAAGTGTGCGTGTGTGCATGTGTGTGTGTGTGTGTTTTCACACATATAATAGAAAAAGCAGTTACCAGCATGATGTCGTGTCATTGTTTTAAGTAGATGAGCTGCTTTGTAGGCAACAGAGTCTCCCCTTCGGTTTGAGTTACCACACATTAAACATATCTCAAACAAATTCATATCTGTAATATGGCAAAATAATGGTATGTCACTTCATATTAACTCATTCTGTAAAATAATCATGTAGTGAACTTCATTGAATCAATAATACAATCGTGAGCCCTTCTACTCTAGGTTAACATCAATACATTTTTCACCTAAAAAAGCCTGTAGTCAGGTGTGCACTTTTTGAAAGTCCCAGTCTTCATTTGCATAATACATTATCCATACATACACTCATATTTCTTTTACTTTATGCTGGTAAGTTTGTCCTTCAACTCAAATTTCAGTAGCAGTTTATTTGTTTGTTTTTTTAGATTTCAGTAATACAGAAACTGAATGCATGATATCATCACTAGTTTGAAGCAGAGGTTGTAGACTAATACTTGTGTTCACTGGGCCAACTCGATTAAGAAAAATCTCTCTCTCTATAAATTGCATTTGTTGCATTTTTGCGGGGGGATTTCACTTGTTGTGTTTCTTCACTGTCTGACAGGTAGCCTGTGTGTCTGCACCATTGTGTGACCAAACAATGGAGCTACAAGAAGAAAAGGTCAACACAGCAGCTGATTGGCTGGCTGACCAGGCCACTTCCTGGCTGCTGGGAAGTGAATGGGCGAGACCAAGGGGGGACCTGCAGGTTTTGGGAAGGGGTGAGGGGGTCTTTCAATTCTCTTCACACGTAAGGGACCATAAAGTATTTTGTGTATGTATGTGTCTATGTGTGTGTGTGTGAGGGGGGGGGGGGGGCACTGTGGCCAACTTCCTATCAAGAGAATGGGGCAAAGGAAACAGAAGCAGGAGACAGGAAGTTGGAAGAGGAAGCTGCACCCATTGTCCCTGCACAACACTGTTCCTATGGCAACCGCCAGCGAAGTCAGCAGAGAGACTAAGGGTCTAGTTTGGCTCTAAATCCCTTTAAAATTGCCCTTTAGCAGGAATGTGACATCGTGTGAGTGCAGAGAAACTAGTTTGTGGGAAAAGTGATCCCTTGCTTGCATATAAGTCACTAGCTTATCAAAGAGAAACTCACTTATTGAACTCACTTATTTCAAACACATTACTGTATGATGATACAAATGAGACCTGTCATTATCAAAAAAGCCCTGACAATGCGAATGTGCCCTTTGAACAGAGCTGGCATGTATTGTTTTTCCTGTCTATATTTCAAATTCAGTGATTCTGCCCATATTCAGTTAGATTTTTGATGATGTATAGTACTCAACTGCATGAATTGACAGTTATGGCAAACTCATTAGAAAGTGCAATCTCCGACAAAACAGTCCAAAACTCAGAGAGCAGCACTGAGTCGAAGAAGGATTGGTTTGAATATTTCGCAGTAAATACATTAGTAAAGCATTATACGCCCATAATGTAACTGTAGTTGCTGTGATAAGACGAAAGCCCTGAGCTCACCTGTGATAATGACCTGGGCATCATAGGGCTCCATGTACCCATCATTCACTCCTGCTCTCTCAGCCTCTCTCTGCTCCTTGGTTTTCTCTGCATCAAAAGGATCTGCGTAGTCCTCCAGGATAATCAGCTGTGGGAAGGAAAAGGCCCGTCAGAAAAGCACAATGCTGGGCTGCTATAGGACCTACTCAGATGTTACATTTACCTGGAGACAACAGAGCAGGAAGGCGGGGATGGATCTGATACAGGGTGTGTGTGTGTGTGTGTGTGTGTTATCCATGACATGAGTGACAAGTAATGGAACGACAGGCAGAAATACTTGTGCAAATAGGTCAGCACATTGTATTTGCCTGTTTGATCTAAAACAATGTCGTGAAACTGCATTGTATTCTTTTGAAAGCAAAGGAAACCAAATACAGGGGTATGAACTGAGGTGGGGAGTGAAAACCCAAAGGAATGCAGTGACCTCAAGCCCACGATGATTTTTTTTGCACTGTACAGTATATTGAATTTGAATCTGAATCTGCTATGACCGCTTGTGTCTGGTTTTGTTTGCTTCTAAATAAATAGCAGATGAAATAAGCTGATCAAAAGATCGTGCATGGCGTTTACATTAGCTGCTGTTCCATCTCTAGAAGTTACTCACCGTTGTTTTAATGTCAGACCTTCCCTTTTCGTTCTCGGGCTGCTTCTGTTCACTTATCCCGTTGAGTTTGGGGGCCTTGTCTTGTTTGTCCACTTTGATCATCCTGCTGATGTACGCCTGCGCCAAACTAGAGGTCCTGACCTGGCGGTTCTCATCTGATGTTCCAGTCTCGACCTTGGAGATCTTGCGACCTTTTCCAGTTGTGAGACTATCCCAGACAGTCCCACCAGAACCAGCGTTGTTACGACCCAGTTCTGTTGCCGAATTTTTCCTATTTCTCCCTGCCAGTAAAGCCCCCACTCCCCCATCTTTACGCTGATTTCCTTTCAGACTGTCACGAGAAAACGAGGGTTTGGGTCGAGTTTGTGGACCAGATTCAGATGCCGAACGGACCCTTTCATTTCCGTTCTTTAGGTTGATGGGAAAATCTCTGAACCATTTTGCCATGGCTGTCAATGTAGTAACACTTTTCACCGATTTATATCAAACAAATATGATATCTTTTCTCGCATTAGCGGTCCCACTAGAACTGAATTTGATCCGCCAACTGCTCCAACTTTACGCACAGATATTTTACGCACGCCTCGGTTAAAGTTACTGTGACCTGAAATTATTACAATCGCCTAGTCATCAAATTTAGAGAGCCCACTTCATTGTGTTAAACTGATTTCTAGCGTCTGGAACCCCTCACAACTTCTGGTGCGTCTTGGAAGTCATTGGCCAGTGACTCTTTGCTGCTGTCACCCTGCACTTGCAGTAACAACTATCCCTGGAGTTTGAAAAGTAGCTTCTGGAGAGCGTAAACTCGAAAGAACTCGAAGTTTTTCTTTGAACCCAGTAAAGATCCCATTCCCGGAGCGTGAGATGGTGCGTCCAGTCTGTAGACCAGATGAAGTGATGAGATGGAGAGGAAAGTTGTGTAGGCAGACTGTGGGATGTCGCTGGATTTGGGGGAGGGGCTGTACTGGAGGGGGTAGGAGTTTTACTGTAATCATTTCAATCATTTCATTACACCGCTGAAGCTTCTGAAAACCTTCGACCATTATCAGTTGCTGGTGTAATGCCAATAGGAGCCTGGCAATAAGATATTAAGTGAATCATACTAAAATATTGAAACAAGCTAAGTGCCATCTGAAAACAACCCACACCCACTTACCTGAATAAAATATCTCTAAAGTAACAGTACTTCTACTGGAGTAGAACACTGCATGTACATTCAGCTGCTGCTAATTTCTGTAGTCGGTTACTGTTGTTGGAGGTCGTGTACTTGCAGCGAAGCGTGGTCAAGGGTCCTGGATGATGCTGCCCAGCTGGTAGATAGTTGCGCCATCTTATGGTAAATTGGAAAAACAAACATATGGGAGCACCAGTCTGTATTCATCTTGGTCCGTCACTGATCCTGACAAATTTTTGTTTATCTGTGTCACACCTGTCGTTTTTTTTTGTTTGTTTGTTTGTTTATTTTATCTAGGCTATCTCTTAAAATGCGGGCATCCGTTTTTCAGGGTAAATGTCATAAAGCGGTGCGGCACAATGAATGACTGACGTAGAGACCAATAGCAAACGCAGCTCACATCTATAGTCCCGCCTATGTTAGCTCACTGGTCCAATCACAGCGCTCCATCCGGAGAGGCTGGGCGGGACAGTTACATCCCCGACAAAAAGGTAACAGGTTGCAGTCGCCTGCATAATGAACTTGTTGCTGTGTTGATTTGCTTTGGAGGAGTTGTTTTTCCACCCACTTGTTGCGTGGACTTTGACGAATGTCTGAGAATATATTTGAGTTATCATCGACATAAGAGAAGTGTCAAAGAGGAGCAGAGGAATAACTTCATAGAAAAAGGTAACTTTAACTGTTTCGCTTGTTTTTGGCCAGACAGCTAAACCAGACAGACGCGACCTGTCAGACAGTTATGCTCTTTGTGGGAGGTTTTTTATGTTAGTTGGCGCTTATTCATCGTTTGAGTTAGTCGTGTGATAATTTCTTACAGTACTATGTAATTAAGCTTTTTCTGTTAGCCAGTTTAGCCTCTTAGCTAACGTTAGTTTGATGGGATAGGCAGGACCAGGGCTCCCAGCTAACGTTACTTCAGGATAGCTTTCTCATTTGCCTGTTAATGTTGTGTGAAATACATGTGAGAGATGTCTGCAAGTAATTTCAGGTTGACTACACGTTTCTGCAAGTAAAATATACGATTTATACAGGTCATTTAATGCCAAATAAATTCATATTTAAAAGCTGTTTTACTCCAACACAGGTATGATTTCTATGCATAACTGTGGGTCTGCCGTGCTAACACAGCTACCGGGGGGGATTTGTCACTGGACAGAGTGCACTGAGAAACAAACAATTTTAAGACCTCTGAGACAGCGTTTAAGAATCCGAGGCTACATGTAAAGCCTTGAATCGATGCCACATAATAATAAAACAGCCAGAAATGGATCTTCTGCAAACTCTCAATGACAGTGCAGGTTTATAATATTCAAGGTTGAGCTTGAGTCAGGTGAAACTGATGATACAAGCGAGAAAGACATACAGATTATAGTTTTGAAGTTCAGTAATTATACCATTGGACTTGGTAAACCGCTGACCATGCTGACACACTTTCATTTTAAAGCAGAATGAACATGGCAAAAAGTTGAACCTGGTAATCCTTCTTAATTCTGGACTGCATGATAAAGGTACGTCCAATGTTACAGGTGCAAATACCCAAGTCTTAAAATAAAATCCCATAAATCAATCTCTCTCTCTCTCTCTCATACTCTCAGCTGGTTTAAGTGAGGAGGACAGAGAGAGACTGGAATGTGGAGCGAGGGAGGGGCGTATTTATGTGCCCCTAATATGGTGTCATTTGTGTACTATTTGGGGACCTCTTTGTTATGCCAATGGAACTCTTTGGATTTGAAAAGAGGAATAAATGGCCGTTTGTTTGAGTGTGAAAGAGGAGCAGTAGCAAGTTTGGAGAGAGATTGACCTCTTGAGCGAGGAAGAGGGTCTGGTTTTATGTCAAGAATGTAATGGAGAAGGAGGAATACTCTGAGGACCTGAGTGGCTGCCCATCCTTAAAGGACACAGAAGCTGTGAGCTACTGTTTTTTCCAGCACTTTTACCTACACGTTCTTGATTCTGTTTCCTAGGTTATGCCTGTAAAACTTAACAATTCACCTACAACAAAAGTGGCAAACTACTGTTTCACAACATGTCCATGTTGGCTGTATATTGGTGCTGAAACTAAAATGAACAATTGTTTAAAGTAACTTAAATAACAAAAATGTAATGTAATTATTCTGAAATGTGTGGATTTTCTGTTTCGTTCTCTATTATATTGTAAATTGAATATAAGCATGAAAGACCTTGAAAACAGTAAATTGACATAAAAACCCTAACTAACGGATCACTTACTAGCTTTTATCTGCGCTTTCAACATCATATCAGTCAGTCTTCGTCAGCCGATGGTTTTGGGTAATTGCAAAGAACAATTTTCACTATTATCTAACATTTTCTAGACTAAAATATGAATCAGTTCATAAAATAATCAAGTCAGTCATAATATCCAAATAATCCAAATTGTTCATACTTTCTATATACTAAAAACACAGTATGTATTGAATATTGCATACTGTTAATACATGCAATTGAGAATACAGGATGGATACATTTGCATATTATACTGAACATGGCACAGGCCTGCGTTAGTTGTCATCGAAGTTGTTTTACTCTCTTAGAATAGTTTTTCTACTCAAACAGCCTTCAGCCTTTGATGCTCTCTTTAGATGGATCAGTTTCAGGCCAAAGATGATCTGATCACATGAACCATGATGACTCCCTGAGTCACCAGAGGTACTTTCATGACTCCACACATTGCGGTTGTTTCATTTCTCTCCACACCCGCTCTAATCTCCTAATTATATTTTCCTTTCCATCTCGGATCTTAAGAGGGAAGCAGCTCCAATTCAATTTACTGTGTGAGAATTCAATTTGAGGCCAGAGGCAGGGAGCCCGTCAGCATAACTGCAGGGTACCATGACTGGCAACAGGATCCAAAAGCACAAGATACACGCTTAGCTGGTTGAGCAAGCCTGTAAAATCTGGTCTCTTGTTGAAGTCACATCCTCTTAATGATACAAGTGTGGGCTATGGATATTTGCTTGAGAGCCTTCTAAAAGAATACGAAGGTTGTAAGTAACGCTTTTTTAAAATGATGGATTAAAGCTGGGGTAGGCAGTTTATTTCAGAAGTATTTTTTGATATTCTCTGTACATCCTGGCAATAAATAAATCAAATGCTCTGGCTCAAAGAAGAAAACAAATCCGGTATCCGCAGCTGTTGCAGGACTGTGAGAAGCACAGCCAAAATCTAGCTGCCTCTCGCTTGTTTCTCCCATGTTGTCTACCCCAGCTTTTCTTGCAGTTTTTTACATGCTTATTCGTATGATCTCTAAAATGTCCAAACATAACGAAAAATATCAAATAAGTAAAGCCCGATGTGATGTCTTTAAATCACTTTTTCTGTTCAACCAACCGTACAAAATGAACATTTCAGCTGTAAAGGTTACAGAGTCACACAATGTTTCTTTAAGGTAGTGTTTCTCAACGGGGGCGTTCCGGGGACGATGGGGGCGCTGGAAGCAATATTTTGGAAGGGGGGGCGCTGAGCTGCTTTTGGGGGGCGTTTGTTGGTTGGAAATTCTAAGGCGAGTTTACACTTAAGATTCACAACAATACCAGTTTAAACTTTAAACTACTTGCAAAAAACTGTGGTCTGCAACATTAAAACCTGTCGGTTTAGTCCACTGTGACTGGACAAGATATTTTTTCTCAGTCAGCTACTTGTGGTGCAGCTTCGTGCTCCCTTCACGGGAACGGGAAGTCAGAGTGTTACCTCTAAAATTTTACCCACATGGCGTTTACTGTGTAAACTCTGGAAAATTGACGTTCTCTTTCTTGGTGGAAAGGTGTTTATTTCTCTGAGGAATACACCGTGAAGTCTTGTTATCTCAGTGGTTACACATTTACAAGAGGGATATTCTACTGTCGGACTTAACCTGAAAGCAACTTCGCTGCGACACCAGCGAGTGACGTGGAACCACCTCGCGCTGTGAATCGCAGACAGTTTGTGCCAAAGCGGACAGTTGGGGATTGTAAGCGGCACTTTATCAGAGGTGCTGAAGTTAACGTGTGTGGAATTATTCGTGAGCTTTTTGTCTGATCACAGGTGTTGTCGGTTAGTTTCGTTTCCCCCCGGCATGAGCACCTCCCCGTCTCATCCAGTTTTGTCTGTTAGACGGCGAGGGGATACTTCCAGCGAATCAGTAACGTAATGCAGTACAGAGCATGTAGTAAAATATTATGAATTCTCCTTAAATAGGCTAATGACGTTAGTCTCCCATTACGACTTTTTTTATTTACATGTCAGAGAACTCAGATATGTGGGAGAGATTCTGAATGTGCAGAAAGGTTTGAACATGAGCAGATAAATTAGTGTTTCCCATACGTTCATTTGCTAACCGCCACATATTGATTTTCGATTTTTTTTACTGGGCCTATTTAAAACCGTATTTGAGCTGCAGGCAGCGCGTATTCACGCAGCACTTCCTCTCGCTCTCTCTCCCTCGTTAACACAGCGGCACAAATCTGTCCAGCACAACGCTGTCAATGTCGGAGACCCAGCTATTAAAAGTTATTAGCAAGCATGTAAGGAGCCTTGAATACAGCTGGGTTTTCAAGGCTAGCATGCTGTATCTGCGCCACAGTTACACTCAGTCATTCTGTGGGAAACACAGTTATGATAAGTTATTAACAGATGAGCTAATAAAGTCCAGTCAATAACTGAATTAAAACGTAAAACATAATTTATTACTGAGATGAAAAGGGGCCACAAACACATTTATAGGTAACTTCCCCACAAAAGAGGTGGTAAGACTTAATCATGTGTGTTGACTCAGCAGGGATGATATTAAATAAGTTGATCTACAGGAGAAAAACATTTAAAAGCAATAAGAATGCCTGGGAACCTCACTAGATTATATTCTGTTATAATTATATATTTTGAATTGTCACCTGACACCTGAATTTTTAGACATTTCCACCATAAATTGGTACAGAAATTGGAGGAGAAATTTTCACCAGAATGCAAGAAATTAACTGTTTAATGCTCAAAATCTTCTGGGGGAGGACCCCCATACCCCCCCCCTTATTAAGTGCCCCATCCAAGAAAACAGTTTCTGGAAGGAACATTCACTTATTAGTTAAATATAATTACTTTTCACATGGCTTTTTTCTTACCTTTTCCATGTTTTTAATAACAATGGTAACAATAAAAAAAATCAACAATATTCAGGGCAAATAGAAAACATCTCTTTTGATGGGATGGGGTAAGGGACCTGTATAATGGATAGGGGGGCGCTGGCCCAAAGGTTGAGAACCACTGCTTTAAGGTAAAGAAAGCAATAACTGTAAAAATGTGACTGACTTATTCATTTCACAGCACAGACACGGTATAGACAAATAGAGTACAGAAGAAGTTGTTTAATATCCTACTTTCAGTATGGAAAAGATCCATATGCCCTTGACCTCAACCTTCGTTGGATAACTATGACCTGGATGACTGAGAACCTTCACAGACATATGGAAAAGGATGTTTATTTTTTAGAGGTATGGAAAGTTATTAGCTTTGGGGAGATACCTACGGTGTCCTGGTGACAGGAATGCCAGTGTTGAAACAAATGTGTTATTGTTATCAGATAAACAGTATGAGGGAGGGAATGAAAGAGCACAGGGATGGTTTTTGCCATTCTCAGAATTGCTGCCCTCATTTTCCGCCCCACATCTACTGGACAATAGGATGGGTTCCCCCTCACCCCTCTTGGAGCTGGGACTGCGTTCTTCCTCAGTGACATAAAAAGAAAATGAAACTGTTGTACAGATATTAAGAGAGAAAACATCTTGTACTGTCTGTAAATCAATTTTCCACACTTGGAGTCTACAGATCGCTCTTCAGATCAGGATTTCACATGGAATCAATGCGTTCCTCATATGGCGTGTCTGTGGCACAATCGTCTGTGCATGACACGTTTGTCTGACCTTGCTGCGAAGACAGTGGGGCTGCAGACTTCATACTCAACTGCACAAATATGTTGTGACATGGTGCTTCCTGTGTGTTTCCCAAAGGGTGGATAAGGAATTGACTAACTTTGCACGTCTGTCTGCGGATGATGCTTACGCACCTAAAGCACACATATCCTCAAAGGTCATTCATGTCATGTTGTTTTGCTCGGTGCCAGCCCAGACATTTTCTTTAACCTGTTGTTTAATATATTTACTTTCACAGCGGGGACATATAAGATCCGTTTTGGCTCACTTTGCTGAATGTATCTTATTCTGGTCTTCTTTGGAGTGGAGTGGCTCCTGCAGGGCTGCGTCGTACAGCTTCCAAAATCAGTATAGTAATATAAAAATGTGTGTGTAGGCGTTAAATAATGTATGGGTGCATGTGTCAGTGCAATACAGTTCTTCATTTGATGGTTACTTTTGTAGTCAGTCCTTTTGTGTGTGTGTGTGGTGGGGGGGGTTGTGCACGGCAATAGCCTGACTTTGGATTTTATCACACAAGGCGCTGATAAGAGAAGAAAAGCTGAGTGTTTCTTTCTTGCTTACGTCACCCTCCCTTTCAGTCTCCCAGGCCACTTTCTGTCTCTCACCTTGGAAAGCTGTGGAGAGGAAGTAAAAGGTGCAGAGGGCACTCAGGAGGGAGTGTTGTAATGGGTTTTAATGGAGTTTAATGAACCATACTAGTGTAATTAGATGGGCATGAGATTTATATGTCCAAACACAATGACGGGAATGTTAAGTTCAAGACTTTATATTATTGTCAGTGCTGAACAATCTGGCACTAAACCTTTTCATAGGTGTGATCAGTTTAAATAGAATAAACATTGTTTCAGAATTACTCATCAACTACTATGAGAGTATAGGAAAGGGAGGTTTAGGGAGTCAAGAAAAACAAAAGTGGAGAAATTACAGAGAAAAAGAATGAAATGGTTTCTTACTAGTTGCTATGGTACCTGTCTGTATTCACGTTTTGTTGAGGCAAATAAATAGGTTTAGTGTCTGGCTGGGAAGGGCTTAGTTGGCTCTTAGAAGGGAAATTGATATGTGGGTGTGTGCAGGGTGCTAAATTATTTTTTTTTTGTCCACCGGCTAAAAGGCTAGCGTAGGTTCAAATTTAGCTTTTTTGACTGGTGAGAGAAGCAGATCTACCATTCTGGCTGGTGACTGATGATAATTGTGTGCCCTGGGTGTGTGCTTTCAGGTTAATAACTAATGTAGTGCGCTAAGGTCAAAGTCCACACAAGCCATCAAGAGCCAGTAACAAAGTGTTACTGCCCATAAATCTGTGTGCCTGTATTTGTTCAAAGCAGGGCTACAGTTTTGACATTTCAAGGTTGCATTCTAATGAGTGTCTAGGTATTCATTGTTTGATCTCTGAATTTGAGGTATGTTGACCTGGCCACTGATTGTACTGTAGCAGTGTTTTTTTTTTTTTTTTTTTTTTTTTTCTCTCTGCTTCCCTGAACCTGCCATTGTGAGTATTAACACATTGATACTAGATTTATCAGGTCGATACTGATATTGGTATTTGGGAATTGAGAAATCTGGAAGCGACATATTAGCTGACATTTTAAAACATAAACTCATACAGTAACATAAACTAACAAGTCTTGGTATAGATTTACTAGAGCTGTTTTATGACCAAATACATCCTAAAACAAATTCGGCAATGCTGTCCGGTGGACAAACTCGTTAAGTTTTTGTTCCTTATTGGCTGACATGTAAATCGGTACATTCAGCTACAGTACAATAAGCTAATATTGGCTTGAGATATAACATCCTGGATGATTTATTTGTCTACCTTCTTATTGTGAGTTTGTCAGTATTGGTAAATGGTCATTTTTTTATGGGACACCTACACACACATCTCAGCCAAATCCTGAACACCACCTGTTGTACTTCATTTTGTTCTGCTGTGGAGCTTAAAGTGCAGTGTTTTCAGGAGTGGCTGTAGCTGAGGTTGTAGAGCAAGTTGCCCATTAATCGTAGGGTTGGCAGTCCACATGTTGTAGTTTTCCTATGAAAAACACTGAACCTCCAATTGTGTGTTTGTGTAGGAAAACATGTATTACTACGAATGTAGTATAATAGTCTTATAGTGAAATAAGACAAAACACATGAATTTGGTTTAGAAAGCTAACATTTTGGGTATGAAAATACTGGACCTAAACAAGTATGTATCCATCTAACCACATCTTTGCCTTTTTCTTCTTCTTCTTCCTTGCTGTCAGCTTCTTACCAGCATGAGCACACCATCTTCCGGTCGGAAGACCCCAGTGGATTGTGGTGTCCAGATCCGCTTCATCAATGACCTCTACGAAACTGGCGGGAGTCAGCCTGGGCCCCAGCCCAAGACCAAGACTCCCACCTCCAAGTACGGTGTGGCAGTCAGGGTGCAGGGTATTGCTGGCCAGCCATATGTGGTCCTGAAGGACGGAAAGAAAGGAGATTCTTATGGGGTCCAGCTCAGGACCCAATACCCCTCTGGTCACACCAGCCTACCCCGTAGGAGAGAGAAGGCAGAGTCGGGAATGCAGGGGGGAGATGTAGAAGGAGGAAGAGGGCAGGGAGGTGCACTACGCCGGGCCCAGTCCCATGGCTCGCTACTGGACAGGGATGGAGAGGGAGGGGCAGGTAATGAGGATTTTCAGCTGTCTAGGCCACCAGGGGATGGGAAGTCTGGTAGTTATGGGAATCTGGATGGGGGAATCGGAGTAAGAGGGGAGAAGGAGCAGGTTTGGCATGTCGGCGGTAGAGAAGGCGACATGGAAAGTAATATGTGGGGTGGTTCGTACAAAGCAGGGCTCAACGGGTCAATGAGGATCAGTCAGTCCTACTCTGACCCTCCTCAACAAACAAATGAGCTTCACCCTAATCAGAGACAAACTCCTGTCAACAGACTAATAAACAGGTTTGACGGTGGTAACACTGGAGGCCAACAGAGAGGACTCGCTTCTGCACACCAAGATCCCAGAGCTACATCTCCTCTCCTCACCCACAACACCTACACCTCACCTCTGCCCTCAAGTCACAGCAGCTTGGGACCCAACCAGGCTGCAGTTGCCACATTTCCAGGACACCCCGCGAATCAGTGGACTTCGCCAGGGAGATATGCCGCTGTGGAGACGCAGCAGGCCAGTCTGACTGAAGCAAAAGTAAGAATGAGATGTTTTATGGCTGGGCATTGCTGCTATTTTTCAGTGAGCTCCTAACACCACGTAGCATGCAACATTGCAAGAGTAGTTTTCTGATCTATGTCTTAAGGTGACTCCTGACCTTTTGCTGGACCAGGGTCAGAGTGCAGAGATGAGCAGTGAGGAGGAGCAAGTCATGCAGACTATATACAACATCCTGAGACAAGGGTATGGACTGGATGTTATCCATGTCATAATATAATCGGAATAAAGTATATCATTCATATAAATGTGTTAAATGATATTTGACCATTTTCACATCTTCCCTCAGTACCAACGAGAGTGATGTTGTCATCAAGCACAAAGTCAAGGTCATCTTTCAGAAAATTCAGAATCTAAAGGTCTGTCCTTTTTGAAAATATCTGATTCTGTGATGGGTTGTTCCTGCACTGGTTTATGTCCCCATATACATTTTTCTTCAACAGCCCAAAGAAAGACCCCATGAAGAGTGGGTGAGGGAAAAGAGGGAGCTTGAAAGAAAGATAGCTGAACTACAAACTGCCCTTCAGGAGGAAAGAAGGGTAAGCACAGCAGAAATATATAGATTTTTTATATTGACAACAGCATCAATAAGAGTGTATTAGCAGTGCTGAAATGTTTCTTAATGCTTTTCTGTAGTGGATAAGAAACAATTTTGTTTTTAAATGGATAATAAAAGCACATCATGCAGAGTGTGTACTGGAGTTTTGGGTTGCTACTGCGGTGTTACTGTTCGGTTCCTGGATGACCCACCAATCCTCCCTCCATTCACTTGGCTGATTGGAACTGCCTGCCAACATTCAGAGAGTAACCTGCCACTTTAAATTGGCTCTGGTTACATGGTGCACATCCAATGCCACACACAAACAGTCATCTAAGTCTCCTTGAAATGAGAGCACCATCCATCAAGTAATGGAAATAGCTTTTGGTTGCTTGAGAGTGGGATACTGTCCTCAAGTGTGTATGTCTTTTTAGCCAATCAAATCAGGAGGGCTGGGGGTTCCTCGGAGTGTGCTTCAGATTAATCCTCAGATTAATCCTTAAATCCCTCTGGGCCAATCAAAGGTCCACACACAATAATCTAACTTCAATAATGACTCATTATATATTGGTTTAAGGAAGGTGGGCAGGTCTTAATCTCTAATAGCTGCTAAGAACTTAATCCCTTATGCATATTGATTGGTGGGCATGTGCCCACTTAAACATTTCTTAAAAGCCCACTGTTAATGCCACCACATCTACCTGATGTCTCATGTTTCACTGCTCTCATTTATTCATCATGTCTGTAGGACTCTGTTAGTAATTCTGATCCTGCTCTGAAAGCTGAGCTGGAGTCCTGTCTGGATGAAAATCTGCAGCTCCAGGAGATGCTGGACCGGAAGAAGAAAGAATTAAATGACACACAATCAGAGTGAGGGCACAACATCATACACACACACACAGACAGGAAAGCAGGACAGGGAACGGTACCATTGTCTGTGAGTCTTGGTGGGCAGGAGTGAGAGGGGTTTATGACAAGCCCACTTTGTTTTCAAGCACACACTCCTCACAGTTTAATGAAACAAGCAGTCACTGTAACGTATTCACAAGACAAACAAGTATGCAAGTAGTATAGTCATTTGAATTCAAATCATTCAGTAGCATGTGTGTCCTCTTTCCTCGCAGGCTGACTCAGCTGCGTATGGATAGGGAGAACGCAGAGGCACGGGTCAGAGAAATGGAGGACCATCTGGCTGAGCTTCAGGATGAACTGAGAAGAGAGAATGGCAACAAGACGGTCTCACAGAAACATACTCACACAAACACACCCACACAGATATACAGGGAGAAATTGTCTCACCCTACTTTTGGGTGTTTACTAAATTGCTTCTCACGACAGCATTTTATCATATTATTAAAAAAAAGCTATTGTAGTTCAAAGCAATTAACTTTAATTTCTGTTCAGAAAAGTGTAGTGTTTGTGTAAAAAAAGAAATTACAATACTACACAAACAGTAGGAAGAGAGCTTATGCTGGATACTTTGTCTGCAGGACCTGATGTCTTATCAGACACAGCTGATGGAGGTATGCCAGCTGAAACAGAAGCTGGAGGAGACGCTGAGACAGAGAGAGAGGGAGCTAACAGCTCTCAAAGGAGCTCTGAAGGAGGAGGTGGCCTCACATGACAAAGAGATCGAGGTGCTCCGAGAGCAGTACAGTGCTGACATGGAGAAGCTCCGCAGCAGCATGGAGCAGGTGTCTCAGGTGTGCACACAAAGTAGCCTCAAACTAAAGACCTCATGAGCAAAGCTCTGTAACAAAGCCCTAAGGAAACCACCTCTATACATTTCTTTCCTTTGCAGTGACAGTATGTATTTTTTGGCTTATAGTAGGTTTTCTTATTGAGAGCGATTTTTATATGAGTCAGCTTGTAGAGCATCCATGTTGACAGGATACATAGCTGCTGTTAAGATAAAATCTGAGGCACCATACACAAAAGGACACCACAGCACACAGACTTTTTCACACCAGTTTGACTTTAATAAAACCCTGATATTTTGCAATTTTAACATAATTGCAAGAAAGAACTTTTTTTGTCCGCAATCTTTTCATTTGGTTTTCAATGCTGAACTTCTTAAAATACAGCCTTTTAGATTTGCATACGTTTTTCAATTTAAACACAACTAAGATCGCTGCATTTACTATAAAAACACAACACCTGTATTGTCTACAGAGACTAGTTGTCCACTTCTTTGTCTGTTAAATCTTAAATCCTTAATGTGAATAGTGAAACGTCTTATCTCATATCTCATCTGTTTTATCCATTAAGTAGTGCTTGGTCTACTCTGTGAATCTTTTTCCACAGCAGTGCAACACATGTTTTGGCATAAAAAGGTCTATAAATGCTCGTTCATTTCTACAATTATTATGTTTCTCTGGGTATAAGCCCAACAGAAAAAGCTTAGTCCAGTAAAACTTGTTTTGAAATAATCTCCTTATTTATAACATTTACCTCTTCCCAGAATGTTTAGAAACATCTTTAGAAACGTTATCACTTCAGCTAAAACAATGCTTAGTGATCCATCTGTCTACATCTTTACTTATGTCTATGAAATGGTAATGTTATAATCAAACTCTCAATTCTTCTGACTTAGTCTCACGCAGGGATCGAGGCAGAGCGGTTGCGTGTAAATGCGTCAGTTCGCTCCCTGCAGCAGCAGTTGGAAGACTGTAGAGACGAGAGCAGCCACTGGATGGAGCAGTTCCACGCCACCAGAGATGAGCTTCGAACAACCAAACAAGAGTGAGTCTATTACATCATATTGTTCATAAAGTGTATTCATTATTACTTACCTGGATTTGGAAGTTCCAGTGCTCTCTTTGGACCTACTGTACTACTAATGAGTGTCCATCTCTTCTCTTTCATTCTACCTGGTCAATGTTTCTCCCCCTCTCTGTCAGAGAGCCACCCAGCTGCCCTGAAACACTGTGAGAGTCACTAACTGAACTGCATTTGTGTTTAGATATGCAGACCTGTAGATGTGGCTAGCTGTGCTAACAACTGTCTGACTGTAGCTCCAAGGCCATCCACATTTACAGCCCTAATTCACGACTGACTTCACATGATCCAAGTTTAAATATGTACCATGAACCCTCAAGCACATGGGTGCTAATGGGAATATGGACCATATTTAGCACTATGGTTGAGCAGAAATGATGCTGAACAGCAGTCACAGTCTTCATTGTGTCCATACAGTAGAACATTGTACGTAAGCAGACACTATAAAGATACAGCAGAGTAGTGTGGGTGGTCTTCTGTGTTTAGCAAAAAGCATGTTCTAGACTTGTTTTCTGTGAATATTTCTGTTGTGTGGTGACAGGGAATGCTGATTTATTTTCTGTTGTTTGAAGACTAAATTTGCTCATCAAAGTAAATTAAGCTCATTTGTCATGATTTACATATACAGTCCAACTGCTGCTGATCAGATAATAAAGCAGTACTTTAAATGCATAAATATATCATAAAAATTGTTTGGATCAAATGTATTTGATATACATTTCTAGACTCCTGCAAACCCGTCTGGAAAAAGAGGATATTGAGGAGGAACTAAAGGAGCTCCAGGAGAAAGTGAGCACCATGAAACACCAGCTACCTGACCCTAACCACACACAGACTCTCAACCAGGTGTAGTAAACACACACTCCGCCCCACCGATGCGCAGGTGAATGACCTTATCTGTTTAACAAACATGGAGCAAAGTAACCATCACATTGTTCTTGTTTGTGTTCAGGAACTTCAGCGATGCAGTGCTGACCTACAGAAGGCCAAGTCTGAGTTGGAGAAGCAGAGGACGGAGTTTGACAAGAAGGTCATGGAGGTCATCTCCATAAAGAAATCTCACCAGAACCAGGAGGCAGAACTGAAGTATGAGATTGACAGGCTAAAGGACCAGTTACAAAGGGCCAGAGAGGATTGTGCCAAAGCACAGGACAAAAACAAACGGGTTAGTCAAGTCTTACAGGCTTTAGATTTTATTTTCAAATATGGTTACAACAATTATAAAACCAAAATAACCTATTATATTCTATATAATAATAATATATTATTATTATTATTATTGTTGTTATTATTATTATTATGCATTTTTTTTTGTTTTTCAGTTGAATTATAGTTAAAGGAAGTCCACTGTTAAAAAGACTTTTTCAATAAATGCATAATGTTTCCAAAGTCATAATGAGTAAGTAGTAGTATTAGTCATGTTAAGTATTCGTGATCTCAGTATTTACCAAAATACTTGAGATTAAAACTTTTGACATAATCGAGCAGCCCTACACCCTGAAGGGATTATAATCATATAAATCAAAGAAATTGCCTGTTTGAAGTGTGGAGATGTGGATGTGGTAGTTTTGATGTTGATTAGGATGATGAGGTTTGCGTGTAAATGTTATTTAGAAATTTTCATCTTTCATAAACATTATTCCCTTGTCTTCCTGTCTCCAGCTCCCAGACCCAGCCATCATCTCAGAGCTGGAGCAGAAGCTTGACGAGACACGTAGTGAAGCTAGCCGGCTCAAAGAGACACTTTCATTAGCTGAGGAGGAACTGGAGGCCAGTAAAACACGTCTCAGTAGAGCTCAGATGGACGTTAAATCTTTGCAAGATGCCAAGCAAGAGCAGGAGGAAGCCAACACACGTCTGAAAGACAAACTGTCACGGTTAGAGGTAGGTCACATCCTCTCTCACACCACAGTGTGGCATAGACCATCAGTGTGTTAGACACCCTGAAAGCAGTAGATATTTGAGCATAACTGGACATCCTCTGTGGTTTCCTTCAGTCTCAGCTGCAGGCCAGCGCTACAGAGAGTTCAGAGGCAGAGCTCGCCCTCCACACTGAGGTGAGAGGGCTGAGAGCTGAGCTAGATGAGGCCAAGAGAAAGGCTTCCAGACTGAGCCAGGAGCACAGTGAACTTAGCCTGCGTCTGGAGGATACGGAGAAAGACAAAGAGACACTCAAACAGACCATCAGCCAGCTGGAAGAGACCAAACGACAGCAGGAGAGAGCTCTGGAGAAACTCAACAAGGATGTAAGAAGGAAAGATCCTTTTAACACCTTTACAAACAAATGAAAGCATCCAGCTGCTCATTAGAGGATACACAGCACAAAAAAAAATCATTCTCTTTGTTTTTTACCCCCTGCACCTGTCGATCTTTCTGTCAGTATGAATCTCTGACCGTGTCCTCAAGAGAGGAGGCGCAGGCTCTCAGGGTTCAGCAGGAGGAGCAGAGAGAGAGAGCACGCAAGGAAATGCAGGAGGCGCAACGCCACGGAAACAACGCTCAGAGTGAACTGGAAAGAAGTCATACAAATCTAAGGAGACTGGAGGAAGAAGTGTGTGTTTTTGAGTGTTTGCGTGCATGCGTACTCGCTTGCTCGGCCGAGTTGTTTTTATTGTGAAAATCATGTCTGGTCTGAATGTGTTCAATAGTTTTGACACATAATATTCATGCTGCATGCTTGACTGATTGTATTCATGCGTCTGGGACAAAAAATATCATGATGGAAATTCAGTTTGCCGTTTCTGTTTCTATTATGATACATTTAACTAGATGTCACGACAGAAGAAGGAGCTTCTGCTTGTGTGCGAGGAAAGAGACAACCACCAGCTGGATAAAGAGCTTCTCACCAACAGATTGCGCCACCTTGAGGGAGAGATAGAGGCCAGCAAGAACAGCCACAATGAGAAAACCCGGGAGATTCGCATCCTGGAGGTAAGATTTGGGAGAATAAACCATGACTACAGGGCTCTCTGCTGTTAGTAGTTCTCTGCGTTCATTGTTAGAACAACATTTCTGGACGTGTTTCATTTGTAAATCAAACAAATATCATTAATAGATTAGCATGTAGACTTGTTTAATGTGCATACACTTATTAGAAAGGACAACAGATCGAGACTATTTACGTTCTTATATGTCCAAACTCTGCACCATCAAATCTCTGACTGGGGGCTAATCCAGTACAGTCTCCTTTCTGAGCATCTAATTAGGTCGATTTCATCTCGTCTCTGTCAGGACAAGCTGAAGCGTTTGGAGTTAGAGCTGGATGAGGAGAAAAACAGCGTGGAGATGCTGACAGACCGAGTGGCCAGGAGCAGAGACCAAATTGATCAGCTCCGCTCTGAGCTCATGCAGGAGAGATCTTCTAAGCAGGACCTGGAGCTGGACAAGAACGCAATGGAGAGACATGTACATATATACACACAAACACACCCACACAGCACACCTGTGTTTGCTGATCATCATTAACTGAAGTCTTCAGTCCACCAAAATACACTTTCCTCTCTCTGTACACATGCATCTTCACTGAAATTCAGAATACAGCGTTACGGTTAAACTCTAAAACATACCCACCCTGACCCCTGACCTGCTGTCTGTCTGTGCAGCTGAAGGAGCTGAGGAGTCGTGTGGCTGACATGGAGGGCCAGTCTCGCTCCTCAGCAGGAGTCTCTCAGCTGGAGAACAAGATCCAAGAGCTGGAAGATCACCTACGGAATGAGGAAAGGTACAGTGCAACAGATAAAATATGCTGCAAGCCAGTGGATCTTCATTCTGGATTACATTTTTCATCCTTGTTTGTTTGTTTGTTTGACAACTGAATATCTCCAATGGACATGTTCAAACAAAGTTAACTCATTAACCTAAGGGGATATTTTGAAATTGTAATTATAGAAGCCATGTTTTGGGCTGTAACATCAAATTTAGTGTTGTTTGACTCTTCTTGAATTTTTTAAGGGTTCCTGCATATCAAACCCAAAAGTGTTTACTTAGAAAGCGTACTTTTTACCCACAAACACTTCACATTACTTTGGTTATGCATATTCACATCTGAGAGTCCAGTAAAGACACATTTAACACATGGCTAATGAGCACCTTCATGAGAGCTCAGCATGTGACAAATGTCTTGCTTTTCTTTTGTATTTGTAAAGGGAGAAGACCTCTCTGTTGGCGTCTCAGCGACGTCTGGAGAGGAAACTGAAAGAACTCAACATGACGCTGGATGAGGAGAGACAAACGCACACTGAACAGAGAGACCAGGTAAACACATTCACTTCCTAATGTGTGTTAACATTTATAAATATAGATCAACATCAAACACATATGCAGTCAAACTACACTTTAACCTTACCGTGTGTCGCAGCTTGCTCTGAGAGTGAAGGCTCTCAAGAGGCAAGTGGACGAAGGAGAGACAGAGCTGGAAAGGATAGATGGAATGAGGAGAAAGGCTCAGAGAGACATGGAGGAGCAGATGGAGCTCAAAGAGGCCTTGCAGAACAGAGTCACAGCACTGGAAACTGATCTCAAGTAAGAATTTCCTTTTCTACAATTTTGTTTCTCATCCAATTTGTTACTCACTGTGTCAGCTTTTGGTAACAGTTATGCAAGACACTTCAGTGTGTGTGCCTGCATGTGTAAGTGAGTAAGAAAGACACACCATCTCCTCCTTCTTATGTCACACTAAATGAATAAAACTACATGCAAATTACGCTACTACCAGGGAACCCAGATTCCTTGGGTGTTACACACACACTTACAGAAACCTGGTAGCGATTTACAGCCTCCCAGAGGTGCAGTATTTCACAATGTGATGTGTGTAAAACAAATCAGCGTGTTAAAGGGTATTTCATTTAACTAAAATGGCACATTAATCATGTACCGCAGGGGAAATTAAATTCCGGACATACTAGTAACAAGTAAAGGCATGTTGTTCCTTTATATCACCACCAGAGGGAGCACTATGCTCACTTGGCAACATTTATGAAAAAAGCATCTGACAAATAAATGACAGTGTGTTTGGTTATGTCTACAGGAGAAAAACCCAGGCAGCAATGCGTCCACTTTTGGATTCATCGGTCCTCAGCTCAGATGACGATGACAGCGTGTATGATCCATCCACCATCACCTCCATCCTCACGGAGAGCAACCTCCAGACCAGCTCCTGTTAAAACAGCACTTCAAGGACAGGATGAGGGTGGGAAAACATAGCACTGTTTAGGAAAGAATGGAAGGAAGTGTAGTTTAGCTGCTTTGTCGACTGGGAGTAAAGGCAAAATACAGAACGGTATGCACTACAGATAATGAGGGAGGGGCACAAAGACCTGGGAGGTAAATTACATATTAGAGAGATTAGTAGGGGAGTGATTTTCCGCATCAGAGTGAATGGAAGGAAATGGAACAACCTTTGCATTTCGGGGAATTTCCTGCAGACTATAATGTACAGAGATGTAGTCCATGGTACAGTTGGAAGGACTAGCAAACACAGACAAGGTACTCCACTGTACAAAAACTCACAACCGCACAAAGTCGGTACCTGAATTTCATGGAGAGAAATGAAGCTATAACCACAAAAGAAAATACCTCTTGTGTTTTTTAGTTCAAGTTTGTCAAACCATTTCAGGGTTGAGATTCTGGGTCAAGCACTTGCGGTACCAAGTCTGGCATTGACTGAATAATCAAAATTGTTAGTTTTTTTTTCTCTGTAGCACAGCTGTCCACTGACTGAACTCAAGAATTCTGTACCTCGGCATGCACAAATATTAAGTAGAGCTACTGCAGAACATGGACCATATGCTGACACTGAGTGCATTTGTGTTTGAAAGAGAAACTTTAAGCAATATAACACTATCATTCCTCTGCTGGTGATCTGAAAGTTAATTTGCCTAACCAAATCTAATGTTTTAAGATCTGCAAACGATTCTTATTGAATGAAATCTTGAGTTTGTTTACATAAAACAAAAAATATTTTCAAAACTTTTTGTATGGAATGCACGAGGATAGTTTGGGACAGGAGTTTATTCCATTGTCCAGTTTTTAATGTTGGTACACAAACTATGTTTCCTGAATTATAAAATATGGCAAAGTATTACACAAATAGCATCTCAAATGGATTCTCCTGGACAGGGACACAATATTAAATACTATAAATATGACAGCAATGTCATGTTGGTTCAAAGGTTTGTTGTCTCTAGTCACTGTATCTGAAGCAGTTTCCTGGTAAAGGTATGAAAGACGTTTTGGTTTTGTGGTTTATAACAAAGGTCACTGCTCACAAGATGACATTAATTTGTCAGAGTATCACACGCAATATCAAAGCAAAATTATGGCCAAAATAGCTTCCTGTCTGATAAAAAACTGTACATGTTTATTTGTTGAAGCTGCACAATTTCTATGCATTCTCTTATAGCAAGCCACTGAAATATATTTTCATAATTTCAATGCCTTAAAATTGTTAAAAATATTTTGTAATTGACTTGTAATTGGTTTCTGAATGACTTTTCATCTAAAGTATTTGTATTTAACATTTTTAGTTGATTTTTGAATAGAGTTTGAGCAATCAGTTGGTGCCGTAATTTTATTACATATTGCTGCACAGTTATGTGTTCTCCTTATCTTTTCAGTGAAACTGGAAAACGGTATTTAGTGATTTGTTAGATTTTTAAGATCCTGTTATATACTGTAATTGTTGGCTGAAAAACATTTCACACTGTGACTGTACTTGACAAAAATCTTTTTTTCTATTACATACTGTAATAACTATAGCAAAAAATAAACCTTAAATTGTTATATTATAGTAATAGTTAAATTGATCTGTCTATTGTGCTTGTCATAATTGCAGAATGTTAATCTACTTTTCCGGCATAGTATTTTTTTGTGTTGTTTTTTCCCCCACATTTTGAATATACAATTTTATGCATTTGCCTTCCACAGAAGGAGTCAGCTATAACTGGCAGCCTGCCTACTAAAGTCTAAGATTACAGTGCACATTACTTCCCCACGCCAGTCAAATTCTTAGCCAGGCCACTTGGCTTCACTGGAAAAGCTCACTGTTGGATAAAGTCAACAACTCTTTAACCCCTAAAATGTATTTCAAAATCTCCATAATGTTGTAATTTCATGTAATAATCAAAATGAAAAAACTGGGTTTGATTTAGTGCCCTGATGCAAGTATAATGTTCCAATTGTGTTTTGTTTGTTGAAAGACTCAGAAGTTTGCCTTGATAACAGTACTAGGATAAAAAACAAACAAGTGAATATTGGACTCACATCCATCAGGCGGCCAGAAACACGACTTCAGATGAATGATCATTTTGCTCCATAACTACTGGATGTGTAAATAATTAACTGTTCACCTTATCAACTTGTCAGTGTTTTTTACAACTTCTTTCTGCAGCTCCCAAGTGACCAAAAAGTTATTGCAGATTTAATACTATATAATGTATTTGTAGCCGTGTGACACAGCTCTCTTCTCTACATAAAAGAGTTAAATGTTGAACAGGTGGGTTGGATGAACAATCTGTGTGACAGACAAAACCCACAAACTTTTGGCAATTATAATCTAAGCAGAACCCTATTCACATTCGACAAATAATAAACGCTACCATTACCGTGTTTGAAGGAGCATATAAGATAACTTCAAAAGAATAAAGAGACTGCTTATGTATTTGTTTTGGAAGCAGGCCAGTGGTTCTCTGGAATGTGGGTTTGTTATCAATGCCCGAGTTACACAGAAGTGTGTTGTTGAATGAGTTATTCAATAACACCTACGGAGGCGTGCTGCATTACCCATCAAAGACACAAGACTGATTTGACCTATACTGTTGTGTTTGTATTAGCTGTTCCAACAGAGAAGCAGCAGGTGTTCACATGTCATTCACTGATCCTGTAGAGGCCACGGCTGAGTGCCAGTGTTGTTGTTTTGCCCTCTTATCTCTTGTTGCAGAATTGTTTTTTGTTCATTACAACTGTGGGCATAGGCATCGTTCTGGGATGAAGTCATTATGGCTGATGTATTGAGACAAGAGACCTGTGTTCCTGTGTGTGTGGACACATTCATACATTCACGTGATTATTGTGTTCACACAAATGTGGATAAACCTAAAATCTGGAAAACCTATCCTACTTCTGAAAACCCAGACTGTAGTGCTGTTTTTCTGAATGTTACCGAATGTAATGGTTTCCAGAATGAAATCTGGATTTTGATTGTAACTGTGATATGAAATGTGCATGGCAGAAATCAACTGAGCTGACGTCTTAATAGAAGAGGCCTGAGTTCACAGATATACACATCTACAATTTTCAAAAACACCTGGATGATACGTTTGGGCCTCCACTTCAGTCATAAACCCTTCTTGACTGACCCTAGAGATGTTGGCGAAATACTAAACAGCCCACCTGCAACACCCTTCACTAGATTTATAGACTTATTAGTAATGTCTGTTTGTTGAAGTTTAAATTGCCTAATCAAGATGAGGTGAGATGCAGGCTACTACAAGAGGCCTGTCTCCTGAAGTTGGACCTGTGGCAGGAGCACCACAGGGTGAGGCATGTTAGGAATGTACTGGATTAACTGAGATCCCTGTGAAAGCAGGTTAAAAACTGGAAACTTCTACAGAACTACAAGATATTTATAAAAAAAAATCCGACATCAAGCGATAAACCCACTTATCACCGTTAATCCAGCTCACCTCAAAATCTCAGGAAAATCTCTTTACGGTGATGGGAATACATCGACACCTTTTTGCTTCGTGCCAAAACATTTTTAGGACTTCAGACATCTACATTTGAAAAAGAGATGAAAGGCACCACCCTGGAGGGAGACTTCGTCAACTCCTTGGGTTATTTATGTGTTTACATCCTATTTGGCACATTGACACACGTAACAGGACTGTGTTTGACTATTTTCAGAGACCACAGTGGCTGCTGGGCCTCAGTGGTGTACAGCTCTCTTGCTGTTTTCAACTTACTGTACTGTACCTCCCATGGTGCTTTTGTGTGATTGATCTACAAGAGACCTGAAAAGGCCCATTTCCTCTCCTGGTTGCTGGGAATTGACCTTTATATTCTGTACTTGGAACTAATGTGTTGGCATGAAGTCACACCTTCAATATTTGCTGTAGAACCAGATGCAGCGTCCAAGATACTACACCTCCCACCCAGTGTGACCAAACCTGTACAGTGCCAGTGTGTTGTGTACAGGACCTGTTTTGCTAGACTATAAATTACGTTTGAACATACTTTCCATGGGTGGGATTGGGTTTCCATATAATTCCAGTTTTCCAGGCCCAACTTTTCACATAAGTACAGAATTGCCAAGAGCTGTGCTTGTTGTGTTTTGAAATCATGACATGTTTGCTATTGCATATGGTTGCTCAGAAAGAACGCAGCCCTACTGTAAAGAACATTCCCATCTGCCTCAAGGTGTTCCAGATGTGGGAGGCTTGGATGCAGTTCCTCAGACACAATGACAAACATGTTTTAATTGTTCTGTATTAAACAAATAAAAAGATTAGGAGAGGGAGAAGAATGCAATCATTTTAGAACATCAGTGCTGTAAATGTTTATACTTGTGTTCAACAGCACATGATAGTCAGGGCTGTGGTCAGCATTTAAGAAATACTGAGGTCATGACAACACAAAGAAAGTCTCCGAAATGTTAGAACATTTAGATTTTATCTAATTTAATTAGCTAGCTAGCTAGTTAAATTGCGAAAATTCCTCTAGAAATCATCAGCTCCTCCTTGTAAACTCAACTAACTAAACTATAATTAAAAATACTGAACAGAACATTCTTCATTTTCTGTAGGCTATAATTAACACCAAATTACAAAGTTCATTCCAGGAAGCTTGCTAGGCAATCCTGATGACCTTTCCCTATGAGGTTCACTTTGCTAAACCAGAGTATATGACTACATACATAGTGTCATCATTGTTTTCGAGAAAGCAACATCATCTTATCACAACACAATGACTATGTGTCACTCTTGTGCACTTTTAACCCTTGACCACTTATTACCATAGGTGTTTTTGGTCTCTTCCTGTTTATTGGTTGGTTTTAGCACTGTTGTTCTGGTCATCTGATTGGATATATAACTTTTAATGGCAATGACCAAACAATACTGTACATTATTTATTTATTTAAAATAATATTTCATTTAGTGTTACTTTGTTGTTTTGTTTGGGCACTTTTGAATACTTTTTTTCCCTCCACTGACCACACAATTTTTATATTATGATCCTCTACCAAAAGGTTGCACACATTCAACAATCTGCGTAATTTTAATTTTATCTCTTTCTGGTGAGAACGATGTCTAAAACAACACACACAAAAAAAAACATTTTACATATGATAAAAACAAGCCACTGTTTAAATGATCACATCTGCTCATTGAGGTGGTGGTGAAATAGTTTTTTGTCTGGTGGAACCTCTTCTTGCTGCCATTCAAACACATGAATGTATTTCCAATACACACTTTCAGATTCTTCTGTTTGTGAAAACTACAGTGTACCCTGAGCCTAAAACACTTTACTAACCCAACAGAGTGATAGATAATAGATGGCTCATTTGTGCTAAGTACAAAAATGTTTTTTTTTAGATATTATAAGTCAAGTTGTGCTCCACTAAATACCATGAAGAAGATCAGTGAAGTCTCATCAGAAGAGACGGAGTGTGAACGAATAGCAGGATTCTGACTCACAATGTGGTCTCACTCTCAGACATGGATGTATGTAAACATACAGACCTCTCACACTGTAACTGTCTGCTGTCTGATCTCTGGATCAGTCTGTCTGAGTGTGGTCAACTGTGTGATGTAAACTCATAGTTATGGCTTACATTGTGGCTCAGTGCCGGGGACACATGATGACATACTGTAGTGAGGTTTAGGTGTGTTTGTCAGTGTTCTGGTTTTGCAAACGTGTGCATGTGGGACAGCCTTGTTCCCAATGATAAATCAACTATTGAAGAAACAACACCCGCTGACATTAGATTAACATTACATTACATTAACTTGAAATATTTACTGATTAAAAAATGCACTTTTGAGAAAAATGTGACACTTAGCCACATTTTGTTTCCATATGCGTATTGTTTCTGTGTGCGCTTGTGTGAACTTGTTTCTGCCCCTGGTTCAAATTAATTTAGTGTCATCCCTTGTGTGCCACCGCGAGCTGTTGTTTGCTCCTCAACAGCCATTAATTCCATTAAAGTCTTTATCCAATTTGAGATCTGTGTCAGCCTCGGTCAGCTGCTGCTGGAATCAGTTTAATGCCAGAAGAGAAACTAGTTGTGTTACTTTGTCATCTTGTCCCTGTTGCGTGACCTCAGTCAACTCTGGAAATATGTTGTTCAGAATGTCTAACATTAATGCTGTATAAGCACTTCAAATAAATAGACAAAACATCCATTTTCATTCTGTCAGTGCCTGTATGGCTCTTTAGAAAACCACTGGTGATATTGGTGAGCAAACTATTTGGGGTTTGTCATTAATGTGCAAAAAATATGTTTTTTAAATTATTTGTAATTTTTTTTCAATTCTGTTGAAAAAAAGAGGAATTAAAAATATATTGTCTTATAAGATGCCTTAAATCACTAAATTTAATATCTTGCTTTCCACTGCTGTGTAAGCTGATAGGAGACACATCTTAAACAGGTTCAGTCAGGGATTTAACCTTTTGAATTAATAATTTATTGGTAAACTGAGCAGTGCACTGTAGTGCGCAACATTTAGCTGGAGTTGACAATCCACCAAGGGGTGGTTAACTTCAGTGTTTTACACTAAAAAAAAATCTCCCTGAGCATTTTACAGCCCAGCCTAATAATACCACTATCATGTTATAACTATGGTGTAAAGTTTCTGGAGGTTATTGTTGCAGAAATTGTTGTGCCGGATGCAGCAAGTACCTCCTGACCCTCCCTTCACCGCTATTCCCTCTTTCCACAGTTCCCTATTTGGCTCTTTCGGTCGGTTTGTGGGCGGGTTGGTTTTTGTCGCTCTCTCCCACAGTGACGTGAGGAGAAAAGTTCTTACAATGTGCTGAGAGGTAGAGAGAGAGAGACGGGAGGGAACAGACACATGAATATACCAGGCTGAACACTGATAACAGCAGCAGCTACTGTGGAGAGGCACCGGAAAGTTCTTCCAGCTGAGCTTTATATAGCCTAGATTTCGCTTATATTTATTTATTTGTTTGTGTGGGGGGTATTTATTATATCTTTGTTAAAGATGAACGGGGTGACGAGAAGTCTGTGCACATTTGAGGACATCAGAAATCAAGAATATGGGGTAAGTTACTCGATATCATTAGCAGGCTATTTGTCTTTTTCTTGATCTAGGCTACTTATGGATAAATAGGCGTGTATTTCTGTGTGTTTATTTTCTGTATGGATACATAATGGTGAAAGATGCAATTGATGAATCGACCTGAAAACGAAAGGTTAATTTTTCCCAATCCTCATGTTTGGATCTGTCGTAATGTTTTATGTTAAAGTAAGCTAAGTTTCAGTTTCTCTCTCTTTATTGTTTGTTCACATGACTCTACTCACTTGTGTGATGCTGGTTTGGAGGCTGTGTGAAATTTTGTGGATCTGCCACAGATCTTCAGGCTTCATCTGCTCTAAGTGGTGGTGTCTATGGCCTTGCAGTAATTAAAGTATTAGCCCCTACCCACACCCCAAGTCCCAACACACATAAAGGCAGCAGCTCAGCATTAGTCCAGATAACATCTGTGCCTGTCATAGGTGCCTTCTGCCCACATCATTTAAGGGCTTACAGTTGCAGTTGTGACAGACAGTGAAGGCAGCTCAGGAAACAAAGCTGTAAAAGCTTTGCTTGTGCGCCACCTGTGCATGTGAAGTTTTGTTAAACAGGATTAAACATCACACTTTCTTGTATTTGCAGCGCACACTTTACTGGTTATTTGTAAATGAGTAATCAGCAGCTCATGTCACGTACAGTAGAAAGGTTTTAGCATATATCTGTGGCAACAAAGGTTTAATCATTTACCTCACCTGAAAAAGCAAACTGTTAACCTACACTGAGGTTTATGAGGTTGCAGAGCAACATGACACTTTCACCTTATCAGGAGAGTCCAATACCTGCCAGCAGCCCACTGAAATCAGATCAGGCTCTTTCTCTAAAGAAAGGCACTATAATCTCAACCATGATTATTCAATTCAATTTAGTTTTATTTATATAGCGCCAACTCATTCTCTCATTGCACATTTCATGTAGAACAGGGTCGACCTTACTCTGTGTAATATTATTTACAGAGACCAAACAATTCCCACCATGAGCAAGCACTTGTAAAATAAAATCAAGACAAGACCAGAATTTGTCTAAAGTCTAGACTTAAATATCAGTTACTTGTGTAACTGTACAACTGCCTGAAAGGTCAAAGTGTACAAAGGGCAGCTCCACTCACACACATAATAAACTAATTATTTGTGTTGAGGAATGTGTCATGAAGCAATTTGTGAAACTCCATATTTGTTCAGCTTCTGTTTAATGTATCATACATTACGTTTTAACATGCGGCATTTGCATCAGCTTCATACAGAAAACAAATTCATCCTTATCAATGTCAAATGCAATAGTCAAATAGCCACCCACCTACAATATTTACATATCTGATGTGGTTAGTCAAGTTGGACTAAATAAAGCATCAGTGTTACTGTTTAATCAGTAAGCATGTCATTTTGTATTGTACACGAGAAGAGGGAATGTGCCTGATGTAGCAGAGAAAGGCCTTCACTGGTGGTTTTGCTGATACGTGTGTTTCCTGGAACTATGATGATGCAATTTAAAACACAGGATGACACCTGACTTTGGAACAAAATGTCCTATAAAGTTGTTGAATAGTTACCAAAATTAAAATTTTTCAGCTATTAATTAAAACTTATTTGAAACGTGTGGCACAATGTCTCCTCCCTAAAAACCAATTACATATTGAAAAGATTGTTTTTTGTTTTACGTGGGGGCACTTTTTAAAATCCGTCACAATTATTCCTCCAGACATTTCGTTTCCATACGTTGTGTGACATAACACATTCCTCCTGTCTTCCCTCATCCTCAGTCACCACCTCAAGTCAGGAGAGTCTGACGTTACTGGCTGGGAATGAGCCAAACATGACAGATAAATGCATCTATGTAGAGGAGCGACTGGATTATGCTAGAGCACACCTGGTTCGCACGCCACACAGAGTAGGAAAAAAACCAAAGAGATTATTATTGATTGTGGGGTGATTGTTGAAATTCTATCGCTGTCCTATATTGGCAGCTCTCACTTCATGACTCAGATCCTGGACTAGTTCTTTTCCGTCAGATGTTCAGGTTCTCACATGATGGCAATACACACTCAAACCATCCAGCAGTTCACTGCACACCTCAGCTTGTCTCTTCCCTTTAAAGATTACTCAGCCTTTAACCTTTAGTTTGCACAGAATGCTGATTGATTAAAGGGCCCCATTCCCCTCATTACCCTGGGAAATACAGCTCAAAACTAAAGGGTTGTTTAATCCTAAGACAGGACATGCTTAACTTACATCAGAATCAGAATCAGCTTTTTTGCCAGGTATGTGTACACATAAGGAATATAGAATATACTGGGGCTGCAAAAAATAAATAATTTTCATTACTGATTAATCTGCTTATTATTTCCTTAATTAACCAAGTTATCATTTAGTATTTTAAAAAGTGGAAAAATTTCCCAGACTTCTAAGTCACAGTCAGTTCAAAACCCAAAGGTAATTTATTACCTATGATTGACCAATCAATTAATGGACTAATCCATGAGGCTCACTAGTAATAAAACTCACTAGTACCTGCTTAGGTGGGATATTGAACCTCATTACGAACGTTGGCATTGAATGCTTAGATTCTTAATCTTGTTAACTTCTTCTTTGATCAAATATTTCCTGATCTCAGTCATAACTTTGCAAAGTTGAGCTGTAAAACATTGATGTACTGACGTGTTTGGCAAGTAATGCTTATAAAAAAAGTTTATATATACATAAATTCTTTTAGGTAAGGTGTCAAAACTCTTGTATTGTATTTTAGTATTTAAAATTGTACCTGCAGCACTAGCTCTGTCCCCAGTCGGCTCACACCTGTTGCCTAGAGCCCGAGGTCTGTAAGCTGGAGCAGGTACAGTGTGTGCTCAGTAGGTATGAGAAAGTAGCTGTGAGAGGGGTAGAATGATTTAATGGATGAGTGCGCGCGCGCACACACACACACACACACACACACACACTCACACGAACTCACGCTTGAGGATTTTTTGTGTGGAATGCAGGTACTACACCTGGAGGCACACAAGGATGTTTTACTGTTTGTGGCCATGATACCTGCAGCTGCCTGAGCTCAGAAATCTGAACAATTCTACTGAAACTGTCAGTTCTTTTAAATTAAGACTGAAGACTTTTCTTTTTACCTATGCCTTTAATTAAATCAAATTTAAAGCCGTAGATTAGTGACTTTCACTGCACTGTAACGTCCTGTTTTCTTTTTCTTTGTTTTTAGATTTTCAGTGAACACCATTTAGACAGTGAGAAATGAGTAGGTGATTGAGTGAAAAGATAAAGAGAGTAAGATTGAACAGAGTGAAGGAAGTAGTCTTAAATCTCGCGCCAGAGTGATTTGCAGGACCCGCAGCCCACCTGTAAACGCGCAAGTGGGTCGCGTGAGTATAACTGGATCAAAGTGGCCTGCGGACAGACATGTCCTGGTTTCTCTGTAGTGTCCAAGCAGTGGACAGACTAGCTAGAGAAAGTAGATACTTCTCTGTTTGTTCTCTTTTCAAAGAGAGTTAATTGTAACTCAATTATTTGCTCAACCCCTCAGCCTGTTTTTATTTTCTATTTAACTCTTTTAACCCTGATTGTACACTGCACTGAAACTTTTACTGTCCTGTTTTACCCTGTTTTTTGTTGTTGTTGTTGTTGTTTTTTAAATCCTGTTTTTATTTTCTATTCACCCTTTTCAAAATTATAATTTAATGTGTTTCTATTTCAGTTTCCCTGTGTTGTTTTTATGTTTAATGTAAAGCATTTTGAATTGCCTTGTTGTTGAAATGTGCTATACAAATAAACTTGCCTTGCCTTGCCTTACATCAGGTGCTTTTTTAAAGTGGCAGAAAGCTCTAAAGGACCTCTTGTTCTTTAGGCCCAAATTCAGCAGCTCTGTCTGTTCATCAGCAACATTCCCAGGTTGTTGAGCTAACTCAACTCAGATGATTTACGGGCCTCCTGACGCCAAAGTCTAAAACAAAAGCATCTTCATACCCTTTTAAGCCTTTCAGCCTGGTCATACCCCGTGATCTTTTGTGCCAATTGTCGGTGCATCCAGCAGTGTGGATGCTGTGTTTGTGTGTGTGTGTGTGTGTTTTAGTTTCAGGTTTCTGCCCTTGTATAAAGGTACTGTGTACTTTGGGCTACTGTGTGTGTTTTCCTGCGTGTACACGTGCATGCATACGTCACAGTCCACGAGCACATCTAACTGGTCCCTTTGTCTGTGTTCCCAGGAAGTCTAGAATTACAGGTTGTCTTTGAAGGTGGTAGAGATTGCATTTTTGTGTGTGTGTGTGTGTGTGTGGATATAAAAGAGTAGGCAGAAGGACTGGCGTGTAAGTAGTCGATGGCAGAGCGAGGATTAGCAGAGTATTTGTTTAGTCGGCTATGAAGGGCCAGATAAGTTGTATAATAATGGATTCCTACCTCTCACTGTTCCCCCTTTCTCTCCCCCTCCTCTCTTTTCCTCTCCCTAAACACTGAGTCTTAATAGAGCTTTCAGGTGTCTGTAATCTGAGAGAAAAGCATGCTGAAGAAAGGTTTTTTTTGTCATAGGTAGACACCACCACTGTCTATTAAGCTATTTCCTCTGACTTTTTTTATTGTTCTTGTTGTCAGTTTACTCTCCTTTTTTCTGATTTTTCTTGCGTTTTTCTGTCCCTCTGCTTTTTTCTCCATTACTGTACTTCCTGATAATCACATAGGTCTTCTGTGGTCTATTGATCTTTTTCTTTTATAACCTCTCACCACTCTTTATCACCGCAGTACACAGCAAAATAAGGTCATTTCCTCTGTCTGGCTAACATCAAGGATATGCATATCAGACATGGTTTCTATACAGAGTGGGAGATACAGTAGGAGTGCCCTTATTCAGATTGATGGGCTCTCTTATTGTAAACATCATCAAAAACAATTGAGTTTAAATCCAATTGTTTCCTGAAAGCCAAAATTGATATCATCAACTGTCTTCTTTTGTCCAGCCAACAGTAAAAAACCTAAAAATATTCAATTTATTATCACATAAAACAAAATCAGATCCTTACAACTGGAACCTAGAAATAGTTGCAGACATTTTCACTTTGAGGTCCATTTAGTTGCTGTTCTGGAGCTTTCGATTACATCACGTAATTGTAGATGCTGAAATTTTGAACACCTTATTCCACGCCAAGTGGGCAAACTTCATCTGCTGACTAAGATCGTGTGATGTGATCAAAAGCTCAATAACCGCTACTAAATGGACCTGGAGGTGAGATTGTTTTCAGCTTTCTTGTCTAAACAGGACATGCAAGTAGCTGGGGGGCGTTTTTGAGCTGCAGGTTATGTACCAAAACAAAACAAAGAAATAAAAGTATTACATAACAACAAGAGGCTAAATCGAGACAAACAGATGATGATATATACACACACAAACACACCCACGCAAACATGCTTCATGGTCAATATGATTTGTCCCCAGTGAATCTGATGATTTGGGTCTGTGCGCTTTTTTTGTGTGTGTAATTGGGTGCATGTGTGCATTTCTTTATGTTTATAGCATTTAACCTCAGGACATCGCCTATCGCTTGTCTCAGAGTTTAGACACAAGGAGGACACAGTGAATACACATGAGAAAATAAACAGGACAAGATGTGCTGGCTAGAATGAGTTATCTAATGTCTCTGACCTCCTCCCTCACTTCCGCATACTTACACTTGCGCACACACACACTGGGTCTCACTTGTAAGGGGGTTCACTGTGCTTGGAAGACACACAACCAGTCACGTCCCGGTCAAGACTTTTCCTGGTAAAGTGACTTCTCTCCTGTCACTTAAAGAAAAGAACTGGGAAGGTTTGTGTGTTTTTGCTTTTTAAAGTGTTCGACAAGTGCAGGATCTGCTTTTTTTTGTCTCTGACATACTCCTCCCTCTTGTATCGTGCCTGCCAGATAGTTTATGGCCACTGTGAGGTTTTGTTGCCATGGAAATGTTCCGTCTTGCTTGACATTACATTTTCTGCCCACTTTCCCAGAAATCCAGTCACTGCTTCCAATTGGCTGTGAGTGCCTGGAGAGTTTCCCACTGACGTCCATAGCACACAATTTAAATCAAACAATCTGTCTCTGTGCAGCTGTGAGGAACTTTTGCTTTCTCTCTGACGCTTGTACCCCCTCTCTCTTACTGTTTACTGCCCCCTCTTCTCTCACTCCTCCTCTGTTTCATTTTGAGTATGAGTATGACTCAGTCTCTCCTCCTCTTTTTTTTCCCTCCTCAAAATAGTCCCCAATCAGTCTCTCCATCACATAACAGCCTCTTTGTGGATTCTTTTCATCGTCTCCTTTCTTCGTTTCCCTTTTTCAGGAGCGGTGCAGGCGACTGCGGCTCACTCTGCACAACCAGAACCAGGCAGCCGGGAGCACAGAGCAGCACAGTAACAAGGTAAGAACTTCCTGCACCTGATCACTTACTAAAATCTGGACCAGGACACCAGAGGACAGACCAAGTCCTGGGAAATCATAACTGTAGGAGATAGAGGAGAGTAGCGATGGAAAGTTGTGTGGAATAACATTCACCACTGTTTTAAGTGCATGGTTTGGATACATACGAGCAAAGAATCTGGTTTAAGATGTTATGCTATTACATTTAAATTGACTAGGGTCAGATTTGGTGTAAGATTTGTTGCAATTTCTTTTGATGAGATAAAAAAAAACATTAGCACTATTTACTTTAGAGGGGAAGGTGTTTATCATGTGGTCATATTTGGATCTGAAAGTTCACACAGTTAGTCTTCTCAGTGATCCTGAGGAATTCGCTTAGAGCTGCCGCACAATCATGAATGTATCACTTCACATTCCTACACACAAACAGTATGGGCACAAACTGCTTGTAAACATACCATGGCGGCCATCAGCTTTTCATCAGCGTGTTTCCCACACAAGTCCACTCAGAAGGTCTCAAGACACCCACTGTTCTATCAAAACCAGTGGCCAAAGTAACAAAGAAAAAAAACAGGACCACAGGAGCAGCAGATTTGCATAACCCCACACACACACACACACACTTTTTTCTGTCTGTCCTCCCCCCACCCCCGTGCTTTATGTTTTTGACCAAGTCTGACTCCCAAAGAAGCACCAGACGTGTTTGGTTAAGTCTCCATGGTGATTATGGCTAAAGTTTTATTGCCTCCTGATTATAGAGAATCATAGTCACAGGAATAATTTGCTCAGGACAAGACTGAGATGAGAAGTATATTCTTGATGTAGTCAGTTTTGCCTATTAATAGTTTGATTGCATCATTCGTGTCAGACGTTCCTGACAGATGTTTCATAATTATTGTTAATTAATTAATTATTGTTATTGTACTCCTGGCTGATACTGTGTGTTGCAGCGTCGTTCAGAAACATGCTCCAACTCCTCCTCCAGTGTTAGCAAAGCGCAGTGACTTCACTCCTCACATTTTCTGTATGATGTGTTTGGAAATGTATCACACACCAATCCACCCATGCTCACGCAACACATTGCATGCTGCATTGTTAACTCCTCTGCTCTCTAACCTCCAGCCAATTGGACGAGCGTTTGCACTTGTGCAGCCAGCCAGTGACAGGACATCTCCAATCCCCGAACCGGTCAAATCTACAGAGGAGCAGGTGGAGGTTATCAAGGTGGGTGTGACACATTGGCTGGTTATTTTTGAAGAAATAAATGGTGCGTGTTTGTTTCGTGGTCACGTCGGTGTTTTAACGTCGGTGTCTCTCCCTGTTTCAGGTTTATCTAGAGGCCCGCAAGCAAGAGCAGCAGAAACACCAGGAGAGCCTGAAGATGCTGTCAGACGAAGTTTCACAGATACAGGAGGTCAGTCTCTGGACAGCATCTTCTGGAGCTCTTACTGTCTCACTAATGCACAAACACACACTAATGTTACAGTCCCTCAACCCTGTCTCCTGGATTGTGTAACAATTTTGCATCATGTAAATTCCTCCTCGCTCTCAGACTTCCCAGACTCTCTCATTTGGTAGACCCTGAAACTCACACATGTTGAAATATCATAAAAAATATATGATAATATCTCACAGTATTTCTGTATTTCACACAGGTGAGGTATTGCCTGAAGACACTGCGGGAGCAAATGGCAGCCAAAAACAAGGTAGGTCTGTTTTATGCTGCTTTGTTGTGCCATCACCATTGTTAGCCTTACATCCTGTGTGCTGAATGGCATGTCCTCCACCTTTCTCTCTTTCCTTGCTGACTTCCTCCTTTTATGTTTCCAGCCGCTCACAAACGGGTGGAAAGTCAGTGTTCCCTTCAAAAAGAGCAGCTCGTCTGCACACAAGGGAGAATCTAAATCTGACGGACAGGTAAGCAGTTTATCATGTGCACAACCTCCATTCACAATTGTGTGTGTATAAATGCAGTACACGTGTTAGACTTTTCAGTATTTCACAGCAATGCATATGACATCTCAGGTGCATTTCATTGCCACAATCCACTGTCTATGGTTTCCTCTGGACAATGTGTGCCAGTGTGTTTTGTGTGATTGCTGTAAAATGAGCACCTCCTAGAAGCACGCGGGGAGAAGGGAGGTGTTAAGTTAAACATTGAGACAAATGGAGATTTGATATACGAGACAAAGAGAACATTAAAATGACGGCAGAGGGGGAAAATGCATATAGCACCCTGGGGTGCATGAAAAATGTGTGAAAGAGCTGTTTCAGCAAGTACTGTTCCTCTCCCTTCATGTGTTATTGTATTCAGGCCCTCCCCATTGTTCCCAGCATTCCAGATGTCTCTCTTTTTTTTGTTTGTTTGCTGTCTTTGAGCCACACATTTTTAGCAGCCACTACTGTTTGCAGTGATGTTTTGTACGAATAAAGCAGAGCCGACACCACTGTGTTTGGCTTAATTATTTTGGAACTAATTGTAGCATTTATCTGTGAGTCACGCTATGGCTTATGCACAGGCGTGCTGCAAAAATAGGAGAGGAAACATGATCATGATCCAACTGCTTCAGTGACGCACACTGACACGCCTGTTTTCTTTATAATGGCTCGAATGAAACTAAAACAAGACTTCTCCATTACATCATCATAAAAGTACATATCTGTCCATCCATCCATCATAATATTGTTGTTTTCAAGCATTTCCTGTGTACAGTTTTTTACAGGCTTTTTTGACCTTTTCAATGTCAATCTGAAAATAGATCTCTACAAAGTGATCTAAATTAATTACAGATATAAAGTACAAAAAACTTGTTTGCATAAGTACTGGCCCCCTCCAAGTCTATATTGGAGTCTGTATGCTCAAGGTCTGTCAGGTTGCCAAAGTATGAACAGCCCAAAGCGTGAACAGCCCGCTTGGGTTGGAAGATCTGGGCTCTGCTTCAGGATATTACAGTATCTATCTGCTAATGTATCATGTCATTCTGTCTCTATTAGGAAGCAGATGAAGAAGCAGAGAGAAACAAGCTGAGGGAGGTCAGCAAGCGCTTATATGCACAGCTCCAGGAAGCAGAAAAGAAGCACCAAGAGGAGAAAGAGAGGCTGCAGGTGATAAATATATACAGCTCATTTTTACGTTCATCATAACAAATAATGTTCACTGCATTTCTGTTGCACTGCAGACACATTTTAAACAAACAAACACATTTTCTCCCGTCTCTTCCAGGCTGAAGGCAGCAGGCTGAGGGAGCACCTGAGTGACCAGGAGGAGAAGTTGAAGACCACAGAAGAAGCAAGCATGAGGAAAGACGTACGCATAGAAGAGCTCCAGAGGTTGCTGGGAGGGATGGAGCAGGAGAGCGCCACCCTGCGGGAGGCAATCCGCAACCGCGAGGAGGAACTCCGCGAACTGAGCAAGCTCAGACAGGAGGGCCAGAAAGGGGAGCAGAGGTCAGCAAACGTCTCACAAATAGAGTAAATCAGTGATGATCAAATCATGAGCAGTGTCTTCTAACTCTGTGTGTGATTTTTAGGGCTGAGCAGTTGGAGAAGGAGGTGGCTGTTCTCAAAGAAAAGATCCACCATCTGGATGACATGCTGAAAAGCCAGCAAAGGAAAGTCAGACACATGATTGAACAGGTGAGGCGCACATGTGTGAGACTCTATAGAGCAAACACATTGTCTCCGTGTTCATATTTGTGCAGGATTTACTCACTGTTTGACTGTGTGTTTGCTCGCTCTATAGCTCCAGAACTCCCGCATGGTGATCCAGGAGAGGGACCGCGTGATCAGAGAGCTAGAGGAGAAAGTGGCCTTCTTGGAGGCTGAGGTGAGAACTGCTTATTGTCCTCTCCTATGAAATCTGTTTTATGGCATTTCAGTGGAAGAAAGATAGAAGGGCCAGGGTTAAGTGTAAATGAGGGAGAGAAGAAAAGGCCTGATCTCTGCAAAGAGAGAAGATATAAAAGAAGAAGTCTGTTTGGTGGTCATAATTGTTATTGGTATTATGTGAACTGACCCCTGACCACCTCTGCGTGCAGAACCGAGAGATGCATGACCAGATGGACTACTTCCTGGGAGGACAAAGGTCAAATTCCTACCTTTCATCAGAGCGCAACCCCCAGATCGTCTATAGGTAACTAATTTTTCCCTTCAAACTAGTTTCAGCTGCAAACCTTGCAAATTGCACACAAATTCAAGTCCTAAAGCGCCCTTTCCTGCTCATGCATGGGTCACAATTATGGCATTTCTTTCGATTTGTGTGAAATTGATCTTAATTAACACGAGAGCAAATGATCTCATCTTTTATAAATCTCAGCCTGCACTTTTCAAAAAAAGGTCCCAAAACAGTAGACGCAAGCACTCAAATAAGCTCACTCACGCTCACGTACATCTGCATAAGATGCATACTGATCAATATAAATATAAAAAGTAATTTCTCTTTGTCTTGTCCCCTCAGTAAACCAATCAAGCCGTCCACCTCATCTAACAAACCACTCCCTTTCATCAAAGTAATCGAGATCAAGTCATGAAGCGACTGCGCTGCCAAACCTTTTCAACGCAGACTGAAGCCAAACAGCAACACATCTGATGGCATGGATATTTAGGGTGTCAGGGCTGAGCTTCCTGGACTTTCTTAACTACATCAGCACTTCCACTGAAGCGTTTTAACCCCACTTTTGAAGGAAACTGTGCTGCCTTTGGCGGCACACTCACATTAAGGCTAGCTGTGTCTGAGCATGTGGATTATGAATGAGTGTGTGTGTGTGTATGTCAACTTTAATGTAAATACATTGAGCGTACTGATTCAGGTGATGTGCATTTGAAGTTTTACATTCTGTTTGCATGTGTTTCCTTGTACTGCCCTGTTCTGATAGATTTTTTAACCTTTGAGTTTATGACATTGGCGTTGTTTTATCAAAACAGAATTGTTGAGCAAAGTGCAGGAAGGTAGAGCTTTTGCCAAAGTGAGTTATGACATTGTAGTCCATATACAACAGTAATGTAGCAAACATAGGTAACTAAACTAAAGGTTTCATGAAAAAAATCATTAACCTCATGATCTAGATCCTGTGTGCTTGCCCTCATTAGTCACTCACCCATGACTCTGTTCACCTTGCTGAGTGAATGGTATGATACTTTAAACTAAATAATTACTGTAGCCTATGTAAGGTCAATATCTGTGATGAAAAGAGCTGTTTTTAAATAAATGTTTTTTTAAGCTAACACTATAGCACATTATGAAACGGTGAGGAAGCAGTACAAATGACAATGTCGGATGATGAGTCTCCTCGGTTTGTAAATATTAATTAATGAATTTCTGCCTAACAACTTTTCTGTTTTATTTATTTATATTAATGAACCTCTTGACAGATTGTGTGATAGATTTTTTTTATGAAGTTCATTCTAATCTATTATCTGTGTTTGTGGTTTTCAGAATAAATTACTGAAAATTAAAACAATGCTTCTTTTGACTTCTTACTGGAATCTAGCCCTACTTTAAGGACTTTCAAGATTACTATGAAGGGAGCGCCCTCTGCTGGACTCTATACACACTTAGAATCACTACATTGTGCTACTAACACAGACTGTAATGTAAGAACATCAAAATAGTTTGACTGTTACTGTTTTATTTGGATGGCAACTTGTACAACAAACACCACAGAAAATAAAATTATTCAGGCATGACAATGCCTCCCTGGAAACCCTGAACACCAAATAAAACACACAGTTAAGACATCTGGGGGCCAGTCTACAAAAGTCAAGAAAGAGACTTCCCCCGATCCAAAACCTCACATAAATGAATGCACTGTAATACTGTTAAATGACATTGCACTGAAAGAAGTGATTAAACAAAAAGAGCACTTAATCATCAAAACATTAAATCATTAAGTATGGCTTCTGTGAAAACAAACAATTAATGTTAAACAAAATAGGCTGTCAAATTCACTGCAGCAAATGAACAGCAGAGATATACACAGACGTAAACATAAGTGACATAAACAATGTCTTTTGTTCTCTCAGTGAGGCATCGTTAACACTGATTTTCTCTTCAAACAGTGTTGACTATTGGCATGTTTAAATATAGTTGGTTAAGTTGAACAAGGTGGCATAGGCCTTTACATTGTGCAATAAATACTGATTGTCTTTAGCCATTGCATAGCTCCATAGCTCTGGTTTTGTTTTGGTCAAATCAACCCTACTTACTATAGTCATTTTTCTACCCAATTATAGCACTCATACATGCATTAATACTGGATATACGCATAAGCCAGCAGTCTGATATGCACTTTACTGTAAACAAGGCAATATGTATTAGTATATGAAGGCAGTGCTTATAACACTTCACTCTAAACTATCTGGCAACATGCCATTCTGAAGGCACTTTAATCACAGGCAGCACTACCTTGTCCTTGACCTTTTCTTTTTTGGACTAGTGTTACATATTTTCAGAAAGAACTGTCCAGAGTGTTGTAGTTGTCTTTGAAGTTCTTCAGCTCCAGGAAGTGTCTGGGCCGCTTGCTGCGCTGCTGCATTGTAGATGTGAGGTAGGTGGTTTGGGTGGGGGAGGAGGAGGAGCTTGCAGGCTCCGTAGTGCTGGTCAGGTCTTTGGCCGCAGACTGGTGGTACTGGCTCGGAGTGCTGCCGCTGCTGCTGTGAGACTTGACCCTACAACCAACAAAGGGAGAAACAGATTGTTCCTGGTGCATAATTAACATTCCGTGACGGGATTAGCATAAAAGGAAAGCTGTAAGGGAGCGCCGTGAGAAAAAGGTTGTGTTTACTCACACAGAGGCCAGTTCAGTTAAAGCTTCCTGGTATTTCAAAAATTCTGCTTCACCAAAAGCCTACAGACGAAAACAGGAACCAAAGACAGGACGTCAGTACATTTGTGAGCTCTAATGCAATCGCAAGTGCACACCAGGATGGGCTATATGGTAAAAATAAAAATCATGCTAATCGTAAAAGCATATTTTATAAATGTGTAAAAATTTTCAGTAGGCCACAATACAGCCCACATAAGTGAAATTGTGCATTAAATATGTAATTGGCTGTTTATGGTACTAAACTACAAGGCTAGATCTGTTAAAAAAGAGATTTACTTTTTAAAAAAATTTCCTTTTGAATTTATCTAATATGATTTTGTCCACCTCTTAAAACTGAATTTGTTATAAGTGAGTGTGTAATACAATGTCATGATGTTTGGAGAGATGACACATCTCTGGCACACAAACACACACACACACACACACACTGACCTCGGCCCCATGCCGGGCTTTACTGTACCCATCCAGCACCGTGTCGATGAGGGAGCTTAAGCTATCTTGGAACATGCAGGTGGAATTTCGTAGCTGCAGAAGCCAGGTCCGAAGTCTTTTACCCGTCACAGCAGTGGATGAACCACCCAGCTCACGGAAAGGGAGATCTGTTGGCAGAAAGTATGGGTGGTATTGTAACAGCTGGATAGGGTCTCTCATGACAAACTAAGATCAGTGACAGCAAAGCTTACCAGTGTCTTTGATGGCATCCAGTGCTCTCATCCTGTACAGGTAGTCATGGGAACCTGCATTAGACACACACATATACAAACAAACAGATTCTTCTGTACATTGGTATAAAAACTACTATGTAGACAGTTACAGGAATGGTGTGTGTGTGTGTGTGTGTGTGTGTGTGTGTGTGTGTGTGTGTGTGTGTGTGTGTGTGTGTGTTTACCACTCTGTTCTCTGGGTTGCAGCCGGTCATCATCTGGGGACAGCAGACGAGGCTCAAAGTGGATTTTCTGGACCAGGCACAGTTTGGCTTCAATTTCTTGCCTCAGATCCTACAACACACACACACAAGAAATACCCAGCTATAACATCATTTGTATGAATATATACACTCACCGGCCACTTTATTAGGTACACCTGTTCAATTGTTTGTTAACACAAATAGCTAACCAGCCAATCACATGGCAGCAACTCAATGCATTTTGGCACGTAGACGTGGTCAAGACAGCTTGCTGAAGTTCAAACCGAGCATCAGAATGGGGAAGAAAGGAGATTGAAGTGACTTTAAATGTGGCATGGTTGTTGGTGCCAGACGGGCTGGTCTGAGTATTTCAGAAACTGCTGATCTACTGGGATTTTCACACATAACCATCTCAAATAACCACAGGCTCAACAAAATCAAACAATAGAAGATTGGAAAAACGTTGCCCGGTCTGATGAGTCTTGATTTCAGCTGCCACATTCAGATGGTAAGGTCAGAAATTGGCGTAAACATGAAAGCATGGATCCATCCAATAAAGTATTTGTCTGTCTATCTATCAATCTTAATCAGCAAAACCAGCAAAGCATTTTACCGCATCACACTTCTGGCACTTGTTGTGCAAGTGTTACCTTAGGAGCATTGTGACCAAGGGGAACATGTGGTCCTCTACGAGACTTCACAGCAAATCGCATAATTTGTCTTTTGACAAAGATGAACAGCAAAACAAACACCTAGAGGAGAGTCAAGAGTTAGCTATAGCTCAGTTTGAATTAGTGAACAAGTTGCATGTGGGTGATAAACACAATCAAAATATAAAGCAAAATACACAGTAAATGAGTAAATATGTAAATAGATTAATTAATAAACTTAAATAGAAAAAAATCATATTGAATTGCTTTTGCATTTTCTGAAGTAAAACATTTTTACACCGAATGCTGGGTTTCCTTTTTAAAAACAGGGCTTAACTTTGTAACTTTTTTTATAAATTTGGAAATCTGCAAAGATTATTATCAGGTTACTAACACAGTAATGCTTAGATTTGTGCATGTTTCTAGTTGTATTATTCTAGGAGGTTTAATGGACATGAGAGAAAACTTAAAACAATTGAAAAACAATTGAAAAACATCAAAATCACTTTTAAATGTTTTCAGATTAATGTTGGTGGGGTAGTACACAACATGATTGTATTAGGGCCTACTGTAAAACATAGTTAATGAGGTTTTAAGTCTGACTTAACACCCCAGTAGAACTTGAAAATTGCATCCTTTTACTATGTCTGTGAATCCACCAAAAACGTTGTGTTTTTATTCAAGACAACATACAGTACGCTAGATATTTAGTTAGTTTAAACTTAGTGGCAGGTGACCTGAAACTTTTTACCTGCCACAGCCAACATTTAGATTGTATTTGGCAGGTGCTAAGTTCATTCCCTGTCTGGGAGTCTTGTGATGTGCACTGAACTCTGAGGCATATGATTTACTGTTTTGCACAGTGTATGTAAGGACAGTATTTTGTGTTTAATGCTGAGAATTTATCCAGTCAATTTGACTCTTTAAAATAATACATTTTGATAAGAGAAACTGCTGCGAAAGTTAAGCCCAGACTGTCGTAAAATACTGTATATGTATTGTATTGTGACTTATAACAAAGCGAAACAGACTCACCAGACTTCCATAGGCCATAACAAGCATCACGTTAACGCTTGAGAGATTCCACATTTTGAGAATGTGCGTTTTTACTAACCTAACTAATGTTAAAGCTAGCTAAACGTCGGCTCAAAGTACGTCCAACAGCTGACCTTTGAGAGGCATAACGTTACAGGTTCATTTAAGTGCTCGTTTTTAAAACGCATGAAGCTGACGTTAAACGACAGCCAAAAAACAGGGAAGTAAAGTAAAGTGCTTTTAACATTAGTTGTTTTTACTTTTCGCTGCCTAGTTTGTTGACTTCCGCGGTAGTCACGTGACCGGTACAGACAGGGTGACGTCAAAAGGTGACGTTTCTCTTGTCTCTTCTGCCATCTGCTGTTCGTCATCACAGCAACGCAACAAACAAACAAACAACTCAACACACACACCAATGATAAAGAAACGCTGCTGTGACAGAAAATAAAGGCCTGTGAATCCTGCAGTTTTCCAGCTCCAACAGTCTCATTAAAAAAAAGATACACACCATCAACTCGCTCAGTTTCCCAATTCCCACATTCTTGCAGTTTTTGTTTGACATTGAATTGCCTATTTATATCCACCTGCTGATTAAATACCATAAACTTCCCTTCGGCATGGTTCTCTGAGTCCTACAGCCCGAAGAATGGATTTAAATAATCAGTGTGTCTGTGTGAGTAAGACAGTGATTTGCATCCATCCTGCAGAGACACTGAGTGCCATTCTTCTGTCAGGAACAAGGGTGGGTGTCTGTGGAGCCGCACTGGAGCTATTTCCCCTACTCACAGACATATCTCTGTCCTGAGAAGACCATGCAACCTACCAGCTCTCTTGTCTGTACGGCTGCTGGTTGATTGGATTATTTGGATCCTAAGACTTGGCCCAGGATCAATCAATGTTTCTGAATCAGTCTGTACTGAGTTTTAACATGCAGAGAGAGACTTTAAGACATCCCTTATTTTGAGTTGCAGCATGCTGATGTGGTAACCACAGTTTCCTCTCTATCAACGGAAGACAGTAGCAGGTGCATACAAAAAAGCAGCAGTAAGAACTTGAGCCTCTACAAGCCAACCAAAACTGTAAGTACTGGTATTTTTATTGCATATAGCTATGTCTGCTTGCTAGTCTGCTTGATGACCTTCCCACTCTGCAGAATCCAGTTTTCCCACAAACAATACTTCTGCTTCTGTGTGGATAAAACCTATCAGCAATCACATATACTTTTCTCCTTCAGGCTTACAGTCCCACAGATTCTCTGTGATCTTGAATAATAATCAGCTTCATTGAAATGCAGCCCGAAGTGCTTTACAACAAAGAAATTACATGGACCGATAATAAAGTTCAAAAAATAGAATACATAGAATCAAATGAAATACAGCATTTTAAAAGATGTGCAGCAGTGCATAAGAGCGAAACAAAAGGAGTTTCCGGCCTGTATCAGGAAAGTCATAGCTGGTTAAAAGTTAAAGTGAAGAGATGAGTTTTGTTGAACATATGTCATACGAGAGGTGTACTTTTAACAATATTTATCCCTGCTGGTATTAATGGGGTCTACATGAGGTCTTTGTTTTCTCTGGTCCCAATTAAAGGTGCTCTGTTATTAGGTATTTTGATACCTGCTCAGCCCAGATGAATAATACTCAGTTTTGCCTAAGGTGGGGTTGATACTATAAGCCTGTGCTGGGAAATAACACTCTTGTTCCTTTTCACACAATTGTCCAAACTGTATCTCCTCTCCCTTGAGCTATAAAATGCTGATGTGAGTTTGAGTATACTGTAGGGCGTATATGTAAGCATGGTTGTGTTTTTTGTGTGTGTGTGTGTGTGTGTGTGTGTGTGTGTGTGTGTCTGTGTGTGCACACTCCCTGTTTAGCCATTTAGTGAGTGACACATTAAACTGAAGTCAGGAATGCTACCCTGTGAGAAGAGGAAAAGAGGGAGAAAACAACAATGGAAGGGGGAGGAGAGAGAAAGAGAGACAGACACACAGACAGAGAGAGAGAGAGAGAAAGAAAATGAGAGCGGACGAGAGGACAAACCAGTGTGGCAGGTTTGCGTCACTGTACACAGTCCGTCATGAAAAGCTGATGGCAAGAGACGGAGAAAAAAGAGAGACAGGAGCTAGGAGCTGATGTCATTACACAGTGCTGCCTTCATTATGAACCTGTGTCAACACAGTGGTGTAGGACAAGCACAGGAGTCACCATTACAGAAGGTAAGGTCCATGCGTTTGTGTGAGTGAATGTGTGAGTGGATTAATCAGCTAATTTGTGATTAGATGAGTGAGTAAATGTGTCTATTTTAAAGTATACTGTACAGTGTTGCCGGGGTTACCCAGATGGGAGGCTATATGACCTAGCAGAACAGGTGTTTCTGTAAACTGACACTCAAACTCACCTGCATTGGAAAGCGCCACAGAGACTGTCCCCCAAAATTACACGTTATCTAAACTGAACCTAAACAGCTTTGTATAATTATGCCCGCAATGCTTATTGAATTCCCTTGTCCTTTTGTTTTTGGACAGTAATCAACATTTTGTATTTGTAAATGAAATTAACATCTTACAGAATTAATGATCAAAGATGTGTTCACTGTCTTACTGACAGTGCCGACTGTGTATGGCTGTATACTCAGATACCCCTGATGAGCCATTGTCCATCAGTCATGCTATCTTTCTCTCAGCAGGCTGTATGTAAATCAAAATGACATTGTCCTCATCTTTGTTCATCTTATCTGATTGTTTCACCTGAATCCTCTGTTACATCAGTATCAGTCACTCACTGTCATTCTTTGACCGATACGTGTGGCACTTTAACACATTGTTTTTGCTAAGAGGATTGTCGTTAGGTGAGTTTTTCCAGTTTTTGGTTCAGGTTTAGCAGAGGCTGACAGGTAGTCATGAGTATGTTGCTTATGTAAACAACCGTTATGATATGTGTACACAATAGAGTGAATTTTCTCTGTCCTAATGTTCTGTGAATGGGCCCATTGAGTCCCTGTGAGGGAAATGTCAGGAGGGCAGGGACATGTTGCAAAATGACATGACTGACGGAGTGAGTAGACTGTAGTGTTTTTGGTTCTGGCTCATTTTCTCAGCCCCTCCATTTGCTGTACACTTTAATACTTCTCTGTAGCATGTAGTGTTCAATGCCGTAAAACCACTCTATGATTCTGATTCTGACCATTTCGAGGTGCCAGAGCGACCACAATCCACATATCACAACATTCCAGCCCAATCCATTCTGAGGATAGAAATTTGTATATTTTTATGTTTGGCAGGCAATGGGAGCTGTTTACTGAAGTCGTGCAAGGGAACCAGAGACTCGAAGGGGCAGAACGACAAGAAATCAAGGAGAGGAGCCCTGAGGAGTCATCTCTTCTAGACCACAAAACTAAGAATAATCAGGAGCATCACTGAAATATCAAACTTTTTAATGCACCATTTGTTTCTGTGCAAGAAAGTAGGAGGACTTTTCACACTCAAAACTGCAGCATTCAAACTCTAAAAGATAGTTGCTTGGAATCTCTTAAATATCAAGTTCACTCTTCCGCTCTCTTTTTGGGATTTGGCACTTGACAGGCAGTCATTAACTTTGTTTACTCTCAGACAATGGACTTGTCCTTGCTCCCTACTCCATCAAGTGAGCGCAACAACCAGAGGACAGGAGCATGCTTCACTGTCCGCTCAGCAAACTCTCCGTCTTACCGCCTCACTCGCAGGCCAGGTGTTAGGACACCCCTAGTTTTCTCAGAGGAGGAGAGGCAGGGTACTGACCGAGTTGGAGAAAGAGAGAGATCCAGGACGCACACTGGCACAAATTGTGCAAACAAGGAGGAAAATCGCACAGTCACTGGTGAAGCCAAGACTGGGAGTAGCAGCACTGTCAAAGGTCAGTGTGAGGAGAAGGAAGCATCAGGCTATAAAATGTCTACCAAGCTGAACCACAATGGCACAACAGACAACACAGCCACTGGGTTTGGCACTGACAAAAGTGGGAACCCTATATCTGAAACCCGGGGCAGGACAGAGTGGAGGAGACACAACCTGTCAAGTAGAAGTAAGAGTTTAGATTGGAGAACAGGGGAAAAAAGCCCTGACCGGGGAAAAAGGGCTGACATGTTGTCAACCAAAACAGGTGAGAACATCAGCAAACAGGGTGGAGGCTTGGATGAAAGACGGACACAAATTGAAGGAGTGAGGACCTATTACAACTCTCCAGGTACAAGTAATGTTGTGCGAGAGAGTAGCCCAGTGAGTCACATGAGTGAGCCTTTGAACAGGGCCAGTAGGGGTAATTCTCTCCCCTCCAGAATGAGGTCCCAGTCCGGATCAGGCTCTGGTGTCAGAGGAACATCTACTTCGTTTGGACCCAAAGGAGGTCACAGTATACTGGAGCGGATAGAGAAACTCTACGGGTCAGCTGGTTTTGATAAAACGGAGGATTGCAGCTTAAATAAGGATTTGTCCACCCCTGTAACGTCCCATCGCAAAGAAACTACCACAGACTTCCCCACTTCAGCACAACAGACTTCATATGAGGGGGTAGCAGGGGGAACGTTCCCCAGGTGTTTCTCATCAGGAGCGAAAAGGAGCCATAGTCCAGTGCAAAGCAGGAAATCATTCACCTCGACACAAAAAGACTCTTCTGAGACACTATCTCCAGCGACAAGAAGTATCAGGGAGAAATGGTCAGGGGAACAGTGGCAAGGAGACACCCGGGGCAGGTATTCAGAGGTAGGGGGAGTTCACTCGGGAAGAGGATCAGAGGAAATCAGCACGAGGTCTCTGGATGGAGCAAGGAGCAGGTGGACTGTAGCACCTCAGATAACATCTGCAAGGGCTGTGGGAGGAATTGCCTCAGCTCCACAATCAAACACTTTCTTAGAAGAAGAGAGATCGGTTTCCATGAGAGATTCGTCTGGAGTGAGAGACAGAAGGGCAAGTGGAAGTAAGGATCAGGGCAGGGTGAACCATGGAGAGGAAAAGGGCGAGACCAATGGAATTAATGGGACATTGAGAGAAAGAACTGGTGGACTTAAAGAACAGGAAAAAGAGAAAGACACCGATGACGGACCAAAACAAAAAACTGAATTGAAGGCTGAGGCTATCAGTGATGAAGATGTGTTTGAGCCAACACAGAAAATCACATTGAAAACAATAGAGAAGAAGAAATGCCAAGATATAGTGTCAGGCCCCTCTGCAGCCAGTGTGAGAAATAAGATCAATCAGTTTGAGGCTCTGACACAGAGATCCCAGGGTTTGACTACAGGAAAGGTCCTGATGTCCAGACGGGCCTTGTCTGTGCCAACAAAACTCAGCAGTGCATATGATGGAGTTAAAAAGAGTGGGTCAGCAAGAGTGATAGATGCATTGAGAGGCAAGTGGGAGGGACTGAAAGAGGGAGGGGAGGCAGGTGAGATAACTGAGGAGAAAGTGACAGGAGCAGGAAAGAAGCTGGGATCAGAAAGGTCTTTATCAGTGGACGAGGTTGGACTAGCATTAGGGAGGAAAGAGAGAGAATGGAATAATGAAGTAAAAGAAACAGATGACTGTAAAAACTGCACTGAAGATTTTGGTAAATATTCGAGACTCAAGACTGCACAAGAAATGCCACTAAATGGAGGAGCTCAAAGATGCAGCGGAAACTTTTACATAGATGAGACAGATTTCTCCAAAGTCTCAAGCCCTGAGAAGACATGCGAGAGACCACCATCCTCACTTCTGTCCAACTCCGGTGACACTTCCACCGGTGTGCAGAAAACCGCTGTCCCTAGCGTTATGTTACCTATTTGTGAGGAAGAGAAAACTCCAACAAACACTCCAAACCACTCAGCCATTTGTTCACCTGCCGCACAGCCGGAAAACGCCACTCCCTTTGCAGACAGTGAAAATGAAAGCATTTCTGTCCACACACAAGCAGCCAGTACTCCAGAACCAGAACCCCAACCTCTCTCTCGTCCCCTCACCACTTTGTCTCACAGCAACCTCCCTGATCTCATCTCTCCAGATGTCAAAGCAGCCCATCCAAATAGGAAGAAACCGGCGTTGGACATGAATGCTTGGGTTGCTGGCTTGAACACAAAGATTAAGGTCTGGAATGACGAAGATGATTATGAGGATGATGATGATGATAGTACACAGAAGGATGAGGATTCAAACTATGATTCAGATTCTGGAGAGTCCTCTGTGACCATTACTAGTAACATGAGCCAGTCAGATCACAGGAGCTTCAGTGTCAGGTGTGTGCTTTTTATATGATCCGATTTCTGGTTTGATGGAGGTATTCCTTCCAACAACTGGTCCATTTTTAACCGTCTGAAATCTTGTCTTTCCTTCCTGTAGTCTGTCAGACCTCTGTAACTTTGCTGGAGTTGACTATGAGTCAGAGAATGACAGCGATGAGTGGCAATCTACATGCCAGCGGACTGCCTCTCTGAGCTCAGATGCGTCGGCCCTGTCCTGTGTGTCTGTGATGCCCAGTGAGGAGCTCGACAGGCTGCTGGAGGATGTCAGGAGCCTGGGGGACAGCAACCTGCAGGTACAAACAGCTGGGCATCAGTAACTTTTACAGGCTTTGCTGTGGCCTTAAACTTGTGATACTGAACCAACAGTCTTTCTCTGGCTAGTCATTTCAATGGCCCCTTTTTAGCTTGGCATTAACCTGTGTCAAACTGGATTACATTACATCTGTCATAAAGTTCTTTACAGCTCACCAGTTACTGTTCCAGTATTTCCCATTGTTTTGTTTTGACATGATCAGACATATATTCAGAAAAAACATCAAGAGTATAACCACAACTTCTTTCTATCTTCCCTTCTTGAAGGATTATGACGATGTGCAGGTGGTGGTTCTCCATAAGGAGGTGGGAGTAGGACTGGGCTTCAGTTTGGCAGGCGGCGTGGACCAGAACAAGCCAGTCACTGTGAGGAAGATATTTAATTTCTCATGAAAAATATCTAAATCCATTGTCCTCAGCCTCTTTCTCAATTATCTCTCGATGCCTTCTTTTCAGGTTCACAAAGTGTTTCACTCAGGTGTTGCAGCCCAGGAAGGCTCCATAAGGGAAGGGTACCAGGTCTTGTCAATCAATGGCACAGCACTGTGTGGCTATGCCCACTGGGAGGCCTTGAGGGTCCTGAGAAAAGCAAAGACTCGGGAGTTAGGGGTGGTGGTCCTGAGGAGGGGAGGCATTTACAATGTCTCTAAGGGGGGAGTGCAGACAAATAATCAGGGACCAACGCAGACTCAGTTCACAGAGACAGGTGAAACGTTTTACTTTACCAAAGTTCTGAAAACATATTTGTCCTAAACCTGCAGCAGTTTAACGTGATTAACTCTATCTCCGTTTTTCTGATTTTTCTCCTCTCTCAGGTCAACATGTGTGTGTGCATCTGGAGAAGAACAGCAGGGATCTGGGCTTCAGCCTGGAGGGAGGTGTGGGCTCCAGTCCGGAGAACAGACCACTCACTGTGCAAAAGATCTTCCATGGTGAGAACTGAAGCTCAGTATTTCAGATCACCACAGAGAAATGCAGGGATTTGAACTCAAACAGGTCAACATAATATACATTAGATGGCCAAAAGTATGTGGACACCTGAACTTTGCACTCTGGTGTTATTGTTGAACAGCTCATTCCAAATCCACGAGCATTAATGCAGCAGCAGCAGCCACAAGTGCATTAGTGAGGCAGACAATGGGTGATAAGACCTAGCTTGCCATCAATATTCATCCCGACAGTGTTGAATGGAGTTGAGGTCAGGGCACCCTGTGCGACATTCAAGCTTCTCCACTACTAACTCAGAAAATTATGTGAGTGGATCTACACTTTGTGCACAGGATCACAGTCATGTCAAAACAGAAAAGCACATAACTGATTTTATTTCATCGAGCCCAAACCAAGAAAAAGCCCAGACAAAAAGTAAACAAAAATATGACGACAGGTGTCCACATATAGTGTAACTTACAGTATCTTCTCAAATAAAGTAAAAACTATAAAATGTTGGATTATTAAATTATACAGGTTATTTTACATCCAAATTAAATGGGGAAAGAAATCCATCGTAATGCCTTTACAATGCCAGTTTTGTTGTCGGTTTAATCAAACTTTTAGCAACACTATCAGAATTAATATGCCAAATTTAATTACCATACACATACTGTATTACCTTTTCATGATGACCACTTTGAGTCTCGTTCATTAAAGCTGTTTATCGAATGTTCCCTTTCCACTGTTTTCCCTTTCAGGAGGTCCTGTTGACAAGGTGTTTCCTGGTGATGAAGTTGTAGAGATTGGGGGTGTGAGCGTGGTTGGGATGAGACGCCTAGAGGCCTGGACTTTGATCAGGAGACTGGCCCCCGGACCTGTGGACGTGGTGCTTCGTCGCACACTTAGACATCCGAAAACATGAGAATTACTGAGGTCTGAAGTTCAGTGAATGAACATGAAATACTTAAATTAAGCGAGTTATTTGCGCCATTTGCCATTCAAACTATATATTTTTTTAGTCTTTATAACAAAGCCCTAAAGGAAATATAATCTTGGATACCAGGTCAAAAGTATGTATCTTCCTTCAGTTCTACAGGATTACATCTACCTCAACGCTTGAAATATTTCTGTACATGCACTGACAGCAATTATATTTATCAAGTCAACCAATCTTTGTAACATTAGTTCGGTTGGTAAAAAGCCATAATGTGGCCCCTGTAAATGAGAATACATGTTGTAATATATTGTGAATAGAAGCTAACTGCATTTAGAGTTTTTATTGCTTTTTAATAAATCCTAACTTAAAGTGATGGTTTTTGATTCTTATGTCCAGCAGAGGGAGATAGCGTGACATGATATAATCTTTCTTTTAGAAAATGCAGTGGGGTAAAGGTTTCTGTCCTTTTATACATTACCAATCTGTGATACTTAAAAAGTAGATATGATAAGATAATCTGTTGCTCACTCTCTCCATGCACTATGTCATGGTTTATGTTATGGACAGATAGTCATTACTTCACTTTTACCACACTTAAAATAAAGCCTACCAGTCTGTCTTCAGATGAAAGAGCAGGAAAAAAGACAGAAATCAAAGCCTTTTCGCCAGTGAGGATGCAGAACTGACTTTGTGTGTCAAACAGTCATGGTGCCCTTTATATCTTATCTGATCACATTTTCATGCCACAATCAAGTGCCTCTCTAAAAATTATCAGCAATAATGCAGGTCTTTACTCTTACACAGCAATTATTTGGGTTGCATAACCTATTAGGAGTCCAGAGTTCAGTGAGACAGGTTACAGTAACATCTTGCTCTCTGATGATGAGAGGGGCCTCCCTATCAACCACCTTAGCCAACATTCACCACACCAGTTATAATAAAATTTGTACATATATTTACAGTCTAATGATTTTTGGACTTCAAATACATGAGATCAGTTTTCACATTTGTATTTTCAACATCTATCCTACACGTTTAAGCCGGGTTCTGGTGGTTTATTCAGGCATATTGGTTCTTTAATACAGCATATCTAAACTGTTGTATGCAAAGCCATTGTTATGTATGTAATATGCACCAATGTTTTGACATTTATGAAGTTTTGGTGTATTGCAACTATTGCGACGAAGGAAGTCATAATGTATATCTCTGTTGTGCTGATGGGCTGAGTGATAATAGACATGGTGTATTCTTATTTATTCAGTATGTTAGTGTTAAGTGTGGCTGTTTCTCACATGGACACAGATTGATGATTTACTAAACATCTGTATATATTCCGATTCTGTGGCTTATTGCTGTTAACACATAATCGGACTGTTTATGGCATCTGCTCATGTAAGCAACCTCTAATAGCTAAGGTGCATTTTGCTCTCTGAACCAGCAAATCCTGAGGTGTGACAACCCAATAAATGAGTAATAGTCTTTTACCAGCTGTGTGGAAGGAGAATGCAGAGAAGTGGAGAGGAGAGATACAGTGCACAGCCCTTTGATGCTAAGGTGAAAACTTCTTTTTGTCGTCAGCACTGACACCTCCTTCACTGACACCACCACATCAGCTCCTGGACAGACGGAGAGCCCAACAGCTAGTCTGTCTGACAACAGCAACAGGGTTCAGTGTGAGATGAGAACAGGGATTTAACTCCAGCTATGTTGAAGCAACGTGTTATGAAGGTGAGGAATGCCCTGGTGCGAGAGTGCTTGGCTGAGTTCTTGGGAACATTTGTATTGCTGGTAAGTGACACTCACACTAGTTGGCTTTTTGTGTACTAACTAGATCAACACTGAATTTGCAGTTTCTTTAACTGACATAGTGAAAAATAAAAATATATAATAAGAGAGGTGAAGTTAGACATGTAAGAATTCCATCATTTTTATAGACGTGGCTTTTTTTAACACAATTTTCTCTCATAATCATTTGGCTTCCACTGTGTTGTGCGATTGTACCTAAAGCTTTAAAAGAAAAAGTACTCAATGCAGAAAAATGTCCCATGTGACTGTGATACTATTATATATTATATCATTAGATTATTAATACTTCCACATGAACGCAGGATTTTACTGTTGCAGTTGGTTGAGGTGTAGCTAATTTTGAACTATTTTGATTCAGACTGCAACTAATGATTATTGTCATAATGCATTAATCTGCTGATTATTTTCTCCATTAATTGATTGATTGATTGCTTTGTTAAAAAATAGCGAGAAATGTGCAATTATGTCACAATTACCCAGAGCCCAGTGATAATTACAATGCTTGTCCAAACCTAAATTTTTCTGTCAATTGACTTTTTTTGTTCCAGCTGTACTTTGTTGGGTATTTTTAATTATAACAAAGCATGTTTTAAACACTCTTCATTTGTTTGTGTGTAAAAAATATTAATTCGTGAAGTAACTAAAGCTAAATGTAGTGGAGTTAAAAGTACAATACCTCAAATTTCTACAGTGAGTACAGTACTTGAGAAAATGTACTTAGTTACTGTCCACAACTGACACTTGAACCACAAGTGAAATGTTGAAGCCCCGTACAGACAGCTTTCAAAGATGCAAAGGTAAATTATTAAACCACTTTCTAGAATCAAGGTGATTTTGGGATTTAAGATTACTATTGAAGATTAACAGTTAAGATTTAGGGTGGTGAGGATATTTCTTGACCCCCATTTTAATTATTTCAGTTTACTGTATTGTGTTCCCACTAAGAGAGAAAGTCAGATGTATACAAAACATTCATGAACTAATAAAAGCACAATTTTGCCATCACAAGATCTGTAAAATAATACAGTTTCAATACATAACTTAGAAATCCAATGTAATGTTGAAATTAATTAATAAACATGATTCCATGTTGGATTTACATTATTATCCATAGAGGCCTTCCACCTGTCATCATTCACAAGCACATTCAACTACTGTTGCCAGAAACCTTATGTATATGTCTTTGTCTTTATTTACAGTCATTGTTACAAGACCATAACTTGCTTTTATGTGCCCTGGAACTTTAATAAATACATAATACAGCAAGGTCAATTAGGGAGTTATTGCCCATAAAGTTTAATCAGAAACTCAATCAAATAAATGTGTGTTTTACTTCTCTCATCTGTGCGGTTCAGAGTCAGATGGATTGTTATATGGCCATTTAGATAAGAAGTGGACGGTTGCATTACAAAGTCTAAGTTAATTCTAATTACATTTAATGATCTCAAATGTGTCTTTGTTAACTGATAACTTTGTTTGACTTATAAATAACTGATCAATCATGAGAGCAATAAGGAATTACAAAATGTATTTTTGCCTGTATCAGTGTGAAGTGAGCTTTAGTGTCTGAATTTTTTTGCCATGGAAGGATTGTTTCTTGTTCCCCTCAAATTTACAATATTTATCCTGACTTTTGGGGTTTTCTCCCAATCACTCCATCCCCTTAATCTGTTGTGAAGCTTTTTGGCTGCGCTGCTGCAGCCCAGGTGAAGACAAGCAGAGAGACCAAAGGCCAGTTCCTGTCAGTCAACATGGCCTTCTCTGTGGGTGTGATGTCAGCTATGTACCTCACCAAGGGTATCTCAGGTAAAAAAAACAAACAAAAAAGCTTACATGGACACTAACCATCAACTGGTATCCTGGAATGATTAACATGTAGTAAAATACAACCTCAGTATTTATTTTGATGTCTCACACTCTGAGTTATGACTTTTCCATTACTGCATTCATTCACTGACATGATTTATTACAGTAATACCTGTGCAGAGAGGCCTTGTCCAGCTTATCAGTGCCTTCCCTCTGACTAATATCTTCCAGAATACAACTACTCTTAGTTGACACACTACAAATAATCTGAGATTTCATTACCTTCAAATCTTTCTCGCTGTAATTCACTTCTGTCTCTCTCTCGCTCCACGTCCTATTTTTCTCTGTAGGTGCTCATCTGAACCCAGCGGTGACTCTGAGCTTCTGTGTGTTAGGCCAAGTGCCCTGGGGAAGTCTGTTGCCCTACTGCCTCTCCCAGATGCTTGGGGCGTACATGGCGTCAGGGCTTGTCTACCTGGTCTACTATGGTTAGTTTTTCTGGTACTAATACAAACATTGTATTGAAGTTATTCAGGAGGCTCATTGTAGAACACATTTGCAAATCTATTTGTTGTTTGCTACATTACCTCTGTTTCTGTATCAGATGCTATAATGGAGTTTAGTGGAGGACTACTGACTGTGTACGGCCCAAACGAGACAGCGTCTATTTTTGCCACATACCCCTCAGAGTACATGACTTTGAGCAGAAGTTTCCTTGACCAAGTAAGAGTGATGATTTGTGTAACATTTAATCAGTACTTTAACAGCTGTTCCTTTATTGAATTGCTGCATTTATACTTTTCATTAGGTAGTGGGCACCGGCATGCTGATGTTGTGCATCCTGTGTTTGGGTGAAAAGAGGAATACTCCGGCTCCCTCTGATCTGCTTCCTCCTATAGTGGCAGTGATTGTCTTGGGGATTTCCATGTCAATGTCAGCTAACTGTGGTGGTGCAATAAATCCTGCTCGGGACCTGGGGCCACGCCTCTTTACACTGACGGCAGGCTGGGGCACTGAGGTTTTCACGTAAGAATCTTACTATCTTATCACTTAACACTTACAACTTTCAAACATTTTAAGAGGGACACAGTTTATATTCTTTCAGGTATTTGACCTTGTGTTACTCAAGAAACTATGCAAGTCAGAGGTTATCAGACTTTGGAGCCGTTCTGCGTTATCAAAGGAGCTGATCCACTATGCAACCTGTTGCTATGATCTTACAATCCTTTGGCTTTTCACATCTCAATGCTGGAGAATAAGCACTTGGTCAACAGAAAAGCTCTCATCTGAAGTCCTTTCTGATGTTGATCTGCGTGTCTGTTCCCCAGGTGTTACAACTACTGGTTCTGGGTACCCGTGGTGGCCCCACTTATTGGGGGTGTTATAGGTACTTTCATGTATTTGGTCTTCATCGACTGGCACCTGCCTGACCCAGACCTCCCTGAGAGCCTCTCCACTCTCTCCACCATCAGTGACAAAATAAAGCAGCCCAGCACCACGTGGGACAACGGAGTAGAGTTAAAGGCTGCAAATTTTTAAGTGTTACTGTATAATGTGCTTTTTTAGACAGTAATCTGGCTGTGAGAAAGAAGAAGCGAATATCTGAGCTTAGCCACTGTGAAGATGTGCGCAAATCTCTGAAATAACAGGAATATCTTTTATTATACTGCATGAGCTCTAGTGAGCTTTTAATCACAGCTAGTAGGGCTGGAGGCAGCTGAAAGAGATATTGATTGTTGTGTGATAACGCTGTTTACATTGATGTCTGTATTCTTTAGAATATTAATTTATTCTTGGTTATATTACTGAGCTGTATATACTTTTTTATGAAATGTCATAATGAATATTGAGCATATGTTAAGTTGATTTAATTAAAATTTAAAACATCAGAGTCACTCTTAATTACAATTCTAGTTATTATTTTTACATACTAAACCTGAAAACTGCTCTTTTTGCTGCTGAATTGTTTAAACATTGTGGCATTTTATTTTTTTCTCGAAATATTACTCTTCAAACCTTTGAATTTTTTTACACATTTGCCCCAGTCCATTGTACTATTCCACACAGTGGTCAGAAGTGCATTAACAGGAAAAGGCAATTTGCCAGCTATGGTGCTAAGCCCACAATTTAACAAAATATATTAGACTATTCTGCTCCTGATTTGATGTGCCTATGGTCACAGAATTAAAATGTTTAATCATCTCCCCCCAATGTTCTTGGCTTAGCCTATGTCATCAATACAGTTTGGATAATAAAATGCTTGATTCAAACAATAACCTAAAGGAAACAAAAACTTCTAAACAAATTGATTTTCTCTCTGATTTTGTCTGTTAGTTCTGGTGGGTTGCTCTGCAGCTCCTAGGGCCATTCTGTCCTATATGAGCATATCTCTGCATACTACAATATTTTTAAACAATAATGTAATTAGAATTTTGAAAATCCAATGTATTAATATATGTCTGTGTGCTACATGTTTGAAAGTTAAATTAGGTTAAATAAATATGTGGTAAGTTTAACAACATAGCATCTATGTGGCTTGCTTACTTACTGATACTTAAAGTTACATCTTTAAAACAATAGAAACGGATTTTCCTTTGACCTTAATAGAAGATCTATTGTAGTCCATTAAATGCAAGACACTATCAGTATGATTACAATTAAACTGATGAATTATTTTTACTAATTTTTTTTTTTTGCATGATGTTGTGAATAATGCAGATGAGCTGTGAACAGATGTTGGAGCAGATGGTTCTGACAAAGCAGTAGAGGGCGGTATGACACAAAAGGAAAGAAAAGCACATGGCTACTGAAAAATGCGGAATAAGAGTGTTCAGGTTGTTAAAAGCATCGATGACTTTTCGGTGTAGGGCCTAGATAAAAAAGTATTATAGGCCTAAACGGTTTTAATTAGGTTTAAAACAATAGAAAGTATTGTTTTGTTTTCTGTTTTTTTACGTTGTGCTCTAATAATAATAATAACCAAACACTGCCACTGCAGAGCAAGATGTCAGATTCTCAGTGAAAGTGCTTTAAGGTCCTGAGTGCAGAAGGTTCAGATAGAGGTGGAGAAGGTGACGGAGGTGCAGCCCCTCCTCCTCCCCGTCCTCTCTCCTCACCCCTGGCCGAAGCCAAACCCTCCCTCACCTCGACACGGTGGCTCCAGCGCATCCCGGGTTCCTGCTTCACCCTCCCACCTCAGTGGCCGCGTCTCATCACGGCCAGTTCGTCCAATTCAAGCCCGAAACCCCATCATGACCTCGACACAAGGAGCAGCGAGGATGCCTCCACCAGAAACATATTTATAACGCCAAATTTAAAAGGTATGTTTGCGTTTCCTGAGCTGTGTGTGGTTAGCCGCCCCCACCATGCATGGCCAGTATGCTGTGCAGTCTTTACCAGCTGAAAGTATTGATGTATGTCTCGGTTTTCGTTGTGAAATGTTCAGCTCTTATTACTGCGCCAGGCAGTGTGATTTACATTAAAGCTCCGTTCATACAGTAGACGCAGCTCTTAGTTTCTGGGGTTTCTAAACCTGGAATTAGTCATAACATTTTCCCAAAGTCAAAGTGAAAGTTATTCATGTCACTAGTGACTCCAGACATCACTGCATTTCCTCTAATGGGTGTCTAACAGAGGTTTATGGAGTGCAATTCAATTTCTTCTTAAAAGCAGGCCAATTACATACTGGTTTAACTTTGTTAGAGTTTTGCTTGTCTTTTGTTTTTTTCACTTTGTTGTTAGGCGCTTCCTTATGAAAGTGACCTACAACCTTAGTTCATTTTATTTCATTTCATGCAGATACCACAAGAATCTAAATGTATATATTATGTTAGTATATCGGTGGAAAATAAAATCTCTGTAAATTAATTCCTCCTCAAAAAATACAGAGCCTTCAAAGCAGGCCAAATTCATAGTGGTCTAACTTTGTTAGTGTTTTTCTCTTTTGTTGTTTCAGTTTGTTGATTGGCTTTCTTGGGATAGTGACAAAAGTAGTCTAATTAGTGTAGTAGTACGTCAGAGGGGGCCCTGTAAAATACTTCCCCTATTAATTTAAGTTCTATTTACATAAACAACCAGCCTTCAGAGCAGGCCAATGACACAATGATTTAACTTTGTTAGAGTTATTTTAGTCTTTAATGTTTCAGTTTGGTTTTCCTTCCTTATGAAAGTATTTTAGTGGCTTACAGTAAGCTTGAAGTTTATTTTAAAAGGATGTCATGCAGGTATCAGAAAAATATTTAATACAGTAGTAGAGGAGATTGACAAACCCGTAAAATACCCTGAGGTTAACATCAACAGACTTTATTGTTATGTGAGGACAAAGTACTGTATAGCATACACAAAGCTGAACACAGCAGACACTGAGTAATTATTAAAAAATAAAACAAAAGGCTGCCTTTCAGCCATTCCCCTGGGTTCATCAGATCCAGAGGGTTATATAGCCCATCTAACCATAAATGTATTTTCTGGCACTCAAGAAGTGTACAACAACAAGAGTTATTCTACAGTATATTAGCTTTCAACTGCAGAGATTAGAAAATAGTGTAAAATAAACTAGGAGCACTGCAGACACACCAACTGACTCTACAGGAATATTAAATGCAGTACACGTATTTGGTGTTGCATGTTTTTTTCTGCTCCAAATCCTCTAAAACTTCAGCCAGACTCCAGTGAGAGACATGAAAGGAACTCTGCCCAGACGTCGAGAAAGGTGCTCAGATATTCAGTGTGTCCCTGGTCTCACTCCCCGGGTTGCCAGGCTTTATTTCAGGGCAGTGCAGGTATACAGGCTATACAAGGCGCCAGCCGAAGATGGAGAGCAAAAGAGAGGGAGGGACTCGGCAACTGAAAGCTTGAAGAGAGGTGAGAGGTGAGAGAACATGGCAAACAACTCTCATTCTCATTCCATAGTCTCTATTCGATTGAAAAAGAAGTGGTATACAGTGTAGAGAGCATGCAATGAAAGAGAAGACTGTATGACAGGGCAAGAGACGATGCTAGAAACTGTAGGTGAAAGCTGATCGGCCCAACTCGCATGGAGAGAGGCAGAGCAGCTCTGTCTCAGGAGTATTGATTGGAGGCTCGCTGCCTTGAGCCCGTCTGCCATACTGTTTGTACCTTCTAGTATGCACTACAAACCAGAGACAAAGATGTACAACACCTCACCTCTGCAACCACATCTCTCATTTTTCTGCCTCTCTACTTGAATATAAAGATAAAAGTGAAAGCAGTGAGGTGTGTAATATGACAGGTCAGCATAAATGGAAAGAAAGGAGACAAGTGCAGAGGGGAAAGTAAGAAGAGACAAAAGAGAAGAAGAGGAAAAATACCACTCCATTACTCTTTCTCATCCACTGGAGACTGACAGTGGATCTGGCCCGAGCCACCAGTCCCCAGACTGCTACAGAGACAGATGCAGCTCTCTGCTGAATGTCATTTCCTCATTATGGCTGTAAAACACTGAGACGAGAGATGGTCTTGTGTGTGTGTGTGTGTGTGTGTGTGTGTGTGTGTGTGTGTGTGTGTGTGTGTGTGTATTTGTGGGGTCCGACCAGCTTTGTGGTGACCAAAATTCTGGACCCCACACGTTTAAAAGGCTGCTTTTAGTGTTTAAGGGTTAAGGTTCTGCGTGTAGTTGTGATGGTTAAGGTTAGGGTAAGGGGCTAGGTATACGTCTATGAGATGTCCCCATAGATAGAGGAACAACCGTGTGTGTGTGTGTGTGTGTGTGCTGTTGTGTAACAGTTGTATGCCAGATTGTTTTTCACTTCTCTCTGTGAGGCAAATACATGTTTTTCACACCCTGAAACAACAAAAGACATCACAGTAAGTAGACTTAAATACAGGCGTGCTCATTGTCTTTTTTAAAAGGTGAACACGTTCTCAGAATGTGACACTGAAGAAGAAAATATCTGTTTTTGTGGTTCTCACTTCACCTCGTCTTTTATAACCACTTCAACCTTCTCTCTTCTGTGTCCTTCTCATTTCCTCTCTCCTCAGTGCCTCTCCTCACAATTAAGGCTTCTTCTCTTCTGTGTCCTTCATCTCCTTTTCTTTCCCCCTGCAGACAATCCCATGGGCCATAGCAGAAAGAGGCCGGCAGAGTGGAGATGTTCAGAAAGAGGCTTCCTCCAGGTACCTGACACTAAACAAGTTTATAACTTGTGCATCCAAGTAATCGGGGAGTTGGGGTATCTCATTGGTTGGAAAGCTCACAAGTCCCTTGAGAGTCTTGACTTTTAGCTGGTGTTAAGAAGTTTGTAGTCAGATAGCACATAACATACAGGTATTGCTGTATATATACAAGGAACTGCGCATGTGCAACTCCCAACAAAGAACATTTTCCTTATTTTAATTACCTTAAAGGGGAAATTCAGCACCTTTTATAAAGATGTCCAGTCAGAATGTAGTCAATTGAAGCAATAAATTCCTCAGGGCATGTTAAATTGACAGAGAAAGCTGAGTTCTCCTGCAGGATGCATTTGAGCATGAGCCTCTGGTGCCCACACCCACCCATATAAATATATAAAATAAGTACAAAAGAAGTGGACGTAGCCACTATGACATCACCCATTGTTTAGCAAGGAGGTGCGAGAAGCTAAACGACTGTACTCAGAGAGACTTAAGAATCAGTTCTCTTCAAATGATGCCACTTCTGTCTGGAGGGGGTTAAGACAGATCACAAACTATAAACCCAAAGTCCTCCACTCCATAAACGATTCTCGCCTGGCAAATGAACTGAACCAGTTCTACTGCCGCTTTGTGAGTCAATCTGACACCATCCCCTGTGACTCCTCCGCTCAGCTTCAGCCTCAGTCCACCACTTCTTCCCCTCCCTCCTCAGAGCTGGCCACCTCCACCCACTCCCCTTCTCTCTCCATCACAGAGATGGAAGTCAACGGGCTTTTCTGGAGGCAGAAATCTCGCAAAGCAGCTGGGCCGGACTCTGTCTCCCCATCCACCCTGAAGCACTGTGCTGATCAGCTGTCTCCAGTGTTCACAGATATTTTTAACACCTCACTGGAGATGCCATGTGCCAGCCTGCTTCAAAGCCTCCACTATCATCCCTGTCCCCAACAAACCAAGGACCACTGGACTAAACAACTACAAACCCGTCGCCCTGACCTCTGTGGTTATGAAGTCCTTTGAATGCCTTGTGTTGTCCCACCTAAAATCTGTTACAGACCCTCTCCTGGACCCCCTGCAGTTCGCCTACAGAGCCAACAGGTCTGTAGATGATGCAGTAAACATGGCCCTTCACTACATCCTCCAGCACCTGGTCTCCCCAGCTACCTACACCAGGATCCTGTTTGTGGATTTCAGCTCGGCTTTTAACACCATCATCCCGGCCCTGCTGCAGGAGAAGCTCTCTCAGCTGAACGTGCCTGAATCCACCTACAGGTGGATCACTGACTTCCTGACAGACAGGAAGAAGCACGTGAAGCTGGGAAAACATGTCTCTGATTCCAGGACCATCAGCACCGGTTCCCCTCAAGGCTGCGTTCTTTCCCCACTTCTCTTCTCCCTGTACACCAACAGCTGCACCTCCAGTCACCAGTCTGTCTAGCTCCTGAAGTTTGCGGATGACACCACCCTCATTGGGTTCATCTCAGGTGGGGATGAGTCTGCCTACAGGTGGGATATCGACCATCTGGTGACCCGGTACAGCCAGAACAGTCTGCAGCTCAACGCTCAGAAGACAGTGGAGATGGTGGACAGTGATGGTGGACAGTGGAGAAGGTGATTGGCTGCAATCTTCCTTCTCTCCTGGACCTGTACGCCTCGAGGACTCTGAGGCAAGCAGGAAAGATTGCAGCTGACCCCTACCACCCCGGACACAAACTGTTTCAGACTTTCCCCTTTGGCAGGAGGCTGCGGTCCATCAGGACCAAAACCTCTCGCCACAAAAACAGTTTCTTCCCGTCTGCAGCTAGCCTCATTAACAAGGCCCGGGTCCCCCGCTGACACTCCCCCCTTGCAAATGATACAAATGTCTCTGCACATGTAAATACGGTTTCATCTCGTCACAGACCTGGCACGTTGCACATATTTGTTGTTGATTGTTGATCATTGTTGTTGTATATTTTTATGTTGTCAGTTTATATATTTATATGTACACAATATTCTCTTTCCTTGCGTTACTTCAGCATGGCACAGACCCAGAATAATGCACATGTATATATCCATATCCATATTTATATATTTCTACATTTATTTATGTTTGTCTACGTGTAGCACCTTATCACCACAGCAAATTCCTCGTATGTGTAAAACACTACTTGGCAATAAAGCTCCTTCTGATTCTGATTCTGGTTTTTGGACTACCATTTCAAGCATTATATTTTTGCCATCACCATTTTGTTTTTGTTGAACCAGAAATGACCATATTTGGTCAAATTTCCATTTGACAGACCTACTCAAGTAAAAGTATAAAAATACTTGGTCAAGTTACTTTGTTTTTTAATATTATGTGCGCACAGAGATCTTCACAAGTCATTGTATGCAAGTCCAAGTCTAGTCTCAATTCTCAAGCACAAGAGTCAGAAGTCTCTTTCTGGAATAATGTGTTACATCTGTCCATGCGCTTTGCTTGTTGATTATCTATAATTTAGCTATTTCTGTTTAAACACAATTATTTCAGAGAAGAAAGATTAAAGATTACTTTTTTATCTAAATGAATGCAGCTAAGATCACTTTGAAGTATCATACTTGCTTGCTGCCTAGCCATAAATTGTTGTCTATATGTTGTTATCTTGATATGGACATTTAGCCAACCAGACCAGTTGCTTTGATATGAAGGGTGCTGCATACACAGTGTGTAGCCTACATTTGTTCTGCATAGACTAAGGGCACATCAGACCAGGAAAGTCCACTAGTTCCCCTTAGCGACGCTGACTACGAAAGTCTGTAACTCCAAAAAGGCGCAGTGCTTTCTGCATTTGGGTCGTATCGAGGTCGGGCAACGTTCTTAAACGAACCGTACCAGAGTTTGTTTGGAACCAGACCAAGACTACATTTTCAGCTAGGTCTTGGTACAGTTTTTTTGGTCTGCACGCAAGTGCGAATCCTGTATTAAAACCTGGCCAAAAGATCCGCACCAAGAGGGGGAAACGAACCTGAGTTCGATTCAACTGTACCAAACAAGACAGGCTGCTTCCCAACACGGCCACTAGTGCACAGTGATTTGAGTTCCATTAGTAGAACAGTCAAACTTTAAATTGAAAACACATTTGCCTGATGATCTAAATGTTTGCATCTGCCAAGTTCATTAATAACTGGTAACACACAGGTTTAAACTGTCCTGCATAAGTGCACACATACAGCTTGGATGACATCTTGTTTTAGTTAAAGTAGCAAAATGCAGAGTAGATAACAGACTAGTTGTAACAAAGGTATATATAGCAAATGTACAGTTACAGGCCCAACAAATACTTGAGTGAAGAGTAAAAGTACATTTTTAAAAGGAACGTGAAAAGTTGCCATTCAAAAAAAATAACTACTTTTTTTACTCATTTGCATTACTTTTAAGTAATGCAAATGAGCAGCAGCCTCTGCCTCTCTCTGGTGGATTTCTTCTCTGGCTTGAATAAATATGACTGAATATCAGAGTCAGCCGAAAAATGTCTCCTTGTCCATGATATCCTCTGCACTCATATTTTGGGATGCCATTTTCGCTGTTGGAAACGTTGCTAGTTTGCAATACAAGCAAAGACGGCATCTAGTGGCATCTAGAGCATGCCCCCTGGCTACCCAGAGGCAGAAGCTAGAAATCCATGCTGTAGTCCTTCCTTGCTCTTAAACTGTGTGCTCTAACTACTGTAGCCTGTGTCACTGTCATGTCAAATAACGGTACTGGATACAAGAAGAATTAGCTAGCCTTTCTCTGCCAATATAGCAGGCACTGAGGAATTTAATCTTCAATCGCATCTAGCCTACTATCAACACTGGCTGACATCTGCATAAAATGTGTCTTTCCTTTTAATATAGAGCTTTTCCTCTTAAATGTATGGGTGGACATTAATTGGATAGATAATGATTTATTCAGGAAAATTTATCAAATGCTGAATATCCTTAGGCATATGTGTGTAGTGATGGAAATGGTCAGCTAGAAGCATCATCTGCAGTTTCTTATGTTAGTTTTGTCTTCTTAAATTCCTTGTGTGTACCCTAATACAAGATCAGGGAATGCATAATAGAAGAGTGTGTGTGTGTGTGTGTGTAAACGTGTGGTTGGCGATCTTAAATGTAGCTGCACGAGGCTTGCCGCGCAGCACGTGCTAAGGCACCTGTCTGGCCCTGCCCACTGCAGTGCACCTTCTCCCTTTAAGACGCGCAGGAAACTGGACTGTTGTAAGAGCCACTTTGGCTCCAAATTCCAGAGCTGTAACCCAATCAGCTAATGCGTTGTAGATCCAAAATGGCGCCCAGTTTCCTCATCCAGCGACTCTGTCAGCTGTGGGATGCCTGCAGAGGCTGTTGCCGTGGTAACGACCAGTAAACCTAACGCCTATGCGGTTACGTAATGCCTATAGCGGACAGTGTTTATGTTGTAGATTAGACTAACGCTGAGAATGCAGACTTTGCACCTAAGTGCGTCAGTTGATGATGATGAGTCTGCTGTCGTGCATACTTGAGGAAACACTGCTGCTTTGCGTTTAGCAAAATTACATTACTACATTGTAGGCTATATATAATATAGCCTATATATATATAAATCTTAAACAATCATTTCCTGTGCTTGACGGCAGATTAACTATGGAGTTGCTGACTAACATTAGAATAACATGACCTCAGTGTTTCTGCGGCAGGAGGGAGAGAAAATAGAGCAAGGGATGGACACAAGTGTGTGAGTGCGCGCAACTGTGTGTGTTTGATGAGGCGAGAGAGGCAGCAACAGAGAGGCAAGGATGGGACGGTGCGCGGTTAATCCAACTTTACTGAAGTTGGGACCGGACCTTCAGTCCCGCGTCGACGCCGACATGCGGCGGTCAGATGTGACCGTCATCCGTCAGTGAATATAGCGCACATCTAACGAGAATTTAGACGGCGACTGTTAGAAAAGTCAAGATGACAGTAGTGACAGACATCCCGGATAAATGGTTTCCCGTCGTTCTTCCCCTGCAAAGAAAGAAACAGAAAGGACTAGATGGAGCCAAATCGAAAAAGAAGCGGACAGGTACGAGTTTGTGTGACCATTGGAGCTGTGGTTGGACAGATGATTTGAGCTTTTTTTTCTTGTCCCAGTCTAACTGTCATCATCATAAGGATGTTGTTGGTGGTGTAAACTGCATCTCGCTGTTTTTCAAATAAACATCATTTCTCATCCTCCTCCCAACTGAGTCAAAGTTTCATCCCTGCTGCTTTATCTCATTCCAATTTATACTGTGGGTCTACCATTTGTGCATGTGTGCGTGTGTGCGTGTGCACATCATCATATCACATGTAGGCATAACAAACTTAATTGGCTTTTTGTAGGCCAACTGTATCACTTTGTGTCTGCTGGTCCTGTAATCACTGAGCTTTCTCATTCTGTTTTAAAGACAGCATCATCCAACTTTAGCAGCAGATTTAATAACAAATTACAATAACTGCCATTTTTCATATTTCAGTAGCTACTGTTATGTCTGCACTTTCAATGCCAGCCAGTGTTTTGGCTCAGTGTCACCTTTGTTATTTTTCTGACTTCAGTCCTATGTCCCAATATTGGCAGATAACCTGTCTGATGTGAAGTCATTTATAATTTGTAGTTATTTTCCTGATGTTTAGTGCTGATTACGACTCTGTGTTTACATTGGAATGTGCGTGTGTAAACAAAACTGCATCTATCGTCATTTTGTGCAAATAAGTAGGATGATATCCTTGACTCTGCTGAGACACTGATCAATCTTTCAGGCGCCAGCCTCCGCTGTCACTGCACTGCCTTGTCTGTATCCTTATTCCTTAGCCTAACTATCACAAATCACACTGGATGTGCACCTTCATTTGACCTCCAGCCCATCAGTCTGTCACTATGTCACTCACATCCTTTTCCAAGAAATTAGAGATCACTCTGTCTGTGCACGCGCACGACTGCAGACAATTCCACTTTCCCATTTTCATATAATTAAATCAGCCGCAGTGAATGATGATCACTTCTGCACAGTGTCTGATCCTTGCTTAGGTTTAGTCATGGCAAGGACAAGAGCATTTCCCATAGTTCAGACTGACTGTGCTCTTTGGTCATCATTGTTATGACTTCAGTCTGCGTTCACTGTATCGGCGACATCAGGGGAGTCTGAGCTGTGGCACGTGCCCTCATATGTCCAACCATGGGGGGACGAGTGTTAAAGAGACAGGAGGGTGGATGAAAGAAAATTGGATTTGGACTTGGATTGGATTGGGCTACAGTTAGTCATTCTGTGTAAGATAGTATATATTAAGTATTTTAGTTTTAATCAATATTCATGTCTCAGTTGTTTATGGAAACCATATGCTCACAGCAAAGTAAGCTTGCAATTGAAAGTTTCTTAGTAATGGAGCTTTATAGATTTATTCAGACTTGCTGTGTAGCATCTAGTCTGCGTCAGGGCTTCTAATGCCCTTGAAGCTGTCAGAGACACTAAACACTTAATGGGCAGTTTGCTAAGGATGCTCATGCATTCTGGTTGGGTTGGTCAGCGGCCTCGGTACCTTGGATGCTTACCTGGCACAAGCATCTTGCCCTCTTTATGGAGGTTTAATGCAGCCTTGGCACTGCCTGTCAGATAGATCTCTCTGGTGAACACTTGCTGCAGAAAGCGATGTAACGACCTTCAGGTAGACGGGAGAAGTGCCAGAGGGAAAAGGGGGGGGGGGGGGGGGGGGGTAGGATTGGAGTAGTTTCAACAAAATAGTTGTTGTAGGATGTGCACCCACAACACCTACACGATCAGACAAATCTGATATTGTTATACTAACCAGAGTTTAGAAGAAAGGACATATCAAATACCATCAGCCCAGAGCTGGATTCTTATGTGATGCAATTTTATATACACTCAAAGACTCAGATTAACTTTACATACACAGTGGATAGGAGTGCACTTATTTTTCCGAATCCTGCTGCCAAGATAAGAACACTTTTAACAAATATATTAACTTATATTGAAAAGAGACCTATTATTTATTGTGAATTTACATATTTAGAGTATTGCTGTTGCTTAAGGTAGGGCAATATGGTATATAAAGAGGGATGATTTGACATTGATATTTGATATTGCAATATTGCTAACACAGATTTTGGCATCAATGTGACCTTGATTTGTCAGGTATGTAACATTATTCGTAAGTAAAAACAGCATTCCTAACTGTTTATTTTGTCAGTTAACATTTTCTCAACAGAAATGTGTACTATATATAACATACTGTATATTAGTATAATATCAAAGACAGTTTCAACCTAACACTGTGATGGAGGATGTTGTCCAAGCATTCTGTTACACTCTTTAGGTATTAGCATCTGATAGAAACTTAAAATGTAAAACAAAGACAGATACTAAACAGTAATACCAAATAATTTGTATTTTCTAACTTGACTCAATCTATTGTGACATCAGCTCAGCTGGTCTGTAGTCGATTGCAGCTCATCACCTGCACCAAATCTGTTGTATAACAACAAAGATCTTATGGGATCTCTTTTAAGTGGCCTGTTTTTGTTTGGTGGAGATGAACACAGCAGAGACAAAGATGGTCTGTAAGTTGTGAGCTCTACAAGGTAACAGAGGGCTTCACAGTGCTGCACACACAGGAAACCACAGGTCTTTGTTCATGTGTGTGCATTAGATTATAGGGCAATGGCCTCAGTTGTATGATGCCCGTTCTTGGGTGCCCCGTTGCCTCTCAGCCACCAGTCAAAAGTGTGTTGAGGACTGTGGTTTCAGAGCTACAGTACCTCTATGCATAACATATGCTTTGGCCCTGAATTTGATATTCGTGCCTGCATGCAATCTGTGTACAGCCCTGTGCTAAGCGGACCAGTCATTTGAAAAGCATTCTCATCAATATTAGAGGAGACAGGCCCAGTGGTGGAGGAGGGGAACTCCCAAACTACTTTGCATCAGCATAAACAGAAACCTAAAAACAGCAAGAGGATAAAGAGCGGGGTCAGGAGGGGAGGGGTACCAGAGCTTTAGCACAAGAAGAAATTTCACTTTGTACAAATCAGGTCTGTACATGGATGTAATGCTTCATCGTGTAACTCATGTTGACTCATACAAATGTTCGCACACTCATCTGTTGGTTAAGTGTTGTGTATCTGGCCCAGGTTGCACATCCCTTTGTGTGTGCATGTGAGACAGTGTGATTGTAGAGGTTGTTTGATTATTGTTATTGTTATTATTGATAATACTCAAACAACCTCCTTCTGAAACTCCAGTTTCATTGGTTTCTAAATAAATGCACAAGCATTGTGGACTTTCTTCGTGCTGTCTTTCTCTCTCTTTCTCTGTCCAGGTCTTAGAGGACAGTACAGATGCTGACATTTTTTAGGAATTAACCATTGGTCCTTGTGCAGCAGATTGAATGCTTTCTGTGCATCCTTGTAGCGATATCATCCCTTTATGACTCATTTTGTGCCTTGTGTTTCTGCAGAGGAGGAGAGAAGGGTCAGAGCCAATGACAGAGAGTACAATGAGAAGTTTCAATATGCGGTAAGACTTTTTTCCTGTACATGTTCCAAAATATGGACTCTGCCGTACAATTTCAAGAATTCAACTGAAGTATTGCGAGAGTCCATATAATTATCTATTCTTTTCACACTCCTCCTCATCCAGAGTAACTGCATTGTGACATCCAAGTACAACATCATCACCTTTCTGCCGGTCAACTTGTTTGAGCAGTTCCAGGAAGTAGCCAACACCTACTTCCTTTTCCTGCTCATACTGCAGGTGAGGAGAGGTGAAGGAGGGATGGCGAGAGTGAGATCCTCTTGTGCACCTGTGTGCAGGTGCAGCTGCGGTGGCAGAGGCTTAAGAGTTACTGGTTTACCTAAAGGACCAAGATGTGTCAGAAAGTGATAGCTGGCTTGAGACATTTAAATTCAACAACATTAATGGGTGGTAAGAAATCATTATAACAGAGAAGGTAATACATATTAGGATTTGACCATAGGAAACACAATTAAAAATCCAGTTAATTGGTCTATAATCAATTTAGTGAGAGTAAAGAAGAAGCTGTTTATAAAAGTGTCTTGTCACACACTCTGAGAGCAGAGTCAGTGCTGATGTTGGATGGATAGGATAAAACACATCCTACCAAATGCGTTTCACAGTCAGTTGATCAGTCACAAATTGCAAAAATGTTTTGCACGCCACGTTTCACAGTTATGGCGTTTCACTGATGGATCCTACTGACTTTGGTGACACTTTGGTGACTTTTCCTCTGGCACCACCATTTCAATTTGTCTAATACTTTGGTTTATGGAAATATTCTTGCAAAACTAATTACATTTTCACCAACCTCAGCTGTACTTGGTGTTTAGTGATAATTATCAAATGTTAGCATGCTGCAACATGCTAAGCTTACATGGTAAACATTACACCTGTTAAACGCTAGCATTGTCATTTTGAGCATGTTAGCATACTGATATTACTAGCATGGCCGCTGACTCGTCTTATATTCATACTCATCTGAAAATTAACCCTCTCTGTCTCTATCTAGTTAATACCTCAGATCTCCTCCCTCTCCTGGTTCACTACCATTGTGCCTTTAGCTCTGGTGCTGAGCATCACGGCTGTAAAGGATGCCACAGACGACTATGTGAGCATATTTTTTGCACACCACATAGTCACACAGTCTTGCTCATGGCAGGATAACAACATTACAATGAAAAACAGTATAAGGAATCCTAATTATTTCTAGCAGACACCACTTTGAATGTAGTGTGCTAACAAGTGGCCTCTTGTATATAGTGAGCTCGTCTTCACAGTGATCTTTGTCTTCTTCAGTTTCGTCACAAGAGCGACAACCAAGTGAACAACCGCCAGTCTCAGGTCCTCATCCGTGGCTCGTGAGTCTCTTGACTTGTCATTGCAACTAAGCACTCAAAAGGGCTGTTGCTTCCTAAACTAACAAACTACAGCTTATAAAACGAAATATTCAGGTTTAATCATTTTTTTCTTTACAAGGTGTCATAAAGCGCTAACATTTCCTAGCTTTTCTAACTCTTTTCTCTCTTTGCATTTTCTCTCTGTTTTGCTGTTTCAGGCTAGAGAATGAAAAGTGGATGAACGTTCGAGTGGGTGACATCATTAAACTGGAAAACAACCAGTTTGTGGCAGTACGTGTCCAATGTACATCACCACACATGCAAAAACCCACACACAATGATGAATAGTCTTTCCTGGACCATTTTAATTAAGATTACTAGCAGTAATCTAGCAGTGGACTGTTGAGGGTTCATCCTGCACTGCAACTCTCTAGTCATTTTAGATGTGGATGTTATCGTGATGGTGATTTATAGCAAATGCTATAAATGGATTTCAGTACAGTATATCCCTCATTAGGGACACTAGCTGCTGTTGTTAATTACTAAGTTGTTTGCAGGCGCAATTACTAATTTCTATGATTACTGTGCCATCTGGGCCTTAATAATTCTAGTCGTGTGCCGTCTGTGCCATGCAGTGGATGCTAGCCTCAGCTATTGTATCTATTTTCAGGCTGACCTGCTCCTGTTGTCCAGCAGCGAGCCTCACGGGCTCTGTTACATCGAGACAGCTGAGCTTGATGGGTCAGAAAATATACCACACCTTACCATTGACTCACAGTACTTCTGAATCTGCAGAAGCAAGAGGACACTATATCTAAATCACTGTGTTATATTATCTTGCAGAGAGACCAATATGAAGGTGCGTCAGTCTGTCTCAGTGACATCTGAACTCGGAGACCCGAACAACTTGGCTTTGTTCAACGGTGAGAGTTCAGGAAATCCATCTTCTTCTCTCAATTTCTGGTTTGGTTCATCTACCATTTTCAATAGTATAAAGGTCAACTGTTTTCAATCTGCGTTTTTAACACAGACGTTATCCACTTTCACACCCTTGCACATGAACCAAAAAATACACACAAATCATGCACACACTTTGTGCCCGACAGACTATCATCACCCACCCACTAGTACACACAACGAAAGACTTGTGTCAGCACAGCACGCCCACACACACTCCTCACCTGCTCTGGAAAATGCATTACTGCAGCAAATCAACCCACACTTTGCCTCATATCAGTTTACAAAAGGTGTTTCAGCCTTATGTGAGTGACAACTGCATGGTGTCATAGGGATGGTTAATTTAACACTATATCATACAGCAAGGAAAATTAACCTAATGTTGTAATTGCATTTGGTGGACATCCATGATATAGCATATGATTTAGATTTGAATGTGCTTGTCCTTGCGATCCTGCCTGTGAAGGTGAGGTGGTGTGTGAGCCCCCCAACAACAAGCTGGATCGTTTCTGTGGGACTCTCTACTGGAGAGACAAGAAATACACTCTGACCAACCAGAACATGCTGCTACGAGGATGTGTCCTCCGCAACACGGAAGCCTGCTACGGCCTGGTCATCTTCGCAGGTCTGTGTGTCTGCATATATTGGCGTGTGAAAATATGTGTATCTGATGTGTGTGTAACAGGTCTAACTTTCCCTGTTTTTGTCCCAGGCCCAGATACCAAGCTAATGCAGAACAGCGGTCGCACCAAGTTTAAGCGCACGAGCATCGATCGCCTGATGAACACTCTGGTCCTCTGGGTAGGACACCCCAAACCTCTCACTTTCATGGCTCATACATATAACTATTTCAGGACTTGGTCTCAGTGGCTTCAATCTAGTTTCATATATCTCCTCTAATAATGTGTTCAATCCTTATTTGGCCTCAACTTACTGGAGATCCAATGTATGCTATGTGATTTAGACACCTCTCTCTTGCTTACTCTGTTTCTCTATCTGTGTTTTTGTCAGATCTTTGGCTTCCTGGTGTGTATGGGTGTGATCCTGGCTGTGGGTAACGCAGTGTGGGAGAGAGAGGTGGGCTCCCTTTTTCAGAGCTATCTGCCTTGGGACCCTCCTGTAGACAACTTCCTGTTCTCAGCCTTCCTCTCCTTCTGGTCCTACGTCATCATTCTCAACACTGTGGTGCCTATCTCTCTGTATGTCAGGTGAGGGCACATCAAAAACTAATAGATGCTGTGGTATTAATGCTGAAATCTTAGCAGACAACTTTGTTGTCTAAAGCATGATATCATTGATTGAAGGATTGTCTAAAACCACTTCTTCATGTACTCAGGGACACTTTGTGACAACACTGATTGCATCAAATGTATAAACGCAAATACATATTTAGTCCACTATAGACCATATCTAATCTTGATATTTGTTTCTTTGAGTTCTGTACAATAAAATTTGGATTTCAATAATAATAATAATCTGAATAATTTGAATAATAAAAACCCACTGTGCTCACACAGGCAAAAAATAATAAATGTATGCCCTTCTTACAATACAATTTTTTTAAACACGCAACAACTGATCCATACAATCCAGACAATAAATATAAGATAAGCATTTGTCACTTAGAAAAAAGCGTATAAAGTATATATTGTGCAACCTAATATCTAGATACAGTCTGGATACAAAGTGAATATTAAGTATCCCCTCTAGACACATTTTAAGACATAAAAACATATAAGTAAAAATACTCTGCTTTGAATAATACCTTATGTAAATTATGTATGATATGTTTAATTTATATTAAATTTGTGAAATGGCATCTCCTTTTATTCTGTGAACATGTAAATTTGTGTGTTATATAGTGTTTGTGTATTTGGACTATAATATGCTTTCAGATTAGTGATTATGTCAAAAAACCCTGCTTGTATTGTGCACATATTAAACTGAGGTTTAAGGTGAGCACAGATATTTCTTCTAGTGTCTCTGCACATGTGTCATTCTGTACAGTGAAAATAAGCAAAACATATTTTTCAGTGAGTGCGTAAAAGGGCCTAAAAAGTCTTTTACATGGTTCCCTATATTACTTTCTTTCCTTTATTAGTCATAAAGCTTTGTGTTTATGTTCTCTGCAGAGATTCCCTCTCAGGTAAGAGAGCAGAGTGCTCCCTCATTTCCAAACCACTTGTGTAGCCCCTACAACCTCCCTACAAAGTTTTATATTCACTACTCCCTGACTACAGCATGGGCGTGTGACTAATAGCTCTGTGTGAAAATGTTGTTGTCTCTGTTGTCAAGGTTTAGTGTTAACCTAAATTTGCAATAAGTTAGATTGGTTTTATTATCTGTTACTAAAACCGTGTCCCTCTCTCATCTGTCTGTGCATCAGTGTGGAGGTGATCAGGCTGGGGCACAGCTACTTCATTAACTGGGACCAGCAGATGTTTTGCTCACAGTGCAACACAGCAGCTGAGGCCAGGACCACCACTCTGAACGAAGAGCTGGGCCAGGTGTGCATGGACAGCAAATATAGTCTGTTTGAGATTTTATGCATGTTTACTGATTGCCTGTTCTGTCCATCCATCCATCCTACATCCAGCCTAGTTTCTGTTGCTTTCTGAGGCTTAGTTAATTCATCTTAATTTCTTTTAAAAATGCATTTAGATCCATTTTTCAATACATTCTGCAGTAACTGAATGATGGAACCACATGTGTTTTACTGCACAAATGAAATGCACCAGCAGACTTAGAGGAATCTCAAGGATGAGGAGGCTTCATAGATTGGTCTGTAGACTTTATCACTCTCTTGAGCTATAATTATCATTCAGTACACTCTGTCAAAAGTTCCCCGCTCTACATCTGTTTTAAGCATATCATTCAAAATATATGTTTTCCCCTAATGACAAGGAGAGAAGATAGTTTTGGTTCAGTTTTAAATTATTTATTTTTATTTTCAAATGCAACAACGTCTGTAAGCTTTAATCTTGCTTTTAGATTTACAATAATTTTACAATAATAACTGTGTAATTTTAGATTTAGAGTTGCTATCTAAATTGTTTCCTTTAGGTTGAATACATCTTCAGTGACAAGACTGGAACTCTCACTCAGAACATCATGAGCTTCAATAAGTGCTCCATCAATGGACAGACTTACGGTAAGTGCTCACACACACACACACACACACACACACACACACATCAACACTTAGTGGCCACTTAATTGGTTACTGTCTGTTGCAATTCAATACAGCTCTGCTATAAATTCTACTTTTACAAACTGTGTTGGACATGTGTAAATTCAATTAAATGTTTATTACTGAGGTCATAGTTAAATGTGGTGTTGTACTGGACTACATTATACTGAGTTGCTTCAAAATCTTTCTTCTCCCTATTTACATACATACATATTAGAAACACCTCTGAATATGATGCAGTCAAGTATGACACAACCACTAGCTATGACTTCAATGCTAAAACATATAAGTTAATTAACTCTTCTCTGATTGCATCAAATGAAAATAGATTTTATGGCATAACAGTTGGATGGCATTATATTGTACCCGTGGCCACTGAGTGTAACCTTGTCCTGAATCACCATGTACACATGTACAAAAAATGCACAACAAAATCTCACGCATCTGTTTGTGCTACTATCAGGTGAAGTAACAGACCCACTGGGACCTCAGCCAAAGGTAAGATGCCAATTTATTTTAAAACTAAATTGCATTCACATGCATCCCTACACATACAAATGTATGTACTCCTAGCTAATCCCTGGCTCTCCGTGATCTTCAGAGATTGGACTTTACTCCCTTCAACCCCCTGGCGGACCCGGACTTCTGTTTCTATGACGACACCTTGCTGGAATCAGTGAAAGTGGGAGACTCACACACTCATGAGTTTTTCCGCCTGCTGTCCCTCTGTCACACCGTCATGAGTGAGGAGAAGAGCGAGGGTGAGCAAGAGAAGGGGAGAGGGGGATCTGGGAGGTTGAATGGCAGCAAACACCGACACCAACATACCATCTGTCTGTTATTTATTATGCATTATTTATCATCATTTTGTCTGTCAAACCAGGAGAGCTGCTTTATAAGGCTCAGTCTCCAGACGAGGGCGCTCTAGTGACAGCAGCTCGAAACTTCGGCTTTGTCTTTCGCTCCCGAACACCTGGGACAATAACCACCACAGAGATGGGACGACCTGTAACCTACACTCTGCTCGCCATACTGGACTTCAACAACATACGCAAGAGGATGTCTGTTATAGGTGTGCAGAGGTCATCATTTTCAGTTTACAATTTACAATGTATTTATTATTGTTTATTTTAGATTAAGATTATCATAAAACAATCTGGATGAAATTAGATTTTAAAAAACTCTCTGCAAACATCCATCCTTGTCTTTTTTTTTTCATACTTTGGATGCCATTATCACAGCAAGAACAGTGTTCTGTGGTTGTAAAGGGTTTCATTGCAATGGACTCCTACGATAAATTGAGTTTTGTATGTTTAAATAACACAAATGTATGTAAATTATGATCTACACTCCTACAAACTGACAGGAGAAAGGCTGTTAGTCATGTTTACGTTTTATCCCTCAGTGAGAGTTTTCACTGTGTGTTCCTGTGATTTGTCATCTTGTACAGTGCTGGAAAACTGCCCAGAAATCAGTGGTCATAAATCATTTTTGCCTTGGCAACAACTTTGGTCTGTTATTCATTTTCAGTGCGTAACCCAGAGGGCAGGATCCGTCTGTACTGCAAAGGCGCTGACACTGTGCTGCTGGAGAGACTCCACCCCTGTAACCAGGAACAGATGAATATCACCTCAGACCACCTCAATGTAAGAAAACACACACAAACACATTAACTCTTGGATGGATGGATAGATGGATGGAGCTGTACTGCCATCTAGTGCCTCTAAACTGCAAAACAACATCTTAAGCCTTTACTCTTATACACTTTACACTGTATTAGATACACCTGTTCAATTGCTTTTTCCCACAAAGAGCTAATCAGCAAATCACATGGCACCAAGTCAGTGCATTTAGGCATGTAGACGTGGTCAAGACAACTTGTTGAAATTCAAACTGAGCATCGGAATGTGGAAAGGAGATTTAAGTGACTTTAAATGCGGCATGTTTGTTGGTGCCAGACGGGCTGGTCTGAGTATTTCGGAAACTGCTGATCTACTGGGATTTTCACACAGATTGATCTGAAAAACTATATCCAGTGAGCGGCAGTTGTGTGGACGAAAACGCCTTATTGATGTCTTAGGTCAGAGGAGAATGGGCAGACTGGTTCGAGATGACAGAAAGGAAACAATAACTTAAACACTCATTATAATCAAGGTGTGCAGAATACCATCTCTGAACGCACATGTCGAACTTTAAGCAGATGGGCTACAGCAGCAGAAGACCACACCGGGTGCCACTCATGTCAGCTAAGAACAGGAAACTGAGGCTACAATTCAGCACAGGCTCACCAAAATTGGACAATAGAATGGAAAAATGTTGCTAGGTCTGATGAGTCTCAATTTCAGTTGCAATATTCAGATGGTAGGGCTGGTGGTGGTGGTGTAATGGTGTGGGGAATATTTTCTTGGCACACTTTGGGCCCCTTAGTACCAACTGAGCATCGTTTAAACGCGACAGCTGACCTGAATATTGTTGCTGACCATGTCCATCCTTTTATGACCACAGTGTACCCATCTTCTGATGGCTACTTCCAGCAGGATAATGCACCATATGACAAAGCTCAAATCATCTCAAACTGGTTTCTTGAACATGACAATGGCCTCCACAGTCACCAGATCTCAATCCAATAGAGCACCTTTGGGATGTGACGGAACGGTAGATTGGCATCTTGGATGTGCAGCCGACAAATCTGCAGCAACTGCACGATGCTATCATGTCATAGGACTACTTGGTTTCTTCTCATGCATGTCTTCATGTCAGAACGTGTTTATATGTTTGCGTTTCTACGTGTGTGTATATATATTTGGCTCTAGGAGTATGCAGCAGATGGTTTGCGGACTCTGGCGCTGGCCTACAGGGACCTGTCAGAGGACGAGTGGGAGGCGTGGTCAGAGAGTCACCGCTGTGCAGACAAGGCCACCAACTGCAGAGAGGACCGACTGGCAGCTGCTTATGAGGAGATAGAACAAGACATGATGGTTAGTGACTAATGGTCTGAGAGTGTGCATCCATGTGTGTGGTGTGTGTGTAGTTTGTCTTGCGGGTGTGCTTTCAGAGTCAGTCTGCCATTTGTTTATGCAGAGGGCTTTCTGCCAATGGATTAAAATAGCACTATAAAAAAGGGAACTTAGGTTTAGTTGGACATATTGTCCAGACTGTACTTGGTGGGAGGAAATTCCTCTTTTTTACTGCAACTAAACAACACTCTCATGCAGTATGCAGGATGTTGTTTAATTGATAGTTGATTTAATGAGTGGTACTGGTGGTAAGCCATTTCAAGTCATAACATAGAAATTGCTTTTATGACAATTGTGTGTGTGTGTGTGTGTGTGCGTGCGCATGTGTGTGTGTTTTTGTCTGCCTGTGTGTCTAGCTCCTCGGTGCCACAGCTATAGAGGACAAGCTGCAGGAAGGCGTCCCAGAGACGATCGCTGTCCTCTCTCTGGCTAACATTAAGATCTGGGTTCTCACTGGAGACAAGCAGGGTGAGACACACACACTTATACACACACTACCAGAACTGAGTTTGCATGCAGTTATTTTAAAAAACCACCATCATTTGCAAAGAACCAAACACTCAAAATCTCTCTAAAAGAGATAGCGCAGGCACACTAAAGAGTAACTCAGTTCATTGTGTAATGTGTATGACATTGACATTGCATTCCAACACTCTTGTTTTCATTGTGAATAAATCTTCCACAAACAAACCTGAAATTCATCTGAATGGTCAACATAAAACAAGGCAAACCTGCAGATTTCCTTTTACAATGTTAGAGATGGAACAAAGATACTCTTCTTCAATTTAACCATCATTGGTGTGTCTAGACTTTTTTGACTGACTTATGCAGGGGTGGCATGAAGTATGTACGCACGTGCGCACATAGCATTTATTTACTATTCTCATATCTACTTTTAATGTCGTAATGTCGTCAGAATTTTTCAAAGTAAAAGCTCTCAGTTCCACTCCATATAAAGCATTACAGTAAACAATCTTCTTGCACTTTTATTTTTTTAAGTAAAACCACTAAAGAGGTTATGTGAGTTGTTGCTGTCATGACTGAGATCTATTTCAGCACCGCTATCAAAGTATTTATTTATTTATATTTTTTGCCGCTATCAAAGCACCATATTCTGACCGCGGGCCAGATATTGTTGTTGTCAATTTTGGTAAGAGAAAATGAATGTGTTTCCCTGGTCAATGTTTGTATCAACTTTACCTATTATGTGGTTTATAATGGACTGTGGTGCAGAAACAGTGAGAGTGTTTAACAACAACACTCTCTCTAACACATGGCTTACATTTTCCATGTTATCAGTCAGTGGCCAAGTCGCAGTAACATGTTTTTACTGAATGATTAAGTAAATTTAATTTCTTAATATATCCATCTAAAAAAACCTCATTTCTTGACTGGCTACTCTCTGCTGTCTCAGAAGAGACACCTTTTGTGCTGTGTCAGCCACCATAGCTTTCCTATGCTCTTTGAAAGGGTGGGGGGCAGTGGTGGATTGGACAGAGGGTTGCAATTCACAACCCTCACCACTAGATGCCACTAAATCTTACACACTGAACCTTTAAGTCCTCAAAAACAAGTTGTACCTCCAAAAAAAGTAGGCTACAGGCAAAAGAAAACAATGCACATTCAAAAAATACTTGTCAAACAGTTGGTTCAAACTAAGATCCCACCTCTAATCAGGCTGATCACAGTTTGGGATAATGGGAGGTTTGCGGTGTCACACGTATAGACCAGCAAAAAGCATGCAGGCTGCTAGGATGGCCTAAAAACACTTGAAACTTCGACACTATCACTGTGAACAAGTCTACTGCAGGAAATTCAGGGACTAATATGAATAAAGATATAAAGGTCATTTTTCTTCTCAATCTGGCACTTGTTCTTTTTAACATCCATCTCCAGTATGTTCAGCTGAATTTCTTAACTGCTCTCCAGTACCCATCTCTCTTTCTTTCACAGAGACGGCTGTCAATATAGGTTACTCCTGCAAGATGCTGACAGATGATATGACAGAGGTGTTCATCATCAGTGGACACACTGTCCAGAGTGTACGGCAGGAGCTCAGGTCAGTCTGTCTGTCTGGACAACTGCATGTCCATCTTTCTCCTCAGCTGTCTCGTGTCTTTGCTTCTCTACACTGTAAAAGCCACACTGAACCAAAATGACAAAAGACAGGTATTGGTTGAAAAGAAACTAAGATGTGTGGTAGCAAAGTGTCCTGTACAAGAATTACCAAACAATATCCAGTGCTTTGATTTAGCCACTATATTTAAATCGACAAAAGCTATTTACAAATGCACAGCCCTACAAATGTGGTGCCTCCGCCAAAAAGTGTTAATTTTATGAAGTCAGTTCATTAGTTTCTTTCAAGAAATAATGTGTAAAACCAGCATATGTCAAAGATTCTGTCTTGTCTGTGACGATGTCATTTTTGAAACTAGTGCAACAATCTGCATTGTTTAAGTATTTCATTGCAAGTGAAACTGCACAGGAGACAAATAAAATGTTCTTTGTTTCTCTTAATAAAAAAAATATATGATTCTAGTTTATCTCAGTGTTGATTGATGCTCTTGTGATTTCTTATATATACTACATGTTGGTTGAGCATGCACTGTATTTCCCTCATTCTTGACTCTTAAACGTTTGCATGGCCTGAAGATTACATACCATAACCTCTGTGAATGGCAAGAAGGTATTGAGTTTAGTTGAGTTACCTATGTAACTTTGGTGAACTCATAGTACTACAGGTACTATGAGTACTACCTTAGTCTCCCATAGACAGACCTCCACACTTTGTTTTAGCACTGTGCCAGAGCTGGAAAAAAAGGTCTGGCTGAGCTGATTATCATCACCAATGACAGGCTTATAATAGATAATAAAATATAATAGACTAATAAAACCTTAATATTATTAAAACATTTCAAAATACACAGAATACCATAATTAAAGAAGCTAAACTCAAAAATTACCTTGAAGTGCCAAAGGTTTTTCAAGAGTCAAATATATTCAACAAAGCATCACCTTATACGCCATATTGTGGCACCATCTTGATGTTTTTTTGGGTGATGCACAAATTAACATACAGAGCGCTGCAGCTGATACATACATAAAGGTAAGCCAGAGGCTGAAACATCAGCAATAAGATCATGGTCACCACAGTCACTTTCCTCCCTGTAGCCCTGACATTAACCTGCTTTATTTTAATTTTGCAACCGTCGTATTTTTTTTAATCTCTCCTTTGATTTGTTTTCTCAGCTGTGTCTGTTTTCCTTCTCTGCGGTTCCTCTTTCAACGCTTCTATTTTCTCCTCTATATGGTTATGTTGTGTTTTGCTTCTGGGTTTATGGCATAGACGAGCCCTGTTGATTTCGACTTTGTTTTTCTTCTTCTCCAGGAGGGCGAGGGAAAGAATGATTGAGCTGTCTCAAACCAGAGATGGAGGGAAGGAGGAGGGGATGGAGGGATGGGGAGAAGCATGTTTCATGGGTAACGGATTCAGAGAAGGACGTGAAGGAGATGTTACAGGAGGAGGAGGGAAACAGCTGCAGTGCCCTCCTCCTCCTCCTCTTCCTCCACCTCCACCTCCTGCACCTCCCTCCAACCTCATGGACAACATCTCTGGAGAGTTTGCTCTCGTGATTAACGGTCACAGTCTGGTATGAATAACCCGCCCCCACACTAACATACTGCACATATAGACATTTACAAAACCAACAAGGGCATGAAGAATTAATATGTCAACTGTCAGGAAATATTGAGTTCCCAGAAATGTGTCATCAACAAAACATATTTGCATTTTTCTTAAAGTATGTTTTTCCACAGCTGCAACTCTGACCCCTTAACAGTAACCCTGAACTTTTCCACTCTCTCTGCTTTAATAGGCCCATGCACTAGAAGCAGACATGGAAACGGAGTTTGTGTCGACGGCATGTGCGTGCAAAGCAGTGATTTGTTGCAGAGTCACCCCGCTCCAAAAAGCTCAGGTGGTGGAGCTCATCAAGAAACACAAGAAGGCTGTCACTCTGGCTATAGGAGACGGAGCTAACGACGTTAGCATGATCAAAAGTGAGTTGTGCAGGCGGGATCAATAGGCAGAGGATGGCGGAGAGGAGAGGAATAAGTGTTACTGGATTATTGTTGAGATGGAAAGGAAAGCGAAAAAGAGAAGTAGAGTTTTAGCCACGTGCATGTCAGTGTCAACCATTAGGCAATGGAAATTCTCAGCAGAAGTGTAGTAGTAGAAGTTGTTTATCTACATGGTGGTACTGTGGACAAAGGCTGTGTAGAAATGCGTGTTGCAGTAGGTGTGATGTCCTCATCAAGTTAGGGAGTGGTTTCTTAGTGTCTGACCCACAGGTTGGCCACTTATTGCACTGTGCACACATTGTTCAAACCCACAGAACTTTATTTTTAATTCTAGTGGAAATCCCAAAGTTTCCAAACATACCCAATATATCAGGCTGATCTTTCAGAAAATGTTTATAAAATAATTTTTAAAAAACTTCAGGATATTTCCATTTGATTGCATTGCAACAAGTTGATACAGAATGATACCTTAAACTTTACCTAACCTCAACGCTGCTTAACGGTAAACTGTATGTTTAGGGATTACACCAAAACCCCAATGTTCTGCTTCTGTAGGTGTGTTTGTAATATTCTGTGTTGCATCACCTTGCATGTTTGTCTGTATATGTACGTCATATGAACATGATGTGTGTGTGTGTGAGTGTGTGTGTTCCTTCCAATGAATTTATGCAAGTACAAAGCAGCCAATGCAACAATGATGGGTGGGGTTGGCTTACATCCTGGGAGTTATGCTCTTAAACTTGCAAATTTAGCAATTCTTCTTTTATTAAGGCATAATAATAGATCATTTACAATTATTTTATAGATGACTTTTGGCAATGGCAATTAATAGGAACAAATTTTAGGTTGCTAGCTTGTTAAAAAAAACTTTGGCAAGTATTTACCCTACAGAAGGCAGCACTTGCTTTGATTACTAGTTAGCTAGGCTTATTGGAAAGTGTGAAACTTGTTAACATTGGTAACCTGCTTACTAAAAGGCAGGTCCATCATGCTTTCTTCATAACTTTCCAACATTTATAATGGTAGACTTGATGGCTTAGCTATAAACCCATATGTGATTAGTGCTAGCTAAAATAAATTGTATCATGCTACATAATTCTTCTCCTATTTATTATATTATCAGTAATGAGACAATTCCATATCAAAACTCCTACAAGAACTTTTTCTCTCTTTGTGCCCATCTATCTCCACTCCTCCAGGTGCTCATATCGGAGTTGGGATCTCAGGTCAGGAGGGGATCCAGGCTGTGCTGGCCAGTGACTACTCGTTCTCCCAGTTCCGCTTCCTGCAGCGCCTCCTGCTGGTGCATGGCCGCTGGTCCTACCTGCGCATGTGCCGTTTCCTCTGCTACTTCTTCTACAAGAACTTTGCCTTCACCATGGTGCACTTCTGGTTCGGCTTCTTCTGTGGCTTTTCTGCACAGGTCAGAGATGGGAGGTCATGGGGAAATATACAACAACCAGGGTTTAGGAAAATTGTAATTGTGATTTTCACTTTGTCTGTGTGTTTGTGTTTCCAACTCCTCTGTCTTGTAGACGGTGTATGACCAGTACTTTATCACTCTCTACAATATTGTCTATACCTCCCTCCCTGTGCTGGCCATGGGGATATTTGACCAGGTATGCTCAAATAATGACTACGTATTAAACTCACATGCACACTGTGCTTGTTGTATTATTTCCATGAAATTAATGAACCACGTGTTTTTGAATTCTCTGTTAGTGTTTACACCAGTCTTCACCAGTCATGACAAAAGTAGATTAATGAAATATGAAGTCATGTTTTGCTACACTAGTGAGAGATGGCAATGTCTGCCTGTTGGTCAGTTATCCCACCACTTTGACCAGACTGAAATAGCTCAATAACTATTAGATGGATTGCCATGAAAGTTGGCATAGAGCCTATTGATTTTGGTCATCCACATTAAGGTTGTGGTTTTGAGTAAAATGTCTTGAATACTATTGAATGGATTGCCACGACATTTTGCACAGAAATTCAGGATGAATTGTAATAACTGATGATCCCTCAACTTCTTATCCAGTGGCATCATCAGGTCGAGCTTTTAATTTGTCTCATACGAACTAGTTAAATTAGTGCTAATTATGCAAATCTTAGTATCCTGATATGCTAAGCTAAAATGGCAAACATGGTACACATTATACCTTCTAAACATCTGCATGTTAGCATTTAGCTCAAAGCCCCATTGTGCCTTTTAATACAGCCTAACCCAGCAGCTAGCATTATTATAGAATCTTAATTTTGTATTTACTGAGTAAACGATATGTAAGCATTATATTTTAACTAACAATTCCAGATCATTTCTGTAGTACATAGCAGGGTAGTGTGATTTTGGTACATGCAGCGCCTCACTTCCTCTATTATTGTAGGATGTTCCTGATCAGAGGAGTCTGGAGTATCCTAAACTGTATGAGCCTGGACAGCTCAACCTCCTCTTCAACAAGAGAGAGTTCTTCATCTGCATCGCCCAAGGCATCTACACATCAGTGGTGCTGTTTTTTGTCCCCTGTGCCATCTTGTCCGACGCGACTCAGAGCACCGGAGTGCCCCTCGCGGACTACCAGACCTTTGCTGTCACTACAGCAACTGCCCTGGTCATTGTGGTCAGCGTGCAGGTGAGCGAGGCCAGAGTGGTGTTAGATTTTCCTCACAACTGGCAACCTCTATATTTTACCACATATTTTACGTCAGTGTGTATTAATTGTGCCCCTCTGCTATTTTTTTGAATGTGTGTCTGTGGATGATTATGTAGATTGCTCTCGACACAGGCTTCTGGACAGTTATCAACCATGTGTTTGTTTGGGGCTCTCTGGGCTCCTACTTCACCATCATGTTCGCATTGCACAGTCAGACCCTCTTCAGGATCTTTCCCAATCAGTTCCACTTTGTAGGTCGGTCCCTTGTTCTCTTTATTTGTTTGTATCATACACACACACACACACACACACACACAGACAAACTCACACACTAGAGCCTGACCAATACTGAATTTTTGTAGCTGAAATCAATATAGGAATTTCAGATAAAAATATTATTCTGACAAATATGAGGCATCATAAAATTAAAATTAAAAAATATTTTTATTTGAATTTTATGATGCCTCATATTTGTCAGAATAATTGTATTAGATTGCACAGAGGGAAGATATTATAGAAATGTCTGTAAACCTGTATTATATGACAGAAACAACATTTGAATTAAAAATATATTACAATAAATAACTATATACAGCAAATATAAGAAAACATTAAGATTTATTCCGGCAAAATAAGGTCAAATACACAACAGATGCAGACAATAAACATTTTTGCACTGCTACATGCTATTATTGATGTTATAAACCAAAATCTGACAATAATATTGGCTAATATATTGGTTGGGCTCTATGATCTGCCCACTCACACTTTTGTACACACACAGCCTGCCCACATACACCTAAGTCAGGAATTGGTTAACCCAATAATATCATAATTTACTTTTGTCACCTGTCGAAATCATTTCACAACAACAGTAAGAACAATTGTCTAGTAGAGAAGTGTGTACAGTGTCAAATGCTATATATTCCTAAAATATATTTGCTCATGTTGGTGTATGTGTTATGTGTATTTGTGAGTACAGGTAGCGCCCAGAGCACGCTATTGCAACCAGTCGTGTGGTTAACTATTGCACTAGCAACAGCAATATGCATAGTTCCAGTTTTGGCATTCCGCTTCCTCAAGGTGGACCTCAAACCTCAGCTCTCAGACACGGTGAGAAAACACACACAAACACAAAGTTTCTGACACTGATGTGTCCATTTTCTTCATTGCAACATGTGTCGGTGTCATGTCTTCCCATCAGGTCAGCCTGAAACTGGTCTCAGCCAATGATTAACTGCACGCGTACAAACAGTTCATCTGAGTTTGTGTGTGTGTGTTTGTGTGTATGTGATGATAATGAGTTGCTTACTGCCATTGACCTCATGCAGAGCAAATACTCTGCAAATATTGACGTAATCGATGTACCATAATGACAAAAGTTGCTTTTAGTACATGAATATAAGCTGGGTGTGTGGCCTTGCCAGTCAGTGTGTCTCAAGCTAGCCGGGCATCCAACTGTCAGGGTGGTGTGAAAAGTTCCTTTTCTGATTTGTTTGTAGTTCTCTACAGTCACTATTACTGGTTTCTAGGCTTGTGATAAATTTGAGCTGTAACATATGAAATGACTGAACAGTGGCAAAGAAAGTTTGATCAACAACTGAAGTGCACAGCTCTATATAAAGCAGATATAGATATATAGCTTAGCACAAAGACTGGAAAAGGCAAAACAGCTCAGTCTGAAGATAACAAGCCTAATCTGTCTATCTGCACCTTTAAAGCTCAATAGTTAACACATTGTATGTGGTTTATTTAACCCGTACAAAAACTGAAATGTAAAGATGAAAAGTTGCAGATTTATGGAGGCTTATGTGCCAGACTATTTCTTGTCCACCTGGAGTTGGTCCAGGAGGCCAAAGTCACCCAGATAATCCCCCAGTTAAACTACAACTTTGTTGCTTTTAGACTTCTGTAATAGCCTTATATTTTGTGCTGTTATGAAATACTTCTGGTGTGTAAAGCAGCAAAATATTGGTGTTTGGGTGTGTGTTTGTAATTGAAAAGTGAATGAATGTTTTTTTGCACCATCTGCATTTCATTTGTTGGTGACAGAATGTAGAACAGACAAACTGTCTTGTTCAGCCTGAAGCTCTCTTACAGGCCTTAGTGAGCTAACAACATGTCACTGAATCTAGTCATAATGTCCCTCTTCCTCTCCTCTGTTTCTTCTCCAGGTGCGCTACACTCAGCTGATGCGGCAGAAGAAGCGAAAGCCTGTGGGTCGTAGCGTGGGAAGTGCCTGGCGTGGGGTAGGCAGTGTGTCAGAGGGCCGTCTGGGCACTCGTGGCAGTTCGAGGAGGTCAGGCTACGCCTTTGCCCACCAGGAGGGATTTGGAGAGCTGATCACCTCGGGGAAGAACATGAGGCTGTCATCTTTGGCGCTGGCCAACTTTGCCTCCAGACACAGCTCCAACTTGATCGACACGCTCCGCAGGAAGAAACACACTCACACTCCCCCTAGCACCTCCGGGGAATGCAGCCCTGCGCTCAGTTGCGTGTCTGGGTCAGTTCCAGCGCTCTCAAACTCCTCCTCTGTTTTGGGTGCCTCACAAGATACACCCGTTGAGGTGGAAACAGCCACAGCACCTTCCCAGAATACACAGACTGCTATCACTTCATCCATACAAACCCCGCCAGCATCAACACCAGCTTCAGAAGCAGCTGCCCCTCAGGGTTCAGCCCAAGCCCTCAATGCTGGCTTCCTCACCCCCACTGCAGTGAGGTCCCATGGGGGAGACTCACCTGGAGGCTGGACGATCACTCTGGGGACTGTGCAGGTGAGCTGTTGTGATTTCACACATCTAAAATGATACACACTGACATTTTCATTTCTATTTCTGTGTGAATAAACTCCATTAAACAGTTAACTCTTCCTCTCGCCAATAGGAAGCTCTGTTTGGTTGGAAGGCTCGTACCACTGCATCCACCAGCCCAGGCCCACCTTCTGCTGCCAAGGAGACCAGCCAGATTGACTGAAATATTTAGAATAAATGGAGGATTAACTTGTTCACTACTGTCCATCACATGTTTGCACACACATACAGGATGTGTTGTGCTCTGCGAGCACACAGACTGTTGCCCACACAGCTCTTCTCTCTGTTTCCCAAATGAAACTTCTAGAATAAATCATATAAATACAAGTCACAGGAAAGAAGTGGCACAACCTAATGACATGGATCTTGCCAACTGTGAATTGGGATTTAATGGTGATATACATATCCCCATGGTGTTCATGAATGACTGATATAGAACATCATGAGATTTACGATATATAACTGAAGGAAAGCAGCCGGTGTAGAAACAGATGTCAAGATAACTCACTATTAATGATCTAAAAGATTGTTTCTACTTCCTCACTCACAACCAAGTCACACAGCCTCTCTTTAACAAAACCAACCATTGGTTAATGAATGAGCAGAATAACATGACTTCCAGCCAGTGATGTGCAGCCATTATTATCTGTATATAAGTGTTTTTTTGTCAAAAAAATATCAAGCCTCTGTGTTCTCTAAAGTTCTCAGTGAGAACGATACTTTTAAGTTACAGAACACTGCAAGACTGTTGCAAGACTTGTGCCCCTTTTCTCTCACTGATGGGTCTTCTTACTTATTATACTTACATGTTTCCCTTTCTTCTTTTGCATCATATTGATGTGTTTTATAATGGCCTTGTTGAGTTGCACCTTAAAGCAAGTTCTGAGTGCTTTTTCACCTCTTTGCAAGTGGTTTTCCTTTTGGGTTTGACATAAGTTCAGATCATGTTCATGTACCTCTGATATAATGTCTCGTACCACCATAGTCTGATAAACAGACAAACTGCCGCTGGCTTAGTTTAGGTTAGACCTGGGCAAAGTACAAATTAAAGAGGCAGTAATGGACATTTAAAGGTGGTTTGTCAAATTCTCAATCGTACATGTTGTGATTTTGTGTGAACAGTTGTACTGTATACATACTGTATGCTTTAGTAAAGCGCATTGCATTTTTATTTGTCCATGAATGACGGTGTTTTGGGGTTAATCATGCCTTAATGCCAAAATATTGGTACTCTAAGCGCTTTCTGGTTCCTGATCCATCGATCTAGTACAGCATCACATGTTGCAAATGTTTGTGTCAAATACTGAACCTTGAACCAGATTGGGTGAGATAAAAATAGCGTAACCAGAGGAATGGTACAGACTTGTTCCTGGATCTTTGCCTGTACTAAAGTTTTCAACAAAGCAGATCTTAGACTGAAAACACAACAGAAATGCTTACAAGAGCTGCAAAAAACAGAGTGGAAAATGAATGTACTGTACAGTATCTGGCTCCATGAATTGTTTAAGCATGGGTCAGCTCTTTATGGGTGGAATATGAAGCTGTTGAATGGTGGTCAATAAACATGTCATCTCTCTTTCACATGAGAGAAACATACTATTTCTACGCAAATGTTATTTCAAGTACCAACCAAAGTGTTAGGTAGAAATGACTGCGCTGTGTTGGGGCGTGAAATGAGGTAAAGTGAAGAACAGCTGGCAATTTAGGAATATTTTACGTTTTAGGTTTACCGCAAAAAACAGTTCTGTGGCAAAAGCACCCTCAGTGCTCTAGTTTTCATGGTGCACCATACATTTCTAATAGCTGAGGTGAAAATATGAACAGGGAATAAAAAGCGATATTTTCAGTTCAAAATCAAAAAGCAAAATCATTTTTTACTTTAAAATACAAATAAATATGCAATTGTTATTTAGACCATACAAACGTTGAACAAGCTGTATTGAGAATATATTGTAGGATAAAATACATGATTAAAAATGCGTATGAGACAGTTACAGACAGTACAGGATGTAAAAACTTCCTGACAATGGCAGAATTAAAAATAAATATTATAATAGGCCCATGTTCAGATTTCATGCGGGTTTTATTTTGGCACTGAGGAGGATTTCCTCTGTGTAACGGGCTAAACAAGGGGAAGAGAGCTGGGATTTCACAATAACGGGTGTTACGGACAGCACACTGCTGCAACCAGAGGAACTCTGCTTAAGCAGTCCTGTCTGCAGCAGGGGACTATGCGTTCGTGCAACAAGTTGGATGGAAATCACAACAATCGCCAACTAAGTCACTTGGTGTTGAGTTTAAGTGATGGTGTGAGCACTCGGTAAAGGGAGATTTATGCGCAAAATGCAGATTTTTCTCCCTTTGCTGTGTGTTCTGTGCGCCACATCGGCCCAGAGCATTTTCGACGGAACCTGCCTCAGAAAAGGTAAGCCTAGAATAAAATTCAACTTATCCTGCCATGTGAGCGCGTTTTCAAAACACATAGCTGTAATGGTTTTAAATGACAAACTTGCCTTTTTCATTTTAAAAGCAAACGTAATGTTTTTCTGTTTGCTTGGAGGTTGTTGGTCATTGTCATCCACAAGAGTGATCAGAATATTTTCTCTTTTTTTGATGACTGGAGGTAAGATAAATCTCAGCGAACAGATAAAACTGCGTTGTTTGCATTTTGAGCATAGCGCAACTGGTAGTTTGCCCAGAAGTCTTTTTAGAAGTAATATTTGACATCATATACAGAATGCAAAGTAGCCCACGACAGTTCCGATATTTCCAGTGTGATATTTTTACTTTTAAAATTGTAAAGAACATTTGTTTTAAATGACTGTATTGTCATATTGAAATTGCTGTTTTGTGAAAGTCCGTGGAAGCTGAGAATGAAAATGTGTTTCATACTGTCTCAAATTTTTACTGGCCAATCACCCTGCTATAAAGGTGTTTTAACCATGTTTGGGTTTGTTGCACTGGACTAAAATTGCTGGAGGGGTATATGCTACTCCATTTAGGCTACTTTGGTGTCAACAGTTCTCTACTTTAATTATCCAAATGATTTATGAGCAGGGTAAGGCAAACAGTTACCTGGGAAAGTGGGAGAAAGGGAGAGAAAGTGTGTTTGCACTGTAGAAGGGCAATGGACCTACCTCTGACGTCATGCCATGTCAAGTCCAAATAGGCTAAAAAGAGGCTGTAAGCACAAAATGCAGCACTGTCTCAAGTTAAGGTAAGTGTTTTGAGCACAGTGAGAAAATCTGAATAATCAGGGAATGTCAGAAATGTAAATAAGTGAGAGATGGGGGGGGGGGGGGGACAGAAAAAGAACACAGTACAGAGGAAAGACACATAAAAAGAAGAAGTTCAAAAGGAGTTGGTACTGTTGGTTATGCAACGTTGCATCTTATCTGTGCTGTATTTACTCGGCATTTAGTACAAAATACTGTCTAAAATAAGTCTTCAATTCACACACATGCACGCTTCAAGACAGCACCCCAAAATGATTCAAATCAATTCTTTAAATTATGTTTTTGTTGTTTGTTTTTCTGTGCAGACCCTCCCCCTGGTGTGTTGGTTTTATCCCCAGGCAGTAAGTTGGTTATGACCTGCAGCAGCCATGTGAAGGTGGACGGCGTAAAGGTCCACATAGCCAGAAACAGCTCAAACACCAACAGAGGAGGGAGTCCTTCAGATGCAATCCCAACCACTGTCGCACCCACTATCACACACATTGCAGGCAACAGTGGAGGTTCCAAGAAAAGAAATAGTCACACTGTGGAGAATTCTGTGAGTGAGGGCTACCGTTCCAATACCACTGAGGAAGGAGACGCAAGAAGCCCCCAATATACAGATACAGGATACACAGCTTCTCCCACCCCTCGCACGGTCCAGCCAACCAGTGTGAGCAGACAGCAAAAGGGTGAATCCAACCTGGAGGCTGAAGGGATGGATGGAGAGGGCAATTATGAGGAAGAAATGGAGGAAGAGGAGGACGATGGGGGAGAGGAAGGGAGCAGGGTAACAAGGGGCATAAAATCGAGGCCTCAGTGGAAGTGGAATGGGAGGATGGTTGGAAAAGGAGACAGAGACTGGGGAGAAATCACATTTGAGAGGAGAGGGGCTTTACTGTCTCTGTCCTCAGTAAGACTGACAGACTCTGGGAAGTACACGTGTTATTACCGAGGCAGAGAGAGGTTCTCCTTAAAAGTAATTGTCGCAGGTGAGTCAGAACGGTTGTAATGGATGATTCAAGTTACAAGTGGTGTGTCATTTTGATTTGATCCATATGTGAAATCATTATTTGTTCTTTGTCCTCCTCACATTCTGAATGTAAGGACTTGGTGTAAATGATAGGTCAGTGTGAGGATGTGGGTGTTTATGTCTTCACAATCCACTTAGAAAAGACAATCACAAAAGTGAAGAAAGCTGTAGGGGTAGAGTGGTGAGAAATTCCAGAAGTCCTTAACATAACATTCTATTATTTATCATTTCATATTCATTAAAAATATGATTTATCTCTCATACTGCTTAATTTGCTACTTTTCACTGTCATTGATGATTGAATATCTTTCAATATCTGGATAAAACAAATATTTTTAAATGTCATGTTGGAATCAAGGAAAGTCTCATTGGCAGCTTATCTTATAAATAATTGACTGCTTATTATATAGTTTAAATTGTACCAGTGACTGCGAGTGTGGCAATGATTAACAGCGATCTGTGGTTCATGTAGAAATATTTGGGAAAGACAACAAATGACTGACTGACAGAATGAGTGAATAATGAATGTGCAGTATTCTATATGTGTTAGATCCTCCAGAAAATCCCAGCCTGTCCTGTTACAAAAAGTCACCCACCAGTAAGATTCGCTGTGAGTGGGCACCTCAGAAGCCCGTCATCATATTGCCTATGTGTTACCTCTTATACAGTAAAAGGTAAGAACAGATATACTACTACACATGTTGTGAAAAAAAATTATATTTTATGACACCATTTAACTTGCACACTTGCAATGTTTTCACCATGTAACAATCCATCCATCCAGTATAACTGAAGAGTTGAAGTTATAAATCAGATCAGAATCAAAGATCAGAATCATAAATACTTTTTATTGATCCCCAAGGGGAAATTATTTGTTACAGTTGCTCACTTGCACATTAATGTAATTAAGGAATAGAATAATAATAGACAGATGAAGTAGAAAATATAAGAAATATGAAAACATAAATGTAAAGAAAAAATATAAATAAGTGTGGATGTGTACAATATTTACATTATTAACAGAATTGTAATGAAGAGCAGTAGTAGTGAATAAATAATAGCAATAATAATGAGTTGATGTGGAATGGATTACAAATCCTTAAAAACTACAGTATTAGGACAGAGTAAGCAGGGAAGTGAAGCAGAGAATAGGCCTATTGCACAATAAGTACTAAGTATTAAAAATCGAAAACTAATTAGAAAATCGACACTTTGTGTTACAAGCATTGCTATTATAAACACAGCTTTACCAACACCACAAAATATAATTTAGATGCTGTTTCTTTTTTATCTCTGCATCTACAGCCCTGTCATTCACACTATGTGTGTTAGCGGGTCCCACTACTATTTTAAAGAATTTTATATAATATGGAAATATATAAAGCTATCAGTAGAGAGATCACGGTCAGTGAGGGGAGAGAGAGCTGGACCCTGAGGCCACTGTATGCGAACAGGGTTACAACTACATATTACAATCAAATCAAGAAATGTTCTCCAGAGATGTTATAGGACTGATTTCTAAACAACTTTATATCCATGTGTGAGTGACACTTTCCTTTTGGTCTTTCCTTCTCTCAGCCCGACAGAGAAATTGATGCGTTTGCAGTGCTCATACTCACCTCGAGCCTCCCGCTGTTGGTGCACTCTGGACCACAGTGAGGACGAGCGGAGAACTGTTCACATGGCATACCTGTGTGTTACCAGCATTGCAGGCAATGCAACAAGTGCCCTGCTGCAATTCATGCCTCTGGACATTTGTAAGTGGTTGCGTCGATGTTGGTGTGCACATCGTTGCATTTGTGTCTGGTCTGATGTAAAAGAAATTAAAGCACTCTGAAGCTCCACTCACTGTGCTCCCTTCTGCTCCTTCAGTAAAGCCAGACCCTCCATCGCATGTGTCTGTTCGCCAGGAGGAGGGACAGGAGAAGAGGTTGACGGTCACCTGGAGTTTTCCAGGCTCCTGGAAGCGTCAAGACAAGTATTATGACCTCATTTATGAGGTCAAATACAAACCTCTCATGTCCTCAACTGATTGTGAACAGGTGCGTGCTGGCAGTCCTATAGACAGGCTGAGGGTATAGGGTGAGCATGTGTGCCATACATGCGCTGTCACTGTGTGTTTGTTTACTTTCACACTTCAGTAGTTCAATGAACTGTTGGCTTTTATGGCCTAAAACAGTAAAACACTGTTGACAGTGTGATGTGTGTTTACCTGGTCGTCTATCTGTATGTGTCTATGTAGATCCAGAAGATTGAGCGCCAGCGCTCATACACCATCACTGATGCGATGTCTGGTGTTGAGTACATGATACAGCTTAGAACTAAGGATGAGTTTGATGGTGTGTGGAGTGACTGGAGTACACCTGTCAGTGGCAGCAGCTGGACAGGTAAATACACATACAAACATACTGTTAATACACACATAGGAAAAAAGCACCAAATAAAGCCTTTTTAAAAGTAGATTTAGGTCACAGGATTATTAGTAGAATCTTCAAATAGACATTTGTTCTTGCTCAGGGGCCGACAACCAGATAAAGTACCATAGCATTTTAGAGATGTGGAAGTGATGTAAATTAAGGGGACCGGAAAATTATTGAACTTTGTTGCCTCGGAAATACATGTTCCAGCCTGGACACAAACAAAAGTAGTCATGACAACTGGAGGAGTCAGGTATCCTGTTTCCTTCCCGAATCATTGGATTTTCCAAAGACGTGGTCTATAAAAATATCCTCCCGAATACATACATACTTTTACCCTTTACTCCTCTCTCAATAAGTTTACTCATTGTGCACAGCATGTAGCAGTATTCTGGTGCTCATAGAGTTGATAAGAGCAGATTTAGAAGAGGTTTATGAATACATTCTTACATCCCGATGTTCTTTGCAGAATTAAATACAACTATACAACATTTAAAATGAAAGTAACACATTTTCTTGCAAATTTTTACATGAAAGTGAAACCTCTGTGGAAGTTTGCTTCTCAAATTCTAGCGTATTGCATTGTGCATATTCCACACTACTCTTTAACACTGGCTTTCAACTTCACTTTTCTCCATTCCCTCAAAATCCATCATATCTACTTGATATGTAAAAATGACTATTTAGGAAATACACTTTCTTGTGAATTAGATGAGAAAATTATTCTGCTCCCATATCCTGTTGATTTGAATTTTTTTGTACAGATTCAACAAAATAGATATAAGGTGTTAATTAGTGAGCTTCAGATGTGATGGTAGGCAGACTTTTTATCTTTGGACAGAGCCTGGCTAGCGGGTTTCTCTCTGTGTCCAGTCTTTATGCTTAGCTAAGCTAATTGTTTAGGTTCATACTGTATTAATTGTACAGACATGATAGTGGTATCAATCTTCTCTCCGACAGAAAGCAAATACGGGTATTTCCCAAATGTCAAACTATTCATAAAGCAGTTTCCTGGTGGCCTTTGAATTTAAGAAGCTGACCATGTAGTTTCTACTTCCCCAGACTGTGACCAGCCACCAACCTAGTATCTTTATTGCATTCCTTCAAATTTTCTCTCTTCTCTCATTACCTGTCACCTTTCTACTGTAATTTATCAAAATAAAGATAAAATATCCTCTATCGGGATATGTATAACAGCTTATCTGGTTTATGCTAAACTACTGTGCAATTATTTAAAGTGATTTACTTTTAAAACAGGGAATGTGCCTTTAAATTATAACACAGTATAATATTATCTATCAGTATAATATTATCAGTCAGGACCCCGAGGCTCTAGAATAGCCTGCTCGAGGAAATCAGGTCAGCTGAGTCAGTGAACTCTTTTAAGTCCCTTCTTAAAACATACTTTTATAGGAGAGCCCTTCCCGATTTTATTTTATTCTATTTTATATAGATATTTTATATTTACTTTAAACATGTATTTTAGTCTTTTTTGTGATCTACAAATTAAGATTATTATTATTATTATTATAAAGGAGATACCTCCACACTTGTTTCTGGATTCAGGAGATCACTTTTTGACCACTGACAGGGGAAGTGAATAACACTGTTTATCTCATTATCATGGCACCTGTCAGTGGCTGGGATATATTAGGCAGCAAGTGAACATTGTGTCTTCGTAGTTGATATGTTAGAAGCAGGAAAAATGGGCATACAGGATTTGACCGACTTGGACAAGGGCCAAATTGTGATGGATAGACAACTGGGTCAGAGCATCTCCAAAACGGTCCGCAAAGATCAATACCTATCAAAAATGGTGCAAGGAAGGAAAAGCTCATTGATGCATGTGGGGAGGGAAGGCTGGCCCACTTGGTCCGATCCTGCAGAAGAGATACTGGAGATCAAATTGCTGAAAAGGTTGTTGCTGGTTCTGATAGAAAGGTGTCAGAACACACAGTGCATACACAGTGGCTCAACAAGTGAGGGCTGCTTTTTGCAGCAAAAGGGAGCCCTACATTATGAACAACAGGTGGTCATAATGTTATGGCAGATCTGTGTACATTGAATCAGTTCCCAATGGTCTTTCTTCAGAGTGAGATATTTTTTTAAAAGAAACCAGATTGTTCTTTTAAAAGAACTTGCACTGTGAGGACATTCTGTAGGGATCAAAACATTGACTATCTTATCTTACTATAAACAAAATACACTCAGTCTAAATCAGTGTTTTTTTTATTGTGACCCTTTAAAACAAAGTAGTGTCTGATTGAAACCCCTCGTTACTGGTTGAACAAGTCATTTTTGTGACAAATTCAACCAAAGAGTATAGTAAAAATATTTTTAAAAATTGATAATTCACAAGAACAATGGAAAAGACTAGATGAAAGTCTGAAAAAAATAAAAATAATTTTGTGTAGAAGGAATTTGTTTTTGTTAACCATCCTGCTGATCATCACACAGTCAGTCACTCAGGTTTGTCTTACGATCCCCAGATGGGGACAATGGGTTAGACTAATATGTTTTTAAGTTTTGCTGTTTCTGTCAAAGCTTTTGATAATGTGTCATCTCTATGGATGTCTCTCTCCTCAGTTCCACCATCAGCCCTGCCATCGGATTATGATCTTGATAACAGAACGGTAAGAGACTCAGTGTGTCAATCCTTTTTAAGAAAATCATTAATGCTCTCTCTCTCTTTGTCATTTTCCCCTAACACTGCATACAGTATTTATTGTTGTCGGACCTCCAGTATCTCACACTATCTCTTGTGTTACCTTCTTTAACTTGCAGATCACAGATGAAGGTTCTGGTTCTGGTGACTACGGGCCTTATGGTAAGAAAGTTAGCAGACAGTAAAATATTTTGGTTAATATGGTGTGTTTGTGTAAGACAAGGGGGGACAGAACAAGAGAGGGGGAACTCTTAAATGTTGTTAGTGCTGAAAATCCCCTATGCCCCACTGGGTTTTAACAGGAAGCCATGTCATCATAATAACTGAGGCTCAACAACGAAACAAGCCACAGGAAACATGGCTCAACACACCTATCTCTCTCTCACACACACACACATACACAGTCACATCCAAAAATATACATACATAAATGTTATTCCGCTCCATTAGTATTCTTCACAGATCCAACCTCTCTTTTTTCTGCAGTTACTGAACCAGTACAAGGCAAAGATGAGATGCCACACCATGTCCTGTGGATCTCTGGGTCATTTGCTCTCTTGTCAGTCATTTTGGCCGCCTACATATTCAGGTACAAAGATGGGCACTCGGTTATGTTTTCGTATGTATTTCCTGCTGTACAACAAACATGCTGCATTTATAACACAACTTAAGCTGGTGTATATATAGTATGTCTGGTGGATGAGATTCACGCTTCAGCTAATTTCAGTCAACTTCTTCATTGAATGTCTCTTTTTTTTCATTTTAGACACAAGGACAGATTTTTGTCTAAACTCCAGAGTTTGAGTGTCGTCTCCCAGTGTGGTGACTCGCGTCTGCCTTCGCCCTTCGCCCCAACAACCCCAACAGTGCCAGCAGTCCCAGCAGTCCCAGAAGGGCAGGCTCTGGTGACACTTGGCCTTCCACGCTACAAAAAACCCCCACTGAGTGAAGTGGAAGAAGGGGAAGAAGAAAGTGACGAAGAACAGCAGGTGATGGAGGGGATTGATGCCATGCACTTCAACAACACAAGTTATTTCGTCCTCCAGCAGTACTGATAACCGTGCAGAAAGGGGAATGAAACTAGCCAGATTATTTTAACTGCTTTGTATAGTTGGATTGTTGTTTTGTCATCTGTAAAAAGGAAACTGGACTCAAAATTTTTATGGTTCTTCAATGAGCTTCTGTTGGAAGTAACTCAGGAACAGCTATTTTATCCTATTTCATGCCTAAAATACCTCTAAAAGAATTTCTTCTTGCTGTACTTGTCTTAAGAGCAACTTTGTCTTATGTATGTGCCAATTAAAAATGTGTTGATAAACTGTAGATTGTATGTAGGCCTAATTATAGGCCTGTGTCTAGCATATCACCTCGTGTTCTGTCTGTACATAATTTTAATTATATTAAGATTTATCAAATATATCACTCAAACCCTGCAGTTCAATGTCCACATATTCTTTACAAGGTTTGAATAAGAAAAGTTGCTGTCAAAAGCATTGGTTGTTTATCTGTTTAAGCTGGGTTGATCATCCTGTTTAAGGATGTGTTTTGCTCCATAGAAAGTTCAAGGAATCAAAAACAGACCCTTAAAGCATTTCTGGGAAATGTGCAAAGCAGGCAGCCACCTTCAGGCCCCCGACCTCAAGGCTTTCTGGTTTAGGAATATTAACCACTAAAGCATTCAGTAATATCAGTTGATATGACACAGGCCTCAAGGGGGTCCATAAGCCTACTTGATCTTGAGGCTCTGCTTTGAAGGTGAACCAAGTCCTAAAAATAAGACCTCAATTATCTCAGGTTTGTACTTACATGTTGCACATTATGAAATGCAGCCTATTTAATCAAATGTAACTACTCAGTAAAATCTGGGGCCACCTAGCCTATTCTATTAGGCCCATAGAAAGCATGATATAACTGAGAGTGAGCGAGAGGAATGAACATGGAGTTAATACAGGGGGGAAATGAATAGGATTTTTTTAATAGATTCAGTGACAGTGGCTAAATATAAACAGCTGCCTAGTCACCCAGCCTCCACAAGGGGATTCATCAGGCAAATAAGATTTGTAGAAAAGTAAGTTGATGAAATGAGTCAGTGATCAAACTGCTAAGAAGCTCTGAGCTGACATAACGCTGCTGTTATGTCCTATCATGTAGTTGTCAAATTAGTCCCGCTTTAAACAATGTTTATTTAATAATAAAAAATTGCAATGGTGAAGTTTTTATCCTGAATACAATGCTGCCACCTCGCGGCGCAGCCGTTAATTGCTAAAAGCCGTTTCCATGATAACGGTTGCCAGACTGTGAAGCTGTGTCTATAACAGGTGACCGTTTCTGTGTGTACTATTACATTTTATGGCTTCAAACATTTACCAACTAAGATTAGCGGTCAGTGCACACTGTAAGTGCGCAACATATACAGACAAATAATTAGACGAACATTTGCAGAGACATTATGGCTGGAAAAGGCGGTTTGGCGAAACTGGACGTGGGTGTTTTGAGCGCTGAGCAGCAAGAGCAACTACGGCAGTTTAAGGTAACGTTGAAGCTAAAAAGCAAGCTACATTAGCTAGCCACACTCTGAAGCTAGATGTGTATTCTGTCTATTAGCGAGCCTGAAATGCATTTTCTTTTTATTCCCAGATCAAGACGAGAGTCGACAACGAGAAGTATTTGAGGTCGCACCCAGAAGTAGAAGTATTAATAAGTGAATTTCTACGGTTAGTTAGCTCACCTTCTCTTAAGTCAGCAGATTGTCAACTACCTTTGCTCACGGTGTCTACTAAAGTATATTAGTTAGTTAATCTTTCAGCACCTTGTGTGGTGATGATTATTTGTAAGGGGGATTTGCATGTTATTTGAGAAACAAGTTGTTTGTTTTGGTGATAACTCTCACTCCCTCCTTGCTGTTAACCTGTTTCATTGGCTGGACTAGTGTCTTGTTTTTGTTTCGGGGCTGGAGTTGTCATCGGTAACGTTTGCAGTACAGAGTAGGACACAGTAAAGCTGGGCTGGAAGTTCACTGTCACTGTTTTATTAAACGTAATGGTTGGGAATGGTCAGCCTTTGCTTTTTATTTTCTCCAATACTAGCTGCTTTTATTTGGATATAATACAAATATTATTTATGGTGGAGGGAGTTTCATGCATTTCCCCAAGTCACTCAGAGAGGCTCAAGGAAAACTATTTGTAGGTCTGATAAATAATGAACAGTCCCTGACTGCAGGTCTTAGTGTATCAAGACTAAAAATGGGGGTTTCCCTTTTTAAATTGATACACCAATATGTGAAATATTAATATCAACATCTCAAGTACAAAATAAAACAAGATCAGAACAATTAGATTCTTTACAATGTGTAGGCTATATTAAAGCCTAAACAAATAAAGCTTTATGCTAATGTGTTTTTAGAGAAACTTAAACTGAGTTTGTCAGGCAAAAATATCCTAGGTTGTGGATGCTTTGGATTAAATTACTCTATTACTCTGCCTGCATTTGTGAGCCAAATAATATTTTGAGAGTAATTAATTACCATACTTTCAAAATCCTACTCAAATCTGCCTTGTATGCAACCTATTTTACGTATGGTGCTTCATTTCACAACATGTATTAACTCTTAAACTAATTAACTTCAATAAAAGTCTGAGCTGCTTTTAGGTTAATGTGTCTCAAGCCTTGCAGCTTCTCTGTAGTGTCAAATTTTTCAACATCTGTCTTAGGAAATGTGTGAAGCTAAGAAATATCTGCAGATGATCACCTTTTAATGTGTTTAGTTTTAAAACACTCAAAAGGGCACAGTCTTAATAGATGTCTAGACTATTTACATTTCCTGTCCTCCTCACAGAGATGTGCTGCTTAAAAGACCTCCTGAAATCCGTGAGTTTGCTGCAGGTGAGTTGTACCTGGTCGTTCTAATGTTTTGTGTGTCACATGTTTGGGTCTGGTGTAATTTTATTGTTTTGTATTTATTGGTATTGTAAATGCATTATTTACTGTATGTAAATAAGTCTTAACATACTTTTGAATATACATTGTATTTTTAATACAAGGACAAAACTGGTGATATTTCATATTTTTCTATAAATAAGAATTGTGTGTAGGATCAATGTGTCTGTGTGTGTGACCAAAGCCTGATGTAGCTTATTTTGCCTCCTTTGTTATCAACAAACAATTAAAAACGCATCAGCGAGCCACACAACTGCAGTTGTGACATCAAAAAGTGCATCCAAATTAGCAATACTGTTAACACACACACATCATCTTACCCACTAACTAGCATCAATGTTCTTTTTCAGATCACTTCACCAACCCAGACCTTCATGTGGTTATTGGTTCCAAAATGGAAGGAAACAGTGACCTGGAGTGAAATGCACCCAACAGTCACGATGCTTCTCCTCTGTTGTCTTTCTCCGTACTGAGCAACATATGTGTGGACTCTGTTTTAGTAATAACAACGACACCGAGACGTTTGTGTCAGCCCACAAGTTGTACAGTTGACAGCATTATTGTCAGATTGCCATCATCCCTATGCAGGAAGACAGCTAATAAGGGAGATGGCAACGGCTGTTCCTAATGAGTGTGATTAAAGGTTAATGAAAAGAGGATGCCCTGTGGGTGTTACGCATACTGTACACTGTGCTGTTTGTCACATCACCAACATGGTTGTGAAGGTGACATGGTGAAGGCTGGAGTTGGTGTTCACTGCTTGCAACTACCCTTTCCACCAGAAAGAGTCTTTCTGGTCTGCACAGCTGGCCCAGTTGTTGAGTGGACATACTGTAGTCTACACTGACCTGGATATAGGCTCAACTACACAGACAAAAGATAATATTTACTTCACTTGTTTATTTTATGATGAAGCTGGAAACAGTTTTTCTCTAAAAAAAATAACATTCTTTCTTTGGTGTTGTTTTGTTATCTCATTTCCCTTTTTTTTATAAACATATTCATTTTTGTGCCATTTGAAAATAAAATTGATAGATTGATAGATTTACATATTTGTTGGATTTACCTACTTCTGTAATGGCCTTATCATTCAGATATTAAGGCCATTGATTCCGTTCGATATTAAAGAGTTGCTTTTGTATGTTTGGTCGCTTTTTGCACAGAGAGTGTAAACAGGGCTTTTACTGTGTGGTTATCTTCAGATTTATTTGGACAGTGCAGCTCTGTATTGGGTTTTGGTGAATGGATTTTATCAGCCCCTCAAAAAAAATTTCTAGCTGTCATTTGAAACAAGGTCTGCGATCTGAGGTATAACCATGACACCTTTTTAATAGAACCTCAAAAATAAATGCTCATCCGATCAAGACTCATTCCTTTATGATCTATTGTTAGCTTATCTCTCAGCATTGTGTATCATTGTATCAGATTTTCAAGATCAGAGTAAAAGCTGTATTTTACATATGATGAGAATACACGATCATTATAGGATTTCCTCACCTTTCTCTAACACTAGTGTGTTAATTTCATTGTTGCATCAATTAAAATGGACATCTCAAAACATTCATCACCTGTCTGTCTCTCTTTCTCACACACACACAAACAGTGTTGCTTTAATACCATGCACCTGCTTTGACTCAGTTGAGGACAGGTAACCACCCAGCCAAGTCACATCAGACGTTAGAGAAAGGCAGAGGGACAACACGCACATTCTCACTTTGTCTACGTCCTGTTTTTTAAATTGTTTTGTTTCTGGAATCTACCAGGTAGCAGTTGCAGATTCTGTAAGTAATAACTAAGTTCTTTGTTTGCTTTTTCAGTCTCTGATGTGTTGATAGTTTCAGCTATGCGCTGTAGAAGCAGTAACTTTGTACAGGTACAACTTGTTTATTGTTTGTTTTTTAAATTGCATTTTATAAAAAGGTATATAATTACACATTAAAATCTAAAACAAGGCTATACAAGGTCTTGGGATTATATATGAAGAAATATTAAGAAGAAATTATTGTATTGTATTTTTTTTTTACAGGATAATTTCAGGTATGATAATCATCTGGTATTTTTAATAGTCATATTAGTTGAAAGCAAACCAATTCAATGAAGGCAAAATACGAACATGTGTAAGAGGAAACTCCAATATGTGAAAATCAATAAAGAATGCAGACATTTGTGCAGAGGTGATGGAGGAAGAGAGGAGAAGCTGATGCTGTTGTTCTACAGTACATCATGTACATTACCAGACCTGTTTTTCACAGTGTGTTATCCTCGACAGTCCGTGGAGCCTCCCATAGGATGAGTAACTAAGATGGTAACTAGGGAAGTATGGTGACAAATCCTCAGAGGAGGAAGTATGGCTCGCATTGAGACAGGTTCTATAACAACCTAGAGATCTAAGAACAAACTCCTCACAGCCTACAAACAATACATTTATGCTGTTATGTGATGAAAAATATTATTAAAATGCGAATCTACTTCAAAAGCACTTGCAATATGTGTTGATTTATGCACACTTTATTATGTCGTTAATTATGTCATTGTGTTCAACAAGCAGGGGCCAGGTCTTTCCACCATGGCTCCAAAAGGAGGAACATTTTTCTTTCTTCTCATATTGGCCTGTGCAGCCAGGGGTAAGCAGCAACACCATCACATGCATCATCTCTTCTTGTAACTGTCAAAATGCATGCATGTTGTTTACGTGTACATAAATGTCTTTTCATAATTTTTTCGTTACTACGTGTTCAGCTGAGACACCAGATAGGACGCTTGGAAATAAACCTGACTTCAAAGACATGGCCAAAAAGCTGGTATGTCATTTCCTGAATACTTGCCTGCTCAGAAGGATATTCTCATCTGGAAGCAGTATGCGAAAGAACGTTTTTATTATTTACACATAATTTTCAAGTCCAATGCAGTTTCATTTTCTTTGTCACAGTTTTCTCTTTGACTAGGGCCACTTCAATACTTTGTCGTCATTGACATTTTCCACTCATGAAGTCATTCTAATGTTATGCAAGGACTAACAGAGATGATGGGTGCAATCACTCATGGGAATACATTTTTATTCATTAGTACTAATTGCACTGGAAACTGTCTATGGTGTACACCATGACTGTCACAATTGGCCATATATAATCCCAGTTTTAGTAATCTTATTTATGTCCTGTATGTTGTTCACATTTATTTTGAGAGCAATCATTTTTTCTTACCTTAAACATCTGATTGTGATATCTGTCTTTTTTTTTCATCAGATGAAGAAGTGCCACGATAAGGGTAAGCAAACCTTTCATGCACTTTTTCTTATGAAATGAATTTGAATGTGTAAAAATTGTGTGTTTGCATGTCTTTTGAACTCCTAATTCAATTTCAATTTGGGACTCTACTGCAACATTAGACAGAGCTCAGACCAGTCCTGATGTGTTTAAACTATGCAACATAAAACGGAGGACATATCTGCTATGTTACAGGATACCCGGTGCCTGGGGTAATGCTGCTGAAACATGTCTGCAATAACAGGTAATTCTGTGTGTGTGTGCGTGTGTGTGTGTGTGTGTGTGTGTGGGTGTGTGTGTGTGTGTGTGTGTCCTGAACTGGCAAAGCATTTTCAAGTGTTGAAGGTGGTTCCTTTAAACCATGAGTTGCTTGCCATTTCTTTTATCAAATACAAAGCTTGTGTAATGTGTTGAGTTGCCTTTTTTATAAATATATTTATTTGCTCCAAGCTGCAAACATGTGAGAAGGGATCATTTATTTGGCAAATCCCCCTGACCAAGATGGTCCATCTCGAGCTGCTTCAGTAGTTCTGCTCAGCGGCCAACAATAGAAGACTGCTGTGGCACTGTGCAGGATTTATGAATGCAAAGCAAAGTGTTGCTAGAAAACTGAAAATGGGCTCAGTTGAATTTCACTGGATCATTAACGGATTAAATGAATTAACAAATAAAACACCTAAGATTAAAAAGTTTCCACTCTCGTATCTCTTTCAGTGACTTGCCCATGGAGGCCAGAAATGCTGATCCATCCAGCACCTTCCTGTCTAGTGTCTTGAGCGTCCTGGACGCCCTCTCTCCTGTCAAAGACTCACTTAACCGAGTCCCCTTGGAGGACTTGAATAAAATGGTGTGAATGCACATTAGATTCTCCACATATAATGTAAATAATTATTGGTTAATCAAGGATTAAACTATAAAAGATTTTGTTCATTATTTGTTTCAATGGCACCTGTCTCACCCCGCACACATTAGTTGTCTCGTCTCTCTCTTTTTAGGAAAACAAGACATGGAATTGCAGCAATCTTTCGACCATGATCAAGCTGATGCAGAACTCCTCTGTCAGTACTCCCCACTAATGCCAAGATCTTAAGAAAAGATAAATATAATCCATTAATGAAGCCAATCTCTGGCAGTCTAATGATTCTAGCCATCTCTTTAACTCCCTCAGGAGGCATATTCATGCTACATGCAAGCAGTTGTGGCCCCTCTGTCCTGGGAGACTTTGAACACCCAGAGTGAAAGGCACATGGACTCGGACGACTATGACGCACTGCTGTGGGCTGCTAAACCGGTGCTGCAGGATATGTCTTCTACAAGAATGAACCTTCCAATCAAAGTAGAGGGCCAAAACGTGAAAAAGATGTGTGTGTGCTTATTTTTATTTACTTCCTCCACTGTCTCTCAGCAACTTTTCTTAAAATTGTAAAATTGGTCATTGGTGCCAGGATGATGATGCTGCAGGAGGTGTATAATCCCATGTCTGAAGCCAAAATGACACAGGTGATAAAATGGGCCAAAGAGCAGATCACCCAGAACTACTTCAACTGTACGATGGGGCCATCATCTGACTCAACATCAAGTAAGACATGAGTTAAGCACATCAAATCAGAAACCACTTTATAAAGAAAATCTGATCATAAATCCAAATATATTCTCCAACAACATCATCCCAAACATACGCACACAGTAACTTTAATACACAAACACACACTCACTAATAACAGCAACACATACTTCCAGTCACACACAGAAGTGTTTGTTGTTTTGTTTTTTGTTTTGTATTTTTCTGATTTTATGAATTACGTGTTGGCAATATTGTCTTTGTTACACTCATGCAAATAAATTAAACTGAATTGAATTTAAAAGAAAGAATGGAAAAGGGAACAAAAAAGAGAAGTAGAAGTGACTGATCATAGGGGATCACTTGAGAGATGAAAAAGCTGCAGAGAAAAAAAGTTAAATAGAGCTAGATAAGCAGAAAAAAAGCTGAAGGAAAAAGGTGAATGAAGCGGGCTGAAATAAAGCAAACTAGATGAAAATAACAAAAAAGAGAGGAGAACTGGGAGGAAGAGACAGAGGCAGTCTCTCACATGCAAATTGCACAAAGCAAGTGGAGAATCTGTTCATTAAACAGCAAACGATAAAACAGGCAGGAGAAAATGTGTGATAAGAGTGAAGTACTGTGAGGGATTGTGTGTGTCACAGAAAAAATGCTCTTGTGTGTGTTAGTGGCAAACATACAGGCTACAGTATCTGTATTTACAAATAAAATAATGCTAATCAAAGACCATGTCAAATGCAACAGACATGTGGATCTGCACAGCAAACACCAAATCTTGCTGTTGCCTGATTTATTCCGTAGTGCTAATGGAGCGCTGCAAACCTTCGCTGAAATGGCTGAACACAGAGGCTTTGACCATGATGGGACCTTACCTCTCCCATTTAGCACCGGACGATGTTGATTGTTCTCCTAAAGAAAAGGTGACGGGGTTCTGCAAAGAGGGACAAAGAGCCATTGATAGTAGAAAAAGCAAATCACAAGATTTTAATTTGTGCCTCTGTTTGTTTCCTTGGCATTCTCTTCTAGCTGTGTACTTTTTTCAGCTCAGCCCAGTTCAAATCCGCCTTGAGTGTGGCCACCAAGATGAACCCCAGCCTGGCCATGAAGTTTCTCCAAAGATTTCAGGAATGCTTCAGTGGAACTATGGAGTTTGCAGAGCACGTCGACAAGTGTGTATTCATGCATACGTGTGTTTACATTCATGCATAAAAATTCTCAATCAGATCATTGCTAGCCAGTCATAACCTTTATAGAACATTTTTCTCATAGATTCAGGTTTCTCAGATTTTCACATCATGTCATTTCCTGGCAAAGCAGAAGAGGACAGATGAACATACATGTTGTTTCATTTGTTTTCACTCCGCTGTTTACTTTGAATGTCAAACCTCTGTGTTTGGGCTTTGGGGTTTTTGTAATGAGGAAAATTCTTAACAGACAAGAGAGCATGTTGCTACAGACAGTCACTGTAAAAGACACAAAAATACATTAATTATAATAATTCTGTAAACAAATTGATGTTCCTTACATTATAGAGAGCTGATTCAAGTTCAAGGTTGGAATAATTACAAAATGTTTTGCCTTTGAACCTCCTTAGGCTTGGCACACTGGCCTGTTATTATTACTCTGCTCCAGATTTGACTGCTAACCTCAGCATGATACTCCTCACTGAGCTCAACAAATGCGATGACTACAACAACCCCAGAATCAAAATGGTATCACTCACTTGCTCATACTTTCAGCCATGTCCTCCTCGGCCAGGAAGTAGTGAATCAGCTAGAAGTGATGAATTTCATGAATCTCAGTAATCTTGTCTTTTTATCCCCTCCTGTCTCAAGCTGAAGATGCGCCTTGTCAGGTCTGTGACTGCAAATTTCACTGCTGCACTAAGCGAACTGGGCAGCAGCATTGTGTTGTTGTCTCTCAAAGAGCTGTCCACGATCCCTAGCAACGATCTCAAAAAGGTTCTCAAAAATCTAGGACCCACTGTACGATGGACACAGTGCCAGCTGCACACCCTTGTCAAGAAAGAGCTGGGCGATAAGAAAGTAAGCCTGCAGCGCTGCTGGAAGCTTGCCTCTCACATGCTCTTGTTCTATACTTATCTCATTCTGCTTCCATTTAGTGTAAAGAGATGGCGGGTGAAGAGGTGATGGCCCTTCAGTCAATTGCAGGAGGTTTGCCAAGATGTGTGCTCAAGAATGTCAAAGCCCAGCAGATCCTGAATGACACAGAGGCCCTGAAGAACATCTCCAAGCAGATGATGAAGGGACAGTTGAAGGCCATGCTGCAGGGGGTGAGTAAGGAGACAAAGGCAGGAAATAGAGGCTAACTTTAATGGTTAAGTGCAACGATGACTCGGATGACTATTGTCTTATAGAGAAAACTGTGAGAATACAAGATTTATATGAAAATCCAGAGAGACCGACAGATGGATTTCAATTCTCAAATTAAGAAGTAATTTGTTTCATCATTTATATACATTGTGAACATCATTATTGAAAGAATCAAATGTTTTCCTGTAGCTGCTTAAGGATGTGGGTCCCTCCGAGCTGGTGCAGAAGTTGCAAGGTGCTTTGCTTTGCAGCGTTTCTCTAAACAACCTGGACAAAGCAAACATCACCTCTTTAAACCAAGTGGAGAATAAAACGTGGAGTCTGCCACAGGTGATGTCCCTGAATACCTCCTCTCTGCCCACAGCACTCAGCTATTAACACATTTTATCCTGTTTTTACATTTTTACCACATTCTGAATTATCTGGCGTATTGATGTTTCGATGTTAATTAGGCCTATTACTGGTCTTGATGCATTTGTGTGTGTGTAATATATATATGTATACATAAAAATAATGAGTTGTATTTACTATGAAATGGTGTTTCCTACTTTGTTGTCTTGTCTTTAGGCCGCGTACTTGGCAAAAAAGATGTATGATCTAAAGCAGCTTCAGTATAGGTGAGATATACAGTAATGGATAAAATAACAGAAACCCCATTCAATAAAATGCAATATAAAACATTGCAAAGGCCTGACAAGGCTAAAAGGATTTCTCTTGTGACGTGCAGAGGTTTTAATTCAAATTGGTGGTAATGTTTCAGCTCATTATTTATACTTATTTACCAAATAAGCAAACAACATCCTTAATCCTCTAGAACATATTCAATTATTATATATTGAATTATTATATATCAAAAGACTGACACTCAAAATTCAATCTAACTGGCAGAAAACAGTGTCTTCATAGTTAACTCCAAATTTAGGTTTTCAGGGCCTTAACAACTCACACACACACACACACACACACACACACACACACATATATATATACAGTATATGGTGTTTCAGTAATGTGCATGTTCATGTTACTGACTGTATGTACATGTCTTCCATTACTTTACATGTTTACATTTTAAAACAATATTGACTGAGGCAGGAAGCTGCGTTCAGTCCTTCAGGGAATAACCTGTAAGATGATTGACAAAGCAGCAGACACCGATGTGCAAGACATGGCTCAAGCCATGACAGAGTTTCCACAGTGGCTCTCCAAAGTGCAGGTATGCATTTACTCACACATACTGTATTTATAAGCAGGTGAAATCATGCGTAGAGTTTACCCATTGACAACAAATATATGTTTTCAGGCAGGATGTGCTGCCCAAAAGCTTTTTGCGACTTTGGAGAAAGTGAGAACTGGCTATTTCAAAACCATCACTGGGGCGGAGATGGACAAGATTGCCACACTCTTGCTTGTTCACCTGCCGTAAACAAACATTGTTTTCTCTATCTCACTTAATTGTGTATAGTGAAAAAATGGATAACAAGATGTAACACCACCCTATCTCTGTTTCTCATTTACACTATCCCAGGCCTTCGTCGGTGAAGGATTTGCCTGACTCTGCATGTCCTGTCTTCCTCTACAAGATGGAAGTGGCCAACCTCAGCTCGTTACCTCTTCTTTCCCCATCTCGCCCCGCACTAACCCAGAGAGCTCTGCTTTGCCTTGCCAATGTACACACAAGGATATACGTGTAACAAATGAAAGGAAAAGCCAACATGAACTGTCTCTGTAAGGTATTGCGTTACCATGAGCTGTTAGAGCAGCAAAAAGACTCCTCGGCGTAACTTCTCCAAGCCTCTGGAACTCTACCAAAAGATATTCCCTCATTTAGTGTTTTGATCACAATTTGGGTTGAGATCTGGTGCCTGTGAAGGACACATTCTAATCAAATCATTCAGTGAGGCGTGTATTTGTTATGTTTCTCTGCTTATTTATTCAGGGTTTTTCCTTTAAATTGTCACCTTCCTGTACGAACTGCTCCACACATATCATTATCACATAGTGAGTCTAGTGTGCACAACAATAGCCTCAAATGTTTGCTGCATATTTGCAGGGGACAGGCTTATCTGGACTGACCACTGAGGATGTGTCCAGGCTTGGACAGCTCTTGTGTGAGCTTCAGCCTTCCCAACTGCGCCTCATGGCCCCAGGTGTCCTCAACTTCAGCCTCCGGACCATGGCTTCCTGCCAGCACATTCCTCAACGCCACAGGGCGGATCTAATTCAGCTGGTCAACCAGACTTTTGGGTAGGACAGGCTCCCTGTGGACGTTGGTGTCACTACAGAGAAAGATGGAGAAAGCAAGAATGTGATGCATTTTTTAAAATCTTCCTCAGAGATCCATCTAATTGGTCAGCTGAGACTATGGAAGCACTGGGTCCTCTCCTCCTTTTGGATCCTGCTGCCACATCTGCTCTGCCCAATAAGGTTTGCATCTTTTGTATTCTCCTTCAGATGTCGTCTCTACCGTGATTCAGCTCATACTGTCCTGTGTTTGCGTTTTCTTTTTGTCAATAAATCATCCAGCCAGTCAAAATACAGAGGGAGCTCAGCACTGCACTCTTCTGGTTGCCATTATTTATGCATGTATTTCTCATGGTATCTTTTTGTTTCATTTTCACCTCTCTGTCACTGTCAGCCTTGGATGAAGGATGTTCTCTATTTCCTGAGGTCCCGCCTGCCCCAAGCCTCCGACGCCCTGAAAAGGAAGTTGTTCGAGCTCACCACCACATCAAATGCAGCGCGTAAAAAGAGAACAGGTAAGTGCTGTTAGTCTTGATTAGTGATACTGCGCAAAACATTGGTGATGCACAAGTCCACTGTACTTAAAGAGGCTGTATTTTTTCCTTTAGCTGATGCTTTTGTCCAAAGCCACTTACAATTGCTATAAACGTCAGAGGTCACACGCCTCTGGAGCAACTAAGGGTTAAGAAACAATGGGGAATTGAACCTGGGTCTCTCACACCAAAAGCATGTGTCTTATTTATCGCGCCTTCACCACCCCACCTGCTGCCTGCCTGCTTTTCACCTGCTATATGTCTCTCTCCTGTTTCTCTCAGCCACCAGTCAAGTGAACAATGCTAAACAACCCAATGTGGAGTTGATCGAAGAACTGGGAATGAACAACGTCTACTGGACACCTGCACAGCTGGATCAGATGTCAGCCCAAACCTTCCTTGCCACTGTGGAAATACTTGGGGCCGTCACTGACTACAACGCTGACCAGCTGGCCATACTTCATAAAAAAGCAACTGAGGTACAGTGCTGATCCTGGATCTGTTCGTTGAGTTCATTGAGCAGAGGACTGTGTGATGAACGGAGAAAGTCAATTTATAATTTTCTCTTGTTCTTACATTTCTGGTATATTTTATTCTTTGGGTTTAATAGTGTGGGCAGTGAGGTCACTGCAATATGGGACTGTACTGAAACTATTGTATTTCACAACTGTCCAACTTTAGGAAAAATTTCAGTGGCCTTGAAAACAACTCCAACACCCTTGCCCTTAATATCTCAAAATAATAACCTTGTTGAATTCGTACAACTCGTTTAATCAACTTGTTATATCAATCATTTTCACAATTTCCAAAAGAAATTCACACCCAGCATTTTGGCAAACATAGAAAAGTGCATCCCAAACTCTCCAGGTATAAGTAAGCCATTATTACCGCTGTCTAAAGAAACTCAATGAACCAGCCACAGGCAGCAGCTCTGTGCATTACACTTATTGGTTTAGCTGATGCTTTTATCCAAAGCAACTTACACTTAATGGTTGAAAGTTTGAATAATTGAAAGTCACTTTGGATAAAAGCGTCAGCTAAATGAATAAATGTATATGCTTGTATATCTATAAAAATAGAATATCAAAACATATGTACAACAGAAATGTCCAAAATGGGAATTATGAACTTCAAACTGGAATTTACTATAGAAATCCAATATTTTATGAGCACAGTCACATAAAAGTCTGATTCATTTGACTTATAAGTGTTTCTGTGTGTTGCTGCAGTCCTTGGGCCCGGTATCACAGATGACAGATGACAGCGTGGTGGTGCAGATGGGATGTATAACTCGGGGCTTCGCCAATGCAGAACTGGAGAAGCTCCCCTTCTCACTGGACACTCTGGAGGCAATAGCCCACTGTGGCTGGAATGAGTCACAGGTGAAGGAATTGAAACAGCCGCTAGTGCGCAAGACTGTTACACTGATTATCATGATGTTCACTTATCGAGATGACCTGTCTCAATAGATGGGGTCGGTGTGGAAGGGTGTAGCTAAATATAACAACCTGACAGCACAGCAGCTGGGAGCTACAGACATGGTGGCACTGAACCAGTTCATCTGTGGCCTAAACGCCAGCGAGATCAGACAGCTCAACCTGAACGCCTTCAAGTTTGTGCCCCATGCATAACTCACTTGTGATTTTATTTACATCACCACTTTCTGCTTGTTGTATTCATAAATTGGTTTGTCTCCAATTAACCTGTCAAACAAAGTGATAAAAGGCAGTGTAGCCTCACAAAAGCTTAAAGTTATTTTAGAGGGAGACAGTATGCCAAATACTAATTCTAGTTTTAACACACAGCACTACAGGCATGGAGTGACATTATGTCTTTGTCTCATGCAGCTGAAAGTGTTCACTAAATCTCAACTACCTATGCAAGATTTCTGATGTCCCCCTACTCACAACTACATCATGTGGGTGTGTGTGTCACAGGGACGCCGTGGGCTCCATGGATGGTGTTCAGTGCGCCTTCACGGTTACACAGCAGTTGAAAAGTCTTGCCGTGTCTGCGTTTGGAAAGCCCAGCACCTGGACTGAAGCACAAGTGTCTGACATGGGCAACATCATTGGTTAGATAATTGCCTGTAAACTATTTGCTGCTGCAGAATCTAATTTTAGTTCTCATGCCATGCCTTTGCTCAGCAGCGACTTACAAAATACTGACCTGCTGTTTCTGTCTCCCTCAGCGGGGTTGAATGCAACTGAATTGGTTTCTTTAGACCCGTCTGTCTTCTCGTTTCTCAGAGCGTCGTGCATCCCGCTCATACCCCCAGGCAACCTTGCTGTAAGTAACTTACTCTGACCTTTGTTCTTTCCTTCATATGTCTTTCAGCTGGGAGCCTAAACCAGTAGTGGAAAGTAACTAAATACTGTACTTTTTGTACATTTTATGCTACTTTATATTTCCACTTCACTACATTTCAAAGGGAGGTGGTTTTGCCGTAGTAGATAAGATGCCTTTGATGTGGGAGACCTGGGTTTGATTCCCACTGCACCACATCCACCAACATATCCCTGAGCAAGACACTTAACCCAAGTTGCTGCAGAGGCGTCTGACCTCTGACATAAGTAGCATTGTTAAGTCGCTTTAAATAAAAGCGTCATAGAAATGGAAATATTGTACCTTTTAATCTAGTACAGTGTTGTGGGTGGAATTATATACTCTGCACATTTATCTGACAGCTATAGTTTTGCAAACCAAACCACAGTGGCAGTGTTTAGTGATTTAAAAAAATCTCCCTTTTAGCAAGTCATTTTTTGGTGGAACTGATTTCTTAGGTACATTTTCTTACAATAAAATATCTGCAAGTGTAGTCAACTAGAGTCAAGAATTTTCTAAAATCAACTTTCATGATTCCAGTCATCTTTCTTATGTCAAGATACAAAACACTCAGTTGAATCACATTTTTGAAACAATAGGCTGAAATATTCCAACTGTACAGCAAAATTGTTTTTTATGACTCACTTACAGACAGAAATGGCTGCTTACAGGTTTTTTATAATACCAAACAGTTAAAATCAGCTCCAGCTCAACAAATCACAAGACATTTGGTGCTCACATACAATGTTAATGCATCAGGAATAATAGAAATACATTTTCAGTGTATACCACCATGAAAGTGGCATTAGGGATAATGAATGCTTTTACTTTTGTTAATTACATTTTGCTGATAAATTTGACTTGTATGTACGTTTACTCAAGTAAGTTTAAATGCAGGACCTTTACTTGTTATGGAGTATTTATACATTGTTGTATTACTTTAAAAAAAGGATCTGAAAATTGTTTTCCCTCCAGGCACTCTCTGTTACTCAGCTGGAGGCTCTTGGACCTGACAACACAGCCATGGTAACCAACGAACAGCGAGCTGCCCTGAGAGACAAGCAACTGGCCGCTCTCGAAAGAGCCGAGACCGGGTCTCGTGGCCAAACACAAAGCCCAGTCCAGTCAGGTAAGAAGACATATTCTTCAGTGTTTAAATCCTGCCAGTGTGTTTTTATTATTCCTTTAATGTGTCATGCTGTTAAGATATTAGTTCTGCTTTACATTTACACCAGTAAAGATTCATCCTGCCATCAAAAGCTGCCGTGAAAGCCAGGCTTGTTTGTGAAAACAAAATAAATGAAATGTTATGCTCTTCAAAAGAGTGGATCCTGTTATAATAAATGATTGCTGCATTAAGAAATCTTTGCATTCAGTCTTTATGCTACTCTCGTTCAGGAGCTCCATCCCTGAGTGTCGAGGGGATCTCAGCCTTCATGAAACCCCTTCTGTTTCTCCTCATGGGGTTCCTACTGCTGTGAGAACGGAGAACCACCACATCCTACTGCAAAACTGCCAGAAGCCTTAGCTATCCACATGCACGCAGCCTCATTTCCTTAGAAGTTAACATTATAGTGTACTTGTGACATGTATTTCTTAATGTTATTATGTGGTGAAGACATGTTTCTCATAGATTGATTGTCTGAGATCACTTGTGTGAGCGTAGGAGTGTGGAATTGCACAACATAATCAAACGACCTGGTAGGATGTGTAAGCATTCTTTATTAGTACTTTTTGTTAAACTCACTTTGTAATACTCTGTTTATAAGAAAGTATATTTTAATAGAATGAAGAGGAATATTTAATTACATTATATTTGTCACTGATGGCCTCTAGCTATATGGAATGTCTTAAGAGCTCATTATTTGGATGTTTGATACTGTACTGACAAAATGGAAAATAGCAAAATAGTTAAACTCAATAAAGAATAAGAATATACTTAGTTACTTTTAAGACCAAAAACAAGTTAAAACAAGACAATGTGCCAGTTTTTATTCATTTTTAATAAACATTTGGTTAGAAATTGTCGATCCAAAAAACCCCAGAAAAAGTTAAACAGAACAATGTGTGTTAAAGCATTGGATAATCTCCTGAGAAAGTAAACAAGCGTAACAACAGGTCACTGATGGCTACAGCACATTAAAGAGATGCAGATGCATGGATGTTAACTGTATGGATCCTGTGGTCGGAGATATTTCGGCAAACCAGCATATCGTAAAACACGACACAGACAGCAAAAAGTGCCACTAAACAAACAAATCAAATACAACACAGCACTCAAAACACATATTTTCCCCCACAGACCTCTTTATATCAAGCTACAATTTTGTTAAACAGTTCTGACTTTTCAGTTAATGTCTTTCTGTGGATACTAAGTCGACACATTCATCAATAACTCATCTGATTATACTCTTCTAGTTTACCAGCACCGAAGTCAGTAAATGCAGAACAAAGATTTTTCTTTTCTTTTAGTCAAACCTGAAGACAAAGTAAAAATACAAGGTTCAACATTTTGTCATTTTAGAAAAGCGTTAGAAATAGTCACAATGACATACATACTGATCTTTTGTTTACAGTAACCTAATTTTTTAACAGAAATGTAGACAAACGCAAAGCAAAAGCCAGACTACATAATTTTACTTCCATCACTTGCACACACAGAAGGAATAAATCTGTTAATCTGATCTAAATACAGTACAGTCCACTTAAAAAGGTATTAAACTGTGTACACTTCAGATTACCGCTGACCATTTCCCAAAGCATATTTTAAGTTTTAAGATTGTATTCTTTTCTTTCACAAAGTTATTGGTCCACATTAATATAAGTACGATATAAATATAATCGCTCAGGGACTACAAACTTGCTCTCACAGGTTAGCAATCAAAACATTTAGAAAGGGTAGGTTCACATTTTTTCAAGTCTGTCTTGAAACCGACATATCCATCCGTGTACTGTAAGAGTTATTGGTCACTGGGATTATTCTTCCTGTCCAAACTGGCAGTGAAGAGATTCCAATGTAATGATGGGGGACTCAATCCACAGTCCTCAATTTTGTGCAACAAATATTTTCCAAGTGAAGCTAATATGAATAATCTGAATTAGACTTGTGAAGGGGGTCCAATGTCTTTTTAGTACAAAATGTCCTCTTTGTCTTAGAATCCCTCCATTGGGGCTCAGCAAGGAAACACTATCCATGAAAACACAAAAAGGAATTTTGATGGGTTACCTATCTTTAGCGAAGTACAAATCTCTGTGATTTAGTATTCATATACACACAAAATGGTTATAAGCCAATGGCTGCATTTAAAGTTGGGAATCAATCTAAAATTGTATAGCATGTTTTTGAAAATGGCTGGCAATAAATTAAAAAGTATACACACTTAATCTTAACTGAGCTAACATATTCTAAACGGCTGTGATGACTCCCTAAAAATATGTTTATTTTAAAAAGGACTTTATAGAAAAACACCTGGGTTGCCATTCAAGAAGCTCCTCAGTAGGATGAAAACGTCAAAACAGATACATTCCATTGCAGGCTATCAAAAACAGCCATCATTATCACAGTAGGATTGGATTTTCACATTCACAGTTCTCTACAGGCACGTTACGGTGTGAATGTGGTCACAGCAGTGAACTAGTCCGGCACGTAGCTCTAATCTCATTAGTATCATTACTGAAAACAGAAATGCAGCAATAGATCCTGAGTGTCAGAAATAGAAGATCTCGATCAGTGAAAATCACATTAGTTTTTTTTTGTTTTTTTTGCAATCTATTTACATTCAACCTTGTTCTACCAATCTTTGGTTAACTTAGTGCATAGGTGTGCTAATCCAAACTTTGATGAGAGGTGGATGATAAATAAGGCACTTGCAACTATTCTTGGAACACCTACCGACACCGCTCTTCCCCATGTATTTGCCGTCTTAGGTAGATTTTCCTGCATTCCTTGCGCTGATAAAAGCCATACCGTGAGTTCTGAAGTGCGTATTCAGATCCGATGCCTTTTCAAATTGTTTCCCGCACACCTTACAGGCCAGCGTGCCCTCTTCCTCCATGCCCTGAGCTACGGAGGATTGAGAAGAGGGCGATCCTGGTGCAGAACCGTCCAGAGAACTCTTCTCACCGTGGTTCCTGCTGTTACCAGGGGAGGGAGCTGGGTGCACGCTTGGGGACTGCTGCTTCTCAGTGATGGTATTTCTCACTTTGTGGGTGATGAAGCAATGGCGCGACAGGGAGGAGGTGGATGTGAAGCAGGCGCCGCACTGCAGACACTGCTGACTGCCGCCCTCCGTCCCTGCTCGCCGGTGCTGGCTGATATGCTCCAGGAACAATGCCTGGTCCTCTGTGGTGAAGCCGCAGGGGGCGCAGCGGAAACCAGACTCAGGAGTGGAGTAGGGGGCAGGCGCAGAGGAGGAGGACTGCAACCTCTTCACTGGGCTCACTCCATCTGTGGACTCTTCGTCCTGCTCCATCTTCGCAGCTCCTCTTCGCCTCCGGCGAGCCCCCAAACTGCTGTCCTGTTCTGAGGAACTGTCAGCCTCATCCCCGCCCCCCTGTGACAAGAGGAAATCTACAGTTTACAACATCTTAGCAAAAAGTGTTTCCTGTTCGTCTTACAAATAGAGAAGCTTACCATCAGTGTGTCCTGGCTTTCTGTGTCCATGCTGTGTCTCAGCTGAACATGCCTCTCCAACAACACTCTGCTGCTGAATGTTTTCTTACCCTCACCACAGAACCTACACACACACAAACACAAATGTAACCTGTTATGATTTACTGATTGCAGTTAAGTCGGTTTCATATTTTAACCTCACAAATTACAGGAATCATAATTAGACCTGAGGTTTTTACAGCGGTTACCAACCGCCTCGGCTGCAGAACATTTTCCACTGGACTGTAACGAAATCATGTGATTCAGCAAAAGAAGCAGAAGAATTTTTCCTTTTCACTCCACAACAATATACTGCATGTGTGTGTAACCTACCTACATAAAATCAGTGAGTTCAGGGTGTTTACACTAAAAATCTTTTCGATAATGGTTTCAACTTTTGGACAAAGTGCCAGCAAAGTCAACCGGTGTATCATAATATAAATTACAGACGCAGAACGTGGGATACTCACTGGCAGCGAAAGCCACGATTCAGGACTTTGTGTTTGTCCCTGATGTGACGTCTCAGACTGGACGTGGTGGTGAAGGAGCTCTCACACTTGTTACAAGGAAACTTCTTCAGAGTCTGCACAATACAAACACATATGGCTACGTGTATTTATTTACAGCTGTATGTATAACAAAAAGTAAGTCAAATTATACATCTTGAGACAATAGGGGGATAGTGGACTTCCAGACCTTGCCATGTTGTTCAGCCATATGGGTAATGTAATCTTCCCGGTCTGGGTAGCGTGCGTGGCAAGGCGCACACTTCCACCCTGAGGGGGTCTTCGTCTTTTCAGTCTTCTCTTTCTCTTTTTTATCTTCATCCCTCCATTCCTCCCCATCTGAGCTCTCAAACGTTAACGAAGGCAGGGAACTAGAGGGAGCAGCTGGAGGTGAAGGCAACTCTTGTTTCACCATGGGAGTCTTGTGGGTCTGAGGAGCAGAGAGAACAAAATGGGGGGAGGGGGTGTTGTAAGGCAGATTTTTTGTTTGTCTTAACACTAACTGAACTATATTAGACAATCTAAGCATGCAAATACCATGAAATGGTCCAGTAGGGAACTCCTCTGAGAAAACAACTTGGTGCACTCCGGGCATTTAAACACATGCACCTTTTGATTGGTTAAATGAGTGTCAAAGTGGACGTACAGCAGGGACTTGTTTGTAAAAACTGTGTCACACATGACACATTTATAGATCAACCTGTGAGGGGATAAAAACCGGGTCAATTAATGGAAAGTTAAACATTTATTTTAATGGGAAAAGGCACATCTGTGCGTGTGTGTGTATGTATACATGGTCTGTCCTTCAGTGAGCGTTGGATGTTGGGAAGTGATGTGGGTCTGTATGCTGGGAGCAGATTTGAAAGCCATAGGACAGGTGGGGCATTTGTGGAACATATCACAGTGAGCCTGTTGGATGTGAGACTTCACCGAGTTAAGCCCTCCAAACACCACCAGGCAACTGGAACATCTGCAGACAACGAAAGAAAGAGGGAAACACTGTCATATAAATAGAATTTCTGTGGGTACAACAAAAATACAGTGCACTTTCATTTAACTGAACAACTGATGGGACATGGATGTCACACCTGTATCCAATGCGACGTGCAAAGTGCAAACAGGTCTTGTGCAGGTGTGTTTGAAATTGAGGCTGCTTGGCCGAGCCCCCACACTCTGGGCAGACATGTGGAGAGAGGCCTTGGTGGATGCGTTGATGAGCTGCTGCACTGCAGCTGTTGGGCAGGAGCATGGCAGGAGAACACTTTGTGCATGACTGGAAAACAGAACAGAAAGGAATGGCCAAAGAAAGGAATGAAGATCATTTTCATATCATTGGAAAACAAATGTATAGTTCTTATCCCTCACACTCAGAAGACTCACAGTGGTTTGTGCTGGTTTGATTTCTTGGAAATGCTCAGCCACCGCTTCTTTGCTGCTGAACTGAGCCTGACACTCAGGACATTTATTACTGATGTACTGCAGTGACTCCGCTTTCTTGTTGGATACTGCCTGATGTGCCTGGGGTGTTTGGTTTGGGGTGGCCTGGCTGATGGATGATGATGAAGGTCCTGAAGAGGATGACAGAAGAGATTGAGAGAGCCCACCTGAGGAATTTACTTAATTTCAGGAATAACATCTAAAATTTAAAAAATTAAAATTAAACAACAGAAGCAATGTTCACCAACCAACTGCGGAGGGTTCCTGCTGGCCAATCATCTGTTCCACAGTTACAGGTTTCATGACCAGATGCGAACACTGCATGATTAGGCCTCTCTCCTTGTGCTCTCTGGCATGTAAAAGCAGGCTGCACTTGTTGAAGAAGGCCAACCGCTTGGCGCAGTGATTACACGTCACCTCAATCCTCAGTGAGCGCCGGGCGTAGTGCCGCGCCAAACTCTGCTCCAAGGCGAAGGCATCCCCGCACTCCAAACACCGGTAACCCTGCAGGGGATCAAACATCCATCTTCTTATGGGTTCATACATTCATATGAAATATAGCTATGTAAAATAATTTTGTGAGTTGTCGTGAAATTATGATTATCAAGGCAGATTTTAGCTAGTATGTCAGTGTGGAAATTTTGACCCATGACATTCTCTTCCTGTATATTTTACATAAATGAAAACCAAGTTATCATCTATCTTTGATGAAGTTGGGCTGCTTGTCATTATCAGACTTAACTTGATATGTTAAGCAAAACAGCTAGTTTATCTTGATAATCTGTGGCAGGGGTCCCTTGTTGCAGTTTACACAATAAGGGTTGCAACCATTATTTTCATTACCGATGAAACTGCAGAATTTTTTCTTGATTAATCAATTTGTTGTTTTGTCCCTAAAATGTCAGAAAAATAGTGAAAATGTCCATCACAATTTGCAAGCGCCTGAGGAGTCGTATTCAGATTACTTGTTTGTTCTGACCAGCAATCAAAAAACCAAAAATATTCAGTTAAATATCAGATGTAACAAACAAAAGCAGCAAACCCTCACACTGGAGCAGCTGGAGTCAGTGGATGTTAAGTATTTTTGCATATAAAATGACTAAAACAATATATATTTATGCTGATCAATTAAGTGACTAATTGTTTCAGCACTACAAACAGTGACAGCTTACCTGTGCAGGTAGAGGAAGGCCCCACTCTGCAGGAAGAGGTGTGCTCAGATCTGGTTTATAACTGGGCAGCAGGTTTTTGTTGTTGAGGATCTTGTTGAAGGCTTCTACCAGGTTGGTCTGACTCTTGGATATGATTGCCCCAGTGCTGTTAACTATGGAGGCCGGTTTGCCGCTACTTTGAGGATGGAGCAGAGGTGAAGGTGGTGGATGTGTTATCCCACTGTTCACATTTTTCTGGCCCAGGCTGCGAGAGTTGATCACACCTGGGGTGACTCTGGGAAAGGAGACAGAGATTGAGGGCAGGGCTGCAGTTTTGGTGATGCTAACAGCAGTGGGAGAAACTTTAGGCTTGGTGTCCACTGGGGTTTTGTCTTTGACTGCACGGGCCCCTTCCTGGAGCATCGCCATTGCAGGCATCTGAGATGGCTCCCTCTTGGATCTTGTGTTATGACGTTCTGATGAAGGTTTTGAACTATCCACACCCTTAGGAGCGGCTCTTCCACCTCTTTTAGGTGCAACACCAGTCACAGTCCTAGTGATGCTGCCTGTAGGCATTTTGATTTTGACTTTGAGGGGGTGCAATGGAGGTGAAACTGTTTCTGCAGCACTAGCAGACCCAGGATTCTCAGTGTCAGCACCACAGCTCTCCTCATTTAAATTTTCTCCATCTCCAGCCAGCTTTTCATTCAGCTCCTCAGTGTCACCTGGCCTGTCCTCTTCTCTGGGTTCACTTTCCATGAGCTCCTCTTGGTGATGAAAGTCCTTGTGGTTCACTTCTAGACCTGATGTTTGGGCCGAATCAGGGCTGCTGCTTCTTGTGGGGACTACATGACCTGTCTCACTGGGCGGTGGGCTCTCAGGCGAGTCCCTCTCATCAATCACGTGCTCTGGGTATCTCTCCTCTTGGACTGATGCAGAGCCTGTGCTGACAGATGGGAGGCAGTCCTGGGGGCTCTGTTGCTGAGGAGCTGTGGAGGGAGAACTGGGGGTGGTAGGTCTCCCCTTTTCCTCATGGTGGGGTTCAGGTTCTGCAGGTGCCAGACGAGGAGGAGAAAGAAAACAAGAAGTGGTTTCAGGGGACCTAAGCAGCTGAGACCGTACTTTTGCTCTGTGTTTAAATTTGGGGGGGGAAGCCATTACAGATTCTGGGCTCTCCTGGATCACCAGTGGACTTCCTAAGTCCGGCTCTGAGTCACTTTCATCTGAGTGCATAACACGCTTAATTCCAGCCTTAACACTCCCGTTTTGTGGTAAAGGGGAGGATGATGGATTACTGAGGAGATGTGTTTCCTCCTTCTGAGGGGAGTGAGGAGGAAGGTGAGGGCTGACAGAGTGCGGGGAGGGAGGACTTGAGTAGTTAGTACCGGCACTAGTCGAAGACTGGAGGTAGAGGAGGGGCTTCAAACTTGTCATGACATCAGTAGTATGCTGGACCGATCCAACCTCAGCTCCTTTATCGCTGCCACCCTCACTAAGGTTCAGTGTGGACCTCAATGGTGGACACTGGGGCCAAGACTCTGTGTTGGACTGTCCTTGATCACTGGGGACAGATCCCTCAAAGCCATTGACAATCTGGAGCTCCACTGGGGCATCAGCAGGCATTTTAGGACCAAGCTGAGAGGTGAGGTCACCATACCTGACCTGAACCTGAGAGTTTATGCCACTGCTTGAAGGATTGTCGGTTTTGTCCCCGACATATTTCTCCTCTTCAAAAGACTCAGACCGCACTGTGTTCTTCACAATAACACTGACCACAGAGAGGTCACTGTGCGAGGCAGGAGAGCAGGGAAAGCCTGAAGGAGACCGACTCTCCCTCTCATCTGCATTAGTCCCCACCTCATCCTGCTCCTCTTCTGGGCTTGACTGAATGGCTTCTTTGGCATCAATGTCAGGAATGTCAAAAGCTGCCAGCAAATCATCAAAGTCTGGGGTCTTCATGTCCCCCATTGCCAGCACAAGACAAAAAAAACCTACCGGGGCAACAAATTCATTTAACATTAATTTAATCATGACCCATTTGAACTACGACAGTTATGTGTCTCTTAAACTATGCTCTCAAATAAAAAAAATGTAACAGCTGGTTAGTTGTCACAAGTGAGTCGACAGTGTTTGGTTAAAGTAAAAGTGTTGTTATTCTGCTCCACTTTACTGGTGGAAAATAAACAACTCTAATGAAACAAGACAAAGCTGTTGTTTAGCACATCAAACATATATCTGTCATGTTACAACAAGTGGGTCACTCTGCTAACAGCTAACGTTAGCGACACTTTAGCATTTAGCTAACTGCTAGCTGGCCTTGCTAACGTCAACTGGCCAACTTTCCGCAAGTAGTCAAAAGCCATAATTAGCTAGACAAGTGCAACACTCAGCTAATGTGGTCCTAATAAATACTATGTTTATTGCGTGTAACGTTTGCTATAGATGAAGCTAACGTTAGCTCACGCTTGCATTTAATTTGAATTACCTGCTACTTAGCGAAGTTGGTTCCTGACTTCCCTCTCAGACGCATGAGTTCTCCGTCACCGACTCATGCGACAGCGACTTCCCAGGAGCCTCCCTAATGTTTACATTTCCAGTTTCCAGTGTTAAATTAAAGAGGTGTCATACAAAACATTAAATAAATGTTAAATACGAAATGTACCACAGTATTTACTTTGGCATTGTGAATCTACTCGAAGTCTGGGACGAATTATGTAAAAATGTACTTGCTGCAAAGCTCTTCTCATAAAGTATGAATCAATATAAATCAATCTTAATATTCTGCAAGAAAAGTACCAACAAAAAACACAATTTCTACCCATTTTCAACTGCTTTTTTAAGCTACATGAAGGTATACACTGATGCCATTTCTCATTCTCATAATGAAGATTGTCTCTTTAGTTGTTTTTTTTTTTTTTTTTACAAAGGTCTTTGTTGACATGTCTATGTCTCTCCTACTAGTCTGTGTTCACTTGTATTCATTATGTGTCTTGCATTCCTGTTTGGTTTGATAAAGAACATCCGGCAGTAATATTGCCATCTATGCAAATTTAAATGCAAGTTTAACTGGGCACTGAATGTGACACTACCGGTGTAAAACCAGTGATAGTATGTACATTTCAATGCAATATTTGTTATTGTGTAATGTATGAGGGTTATTTTAATTTCATTACAAATTAAACTGTACAGAAATTTCAAGCATCAGATGAAGTACCACCTTGTATTCTGTAAATTTATTGAGGAAATCTGATCATATTATTGAGTAGGTATTTTACAAAATATTCAAAAGTAAGCATATCTGCTTGACACACACACAAAGAAGAAATCAGAAAAGGCCTTTAACCCAAAACTGAAAAAAAGGCAAAAGTTGTTTACAGTTTACACAGCTACGTAAACAAAATATGAACAAAATGCTTCCTGTATTGAGGAGAGGAATATTGTTATGGTGAATAACACATGCAGTGCAATTCTCAGGTATTTTTTATTAATCATATATTAAGTTCCACTTTTTGGGCGTTCATTTCTTTTTCTCCTCGTCCTTCTTGGTGTCAGGTTTAGAGACTGTCTGGGAAGCCAGAGAGCCCATGGCGTTACGGATGGCCTCGTTGTTAGGGTCAACTCCTGGAAGGTTTTCCAGGACGCTCTGAAGGAACTCTGGATCCTGCATAACATCATAGTCCTCTTCATCCTGGACAGAAAAATTACATGTTGTAACTAATTTATACCAAGTACTTTACAATCTGATGAAAAAGAAAATTGGGAACCACCGTGCTTACCTTAGCCTTACTGGAGTCCACATCAGCTCCTGTGTCCATGTCCTCAGCAACAAACTCTGCAAGAAAAATGAAACATTTGTTTGAGTAGGAAAAATGGGGTTTAACAGACAGTTGTGATTATTTTTATTCTGGCCTATATGTTATACTCAATATTCTGCTGTGCAGAAACACTTATCTGAACAGTGAAATCATCTATTGCAAAAATCTGTTTTGTTGTTTTAAATAACAAGAACAATATTGCGCTGGTACTCTCATGCTGCATTCAGTACATATTGAATGGGCCGCAGACTAATAAAAATGACTCCTGCCAGCTGTTTAGTAGTCAATCACAAGCAGGATATGTGGAAACATTTTTCAGGCTCCAAAGTCTCCACTTGGCATAATAAACTGGATTAGAGTGCCAACAAACAAACCAATAACCCCAATGTCAGTAGCTCCAGGTAATCATTATCCAAATTAGGAGTCAGATATTCAGTTCTTCAATTAATCATTCCCACCTACCTACCTAGTCATAAAAGAAAGATATACTTTATATTCTGGAGTTTATCCGTGCCTTATTTTGGATTACAATAATGCAAGTAACACGCATATAGAACCCTTCTAAATTGAAGGAACAAAAACTGGTCCTTCTGCTTCCTCTAACATGCCTTGAATCACCAGCCAAAGTCAATAACGGCGGACACAGGCGGGATGTGGTCCGCGTTACGGCTGCGCCAGTTTTGACCCATACTCAGCCCTGCGTCAACTCACACTGGAAGCATTTCAGCGGTAGAGTGTTTAGCCTGCCCTACATTGTTGACTTGTTGTTTATTTGTCATTTTGCGTGCGCTTCTACAACCGATCACAGTGCTCTGCGAACCGTTTTCCCCCCCAGTTTCCTGCAGGGCCGATTTTCCCACATTCAGGTGTGAGCACAAGCATTGACTACAATGGCAGCAATTTGCTCCGGCAGCCGTAGCTGCTTGTATTATAGGTTATCAATTCTCTGGTCAGGGGGATTCAAACAATTTAAAAATGTTTAACCTGCTCCTGCTCCCTGCATAGACATCTGCAGAGCATAGGCGATCTGTTCATCCTCTGTCATGCGGCTGAAATCTGGTAGAGCAGGTGTGGATGAGTCTGTGTGGGGAACAGACATCTTCAGCAGGGCATCCTCAGACTCTGCATAAGAAACAGAAAAATATAAAGGGAATATGAGCAGAAATAGTCATCTATGATAGCACATCAAGTTGGTGGACATTTTTTCCTCACCATCTGCGGCAGGAGAGGAAATGCCAGCTTCAGCAGCTGATGCAACAGCAGCCCTGCGAGCTTCATCCTCCTGTCGTTGTCTCTGCTCCTCCATAGACACCCGCAGGGCCTAAGAGGAAGAAAACAATCTAATCAAACAGCAAGTAGCATTACCCCACAGAAATATTCAATGAAAAAATAATTTTCAAAAATAACAAAATGTGGTATAGAAGGTAGGAAAACAGCAATATGGATGAATAATCCAGAGAATTTAAGAGGCAAATGTTGTGATTACAAAGAACAATACATACTACAGTGAACTACTGTAGCTTAATTTCCCTGCTCTCTTACCAAGGCCAGCTCTGGGTCTGCGCTGGGATCTACTCCAAACTCAAAGTCACTGGCACCCAGGCCCAACACCGCACCTCCTTCTCCTGCCAAGATGGGTGAAGACAGCAGTGCATCGGCCAGACTGGGGCCTGGAGGTACTGTGACCAGGTGAGATCCTGCGCCCTCTTTGCCATTCAGTGTGTTGATGAAGGCCGTCAACTTCTCTGTGTTCATCTCCTGCAGGGGTGACAAAGAGTGAGGGTGTGCATGTGGACCAGACAACATTGTAGAAACAGCAAACATATACACAACAGCACTTTAGATATTTAAGACATTGAGTATGTGGAGCTTTGATGGAAAAATACCTCCTCTCCAAAGTTAATGACATCCACATTGACCTTTTCTTTCTTTAGACGCTTTGCCATTTTGACCAGCTACAGGAAAGAGGAAAACAAATCCGTCAGCTGATACAAACACTACATGTTTTATCACAGGCCTGACAGATATATTAGTACACTGATGCAATCAACCAGATTCTCCCACAAATGAACAGGTGCCTGTCCAATGAAAAAAAACATTGCCAACTAAGCTGGATAACAACACTGAACAAACCTAGAACAGCTCTGTATTTGTTATGTTATCCAGCGCTGTCTGCACATTTCCACTGATATTGTAATGGTACAATTTGCAGGGGAAAAAATTTAATACTAGTAATTAGTAGTGTTAAACTTCTTCCAAGATATGTTTGCTGTTTGTCAATTATTTTGTAATGCAGGTAGAAGACTTGTGGGTGATTAATTATGTGTTAGTATTACCAGTACTTTGGTGTGTATAGGCAGCAGTGTTCAAAGTGTAGTCTGTAGAATTATTTATCAGAGTGTGGTGAGCAGCATGCTTTTCCAAGAAGATATCTATCATCCCATCCAAAAAATTAAAAAACACTTTACAGTCTGATAATGTTGAAGTCTCCTACCTGGTTCTCAATATCCAAGTCCCAAATATTATATTCATTGGGTAATACATAACTACTAATATCATGCAAAATCCACTGACTATTATCAGAACTTAGCTCACATCTTTTTCGTTGTCCTCCACTGGGCTGCCAACAAATGCAATAATGCGCATCTTGTGGTTTTTGCCCTGTCTGTGCTTCAGCGCCAACTACACAGAGAAACATAGAAAACATACTGGCATGTCATAGCAGGAAAAGCACTGGGGTAATTAAAACCATTAATGATGGCTGCATTACATTTAGGTCAGTTAGTTCCACTTGTGTATTTTGGTTCACTATATCACTGGAGAGGGAAACCACTCATAGTTGGGTTAAACCCACAGTTTGCCCTTGTTTTGAATTAAAATTTTATATTGTAAAATTTATATTTACAGTAGTAACTGTAACAGACCTCGCAATATGTCCAAATATTCACTTAACACATCACAATTCTTTTCCAGCTCCTTTATTGGCTTCCTGCAAGAGGAGCAAGACAAGAATCGCTGTGTAATCAAAGTCACAAACTCACATGTGCCACCCTGATGCCCGTGCAGAAGCTAATGTTTCCACGAGGCTGCACAGCATGTAGCTTGGACAGTATCCTACCCGTGTCTGGAGTCAGTGTGGTCAGCACCTCACAGTTGCTGCACAGGGACATAACAATTGTGTTATTATATTAACATATTTTTAAATGTCAGTACACTAATTCATGCTGCCTCTTACTTTGCCATGGTGATGAGGCCCACATTGTTTTCAGGGTTGCTGCGGGTCTTGGAGTGACAAACAATATTAACTGCGTCCTGCTGAGCCTGCAGCCTAGTGGGCAGAAAGTCTCCATTGCGCATGTACTCACTGTTGTCCACACTAAGAAAAATGAACAGCAGCGTTAATAATGACAAGTTCTAGAAGAAGGTGTCAATGACACAGATTGGACAAACATTGGTTATGGTACAGGCCAATATGGATAGTAGGACAATATATATCTGTAACTCTAATGAGAACCATGTATGACAGCAAAGGAGGTGAACATTGAAACAATTAGTTCATTAACCAATTAGTTGATGACAGAGTTACTTGTCAACAGTTCTGATAAATGGATTAGCCTACGGAAGTAATTTCTCACCCAGAAATACCAACATTTACTGATTTCAGTTTCTCCAAAGTGAGCATTTGCTGCTTTATGTTGTTTTTATGTTGTTGTAAATTTCTTGGTTGGTTGAACATAACAAGCAATAAGAACACTTTATTTTGGGCTTGGGGAAATGTGACATGCATTTATTAATTTACTATTTTCTGACATTTAGCCTAATTGATAAAATGAGGAGTGTAAAACGATCAGTAAATTACACATTAATGAAAATAATTGTTGTAGCCCCAGTGAACAAAATAACCTGAACTCGTACGTTCTAATGGAAACCAGTACAATGGCCCTGCAGCACTGATGCCTTTGAAAACCTGTAATATTTTTTAAACCAAACAGAAGGTTTTTCATGTTGTCCTCTCTCTTTATGCATAAAAACTGAAACACAGTGTCTATTTGTGTTAAGTCAATAACATGTTGGCTTGGTTTATTAGGTTGCTCAAATAAAGGCAACAATAGATCCTCTGAGTTGCATGTTTTGTAATGACAGTAGGTTTTGGTTTTGTTAGCTAGCTCATGCTAACGCGTTCAACAAAAGCCATGCTTTATTCAACTTCAGCTTGAGACCCAATCTGGGCCATACGTTAGGTAACAACTCTATATTGATTAACATTAGTAATAACCTATTAAAAAGGGCCCATAACCTGACTGAAGAGCCATAGGTTAGCTATGAAGCTCCTGCAGGCTAACTTAATGTTAGGTTCGTGGACTAGCTCGAGCATCTTAAACGCAAAACAAAACAAGTTAAACCTGTACGAATGTTTCACAGGCAAACGACGTCAAGAAGACGCACATATATTTATTCATTTATTTACTGATATGTTATTATTAATAAAGTTAGCTTTATCAATTGTAACTTTAAACATATTCCTAGTTCCTTACCAGACCATAGTACTTTCGAGCCCCATCTTGATGGTTGTGGTTTGCTAGGTCATCGTGATGGTTTATGGGTAATGCTGTTCGTTGAAAAAAGCTACACATTTTATACAGTTATGACAAAATGTTAGGGATGATCAAAAACTATTTTTTTTAAAATGATGGGACACTATGAGGTCCAAACGCTTAGTGAATCCATGCTCAAATATAACGACTATAACATTAACCACTAATTTCATTGCTCTGTATGTTCTATAGCTGGCATGTCAGATTGTGTCATTTGTTGTACTAATAGTTTGCACAGACTGGAGTGTGCATCCTTACTGGTAGCTAAAACTAAAAATAATTAATCAGCAAAGCACACATTTAAAGGCAGTATGCACATGTTCAATGAGAAAAACCCTGTTACTCTAACCTGTATATGGTAATTCAGTAGCCGATCCACCTACTTACATTATTATTATTTACATTTATTATTCCAGCATCTTGCTCTCTTTAATTTGGCTTGCTGTCTACAAATATTTTTGTTTATGGTTGTACTTATGTTTGTCAAACTCCCTATATGTGTACACATATCTGGCCATTAAAAGTGTTTGAGAATTTCATTTAATCTGGGCACATCACTGGAGCACCCATCACCATGTTGTGTATAATTTTCTCTGGCCTAAGTCTTGAATTTTTTACATGATAACCATCTTGGGCCAAGATCTAGACTACTATGGCCAGGATTTCAATGCATATAAAGTCCAGTTGATTAAAATCTCTTTGGACACTCGAAGATGGTGGTACGTTTACACTGTTATCCACAGCTAGCAACAGGTAGTTAAATAATACACATGAACAGAGGGACCAAAGCAAAGATTTAGAAAATATGTTTAATCCTTTAAAATCAGACATGAAAACATCACCACCACATAACTGAAACATGGCAGGAGGGACAGGCAGCACATATTGCATGAGAAGGCATTTCCGTGACTCCTATGTACATATACACATTTTATACACCGTAAAAATATAGTAATTGAAGCATATAGGACAACCAGCAATGTTTGGCTTGTAAGCCATGTGAAACATTCATGTAGAAAAAGCATGGGAGATTAACAACTCAGAATCATCCTGGAAAGAAACTATCATATCACAATCTAAACATGAAATATAAAAAGTGAAATTGTCAAATAGTTCGCCCCCTTCATAGACAATACACGCTATAAAGTTTCAGACATCCTTCTGTCAGTATACGTACATCAAAGGTACATAATACAACTTATTATTTCAGCCTGCAGCAATCACCCATATTAATAAATATACTTCTTAAAGATGAAAGGTGGCAGATTGTGGTTCATATTGCAATACTTCAAATATATTGTAGTGTCTACACTGAGAGCATCGCGCATTAAGCACCGAAGGATGTTTCTCTTGTGCCATGGTGTAGTACAAAACAGAACTGGCCTGCATCCAGTAATTACTCAGTCCCACCCATAACAAAAAAGGTTACAACATAAAACATCTAAATGCAGGTGTCGTAAAATACAATCTGAATTTTTCTAGATGAGAGATCTTTACTTGGAGTGTTTTCTTTGGTGGCTGTTTGACTCCCAACCAACTAAATACGACTTTAAACTGAGAAAGAAAAAAAAATTCAAGGTTTCATATTTCACCATACTAAGAAATAATTCAAGCACATCATCCCAACTACACAAAGGTGGTCAATAATGGGTTCTAAGAGCTATGGCAATTGTAGTAAATTTAACTAGAAATTTCACAGGAATGTGGAGTTCAATCTTGAAATGTCTCAGGCCACAATGTAAACCAATTCTTTGATAAATACAAAATAAATCTTTACAGGGACTAGATTTGTGTCAGATACAGCTTTTCAGACGTGAAATTATTTAGCAAAAAAACCCATCCAGTTTAATAATAGATCCTTAAAACACAGGTCAACCCAGTGTTATTACCATATACCAGTCCATATATACCATATACCATTATTACCAGTCCATGTAGGTAATGAGGAGTGTCATTTTCATGTTAAATGTACTGGAGCCTGAACAGTCTCAGGATCTCCTCACTCTTCTCTTTGGTGCCACAGACTCAGTCCTAAATCCTCAACTGTGCATCGATGAACATGAGTAGTTTTCCTTCTTTCTATAGTCACAGGACACATTTCCCCTTCTCCCTCTCTGCTGCATAGACCACATGTGTCTAACAAACGCAAACAGTAATTCATTAGATGAGATGATGTCTAAGCTCGAGTTTTGCTACAGTCACTTCGTAGTGATTCAAATTTCTGTATCAGAAATATCTCGTGGGGTAAAAAGCTCTCTGCCGGCCACCTCAGTAGCTTGCTTATTGCCCTAAACAATAAGATAAACACAAAGCATCTTTTTTTTTCTTTTCTTTTTTTTATGAACAGCTGAGTAAGTGCTGAGTAACAGTAGATACAAAAAAAATATGAAAGTCTTGGTACACACGGTTAGTTATATTGGTCCAAGAGTGGGCTGGTGTCATTTCTGTAACCAGCAGAAATGATTAATGAGAGACAAACATCCTTACTGACTGATGTCAGGAGAGTTAAAAGGATTAACTGAGCTGATGAACCCCAATGACTGAGCAATCGACATACGCATAACCGAAAGGGGCTGTACTAGTGTTTGCATTAAAATCTGAAATTCTTTTAAACCCTGGCAACAGGTGGTTGTTCCAGACATACAAATGGCAGTTGGATGACTTCAGCTGTAGTGATAAGGCAGGTTTGTCTGTGCGACTAAAACGCTGACCTTTAAAAAATGTCAGTTATATCATATCACATGTTAAGGAAGGGACAAACATGTTAAAGGCACAGACATGACAGACAAATGACAGTGCCTGGAAATTATTACTATTCTATTGGCTTAATAGCATGACTTCATGTAACAGCTACAGACTGGCCAGCAATGCTGTCGACAGCTCTTCTCTCTGTATTCATTTATACGTAAGCACATATGGTCACATCAGAGGGGGAGATTTTTTGGGGTTGTACAAATGTGGTCTGCCATGTTAATAAGACACATTCTATATAAGAAAAACATTGTAATGGACATTCAGATGTGGAAAGATCTAGCTGGACCTTTGCAGCACCACCGTGGCTACCAGCAGAATAACTTACAGCAAAACGGGAAACAAAATTACCGTACAGGTCGGTTTGAACCCATCCCTCCACTGTTTCAGAAATCCAGTTTCATACAAATACCTGGACATCCACAATCAGTAAAAAGAAATGCATACATGATCGAAGCGTCTACAGCAGCAAGTGTTGATAGCTAAGAGCACCCCTGCTCGTGAGAGAGCGCCAAGGGGACACAGAAGTTCAGTAACAGGAACACTCGTGTGTGTGAATCACGGCAATGTGAAGCCACTCAGATTGTGCACGAACACACAGGGAAATATTCACTGCTACAGACACAGGATATTCCCTTCATGTGCTCTTAAGTGTGTGTGTGTGTGTGTGTGTGTTCCTGCTGAACCGCTGTCTGTGCCATCACACATCGCTTCGTGCTGCATAAAATGGACTGACTCTTCATGGATAATTTGTCTGTCTTCACCATCCACTGGTGACTGGGGCGTGGGATTTGTTTTGTTTTTTTAAATCAATATACTCTACAACTAATTATTTTGTTTATTATGTCATTGCAGCATTCTTCATGTTGCGAAAATCTCTGTAATGTAATGCTGCCAAAGCTACTAAAGAGCTTTATTCCAGGTGTATATGAGAGACAATCTGGCTTTGGGATAATGTTGATGGGAAAGCCTAAAGCATACCACACACAGTCTTCTTCTTGATCTTCCCACCACTGCTTTCTTCATTATCACAACCTCCATTACACATCGCTGCTTCATCCAGCGATCCCCGTATATACTGTATTGGTGAGAACAACAGAGGTGCAGTGGTGTGTGGTCAATGGGTAACTTTCAACTCTCTTTGTCCTCACTTCCACCCGCCTCGCCATGTCCAGAAACGCCTCGTCTTTAGATGGCACTGTGTTTTTACTGTGAAGATGAAACTAACGTCAAAACCAAGATTATGAAGGGTCTCACTTATGTACAACGAATACTGGCTTCTTCAACAATCAAATCATGAATAATCTTCAATTACAGATGTGCAATTAGCAAAATAATTGTTTAGACTTACAAAACAGATGTTGGTCTCAGGGATGATGTCTGAGAGTGAAACTACATCTTCGTTTCCACACAGGTTGCCTGAATTGTCTAAAGCCCCTTCAGCCTCCAAACTGGCAGAGAGAAAAGGAAATTAATACGACACAATGACAAACACAAGCGGAAAAAACCCCCCCATCTATTTTATAGTCTAATGAGGCTGTAATTTTATGACCCATCACTTCCTTCTTTACCTGTGTGAAGAACCCTGGTCAAAGTCTGGGTTTGCTGATTTGTGCACTTCTACCCCTACAGACCTATGGACAAAAGTCAGAGTTGAGGCACAAAAATTTACATCACTTTTAAAAGAGTATGAAAGTGAAATGAAAGAGTAAAAGGACAGGCATTATTATCTAGATGAAGCTTTACCGTAGCGGAGGAGAGGTGGAGGCAACTCCTGTGCTGCCTAGTGATGAGGTGGACAGGTTGGCCTCACAGTCAGCAGGGTTTTCTACCAGCGGAGGGGTCCTCGGAACAAGATCTGGTCTGCCCGACGACTGCACGCCTGAGACCAAAAATCAATAAGGAACCAAATTATTGTGAATTTCAACACTATTATCTCCAATCTGAGCACAGCTGTGAGTGGAATTGTGGTTGTGGATACAATTAACAATAGAAAATTTTAGCTTAAAATTAATTTTCTTATCACTTTGCGTGTGACGTCTCAGTTCTCACCGCTGTCTGCCTCTGAGTCTGTGCTTTTAAAGTGGCTGTGGTAGACTAGTCTGGAGTCCATGGATGACTGTCCTGTCGCATGGGACAGCGGGGTGGGAGCTCCCAGGGTGGGGGCCCTCCGAAGACCTCCCTGACCTCCACCACGACTCTTCTTAGATGGTGATGGTTTTACTGGAGAAGATAGGGGACATCAAAAGTGGAAATGACCAATAAGGGAACCCAGACTTTTCACTCCTGTGACTTGTACATAAGGCTATTAATTTCAGTATATTTAAAAATTCACAGATATGCATACTTACGTGGAATTTTCTTGAACACTGTGTTGCACATGAATTGCTGGAAACGATCTGCATAGAAGCCAGGTCTGTGAACCGAAACTGTGTCCTAAAGTAGCAAAACAGCAAAAGAGCCATAAAAGCTGACAGATACATCAGCAATATGTGCAATTAAAAACTGTCATACAAAGAGCAGTCCCTAATACTTTTTGTTTGGGTGTTGACAGTTATTTTCATTACTGATTCAACAGCCAAAACTCAAAGACATTTAGTTGACAATCACAAAAGACGAAGAACAGCAGCAGATCGTTACAGTGGACAAGCTGTAACCAGAGATGTTTGCAATTTTTGATAAAAAAATTACAATTAGTCAATTACCAAAATTGTAGCCAGTCATGTTTGTGTCAAAGGACTAATTGGCTAAACGTTTCAGTTCTAGGTTACATATCAGTACAATTTATATCTGTGGATGATATACAGTACGCTGAGCCATTCTGCACAGCTTCACTGCCTAAAAAAGGAGCTATAAGCAACATTCACTGCCACTAAATGTTGCACTAGAGCACCAGCACCTCACTTTCTTTTTTTTTTTTTAACCTTGCATCTTTTCGTAAAACACACTTCATTCGACCTGGACAGAAACCAAATAAAACTCTAGACTTTCCACTGTTCCATCACCAACTCTGGTTTGGCTGAAATAAACCCTTAATTCATTAAAATTCCGGCTCAACACCTCAGCCTGCAATGACTGCCCGTCAAAGCACGTCCACTAAAAGTGCTTGTCCCCCCCCGCCATATCTCCACTATAGCTTTACATAGTTAATAGTTGTTCACTGCTATAGTAATATTCAGAATCTCATATACAGGACCTTTAACGATAATTTGCTAACTTTTTTTAGAGAATTTAGTGTGTAGGTTCTTACCCCATCATGGACCAAGGCCTTCCAGGAGTGCTCCAACTTCTTAATAAACCTAAATAAAAATCAAACAACATTTATTTCTATAGCGCTTTACAACAACCGTCAGGTATCCAAAGTGCTTCACATCGTAGAATATAATAAAACAGCATATCGTACAATAGATACATATAGCAAAAAAAAGAAAAGTTAAAAAGAAACAAGAAAAAGGAAATTGTCACACCACTACTGCGTATTAAAAGCCATTCTAAACAGGTGGGTTTTAAGTTTAGACCTAAAAATAGTTTCATCTGCAATTGTGCGAATATCAGGGGGTAGCTTGTTCCAGAGTCTCGGAGCAGCAACTGCAAACGCCTGATCACCCAATCACTTATACTTCGACCTTGGGACTTCTAAAACCAATTGGTTTGAAGACCATAACGACCGGCTGTGCTCACGCAGGGTTAAAATCTCAGTTAAGTACTCCGGAGCCAGGCCATTTAGGGCCTTAAAAACGAACAGCAAAATCTTAAAATTTATTCTATACTGCACTGGGAACCAATGTAAAGTGTAGAGGACGGGAGTGATGCGAGCACGCCTAGATGCATTTGTTAAAAACCGAGCAGCAGCATTTTGCACAAGTTGAAGTCGTGAGATGAAGCTTTGATTTAAAACAACATAAAGAGCATTACAATAATCCAACCTCGAACTAATAAAGGCATGAATCACTTTTTCTAGGTCATGCCTGTTAAGAAAAGGCTTAACTTAACTTTAACTCATTTTGACAACATTACTGATTTGCATGTCAAATTTCATGTTGCAATCAAAAGTAACCCTCAAATTTCTGACAGCAGGCTTTAGGTATGGAGCCAGAGCCACCAAATTCACTGCTGACCCATTTGGGTTACCGAAGATGATATACTCAGTTTTTGCTTTGTTTAAATTAAGAAAATTTTGTGACAACCACAACTTAATATCATTAATACAACTAAGTAGGGAGTCTAGTGCAACACTAATATTCGGTTTTAAAGGCAAATAAATCTGCAAATCATCAGCATAACAGTGAAAGGACAGGTTGCGCTTTCCTATAATACTCCCTAACGGCAACATATATAAAGAAAACAAGATTGGGCCAAGAACTGAACCGTGGCCCACAAGAAAGAGGAGCAACTGACGAAGAGCATTCACCAATCATAATAGAAGCTCCTATTTGCTAAATAGGAGCTAAACCATTGAAGAGCCAAACCACGAATGCCTACATCACGCTCAAGGTGAGAGAGGAGAACTGCAAGGTTCTCCGTATCAAACGCCGCCATGGAGGTCCAAAAGCACTAAAACAGCAATAATAATACGATATAAAAAAAACTAGTTACTTGTTCAATAATGCCTTGTGCAGACTACACGACTTTCAGCGTCGGCCGATGGCCGTACTGTTCACACTACACAACTTGCCGTCTAGTGACGGGAGTCTTGAAGTCGCTATGGCATTCACACTACGTGACTAGGGGTCACACATTAGGCGAGCTGACAAGGACTCTACCCGATGCTGGTCTCCCTGTGAAATGTGAAACGGGAAATGACGTGAACCTACACATTAAACAGCTGTTGTTTGTTATTATAAAGACAAAAAATATGGGTGAAAGAATGGATTAGCACAGGCAGGTAGCAGGGATTGTCTGTGTTACAGAGAGAGCTGGAGGCGAGTAAAAAGTGTTTTGCGGTGAAAAAGTAGCCGCCTGCTCTGCCAGCTGCAATTCTCTCAGTGGCTGGATGTGGATGTCGAGTCGGCCGAATCTTCCAGATATTTGGCATGCTAGCTATCTGGCAGACATCGGCAATGTGGCAGTAATGTGTCGGGGAGCCGTTTTGATACGTCTTTGTGTAGTTCACACATGATGTTTGGCGACCGACCAATTGACCGCTGATTTAACCCCGGGTCACAGCCTGATGGTCACGGAGCTCGCCGAGCGGCAAATCGGGCTAAAAATCGTGTACTGTGAACTAGGCTTAAGCTTGCTCATGAATTAAGAACAAATCACTACCAACCTGTAGGACTGGAGAATGTCAATGATGCCGATGTAGATCAGCAACCTCTCTCCTTTAGAATTGCGAGATGGAATTCCACCCATGCTGGAAAGACAAGGCCAGAGAAACAACAGATCAAATCACTTTCATATCCCCTGTCACAGATTACACTACAAACATTTAAAATTCAGCTCTGCTTGTGGTCAGCCAAGCCGAGACTCACTGATCTTCTGAATCCAAAGCTCCCTTCCCTCGAGCCTCCCCCTGAATGGACTCCATGGCTGTACAGTACAGACTTTTCTGGGCTTGTGGCCGGCGCTGATCTGGGGTTACTGCTCCCTCCGACCCCCCACTGTCCCCCGAAGTGCCCCCACCACGCTCCCGCTCTCGACTGGCCTGGTCCATGTTGTGGATGCCCATTAACAGGCTGTAATCCATGATCTTAAAGCTCTGCAAAAGCTACATGAAACACACAAATACAATAAAGTAAGTGCTGAGTTAAGTTGACATGATGATCAACAGGAGCAACCCCTTGTGTATTAACATTCACGCAAACGGTATGAAAGTACAATTGTAGAAAAAAATAATAAATATCAAAATATTTTGCATATGTCACTGTCTAAAACTAGATACCACATCATTCACAAGCAGTTTTTGTTTTTCTAAGATACATTTAAACACATTTTAATCTGTATAACGGAGGACAGTAAAAGACTGAAAGAGGTGCATTCACACTAGACAAAAATGTTGATTGGGCCAGTTTGATGTTGCCCATTTTTGATACGACCTCTATGATTCGTCCCAGTGAAACATTTTCATATTATTACGATGACAAAACTGTTGCCCACACGACAAAATTAGGATGAGATACACACAAGCAACACCAACAGTGAAGCTGACAACTCGCACAATGGTAGACACACAATCACAACAACAAATCGACACAGAGCGGTCATGGCAATTGTGATACATGAGTGGAGTCACTTAAGTAGGCTGGAGAAACAAAGCTACAGTGACCGCAAAGCAAACACAAACATGGATTAGCCTCTGATGGAAAGAGATATTTTGATGAATAAATGGTGTTTGGCTTTCCCCAAGTATAAACCAACGCTATACCCAAAATAATGACATCCCATGTTAACTGCAGTGATAAATGCCACCTGCCTCTTCCATCGTTAGAAAAGGTATCATCCCTTAAAGTAAACAAAGTATTAGTTTTCTTGTGTCATGCAAGCTTGAGTCATCTCTTGATGATCATTCAACTGCCAGCAGGGGTGGAGCTCGCCAATAACCAACAAACAACACTGTCGAACAACACTGACTAATCGCCTTAGGAGACACTGAAAATAATAGATGCCGCTGTGATAAAAAGACTTTAACAGCAAAAACTAGTGTTTTGTTTCCAAGGAAGTTATTACTCCTGCTGCTTAGCCTGTAAAACTGTCTGCAGAATATCTAAAAAAAAATATGAGTTTTCTTTACATTTGTTGGTACCCCATAGTACAAAAAATAATAAACAATGATAAAGTATTATGCCAGTGTACAATCTGAGCTTCTACAGGAATTTGAATACACTTGCATATTACAACAGATTGAATACAAAATCAGTCAATGAAATACAAGTGTCTCTGCGACTCACCAAGCAGTCCCTCTGTATAGTCTTGCACAAGGCATTGTAGTTGTCGGCTTCCAGCAGCAGGCCGTCAGGCAAGTCCTGGATAAAGTCCAGGTCTTTGTGAGTGGGAACGGCCTTCTCTCTCTCCTTAGGGGAAGCTCTTCTCTTATAGGTGGAGCCCTTCAGGTCGTATTTGAGGTGCATGGGGATGGTCCGAGGCAGAAGATTGTTCATCACAACAATACGGATGTTCTTACCTCCTGCCTGAACACAATAGAGTCCATAGAACTTGGGTAGCAGGGTGCGCTTGTTTTGGTTTATATTCTGGAAGAGAGGGAGGAATATGGAAAAACAAATACGCTTAAATTAGAAAGAAATGATTAGAGCACCCACTCATTTAAGCCTCCTGCTCTCATGGTAAATATAGTTACAGCAATAACAATCATTCTTACTGAACACACTCCCACTATCTGTCACAGTCATTCGCCAGGCTCACCATGAAATATCCAGGCAGGAGCTTTTGGAGGAACTCTGCCTCTTTATGTTGAACAGTCTTGATGATGAACTCGTCATCACTAGAGACATAGAAGATGGATCCACTGGCTCCGGGGTTAGACAGCTCGATCAGTGGCTCGTTGCACAGAGAATACTTAAAGAGGAAGAGGAGTCCGTGTTAGTATCCCATTGAAACAGAGCAAACATGTTGGCATATGCAGAACTCGTAACTGGGGGGTTGGAAACCCCTGGGGGATTGCGAGGAGGTTGCAAGAAAGATGTTAAAATAAGTTCATATGAGATAAAAGGCACACAAATAATGTTTGAGGTTTTGTTTAATTAGTGCATAAAATGGTACCAGATCTCAGCCACTTGACAAAAAACAACAGACTTCTGACAGTGACTCCTGATAGCACCCATTTACTTTGTTGGCGTAGACATGAAAAGATTTTAAATCAGAGAGTGTGAAATTCCAAAATGCTGGTATTAAAAAACAGCCAGTAGAGAATGAGTAAAAGAGGCAAAAACCCAAAAGCAGGAAATATGACAAGAACTTGGATTAAGGCTACTCTAACAAACCTGTGAGGAACAATCTGTGCCCTTCCAAAGTTCTGAGGAACGTGCACACTTGACATGACAGACAAAACCACATGAGTTTTGTTAATGAAAACTACAGGAGCTACACAATTTAGAGCCTCACAATTTAGGTGACACTTTTCATCCCCAGAAGGGAAAACCACTGAACTAAACCATTCTACAACAGAAATACAGGAACAGTGGTTAAAGCAGTAACAGAAGTTCTTATAAACACGGCAGTGTGTGTTTGGTGTAAATACTGACCATGTAGTCATCTGGCCGGATGCCAAAGAGTTCCCTGAAGTATCGAAAGGCAATAGGAGCGTAGGTCTTAAAGCGAAAGTCACTGTAGTGATGAGCAGGAGTCAGGTTACTGCCTTCACTGAAAACACATGAGAGAGAGAGACAGAGATTAACATTAACACACTACATTAAATCAAATGAATTCTCCCTGTTTATTCATCTGCGCCTTCTGTTACCGACCTGGGGAAGAAGATGCTTTCGACTACCACAAAGTCCTGCATGAGAACATCCCTTTCTGCCTTTTGGCTTAAGCTGCCAACTGTGTGAGCGATGCCCAACATGATGGCGCCTTTTAGGGCAGACGAAGTGGTCTACAGAGGCCAGAGAGGAGAAGATAGTAAGTACTTGAAAACATGTTCCCCCTGTGACTTCTGCTGTTGACCTTTGCTGCTCAGGGTGTCACAAAACCCCCACTGGTGTCACTGAGCCCCCCACCCTGATCTAACCTTTTTATAGGTGGTCTCTCCTGTGGTGGTCTCAACGCCCCGGTGTCCAATGGTCTTCTTCATGCTCTGAGTTGTACCTGAAGAGCCAGGCATCTGAGGAGAGGCACAGAGACAAAAACAACCGTGGCATTGTTGGTTTGTTTACTGGCAACATATGACAGCCCCTTAATTCCACAAAAACTAAAGTATGAACTTTGAGTGACTGATGTCTCAAGCTGAATGCCAGCTTGAACTGTCCTGAAACCTGTTCTGCTTCCCTCCACTATTTACATTACCTGGGGCTGTACATAATGCAGAGGTGTTTTGTCAATTCAGTGTGACAATTTCCAGAGTCCTTACCTCTGCAGGGACCATTTTTCGGATGCCACTTGTCCCTAAAAGGCAGAAAAACAAGTTCAATAGGGATTTAGAACATGAGGAAAACACTGACTAAAAGGAAGAACACTAAAGCCTTAAGGAGCTTCTAGATCCCTTGTTCAGACTGGACTTCATGACACCCATGTAAATGTAATCCCATGCAGTCAGTGTGAAGTTGATGCATGAAATCATCATTAAGACTTTGAGTTGGCAGCTTTTAACATGGAAGAATTTGTTAATGGTTGCTGGGTAATTAGCAGGGGCTATTTCCAGCATTGGCTGATGACTACAAGGGCAATGATGAGTCCAAACCTAAATGTGGCCGCAGCTACTGACTGCTGCCCTTGATATACCAGCTCTATGTGAACTGGAACTACTTCTCCCCTGAGCTTGCTGCTCCAGATTCATCTGGTCCATGAGGATGTGTGTCTACAGTCACCTCCTCATTTCACAAAAAGTACAATTTCTAGCTCTTTCTGTAACAGCCTACTTTGGGTCTCAAAGTAACTTTGCTTTTGTCGTTGTGATTATCTCCAGTATGCTAACATTATGACAAAATAATGTTTGGTAAATTAAGCCATTCAGCAAACTCAACTGATCATTATGGGAGATTAACTTGTAGGCTCCATGCAAAGAGCTCTTGAGGTGTGTAAAATGTACTGGCTTGCTAACCAAAGATAAGAATTGAAATTGTAATACACGACCCAGACACATGGGTCTGGTTAAGCGTGATAACAAAACCAGTACACAGCAGTTTTGTATGACAGGCATACAGCTGAAATAAAAGAAATACTCAACATGATTTCCTGTGTCCTTACATAAACTCGCCCACTCTGCAAGCACCTCTAGCCTGTAACCAATGGCAACATCTACTTCAATGCTGCAGTGCCACAGGGTCAATATATACAAAAAGATGGAAGATTATACACTTGTAGTACCAAATGTGTGTGAAAAGGAATCTACGCCCAGCAGATTCAATCCAGGCAGTGCACAGTAAGTGGACACTTACTGAAAGGCAGGAGTGTTAATGATAAGGCAGAATCCCTGAAACGCCATGCATCTCCTCTTAACAGGGACACACGGCAATCCTCCGGGAAACAATCCGCATCATTCTGCCCACATTCCCTCTCATTATGTAAAACGACACACCATATCATCACATGCAGTTTCTGCTCACGCACACAGAAAGACCCACACACAACCATGCGAGTACCTCGCTGCAATGCTCTCCTCCAGAACTGAGTCCTAATATCTGTGGATCAGGACATGGTCAGCCTAAAAGGTTTAACCTGGTAAACTTAAAAAATGTATAGTACTGATGTTTACTGTATATAGCTGTACAAGTTTAATCTGGAGCTGAAATGATCAGTCAATTCAATCAAAAAATTGTCATTTTTCAAGCAAAAATGAGACGTTTTCTGGTTCCAGCTGCTGAGTCTTCTGAAATGTTTCTCAATGTAGAACTAGATAATTACACACACCGTGCAGCAATTTCGGGGTAGGAATTACCCAACCCAATTACTTAACAATGACTTAAGCTCGTCAGTGACGGGCCTTACGACAATAGGCAAACCATCTGTTCCACCCTGTATTCTAAACAACTCCCTGCCAGTTCACATGTAGCCTGCAGCCTGAACAATGCAATAATATGGGACACGCACACCCTCCTAACTTCATTTTCTGACCATGAAGGCTCCATAAATATACTGGTTCTTGGCCAGATTAGGAAACAAGGCCAATAAGGGCTAGTATTTATACCAAATTATGTTACTGTCACTCAAGTGTCTGCGAGTGTGTCTGACAGAATGCTGTATCTTGTTATTATACAGTCTAAGGTTCTCCGCCATGTGGGAACCACCAGACTGCTTTGGAGCCACTATTTTTATACACTGATTCAGACTGGGTGGCTACCAGGAGAAGAGCGGATCCTCTGTACACAGGGAAGCTAATAAGTGACGCACAACTAAATGGATTAGCCAGATGCAACACGGCCATCATCTGCCCTGTTCTCAGAAAATAAAACACCTCTCTTGACAGCACTTGAACTGCACACCACCCATCTGTATCTGTGAGACCCTAGACAAACATTTCATCAGCTGAATGGGAACAACAGAATGAAAGAAGCCTGTTAATTAAACTAGATAGGCATGCCAAGCCTGTGTCATTGGTTAAAAGAATATAATAAATCAATAAGTTCAATATTTGTTTCGTTAATAACGTTACATCACATCAACTCTGAAACACTGGAAAGTAACTGAAAAGGGGCTAACGTTAGTGTTGAAGGTGCCAAATGGATAGTGCATTTGGTTGCTAACTTTACGTTACCACGAACCTGGGCAGACAGACAGAGGAAAAGGAGGGGTGTAACGGGCGAGGAAGGACAGGGGAGAGTAGTTTCCTATGGATGGACAGACGCATTTGAAACAGCAGCCACTTAGCACATCCCATTCACTTACTAAACAATACAGTCATTAAACATCATATATATCCCCCTGCTAACTCACTATCATAAGACACCGTGAAACGTTAACCAAATAACCGGCTTGATATAACAAAATATCATTTAACGTTAACCCAACGTGGTCCCGGGATGTTTTTTTTCTTTAACAGTTTTTAAATTAAACACATTAAATAATTCGATATGAATACTGGCGGATTGTTAACTAAAGCCTTGTGTGATCAACAACAACAATTAAGGGTTATCAACCAGGCAGCTAAACAAGCTATTAGCCATTGCTTGCTTCATTTGTTGGGTTGAAAGCATCAATGCTAACTAGCTAACTGGCTAACCAGGGTTTGATAACGCCATAGTCGCGGAATCACACGATTTTCATTGCTACAAAATGTTACAAAGTTCTGTTTGCAAGTTCATTAAAGGCAACAAATGAGGAAGATTTGGCTACTATGTACCTGTCGGGGCTGTTGATCCCGAGTCTGCTGTCCCAGCAGTCGCCATTACGATTTGACTGTTCTCATCACAGACAGCGCGGACGGTTGAGTTCTGATGTCCATGTCGCAGCAGCACCACAGCGCCCCCAGCGGACAGAAGTGGAACCGTTTCAGTTTCAGTTTACTGTAATAATTCACAGAACCATTCTGTGTCGCGCTTTACTTCAAGTAGTGTAGAACAATATTAAACAAGTCCTTTTTTTTTCAATAGCGTTGAATATATTATTAACAATGGTGTATGTTTTAATTATTTCAATAATACTCTTAATGATTAGCCTATGGACTATGATTTCCAGTAATTTCTGAAAAATCTCCAGATTTGTGGAAATTTTCACAAGAGCAATAAAAATCTCAATTGTTCCTATTAATGAACAGAAACAGGACACCAGGTCATCTGTTATGCTTCAGTTAGTTAGGTGTGTTTATCCTGTGTCATGCTTTACTTTTATTAAGTTTGTATTATTTTATTTCTTTTTAGGCTATATCTTTAGTCTTTGCACATCCTTTTATGTTGGGTTGAATCTGGCTCTGGCGGTATGTGCATGTTGTCAATGAAAGAATAAAATCTCCTTAAACCAAAAATAATAATTGGTTTTATAGAGGTTTTGTAACCACCCTTGATCAACATTTGACACTTTTAAATGGGCAAGATTTGACAAGAAGGCTTATTTTAATCTAGTGTTAGTGCCCAGGTAGAGAACAACTGGTAGTATAGAATTTACTTTTGACCTCTGTTAAAATGCAACTTAATGTTTTCAATACCTACCTAAATGATTCCCTTTCCTGACTTATTTGTGCTCAACACATTTACATTCAGTTGCCAAAAAATCCATTCAAGTTTTAATTTTTATATAGTAACTGTACCAGGCACACTGGTTAAACTAAAATAGCCCTTGCATACAAGAAGACAGTAAATCACACAAAATAAGTACATTTAAAAAAGTTTTTATTACAGCTGATGTAGATATGACCTTAACCACAAAACCATATATAAAGAAGATAGCTGATCTTGTAGTGCCAGAGGAATAAAAACAATGCATTCATAATCAAATATGTAAAGAGCAGCCTATAAAATAGTGGTAAAGTGACACAGGCAACAGTCTGTTTTACAAATTAAGCATTTAACAATATTTGTGTTTCGTTATAAATGTATGCATTTCATGTGGTCTCAAATCAAACTATGCAAATAACACCTGCACTAGATGGAGCTAGTATTTGGTCCACATTTTTAATATTCTTACAGACCTCTAATTGGTCCTGTTCAGGGTTTAGGCGTAAGGGCACTTTTTCTTCTTGTTGTGGCGTAAGACTTTGGTTGCTTTGGTGATGGCATCCATGAGAATTTTGGAGATACACTGTGGAGCCTCTTGTGAAGGCATGTGGCAACAGTGGTGGACAGCTGGCGGAGACTTTCTTTTCAAACACAGGGACCCTGAAATTTCCTCAAGCTGATTTCATGAGAAAAGGGCCAGAAAATGAGAAATAGCATGAAAAAAATAGTACTGCAGTTAATTTTTAGCCCAAACTTTTGTCTTGATTTCTCTGGCTAGATTTTGTACAGCCTCACTTCCTTTTTTAACTTACCTTTTGCGCAAAACAAAGGCTCTTGTCTTGTTCAGATATGGGCAAGCAGCATTGGTTCACAAAGCTCTTGAGAGGAAATCCAACAGGGAACCTAAAACATAGTCACAACATTGATACTACTACTACTACGCTCACAGACGGTGCACATACATTTAGATCAATGACAACATTGATAAAAGAGATTATCCCATAGATAAGTGGTGTCAGCACATTTAAGATAAGATATATTTCAGCATATTAGGCTGCTTGAGATTCATTTATTTTCTGTTACAAAAAAGAAGAAGACAAAAAAAAAGACACGACAAAAAGAAATCAAAAGAAAAAGAAAGAAAACAGAAATTGTAAAAACAATCAAAAAAAACATTAAAGAGGAAGAGAATGGAGACAAACAGAAAAACAGATACAAGGATATTATAGGAAGTACTGTCTTACTTGTTCTTGATCATCTTGTGTGTGTTACAGATTTTAGGCAGTGAGAGCTCTTCATTGGCAGAGGTCATATTATAATGTGGGTCGGGAGAAGCATTTTGGAAACAGTTGTATCGTTCATTTCCCCCCCCACCCTTGCAACAGTGGAAATCCTCCTCTTTGCCGTTCTCGCCCAAGCAAAACTTGTTAAGCTCTTCACGCCACTAAAATACAAAAGGAGAAAGGACATGAAACAGTACAAAGAATGACTAAATTGAGCAAAATGTTTATGTTTGTAGGTTTCTTGCTTTACCTTCTGATCAGCACAGTTGAGCACACCCTGTTTCTTTCTGCAGCACTGTTTGAATGCTTTTTCTATGCGATTAATGGCCTTTGCCTGATGAGCCAGCCATTCGTAGTCTAAACCTGGCAGGCACTTGACAGTATAAAGGGGGCGTAGCTTCTGGTTGCCACACAGTGATTCAATGGTATCTGCAGTAGGTCGTCCAGGAGGAAAGGTGATGTCAACTTTCTTGGGAACAGTCCTGCTGAGGCATACCGGTAGACCATGAGGGTTTTTCAGTGTGAGGTCCCTAAATAACACTTCTCTATCATTTCTCTTCAAATCGCTTTCTTTCCTTTGTCTTAAAGGAAAAGGTTGATGTTAATCTATATTTGCGTTATTGTCAAATCCTATGAAATCAACAAAACCAATGCATTATGCTGTACTGCCTTCAAACTTACAGATCAGTGACTCAAACAGGACATCCTGGATAATATTTCACTGTCTCACTGGTAACAGTCTCAATGTTCAGTTAATGAACCCTCAATACCTTCTGACTTGCCTACTCTGTCTCTTTCAGTCACAAATATATGGTTAATTTTTCTTAGGCTCAGTAATTTCCTAAAATAGCTGGGCACTGTTTATTTACTGTAATGTTACTCAAAGAGGAGTAAATTGTGCATTTGCTGGGGAATATGTTCAGCATTGGTTTAATACACATTTGGTTCTCAATTGAGAATTGACAGCACCAGGACATTGTATGTGGGATTGGCTCAAAATAAACTAATGTCAGTGTGTAATGAAGGAACATACCATGCACTGCAACAGTGTGGTTCATGGATATGTTTTTAATAGGTTTTGGACAAAAAAAAAAAGGTTCTTAGTGACACATTTTGCCAGGCATAGTCTTGAAGGCAAATTTGCAATGACAGCTGCTGAACATACAGTATTAAAAGCTGCTATAGTAATTGATTTTGGGTTTTGTCCTCTGCATAAGAGCATAAATAGTATTACGTTTCATTCAGCAACTGCTAAGTGGGTCTAAGAGAAATGTAGAACCCAAATTATTACTCTTGAATTTCACTGATTTTGAGTATTATATTTCATTTGAGATACTACTTAACAAAGACTTGACAGTCATTATCAACAGCTTTATTAGTGCTTGTTTTATTTATTTTTATGCATACCTCTGACAAGTGTTGGGGTCAAAGTTGAAGTTGGCGGTAAAGGGAAGTGGTGGCACCGGCAGGATCTCTGTTGGCTCGTAGTTTGGGTTTGGAGCGCTGTTGTGGAAGCAGTTTAGACGGTCACTGCCTCTTAGACTGCAGCAGCTATAAAGACGATCCTTTACGCTTGAGTCCTCCTCACAGAAGGATTCAACAGACAGCTCCCACTGTAGCAGGCAAACAAATAACAACCTTTACTATTGACATAAAGCCTGCAAGCCTGAGGCCTTATGCTGAGTGAATAGGCCACACGCAACAAGATACACTTGTCCAAAACTGAAAAACAATCATGGCAGGTGGAATGCAAAACATTTAAGGTAATGCTTTATTCACTGAAGAATTTGGGACAAGTTTGTTGCTTGCCCTCAGACAGCTCCACCTGTGCTCATGCCAAGTCCTGTCTGTTTTGTCACGCAGGACTGCATATAATGGGCTTATCAACTGGAAACGCCAAAGGCCTTCAACTTTGTTTCAATAAAGGTAGTACCATCATCTCAGCAATGTAAAGAATTACTTGTGCCCTTTTAATATTTAGGGTAATAAAGACAAAGAAGTGTTTGATATGACACTAAACCTACAACATTACAGCTACCGTCTACGACAGCCTATTTCCACATGAGGTAAAAAGTGGATAATCTTGGTTTTTAACATGAAAACATATTTGATCTCCACAGTGCATATTGTAATTAAGTTTTTCATTATGTTCCACTGCTTCTTGAGAAAGTAATTAGGAAGAGACTAAAGAAAATTAAAATATAAACAAAGAAGTGGAATAATCCAAGAGGAGCACAACTAGCGCAAGAAAACAGAGTATAAAATAGCTGAATCAGCTGTAGGAGCTGTTGTTTAACTCACCGCCTGTGTGGCGCAACACAGCACCACGTCTCTCTCCCAAGTCTGGTTCCTCTTACAGCATGTACTAAACCATGACTCTGCCTTATTGACAGCACTGGCCTTTCGCCTCTGTTGGCCAAAACCAGATTTAGGAAAGTAAGAGTCTGGGTAGCGGGGACGATGGTCTCCATCGAGACAGATGGCTTGGAGATTCTTGGAGGTTGGTCGGCCGAGGGGGAACTTAACGGGATAGTCCAGCACGGGAGGACCAGAGAAGGAACGGGGCTTAAAATCTGGTAGACCTTCGAGGAAAATACAAAAATCTTTCTGTTATTTGATACTTTTACAGCAGTAGGTGGCACAGATGAAGTAAATCAGTACTCAAAAAGCTCATTCTACTGTGTCTTAAATATGTTGTGTATTCCTTGAGTAAAATCAGTGAAGCACTCCTTGAATCTCAAACTGAAGCCCTGAACCTAAAATAGCCTCTTGAAGTAGTGAGAGCTGGCCAGATGCCACTCTGAACACCTGAGACTGTAATTGGTCCATGTAGAGATACTGCATAAATATGTGAATAAACGTATCTTTCCTGATTTTGTCAAGGTCAGGGGTGACTATATGCTGTTCACCTGGAAAATTGCACACACAAAGAGAGAGAGAGGCAGAAAGCCAGACAATGTTATGTATCTCTTTGTTGCTTTGTTTAATGCGCAAATTACACTGAGAGACAGCCAATGGTGGGAGAAGTATTCCTTTACTATACGTAAAGTAATAGTGACAATACCACAGTGTAAAAAATACTCCATTAGTAGGAAAAGTCCTGCATTTAAAATGTTACTTAAGTAAAAGTTTGGAAGTATGCTATTATAAGTAATGTACTCACAGTTTAAAGGCAATTACTCATTATACTGTCACTGTTGCATAATTAAATATAACACATAATATATTATTATGATTTTAATGTTGGTTGAGGTGGAGCTCATTTTAAATTTTTATATCCTAGCCATTTGTTAGTTTCATCAAGGCTACTGAAATAAATAATATTCCAAAGTAGCTATAGCTATGAAATAAGTGTAGCAATAAGTAAATTATTTTGCAGCTATGTAGTTATGTCAAAACAAGGTCATAACAATAGGTAAGAAGACGAACATACCCTCATCCAAGAAGTACCCCAACGGCCTCTGCATCCCACTCAAATCTGGTTTCTGAATCTCTAGATGTTTAAAACAATGGTTTACAAAAAAGAACATTCTACAGTGTATTAAATATGTTTATACTGTATTTCTATACATGAACCTAAACTACATTAACTATATGTCCTCAATTTGCCCATAAGCATTCCCAAACTCTTATCCTAACCTTCAATAAACTTAAGGGGGTGTTCTCTATCGAATTAGTGTCACGTCAATAAAGTCAGGGGGGCTCACAGACTTCATTAGTGTTATTTTTTCACACTTTTGGAAAGCTCTCTCCAGAGCCACAGACGAGACAGCTATTTTCAAAGGATAAGTAGTATACCTCATGTATTCCTTGAAATAAATCAGTGAAGCACTCCTTAAATCTCAAACTCAAGACCTAAACCTAAAATAGCCTCTTGAAGTAGTGACAGCTGGAAAGATGCCTCTCTGAACATCTGAGTCTGTAATTGGTCCTTGCAGAGATACTGCACTAGTATGTGAATACACTCACCTTGCATGAATTCAAAGTCAAGGGTGACATCATGCTGTTCATCTGGAAAATTGCACACACAAAGAGAGAGAGAGAGGCAGAAAGCCAGACAAAGTTAGCATCTCTTTGTTGGGTTGCTTTAATGCACAAATTACACTGAGAGACAGCCAGTGGTGGAAGAAGTATTCCTTTATTGTAAGTAAAGTAATACTCCATTACAAGTAAAGGTCCTGCATATAAAATGTTACTTAGGAAAAAAATTGGAAGTATGCTATTATTAGAAATGTACTCATGTTTAAAGGTAAGTACTCATTATACTGTCACTGTTGCATAATATAAATAATAATAATTAATAAATATTACACATAAGATAGTATTACTGATTTTAATGTTGCTAATTTTGAATATTTATATCTTAGCCATTTGTTAGTTTCATCCAGGCTATTAAAATGCATCATCATGAAACTAGCCATAACTACGAAATAGCCTAAGTGTAGTAAATTATTTTCCTCTAAAATGTAGTGAAGTAGAACCATAACATTAGAATATTCGTTAAGCACAAGTAGCTGAAAAGTGTATGCCTATACTGTGTTACATTCCACCATATCAGACGAACAAATATGGAGCCCCAGCATCAGCCAAGAAGCAAACAAACACAACAATTTCTGACACAACAACAAAAAGAAAGGGGTAATAACAGTACTAACCAGTGGTCGCTGAACTTAGTAAAACCAAGACAACCGCGGTGGAGTAGACTAGAGTCCGAGACGACCCCATTGCAAAGTTGGCAGAGTCCGTCTGGTGACCTACTGTTGGTCCCGCTGACGCTGACTCTGTTTTTCTGGCAGAGTGAACTGAGAAGAGGCCACCCAGGAAAATACGCACAGCGGGGCAGAGCACAGGCAGGACGGTTAATTGGTCCAACGGAGGCTGTCGTGTCCGTTTGTGAGAAGGAAACGCGCAAATCGTTTTTATGGTTGTTGTGGGGTTTCATGGAGGGATGGGCGCGGTGAGGAAAAGAGGGAGGGAAGGAAGTTTTTCTACATGACTCATGGGTGCTCCGTTTAAAATCCTGGGTGCTGCTAGGGTGCTTTAAATGTGGTATCGCCTTAAGCAAGGATTATACTTTCCGCGTCAGCGAGTACGCGAGGGTCCGCGTGACGAAAAAAATCAGAGGGGGTATGCTTTTAGGGTCTTTGCAGTGGTCCGCGTGCCTCCCGTTTTTTGTGACCGGTCGCTGAACCTAGGTGCTCCTGTGTTTTTGTTTTTTTAAAATTCAGGCTCTAGGCAATTAGCTCCTCACTCATCTCTGCCAGTAACTATATAATCATTACCTATTGAGTGAGCCTGTCAGCATTTCTTGCTTGTCACATAGTTAGCCTAATTAAAGGTGTCATTTGGCATATATTCACTTCTACAAAGTGTTATTATTTAGTAGGCTAAATGAACTGTAGGCTATTTACCGGCATGGTTACCTTCAATATCTAATCTAAAAACAATGACGACAATAATCTGTTTCCAAATGGTGTAATTCTCCTTTAAGAACCTTACAAAATAACAGAATGCATAAGGTAATTCTGTGTTTGTTACCTTGATCTGTAGTTTGTCTATCCTACCCACTGTGTTTGTGTTTTATTGTTTGCTTGTCAAGAGATATTGAGGGCCTCAAATTCCTTGTTATCTCACTCTGAGTTTGCATCCAAGGTTATCATTGCCTCATGGATTTCTATCTGAAACACTGACTGTGACTTCCACAAAGACCCTCCCAACAACAAAAGCCAAATCAGAACAGAGAAGCACTCCCATTGCAGCTGTGGTCTGTAATTTAATGAGTTTCCACAGTTTGCTCTCTATAATATTTAAAGTGGAAGGATTATCTTGACTTTAGCTGCTCTGCCCACAGCCATTTTCCATCATATCCAGCAGATTTTAGGAATAATGTTTTTGGTGTGGTGGTTGTGATTGATGTAGGTCCGGAAACTGTTCAGAAGTGTTTATCCTGGGTCAAAATTCCCACGAAAGGCCAGAGAGAAAAGAATGGCAAACAAATACAGACAGTGTTGCTAATGCACTCCCTCTCATACTCATACTGGGATAGTAGGTCTGCTCTTTGTCATGAAAGTATTGAGACAACTGAATGCAACATAATTTAACTTGCTTTAAGGTTATAAGACTGTGTTTATGGTCATAATGTGTGAACAGTACAGACTGCCAGTGTTTGATTAGAACATTGTGGCCAGTTTCTGGCTGTTTTCCTTCACTTTCAGGAGTAAAAATCTATTTTATTGCTCTGTTATATCTTTGTGGACTTTATGGTTCACAGCAAAGTATTTTACGACATAAGAAAAAAGAAAAACAAACCACAGGACAGGAAATTAAAAGATGGCTTCCCCTTCTTGGATTACTGTGGGTGCAATAGTTACCATCAGTGCAGGGCTGGACTGGGACAAAAAAACGGCCCTGGCATTTTTGGCCGAGGCGGCCCACTAAAATTGGTCGGACTCCCCTCACCAATACACCATTGTTCCATTTAGGGGGTCAGATTATAGATTAGGGGTGTGATGAAACACTGCGACGTAACATTTGTACAAGGTTTGGTGTCCATGACTACAAGACAAGAATATATTTTAAAAGAGCTACTATTTCAAAAAGATTTACAGATGAAATATGATAGAGGTCTGGGGGTCCGCCCCCAGAAGGTTTTTAGCATTAAACACTTAATTTCCTGCATTGTGGGGCCATTTTCTGCACCAATTTATGGTGGAAATGTCTTTATTTTTATAATGGGAAGCACAGAATTTAGGTGGCAGGTGACAATTCACAATATATAAATATAATAAAATATAATGCAAAGCTTAATTTACTTTTTTTGGACATTGCAGAGGTTTCTTTTATATTTACATTGCACTGTAGGTCTTAAGTGCAAATAAACCTTTCTCATAGCATTTATATTTATTTATCAACATTTCTTGGTGCAAGCTATTTTTCAGAACATTTTTAACAAATGCTAAGAAAAAGTGGTGGGGACATGTCCCCAGCGTCCCCCCCCTGTAAATGACCCTCCCTCCCTGCTCCCTGCCTACAGATTGAGCTACTCCATACTTACTGCTTCAACTCCACTCTCCTGCTCTCTCTCACTCGGCCCTATCACTTTGTCCCTCTGTTTTGCTATCACAGGCCTCCTCCTCTGCCTGGCAGAGGACACCACAGCTCCTTTACTCCTTCAAGTGCCTGTGCCTGCTCTACGCAGGGTACAGCAGCTAATGTTGAAGCTACTGCAGCCCCGGCAGCAAACATATCGGTTATTTTCGCGCATTTAGTGGCAGCTGTCTGGTTTTTGGCCCCCAACACAAGAAACAGAGAGTAGAAATCACTGCATATAGAAAGTTTGATAAAAACACAACTAGTTCTCTAGCATGAGGCATGAATTTTCAGAGAAATTCTTTGTGTGCTTTTTTTTTTGTTTGTATGTACCACATCCAGTTGACTCACAATTTGCTTAGCAACCTTTTCAGTCTATGACAACACAATGACAACTTTCCACTAAAGGAGTTTGCTGGGCCATTCACAATGACTAATATTTCCTTCGTGTTTAATGCTGCAGCCACAACTCTAAATTATGGTGCACGGACTGTGCCTGAATGTCCTTCAATATGCTAATGAAAATGATAAATGCTGCTTATCTCTTCAGAGCTCCAGTATGTCTGCTATGTATAAACTGTTTTTGTTGAGTTAAGGTTTTTCTTATTATACCATAACAGGATGTTGCATGTCTCAATCACAAAACTAATTATTGTACACCCTTTTAACACAAATAATAAAAAGTTACCACATTTTCTTGGCGTCACAGCCTCTGTTGTTTATTAGAAGATTTATATGGAATTATCTTCATTATGCTCTCAGTCGTTTCAGGAATAGTGAGGACTACATCCGGACATACAATACTTAATGCTTAAACCCCTCATCATTTCCTCATTACTCATGGATTTGTTCAAAGATACGTAGAGAAAACAAACATATGCAAGTTAATCTGGGGGAAAAAAGGAGAAGTTTGCACATAGAGGAAGAGACTTCTACTGTGTCTCCACATTTTTAATTGTATATTTGTTTCTACATTTAATGCAACATCTTTTCAAAGGTCAAAAGATATAAAAGCCTTTCAGGTTGTATTCAAACACAAAAGGAGAACACTTTAGAGGTACTGCTGCTTTGTAGCACTGAGCCAGTCTAAGGAGAAACATTTCTCTACAGCAACATACAGATGCAAAGCGAAGAGGCAGGCTGTCTCTTGGTTTTGGGGTGTGCTTAGAAAACTTAGAAAATGTAAATGACACATTCAGCTCTAATTGGACAGTTGGTTTCTGAGGTTTTCAAAATTTGGAAAGCAAGCTCTCCAGAACCACAGAAGACAGAAGACTTTGTACTGGATGAGACGGGTTTTACAAAATGTGAAATGTTCCAATTGTTCATGTTTTGTAGAGAATACTTGAAATCGCCTTCAAATATATTGTATATTCCAACAAGGATGTTGAGCAATCAATCTGCGACATCTTCTGTGTGCAGCCTATTTTGCAGGATCCCGAAAGACTGAGAGACAGAATCCTTCTGGCTAGTTTGGGAACAACTGGTTATCACTCCAGACCATCAGAACCTATTGCCTCTCCGAGTCTCAAGCACATGCACATTAAAGCAATGATGCAGCCAAATTCTATTTTTGAGGCAGAAACTGAGTAGGAGCAGGAGGATCTAATTCAAGCAAACTAACATGCACACTTGCTCACAAGCTCAACAGGATTTTGCATGAGGAGTAAAGAAGCAGAGTGCCTCCTTAACTATATTTAAGTAAAAATATGAACTTTGGGGACATAGCTAGCAGATAAATAGACAGTGGAAAAGTGGATTGTGTAATGTAGATTATGTTATAAAACCAGGCCAACATAACAGTATTGTGTACATTTGATAATTATTTTGATTGGTTGATGTTGTTACTTTGCTGGTGGAATGTGGGAAGAGGCATGATACGTTTCTTGTTGTTTTTAGCCCCGCCTGCACATTTGTTGTTACTATATGATTCTGACCTTGTGTATTAACCTGTTAGAATGGAAATAAACAAACAATGGAGTCATTTATGAATCCAAGCTAATTGAAACTGGTGGCATTCACAAAGAGACAAACTCTTTAAAGTCACCTCTATGGCTCAGCTCAGTATTTTATACTTTTTGGGCGGACTACCATTTTAAGTTTCATTTGACTTAATGACGCCTCTTTGAATCACCATGTCTGAACTGTAACACACAGTAACTGTAACTAGACAGAATCCCAATAGCACGTCCTCAGAGAAAATTAACCCTGTACCCCACTGACAATGCAGTATCAAAGAACAACAAAACACACGTTTCCCTGGAATAATCAAAATAGTTTTAAGCTATCAAAATACTGAAATTTATGTTTGACACAATCTACCAAAAAAGCTCTGCTGGAAGTCATAAAATACTTAACACACTACAAATAATTGTGCCTTTCTCAATTATTTTCATTTTTAGAAAAATAGAATAGACTTCTGTCAGGAAGTAATAATGAGACTTCAAATATGTGTGTGGGTATGTGTACGACTGTGTCTTTGCATATTCTAGTGAATCATCAGTGAGTGGTCCCCGGCAGCAGCTCCGCCTCAGAGGCGAACAGCTCCTTGTAGAGCGGAGGAAACAGAGAGTGAGCAGTGAGCGGGTAACGCTGACTGAACCATCGCAGCTTCTCCATGTGCATGCTGCACAGTGTACGCAACACTGCCATCTTCTGGTACAGCTGCAGGGAGGACACAGACACGTTAAGCTCTTCTACCACAGCGGGGGGAGACACAGGATAGTGTGTTTGTTTTTTATTCAGAAGACTAAAGAGAAAGCATCTGCTCAGGACTGAGACACATACCTTTTGCATTAGACTTTCTTGGTTGTCTCTGTGTAGAATGTGTGTGAGTCCAAACTCCACGCTTCTTTGCACTCGCTGGACCCTACCTCTATCCTCCAGACATGGACGATCTGCACAGAAAAACAAAAAAAAGGAAAGAAGGATTTATTTTTAAAATGGGTTTGGCCTTACCATAGAATCAAATCACTCTACTTATGTGTGAATAGTCTTAGTTCACTAAGTGGGCTGTAATTATTACCATATCTATTAGCAGCCACTTGGAGGGGCAGAGAGGCTAATGGTGTGGGAATGAATGAATGAAACCACAGGGGAAAATGTGATGGAAACAATGCTAAAACTAAGGGTGACATTTACTTGTCAACCAGTTAACTGATATTTGTCTACTGAAAGCTGAGAAGTGTCTTTAAAAAGGCAAATATTTCAGGGATTGTTTGAGCATGAAAATGAAGGGTTTTTACAAATTCAGATATTTAGCTAGAGGTAATAAAAACATGTCAGTCATCAGCTACTTTGGACTAAAATGAATAAACTGTGCTTTCAAAATATTAACTTTTTTATCTGAAAGATGACCGCAATGCACTGACAAGATTTAGCCATAAGGTAAATTAAATAAAATGGATATTGCCTGTTCCTACATTTTTAAAACTGAGAAGTATATCATAATTGAGACGGGAGTTGATTTTACCTGTGTTGATCAGCACCAGAGCACTGAAGAGAGCGAGCTGGTGCTCTGTGAGCTTTAGAGCACACATACCATGAGCAAAGTCAAACACCGATGTGATCAAATCACCACATGCTGCAAGAAAAGAAACCACAAAGCACTGATAAACCTCCATATTTATTACAAGTTGTGTTCATTGCACAAATGGTTTCAGAGCTGCCTCTGTGCTCCAGGTAGGGAGCAATGTGTAGAGAAATCCTTACCCAAAGACTTGAAGACTTCAACTCCAGCAAATTTCCCATCAAAGAAGACAGTGTTGTTCTCTGTGTTGAAGAACCGACTCATCCTGACCAGAACCACCTCCATGGAGCCTGGTGAAGAGGGAAGACAAGGGATCCGTTTAAAGTAGCGGAAAGAGAGATTAAATGCAAATAATTTTAGATTGTGATTGAAGGCGACGGTGCCTTCTTGTTAAGTGACAGCTGAAACCCACCAGTCTTTAGGAGAGCAATCTGGTCGTTCTGGCTGAGCATACGGAAACCTGGGATGTGTTTTGCAAACTCCACCACATACTGCACAGCATCAGTCAGTCGGATGGCACAGTGCTGCCACATCTCATCCACTGACTGTGAGTGAAAGTGAGGCGGAGAAAAAGAGTTTGTAGGACAGGTTATTTTTAATATCAGAAGTCCTTTGGCAAGATAATTCAACTCAACACAAAAAGACAAAATTTAAACACATCCCACATAAACTCATCCTCATACCAAGTTTCTGCATTATGTTAACTCTTTATTTACTGTGATTACATATTATAGCATTTGTGCTGCTGAAAAGCATTTTGGATGATGAACAAATTCATTAACTTTAACTTGAGCATAGGCTTCCCATATGATCAAAGAGGGAAAAGAAGAGGGGGGGTGTATCAAACAAATTTTCAAAAGTAGTCTCAAGTCATCTTAAATGACACATTCTGTTTTCAGACTGCTTGAATAAGGTCACACAAATGCAAGAGGATGACTGAAAACCAAAAGAAACAGTCATCAGGTTGGCATACTGTACTTTGCTCTGGTAGGCTTGAATTTCCTCTCTGCTGAACAGTTTCCATCTGAGAGCCTGAAGCTCCTCCGCTCTGTACTGGCTGGTCTCCCTGTGGGAACGCACAATGCTGGCACAAAGCTCATCTGAAAAACAAAAAAAAGAAACTCTTATGAACATTGAAAATACAATGCACTTACATACCCATACAGACCACTGCGCTGTTTGCTCACCTATATTTCTCAAAGAGTGAGGATAGAGGCTGTAAGGATCCTCCAGATGGTTGTAGGGATGAATCCCCATCAGTTCATGAGATGGCTGTCTGGACTCAAATCCTGACATGAGGAAGAGAGATGACAAATAAGGAATAAGCAGAGGATGATGAAGGGAACTCCATAAAGTGGAGGATGTAAACACACACACACACACACACACACACACAAGTGCCTCACCTCTTATGTTGGGGTGTCCGCTGTTGTCCCCCCTCCCCTGGGATCTCGATGTGGGAGACACACCGGAACCTCGGTAGATCATACCTGACACCTGTGACTCGTTCGGGGAGCACACCAGGTAGGGGTGAACATCAGCAGTGTAGGGCAGCAGGTCTGCCTCCCCGGTAAAGGAGTAGGTCATGGGCTGAAGAAGCTGTGGGGAGCGATCTTGACGGGCCTTGGTGGGGTAGGACAAGACTGACTGGGCATCTACCTGAAGCTGCTGCTGTTGTTGCTGCTGCTGCCGGTGCCTCTCCACTTCAGCAATCAGAGAGTCCCGTTGACGTTTGGACATTCGTCCAAACTTTACCGCTGAGGAGGACAAATAACGAACACACAGAAATAAACAAATGCTGTGAACGAAGAATATAATTTGTCTGTCTGCCTGTCAACGTGGGTGTGTTTGTGTCTCACCATCTCTGCTCATGCCCTGTGCCAAGCACTTCTGCAGACGGCAGTGTTGGCAGCGGTTGCGGCTGGCCCGGTCAATCTGACAATTACTCTGCCTGGAGCAGGAGTAGGATACAGTAGGCAGCTGGCTGCGCCGGAAAAAACCCTTAGGGGTGGATACCGCATGGTTAACAGAGCCCAACACAAACGTGATTTGAGGCAGATACCAATATTGATATTCAATACTTATATAACATATAACATACATAATAGTATATCAGCCGATTATGTTTTTTTTTTTTTACACAAATACATAACATAGCCTCCTGAGACCCAGAAGAAAAAAGGCTTTTATATTTTGATTTCAAACATGATATTTCTATAAATTTGATAATTTACCTCTCTTAGGGCCATAGAAACTGCTTGCTGTGATTCCTGCCTTTTTGAAAAGACAGAACATTTGCTCTGTTGGCCACACCCCCATTTATTTGACATCATTAGAAAGTCCAGGATGTGCTCTTTACAGTACATTAGGACTCAAACAGGCTATGCATGGTGTTTGAAATAGCGTCCTCAGTACCACATCCCCCATATAGGACAAAAATTAATTGTCAGGTCTCAGGAGGATAGGCAAACATTTTTGAGAAGGATTCCTTAAATTCGTTTGAAAAATAAACTTGCCAGTGTTCTCTGATGAGCACACAGTGTGACAGTGTCTCTAAATTATCCCAGACATATCTTGGACATTTCTGTGCTCACATTTCTTGTTTTGTATCAGCTGAAATATACTACGCTGATCCCAACAAATCTGCAATATTGGCTCATATATCGGTCTAGCTGTTAAAGGAATAGCTCAGCATTTTCCTTTTTTAGATGAAAAGATTGATACTATTCTCTTATTTGTATTCAGTTCAGTTCAGTATGAAATCAAACAAGATATATTGTGTTAATTTGTGAGCTTTAGAGGTGCTAGTAGGAGTGTCTTTTACTTTTGGACACAGCAAAGCTAGCTGTTTCCCCGTTTCTGTTCTGTTTTTATGCTAAGATAAGCCAACAAGCTGCTAGCTGTAGCATCATATTGAATAGACAGACATGAAAATAGTATCCATTTCCTCGTCTAACTCTCTGCAAGAGACCAAAGCATATTTCTCAAGATGTTAAACTGCCCCTTTAATAGTACTCATCTCACCTTGCAGCCCTCGCAAGTGATGACTCCATAATGCACTCCAGAGGACTTATCACCGCAGATCTTGCATGGGATAACTTCAATCTGGGCTGCACAAACATAGAAACACAAGCAGTTATGTTAACATTTTCAGATGCAGCCCTCCTTAACCTTATATCTACACAGGTGCCACTTCACAGTCACTAAAAGAATGGTAACACGCAAACACTTGCATGTAAGCAAACGAAGTGAATCACTGGCAATCCATGACATTAAGAAATATAACTATCATTCATGCAATGGAAAAGGTCACAAAGACCTAAAATGTCAATCTGACCAAATAACTAGTGCGTACTGAAGAAAACATAGCATGCAACTAGACATAAAATATGCCAACAAGATGACACAGCATATTTTCACCCACAGAAGTTGAAGATTCCCACTGTGAGAAATTAAGTTGATGCTGTACTTCCCCTTAAACATCTATCAATGTTGTGTGACCAGATTAAACCAAAGGTATTTTCCTCTCAAACACCTCCTGCCTTAAAAATAATGAACTAAATAACATCAAATAGGACGTGGAGAGAGTCTTTTGAGGACGTGGAATATTTGCAAATGGAGAAAGGCGGAGAATATGAAGGTGTCAACCTCAGAATCCTTTCAAGTGGTTGAGTAGCTTCTCTTTCACTCTGACTGTCCCTCTTTCATGTAATTTCTTTCTTTGTGAATCCTTCTCTGTCTCGCTCATAAAGGACACAGCTGCCAGTAATGCACTCTCTCTCCTTCATCACTGCCAGTAACGGCCACCCCTCCCCACCTCCCCCCATGCCCCTGTAAACTCTCACACACCCCTCAGTCTTTTTGATTGGTGGCTATTTTGTTCAGATTCAGATGTCAGTTGATTTATTGTCTTGTTGAGAATGAACAGTTTCATGGTATGTCTGAAAAATGAAATTGCTAAAAATGATGTATAAATCACATTACTGAACATATTTATAATAACATTGAATGATGATACACATTAAGGAAGCAGAACAGTATTCCTCCCTTTTGTTTAACACCAAATAACTTCATTCTCATTTTATCTATTCCCGTCATCTTCTGTGTTCCTTCCACAACTGCACTGAAGTTGTGATTGTAGTCTGCCCAGGACGAGCTCTTACGTCTGCGAGTTGATGCTTATATACAGTAGTATTTGTGTTTCCGTGCATAACTGTGTCAGATTTTTGCACGAGTGTGTGTTAGTGTGTCAGTGTGTGGCCTCTTTATCTGGTGCCACAGGGATCACCTGAAAGCTCCAGAGGAGGACGGCCGGTCTGAAGTAAAAAAGTAACTTTTTTTTTTTATACGTAGACATACAGTAGAGCACAAGCATGACTGATGAAGCAGAAACACTCACTGCACAACTGACGAGATTTCTCCTGCTACAAAGTGACTGAGTCACCATGAAAAGGATTAGGAGTATTTCATAAATTCAACAAGATTCTGACCGTGTAAAAGACAACTCGATGATTTGGTTCAGATAAACCACTCAACAGAAAAATTTCTCTACAAGCTGAATATGGGTGGTGATGGCGCATAGATGAAATGCTTGCCTTTGGTGTGGGAGACCTGGGTTCAATTCCCACTTTGACCCATCCACCATTGTGTCCCTGAGCAAGACACTTATCCCCTCGTTGCTCCAGTGGCATGCGACCTCTGACATATACAGCAGTAGTAAGTTGCTTTGGATAAAAGCGTCAGCTAAATGTAATGAATATCTTTTCTTAAGTAGTAAAATAAAAGAACTAAGCTGTGACTATATTTCTGTCGGCAGTGAATAATAGGCAGAGAGAACATGAGTGGTCTCGGTTGTTTGTTTTTTTTCGCTATTTCAGTTCTGATTGTCAACCTCAAACAACAGGAAATCCACTGTGACCCACAACCTTTCACATTTCATACTCGCACACACACACACTAACACACACAGCAATCACATGTACTGCTCCTCCAACAACTTTCCATGCTATCATAGATCTGATCATTCTCAACAAAATTTACATGGCAACGTAAACACACATTATCACATTATTTATCTAAAGCAGCGTCAACTTAAATCATGACTTCTTTTTTGATGCCAAAATAAAAAATAAAAAAAAGTATAAATACACCCGCAAAACAGTGTCCACAATCTGCCTTTGATGGCCTGGGCGTAACAAGACACCAGTATCTGTGGAAATTAACTTGACAGCAGATAAACACTGAGGAATCTACAATCACCAAATCACCAGCTAGTGTGAGGTTTGTTTTTGTCTCACCTGGTTATCTCCAGCCACAGGCCCAGGCCAATCAAACCCAGCATCTCCTGGTGTGTGTGTGTGTGTGTGTGTGTGTGTGTGTGTGTGTGTGTGAGAGAGAGAGAGAGATACAAATACTGAAAAAGAACTAAACCACCTTAAAATTCTAGTTCCTTTTTCAGTGACCCAAAAGCGGTTCTGTTTAGCAACACAATATGGCTGAAAAACTGTTTTAGAACATTAACATTACGTAAGTGCACTTAACGTAAGTATGTTAACAATATTAACATGTACGTTAAGTACAACCTTATTGCGTAAAATCGCACTTTTTTACTGCCTAATACTGGTTTGCCCGCATGCAGCAGGGCTGCTCAACAGCTCAGCATAACCCAATTACAAAGGGTTGTGGATTAAAAGGGAATTTTTACTGTAGATCTTATGTGCTCAATGCTCAATCAATAAAATAAACAATAATTTTGCTTTCAACTATGGCCTATCCAAGTCACACTAATTACATTATGTCTTGATTTGCGATATCTCTTGACAAACCATCAACGTTTCACATTTCCACTGCGCTCCAGTGACAGCGTACACTGTGAAATCAACCCTGAACACACCACACAAGACTGCATTAAAATATTCATACTGAGGTGAGATCACTTAAGAAAAACAACTAATCCAGTCGATTCCAATGGTTCATCCTAAAATCAGTGCATTATGTGCTAGATGATGTTAAGAAGTGAAGACGTTTGAGCACAGTAGATGTGCAGTGATGGAAATATTCTGGTTTGTCGGTCAAAATAAAAGAGTGCCACCTCCCACGCTTCCGCATACAAAATATGCCAAGACACTGTTACACCGAGATGGACTCATTTCAATCAGTTATCAATGACTTACACGCTCCCGCTTAAATAGCACATCTGTCAGTGTCATCGTACAAAGAATGGAAGCTTTGTGTATAACAGCAAATAGAAATCATAAAACATTCACAGGTTTCTCATAAGTGTTACGACTTCCTTCTCAACGCTGAACGAAGTACTACATCTAGGCTTTCTAATATGACACATGACGCTGAACAAGTGTGAAGAGGCGCAAAAGAGTCTATAATAATATGTATCACCTCAAATGTACGAGAGCCAAATACCAAAAAAAACTCCCATACGCGAAGAAGTGAGTAAATCATAAGAAAAAAGAAAAAACTGAATGTTTGATCTCTGGATTTCAACCTAAACAGAGTTTATTTCAGTACTCTTAACACTTTTGCGAGTGTGTGTCTGTTTGTGTGGGTGGTGGTGCTGGTGGTGGTGGGGCGGACGGACGGACGATTCAGATTGCCACTCTCAACTTGTTACTCTGCCTAAAATCACCAGTCAGCAGTCTTTTCTTTGTACTGTAAACGGACAAAAACCTCATCTTTCCTCTGACGGAAGCTTACCTTTGGTACACACGCAAGCAAGAGTGCAAACAAAGTTTGTATACACATCTCACACACAAACACACACACAGACTAACAAACAGATGGTTAATCTTGCACAAACACGCAGACTGTTAATCAATCACAAGTTCTCAAATCATGTATTATTAAACCCAAGATACCAGGATTTTACACATGATCATTTTATTCATCTACTTACGAAATATGATCTTAAATGATTTCATTATTATTTTTAGTAATAAAGAAAATATTGTTTATGTTTATCTCACAATTCATTGTAATTCATATAAGTTATCCTATATTTTTATTTAGTCTCTTGCTGAGGCAAACATTTTTAACATTTAAGCAGTTTTTTCCATTTAAAAGATCGTGCATCAATTGAGTACTAACCGCACTGCATTTTCAATTGTGTAAAAATGAAAGGGGGGGGGGGTAGTATTTTGAGACATATTTGTAGTTTTAAAGAAAATACATAATACATAATAATATTATATTATATGCATGCTTTTCTCGTGTATTTGCATTCAAAAATACAGTAAATAAAAGATAAACATCGTACCAAATCTAACTTAAAATTCCTGCTGTGTACAGCAGAAAAGTATCAGAGAAACTCTAAAAATGACTGACTCACTGAAACAAAATCTAGAAATGCCTATCAGAATTAATCTCCTTTTACGAGAAGCCATGATTTTGGAAAGCAATTTCTTAAAACAACTGTAATATCTATTTAATAAAGGAAAAAGAAAAGAAACAAACAGAAAGCAACAAGTGCTCATCGTCAGATAAAATGAAAGTTCTTGCCGATGAGGCGAACAGGGGTATTTTAATAGGAAGTATTTCACACCGCACTTCTGTATTGAATATTTTGTTACTAAACATTTCTGGTTACATATAGTTCAGTGCGGACTTCAGCTCTACAGGTGTCACATATTTACGTTTTTGAATCAAACCGTGTTGGTTGTTACGTAAATGTAAGAACTACTGAGTTTCATTCATTATTTAACAACAACAAAGTGGGGAAAAAATCTAATTACAGTACCTGAGAAAGAGACAAATGATCAAAGCCAATTTGAACACCAATTAGCATCAGTTTTACCATATTTTACTTTGAAGTGCAGGCTGAATTTGGGGGTGTTTGAAAGAGGTAATGTTTTGACAGCAACAAAGAGAGTGAATCAACTGCTGTATTTCATTTACCATATTTTGGGTGGGAATGTGTCACCTGCAATTTGATGTTAGCTTTGATCTAAAGCCAGACGCTTTTGCTGCTTTGGAAGTGCTGCTGTTTCTGCACCCAGAGGAACAAGGAAATCCTTTTTGATAAAGAAACTGTATAAGAATCTACGCAGGAATCCCCCGAACACAACAACAAAGCCATATGAAATATGCATGTGAGTCAGTTCAAGCCCACCATAAAAGTGTGTAAGACCAGAGAATTAGATCACTAATTGTTACTTGATTAAGTTATTAAGTTGACGATATTTAGCTGTAAAATTGGTAATGGGAGCCCCCTTTTCCCCCTTTCATGCACACAATATCCACACACAGCTGCAGGGCTGAGATATGCTACATCTAGGCGCCATCTAACAAGCAGCTGCGGATCTGAGTGTGCATGCACAGGCATGTGTGTGTGTATGTGTATATTTGTATGTTGCAGGAGAGAGAGCATGTAAGCAACTCACATTGAATAAATGTATTATTCCTCATCATTTGTCTCTTTGCTTCTTCTCCTCCCCCATTTTAATGATCACATTTTCACAATATTAAGAGCCTCTGCATCCTGTCTAGTGTATGTGTTTAGAGTCAGTCCATTCAAACTGATGCACTGCGGTTGTGAAGCATCCTGTTTTCCTGTCTCTTTCACTTTTACGTTGGTTAGAATACGGTGGAAGTATCTGCAAAAAGGGTTTGTAACTTTGATGTCATGACCTGGTCTCTTGAGTCCTTATTAGTTTCATTTGCTTATTATATTACTTATCATGGAATTATGATGTCTCTAAACAAAAGCATTCAGCAGATCAACTCTTAACATGTGAGATGTAAATAGTATACAATATAAAGCATGCATTTTTATACAACTCACTGAACTCTGATTTCCAACATCCTAACTCAGCTCGCTGCCCTAGGTGAACCGTACATGTGGGAGGGTAGAAATATCTTAGACATGATTCAAATCTTAAATGCATCAAAGGGAGCTCAAAATTGAGTCATGTTACCAGACCATAAAACTGAAACACATATATCAGTGTGAACGCACTTCACAGTCATCCAATCAAGAACTCCGGAGAGACCCAATTAAGTATCAAAACAAATAATATGGTAGACTTTAAATTTAACGTACATGAACGTGTGTGTGTGTGTGTGTATTTTATGGCATCTATTAAACAGCTACTAAAAATATCTTTTGCTGATCAAACCTTAAACGTTAAAGAAAACATTCAAGAAAATTTGCGTGACATGTGTGCAAAATTGTGACATTTAGAGGCACTTTGAAGGTGTTACTCTTCAACCAGGGTACATCAAGTCATTAATGAAAAGTTAAACCGAAAAAGCCTAATCACACAGCCTGATAAAGTTCAAAAAATGTTGACACGTTTGAAGCCACAGGTGTCAAAGTCTGTGTGAATACACAGTTACCTCAAGGATTTGACAAAAGCTAACAAAGAAAAAAAAAAGACAAAGACCTACAACTGTTTAAAACCGAAACTTGACGTTCTTAGACGCCTTGATAACAACACGGCGCACCATCACAAGCATCAGGTTGCAGTCTAACTATACAGTCAGAGTGGACTGGAGAGCAACTTTGAGCAAAAACAATGTAATTGATCTAACTGATAAAATATATTTGATTGTACTGCCCACACACACACACCAAAGAAGTTCATCCCTACCTCGCATCATCCTCACTCCTCCACTTGTCTCAGACGTTTGTCCCACTTTCACAAACTCACTTTTCCTCTCACTCTGTGTAACAGTAGTCTTGTACACTTTTCGCACCACCTATTCTTTCACTCCTTCAATCTTCTTTTTTCGTCTGTCCTTTAGCAAGCCAGGTCGGGTGCTCACTGCAGCTTTAGCACACATATTCAGACTTTTGAGTGTCAGTCACCGCCTCACCTTCCTTGTTAGTGTGTGTGAGTGAGTGTGAGTGTGTGTGAGTGTGTGTGTGTGTGTGTGTGTGTGTGTGTGTCGGTAGTAAGTATGTGTGTATGTGTGTGCGTGAGAGACATAGAAGAGGGGGGACTGTCCCCTGCCCTGGCTTCTTTCTCAAGGTACTTTTTCCTCATACCTTTGTTGTTATCTGTCACCCCCTCATTGTACACCACGTCAAAAAATTCACTTTTATAGTGTCTATCACCTTTAAATATCTCCCTGAGAATTTAAATCAAATCATTTTCAACAGGAATAACTGGGGGATGCAAACACATTTCAGTACAGTAAGATTTTATTTATTCTCTAAATCGCACTTGTAATTTCAATTTGTTGGCCTTTTGATTACTGTCACATATTGATATAGACTGACAGTATCATTTAATTTCATTTAGCAATTAAATAATTAATTAACAATTAATAATTTGCCTCTTTCTACTCTTGAGCTTATTGTAGTTGAGTTTGCAGATCTTCGGTCACGAACCTCCAGTGATGGAAAAATTACTGAGATCTTATATTTGAGCAAAAGCAGCAAAACCAAACTAGGATTCTCCTACAAGTAAAAGTCAGAAATTCTCATTTTTACTTAAATAGTAGTGCAGAAGTATTACCATCAAAATGTACAAAATGTTGCGGCAAAGTAAAAGACATATATCCTATTACTGGATAATTATTACTGATGTATTTAGATGTAAGCGGCATTTTAATGTTGCAGCTGGTTGAGGTGAAGCTAATTTTAACGACTTTATATACTGCTTGGTAGTTTAACAATGCATAATATTTTATATGCTAGTTATATGTTTTGTATGTAAAATCTTTATCTTCAAAGTAACTAGTAACTATATCTGTCAGATAAATGTAGTACAATATTTCCTGCTGAAATGTAGTGGAGTAGCAGAAGTAGCAGAAAATCAGTATTTTAATAAATATAATTATAGTTATCTTTCTCTCCCTTTTTCATCCCTTCATCTACAGCACCTGATGCACCAAACGACACAAGACCACCACGACTTTCTATTTCACCCTCCTTCCTTATTGCTAACCTCCAAAGTGAATCCAAAATCACTCCTCAACTCTGCAGGCGCAGCAATCAGGTTTTACGTTCACGCACACTCACGTACAAGCAATTTTCAAAAAAATCATTACTATTTTTGCTCAATTTGTTTATCATCACACCACCTCACAATGAAGGTTGGCGGAGCTTTCACACGGCATCTCCACACTTGATAACGCACCCAGGTGTGCTAAAGTTGTGGCAAAAAGTGTTAAAATAGACGAGATGTTATCGCTGTCATCTGTATTCAGATGCTAAAGTGCCAAAGCCTTAGTAGTTGGTATTTTCATCACTGTGTGTATGTGGTGTGTGTGTGTGTGTGTGTGTGTGTGTGTGTGTGTGAGGGGGGCAGCACAGGTGCAACACATAGCGGCACACACACTGCGCTGCTAATGGCCCAACTCCAGTGACACCACAGTGCCTGTGTATGTGTCTTGCTGTACAGGTGCAATGTTGTATGTTCACGAACTATGAAGTTAACCACAATGCATGCACAAATATCTAGCACAAACACAAGCAATGTCATTGCCACATACAGACAAACATGCTCACACATACAGAGACACAGTATCTCATAGAGAACTTACTCAAATGAGTCTTCTTGGACACGACTCCTCCTGAGGGCAGAAAATGAAGTTTGTGAATCAAAACTACACGACACAGGCTGTAAAGTTTTACTACATACTTTACTACTGTATTACATGAGAGTATCCGGGTGAATATTTAAGAAACAGAAACACAACACTGGTACCTTTTAAAGAGGGCAAAGATGTTTTTAACAGCTATTTAACAGAAAGTACATTTACTAAAGTGCATTTTTTGTAATCCTTTAGTATTTACATTTTCTGCTACTTTTTACTTCTACTTCACTACACTCACTGGGAAATATTTACTTCTTTGTACTCCACTACATTGATCTGACAGTTGGAGTTATAGTATAAACAACCACAACAATACCAGCTACAACATGAAAGTACTGCTGACATATTAATACATGTCCAATAATATTAATAGAACACTGATAGGGGCATTCTGCATAATGAGTACTATTTATTTGATACTTAAAGTATATTTTGTTGATAATACATCTGCTATTTAAGTAAAGTTTTAAATGCAGGACTTTGAACTTATAATGGAGCATTTCTATAATTTTGGAGTGATACTTTTACCTAAGTTAATGATCTCAACGCCACCATTGAGACCTGCACTGTCGCAGGGTTAGCTTTGCAGTGAATAATCAATGATTACAACTGGTTAAATCATGCTTATGTTCAAATGTAACTTCAAAATCATTCAAATCAAATACTCAAATATCCAAATCCTCAAAGTATGTGAAATACTGAAAATTAAATCCATGGGTCGGAATTCAATCACACTAGCATAAAATATGACCAAGGTAAACTGTGGCTATAACAGATTCAGCTGTGATAAACTCCGCATGGTCAAACCCTTAATGGCAGTTTGGAACAAGGTTTGCAGGGTTTATATTTTTTTCCAATGCACAAAGGCCTGTTGACAGATAAGGAGCCTTACTGATAGCAGAGAGATTAAATTAGAGGATTCCTATTTACTGTGGCGCGTTCCTTTGTTATGTTTCTGTGACTCTTTGGTACACATACACACACACACAGCAGATAAAGGCAGAGGAAGGTGGGTGTCTGTGAAGCAATAGGTCTTCTTTTTTTGTCTACCTGTTTGACCACAATTGTGAGAAAGTCTAAGTTGCTGTGAGTGTGGGTAAATGCATGAAGGGTCTGAACCAGGGGGTTTATTTCTGTAGTTGTATGTGTGTGTGTGTGCGCACGTGTGTGTGTCTGTGTCTGTGTGTGGGGGTTTGTGTGAGACGGAGAGGTTTGAAGGCAGGGGAGATAAGTATCAATGGAAGACGTAGAGCTAGCCGGTCTTTGTCTGGCGTCAGATCAGGCCCTCTGTGGTTTGTACTGTTTTCCTCCCATCATCAAATCAGTTTTGCTTCATAAGCAGAAAGCATGGAATGAAAGCAGGGCAGTGCATGTATACACGGAAACACACAGATGTAAAGAAATTTCATCACTAACTGAGCAAAAGTTTGAAGGTGATTGCTACATTAAATGAAAAAGATTTATGTCAAGCTAAATTATACTTTAAAACTTTTTAGAACGAAATTTAAGCATCATTTCCAAATTGAGAGCAATGCATTTTTTATACTTTGGTGTTTAAATTTTTTCCATGGGCTTGAGGGTTGCTGAGCATAGTTAATATGTCAAACAATTACATAAGCAGTGCACTAACATGGTTTCACTGAGGAGTGTTAAGATTATTATATGTATTATTATTATTCTTTTCATTAGACAGTAAAAATGCACAATGTCATTTTCCCTAAAATATATAAAGTGGTTGTTTGTTGTTGTTTGTTGTTATTTGGTAAGTCACACACTTTTATCAACAAAAATGAGCCAGGTTAAATTATAAAGTCACCTGAAACACAGAATTTGGTGCTAAGCCACGGTCATCTCTGAAATGTTATTAAAAACTTATTTCTGGATTAAACAGTTGGTTGGTGGTGGAAAAATAATCTAATGCAATCACCAACATCGGCTTCTGTAAAAAATAAATGTGACAGCAGGTACACATGCCAGCCATGAGCCAAGCACCATGTACACACACACACACACACACACAAACGCACACACAACACAAATAAACACACACTCATTGTACATGCCCCTGCTGAATATACAGACACAAACATCAACATCATCTCACCAGCGTCTCTACACTGACATCTAAGCTGACTACTGAAGTGACAGTTGCTGCGTTACATAACAGCACTGAGGACCACTGAACCCAGAGAGTAGGCCGGTAAATTTGCCTGAATATAAACCATGACACATACAAAGATAGATACAAAAGGTAAATATTTTACAAGCGGGATAAGAAACTTTATTTCCTCCCACGTGCACTTTTTAACCTTAAAGTCAATGTAACATTAGGTAGAGTAAAAAAAATGTATGAAAGCAGCTGTTGTTTTTTCTTACAAGTCTATGATGGGTGAGTAAGTATAGTAGGTAAGTAAACAGCAAAATAAATGTAAGAAACTAATTTAATTTAACAAAATAACAAAGCATTACAATATATGATAACGGTGTGATGTGAAAACAAACTACTACTGAATACTTAGAACACAAATACATTTGTATAAGTTCAGTTAAAAGCAGGCCTGATAGAGAAGGTTTGGATGTTGGTCAGGGTTGGGGTAGGTTGTTGACCAAAAAGGGGGGAAAGGGCTGAGAAATGTAGCTCAGCACTGACCTCTAACAAACAACAAAAAAAAATCAGCATCACTTTAAATCAATACTAAACTACAGTACATTGGCAGTGAATGAGGGTGAACTAAATCTGGGGCAAAATGCTCTGTCTTTTTGTTTTAAAGACAAAGATTCAGGGTTGACAAAATAAAAGTGTCACACAGTAACAGCAGCTTTCATAGTTTTAAGGTGATTAAAAAGAAATTTGGAGAACGTCTTATCGAACACAGTACATAACTGTTATTACTGTTACATAACTGTTTAAAAATGTTGGCCTATAAGTGACTTACAGTGACTAAAGAGTTTCAAAATACATTAGTACAAAGGCTAAAATGGTTGTGAATTTTAGAACTTACATAGTATTAAAGTATGAAAAGTATTAAAAATGAATTAAAACTTTGTATTAAGTTGGAAGAAATAAGCAGACAGCAAAAGACGCTAGATGCTTGATATGACTTTGGTTTATAGAGAGATACTTCCGGGTGTCATTATTGTGACAACAAACTCCAATATTAAGTTCACAAATTACCGCAGAATAACATATCATGAAGAATAGGGTCGGACCCACAATGGATCCCTGAGGGACACCACATACATTTTGTATCAAATAATGAACAGGAGCAGGGTTTTAGCCTACAGACAGGTGGAACAGCAATGTGAATGTTGTGGGGGGTCGGTGGTGTCCGAGAGGAGGATGCGGTCCAAGCTTCGTTTCCTTTTGGACAGTGTCTCCCACCCAACCTGTGACGTGCTAGTCAAACATAGTAGTACTTTCAGTGCAAGACTCATCCCTCAGAAATATACCACAGAGTGCCACACAAACTCATTCCTGCCCGTGGACATCAAATTATTTAACTCCCCTTTCAAAGTGTCAAACACACAGTCTCTTGGTCAGTATGGTGCAATATTTCTGAAACTAATGTGCAATATTCTGTTTCAAGAATTAATGTGCATTTTTCTTTACTCTCAGTCAAATACAATTTTTAAGGATTTTTAATACATTCCACCTGAACATTATCTGTACTTATTACTTACTACTACTATTTTTTTTTTTAGCATTACACTTCTGTATAGCCTATTGTAAAATAATGTAAATTTCCCACACTCTATTATATATTTTTATATTTATTTTTAGAATGTATACTTTGTTATATTCTATTTACCAACTTTCTATCAATATTCTATTCCTTTATGCTTTGATGGACAAAGTGAGCAAGTGTGACACAGGAGTTTCTTCTCAGGGACCAATAAAGTATTTCTGATTTCTGAAGCAGTACCAGCGACGAAACCCAGCACTCGAGAAAAATGAGAAGACACCCACAACAGCCACTAAAACCAAGACACTCATCACCTTGAGAAGAGCCATCTCAGCAGTATGAAAAACTGTATAACCACACTGAAACTCCACTTTAACCAGATTAAAACACCATCACAGCAGTTCCAGTACCTGATAAGTAAGCTGATGTTGTTGTTTTTAAAACAAAAAAACTTTAACCCCATGACATCCATTTTATTTCTCCTTCAGTAGCTTAAATGTTGTTAAAATTGTCTTCCCCCCCCCCCCATTCTGTCAGACAGATCGTGTATATTGTGTATGACCTTGCTCCAGCTCCAGTGTGAGTTTGAACAATGCAAGACATGACTTCGACTGACCCATGCCAGGACATTGAGGATGAACATGTTTATAATGTGGTAATATAAAAACTAACATGCGTTTCCCTACAGTATTTAGTATATGATTTCGCTTCAATTTAAAATCTCTACCACTTGACAATATAAAAAATGCACTTTGAACCATATTTGTGTATGTCTATGCATACCTGACAGAAAAAATCTGTTTTTGCTTGACTGCTCCATTTATCTCTTTCTTTCCACTATAATACCACTAAATTACTCTAATAATGTCAAAGTACACCACTTAACATGAACAAACATAGGTGTAATTAGATTGCTCAAGTAACCAAAACTATCTGCATGGCTCGGTTTCACTGGAAATACTGGCCATTCAAGTAAATGTGATTGGGATCCTGTTATGTTTACCTGAGTAAAGGGTATAAATGCTTGTTCTTGTGCTTTCTTTTTCCTCACTCTGCACTTCACACCCATTAAACTGAGCCACGAGCAACAATGTCATTCACAGTCATCCCTGATACAGTTGCCATGCTATGAGAGAAACAGGAAAGGTGTAGTGGGTTTCTGTGACAGAGGGACAATGTGTTGTATCTCAAGTGATTGCCAACAGTTAGATTTCATCCAGGCAGAGGCTTTGAATAGAAAAGCATTGACCAAAAACAGAAGCAAAAATAAGAACTAATCCCCAAGGATTACTCCGGCTTACTGCCATTCTTACCCACTCACAGCACCTTAACCACACCCCAGTGAAAGGGATGAGGAGGGTTACTGTGTAAAGATGGATGAGAGTGGAGGGAAAGAAGATTATAGTGAACACAGTGACAGGGAAGACAGAAACAGAATGAGCTGGTGTAGGACAGGTAAGCTGAATAGGGTAAACAGTGGGAGAGAGGTAGTAGATAGATGTGGGTAGGAGTGGGCACAGAATGGCATGTTGGGAGATAAGAGCAAGGCTTGCCTGAGAAAAAAAAACACGTTAAAATATAGAATAGAAACGTAAAAGTCAAATAAAACTATCCAACCTGCATGCTGCTGTTTGAGCACCCCACAGACGTGGCAGCTCACTGATGGATCATCTTACCTCTTTCGAAGGGGGCGTCACCTGGGGGCACGTCGGGCTCCTCATATTCCATAACTCTCCCTTCAAAACACTGGGTGGGCCCTACACTCACCTCACACACATAAACACACACCTGATATGTCAGTCGGTTTTTGAACTCCGCCTGCCGCCATTTGACTTAGAAGGTAATGTGACAAACCTCGAGCTCATGGGCTACCTGTTGGTTGTTCTAGCGCCCGGGACGGCGCAGGCATTTGAAAACATACACTGCCATCTCGCCTCCTTCCCGTCCTTACAGCAGCTCCCAAAACTCGGTCGTCATCCTCTTACCCTCTCTGTCAGCCTCCCTTGCTCAACACTATACCTCCTCTTATGTGGTTGTTTTGAAATAATTTAATTCCCCCCGAGGCGGCAGCAACAGCAGAGGAGAGAGTACAGCTGGACCGTTCCAAGCCATGCGCCCCGGCCCCCCTCCCCGCGCTCCCCGTGCGCACTGACCGTCCCAGGCTGGAGAGAGTTATGTCACCGGCTGTTACGTAATAGCAGCGGATCGGGTTTTGCTCTGTGGTGCTCAGTTGAGAAATATAATCCCATGTTGCTGCCACAAATTTCCCCCACACTAATTGAGGGAAATACAATGCATAGAGAGGTGACATTTAACTCCAGTTGCAGGTTTGGCCGTTTTTACTTCACGGCTAAATGGGAAATAACAAAACATAACTCCTGTTCATAGGCAGGTTAATGGCTTGTTAAAACCACCTGCAGGGCTCTGTGCATGCATAATATACATAGGGGAGGTGTTTTAATAATGGCACGCAATCCCTCATTTTAACTGAGGTAGGAAAACAACTGCAGACCCGATGAATAATCGATATGTCTTCTCCGTTTACATCATTGTGGTAAATGCTCCTTTTAGACATTGCGCTTACACTAAGACCACACACACACACACACACACACACACACGCTGCTAGTGGTGGAATGTACTAAGTACATTTACTCAAAGATTGCAGGCCTACTGAGCTACTAGTACTTTATTAGAATATTTCCATTTTCTATACCTCCCCACATTTCAGATGCATACAGGCTATCTGACAGCTTGAGTTACTGGTTATTTAATATTTACAGGCAAAAATGTTCAAAAATGTCAGCCTGCCACAACATTAACATGCTGCTGACATTCATAATAATACAGTAATAGTATAACTTTGACATTCTGCTGTATACTTTTCTCATAATATATACTTTTACTTGAGTAAGATTTTAAATGCATGACTTAAATGTATTTTAATGAGTATTTTTACCATGTGGTATAGCTATGTTTACCTAAGTAAAGGATCTAATGCTTGCACACAAATAATGAACAGGAGCAGGCCAAATTAATCATTAAATCTAAAAAATAAAAGCTTTTTTAAAAAAGCAATGCCATTACAAGTTAACAGAGCAGACATTCCTCTGAACTGCTCATTTTTTCTGACCAACAGTTAAAATACTACTTAATCCTATTTTTAACTTAACTGACAATTTTCTGTTAATTTTGTTTTGTTTATAGATTAAGTCAAACAGGCTACTGAGCATTTCAAGGGGATGTTGTGCTTTCAGACTAATATCTGAAGTAAAAATCAGTTCTGGAAGTGCTGCAGTGGACGCAGAGCTTGCTGCAGGTGGTTTTAACTGAAAGTTGAAAACAACTGCCCCCACTCTGTTCCTCCCCCCCAAACCCGCTTCCTCAAACCCAACTTGACCACATGGCTCTTCAGGGGAAGAGAAAAAAACTGCCGGTGTTCATTTGTCCTGTATCCGCTACCCAACCCACACACACGAAAAAAGGTTTTAGACACTAAGGTAGCATCTGCACTTTACTGAGGTTAAATATGTGAGGGGCCCTCAGAAGCCCACCAGGCCTGAACAGTGATGAGTCCATACACTCAGAAACCACACATCAGCCAAAACTGTGTGAGAACCAAAGTTAAATGCAGTTAAACGTGTGCAGGGTTGGTACACTTGTAACCACTAATTTAATGCGAAAACAAAACCTCACTTTGCAGCACCTGCTAATAAGTAACACTGTATAATGGTGGCTGCAATAAGAATTTACTTTGTAACTGTCACATTATTTTGAGTATTTTAAGCTGTGTGTCAAATACATCAGTGGAAGGCATTTGAAATAATTCACCAATATAACAAGCAGTGATTGAAAACAGGAAATGTTAAGAAATTACATTTTAAGCTCCTTTTTACATTTTGCTTGACTCGAGCAGAATACATTGACATGTTTGCTATGTTCCGCCAGTACGTCAAGCACAAAGTAAACATTAGTGTTCAGCAAGACAAAGTGTTGGGAGGAATGTCAACATTACATTCTGAGGCAGATGTTCCACAGTCCAATGTAAATCAAAGAATGCAATGTTTTCAACCTATAGTCAGTACAGTATGTGCGTAACCCAAAATATGCCCCATTTGCTTTCAGGTGTTTGTCATAAGCGCACTCTTTAGCATCGTGGTCTGCAGTAGCTGCCAGAGCAGCACAGATCTCTGTGGTGTGGGCAGTGTTACTTATTATGGCACATTGTGGCATGCCTCAGTCATCTCTGACTGTAGAAACATGTTCAAATTGTCAAAGTGAGTGAGATGAACCAGTCTATAAACAAGTTGACTTAGTGTAATCGCTAGAATGATCATTTGGCGTTTGAACCCCTTGTGTCTCTATTGTAAGTCATGATATTCTCATATCATGCAAATTCACACATCATTCTGACATATGACCACATCCACCACATGGTGGGCTAACAGTTAACAACCCACACCTCAAAATCTTGTTGGCTGAAAGGTTACAAAAATTAGATAAACATTAAATCCGTACTTCCTCTAAGTGCATACATTACAGAAAAAAGCAGCAAATTCTGCTTTCATTTTGTCATATTTTTTTGTACAAATCCTGACTTTTGGCAAATATAGCAAGATCAGTATCTGTAAATTAAACCTTATAAAATGTACCACATATGCTGTTAGTTATATTAGTAGTTTAACTATCAAGTTTGATCAGGGGATTAATTCGTTTAGATACATACACATACTATATGTACACTATTGTTTTAAATATTGTTTTTCATCATACCAAGAGAACTTCATTTTGTCATTTAAATGTAGGTGCAATCAGACGTCTAATTCATTCTTTTTTTTTTATTCTGAAGCAAAAACCTCAATATATTAACCAAAAAAACAATGCAATTTTATTTCCTGTTGCAAACAATTTCACTTGTTGAAAATCAAACAAACACATACATACCATATACAATACCAATAGGCAAGGAATATATTGGAGAAAACTAAATAGTCATGTACATTTTGAGCAATAACTTCACTTCTAAAAAGGCCCCAGTGTTACATAAAACTATCAATATTGTAAACATTACAATAAGTACATTTAGTTCAATAAATACTGTTTAGATATGTACTGTCAGTGTGTTAGTAACACTAAGCAGAGGTAGTCATGTAAAAGTACTTCATGAAACTTAAATGTTTGTTAGTAATAGCATATTGGCCAGCAGAGATACATGAATATTAGGATATATTAAAAAAGTTTGTGTAAAACAATGTCATATTTAGACAAGTTATCTCTTAAATCACCAAGTACACACTCCCCCAAACAATTCTCCAAACTAATCACACACTCACACACACTCGTTGTGGCCTCTGCTTGCTGACAGTGCTTGGGTAAATAGTAGACTGGTGCGTTTGTATCATACTCCCAGTAGTAGGTGGCTGACATTGACTGACAGGAACAGTGCTGCACAAGAGGCATAAAAGAAAAGTGAACAGTGACAATACAGAAGGATGAAGAGCAGAGATGAGAACCAGCCACAAGCTTTCACACTGACATGTTCCATCAGATACATTGCGCGTATAAAAATGTACCTTACCTGTTGTTTCTGTGTGCACTCTGGAGCCGTCAGTGCTGGTCACTTTACACGAAATATATGTTTTTCTGCCTTCCTTCTTATCCAGACAGGATTCAAGCAACACTGTGCTTCCCAGTGGGATGGGGCTTGGGACAGGACAAGTGTTTGTTAAAGCAAGCAGACTATCAACGATAATAGTAATACAACATTAAAGACTGATTGATTTGGCATCATCATTATTATTATTTTGATATTTGGGTTAAGGAGAGCACTCATTTATCATTGAAAAATTAGAAAACCAGAGCATTTTGGGCTGACAAATCTGTGTGTGGTGTGTCGTTACAACTACTACAAAGATTGCTGAACTGACTATTTAATTTGTGCATTATACACACATGTACACACACACACACACAGACCCTGACAGCTCATCGCTCACCGTACCTGATTGAAATGGGATGATAAAATATACATCAGGGTGTAATATTAGTTATAAACACAAGAGTCTTCAAATATACTGTTGTCGATCATTATACTAACCAATTGAAAAGTTGCATTTCTGGTAAGGTATTTTACAACTTGGCGGATATTTAATATGTATAACAAAAAATATTTACACAACAAATCAACTGTTTCATGTCTATAAAAAAAATATTCTTCCTGTACCTGCGGTAGTTGATGTTGAGATTGGCAGTCATCACAGGTCCAGAGAGCAGAGTAGCGAGACTCCCTGTCACAGTATCAATCATAGTGGCTATCGCCCCCCCATGGACATATCTGGAAACATACAAAATGTTAGACATCAAATCCAAAGTTTAAAAGCGCAGTTTTGTGAGTTCAGATTAAAAAACCTATTTTATGAAAAAATTCCTGTTTCAATTAATTTATTTGGCCTTTTTCGTGCTGATTATACAGAGACAGGCACAAAATAAGGGGGGGGAGAGAGAGAGAGAGAGGTGTGATAAAGGTCCATGGCTTACATGTTGTGCGCATGCCTACTGAGGCGCCTCACACTTCGTATTTCAGACCAAGACATAACATAACGATAAAATGTGCAAATGTTTTAAAAAGTAAAATTACTTTAGTGTTTACAGTGTGAGGTACATACAAATATTTTAAGATAACAAGCACATACATTTATACACAAACTTGTTATCTTACCCTGGTGGCCCCTCCAGTAGATGTCCTGCCTGGAAAATGCACACACACTTCTGCTCCTCACTGTTAACAAACAAAACATACTCAAATGCTGCCCCGGGGTCTCTCATGTTCCGGGTAAAAAGACGAGCTTTTGACTGGATCATTTTACTAAGATGCACTCCACCTGATGGGAAAAACACACAAGTCACTTGACAGAGCATCCCAGGAGAAAAAAAAAGAAATAAAAACAGGTGCAGGTTGTAGGGTAGCAAACATTTATATTTAAAGATTTAATATTTCTAAATGTATAGTAATTCATGATACAAATCACAATCTGAGATTATCACATCCAGAAGTCAAATCAGTGTACATATATGTATATATGCATTTCTCTTTGTACCAACAAGGAATTGGACAATTAATATGAGGATATTTTAAAATAAAAAGCCAACTAGTTAATACAATATGTGTGTACTGTCTTAAGTGTCATAATAGCTACGTCTTCAGTTGCACAAACACCATCAAGCTGTTTCACTGGAACCAGCAATAACATTTGGGAGCAGTGGTTGTGAACACGGCGCAGCGCTGACTTAAAGAGGCAGTATTCTGCTCATTTAAGTTCATAATCTTATTTAGGGGTTGTACCAGAACACGTTTACGTGGTTTGATTTTCACAAAACACCATATTTTTTTGTCATACTGCACATTGCTGCAGCTCCTCTTTTCACCCTGTGTTGAACACTTTGCTTTAGCTGTGAAGTGACACATCTTGTCTCTAAATGATCTTTGTTGGGAGAGAAGGGTGGGCCAATGAGAAGCCAGTAAACACGCTTCTCAGCTGTACATGTTGCCTGGCAACATGGACTGGAGCAAGAGTTTCAGAGTGGTGAGTTACTAATCTGTAACAAAAGTATCTTTCATCCATAAAGTTTTAACTGAGCTCTGTCTCTACATCACTGTAACAACTTTATGTCCATTGACTGCCTGGAGGGTAGCTAGTGTTTAGAAGGGAGAGGAGAGGTGTGTGCTGCAGCTCAGTGTTTTTGGAAACGGCTGGACTACAAACGACCTGTTTTCAAGCAGTTCAGAGCAGTGTTTTCTGTGGGAGATGGGAACTCCCTTTGGGCTGGACTTTGGGCTTTTTCACTTTGCAAACCTATTACATGCCCAAAAAAGGTATATAACTCAATAAAGGAGAGTGGAAAATCCAAAAGGCATAATACCACCTCTTTAACGTGATGCTGGTTAGAAATTGTGTCCGACTTTCGCCGGCTCTGCAAAACGTCACCATGACACATGACATTAAAACCTCGTGGGAGCAAGGTGGCTGCAGTTGCTTTTCTCCAGCTGCACAAAGTTTGAACCACCTTTTGCTTGATCTCGCAACATTTTTCTTTGCAAACGCCGCAAGATTAGTCATTGATCTCAGCCCTCAGTAAGCTCACGCAGGTAGAATGTGTCCGACTAGACGGTGCCATTTTTATCCCCCGCCCCTGGAGTCGCCTGCAGCTCACGTTATGCAGCATTCAGACCAAACGCAAATTTAATCCACGCAACGCTCTCCTTCCAGGGGTTTTATTGCTGGACAACTGCTGAGTGTTCACACATGACGCGATAATGTGACGAAACACAACTCACCATTACTAAAGCTGTATGAACCCAAAGTAAACATTTTGCTGTGATTAAATAGCAATAAACAGATTAAATTGATGCTGAAATAACTACAATATAATGCCGATTTGTTAAACATATCAATTCATGCTTTGTCAGGTCTGTCAGCAAGACAGCAGGACAACAACTTCTAAAATGTTTGTTTTCTGAATGGAGTTCGGATCGATCGGGGCTATGCTATGCTAACTTGGTCACAGTAAAGTACAACGATAGCTGGAATAAAGTAACGGACACATCTTTTCTGAACTCAGGTAGTTCAACTTCCTCGCTTTCTTTTCTCCCAGCAATGTCCAGTTTTGTCTGTTTTTTATATAAATATGAAGTAGTAGTCTAACAGAGCTCTGGGTGCTAAACGACGCTAACAACAACACTGGAACCGGATGTGCTCAGAAGCTCACTGCTGAGAAGCTCCAGTTAAGATAAATCATCGTTGTAATCCCAAAAACTAAAGTAAAAAAGCTAATTTAATAAAAGCAGTTTACTCCGAGCTCCTCTGGCGAGTAAATGGCGTAGTTGTCAGAGCATAATCCAGACTTACTACGAGTGTTTATTTGTCCAAAAGCTGCAGCGCTGCTCCCTGCTCCTCTCCCCCATGTTTAGCAGCTCTCCATCGGCCAGCAGATTTTTAATCTTCCGCTCTGTGAGGCCCTCTGCACACATCGCTCTGAAGCCATCGGTGACATACGGAAAGTCTCACCGCTGATAGGCTATCGCGACTCAGCGTCATGTGACTTTCTCGCTTGAGTTGAAAATATTTAACTCACGCGAATTCCTTTGCGTTGCATTCGCTTTGCCTTTGCGTTGCTGGCCGGACAGCTAAATGAACTGAAACTCACTATGCAGCTCTGACCAGTTGTTCCAAGTTTACAAAAAATAGTAGTTGTCTATTCACACCCTCAAACCAGTCCTGATCAAACTGTGCCCTAGAACATAAGGCACAAAATAAAAGGATATTTTGTTAAAATACAAAAGAAATAAAATCAATGCAGATTCATCTTGTGCTTGACCGCTGCATTATGGCTAAAATCTCACAAACCAAACAAGCAGGAAGACAAACAAAAACATCACAGTCTGCACTTTTACCTGTAGCATATTTGAGGAGGCGATTGTAGCTTGGCAGTCTCCTCCATGGGCCTTCCTGTTTCTCTCCCCCCTCTGTCTCCACCTCACACAGACTGTTATAATGCTCGTACAACCGCATCATTTCTGGGCCCCATGAGGAGTTCGGCAAGCTGAAGTCCCGTGGCTTGGAGGAGAAGGCCGATGGATTCTACTTTTACAAAGATAATAATGTTCAGCTTTGATTTGGCACTGTGTGGTAGAAAATTACTGCACATGTATGTACACTGCTGAATCAGTTCAGTTCAATGTCCTTTATTGGCATAAATGTTTAATTTAAACAGTGTTGCTAAAGCAGTTTCAAAATCTAAAAGTTTACATTTGAATAAGACATAAGATTAATTCAATCAAATCCATTAAATTTAGCTGATATAAATTATAAAAACAAAATAAATACATTTACGACATAAACTACAAATAAAAGTGAACAAGATTTAACCTTCCATGCAGCAATGGTTAAGTGCAACAGTTGGCTCAGTCACTTACTGTCCCTCAGGTTGTGACACATACTTGGGGGCAAGGTTTGCATTATGTCCTTCTCCTATGATTATTCTTTATTTAGTGTTACCTTCAAGTTTAAAATCTGCCATTAATAGATGAAATTTCTCAAAATTTCTCTATTAAGCTTCTGTATTTTGTCTCCCAAAGCATTTTTTTAAGTGGTAATTTGGTTCACTCTAACTGGTGTTTGTAAAGCAGCGCTGGCTTGAGAAAGGTGTGTGTGACATGTTGCAGGATTTGTTAGTCTCAGGATTAGCTGGCATAAGGGACTATTTCTTGGGTTTTAAGAGCCTTGAATTGGAGGGAGTCTTGGGGACTCGATCTGAGGTGCATCAAAAAATTCAGTGCAATGGGCATTGCAACATTTAACGTCAGAGAAGGTTCAGACTATCCAGTTGTAAAGACTAGAAGACCTTGGGGTGTCTCAATTTTTTTGAGAAGTACTTAATAACTCCGAAGGGCCATACACAGCCCTCTTTATGTTCCTGTTTTCTTGGGTATATTTAACCTATTAAGAGTGTTTTTATCAAGCATCACACTGTCAGAGAGGTTTTAATTTCACTACAATGGGTTTCTAATATTCTTCCTCCTCATGTTTATAAATGGGTTGGTCTAAACATTTGAAAACACCTCTCAATATAATGTAGTCCAGTTCAATACCACTGCAAACTACAACCTCAATAATAAACACTTACCCAATAAAAGTAACAACTAAGACACACTATTGGTCAAATGTTTTAGAACACCTCAATTTTATAGTTTTTATTGAAATATAGTTTAAATCCAGTAAAAAAAAACTTAAATGGTACGTAAGCCGCAAATTGCCAAAGTTAAAAAATTATTTTTACATCACCAAAACAGACATTTTCAGAGATATAAAAGTTTTGTTCATTGTTTTGTTAATACATCAAAAGAAGCTTTATTTGCACAATATTACAACTAAAAAGGCAATTAATTAAGGAAGGTTGATCAGTTCCAATGTTTGTTTTTTTTTATTTAACCTTTATTTTATCAGTGGAGAAGATCCACTGAGATAAAATCTCTTTTCAAAACACAGTACATTATGATGTCTTCATGCAGGTAAAATACACTAATGGAGTGCTTGCTCATTTAAAACCTTTACATTCAAAATAAATTTAATTGGCAATTTTATTTTTGACAATGTCTCAGTTTTAAAGTTTGGCAGTTTGCTGCTTACTTGTTTATCATTTAAGATTTTTCACTGGAGTTGAACTACTTATATTTCAATAAAAACTAGAAAAAATTGGTTTATCTAAAACTTTTGACCAGTGGGCCTATAATGTCAATATTGCAACATAAAATTAAATATGCTGTGATATAGAATTCTATGTATGTTGCCCAGCCCTTATCATTCCATTCATAAAAAAATTATCAAAAGACTAAACAATATATTGATTGCAAAATAGCCCAGCTACAATTAAATTTAAAGGCTTAAAATGAACATTTTCATTTCAGGGCTGCATAATTACGCATAGACGTTTTTTGTTTGTTTGTGACCATATTGACTTGACTGTTATATTTTCAGTTCTCCTGTTTATATACAGTGGTTACGGAAAGTATTCAGACCCCTTTAAATTTTTCACTCTTTGTTTCATTGCAGCCATTTTCCAAAAATCAAAAAAGTGTATTTTATTTCTCAGTAATGTACACTCAGCACCCCATCTTGACAGAAAAAAACAGAAATGTAGAAATTTTTGCAAATTTATTAAAAAATAAATACTGAAATATCACATGGTCATAAGTATTCAGACCCTTTGCCGTGACACTCATATTTAACTCAGGTGCTGTCTATTTCTTCTGATCATCCTTGAGATGGTTCTACACCTTCATTTGAGTCCAGCTGTGTTTGATTATACTGATTGGACTTGATTAGGAAAGCCACACACCTGTCTATATAAGACCTTACAGCTCACAGTGCATGTCAGAGCAAATGAGAATCATGAGGTCAAAGGAACTGCCTGAAGAGCTCAGAGACAGAATTGTGGCAAGGCACAGATCTGGCCAAGGTTACAAAAAAATTTCTGCTGCACTTAAGGTTCCTAAGAGCACAGTGGCCTCCATAATCCTCAAATGGAAGACGTTTGGGACAACCAGAACCCTTCCTAGAGCTGGCCGTCCGGCCAAACTGAGCTATCGGGGGAGAAGAGCCTTGGTGAGAGAGGTAAAGAAGAACCCAAAGGTCACTGTGGCTGAGCTCCACAGATGCAGTCGGGAGATGGGAGAAAGTTGTAGTAAGTCAACCATCACTGCAGCAATCCACCAGTCGGGGCTTTATGGCAGAGTGGCCCGACGGAAGCCTCTCCTCAGTGCAAGACACATGAAAGCCCGCATGGAGTTTGCTAAAAAACACCTGAAGGACTCCAAGATGGTTATAAATAAGATCCTCTGGTCTGATGAGACCAAGATAGAACTTTTTGGCCTTAATTCTAAGCGGTATGTGTGGAGAAAACCAGGCACTGCTCATCACCTGTCCAATACAGTCTCAACAGTGAAGCATGGTGGTGGCAGCATCATGCTGTGGGGGTGTTTTTCAGCTGCAGGGACAGGACGACTGGTTGCAATCGAGGGAAAGATGAATGCGGCCAAGTACAGGGATATCCTGGACGAAAACCTTTTCCAGAGTGCTCTGGACCTCAGACTGGGCCGAAGGTTTACCTTCCAACAAGACAATGACCCTAAGCACACCGCTAAAATAACGAAGGAGTGGCTTCACAACAACTCCGTGGCTGTTCTTGAATGGCCCAGCCAGAGCCCTGACTTAAACCCAATTGAGCATCTCTGGAGAGACCTGAAAATGGCTGTCCACCAACGTTTACCATCCAACCTGACAGAACTGGAGAGGATCTGCAAGGAGGAATGGCAGAGGATACCCAAATCCAGATGTGAAAAACTTGTTGCATCTTTCCCAAAACGACTCATGGCTGTATTAGATCAAAAGGGTGCTTCTACTAAATAATGAGCAAAGGGTCTGAACACTCTTTTTTAAGAAATTTGCAAAAATTTCTACATTTGTTTTTTTCTGTCAAGATGGGGTGCTGAGTGTACATTACTGAGAAATAAAATGAACTTTTTTGATTTTTGGAAAATGGCTGCAATGAAACAGAGTGAAAAATTTAAAGGGGTCTGAATACTTTCCGTACCCACTATAGGAATGCGCTTAACACACCAGTGCCTGACATTGCATCACACAGGCTAACTATACCCACCACTGAACTGAGAAACATCTGGAAGGAGAACCCAGATGAAACCCCCACTCATTTCAAGCCCCTTTCTTTAAAACAGCTGATGTTACCTACCACCACCGTCCGTACAAAGCTGGTCCTGAATGAAACGCTGGCAGGCGGATGGCTGCTGAGTTGAGTCTGTATGGATGAGCGTGAGCCGAGGCGTTGAAAGCCCTTGAATATTCGACCGAGGCTCCTTGCCATCTGTACGCTGTTTCAGCTGAGGAGGATGGTGGCAAGCTGGCACAGACTCTGACAGACCTGCCTGTATTTTGATGTACCTTAATGTTAATTACATATATGTAAACGCCGGTAACTGTTGTTATGAGTCTTCTGCCAAACGCATTTCCTAGCTAACGTTAGCTAGCGCCGGAACAAAGTAGCTACTATCGTTGCTGTAAACACTGAGCTGCTTTCTAATACACCGTAAACATGTTTAGGGTTATATTTTAAGAGAGTATCACACCATATTTGTAACACACTGCGGTTGTTTTACCGTTGACTTTCATGTGTCATCCGATCAGCGCCTCATGTCAACTTCCGGCATTGTCATTTAGGTCACATGGTGTACGCATTGAACTGTGATTGGTCCATAGTCTCTTTCATGATTTTGTTTTTCAGGTTTCTAGATACTATTTTGCATGGGTACATAGTATTTTACATAAAAACTGCTAACATTCAAACCCATAACATAACACAGGATTTCTGTAAATGATACTACATCCACTAAATACAACCCTGTGAAGGAATTACTTTCTTCATCGTGGAGGAAAGTTAATGACCACAATACACATCATCAGATGCCCATCTTTAGTGGATGATGGAAGATTGTGATGGATGGATTAGATCAGGCACGCAAAAAGATTATTACCCAGGTGAGTAGGCCTAAGTTGTGATGTGGATGAATGCCAAATGCAGAAGACAGGGATGACCAGCACTGCTGAACAGAAATATCTATCCTCTACATCAGGGCTCCTCAACTACTTCTGCTCAAGGGATAGACTTTCTCTAAGCAGATGCCGCAAGCCCGGACATTATAAAAAGTTTTTTATTTAGACTTAATTAGCATACTAGTGTTTAAAATTTTCAATTTTACAAACCAAATGTTTTTTATTAGCATATATCACTGTGAACAGACTCCTAAAATATGCCAAATCCATCCAAGTCAGTCTGCTATTCAGCCTATTTGCAACATTAATAGTGCATGTGACACCTGTAGTTACGGTGGTAAAAGCAAATGCGGTTTAATAGGCCTACTATTAACCCACAGAAGTCTGGGGCAGCTAAAGAAATGATTTATATTTAGCTGCCTTCACACCGAAAGCGAATTTAATATTCGCCTCGCTTTACTCGTTTCACCGCTGGACATTTTGAGTGTTCACACACGCGCGTTGTAAGCGAAGAAACACAGCCCGCGGATACTACAGCTATATGAACACTAAATAAACACTTGGCTGCAATAGCAATAAACGAATCAAACTTATGCCGAGATAACTACAATAGGATGCCGTTTTGTTAGACATATGAATTCATACTTTGTCAGGTCTGTCAGCAGGACAACAACTTTTAAAATACGTGTTTTCTGAATGGAGTTCGGATTGATCAGGGCTATGCTAACCTGTTCGGAATAAAGTTAGACACATTTTCTAAACAAGGTAGTTCAACTTCCTCTCTTTCTTTTCTCCAAGTAATGTCCAGCTTTCTCCTCCCGCTGGTAAACGGCGTAGTTGTCAGAGCAGAATCCAGACTACTACGGGTGTTTATTTGTCCGAAAGCTGCAGCACTACTCCCCGTCCACTTCCCCGTTCTTTAGCAGCTCCCCGTCGGCCAGTGGATTGTCATTACACCGCTCGCCTGGTCCTCTCCAAGCAACGCCCCGAAGCCGCTGGTGACGTTTGGACTATCTCACCACTGATAGGCTTTCGTAACATCGCTCACGCGAATTTCTCGCCCAAGTTGAAAAATTTGAACTCGCGCGAACCAGCGAACTGCACGACAAACGCATCATTCGCGCTGCCCGGAGCAAATTCGCGTCTTTGCTTTGACTTTGTATGTAATCAAGCCGCCCAAAACGTTGGATTTGCTTTCGGTGGGAACGCAACTTACAATATTTTTTTTTTTCATGAGTAGGCTACTTCAAAATAAAAGTCAACGCCAGTTAGATGCTTTTAATGTTAAGGTGCAGCAGTAGTAAATGTTCAGTTTGCATTAGCAGTAACGTGATAGAGCATTTTACTGTGAATTTCGCCACAGATGCACAGTATCTAATACTGCAATTACATTAATAGTGCAATATTTTCATCAGTGGCCATTCTGCGGGCCGGATGTGGCCCGCGGGCCGCCAGTTGATGATCGCTGCTCAACGTGTAACCTACAGTAAATACATACATGTTTGTTTTGCTTTGCATGTCTTTAGAGGAAAATACCCACTGAAGCATATTCCAGCATTTGATTAATTTCTGTGACATACAGGCCTACTGTAAGATAGCACAATCCATGCAGTAAATAGGTGCCATTCTTTTTGTTGTAAAAGTTGACATAAACCAAAAATAGAAGTACAAAAACATTTTTTTAAAGAATAATCACTTTGAAGACAATGATGATTCATATTGTAATGTGAGTTGTTACTGGGTTTTTCTGACAGCATTTTCTTAGACATGTAGCCTATAGGTTACATCAGTGCAGTTGGGATGTCAGATTAACTGTTGTGCTGAGCTGCATGATGGTAAAGAGAACTGTTTGAAGACTTTTAAAAAGACTCAAACCAGACAGACTGGTTGCACCAAGAACCAAAGCTGAAGAGGTAGGACTGGAAATGGGAGCTTAACTATGCATAATATGTAGCTATTATTTATGATTGAAAAAAATGCACTAGGGGGAGGTAGAGGAACACACTACTTAACAGTTATCATTTGGTTTCTGATGATAGATTGAGTAACATCACCTGTGTCAAATGTCTGCAAATTACATTTGTTTTCCTCAGTTTAAAGTAGGTTATAGCCCTGCAATATAAGCAGCCCTCTAAATCAGGAGAGTACACCAGAAAAAATTAAAAATAAAAATCACCCTGGCAACAATTCATCATGTAAAAACCAGGTACCATTTTAGATTATTCTGACTTTAATAATTATGTTTATGCTCCAACAAGACCTCAAAGATTAAACAGATGCTCAGGCACCTTTGTGGATGCTGGAAGTAAAACAGGATTCCCCCGGGGGCAAAGCAACCAAAACATATAGCCTGGTCAGACAGGCTGGGGTTCAGGTACTACACAATGTATTGTCATTTATTTGTAAAAGCTGTCAACACAAGTATCAGTCAAAGTCTCCAGTACCTATGTATGTGCCATTTGTTGAATGCATGTACTGACCTTTACATAGTGTATACTTTCTCATAACAAGCAGAGATGTAACCACATTAGTAATATTATAAAAAGTATAGTGGTATGCATGGCATGCTTCTTTTTATAAAAAGCTCACAGTCAATGTTGAGTTCTTCTGAGTTGACTTTATTGTTGAGCTTCTGGGATTCCACACAGCTTCCTGCAAAATTAACAAAACACAATGTTAATTGGTGTGTCCTGTCATGATACGGTTCCCTTGTGTCTTTACTTGCCATGAGTCTGTTATGTGGTTCTGCTCTGTCAAGAGATAGGTTTATACTGTTTAAACGGCAATGCCTGGGGTGTACTGTACTGCTCTATAGCTGATCCTCTTATTCTGAGGATGCAAGTAGGAGTATCAAAATCTTACCTTGCTTCCTCCTTGGTTGTATCTGCAAAGGCACAAATAGCTTTATCTCTATCCAAAATCTGTTGTTTCAAGCTCTGAATTTCCTCCCCAGCCGTCTTTTTAGCATTTTCATGATCAGCTGAGGAAAAAAATAACAAAGAGAAACATGTTATTCCAGAGTGAGACTTTCCATTTTTAAAAACACTATAAATTAGTGATTTTAGGTGGAAAAGAAATAAAGGCTTTGTCAATTATTGAGGCGCAAATATGTTACTGACAGCTACTACCTTTGCTAAACGCAGAGTGATATCAGCTAAAATAAGCAGTGTGCAGATCAGTGACTGAAACCAATGGCAGTCTGCCTGGAGCCCTGTAGTGCTCTTCCATCTAGTTCCACTGGTTTCTAATAGTCAAAGTTTAAATTGAATAAAGAGTCAGTCATCCCATGATATCTTGGTAGCTGCATTTTTCAGGGGCCTGTATAAACAATCCAAGACTGACAAATCTCAGCAGCTCCAAACCATCCTGAAAACCTGATTAAATGGTGTGTACAGGCACATTGTCACATTCTCTTTTCTGGTTTTGGATTTGAATGAATGATATAAGTACAGAAGCATGATTCTATCTGCCCGTCACCAGAACACAGGTAAAACCAAAAAGCTGTATTACCTGTGAGCTTGGCTAAGGCCTCTGCCTTTTCTGCATTCTTCTTCTCAGCAGCCACCTAGCAAGGACACAGGTGAAAATATTTGTCAGCAGTTTGATTACTGCATTAGAAGGAAACAAAAATAGGCTCACTAGAAACATAAATTAAATATTTGGATGGAACAGATTACTGAGGTACAGGTTGATCCTGAAGAGTGATACTCTTTTGTACATAATGTTATGCTTGTAGCTTGTGCAGCAGTGTGTGCATACAGTAAAAAACACGACTTGTGAGGAAACTGCAGGTGTGTGTTGCTTGCCTTCTCTGTGTTACAGGTCTGTAGACTTGTATCAAGCTCTTGTGTTGATTTTTCGGTGGCTACTCTCGTCTTCTTCAGCTCACCGATCTTGGTGTTGACGGACGCCAGCTTTGCCTTCATCTCGTTGAGTGCGTTTTTTACTTGGACGATGGCTTCCTCTTTCCTCTTGACCTCCGCCGAGTTCTGCATCGTGCGGGTTTTCAAATTACGCAGGTTCAACTCCTGGCGTAGGGTCTGGTAAATCATTACAGCCATCACAGCCACACACAGAACGGCTAAAGCAACCGAGAGCTTCATCCTGGTTGAAACGAGGAAAGACTGGATCAACTGGCGGAGACTACTACCTGCCACCTGTTGCTCGTTTACGCGTCTTCTTCAGCTCCTACTCTCGGCACTGTACTTGAAACCTGCTCTACCTGCTCTACCTGCTCTGCTGACTGGGCGTGGCAAACCACCTTTTCCTCTTCAGACTCTCTCAGTAGGCACGTACTCATTTATATCTTGAAAGCATGCGGGTCATGTTGCTGTCCCTGAATATCCTATAATGCAGTCTTGTGGTTTTAGTAATAATGATGAAATAAGCAACGCGATATTTGTGTGATTCTGGCAAAATACCATATCCCCACACTCAAAACCTTTATTGTTGTAAAGCATTGGTAGAATTTAACAGTGCTTGCACAAGCCCCTCCTTAAATAAATAAAAGGCTGATAAAAGGAATGATATGTGCTATTATTTATTATGAAAACTTTCTGATAGGCATACTGTTTCTCTAAACAGATGTAATGGCAGAAAATAGTTTCTCCTTACATCTATTCTTTTGTGCATGAAGGCTACTTCTATTATTATGACTATTATTGTTATGTCTTATGTAGCCTATACATGGTTTCTATCCTTAATCTTTTCTTATTATTATACTCATTATATTAATTTGTCCACATATGTAGGGTTTAGGCCAGAGCTATGAGATTATTTTATTGTTTTCCTCTCTTGCCGTTCTTCTCCTCACCTTGAATGTTCATTCAAGGCCGGGAGAGGATCTATGTTCCCCAAAACATAGAAACCTGGACTGTCTAAATGATTATGCATCCCTTTATTCGGGGCCAGACGCTGCCCTAGGCGGCACGTCTCTGGACCAGCTGTTTTTCTGTAGTACTTCTCTCTTATTAAAAAAATCTTCAAAGACAACTGTTTGTTGTAACTCAATTGTTTGCTCAATCCCTCACCATCGATATACAATTTCCAGGACAATGAAAACCTGCCAAGTGCTGCCCTGAATCCATTTTTAAGATAGGCCTATTGTACTTTTCTTGAGTAAGATATCCATTACATTTCAGAGGGAAATTTTGTAGGCCTACCTTTTACTCCACTATTAATTTGTCAGCTTCAGTTAATTTACGCCGCCGTGACATTTTAACATGCTGTTTAATTTGATACACTCATTATAACATTTCTAATAATATAAAATATATAATAGCATACTATAATACTCAAAGGGGGGTCATTATGCACAAGTACTATTTTGAAAGCACGACTTTTACTTATAATTTGAGTACTTCTTTCACCACTATGTGTAAGTAAAATGTATCAGGACTTTGTTATCAGCTACCATTTTGTCTTCCGTGTCTACATAGGCCTACAGATATCAAACTCATAGGTTAGCCAGCTTATCTATAATCAGATTTTACTTGTTTATAAGGTAATGCACTCTGATCAAGGAGATCAGAAGAGGCCGACCTGCCTGTCCTCAGAAGCCATGCAGGAGGAGGGCGTGTTTTAAATGACTGACTGGGGGTTAAACAGCTCAGACCCAACATCCCAAAGCGCAGGTGAGTCAGCCTCCTTGGTGGATTGATTTGAATACGGCAAACGTAGAGAGGTTCAGCCAGGCGACTGTAGGAAGCATTATAGCGACCCATCATCAAGGACAAACACCAAACCTCACACAGAATTACGACTCCCACAAAACATGAAGGTGGCATTGTTTCTGCCAGTGACAATAGTCGTTACTGTCGCTTTGGTGGGGATCATGAAAATCCGGAAAAAGGAGCACGACAAAGAAGATAAACGGAACAAATTTCAGGATATCAAGTTGCGGGTGACTTTCGATGTACTGGGAGAGTATCGGAGCGAGCAGGAACTTCTGGAGAACTTGCTAGGCAAGACCCAAGAAGAGCAAAGTGCGCTGGAGCAAGAAGTGAACAGGCTCTGGACCAAAGTAGATGCGGCAAAGGCTCAAGTGGACATCTGCCTGGGAGGCAAGGTGGGGAGAAAATGAAAGATGCAAGAAGTGAGACTATGCATAGTGATAATTGGGAAACTTGTGTTGGATTTGATTTCCACAGAAAGAAAAGTGTGTGCTTAAAGGGAAATTAAATCATTCAGAACTGAAAGAGGAGCAGGAATTTGAGGAAGGAGGAGGAGTTAAATATAGCAGCCACATGAACGCCTTTATAAACTTTTTAAAGAAAATGCATCAACGCTTTTTATAAACTTTGTAAAGTAATCTCTTTAGGCTATGTGGGACAACATCTGATTTCAATCGTGTCAAGTGTATGCAAGAGCCAGAGAACACGCATAACAGGTTTCACCTGGTAAGGAAATACTAGCATGATCAGCACCTGCCAAAAAAATCAGTTTAGTCTAGCACTGTCAGAGCAAGGCATAGGCCTATAGGGACAGACTCAAGCAGTATGAATTGTAAACTATTTACAGTGGGTACGGAAAGTATTCAGACCCCTTTAAATTTTTCACTCTTTGTTTCATTGCAGCAATTTTCCAAAAATCAAAAAAGTTCATTTTATTTCTCAGTAATGTACACTCAGCACCCCATCTTGACAGAAAAAAAACAGAAATTTTAGCAAATTTATAAAAAAAAAAAAAAAACTGAAATATCACATGGTCATAAGTATTCAGACCCTTTGCTCAGTATTTAGTAGAAGCACCCTTTTGATCTAATACAGCCATGAGTCGTTTTGGGAAAGATGCAACAAGTTTTTCACATCTGGATTTGGGTATCCTCTGCCATTCCTCCTTGCAGATCCTCTCCAGTTCTGTCAGGTTGGATGGTAAACGTTGGTGGACAGCCATTTTCAGGTCTCTCCAGAGATGCTCAATTGGGTTTAAGTCAGGGCTCTGGCTGGGCCATTCAAGAACAGCCACGGAGTTGTTGTGAAGCCACTCCTTCGTTATTTTAGCGGTGTGCTTAGTGTCATTGTCTTGTTGGAAGGTCAACCTTCGGCCCAGTCTGAGGTCCAGAGCACTCTGGAAAAGGTTTTCGTCCAGGATATCCCTGTACTTGGCCGCATTCATCTTTCCCTCGATTGCAACTAGTCGTCCTGTCCCTGCAGCTGAAAAACACCCCCACAGCATGATGCTGCCACCACCATGCTTCACTGTTGAGACTGTATTGGAAAGGTGATGAGCAGTGCCTGGTTTTCTCCACACATACCGCTTAGAATTAAGGCCAAAAAGTTCTATCTTGGTCTCATCAGACCAGAGGATCTTATTTATCACCATCTTGGAGTCCTTCAGGTGTTTTTTAGCAAACTCCATGCAGGCTTTCATGTGTCTTGCACTGAGGAGAGGCTTCCGTCGGGCCACTCTGCCATAAAGCCCCGACTGGTGGATTGCTGCAGTGATGGTTGACTTACTACAACTTTCTCCCATCTCCCGACTGCATCTCTGGAGCTCAGCCACAGTGACCTTTGGGTTCTTCTTTACCTCTCTCACCAAGGCTCTTCTCCCCCGATAGCTCAGTTTGGCCGGACGGCCAGCTCTAGGAAGGGTTCTGGTCGTCCCAAACGTCTTCCATTTGAGGATTATGGAGGCCACTGTGCTCTTAGGAACCTTAAGTGCAGCAGAAATTTTTTTGTAACCGTGGCCAGATCTGTGCCTTGCCACAATTCTGTCTCTGAGCTCTTCAGGCAGTTCCTTTGACCTCATGATTCTCATTTGCTCTGACATGCACTGTGAGCTGTAAGGTCTTATATAGACAGGTGTGTGGCTTTCCTAATCAAGTCCAATCAGTATAATCAAACACAGCTGGACTCAAATGAAGGTGTAGAACCATCTCAAGGATGATCAGAAGAAATAGACAGCACCTGAGTTAAATATGAGTGTCACGGCAAAGGGTCTGAATACTTATGACCATGTGATATTTCAGTATTTCTTTTTTAATAAATGTGCCAAAATTTCTACATTTCTGTTTTTTTCTGTCAAGATGGGGTGCTGAGTGTACATTACTGAGAAATAAAATGAACTTTTTTGATTTTTGGAAAATGGCTGCAATGAAACAAAGAGTGAAAAATTTAAAGGGGTCTGAATACTTTCCGTACCCACTGTATTGTTAAAATAAATTAATCTGTGTGGATAGGCTACAGGAGAGGCCCTAGCCTGGGATCAAAGGCCAAAGTCCTTGTTTTCATACCCCCTCATTTCTCCCACTGCCAATAGGCTACAGACATCACAGTGGATGTTGCTTTAAGACTTTTATACATTTAATAAATATTTGTATAAAAAACAAATTTATTCTAAATGAGAAATTTGATCCACCCCCTCCTGCTGCTGTACTAAAATGTGTTGTTTTTGGTCTTACTTTTACTTCTTAAAAGAGCAATAAATGCATAAAAAAGTACACCATTAAAGCAAATGTTCCACTACTGTGTCAAGTAACTAGTGGACCAACACTCACATGATTAAGGAGAAAGAGGGGACAGTCTAAACGGTATTGCACTGTAGTTCTGTTTGGTTTGTTCATGTAGAATCAGAATTTGCATTTACATACCTATCATTGTCACCCATTTACTGCCTTCCTGTCTTTTCAAAGTTGATCTAGTGGCTTCACAGTGGATTAAGGTGATTCCTCAGTGTTGCTCAGAGCATTTAAGGAAAATAGCAACCTAAAAAGAATATGTAAGGGCACAGGAACTGGGTTAAAAATGTATCAACAAGATAAGGTAGGACAAATGGTCTTGTGCTGCCAAATAAGGGGAACATGTGTTCAAAGAGAAAGAATATGAAATAGATCCTTATTCTTGTTAACATAACACTGTGTTGTTTGCATATCAAATTATTTGTCATGACAGTGTGTTCATACTGCCTCACTGTTGAAGATGTATGCAGGGTGTTAATCTGTGTAGGGAGGATTTTTCTAACAAACTGAGGGTTGTGTTGCTGAGATTCTCTTTTTCTCTTGCAGAAATCTGCAAATGACGCACTGGCTGCAGCAGAGACCAAATTCAGTAATCTCCAAGGTAGGTCCCATTTCATGGGCATCAGTGCCAAGAGTGGTCAGATATTTAATGGAGAGAAGAAATAAAGCAACCTGTCCCTTTTTTACTGAGCATGTGCATTTTAGTTTTCTCTTCCAGTTTGGTGGTCTTTACGTTGCTTTAGATTTGCTAAACATTTAAAATTCCTCATGTTGTATGATCATACTTCCAGCTGAACATGGGAAGGAAAAGACCAACTGGGAAACAGAAGTGTCAGCACTTAAACAGCAACTAACAACCCGGAGCTCAGTGTGTAACTTTTTGAAAACAGGATCCTCATCAGCAAGGTAGGGTTTACTGGACTTGAAAAACAATTTCTCCAGAGTGCACTCAAATATCCATAATGAGATTAGTCGCCGGCCAATATGGGTCTTTCAATTGCCGATACTGATATTTAGTAAGCAGGATGGCTGATGGTCAATATATAATGCTGATGTCAAAACAAAGAAAAGTCATGTATAATTCCATTATTCCATTCAGAGTACACTTTAATAAACAATTTAACGCTAGCCAGAAAGCCTTGTGAGTGCTAGTATTGGCCGATGCAGATTATCTTATTAATAGGCCAACCAATTAATCTGTCTATCACCAAATGAGATCTGGTCATTCACTACATTTGCTATGTTGAACTTTCTCTTAAAGCAAGTTGTGTGGCGATGAATTGATCAAGGCCCAAGAGGAACCAAAGGCAGAGGCCCCCAAACAAGAGAAACCAAAGGCAGAGGCCCCCAAACAAGAGGAACCAAAGGCAGAGGCCCCCAAACAAGAGGAACCAAAGGCAGAGGCCCCCAAACAAGAGGAACCAAAGGCAGAGGCCCCTAAACAAGAGGAGCCAAAGGCAGAGGCCCCCAAACAAGAGGAACCAAAGGCAGAGGCCCCCAAACAAGAGGAACCAAAGGCAGAGGCCCCTAAACAAGAGGAGCCAAAAGCAGAGGCCCCGAAACAAGAGGAACCAAAGGCAGAGGCCCCGAAACAAGAGGAACCAAAGGCAGAGGCCCCTAAACAAGAGGAGCCAAAAGCAGAGGCCCCGAAACAAGAGGAGCCAAAGGCAGAGGCCCCGAAACAAGAGGAGCCTAAAGCAGAAGCCCCTAAGAAGAGATGAGGTATTACAACCTGTGTTATCCGCTCCACAACACTTCATCTATTTAAAGAACACAGTTTTTGATACTTTGCAACCAGGTTCCAGCTTAACTGCCTTTATGTCACATGTGGTGCAGGTAGGAACCTGAAGGAGGACTACTTAGATTTTTCCGTTGCTAAGTGGGATGTTAATGAATTTTCAATCTGTTATTTATTTGAATGCAAATACTTTGTGCTGGCAAGATTCCCTCACATTTGTTTTAACTGAGAGGTAGAGGAGTGATGTGAATGGACTTGCTGGAGGTCATGCTGTAGATTCATGTTAAATTTATAGCTTCTCTGCTTCATGTTGTATGTCGCTTGATTTCTCACTCTGCAGCAACAATGTTTGTCTGCCATTATTCCGTTTGGATTAATGGCACAAAGAAAATAAATACAATAAAAACTGTGGAAAAAATGTGGTTTCAAAATGGAAGGGTTTTATGTTTACAGTATCTTGTAAATAATGTACATCACACATCATCCTCACCCAAATGCACTCAAGGTATCAAAATTATGCAGAATGGCCCTTTCCAATGTATTGTGTTATCAAAGTACTATAACATTAATGTGCAACCAGGATTTTAATGTTGTCCTTGGAGATGTATATACTATTGTGTAGTTAAATCTATAAAAACTCTGCAAATTAACTAGTAAGTATTGCTGCCAAATACAAATAATTGAGAAAAAATTACAATATTTCCCTCTGATGTAGTGGAGTTGTATGAATTATCATGCAAATAAAGTAAAGTTCAAATAGAATTGTATTTTAGTACAGTACTTGAGTATGTATACTGACTTATGTTGAAGAAATATTAAACAAATCTTTCTGATGTTTTGACTCATATTGGAATCTCTCACTGTCCATGAGTGGTACTCTCATCTGTGGAGCCAGTAAGTTATTGTAAACATTCTTGTAAGACTCAACCTTGCAAGATTCCCAAAGAACACCAATATCTGCTAGCCTGATGCCCAAGCTACTGTCTCTACCTTATCAGTCTAACTATTGCCTTCCTAACAAGGACACTTGCATGTGAGAAAAAACTAGAGCTGAAAGGTCAGTGAACACACACTTGTAGGGTCAGCTAATGACTCTAAGTTAGACCTGTTTTACCTTTCCCTGTTACATCAATTAAGCCCCCTAAGAATATTTTTTAACAAGTTACATTCCACCACAATATACCACTACCACATCAAACTCCATTATACTGTACCAATATACAGTAATATCCTCACAATTGTAAACTGTGATGCCATCTCCATATTCAGAGTAGTAGTAGTATTAAAGAGAAAATTACATCCACCATAGTACCCAGCTGAGATACTTGTAAAGAGTAAAATGCACAAATGATATAGAGAAATTAGAAATTTGTAGGGAAAAAACTACAGAGGATATTGGTTTGTTACAGCAAACGGTTCAAAATTCTGGTATTTAGATTAAAATCACCACACTGGCTCCAGCAACACTTTATCTCAAAATCTTTCACAAAAATAACCTTTGGAGAACCTTCTGGAAATGTTCCTAGAACCAACATACCCAACCGGAAACATGCCTGAACTGTTCTTTGAGAAAATCTACCAACCGAAAGCTCAGGCGTAGGAAGGTTATGTTTTTGCTCGGTAGTAAGTCTGGCATTACCACTGTGCACACAATGAAGAGTCTGAATACACACATGATACACTGTACAGTGTACAGTCAGGGTGTGGGGCTTAACAGACACATGGTTGTGAAATACTTTCTAACCAGTATCCTGGTTAGACAGGTAATGATTAATGTGTGCCAGCTGTGTTTGGGACACAGAGAGACATAGAAATGCTGAACACGTCGCATAGTGTGGTCACATGTCTTTATCACTAAAAAATTGCAGGCCTACTGTATGCTGAGCCAAATAGCAGGCTGTCATTATCCCCTTACAGTTTTTTGTATTTACACAGTATTGTGATTTCATATGTATGCAAATAAGGAAATGCAAATAAATTCAGAACCAGGAAGAGAAAAATTATCATTTGAATCTTTTGCTGCAGTATACATTCAACTTTTAGAGCCTTCAGTTTTCCTCACTTAGATAACTCTTCTACCTCCAACACTGAAAACATGGAGTTAGGTATTGAATAATCGTTGTTAACCTTGTCTGCCTCTCTCTTTCTTAGTGACCCTGCCTCAGGGTGTATGGGTGTGTGTGTGTGTGTGTGTGTGTGTGTGTGTGTGTGACAGAGAGAGAGCTAGATAGAGAGAGAGAGATGGGCACTGACTACTCTGTCACTCTCTATAAATTTCACTTTGTTATCCTGGTGAAGCTCTGGCTATACAGTTTGTATTCTGCTCATCCTAAAGCTTTATGTATGTATGCATGTGTTTCTGTTGGAGTTTTTTAATAAAATGTAATGCCTACGTTGTTGTTTTTCTATGTGTGACCTTATGTTTTAAACATAAATGCTAAAAATACAGAACAATATCGATCAGACAAAAAAATGCACTTTTGTGTACTTGCATGCATTTCAATAAACAAAATGAAGCAATATGGCGTAAACAAGTTCAAGTTAGTGTTTATTGTAGAGTGATTGTGTTTCATTAGGGTAAACAGGTGTTTATTTTATTTTGTCATTTGCCATTAGCTTTATTTATTCAATCATATATAAATAAATTTGGAAATACGTATTGGTAATAACTGTACCCTAATAATGAGAATATTTTGATATTACATTGATGAGACACGTAATTTGTTTGCATTTGTGATCATTTTGCTATGTGATGTATTGATGTAATCTCCAGGTGTTATCCGTGTGTTTTTATTAAGAGAATAGCCTTTTCGCAAATTCAAAAATTCTAATTTTGACAATAAACTTTTCTATTCTGTGACCATTTTCACCCATCTTCAGTAGCACCTTATGCTCCCTGCATTCACCCCATGTGAAAAGGAAATGGATTTTCCCCTTTTTCAAATAGTCAAATCAGATTATGATATTTTATAGAATTTGATGTTTAATTCTGCAACCTTACATTCAATAAGATGTCACTTTAATGTAGGCTATTTTCAGATAAATCCACATTAAGTCATGCTCCAACAACAGTATCCTTTCAATCAAATGCAAACTAACTTTGATGTGTTCATGAAAATGATGCTATTTGAACCTTTATGTGAGCAGAAAAAGCATAATAACTTTGAAGCCTAGAGTGAATCTGAGTTAAATGATTTTTCTCTGCATAGAGGAGGTGGCTAGGGCTTTAAAAATAAGAGTTAGACTGAATATAAATACTGTTTGGTCATTCAAATGATTCATTAAATTCACACATACAGTTCCTTTTTTAATAATTTCTCTTTTTTATTAACATATCTCTCACTTTGCCTCTCACTGCCCTCCATCTGTTTGAGATTAAAACACTCCCCCTAGGCTCACAATTAGGCAATCAGAAGGCCATCATTCCGCCCCAATAGGCCCACAAGGTCAGCGTCATACCAGGAGAGGATACAGAGACAACAGAGGGGAACATTCACTGAAAAACGAGGGCTGCTCTTCATGAAGTGTACTGTCTTATCTGATATCTGTTCAAAATAATATGTTGTCTGCCACTGATGACAATGTTTGTAAAGGAAGGAATGACATTATTGTGGTATTTCTTAAAGAGTCAAATACTGAATGTCTTTATGAATCATATGCTGTAGTCTGGATACAAAGTAAATTCTCTTTCTCACATTGTACTTATTATCAGCTACACCTGATCTGTACAGGCTTCTTGCTGTTTAAAAAATAAAATCCTGACTCACCCACAAGTGAAAGTGTTGTGCTATTCATATCTGACCTGATGATGTGAAGTTAACATGTGTTTCAGTCCCACACTACAACCCCCAAACACACAGATGGATTGATAATACCATCAACAGTCTTTTTAACGACCAGAGGTCACCCTGACTCCCAGCGGTCACCTTGACCGCAGAGTTTGTCTTGATACTGCACCAATGTTATAAATCTAATATGATTTTTATGAATATATTTTTTCTCACTGTTAAGTGACACTCTGATGTGTGAGTGTAAGTGTAGGACAATTTAAAACATAAAAATGATTAAATCTTAAAATTAAGGTTTTGAATCTCAACACCAACAACAACCAACATGCCCTAACTCGTACAGGATTTGATATTATGTAGGTAAAAGTAGCAGTACTTCAAAACTGTAAGTGAAAGTCCATCCATCCATCCATTGTCAACTGCTTATCCTGCATACAGGGTTGCGGGGGGCTGGAGCCAATCCCAGCTGACATTGGGCGAAAGGCGGCGTACACCCTGGACAGGTCACCAGTGCAAGTGAAAGTCCTGCATTCTAAAACATTATCTAGGTAGAAGTACTGAAGTATTAGCAGAAGCAGTGAAAGTACTCATTAGGGCAGCAATGACCACTCTCAATGTTATATTATTATTGATTAATGACTGTGTAAGAAGCATTATGCTCTAGCTGGCTGACGTAAAGTTAACAGTTTTATATCTTTATGAACTGCTGGGTAGTTTGTTGTGTTTGATTCAAACTAGTAACTGTAGCTGTCAAATAAATGTAGTGGAGTAAGAAGTACAGTACTTGCCTTTGAAATGTAATGTAGTATGCATAAGTAGCATAAAATAAATCTAGGTAATGTACATCAAAATTGTACTTTAGTGCATCACTTGAGTAAATGTTAAAAAAAATATCCCCAAAAAGAACATCACAAGTCTTTGATGGGACAACTATGACATTTTTCAGTCAATCCTAGTTAGTTTTAGGATTGTAAATGAGGCATGAAAAAGCATAGCCCTGCAGATCCAGGCACCCTGTCTGTGACAGACCGCTGTGTGTCAAGTGTAGATGAATTTCTCTAAAGGTAACAAGATCTCCTGACACCATACCAGCCTTCTGCTTTGGAAATCCTAAATTTAAGGACTGTCTTTCATACCATATTGAACAAATATCCAATGAACTCATATTCTCTAACATTCTTGATGCAAACCCGCTGCACAATAACAAAAATTTCAAAACGTGCCTAAATATGGAGAATGCAGTTGTACAACTCCCACATGCAGATACTAAGAAAAATATGCTTATGCTTCTCCGTTCTTGGCACCAACCTTTTTCCTTTTTCCTTTCTCTTGAAAAGATATTTTATAAATCCCTTCAATAAGGAAGTCATTTGAGATATCCCCTTGACGCAGATTGTCACAAATTCGCATCACACCTCTGCAAGCCAAGATAGCGCATGGATTCCCCCAATGCCTGTTTGTGCATATTCGATACGTACCTGGAAACCTTTTGCAAGCACTGGCTTCTTGTTTATGCCTGCTAATTTGCATCATACCTACGTTATACCTGAATTTAAATCTTTTTTATGTTCTATAGACAAATTAACAATCTTCATTTAATTTAACATCAGCTTGAAAGCAAATGAAAACACTTTTGTTTTTTTGTTTTTTTATGTAAAACAATTCAGGCGTCATGGAGATATTTGAGATATCAGTCATTTGATATATTTGAATTGTTACAGGAAACATATCCGTGATAAGATACAACCAGTGACTTGGTGAAGTGACCGCCATGTGTTCACGTTTGTCCTCCCTGCAGGCAATAGCTGAAAGTTATTTGATTTTGCATCTGTGATCCTGTGTGTGTGTGTGTGTGTGTGTGTGTGTGTGGGGGGGGGGGGGGGGGGGGGGGGCTCACACTAGGATGAACATCACATCTATTGATCAGGCTAATGTGGGGAGGAAAGGCTGCAGGCCACAGCAGCTGATCAATATACCTCTAATTACATGGGGCACTGAGTGTGTGTGGTACTGAGAGTGAGTGTAGGTAGTCCCCCCCAAACTCACAGCGTTGTATATATAAATGCTGTCCCACAGAGGAATTGCACACAGATCATAGCTCACACACATTTAACAGTTAGTTCTGTATCACTTTTTTACTTTTCTTCTGCAGCACACACATTCAAATTAACCACAATTTGTTACTTGAACCACTTATGTTGATGTTATGAAGAGTTTTTTTTGACAGGACTCTGGGACACTGTGTATGGATAAAGGTGAAATTGGTAAGTGTCCTCGTATTTGTATTTACATGTCTGATTTTTGTGTGGAGTGTGTCTTGCCTCTCCTTTTCTTGCTTTCACTTATAGGCGCTCTTACGTGCCAAAAGGATCTCTGATTCCCTGTGTTAGTGACGCCCTCCTTCAAGGCATTTCCTGTTATATCGCTCTTGTGTCGGAGTTATTGTTTAGGTCTTTCTGTCTTCTTTGGAATCATCCGTGGTACATTCAGTTTGAAACAAGATGACTGTGTGATCTTTTCATTATTTGTCTCTGTCACTCCCTTGTTTGTTCTCACTGCAATGTCTCTATGCGTTTGTGTTATGTTATTCTGTTATGTTAAATCTTGATCTTCAAACTAGTGACTGTATCAAATAAATGTAGTGGAGTAAGAAGTACACTATTTGCCTGTGAAATGTAATGGAGTAGAAGTGTGAAGTAGCATAAAATAAATCCTCTGTCACTTCCTTGTTTGTTCTCACACATTGTCTCTCTCATCTTCTACAGGCTTTTCCAGTCTGCTGAGGCTCTGACTGGCTAGAGGCTGTGTGATATGTTTGATATTCGGTTGTTCTTGTACTTTATCCTGTCAACTAAATATCAGACATATTCCTACAGAGTCTGGCGCTGACTTCTGATCCTTGTTGTACCATGAAGTCAGATGTTCATTTAAATTGTTTTTGGAAGGTAAACTTTAAAACTTGTGTTATTATCTTTTGCTAAAGTTTGTAGACTATCAATTTAATGCTTACTTGAATTACTTCAGTTTAATTGCAATATCCTCAATTAATCGCTGTGCATGCATTACTAGTATTGCTTTTATTGTTGTGCTTTACTGTTGCAAAAAAGTAAACATTAACAATGATTTATTAATCATCAAAATGCTCTTTGTGTTCTGCATAAAAAAGTAAGCAAACATATCAAGTTTCATGCTCGTTCATTCTGTCTCTCAAACACACACACACACACCCACACACACCCATATACATACACTGTGGTCATTTACCAAGACTGACAGCTGAGGTATTACAGTCTTTTTTTGTTTGGAATAAGATCCAGGTGTACAAGTATATCCTGCCCCGTGAGCAAACAGGTGTTTTTCTGTCACCATACAGGTTTGTGACATTAGGGGTCATAACAAAGCCAAATCTCATAACAGCCGTTGTCTCACTAGTGCAGAGAGAAGTCTGTTTCATTCTCCCTTAAGTCCAAAGTTTTTTTTATTACTAATACCTAATTTTCAGTCCCTAACTGCTGTTGTTGGGCTGTCTTTTCCATGAGGAATTTTTCATCTGTGATTTTATCCATGCAGGACATAAAAAAAGCCTGATGGCACATTAATATTGTGAGTCATTACTGTTTCCACATCTCTGATTCGCATCCTGTTGCATCAAACCTAGTGAGCTGAATGCTTTCAGAAACTATTTTTATGCTTTAATTAATTGATTTTACATAGAGGAAACATGCTTTTGAACTTTTGGCTAATGAAACATCCTCCCTCCCAGTCAACAATTTTTTTGTTTTATTATATAATAGTCCATTTTCTGTGGAAGCGTAATAAGTTACATTCTAATGTGCACAAGCCTGCGGGAGTACTCGCTGGAAAATCAGTGGCACTGATGTGAGTATACTTTCTAATCAAATGAGTATCAGAATAATGCAGCCAACAACTGGATTTCATAAAATGATGGGTTCACTTTTACTTCAGGACTATAATGTGAACACCAGGCCATTGAAGTGTTGCCTCAAGATGCCGCATATTTCAAAAACTACTCTGACTACAATCAGGAAACAAGATAGACAGGTCTGGGTGCACAGATGCCATCTGAGTCATTCTGTTAAAGATGTGAATACATCAGAACAGCTCAGAAAAGAAAGACATTGAAGAAAGTGTGTTACAGCACTGGATAGCATCAAGGTTGAATGTATGACCCTGTTTGTGTCATCTGATCTGTAGTCACATTTGAGGACCAATTTCAAGTTTGATTTTTAACTCGCTGATCGTGTTGAGAATAGTTGCCAAATTTCTTACAAAAGGTGTCTTCTTAGTTTTTGTCTTTGCACATTCAGTTTCAGCATGAGCTAAAATTAAGTGAGTGCTCACTGAGGAGATGTTGAGGTTAGAGCAAGCCTCTAGGCAATGAAATCTCCTCAAAGGTGACAAACAAATCTGTGTATACGTCAGTGTGTGTGCATATGTGTGCACATGCATGTGTGTGTGTGTGTGTGTGTGTGTGTGTGTGTGTGTGTGTGTGTGTACAGTTATGTCCACACATGGGCATGTTATCTGAGGACTCAGGGTGGTTTATTCAAACAACTCCCAACACAAAGAAGAAAAACACTGAAACCCATCCTCCAACACAAAAATAACCTCAGATTTAATCAAGACACCCTAAAAATGTCATGCCCCTCCTCTGCTCCTGACAAAAACAACAGTGACACAAAAATTTATTATTAACTTAATATAGGAAAATTATACTCAAGTTCAGTGAATCATGTAAAATCATACCTTTCTGATTCATTAAAAATCATTTATGAAATTGAATTAAGCAACTGATGTGCATCAGTAAATTTTATTATTAGTCAGTGGTAAAGACAATTACCAAAAACGTCTCTTTTTAAATACAATAACACCAATAAGAGTGGTGGGAAAAGCACATTCATTCAAGTACTAAGTCAAATATTGACATACTTGTCCTTGTGTATTTCCATGTTATGCTACTATATACTTCTAATCCACTGCAATTCAGAGGGAAATATTGACTTTTTACTCCACTACATTCATTTGACATTTATAGATACTTGCTACTTTTAAAAAGCACACTTTATTTTGTATGATAGGATGCAATATTAATCAACCCAGTAGCACACAACATAAATTGGCTCCAAATTGATGAACTAGAACATTAAAACGCATGTATGTTTTAGTGATAAAAAAATTATGAAATATTTTATAACACGTACATTTTGAGAAGAGCCATTCTTCACAATGACTTATATACTTTTACTTTTCGATACTTGAAGTACATTTTACTGATAATACTTCTTTACTTTTATTTAAACAACATTTTGAATCAGGACTTTTACTTGGAGTATTTTTACACTGTAGAATTTCTATTTTTATTTAAGTAAATGGTCTGAGTACTTCTTCCACCACTGCAATAATAATATTAGATTTTATTGATAAAAACAATAATCTTGGCCTTTTTAAAATTAGCTTTTCAATATATATATATTAAATAATATGTGCATCTGGATGTTGACCAGAGGGTCAAGGGTTCATACTCCTTCGTACACACACAAGCGGCTCCTGTGCAGGACAATAGGCCACTGGCTGGTTGTCCCATCGATGGTGTCACCACTGAGATCTACTGATAGGGTCAAATGGCACCCCCTGAGATAAATGTTATCTGAAAGACTGCACACTGTATACTCTAGGGCAATTTCTGTGAAGCAGTAAAAATAGGAAATGACGAACATTGTAATAATAATGCTTGTGTATGTTTGTGTGTCTGCATATTGTGTGTGCGTGCAGAGAATGGTAACTAGTGAGTGGCTGAGAGGTGGACAAATAGCAACGAAGAAAGTAGAAATGAGTGTGGAGATAAAGACGTGCCCATTCAGTATAAATATCTGAAAGCACAGGGAAAGAGTGCATCAGTCCAGGGTGGCACTGAAGAGGAGACGCACTAAGCCAAAAGGGGGAAGAGGGAGTAGAAAAACAACAAGAAGGTGAATGAAAGCCAGAATTGACAATACAGCAAGGGAAGGTTTTTATAGTGGAAACAGGTAAGACCAACACATTTGACATCTGACATTTCTCTCATCTGGTTATAATGTTTTGTGGGTATTTTTTTTACCTGTGCACTGCTTTTTTTTCAGAAATGGCAAACCAAGCAGGTGCAGTCCTTTTGGCATTACTGTTGTTCCTGAGTGCCAGTGTACCATGTTTTTCTGTGTATAACAGTGGCGAGTGCTTCTTCAACACTAAAGGTACAGAGTGTGTATGTAGATTTACGTTTCCAATAGGCTTAAATTTGTACAAGTCCAGTGGTAGAAATGCACTTAAACTGTACTTGCACTTTACTTTTACAGTTATTGTTATAATTATTAATTGCTATTTATTTAAATTAAGATTTGTCGTCTGAAACATATGATCAGTTTATGAAATATAATGCGTACTGTTATAATAAACAACAGTCTAAATTAGTGAACTAGCTCAACCCAGACCTGCTACAATATTTAAATGCTGCTTCATGCATCAGTAATAATAAAACTATATATAACAACATGAAAGGCACCTTTCTGTATAATGAACTAGTACTTTAAGTACATTCTCTCGTTACAATTGCATTTTCAGGGAGCTGTGAACACATGGGGCAGGTGTACGGGATAGGAGAGAGCTGGATAACCAGTGACTGTTACCAGTGTGTCTGCATGGAGCCTTTCGGAGTAGGATGCTGTGACAAGTGAGTTTATTTTGAATTCAAAACTACCCCATAAAAGCATTTAAATTTCTTATTTATTTATTTATTATTATTATTATGTATATATGATCTAACTCTGTTCTTCCCTACAGTGGAAATAAACCTGTGGACTATCCAGACTGGTGTGAGATCATCCGCAAACCTGACTCTTGTACTAGTGTTGCAGTGATGAGAGGGAATCATAAACTACCCTGCCTCTGGGGGAGAGGCCGTCTCAGACCAGCTGCAGGCCAACCATGGAAATCTGACAATGATCCTATATTTTGAGTTCAGTAATTAATGGGGGGGGGAGCAATATAACAATGTGTGATGTTTATTTTGGATTTAACAGCTAAAATAAAGACCCTGATTTAATTTTATCATGAGGTTTGTGAGAGACTACCAAATTTTTTAACAAAACCTGCAAGAATTATCTTGAATTATGTTTGTATGTATAATTTTACATTTGTGTTGTTGATGTTGGTTGTAGATGACTCTGTCTGGATTGTTTCTGTTTAATGGTTTAAGATTTTAAAAAATGTGTCTGTAATTTCTGGATTTGTCAAATGTGTAATTTGTTATTTACCTATTTACTACACTTATTGAATTGTGCTATTACTTGCTTTCTCTACGAGTGAGTAATATCATATCCACCTATCAGAAGAAAAACAGAATTTATATTGTGCTATTCTAGCTCAGCCATATTCAAGACTTCAGGTCACTCTAAATCAAATTCAGAGCATCAAAAGCTATTACATTACATCAAAATTATTTTAATGTACTAATTCATTAAAGTTGTTCCATTATTTACAGGTCAGCATTTATATCCAGATAGCATCACCAGTACAGTTTTAACTGTCAGCTGTTCAGCTCAGAAAAAGGTTGGTTCAAATTCATAAATTAAACACAGCTGTACAATTTTAAAGTGTGAAACAAACATGCAAAAATAACATTTGACGGCTCATTTGCCAATACATTTCTGGGTATTTTTGTAAATTTTTCCACACCGGCCTAAGACATTTGCACAATGTACATTATTCTGAATTGGGTCATTCTTCATAATGAATACTTTTACCTTTTGTACTCATATGTCAATGCTAATACTTTTTTACTTTCAAGTATTTCTACACAGTGGTATTGCTACTGTTACTTAGGTCAAAAATCTGAATATTTCTTCCATCACTGGGTGAATTTTAATTTGTAGAAGACTGTAATGAATGACGGAATTGACTTTTATTTTGAAAACAGAGCCGTGGCGCATTATTTGTACGTCACGCGTTGGCGCGCCGTGAGTGTCCACTCTATTGATAGCATGAACGATAGTTGTTTTGACTGGTTGTTTTAAAAATGTTGCCTTTGTCCTGAGTCGTTCATGGTTTAAGTTTATGAAAGAGCAACAAAAGGCAATAAAATGTGGATACTGACACCCCTGCAGCCTGAAGGTAACTTTTTAATGTCTTGATTGACATTTTAACGCTAGCTTAAGACGCAGCTAGCAAGTTACCGCTTTGATCAAGTTGTGTTATCGAGTGTGATTAAAAACTAACGCTATAGGTAAATGTGGTCATAGACTGTATGTAAAGTCCACGACTTTGCGTAGGGAAGTTGATTTGTTTTTTTGGTGTGATCATACTGCAACATATGTTTCATTTAAAGAACAGGTTGTGGGCGTGTTTTCGTTTTATGGCAAATATGCATGTGCAGTTTAATGTTGCCTAAACTATTGAGATTCAAGACGTTTATTGTCATGTGCACAGTAAAACCACAACGGCTACATACAACGAAAATCTTACTTTGCAAGTCTCCCTTTTAAAAATGTCTCTATATATAAAGATGAACCCATTAAAAACAATAAATACAATAAACAACAATATCTACAGACTACAAAATAAAGTCAGGTGCAGCAAAGTTGGCTAAGTGGAAACAAATCCTGAGTGCAAGAGGTGAGTCTCTGTGAGTTTTACAGTAAGGGCAAAAGTCAGTTGGAGTGATGGACGGTGGGGGAGGTAATGTTGGAGGTTCAGTCTGATGGCCTTTGGTTAAAAACCGTTTGATAGTCCTTTTGTCTTCGATTTCACACTCCCGTATCGTCTCCCTTACTGCAGAAGTGTGAAGAGACTGTGTTGTGTTTCTGTACTGTCTTTGATGATGATGTGGGCTCTCCATGGGTGATGGATTGCTTAAAATTGGGCTCAGAGCAAATTTATATCTGCTACCCCCTTCACAGGTAACAGCAACATAGTCAGTTACTTTCACATATGTTTCCACTTTTGTGTTGCATATAGTTTGTGAATATGTATGAAGTAGACACTGGACAGTGAAGCATGCAGTTAATTAAGACAGTCACAGTCAGTGATTTAATGTGTGCTTAGTATTAACCCAAAGATTTACATTTTTGATGCAGACTTTTTTCAGCTATTTTGATAATCAATTAATTAATTTGGGAAAACATTTCAAAATGCTTCTAGCGTCTCCAATGTGAGGGGGTGGGGGGTAAATTGTAAACTGAATATCTATGGATTTTGGACTGTTGGTTGGACAAAACAAGACAATGGAATTGACAATAAGCATTTTTCACCTATAATCGATTCATTGTGAAATTAATTGGCTAATTAATTAATTGAATGATTTGTAGCTTACTGATCTTGGAATTTGACATTTTGCGTTTATTTTGTACAATAACTCCTTAACCAGCAGTAATGGTTTGTGTTTTTGCTGTTCCTCAAAAGATTATTGTGCAGATTGTTCCAACACAAGTCAGCCTATTACCACAACATGGTAATATATATATATCTCAGCCACAGTGGTGTAAAAACAGAGTGTAATATTAGCTGTGCAGTGGAGGATGTTTGCTTTTCCTGGTAATAAAGGTGGCATTGTGTTTAGAAATGGACGGCACTTAGGCAGCGCTAAAGCTTGACAAAGCACTTCACATTGCCTGTCATTCATCCATTCGTGCACACGCACACACACACACACACACACCGATAAAGCTGCCATGCAAGATCAATGGGAGGCTTCAGTGTCTTGCTCCAGGAGCCACAGCCACCACATAACAATAATGTGTTTGTTCATTCAACCTGTATCTGTTTGGCTAACATATTTGTTTTCCCCAGGGAACATGCCTCCACCCCCTGGTTTAGATGAAATGTTATTTGAAACCATTAACTATCTTATTCAGTAGATTGTGTCATTATTGATATCTGTAAGTGCTAAGCGAAATATATTGTGATATTTATATTGAAAATATTGGCTCTAGTGTATAATGAAACAGATTCATTCATGATTGACACACATAAAAACGGGCACCTATTTTAAGATTATTGTTGAACTTGTCATGTAAGTATATGAGTTTGTAAAACCACAGTTGTGTTGTCTGTCTGTGATTTTACATTAGAAGTTCAATAACGTGCCTCCTGTCATTCACAGGTGAGACCCACTATCTTCTCTCCAGTAAAGAGTATGTGGTGGGACGCAAGAACTGTGACATCCTCCTGCCCAACGACCAGTCCATCAGCAGGGCTCATGCTCACCTAACTGCTACTGACCAGGTGAGAGGAAGATGGGAAATAAGTATAAACTATAGCTTATATAGTATTTATTGGACTGAATTTGTGAATTTAGTACAGATTTAGTATCCGGTGTAAACTATCTGTCATGTTAGGGCTTCTGTAGTTTCATGATTACGTACAATACCACAATCAATAGAATTTATATTGTGGATAGTTATTTAAAGAGAACTAAATCTGATGAGGCAAAAGTTCACAAACTTTTTCAAGGAAAGGTATTTGGTTGATTGTCTTTACTTTCCTCAGGAGAGTTTTCTCTGGAACTAAAGACAGATTAAAGGTCAAAATGATACTGTTCCAGTCACTAACAGAGATGTGGGCAACTTGGATACAATAGATTTCAATGGTGACAGCTTTTCATGGCAAAAACAAATATTAAAACGACCATAGAAATTGCTCAAAGCAGTGCAGCATAATTTACTTCCCCACTGCTGATTAATATGCTCAGTTTGTTCTAAACACTTATCATTTTATGACTTAATACTCAGCTTCCATATGAGCACAATAACACATTGTGGAAGCTGTCAAGTGTACTCAAAAGTAACACATAGAGATCTTGTGACAGTCAGTATTCACTTGGCACATTTTTCACTGAACAAGCCAACTATCAATCATAAGTAGAAAAATGAACTATCACCAAACACACACACCAACAGTAACCTAAACTTGGGAGTAATTTAATATTCTATCCTGTGTTTGAATGGGTACACATCCTGATGATGTTAATATTTTGACATCATTTTCAGTGGTATACATCAAGGATTAACAACAAATCCCAAAGTAAGATCTGACGCTTAATGCTAAATAAAAACATATGTTATCACTTTGTATTGCTGTGTTGAATTGTGCAACATTGACTATTAGTTTGCTTCTGTTTCAGCGCACATAGTTTATAAAGTAAATAGTTACATATTGGTGTATATATTTTGCAGGATTGTCAAGATATTTATTTGACCAGCAAGCAGATGAGTAATATGATTTTTGGAAAATATTTGCCTGTGTGATGGCAGTTCTGCACACAAGGTTGTGCTATTGCACCAGTCCAGCGTAACTAAAACTGAAACAAAAATTGTGGTCACTCCCTGGTCTAACACCGCCCACGTGTGTAAAATGGACTACTCAGAGATTTGATATCTCCAGTAGTTAGTTAGACATGTTATTTATTGTTTGATGCACATACAAATACCCTGCCCTCTTGTAATATATTGGACAGACAGTTGCAGTTTAGGCCACATGTTTTTGATGGTTAAGTTGTATGTTATTTTAAGACAATGTTTAGCTTCCACCTTTTTCTTTATTGTGTCTAATTATTAGACAGAGATTATTAACCTTGTTCTAACACAAATTTTCCAATGGGCTGTTCACTGTGTGCCTTTTTATTTATAAAGAAAGAATCTCTATTTCAAGTGTTTCAAAACACCTGTCACCTGTAGACAAGCTTGTAGTCCTCTCCGTTTGTTCTTACACTTAAGGTTGAATTGATGGTTTCTCACTGAGACATGAATAATTGAACAGAAACATGTAGGATGGTTTGTTTGAGTGAAGGACAAATTCATGAGTTGCTCTTATGAATGTTATTCCTAGACCCTGACTCTGAAAGACACCTCCAAGTACGGTACATTTGTCAACAGCCAGCGCTTGACAGAGAACACACCAGTGAACCTGAAGTCAGGCGATAATGTTACATTTGGGGTTTTTGACAGCAAATTCAGGTATGAAATTGAAACTACACATGTCAAGTTGATGTTTTATATCACAGAACCATGCTTTTGTTTTGATCACTAAGTCTGCCGTCGTCTTTTACTTTTAATTGCACTCACACCTAGTTTCATTTAACCCCAATTTTAGAAAATTCTCAATTTAACTCAACAGTTGATATGAATTGTATTCATTCTAAACCTGCTGCATTATAAATCTGCTTCATCTCAGTGTGGATCATCAGAAGCCACTGGTGTGTTCATCATGTTTGGACAATGATGACAAAGCGTCACTCTCTCAGGTACTGTTGGTTTTGGGTGGAAAACTTGCCAACACCTGGACTCTGGACTGCACCCACCTGGTCATGCCCTCTGCTAAAGTCACCATCAAGGTCAGGACCAGACTTTGTATCCTCATTAGCACACCCTGCAAATGTGTTTGTTCCCAACTATGTGTTGATGTGTTTCTGTTTTCCTAATTAGACTATTTCTGCCCTGCTGTGCTGTCGTCCCATTGTGAAGCCAGAGTTCTTCTCAGAGCTCAGCAAAGCCGCTGAACAAAAGCGGCCCCCTCCTAAAGCTGAGAGGTACCATATGGCCCATTATTACATATACACACATTTACACTAAGGAGGAGCTGAACATCAGTGACCTCACTGAACCAAACATGATCTCATCTCTGCTGTTTTTAAAGTTTCATCCCTGAGATCGATGAGCCCAGCTTGAATAAAGAGGATGTTAACCTTGGAGCAATTCCAGGTCGCAAACAGCTGTTCACTGGAAAGACCTTCATATTCCTCAGTGGCAAACAGGTGCATCTACTGCGTTCTTTGTGATAACCTAATATTGTTTTGATACTTGATTTAATAGTTATCGTTGTAAGGGAAGTAAGCACTTATTTTAGGCTATATAATTGCTCATCGCCCCGTTTTGTTTTTCAGTCATTCGCTTCAGAAATGATGTAAAGTCACTTGAGCTTCATGTTTATCAGCTGCACATCTGTTGCCAGGCAGTTGGCAGCCAGGAGATCCTCTGGGAGACTCACAGCTCCAGTGGAGATCCTGATTTTTACAAGAGCACAAGTCATAATTATATTCCACTATAGATGAGATGTTTTCTAGATTAATTATTTTGTTTATAAAATATATAATTAAGGTGATTTTCAGCATTTCTAAATGTAAATCTACCTCACTGTGTCCTCTCTGCTCCAGACAATAATGACTGGAGTTTACCAGAGCCCAGAATTTTCTTGTGATATTGGTACATAGCAAACAAAAAGGTTTCCATTTAATATGTAAGAAAGCAGACAAATCCTTTGCCTTTTTTAAATTGTTACCGACAAATCTGTGGTAAGTTGCAATTAATCAACCAAATGAATTAATTGTTTATTATTTATTGTTGTAAACCACAGCTATGAATCGTGCATGGATGAAAATCTGAACCTCCAGGTGCACCGCAGGGCGTGTGCAGGTTATGAAACCTCATTAGAGACCGCAAACTTATTTGTACTGTCTTGCTTCGTCTTAATGCACTTAATACAACAGTATAAAGTGAAGTCTGTTGTGTTGTGGATGTTTGTAAGCATCTCTTATTTAAGATGACTTCTACACATTCATCCATCCATATTGACACTGCCAACTTAAAGGGGTTATTTGTTTTTTACATTTCTCTATCAAAAAGCACTAAATTTTATTCTTCTCCAGAAGAGCAAGAAGCCAGCTGAAATGTAAATTATAGTTGGCTATTATCACATTATGAGTGACTGTTTTTGCATTTTCCAAGCTTAAAGTTGCAAGTTGTACATGAGTACAACAGCATTATAGAAAATCTGTAACAAATAACTAAAACATGTAAGGATCACTTGAAAGCTTGAGCCTTTAATCAGATTAACATTAGAAGAGAGGGCAGGGCCTTCAGCTTTAACTGTGACACAGCTATTTTATTGTCAGTAGACACACAGGCACTCTGGCTATCTCTCTGATCTGCTGTACAGATAAACAATCATAGTTGTGTAATTGCTGTTCTTCTGTGTTGTTTGCAGCTGAAGCGCCTAAGTGCAGCAGTGAGTTTTGGAGGTGGCAGGAGCCAGCTGCTGGAGGAGGGCTCTCTGCCCCGGGACCTGCTGGAGTCTCCACAGAGCTGTGTGGTCGATGCTACAACAGCCAGCTCCCAGGCTCTGCTTCCTTCCTCTACCACAGATTGGGCAAACTCTGTGAAGAACATTGTTCAAAGGTTTGCACAAACTGCAGTTTTTCTGTAGAAAAGCCCTGAACAATCTGTCTTAGCAATTTACATGTCAAGGTGAGGATTTGTGAACACTTTAGAAGACTCTCTCTTGCATTTCTCCTTTTTCCACTGACACAGAAAAGGCCTTCGAATCATCACAGAGTCTGAAATTGGTTTGGCTGCCATCTATGCTTCTTGTGACAAGTACTGCAATCCATCCAATCTAACGCCTGACTCAGGTGGGTGAGCAGACACAAAAGCACTGATTGCTTTCTTTATGTTTTTGTTTATATAATTTTTATCTTGTGTTAACATTTGTTTCTTCTTTTCTTTATGTTGACCAGTACCAAACGTGAAACCCAGAATTCCAAGTGCTTCGCTGTCACAGAGCGTGGCGGTGGATGAGACTGTGTTGCCTGCAGCATCTCAGAACATCACAGCTTATGCAGTTAACACAGAACCGTCGCAAGGGTACAGCCACACGCTCACAGCCACACGCTCACAGCCACACGCTCACAGACACGCGCTCACAGACACGTGTCCGTTATGTGTTGTCCAGCATTTTTCTGTTTGTTCTAGAAAGCCTGTCTGATTTGTGTTTTTTCACTTATTTATCAGGACAAAGCTATGTGAAGTTATCGGGATGACAGCGGTAGGAGAAACGCCTGAGAAGAAGCAAAACCAGAATGTCGGTCAGCTCCATGGATCTAAACCCGTAGCTCAGAAGACGGCCACTCATTGCATCATGGCTGATACAATGAGCTCATCGTTCTACACTGTAGAAAACACAGACTCACAGAGGAAGAAGACCAAACTGACAGGTAGCTGCATGAATGATCTTTTTCTCTCCTGATACAGATTCCAATGCTTAAAGATAAGCAGATACCAATCCAGTGCTTACCTTAGCTTTAAAATGAATTGTTCATAATTAGGTCACTTGGTAATGTTGAATAACAGACACTGTTTCTAAAGCTCCTCTTTTATTGTTCTACAGTATTTTTTGACTTTAGTAAATTGTTCCAGAGCGTTTGTTAAGTTGTGCTTATATTAATGAAATAATAGCACTGATTTGTAAAAAGTGTGTGATGTGGATCGGTCATATGTGTCTCATACCATACTGATACTTTAAATTAGGTCAGAGTATTAATGCCAGTAACAATCCGGTGTATTGGATTGACGCATTCCTAGGATGTATCTGCCTCCATTTGATTATGTTTTAAACATATTGTGGGGTGGCCTACGCAACATCTACCTGTCATTGTGTGAAATATGCTTGTTCTGAGACATAATGTGTCAATTTGTGAGCTTTAAAAGAGTATGGTAGGTGGATTTTGTTACTTTTGGAGAGCAAAGCTAGCTGTTTCTCCATTTTCAGTCTTTATACTAAGCTAAGCTAACTTGCTGCAGGCACAGTGGATTGATATGGGAGTGGTGCCTAGCTTTTCATCTACCTCAGCATGTACTTCCCAAAAATGACGACCTATCTCTTGAATTCACTCATGATAGAAGCATCAGCTGAATGTTTGTAATGCTGTAGTAAATCAATCAATAAAATTTCAGGTGCAGGCAGCAGTGGCATTAGGCCCCAGCCATCCCTTCCTAGGACCAATGGTGGCATGAAGATCCTACAGAAGCAATCTCCTAAGAAACAACAAATCCTTGCACAGGCCTCCCCCCAGAAACAATCAGTTCTATCAAGTTTCTTTCAACCAGTCAAAAAGAAAAGGTAAACATCTGCTTCTTAAGCAGGTAAAAAAACAGATCAGACCACATCAATGTTTTAGCATGTTGGTAGTAATGTAGTGCATTAACTGTACAATAAATATACCTTTGGCTGGCAACAATATAAGCTCCCTGGGATCTTGAACAGAATAAGCAGTTTAGAAAGTGATGATAATGTTTACTCTGATGGGTCATTTAATATTCATATTCATTTCCAGCCTCAGCAAATAATTTTTATATCGCAGTGAAAAGAAGAGAAAGTAATGGTACAACAGTACCTGTAGAGCTGTAGAGTGTGCTAGGAAAAGTTGATATAAATATAGTATATATTGTTTTATATTTACTGAATAAGATGAAAATTGCCAAAGAGAACTCCTAATTAAGCATTTGCACTCCTATGTACAGTTCAGTACATCAATGCAGCACAACCAGATAAATTTTTTGGGGTTTTTTATTCCACACAATTGCAACTGGCTGAAAGTCTAGTCTTTCCCGTCTTTTTGTTTAATCCCATCATAAAGGCATTTGGAGGATGAGCTCTTCGCTGTTATGTCTGAGCCAAAACGGCCTGTACTGGAATCATCCCTCAGCGTACAGGCACCCAACACCCCTGCAGCAACATCCCTGACTCCAATGGGGTCAGCAGCTGATCTTTTTGTAGGACGGTCGGAAGCAGACAGGGTCTCACACGCTGTCCAGGAGGAGCCGCAGAGCAGGAAGAGGAAGGAGATGGAAGCAGAGATACAGATTGATGAACTGGAGTCTATTATGTCTGAGGATATGGACTGCTTTGATGAGCAGAGCATAACGCACAGTTTCGCAGAACAGAAACAAAGTTTAAATACTGCAGAGTCTTCAAGCAAGAGGCAACGGGTCCACCTAGAAGAAAAAGGAAGCAACAAAAGGACACAGTTGGGCCTGGAAAGGGAGTCGGGCACCCATAAGGGCCACAGCCAAAAATCTGAACATCATATTGTCTCTGTCAAGACGGAGCAGGTCCATCCTTTCGAGTACAGGACAGCTTATCATGAGTCCAGCAAACCTCCAGAAGCGTCATCTGCCAGTACAAGCAAAAACATTGATGCTTTTGAAGACGACGAGGCGTCTTTCATTGAGGTGAGGATTTTACTGTCAGTTTGTCAGTGGTCTTCTGTACATTCATTAATTTAGAGAAAAGAAACAACTGTCTCAGCACACACGATGGAGTCACTTCTGAGTTTTACATCCATGTACTGCACACTTCACCCTTTTTATCCCTGTAGGATTTAGAACTAGTCAGACTAGATGTGTCCCATCCCAAAGAAGAGACCAAGACCCCTCTGAAACCGGTCACTATCAAACAGGAGGTCCAAGTAAGTCCTGTGAAAAAGCTCTTACTGTTACAGCTTTGTTTGTGTGTTTCTCCTTTTAAATAAGCCCCATTTTCCTGCTAATTATATAGATTTGTCCCCCACACGCAAAATTTGCCTATCAGTTTTCAATGATGGTTGGAGCGGGCCACGGGACCCAGCTGTGGTAGTTTAACATGAACAGATATAAAGTAGATATAAGGCCGGGGAAAGCCGCTGAGTATCTGCTCTTTGCTTGTGTAAGTGTAGGATTTAAAAGCAGCTTAGAGGTTCTTTAGGTTCAGGCTACTAGAGAATGGTGTCATCTGTCATGTGGCCCAGTGGATTTATGATTGCACAGCCTGACACCAACAACAGAGCATAAAGATAGGTTAAAATTATAATGTAATTTAGCATGTATGCCGGTCTTCCCTAATATACATCTTAATGTGGTATTGATCACTGACAGCCCGGCCAATAAATTAATCAGCCAATGTTAGCTTATCACAGATATTTTGTATCAGCGTGTATAAGCTGATAAGTAACAAGAAATTGCAGTACAGATGTGTCAGATGTGTTTGAGGTAATTTAGAAACAGTCTCCGCATCACAGAGCGGACAGTTTTATTTTTCAACCGTAAATTGTCCCACTCAGTACATATCTTGGTGACAATTCTTTGATAACCAAATTCAAGAGACCCGTATTAAACACATGTATTTATGTTAAAAAAACATAAATACATGTACAACTATAAACATCAGCTGAGGTATTGTTGTAGGATTCTTATACTCAAATATTCATATTGGTATTGGCCAGAACCCAGTACCGGTCAGCTGTTGTTTAAAGTGGATCAGAAATGTTCCATCAGCATTGGAAACCACTTAGGATTCATGGGCAATCCTGTACACCATGTTATTGTTGTTTTTGTGTTTACTTTGATATTCTAAAACATTAATCTATGCTACAAAGAATATTAATTAATATCAACTGTCCATCAGACTAAAGTTGACTCCTTCATGTTTTGCAGGAGTCAAAGACTGACGAAAACCTTCCTAAAAAGCTGGTGCTAGTGGAGTTTAGATCTCTAACTGTGACCGCACCTCCCAAAACAAAACCACAGAGGATGCAGGACGTCAGCAACGCAAAGAACTTCAAATGTTTCCGCAAGGTCAGACTACAATGCAACTTAGACAACAGAAACTCACAGTAGAGCCGTGAAACAGATGTAGTGTGTAAATAGTTTATCCTCAACTAATAATAAACAAAGTAGACAGCTCCCCTTTTGAGTGACACCAATTAACATTTCCATCAGTTTTAAAAAGTAAAAGTTATGACCTTATCCATGAGTAGGGTTAGCCTTTTTCTTACCTTCCTGACATTTCCCCGCGGCATATATGGTAGATGACGGTATTTGTGTTAAAAAAATTTTTAAAAAAGAAGTAAAAGCTGAGATGCTTGTGATAGAAGTCACTGTACGTATGACATCATTTAGCTCAATGCTGCGTGTCTAATATGTCGTTATCCTACTTAGACTAGTCTTGCTGGTTTAAATACTTATGGCCTGTAGAATAATGAATAGATAGGAAATAAGCGCTTTCTTCCATATATTGTTGTCCTTTAAATTTTCCTTTAAATTTCCTTGGTGTGTATGTGACAGACCTGCGTGCCAGGAGCAGGCGGCTCACCACGCATCATTGGAGGGTCTGATCTGCTGGTTCACAACAGGGGCAAGAACACTGATCTGGACGAATGGCTGAAAGATGCAGCAGAGGTACTACTGACAGTCTTGTCCCTCTTATCCATCTGTGATCTGTCTGAGCTCTGCATTCATGATTTGAGCCTGTGTTTGTTACAGGAGGAGCTTCAGAGCAGGCGGGACGAGAGTGCCGGAGATGACCTCTTTAGGTAAGAAACTGGGGCTCATTTTCTGTAAGCTGTGTGTGACATTTACAAGTAAAACATCTGCTCATTCTTTCATGTCTCATATTGATTTTATTGATCATTAATAATGAGTTGAGATCTTACTTGTGCTTAAGGCACTGTCTGGTTTGTTACCTGTGTCCTGGAAAAAGAGAGAACGCTGAGTGTGACTTGCTTATATACCGTAGTATACGTTATTCATCCCAACTCATCAGTAGTGGTCTTCATGTGTCCGAAATGTTGGACCCGATCTGAAACGGACTTGTGGAAAACCTCCTCAAACCCGTAATTTAACCCGATCATAAATGTGGTCGACCTGAAAAGACCCTAATAGAGCTTAACAGAGAAAACACCAACACGGCAGCAGCATGATGTGCTATCAATTACAAGCAGCTGCATTCCAAAAGCAGCAATATATTGGTAATGTTCAAAGAAAGGATGTCACAGAAAATTATTCAAAACAAATTATTTATATATTTCAAAACGTAATTTATAGAAATAATTGAAAGTCCTTTTTTTAAATATATCTCAATCAAATTCCCAAAAGTAATTATCATTAACAAATTGTTTACTTAGGTAATAACTGTGTTATTCATTATATATTCTCTCTAAAGTAATACAAAACAAAAAATATTGTGGATTAAACTGAGAAACTATCTACAGTTAATGTTATCCTGTTACTTTAGTATAATGTATTAGATATTATTTTGTTATTTTATTGTTTGGCCAGACAGTGATAAATGTGTCTGTGTTGGTAGCATCCTTTCTGAGGATAGACAGCTACTATACTTTCCCTCTGTTAACTGTTGTTGAATGTGTTCTTATTCAAGTGGTTTCTTTTCTCTTGGACATTATGGTAATTAAAACCCTTAACCCTTGTGCCTCTTATACTAGACTTGGTTGGTATATATGCTAGTCAAGGTGGTGAAAACAGTGTAAAATAAAGATTCTGGCTGTACAGATTATTATCAGGGGCAGACAACATAATAACTGAGAATTATGAATATGGGGCAACTGTAGCTTCGGGTTAACCAATCACAACATAATAATTATTTTGTCAGAGTAGTTGCCAGGGTAACAGAGGTGATGTAAGCTGGCGTTGCTGCTGCTGCTGCCGCCACCGTGTTTTCTTGGACTAAGCAGAAAAGAGACAGTCTGAGATTGATTTTGTGTGTGTGCCATGGATGAGCTGTTTGATCACTGAGTCATGCTCAGTCAGTCATGCGTAGCCGGGGAACAGACTCTGCTGCTAAGAAAACAATCCGGTATTTTTTTGGTAGGTCTAAACGAAGTTTCCAGACATGGTTTATAGGAAGCCTGTTTGCTTTAAGCTGAACAAACACTGTCCGTGTTTTACAGTGCTTAATTTGGGATGTTTTTATTGTTTGTTCAAAATGCCTCTAAGGACATTGAGGAATGATGCATGAGGAATGTTAAAAGCCCATCCTCACATGGACAGACCTATGAGATAAAATCTTTTATGTGTGTGTGTGTGTCTCTCTCTTTAGGTACAACCCCAGCAGACTAACCAAGAGAAGATGAAATGCCTCCATGTTAACATCCTATGGAGGAAATTTATTTCAAAGGCACAGGAAGTATGTGAAACTCCAGAAAGGACTCAAGAAATCATTTGATAAATTACTCTTTATCTGTTTTATAATATAGAGGAATAGAACGCAGAACTGCTTCATAATTGCTAAAATGTTTTGTTTTGCTGATCTTGCTGTTCTATCTGTAACTATTTTCATATACTGCGCTACTTAAGCCACTGACAGCAAGCAATGTAACGAAACAGTCTCATGTTCAGAGTTTCCGCTCAGTTTTTATTTGTCAATAATAAAAAATGCAGCATACAAAACATTAAAAAGTCTTCAATTTTACAAGAGAGAATTATAACTCTCCATGCTGAAAGCAGCCATTCCTTCGTTTTGAAGTTAAGACCAAATGTGTTCCCTGGTTTTAGTTGTACTAAAAACTTTAGAGGGATTTAAGTTGTTGTTTCTTAAACGATCTCCGATGAGCCAACCCTACAGGCACTTTTACAGATCTAAAACTGTTAAGTAGTCATCATGCCAAAACGTCTATGGACCTTTCTGTGCACATTGAACCCATCCTGTCAATTCATATTCAAGGTAAGTGCCATGCATGAGTTCAGAATTGACTCAGTATTCAGCATTAATTGTGCAGTAATAAATGTTTTTTTCAGGGGCAGGAGAGTGCCAAAAGAAAAAAAGGAGACTCGTCTTTAAAACAATGTTTTTCTCTATTGCAATAGGATTCTTTTTTTGTGATGGAAGCAAATTTTCTACTACTACTAGCGACTTGCTTAGTAAAATCCATAAAAATCTGTACTAAAATGTAAAGAATATGGATGGACACACAGTAAACCCGTCTGTGCTTTATTAAACAAATAGATTATGCTTGGAGTTGACAGTGGTGGACAGTTGTGTCTGACCAGGATCATATTTTTATCTTTACTTTTAAGTCAATTCCAAACAGTAATGAGTCACCCAGTCTCCTCTGCAGTCCTTGAATATACTGACTTAAAACTCTCCCACTTCTGTCCTCGTAGCACTTTTCTGTCTTCTGCTCAGAGCAGCTGCTGCTAGGCAAGGCTTCATGCCTGCATGCATATATTTAATATTTATATCAAAACAATACTCAGAAGTAAGAGAAAAAAGCATCAAGGAATAATTCAGCTGAAATTCAATATATAACACAAGTAACATTTTCACTAGTTAATTGTTATATGATTACAGCAATGTTTTAAACTACTTTGTTAGTGGAAAAAGTGATGTGACTACAGTAATGTGTTATTAATAACTACCCCCAAAACCGACTCAGACTACTATATTGTATTGAAGGGGGATCAATGCGTCACATCACAATAAACAAACCATGAGCTGTGCGTGAGCGGCACAAAGAAAAATTATGCATATGGCATCACAGTATTGCAGACAGTTTTGACGTGACTGAAAGGAAGGAAAATATAGTGGAAATGAAGAATAGATTGCTACTTTCAGTGCTCACAACCAGTTAAAACTGTTATTTGGCAATTCACAAGATAATATTGGCTGTTTACTGTGAAGATGTATTAAAAAAATGGAATAATTTTATACACACATCTAGATTTGGGCAATATAAAAAAACAAAACACATTAAATTTGCCTAATTGGGGTGTCTCAAACAATTGTGGGAGAAGTCTGACTTGGTAATTACTGTGTAGTTTTAAATAAACAGAATTGTGTGCCATGTTTCACAATATTAAGAGAAACCTATTAAATGAATACAGCGATTGACATATTGCCCGGTTGTGCACACAGGTTGATTGAATAGTTCCATCATAAGGATAGCCACAGTATGTTAAGAAAATGGCATATTGTTATTATAAAAATACGAAGAGGATGCTAACATTTGGTTTGCTAAAAATATAAAAATAAATTATTTGGATGGTATGATTGTAAAAATGGGTATTCTGCAAGTGTGCTTTTCTGTTTTATCTTTTTCAAAGCTCCATTCTCTCCTTGTGTATCTATACAATTTTAGAATCAGATTAGCTGGCACTGACTCTGACCAATATGACAGGAACATTATCAGTGATTTTTATAATCATGTGTAAGATACATGTATCTAGTCATAATCTAATTGGCAATTATGTTAAAGGACCATACTGGTGTTTTCTATCTTATTATCATTATTATTGTTGTTGTTGTTATTATACCCTTTCAGCGAATGCAAATCTAAACAAACAAACACCTATATGAAGATGTTCATACTGTATAGAAATAAATAAAAAAAGAAAAATGTCAAACACCAGAATGGTCCTCTAATGGCCAGATCTTTTGCCAGGATACTTGAATCCAAACAGTACTATTAGCAATGGCTGCCAAAGAATACATTCAGATCCGCAAGTGAAACCATTTGCATAGAAAGCCTTTCAGTAGCACTATAACCAAAGAAAGATGTCAGGTTTATTAAACTTTTCTAATATTTTTTTTAGGTGTATGGCTCCAACAAACCTGCAATTGCAGCTGAACAAAGAATCCTCTTAAGTAAAAAATAAACAAAAGCAAAACATGGTAGGCTCAGAATAATCAGGAACATTAAGATTGCTTATCCATGAATTGTGTGAGTCTACTATTGCAAACACTCACCAGAGTTCAGATGATCGTACCTTTGTAAGACCACAGACTGCTCTGCAACTGTCTGTCACTTACACAACTATAGCTATCAGGTGTATTCAGAATGAGCGTAGTGGCCTCTAATTTTGAGCATCCCCTAACCTAAAAGAGAAAGGCTAAAATAAGACTTAAAAGTGTGATACGACAGCAACTTAAATGGTGTTAGTAAATAGATTGAAAGACACGTGGTGAACGAATAAATAACCCTGATGAAAATAAGGTCCCATTCAGTTGTGAGGTGATAGATTGAGTAGAAAACATTGGCACACGTTAGCTTGGACTTCTGGGGACTTCTTATGAAGTCAGACAAGACTCTTAAAAGCTGTCTTTTGTTTCTTTAGAAACGAATTAGTGTACATCCATTGTCTTTTTGGTCTCAGAAAGTTGTAAAAATGCCTTAGCTTTGATGAGAAAACACTGCATTAATGATGCAGTGAAATGAAAACTAGTTTTCCCCTTCACCTTTTACATCAGTTGGTAAGAGCGCTTTAAATCTGTGCCATGCAACCAACATACACTGCTCTTTTCTCCTGCATGTTGTCAAATGAAGTTATTCCCTCCATTGCTGATGAGCTTCCCTTTCTTCTTGAGTCTCTTCAGCAGACAGGAGGCGATGCCTAAAGCGCCGCCCTTCAAAAAGCGAACAAAGTTGTCTCCCGTCAGTGGGCCCATGGCAAACAGACCTGGCTCCTTGGTACACTCAAACGTGTAGGGGTGGATGTCAATGGGGTTCTGCTTGCAGGAGATGGGTTTCGTTGGATCATGACCCAGGTACTGGCCCTGCCCCTTCAAGAAAAACAAGTTTGGGTTGGTCCCAATCAGCACTAGGGCCATGGAAATCTTGAATGCCTTGAGAGAGTTGTTCCCCTGCAGCAAACACTTCATGTCAGACTGGAAAGACACCACGCAGTGTTCAGGGAAACTGGTATAGTCAGGAAACAGGCTGGCACTGGCATTACCAGCCATGTTACCTGTGGCAAGTTGAGGCTTTGGGCACATCTTGGCACATACTGAGGAGGCAATACTAACTGCCTGGGGTCTGTTTAAAGCAGAGGGTGGAGCCACGTCCGTGTAGGTCTGAGAGCACATCATGTTGTAGACTTTGTGGTACTCTGGGTAAAGAGTCTTGGGCAGCTGTTTGAAGATGAGGTCTGGGTCGTCTACACTCTTACGAAAGACATGCAACACTCTAATGTTGCTGTTACAAGCACACAGAACTGCATCTGCAGCACTTAAACCGGCACCTACAATTAAAACTGGATCTGAGTTCATATCCAGTTTTCTCCGGCTTACAGCCAAACCCAGGTCTGAGATGCTGTGAAATACAAAGGGTAGGTCCTCCCCCTCTACACCCAAATGAACCGGCGAATCAGACGCACCGGTGGCCAGAACTACATTCTCAGCAAATAGAGAGAAGGGGACATGAGTGTCGCTCTGCACCTGCTGGTATCCCCTTACTTCCCAGAGCGCCCCCCCTCCTCCCTTGTTTAGGCACTCAACACCATTTCCCTCAAAACCTTCATTCCCACCATCTCCCACCCCTCCATCTCCTTGATCAGTGTGTCCATTTTCCAGACCTTCTCCCTCGTGCCCCCGGCAGAGTTTCTGGACAGAGGTCACGTAGGTGTTGTCAACAAAATTCTTTTGGAGGCCCTTTAGTTTCACATAGTTACGGTAATAGGATGAGATCTCCTCCGGAGTGGCTCTGTCACTGGTTACATCCCTAGAGAGAATAGAGACGATGAGGAACGAGAGGTAGCAGAGTTAAACTGAGACTTGAGCCATGTATTTGCTGTCCTCTCAGTACCTGCGTTTCCCATTGGTCAAGTCTCTGTAGTTAACCCCAGGAAGCTCCATCCAGATGCCAAGACTTATAGTCAGCATGGACCCTTCCATAGCCTGAGGGAAGAAGAGAAGGGTAGAGGGAAATGCAATGTCAAAGAAGGACAAAAACTAAAATATGGATCATTACAAGTGTGTGGCAGACTAAACCATGTAGCTTACATGCCAAGCACCTCCAGGCGTTGCCCTTCCCAGCACCAGATGTGGGATGTGTTGCTGTTTGTCTCTCCTCCACTGAAGGACAGGGGGGAACTCATAGCCAAAGTCAGCATTGGGGTGGAGTAGTGTGTCAAAAAGCACAGCCACAGGGTTCCTTGACCTCCCCTCAAGACCTTCACTCAAATATTCCAGATCCTGCAAGGGAAAAAAGTCCAAATCATGACACACCTGAGTGGCCTGTCCATATGCAAAGAAATTCGTAGGTGCTTTTACCTGTTCGGTGATAGGTAGGTGTTTGGTCTCCTGCAGCTTCCTGTAGAGTATCGGGTTTGGGTGGACAGTTGCCGTATCTAGGTAGGGCTTGTATCCACTCAGCAGGTAGGACAGACAAATACCTGATGGCCCGTTGCCTAGAACAGACCCAGGTTTGGGAAGTTGTGAATTAGCATGTGATACAAGTTAGATTGAGAAGTGGAATGTGTGAAGAATTAGTTGGAGTAACAGTGTGAAACCATTTAAGGCAAGGTTTACCTATGATGACTACAGGGACAGTGGGTGGGCGCTCTTGTTGGTGAGTGGTCTCTTCCAGAAGAGGCATGGCTGCAGCCTAGGCCAGAGCCGGCACTGAGGAGGAATTATAGAAATGTGAAGAAAGTTCCAGACATTTCTGTAGCCGTCTATTTAATATTCAACAAAACCCTCACGTCCATTTGTGCTTTTGCCTCCCCCCATTCCGTGTCAGATTATTTGAACAGGTTCAAACCGGCTTGCTGTCTTTGTGTCTGCCAATGTTGTTGTTGTCTCATGTTAGCTTAGATCCTGTCTCCCTCCACCATCATCAGCTGACTCAGAAACACACACACACCGAACGGGAAAATAAACCTTTATTCATCCTGTTATTGTGCTTCCACACACAGTCATGACCCTCCCTGTCTGTCTGGGCTTCACACACGTGGAAACACCCCGCCACAACACAACGTGACCCCAGCTTTTCTCTTTGCCATCCACACACCCCCTGTCCTATCAAACACGGCCCGCGGCGAGGCTAGCCTCTGTTAACCCCGGTGCCGCTTCCCAAACAATAGGGAGTTCTAATCAGATTTATGTAGGCTTGGGTCTGTTGTGAAACGTTGCCGTTGAGCATGTGTAGTGTGTGTTTGTGTGTTACGCGACAGTGCCATTGTGTGCCCACCGGGCAGCAAATCCCCCCTGATCACTCCTCCGAGTGGGCCCTAATCCCACTGGCCCTGTTTATGTCTTTACCGCCCCTTTCAACAGGAGCAGGGTGAGAATGTGGTCCTGGCATGCTGACAGACCAAACCATCAGAGCTCCTCCTCCTCTCATACCCCCCAGTCAGCCACTGCCGCCACTACCACACACTCACAGACACTCCCGCCAAAACATTACCCATCAGCCTCAGCAAACAGTGCCCACTTGCCCCAGTTTCATACTAACCAAAACACTGCCCATACCGCCTTTGTCTTACATTCCAAGAGTCTGGCTCACGTCCCTAAAAACACCAATGTCTCCCTTCTGCCAATACAGTCTGCCTCATTTCATGTGCGCCCCTCTCTCCCTCCCCCTGTCTGACCATGTGTCTGTAGGCCAACCAGTTGTCTTTGGTCGTCGGCTTGTTTACCCTTTTCAGTAAAAGCGCAGGGATTCCACATATTGCCTGCTCTGTTTAGAGAATGTCGTGCCACCAATTTCGCAAGCTGGTATTTCCATGCTACTGGTCAATTTGACAATTTGTTTTTTGCTAGAACTTTCACTTTGCACACCCTTAACTCGTACCAAAATGAGTCCCTTAGTGTATGTCGATTTCAGGGGATCCCATTTAATTCATAAGAATTTAAGATTATAGTGTTATCTGTCCACTTTCTTCACCAATAAAATAAAGAACAGGTTAAAATAACAAGCCTCCACATATGGTTGACAAAACAGAAGTATGTTGTTCAGTAAGGAAGTTCATTCTAGACCTTGGGAACAGTATTTATGACAAAACAATCTCAACTAGGTCCATTTACCAACTTTTTGTTTTTTCAGATGCATCTTAATCAGCAAATGGAACAAGATTATTTAATCACACCGCAGTATGTAGTATGTGTTTGGGATGGTTAGGTTATTCTTCACTCCCCTGAACTTCCAAACGTAAGTCTTCCAGCTTTAATTTATCAGCCTGAGTTAACCTGATTATTACTCAGTTTCTGTTGCTCATTTGCTGTTGACACTTCTTTAATAAATTTGTATTTTGGTTGGGATTATGTTGACAAAGTAAGTAAATAATGAGCATTAGTGAAGTATGCTTTATTTTCTGTATCTTTAAAATCAATTCACTACCAACAGTAAGGTGTGCATTTCAGGGAAACCTTGGGAGTTAAAAAAACAAACAAACTACATCCACTGCTAAAATGTGACATTAAAAGAAATGTTGACTTCATTGTTGTGGTGCGTTGTACTGTCTTCCTGCCCTTTCATGTGTGCTTCTGCAGCATGAGTGGAGAGGATGGACTATACTTTTCTAGAACAGAGTGTAGGCCTGATGAGTATTATATGGAAAACAAATGAAACTTAAAGCTAAACGTGTAATGTTCAGTGGGGGCAACAGAATGACACTGCATGTATTAAACAATCAACTTTTCTGTCGCTAATTTGGTAACCATGTTTGAAAATATTACTACTGCTTTTCAGGAATCCTCTTCTATTTTTTTCTTGGTACAGGCTCTGTTTGAAAGATGCGTTTGATTTCCACAGGCCTACAACTACAGCCTCATTTAAGCACTTGGGCTAATTTGCACGGAACAGCCTGGAGGTCAGTTGCAAAATTAGGTAGACTTTAATCAAGCACCGGATTGTATATAGGGCCTATATGTGGATGATTCTGCAGCACAAGCTACTAAAGGAACTAAACAATGATGTAACTGTTTGTTCCCACTCACTTAATGCACATCACCCTCATGGACCCGCAAGCTCAAACCTCCCACTACACTCCTGAGCAGCGGTCCTTGCAGCCTGCATCCAATAAGGCGCAAGGAGCACATGCGACAGCGTCTATGTCACCATCATTGCATGATTTAGGTCAGATACACACTCACGGCCATCCGCAACACTCCGTCAAGAACAGGATATCTTACCGTGTTGTGATGTATGTCTCTGTCTGCCAGTCGCGTCCTGTTATCACGACCCACGGTAGCGTTTCTAACCGTATAAATAGGCAGACACCGGTGGGAGGACCTATACAACTGTCCGGGCTCTTGCATGAGATAATAAACCAGCCTCTCTCTCGTCATCACACACACACACACACACACACACTTACCTCCGTGCAGTTAAATGCGAGCAGACCTAGTTTATTCAGGTATGGTCTGCCTGTAGTGTGAGGAGGTAGGCTAGATCGTGTGTGTGTGTGTGTGTGTGTGTGTGTGTGTGTGTGTGTGTGTGAGAGAGAGAGTGATTGTGAGAGTGAGTGAGTGAGTGAGAAAAAAGACCCGGCTCCTGCGTTTGCTTTTGTCGTCATATGCGCATCTCACTCTGCCCCAGCAGGCGTGAGCGCGTTCACAGAGGAAGAAGATCAGAGCATCTCTCTCCGCATCCTCACAGCGCCGCCGACACTCTGCTGTTCACTGAGTGGACATGCCAATGCTGTCCTGTATTGTTTCTGCCTGGCCATGTAGAATTAAACAAATAAAGCCCCTGTAATGAGCTCCTGTAAGCTGAGATATGTTTTACATAAAAGTGTTTTTTTGTTTTCCAAAATGTCCTGTGACGGGAAGGGAAAAGGCTACCCAAATGGAAAAGGGTCCATAATCAGCATAAACATGGCTGACTCAGGCTATGCTGCAAGGCCAGACCAGCTATGAGGTCTGGACCTCCGTAATCATGTGAAGGCTATAGCCTATCAATAAAAATAGTTGATAGTGGAGCTTCTCCCCATAAAGAGCATTTACGCAAGAGTCACAGCAGCATAACTTCACATTTAAGTCGCTGACAAGGCGACAGGGTCGTTCAGAATCTAATGTTAATTCTTGTTCTGTGTTCTCCACCACATCCAAAAGGCCTGACACACAGTCCAGGTTCATACAATGAAACTGTCTGGAGTGAAGCAGCTGTCCTTCTAATCAACCCCGCGCTCCATCAAAGCCTCAAAATTATTTCAGAAGCTAAAAGTTGAATTCTGTTTCCTGACATCAAATTATTAGGCTGTAATATTGCACAGAGCATCCTCTGCATTCAGCAATAGCCTGCTGCATTTTGTTCTGTCATATAGTAACAGTAGAGCCCATTATGTAGTCTGCACATCATTTGTAAAGTCCTGTGATGACAGTTGTAGGCTACTTTTGAGATGCATCTAGCCCAATGCAGGTTGTGAAGATTAGTATACAAAGATTTCCCTGTTTGCTCTACCTGGTCATATGCCTGTCTGTATTTCTTTTTTATGCAGATTTAGTGAGCCAAGCACTGGGGAGAAAGACCATGATGAACAGCCTGTGTGTCCACTGTTTAAGCCTTCACTGTACACACACACAGAAGAAGAGGGTAAAATTTAGCATAAATAAAAGTATTGTTTTGCCAATAGGTCCTTTATATGTATTTCATTATAGATCATTAGTTTATGTAACTGTAGTGTTTAACTTTGGTGGTGTTTAGGTGTAATTTTGCTATGAATTGCTGTAAATAAGCTCTATTTAAAAAAAATCTGGACCTCACTAATTTCTAAACCCTGGTTACAGCCCTTGCTGCATACAGTGAGGCGCCAGTGGTGCATAAAGTCATAATGCATTCATTGTGAAAAAGTTCCAAAACCTATAGATTAAAATCATATAAGTACTATACATCTGTAATAAAAACACACAGGAAATTAAATATTTAACCATTTAGAGGTGCGTAAACTTCAAGTAAATAGGACAGGATGTATGGCAAACTTCAAGGATTTTTTTTATATTAGTGGAAGATTGAGCCACTGACTGATAGTGGCGCTTCCTTTTCAAGTAGCATTAGTTAAGGATAATGTTTTGATGACAGGTCAGAGGGTCACAAGAATCATTTTGAGTTGTCCTTTGAGGATATTAATCATTCATTCCAAATTTTGTGGCAATCCATTCAGTACTTGTTGACCCAGCTCAACATGTGGGAATGACAGACAAGGACTCTATCCTGCTATCTTGCTATCCTCAGGCCCTGCTCACTGGGGGCAAAGACTATAAGAATTAAATGTGTGTTGAAAAATTAGTTGTTATGCTTTGTTGATGAACATAAAATATTTGTGTATACACCGTATTACACACATACACAATGTAATGTAATCCATTATATTAATGTCAGTGTAGTTTCTTGTGTTGGGCAGAATAGCACTATTTGCTATTTACTATTATTTAGAAACTTTATAAGATAATGATCATGCAATACATTTGTTGATGGCCGCCACTGCATGGGTTTTGCCAACACAAAACTGTTGCATCAGCCAGGTAATAATGAGGGAAACGATTGGCTGAAGAAAATGTACTAGTGCTAAGATTCAGAGGTGATTTGTCAAAAATATTGTGTTACTCATCTTAAAATAGTTATGGCGGCTGCACTGTAATTGCACCATGATGCAGTTGCTGGTCTCATAGAAATACATTTAACAGCCTGTCTAACTTGGACTGAATGGCGTATTTAAAATGTTGCATTTATTCACATAGGGGAAAGTTTAATCAACCATCCAGTAACTTTCTGTTTCCCAGTTCCCAACTAAATAACTATTATCCATATGCTCATAAGTACATTTGGCCTGTATAGTCCATTTTGATATTTCAAAACTAACACTAATTAAAGCATTTTTAATTGTTGGGTATTATTATAAGATGAATGCTGAGATGCACAACTTGTAAGCCAGGTGCAGGGAATGTGCAGTTTATCTTGTGTTTCAATGTAAGTATTCATGAACTAACCCGATTATGTACTAGTCTGATTCAATTATGTAATGGTCTGTTTATATGCCAAAAAAGTTGATCTTGCACCAGAAGGATGTGTGGTGGGTACCAGCACCATGGTCCAAACAGTTGTCAGTCAACCCCGCAGAGTCCCGCCTCTTTCCTCCATGAGCCAATGAGCTGCGAGAAACCACCGCTTCCGGTCCTCCATACATACACATGTAAGCTATCCCGTATCTCAGTTAACAACACAAAAAGTGGCAATAAACGCAACCGAGGATGGTTCAGTTCAGCAGAATCTGCTTCCGGAAGGTAAGTACTATATCAGACCCAATGTTAATCTCATTAAAACAGTTTAATTTAGAACAGCAGCTGTTTTACGAACAGTTGTAATGGTGACTTTGGCTGACAAGCTAACTGCTCGCTGGCTGTATGGTGTGTAATGTCAAAACATCAACATTGTCTAACTTGGTCTGTGTGACCTCTTTGATCAAAGTATAATCTTAATGCTAGCCATCATAATCCCAAGCACTTTTAGGACTTCTCATGGGAGAGAAGCTCAAAAATGCTTGAAAGCATGCAGCATTGTTGAGCTCGGTCAGTCAAAACAATCCCACGATGCAATGGAAACTTGAAAGCTCCAGAAAAAGCAAAACGTGGACCTTGAATTGGAATTGTTTTGTCAAACATCATATGTATTGTTTTGTGTATTTGGCATAAAATCCAGGTCAGGTGATCAAATAATGTTTAAACCAATAGGAAAGATTATGAACAAGAAAATTACATTGACATTATTGCTAGTTTCCCATAAAACGATTTGACCTTCTTTTTAAGATTGTAGTGGTTACCTTATTGTAAATAAAGAGTACTTTATCCGTGTCTAAGTTAATGCAACATTACCCCACTGAGTTTTCCTTGTATGGCTGCAATAGCTGTTGCAATTATTGTTTTTAACATTAGCCCTTTCCCTCAAAACCAACACAACTAATAACTAATTTTATCCAAGATATGTGTTATTCAAAATACAAATACAAATCAAGCCAATCTAGCTTTCTTCATGGATGGATAGAACAAACGTTGTGAAATGTCATTTTGTCTCTTTCTCATAATCTTTCTCACATTACTGCCACATGTCAATAGATGCTGTTTGTATAAAGGTAAACATTTTAGTAGTTTGGGTTACCTGTTGGGGGCAGTGAGGCAGCTCCAGACTTGACTCACCTGTTTATTATAAGTGGCATTGTCCCATTTACATTACATTTACTCATTTAGCTGACGCTTTTATCCAAAGCGACTTACAATTGCTATATATAGGTCAGAGGTCGCATGCCTCTGGAGCAACTATGGGTTAAGTGTCTTGCTCAGGATGGTGGATGGGTCACAGTGGCGACTTGAACCTGGGTCTCTCACACCAAAACCACCCCTAACTTGCATACGTTTTGAATCTCCTCACTGTAATGTCACCTTTCCTCCTCCTGCAGTATGGAAACTTTGTGGACAACCTCCGCCTGTACACCCGTGGAGGCAGTGGGGGCATGGGCTTGCCCCGTCTTGGGGGACAGGGAGGGAACGGGGGAGATGTTTGGGTGGTGGCCACAAAGAACATGACCTTAAAGAGGATCAAGGATAAGTACCCCCACAAACGTTTTATAGGAGAAGCAGGAGCCAACAGCAGGTTTGTTTCTAAAAATAAAACCTGAAGTTTCCTTTTAAGTGTCGTTATTGGCTATCTGTTGCCAATCATTGACATCAGCTGATGATTTATGTTTGGACCCTCAGACCATGTGTAATACATGCTAAGAGTTCTTTTCTCTATTTAGTTTGTGTGCATTCACTTTATTGACAGTGTCCGAGCACTGAAAGGAGAGAGGGGGAAGGACAAGGAGATCTTGGCTCCTGTTGGTATCACAGTTACCACTGATGATGGCAAAATACTCGGTATGTCAAATGTCTTTTGTAATACCTCCCCCATTTTTACAATGCCTGGTCAGCATAATCAGCGATACAATTTTAGTTCTAATAGACTTGATACAGTGGATCTGTGAGAGTAGAGACAGTCTTGGCGTCTAAAATGACACAGCACTTGCTATTGGTCAGCCATTAATATCTCCGTTGTATCGCACTGTATCTGTGTCAGCACAAACTCACCAGGGAGGTTTCCTTTGAAATATAAGCAACTGAGGATGTGGACGTGAGATTTTACATTTTATGGGTTTAAGCACATCATTTGTGGCATAAAATGTATATTATCATTAATCAAATGGGAGTGGGAGAATAGCTGTCTGATGTTGCAGTAAAAAGCCTATTTTATTACTAAACTATTTATTTATTTATTTTAAACTATTCTCATCCCCCAAGGTGACCTGAATACTGAGGGTGATCGTCTGATGGTGGCAAAAGGAGGACACGGAGGCTCCCTCTCCTCTGCATTTGAGCCCAGTAAGGGCCAAGCCAAACATATAAGGCTGGACCTCAAACTCATCGCCGACCTGGGCCTTGTTGGGTGAGAGCAGAAAGCACCATTGAACATGTTGGTTGATTTCAGCTGAGGCTCAAATTGGTACAGATATTTCTCTAAATAACTGATGTTCTTGTGTTGATTACCGGGTCAGGTTCCCAAATGCAGGAAAGTCCTCTCTCCTTACAGCCATGTCTAATGCCACACCTCAGATTGCCAGCTACGCTTGTGAGTACACAATACTACACCCATGTACTGCTGTCTGAGTTAAATAATTCCTTGAGTCAATCTTTTTTTTTTTTCTAAAATCTTTATTTCACAGTCACAACTTTGAAGCCGGAGATTGGCAAAGTGATGTATAAAGATTACAAGCAGGTATGGGATTGCATGTTAGTTTAGTGTCTTTAACTGTCCATTCAGTTACTTTCTTTTTAGTGGTTTCCCCTCATTGAGTGGTGTATTTATCATTTTTTAAAATTTTCGGTAGATTTCTGTTGCTGATCTCCCAGGCCTGATTGAGGGAGCTCACATAAACAAAGGCATGGGCCACAAGTTCCTAAAACATGTGGAGAGGACCAAGCAGCTGCTGTTTGTGGTGTGTAGTTGAAGTGACAGAGTACATAAGCTGACTTGTGTGGTCAGAATAACCAGCTGATGATTGCCTGTGCTGATGACAATGATGATGATGGAGTTGGTAGTTAGGTGTTGCTTTGTCTGGCTGCAGGTGGATGTTTGCGGTTTCCAGCTGGCAAGCAAAACACGGTTTAGGTCGGCCTTTGAAGCGGTTCAGCTTCTCACCAAGGTGAGACTGATTCTTTTTACCATTCTTCTTTTTCAATTCACTCCTGATCCATCGACCTCAATTTATTTCCCTTCTCTATCTTCTTCTTCTTCGTTTCCTCCTCCTCCTCTTCCTCCTTCACCATGGCCTCAAGGAGTTGGAGTTGTACAAAGAGGAGCTTGTATCGAAGCCGGCTTTACTGGTGGTGAATAAGATGGACCTGCCTGATGCTGAGGACAAACTTGCAGAGCTGAAGGAGCAACTACAAAATCCAGACGGTACATTTGATGGATTATGTGTTATTTTATTCATTCCATGTCATCTTTCCCAACACATGGGCCTGATTAATGCATTTGCTCTGTGTTGAGACACATTAAATGCATTAACAAGGTAAAAAAGTGGTGATCTTTTGCCTCCTGTTTGACGGTGCAGCTGCTCAGAGATACTAAGCAAATCTTCCCTTACCATTTAATGATTATAACTACTTATAAGACACAGAAAACAATTGTATTGAAAACACTTTATCCATGCTAAATGCTATCCCATCTGGGTATTTCATTACAAAATTGGCATTTTTGACTTTACTAATGCATGCAGTCAGAGGGAAATTAGCCTCGTAGCAGTTTATGTGAAGACAGAGTTCCAGTTAGGACCAATGGCAATAAAAAAGTGTTAGCAGACACAGGGCAATAACTCAAAAGGTTCAGCATTATGATAACTAAGAAACACAAGAAACACAAACCCTTTGTGTTGCCTGTAATGTGTTAACTCGACAATCATACATATATTCCTTCCTGCAGAGTTCAATGATCTGTTGCCTGAAGACATGATACCGAAGAAGTGTATGACCTTCAGACACGTGGTTCCTGTCTCTGCCTCCACTGGGTTTGGTATCGACCATTTGAAAAGTTGCCTCCGAGAATCGCTGGATGAAAATGCAGAAATGGCAACTAAAGCCATCCATCAAGAAAGACTGCAGGCACTGAGGTTCCAGTCACAAGAGCGATTGTGATAAACAACAGATAACATGTTGCACAATTTAGTGGCCTCTACAGTGCACCACGACCGACGAGTGTGTCTGCTAAAAAAAGTTCAAACTAATTGGACTTCAATGGCAGGTAAACACCATCCACTGAGAAACACCGGTGGCAACAGAAACGATGTGGTTTCAGTGCAGACCTGCCCTCAGGAGTTTGACCGAGGATGACTTTATTTCACCTGACCATCGCAGCCAAAACATCCAGTGTTACGAGGCTCCATGAGTTCAGCATGAGTTGAACTGTGCTTCGAATAGTCTCTTGTTTGGTTGGAGGTTGTTATGAAAATCTAAGTCACAGTTAACAGGGTCACCTTTATTCAGAAATTACGCATTGTAAAAAAGCTGAAATCTGTTTGAACACCAGACTGATTTATATGCTTCCCCATGAAAGAATAGATGGTTAGGCAGGCGCAAAAGCATCATTAGCTTTAGTGCCAGATACATTAAATTATAAAGAATGTAATTGGAACCCTTGTAAGAGAGGAGAGGTGCAATTGTACCAACCAGTGCTTTTCTGTTTCTTCAGATCGTTCATGAAATTTTGTGTGTTGTAAGGTTGGACTGATAACTAAAGTCTGCTGTTTAGGACTCATAGCAGTGATTTTTATGTTAGGTAACACGGGGCCAGGGATTACTGTGGTAGCAAAGCCTGAGTTAGCCATGACTGATTTCATATTGACATTTGCAAAGAAACTGTATTTATTGTTGGAGTGCTCACGTCTGGCTGATACACAAGCCTCTAAATAAGGTCTCATTTGCTGTAATGTAATACAAAACAATTAAAAAGATTTTTAGAAATGGCAGCATAGGCAGATGTGTTGATGAAAGTTTTATTTTATATTAAATATATTACAATACTGAATGATTAAAGGGGGAAATATGGGGATTGGTTTTTGCATCAGTCTGTACAGCATACAGGTAGGGGAAAAAAAGACAGCTACTGCAGTACTTTTATTTTAACTAGCGCAGGTTTTCAAGGTTCCTGCAGCAGAATGCTGATGTGTCTGGCAAGATGGGACCACATGGTTGAGAGACTGGGTGGTGGTTGTGCTCCAGTACACAAATACATTCAAGTCTCTGGCCAGACAGAGACAGACAGCTCATCTGTAGGGGATGTTTTTGCCAGGGTCGTCCTGTAAGGATCTGTCGGTCCAACCATGTGCTCGCAGGCAGATCCAGCCAATATGTTTGGAAGATTGACAGTTGTACAGTCGTAGAAGTCACTGCCACCTGCATGGTCCCATTCGTAGTGGAGAGTGCTCAGAATGTAGTGCAGTGCACCCTCCATGACACCAGGACAGATGTCTCACTGTAGCACAGTATTGTGATATTTAAAATATTACTCAATAGTTCAAATGCTCTCCACAGCATTGGGCAGCCTAGGAAGATAGCTGGGCCACTAGACACTGACCAATACTTGAAGAAGACCAGAGTAAAGACAAAAGCTCTGGTAGAAGGCAAATCATGAGCCCATACAGACATTTACAATGTTATGTGTGTCCAAACGTTATATGATACAGATTAGCACATGCCAGAGGGATGACTGCTTCTATTGGCCCTAGGACAAATGTGTTTCAAAAAAATGTCTCCATTCAAACTCATCAACACACATAATTAGAAAAATGCACTTAATTACTGTTTGGATCGTTGCCATACATAATGATGAGAAAAAAGATTACAAAGGTACTTAATAAAAAAACATACTAGTAGCAATATTAGTCCAATATTGTGAAGATCATATTACCTATACAGTCCTAATAGATACATGAGTTACAAATGAACAAGTGCCCACACCAGAACAAAAAGTAAAAAACAGTAAAATGACAAACAGGAGGCCGTAAGAGAAGAAGAACTTGCTTTCGGGGAGCGATATGGCATACGTTTCCCAAAATTCAACTTAAATAGCTACACTGGTGTCAGTCAAAGCACAAAAACTCTATTCAATCATTTAAAAACCTGCCATGAATTGTCCTGACTTTGCTGACAAACAGTGTAACAACAGTGTAACAAACAGCAAATAGGCAATGAGGGGAGAGTCTTTCAGTGGCATGCTTGTTTCCAGTTATGGTCTCACAAATAGCCTATCAGAGAAATAATTTGATATAGAACTGTCATGCTGTTGGTCTTCACAAGCTCAAACAGCAAGCACTGTACAGCATAGTTAATCATTTACAAGGCTAAATATCTCAATCAATCACAGCTAAATCCAAAATGCACATTTCAATCACAGTTTCCAGATTCCTCAGCCAATTAAAGTCATCAACCACACTCACGTTATTAACTTCCTATTCTTGCATTCATCTGAGGGACTTCACCCACTGCCATAGTGAAAACAGGAGCACACTGGTCTCAAACATCCAAACACACAATCAGGGGAAACTAAACACATCTTTATTTTATCAATGGGAAATTTCCAAAAACCACACGACGGAGAAGTGGTACCTCGATAACTTCACTAAATACATCCCATTTATTTCACTCAGGAATGGCACATAAAACTATTTCAATTTACCTAAATAATACTCATCAACAGCTGCTTCAGCAACATTCAAACATCTTTATCAATACGTCCTCAGTCATTACTGGATGCCTGTGCATTTCTCCCAGAGGTGGATGAAACCAGTGTCAAGATAATATAAAAACACGTTTACATTCTGCTGTGGATGGAGAAAGCTATATAGGTCACAGTCACACAGGAAAAAAGCCAGAGGGAGAAAGAAATGAGGCCGGAAAATAGAAACACAGACAGAACACTTATCTACAGAAATCTGCTTCTGTCTACAACACAATACAACAGGAAGAGGAGAGAAGATATGTCCCTCTCTTTCAAAATAAAAGCAGAAACATACTCTGTGTGTATTTTACTGTACATATTTACACACGTACAAACAAACCGAGAGGAGGGGGCGGAGGAGGAGGAGGAGGAGGAGAAGGAGGAGAAGGAGAAGAGCGGGGTCAGGTTGGGTCCATGTCATGGGTTATGGGATATAACTGGTGATACAATATGGGTTACTTATAGTGGAGAGAAAGCATCTAAGCCTACTGAAGGTATAAAATCACTGCCCCCTCGCATGCTTTCCTTTCAGATCAGACAACTGTTCTTCTAGTCTTTTCAGTAGGAGGAGGTTGCTGATAAACAGGGTTGACTCATGCATACAGTGTTGGAGTTTCTACAGTGATTCGCGTGCATCAAAATGATCCAACAAATCCAGCGATGCAGTGTGATACAATGCTCCTGGCTTCCACAGCTCCTTTTTTTTTTTAGAGAGAAACTCCAAACGGTGGCGGTGAAGTGAGCGTGACAAGAGCCGAGCTAAGGAGGGTGTGTCAAGGTTTGAGGTTCTAGGACGGGGAGGACGGGGGGGACGGGGGGGGGGTTCCAGACCCATAGGTGAGGACTGAGCAGACAGGAACAGCTCAGTCTGAGCTCCAGCTGTTCTGGAGTGGATGTGGAGCTGGTTTCTCGGCCAGTACTCCGCATCGCCTTGTAGAAATCCACTGAATGACGACGCCAGGCAAGACAGTCTCGGAGATGCTTGCACACACTGACTCACACACACATTTTGCCTATTTCCACTCCAGTGGGGGGCTCTCTCGCTTTCTCTTTTAATCGCTCAGAGTTAATTTTGTTTTATTTTTTGTGTTTTTCATTCATAGAAAAGGAGAGACAAATGTAGTTCCTTAAGGTCTTTTGCAGAGTAGGTAAGATGGCTGTTATATTGAAGTCTCCCACAGCTGAGGAGACAAGGGGAAAGCAAAGAAAAGAAAAAGGGATAAGGCATGAGAAAAAGAGACAAGACATTATAACATTTGCCAAATTCACTTCACTATTTAAATTAATTTTGAAAGATTAGCCTTATTTTATCTTTTTATCAAGACAAAAAGACAAATGTCATGATCCTCATTAGCCAAGTTTTAGTAACCTTCAGTATTCATAGTTTTGCCTTTGTAAAGCCACACTACACAACAATAACCCAATTATGAAGACTTGTCATCATCACGTCTTTAACCACTGATTTATGAACTGCTGAGATTTAAATCTTATCCTGAATTCATGAATAAATGGTATCTGCCCGGCCTGACTCACTTTTTGTTCATAAAAACGTGATTACAAACATAAAAATGAGTTGATTGTAGGTGCTGTCAGATGAGAGAGTAAAGTCGATCTCTGACCTCTACAGATCCCCTGCAAGCTATACTCTATAATTAACTAATCTGAGACAGTGACCATCTCAAAAGACAAAAATATTGTGCAGTCTGATCCTGGCACTTGAAAAGTTACACACTAAAAGAATTATAACATACAGAATAATATAAAATTATAGTTTCTGTCACCAATCAGCTCAAACTACAGATCCAGGTTCAGATTTGACAATATCCCTCTCCAAAACTGACGGCTCCAGCTGGTCTGTAGCTCAGTCTGAGGCAAAATACTTGATACCTAACCTTTGTACATTAAGATACTTTAACTGCCCAATTTTGTGCAGACCAGTGCAGAATTTCCACTGTACTGGAAATCAGTCATCATGGCCAAATTAGTGTTCCTGATTGATACTTGCCCTGGCACTCTGCCTGTTGGCTTTCCTCTGGTCGTCGGGGAGAGGGGGCATGGGGTAGGGGTATCTCCTGCTGGATGCAATAGATCCTGTAGAGGAAGTGGGAGACTTGGCAGGGGATAGTGTCCTGAAGAGAAGAGGATGTGACATTATTATAATATTGCCTCTTACAACCTGGTTGGTTTAGGATTAAGTTGGCCAAAGACACAGATGGATAAATGAGGTGATATTCAGGATGTTGAGTTAATGTTAGATCTGTGACTTTGGGCAACATCCTCCTTGACCTGCTCTAATTATTCACCTTCCTACAGAGAGAGGTTGATCGTAAAAGCTCTCACTGCAGTTCACCAAAAGCACAGAGACACAGTGTGAACATGGCTCAGCTCTTAGGGGCAACCTCTGTCCACAGTATGTGCCTCTGTAAACAGCAGCACACAGTTCCCAGCAGCGGTGTGGGCACAGTCATAGTTTCCTGAAACTCACATGCTTCAGCCTGCCACAGCATTAGTTTTTCATCATCAGGACATACAGACGGCCAGAATCTGCAGAAATTCACCTTTAGCCACTGTTAAAAAAGCATGCTAAAGGTAACCGCCGGAGCCGGTGTATGTAGTCTTGAAAAGTTGGATCACTGTGTGTATGTGTGTGTGTGTGTGTGTGTGTGTGTGTGTATGTGTTTCAATGAGGAATGCTGGGAGCAGTGAGTATGATGAGGTGACTGGGACGGCAGACCAGACCGGAGCTGGGTGAGAACAACGGACTGAGAGAATCAGAGGAAGCAGTCCTGTCCAGGGAGACTGCCACAGAGAGCCCGCCCCATGTACAGTAGCTGGTTTACGCAACTGCTGTATGGTGAGTGGAAACACCTGCATTGGTCAAAGTAGTGGAGAGAGTGGGGAAGTTGGTGGACCACTGGTTCCAGAAGTATTGACTCTCACAGTCTCTTCAATCCCACCGGTTACATTTGTGACCGCGTCTTTTTATGTTATTTCTGAATCTCTAAAAGTTGTATTGTTGGCTCAAGAAATTCAACTTTTAAATGAAAAAATAGATTGTCTTGATTAAAATTGATCAATATCATGTGACTAGTGTGAAAGGTCACATGACCAGATTAGTTTACTTCCTGCTTGCACACCTGGAAGAAGATGTCTTCCTCAGACTACTACAAAAAGTAGTAAGTAAAACACCTTAATTAACAGATAGAATTGTCATATTTTGTACATATATTATTTTAAGTGTCTACTACAGATATGTTTTGCTCATAAGAGGTGTAAATTTGTTAACGGTCACAATTGCAACCGGTAATATAACACAGTGCTTCAATTGAAAACACAGCTTTTGTCTGTTATCATTTGTTTATTTTCACACATTTTGAAACTATCAGATGTGTTGGACCTCCTAGACATACGTGACCCCTCAAGTGCTGTGTGCAGCATCATGGTCATTCCTACATTTGAAAAAGTGGAATTTGAAAGTGACTGTGACAGTGATGGCTCAGATAGGTCTCCATTGAATGACAATATCTGATGGATGAAGCAAATGTTCATGAGAACCAACTGGTTTGAGACGTCAATATAGGGGTGGCGACGGAGCAGTGGCTAAGGCACATGCCTTTGGTGTGAGATATTTCCACTATGATAAATCCACCAATGTGTTGCTGAGCAAGACACTTAACCAGTGTCTAGTTGCTCCAGAGGCGTGTGACCTCTGACATATATAGCAATTGAAAGTAGTTTGGGATAAGAGTGTCAGCTAATTAAACAATTATTTTTAATTATGTCAAATACATATATAGTGCAAACCAATCTGAACTTGGATGAGTTGCTAACTTTCTACGGGGTTCTTCTCACATCTTCTCATCACATGTTTTGGTCATTTGACCCTGATGTCTACAATGAAGCAAGGCCTACAGATCCTTGAGGGGTGAATTGATTGGTAATGTATGTATGGTTTAGATTGGTAGATGTTTTATTACAGAAAGTGTATGAAATAGTAATTTTGTTACTTGTGGTTGTAATTATAGTGAAAAAAAAAAAATTCCCCTTTTTGCTGAGGACCCCCTGGAACCACCATAAGGACCCCTGAGGGTCCCCGCACCCCACTTTGAGAGCCACTGTTCTAAGGCACAGTTTATGTCTGCCTGCTCTGACATGCTGAATGTTTTTGAAATGAAAATGTGTTTTTAATGTTGGTTTTTTATTGCTTTAACTTGCTTGTTCTAATTGAAGAATTTGTGTGAATTTTGACTATGCCGTTTCCCACCGAGTATAAAACCTAATATTTCACTAACTTAACGAACATAAGGCAAGGCAACATAAAATCAAAAGGGGCATCATTTTTGTGTGTTAGGAAGGTCTAAGGAGTAAAATGTATGTACTCAAATTGCTAGGAAAAATTGGGGATTAAACAGGTTAATTCCCATATTAACGTTTTTAAAAACTATAATAATAACTAATAATTAAGTGATCCACTAAAATGTTTTGTCTAAGACATAACGTTTTCCCCTGACTTTTCCTTTTGCGCAAACATGAGGTTCACATTTGTGTTTTAAGGAAGATGATTACTGGATGGATTGCCATGACACCAGTCTCAGCTTTGTATTCAGTGCTAATTAGCAAAAGTTTGCATGCTAAACTAAGATGGTAAACCATGCAAACATTACACCTGCTTACATTTATTCATTTAGCTGACGCTTTTATCCAAAACGACTTACAATTGTTATTTATGTCAGAAGTCGCGCGCCTCTGGAACAACTAGGGGCTAAGTGTCTTGCTTAGGGACACAATGGTGGACGTGTCACAGTGGTTAGTTGAACTCGGGTCTCTCACACCAAAGGCATGCGTCTTATCCACTGCGCCCCCACCCAACCCCACCCAACCCCACCCAACCCCACCCAACCCCACCCAACCCAATGTTAGCATTCATACATTATCGCAAGCATGGTGACTTTAACATTTACTTCAAAGCACCACTGTATAGATATAGCTTCACAGAGCTACACCGCTAGCATGGCTGTAGTCTCTTGGTCTAGATCTGGATACTACAGTAGCATACCTATGAGCCTACTATGGAGAAGTCTGCTCAGTGATTCTTTCTTATATAGCCTAAAATCCCAAATTTGCCTGAGAGGGCAGGAAAAAAATCCGTAATTTGGTAAATAGGGGCAGATTCTGTTTTTGTTTAGGTTTTTACATTTGTTGCATGATGTTATGCATCTCTTAACTTCCTATTATTACTGGTGCCATGAGCAACAGAATTTTAAGTTTGCTGATTGGCTGTTAATGCAGTAGTCTTGTAAAGTCGTTTGTACCCAGGCAGATTTTCTTTGAAAGCAGCTGTTACTTTCTTGTACAAACTAATTAATCAGAAGTACTTTGTGCCCTTTTAAATGCTGGAAACAACAGGTTATGTAACATTGTCAGTGAGAAAAACAAGTCTTTAGTTTTAGTAGTGGAACCAGGGCTCCTTCATGTAACCCTTCACATCCCTCCACATACAGTGTTAAATGTTTGGTGACGTTTAGCTTGTAGAAGTGAAACAGTCTGTGCGTTGACATGGGACCGGCGCTCTGCCGAGCCAGGGCACCCATGAGTTTCCTTGTTGTTGTCAAGGAAACCTTGTGGCCTGAGTTGGTGATTATCTATAGACCTTGACCACAGTGGCCTACAGTTTGCCACAGCAACACAGTGATGATGTCAGCGCAGCGCCCCAAATGTTTGGCTCTGCAGCGACATCACACCATGAAGTCACTGGGAGCGAGGCGGGGCTGACACACAGACACTCACTGGACACAGAACAACACACAACATGCAGAGGTAACAGGAGTCTGAGGGGAAGAAAAGAAGGAAATAAAGAGAAATTAGGAATAACATGACTGTATTATATATGTAACACTAGCACAGGCAGTAAGAGCCACTAGAGCGGGAATGATTTTGCAAAGTGCAGCTGATCAAAAATAAACAAATGTCTTCACTCAAACTAAAATGAAGAATGAAATAAAATAGGATTTATTATAATGTAAAGCAGAAAACCTCTTTTTAATGCTCAGCAGCAACTCCGTTTAGGAACTCCAAGTTGCAACATGCCAGCTGTCGATAACACTTTCTCTGAGATATTACTAAAAAGACCAGATTGGAGCTAATTCTTACTTTCCTTGACCAAGCCACAAATAAAACCAAAAGTGAGGGGGGTTTTGGAGAAGCGTGTGGGGAACAGGACATGGTCTGAGGTAATACCTAAGGTAAGGTCCTTGAGTGTTTCTATTCACATCTTCTACCCATTTAGTTACATCATAAAACTCTGCTTTGAAGCCAGGGGTTAAATACCTGTGGGAGGAGGAGGGGGGTGATGGACACAACACAAGGAGGGGGGAGAAGAGAGAAAAGGAAGGAAGTAAGGAAAAGAAATTGAAAAAGGACAAAATCTCCAGAAATAAGCAAGTGTTGGGGAGAGACAGGAAGAGGAAATATTTTAGGAAAGCAGAGCAGAGCAAAGATATCCTGAACAAACACCAAGATGCAATTGAGAAAAATGGTGACAAGATGGTGGACAGACCTGTGTGTGGTTTCAGATGAAAACAGCACCAAGGACATCACAAACAACTGTGTTGTGTGTTACAGGCTCAGTTGCATATTGGTAACATGTCACATCATTCCAAGCCTCTCGCCGCTCAGTCAGTCTCATGCTTTCAGCGAGAACAGGTGCGCCGCGGACTATTTCATATGCCAAGACCTTCAAACCCACAAACAAACAAAACAACACGCCAGGCTGGGAGGCAGCCGATGCACGTCGACATTTACAGTCAACAGGCATGAAGGCAAATACTTTGTTTTTGCCTTCATGCAAACACGTTTGTTCACAGGTAAGCAGTGAGGGGAGTTTAAAAATAGCGCAGCCTCCCTCACAAGACAGAAATAGCCGAGAGTTCACACTGCTAGAAGACATGATCTCACAGTGTCTCGACCAGCTTGCGAGGCTCAGTGCACACTCAACATACTCTTTTCACCTCTCCTCTACTATTTCCATCCATCCATCCATCGTCAACCACTTATCCTGTGTACCAGGGTCATGGGGTGCTGGAGCCAAACCCAGCTGACATCGGGCGAAAAGCGGGGTACACCCTGGACAGGTCGCCAGTCCACGCAGGGCCACACATAGACAAACAACCACTCACGCTCACACCTAAGGACAATTTAGGGTCACCAATTAACCTAGTCCGCATGTCTTTGGATGGTGGGAGGAAGCCAGAGCACCCTGAGAGAATCTCTCTCTCTCTCTCTCTCTCTCTCTCTCTCTCTCTCTCTCTCTCTCTCTCTCTCTCTCTCTCTCTATATATATATATATATATATATATATATATATATATATATGCTTTTCCTACTGAAAATGTAAATCATTAAAAACAGGTGATATATATATATATATATATATATATATATATATATATGTGCTGCGTTAATGTGAGACTCTAGTCGGGCGATGAAAAAAATATCGCCGTTAATCTATTCTCAAAGTTGGGTTGGGAGCTGGGTCTATAGGGGAGAGCCCGGACGATTGAAACGCGGGACGAATGAAACACAGCGATTTTCACAGAACAGGGAAAATCAGGTGGATACGTCACACTTTCACAGAGTTATATGAAAGAAGCGGTTTTCAATCACAGAAAGTAAATTCACTCAAGCAATCTTTTTTTTTTGAATGACGAGGTGTGTTTATTGTTCCATGTGCCATGGTCGTGATCACATAAAAGATTAGTTAGTACTTTAACACATCCTGAAGTTTTAAATGTCAAAGTTTTACAGTTTAGAAGCTAGTGAAGTTTAAACGTCAAGAGTCACTGTCGGGATGATTGAAACAGGTGTTTCATTCTTCCCGAAACGCAGCCATTCTACCTTATTTAGATACGGCGGGAGGTCCATAGGTTGCAGGCTGGACCACCAGGATGCTCACAGCCAAATAACAGGATCTTCACAGTAGACCAGGAAAACAGGCTGCAGATGTAGGCCTACTACGCAAGCTATGATGACTTTCACCTTCATATTTTAGCGCAGATGTATACCTAGCCGAATTGCACTGTAGGGGGCGAGAACGAGTCTTCGAACCTGCGTGTATGCCTACTGTGAAATTACCACATCAAACGTGCCGTGCTACATGGATGCAGCTATGAAGCCGCCGGGTTTGCTTCAAGGAAAATTTATTTTTAAGAAGCTTCCCAATGGTTTTCTCAAGCAGTTTGTGATGCATTTTGGAAACAGGAGATGAGCCCCTGGTCTAATGCGCCACCTGGCTTAATAAACCTGTTCTCAAAGACTTCCTTTTAGTCATTATTTGGGTAGCACACATATTCTGAATGCCTTCGGCAGAATTCAAATGAGCCATTTTAATCTAGATTAATCTAGATTAATTCCAAGATTACAGTGAGATTAATCTAGATTAAAAAAATGAATCTATGCCCACCACTAATATATATATATACATACATACATACATACATACATATATATAGGTGACATATATATATATATATATATACATATATATATGTCACCTGTTTTAATGATTTACATTTAGTAAGAACCAGTGGGCTTGAGTGTCACATAAAAGGTAGGAAGGTTAGTAAGTGATGAGAGACTAAAACATAGTTTGTTTTGGTTATCATGGGATTTGTTGACATAAAAAATATCAAATGAATAATAATGCCAGCGTTATCCCTTAAAGGAACCCAATAAGTGTATTTTCCACTAGCTCTTCTCCTTATCTGCATATCCCATGTACAACGTTCATTGATCTCACAGTGTCACCGACGTTCCAGAAGGAACTTACTCTGTGGAGTTAGAGCGAGCACGGAACTTCTTCCCTTTCAGTTTCTTACGATTACCGCTCAGATTTCCTGGAGAGAAGCAGAAAATAAACACACTTTACATACAAATATATACAATAACATGCAAAACATATCCCGAGGGGCGATGTTGAAGCTCTGACAAAGGCTTTATGTCATGTTTTATCCCCATTAGTTGTAGATAAAATTCACCATAATGATCGAGACATGAGCCGATTTCTTTCCTTTTTCTTACCACAGGTATGCTGCCTTTTTTCTGTAGTACTTTATCTTTTTGAGCAAGTGAAATTCAAGAGCATAACTGCTTCCTCTTATGTCTGAGTGGGGATTTGCATGTTACCTTGCCATGAGTTGCTCCTTGGTCGCCCATTTTCACAGATGTCAGAGATGTGTTTGGCATCTGGGATTCTCTCACTCCATGAGTGGGAAAGGCCATTAGATCTAACACACACACACACACACACGGCATGGGCAGAATTTAGTCAGTACAACGTCATCCTTCCAAGCTGCTACAAATCACTAATTGGATGGAGGATGACATAACTGATGGCGAATATGAAGACACCGTTGCAGCAGATGGCAACGTGATGAGCTGTGAAACAATATCATGACAGCTGAGTGCGACATGATATGAGAAATGTAGCACTGAGGTATTTTCTACTCAATTAGAGCTAAAAGGTTTCGTAATTTTGAACATTTTTGCTCAAGTCCAAAAAGTTCACAGAAAGAAACATAATGCAAGCCATGATAGTAACAAAGCATGATATGAACCCGCAAGTGATTTAGAGAATGCAACACACACACACACACAATTTTCCAGCAAAGTGATGATGTGATGGCACACCTGAAGCCAAACAGTGAGATGTTCTGAGTAATGGATGGGATGGAGGCAGTGAAGGACAAGGTGCAAATCTGCAGGTGCGACAGGCAGGCTGACCTCTTCTTGGAGCTGCAGCCAGAGTTTGTGCTCACACCCGGAGGCATGTCGCTGTAAAATGAATCTGCATCCCCAGGCTTTGTTACATAGTCACCTGGGGGCATTTGCCTGGAAATACAGAAGAAGGCTTTTAGATGGGAAATAACAGTAATTACAGGGAACAAACTCACTGTAAGATCTTCTCACAAAGTTGTTTATCACTAATTTATGATGTTCAACAAATTATTTAATTCATACTTTGAGAATGTGCTATATTTTAATTTGCTGAAGCCTTTTCAACCTAGTGTGTATGTGCACCTCATTGATTGCTACACATTTTACAGGAAGACTTTCCACAACTGGCCAAAAACAGTTGTTCAGTTGATGTTCGCAGTGTGACTACAGTTGAACAGCAGTGCCATTTAAGTACAAATTTGAGGTACTTTATTCAACTTTATTACTTCTGCTCCACTACATTTCAGAGGGAAATATTGTACATTTTACTCCACTGCATTTATATAACAGTTTTAGTTACCAGTTACCTTTCAGTTTAAGATTTTGTGTATGAAACATACAGTAGGATCAGCCTCTAAAATATGATGACTAAACTCCCCACAGTATACAAAATGGTTCCGACTAGCTCCACTTTCAACCAACTGCAACAGTAAAATGCTGCTTACACATTAACACATCTGTAATAATAATCCAATAATACAAGTGTACAATAGTACACTCTGAATGGGATCATTTTGCATAATGCATACTTTAAGTACATTGTGATTTAATACTTAACACTTATACTTAACTACTTAAATAAAATTTAAATTAAAGTAAGTAAAGAAGTAGTAAAGTAGTATTGAGTAAAGGATTTCAGCCTTTTTACAGAAACACAAGGCCATTTTTTCCCACAGATGATTTGTAATTAGTTTTTTTTTTTTGATAATTTAAGAGAAAGAGGTCTGTTGCAATCACATACTTACCACTGTCTCGAAAAAATTAATAAAACATTAATTAAAGAACACTAACTCCCAAAACATGCTCAAGCACACCATAGCTCTGTCATGTAAAATCAGCTGAAATGCAACACATTTAAAATAAAGATGAAGTGAGCAAACCGGCAGAATCTTCGGTGAACCTCAGACTCATTGTAGCGTCTCTGTTTGTAGCTCCTGTGAAGAGAAGTACGAGTGTCCTCAGTCCAACAATAATATACCTTTTGTTCAAATGTATAGCATTACATAAAGCAGTGCCTCCCAGCCTTGTTGACTTCTTGCGCAACCTATTCATTGGTTACGAATGTTTACTGTGACCATTTACACAAATGGCAGATTTTGTTTCTTGCTTTATTTGAATTACTTTCAGAAGCCCTTAAGGCCTAAAATTATTGCTTAATTCAAGTATAAAAAAGACAAGAGGAAAAAATAAACAACTGTCTGCAGCAGAAATATGCTTTGTTCTTTCCAATCCTGTTAATCACTTCACAAGTCATGACCCCTCTGATCTAAAACATCACGCATGCAGGCTACAAGGACACTCACTTGTAACACAAGGCTGTAACAGCCAGTATGAGGGCGAGGAAGAGGATGGAGCCTACGATGGCCCCGACGATGATGTTGGTAGTGGTGATACCTGAGACAGAGGAAGAGAGGAGATTGGGGAGCCGAAATGTGTGTTACTTGAATGTGTGTCTCTTGTTTCCTGAATCATGTGGACACAATGGGATACACAAACCACAAGACACTGCAGCAGAACACATAAACACAGTACATTTAGCAGGAAAAGTGTAAAAGGAGAACAGGAGAGAACTGAACTGAGAACAACCAAACTGCTGTCACCCTTCAGTACTACTCTGAGGGAAACGTACATGTGCAGTAGGTTCCCATTCAGGATAACCTTTAAAAGTGCTTTTTTTAACTCAATAATGATCAGAATTAACCGACCAAGGTGAGCTGAAGTAGGGGTAAGAGAGGAAGAGGACCACGAAATGACACCAAAGACATGACAAATACAATGAAAAGGAACTCAAATCTGACCTCAAGTCACTCCGTCAAAGACATCAGCCTGTCGACAAAGAATGAGTGTGAAAATAATGACAAACAAAAAGAATGACATGCATGGCTCAGTGAATACAAATGCAGCTGGTTTTAATGAGCAGACATGAACCGAAAATAAAGAGATATGTAACAGACAATCAACAAAAAAGCAAATAAAAAGCTTTGAATATTCAGCATAACAACATTTGTGAAAGGGATTAGTGAAGCGGTGGGATTTTAAAAGAATAACTGAAAGAGATGAAGTGGAAAATGCTGAGAAGAAGGTGCAGAAAACGTGAGTTGAAGAGAGGTATGGATAGAGGCAATAAATAGTGAGATCGCAAACATCGCTACCTGAAACTGGGACAGTGGGTCCCACCACAAGATAACTGAGAGGAGACGTGGAGTTACAATCCTCTCCTGCCCAGCCCAGGTAACACACACACTTCAGCTCACTACTGCACACCTAGAATGAAACAAACAGAACAGTTGAAAAACACATTATTTTGTTACACAACTGTGAGGATATCTTCTACATGCCCTAAATGTAAATGTAAATGTAAATGGTTTTAATAGGACAAATAATATGCTGATACTCAAAAATTATCAAAAATAAAAACACATTATTGCAGCAATTCACTTGTTACTCAAATATTGGAGTGACATACTTCCTACTACTTTATTAAATATATTACTGAATTATTGAAATGATTTCCAAGCAATTATATCTGAAGTTTAAAGAGTGGCCCAAGATAGTTTACCTTTTGTTATTAAATGTTGTTTGACAGAATATTCACCAAAGCTGAATGGCTTGAATGGTTGTACACTTTCATGTTAATGTGTGTGTGTGTGTGTGTGTGTGTGTGTGTGTGTGTGTGTGTGTGTGTGTGTGTGTGTTCACTGCACATGTCTGTACCCCGTGTCCAGAGCAGACTGTTTTGTCGGTGGTCCCGGGGCAGGTGCTGAAGTTGAACTGTTGGACGGGGAGACATTTGTGATTGAAACAGATGCTGTCTGTACCGCAGGCCGTCCCATCCTCGACGTATCCCAGGTCAGTGTCACCATCGATCAGCACATGAGCACCACTGAACAACAAACACGCACGAGTCACTTAAACTGCACTTAACACGAGAAAGCCCGAGTTAAATTCAAAGAAATGTTGGAACAAAAGGTCTTTTTGTCATGTAATATATGTGTTTTCATAGGAAATTGGACACATGTTGAAGAGTTAGTTAGTTAGTTATCATTAATTACTGCCTTCGCTCAGCTGTGCACAGTATTTCTAACTGCTGGAAACAGAACCAGGGAAAAAAGCTAGTCCAAACATAAAAAACATATCACCAACAGTCTTTTTTTCATGCCTTTTTAGGGCACTGAGTATTTCAGGAGGTGTTTTTCCTCAATGATGTGTACCTGCAGTCAAGAGAAGCACTGTGCCGCGCTACTGAGAAAGAGGTCAGCCCGCCCTGCAGCTCTCCCAATCGCGGGGCAGGTGAGATGTTGGAGCACAGCAGGTATCCACAATGAACATCCCTGAAAATACAAAGATGATCCCGATGATCACAGAGGGTGAAATAAAATGATAGCAGAACTGCGAAGGGTTGAGTCAAAGAAAGGACCGGCTCACTGTTTGTTACACTGGATCCAGGTGTCCTTGTCCTTCCCACAGTTGCCTTTCTCTGTCCCTTCAATGTTTAATTTCTCGTAACAGAACTTGTCGGCCGCTGTCGCCTCTGGAGGGAGACGCAATGAAACACGATGACAATTAACATTTACAGCTTACCAAATGTGTTTAAGCCCTGGAAGGTGTGTTATTAAAGAGATCTGAGATTTGTACTTGCACTTAGGAATGTTACACTTACTCTCTCCCCAAATGTACTTGCACTGTCTGTCTTTGGTTTTGCACCTTCCATTGAAGCAGCGACCCTGCAGAGAGAAATACAGTGTCAAAAAACATCACATGTGCAGACGTAAAGGCTTTTCTTTCTTAAATGTAAAATACATAGAGATCCATTAACCAACTGTCAAACATCTCACCTGGTCCTTTTCACATGTGTAGCCATCCATCTTGTGCACATTTGGTGGACACTGCGAAAGACAAAGAAAACATCAGACATACTGTGATTTACTGCATGAGCCGGACTGTAGCTCCAGTTGTAGAAAACCGTGTCATGCTCACCTGGCTGGAGTTGCCTGTGCAGTTTTCTGGGATGTCACAGTCATTCACAGCATCTCTGCACACAACTCCCATGAACTCCATCTGCAGGAGCATGCAATACAGATCAAACAGACTCTGGGTGTTTGTAAGTAGGGTTTTGTGTCAGAGGAATCAATGGTCTGCACAGTTGGTGTCCCGTAGGCACCCTTTCTCTTTCCTCTTGACATCCCAAACTACCATTAGTCCATCTATGACAAGTCTGCGCATTCACAACTCCATCCATCCATCCATCCATCCATCCATCGTCAACCGCTAACCTGCAAACAGAGTCGCGGGGGCTGGAGCTAATCCCAGTTTACATCAGGCAAAAGGTGGGGTACACCCTGGACAGGTAGTCAGTCCATCGCAGGGCCATTCACAACTCAACAACATTTATTTTGACATATGTCACAGTGTTAAAAGGTTATCTATCTAGTAGTCAGGGGGAAGGAAAGATCAAAGAGAGTATGTTCAGGGATAAAGTAGTTGGAACTTATTGTCACCAAACCAGAGAAGTGTACAATTAAAGTCAATCCAAGTGGAAATGGCCATGAGAATTCCTTCAGCTTGTTGCCATGACTACTTAGTACCTCTATTTTACGCAACAGGACACCCCAGCAGAGGACAAAAGGTGTAACTGTGGCCTGCTGTGTACCTGGCAGTTGTTGCAGCAGAGTCCATTACTACACTTGGAGCCCTGGGTCAGGGTGCACTTGTTACAGCAGGCCTCCCCCTCTCTGGCACATTCCTAAAAGACAAAGAGGAAGTGCTCTAAGTCGTCTTCTTTTGATTTGATAATAAGTATTCTATGTCTGTATGTAACACGTTATCTCATCAGACAGTACAAACCATTTAAAAAAAGGTCTTTCTGGACAAATTAAATGATCATGAAATAACTGTTAATCACTGTGTATGCAGCGCCTTGATTTCTCCAGTGAAATTACTTAATTACTATAAATTACCTCTTATTAGACAAAGTCTGATCGAGCAGGCAGTTCTGTTGTTGGGTAATTAGCCTGTCACTTTGACCTTGGATGATTATCAAGTTAAACCTTAAGGATAGTACATTACTTCCCTATTAGCATCCATCCAGTCTCATGTACAGCACTGTAACTTACCCCTGGGCTGCCACAGTCACACTCCTCTCCTGGCTCCACAAAGCCATTTCCACATACCGGAGGGTCCAACAGCTGAGGGGAAAAAGGGCAGAATAAACATTCAAACGACTAAGAAAGACACTTGTACATATACTGTATATGTATATATTTGTGTGAGTTTGATGTACCTTCAGAGGTTTGTTGAACAGACAGGCTCCTCCGCCGCTGTGTAGGAAGTTATGGTACTCCTCCACGTTGCAGTCGGAGAACCTCTTGGGCAGGTAGAAACTGTTCAACACAACCGCAGCATATTATGCCATTACACACAGCATCCTCAGATAAAAACACAATTAAAAGCACATTACAGGAAAGAAACACTTAAAGACTGGTGAACTGGACAAAATATAGTTTTAAATGTCTTTACCCACACAAACTGACTTTTCATACTTCAAATACATTTAATTTCAGTGCTACAGACACTGCCGCAGTAGTTTTGTCATATTTAAAGTTAAAGTTTTTTTTTACATACCATGGATATTTCTGGTTGTATCACAGGTTTACCATACTCACAGTTCAGAGGAGATCCTTACTATAATGTGGAGGTAGATATACGGTAATGCTTAAATTGTGAGGATCATATGGAAATGGATTCTAAGATGAATTTATTAAATTGTCCTGGATATGGACTTGAAAATTGTGGATGAATCACTTTCAACCAGTTATTGCATTATCATGTGACAATGTGTCACTAAAATTATCAATATTAAACACATTTTCAGGAGATTCTCAGAACAGAAATCAAGCTCTATGTTTATGAAGGCATCGTAACCTCTTAATCGCTCCATGTGATTGCTTTACTTCGCTTCAAGATGATACATTCACCTGGAGCCCAATCTACATCTGAAGTATAAATCTATTGCAATCAAATGTCCTGTGTTCATTCTGATGCTCTTCACAACATCAACCCAAACCTGATCAGCACTTAAATGTTATTATCTTCTGCTGCACCATCAGGCTGATTATGCTGCTGCCACATGTTTAACTAAAGTGCCTCTGGTAGTGTGGCTTGTCAGGACATGATACAGGAGATAATGCAATAACAGACAGACTCGGTGAAAGCCAGGAGAGAGCCAGGGGCTGTGAGAGGTCGTTGTTATTTGATATGAGATGTGACTAAATGAAGCCACCTACAGTGATAATGGGAGTATATGGAGCCGGGAATGACGCTTGGATGATGGATGAAGTACACTACAATATTTCAGGTAGATTTCCTAAACTTATCAGGTTTAAAGATGTCCCAACTATCCCGTGGGATTTGCATCTTTGATTGCTAAATTTGTGCCAGATCTCATCAAAATCTTGTAGTGTTTATCCCCTTTTAAACAGTAATAACGGGTGAAAAAAAGAAGAAACGTGCTTGAATGATTTCCTAGTCGCCAGAAGAAGTACAATTGTTAGCATGTGGAATAATATTATCATTCAGCCACGACAAAGACTTTTCATATCACAGCACAAGACCCTGCGATCCAACAGAGGTAGAAGAAGAATTCAAATCTTTCACGTGAGTAAAAGTAGCTATTCTACAGAGCAAAAATACTAAACGTCCTGCATTCAAAATCTGATTTAAGTAAAAGCACAAAGGTTTTAGCATCAAAATATATTTTAAGTACCAAAGATAAAAAGTACTCATTATGCAGAACAGCTTATTTCAGAATAATGTGTACATTATTATAATAGTGGATTATAATTATTGATGCATTAATGTGTTTATCACTGGTAAAGGTGGGGCTAATTTTTATTACTGCCAGGTAGCCTAACCCATAACAATATATCATAATATATTGGTTGAATTATATATTTTTTGTCACAATCTGTCAAGTAACTACCAACTAAAGCTGTTAAATAAATGTAGTGCAGTAAAAAGTACAATATTTACAGATGTAATGGAGTGGAACTATTAATTAGCATAAAATGGAAATACTCAAGCAAACGTTACAGTACCACCACTGGAATAAAAGTATTCCAAAAGAATAAATACTACTGTAGCCTATTAATTGCCTGTAGTGTGTACATTTATTTAATAAAATATGTGAAACACCATGTAATGTATCCAGAAAAAAGTAACGTCTTCAATCATTTCTTTCTTCATTCATTCACAGTCAGCCTATCACCCCCTAGTGGTGATTAGGAGGCATGGCAGTGTCTGGACCCCAATCATTCATTTGCCTCTGCATCATTAGGGATGGGTATCGCTATTCGATACCTTTATGATATCGACCGAAACAGCCCAGCATCGAGTAGAATCGAAACGTCTCCAGTCAAACCAGTACTTTTTTTGTAACCAGATCGCGGCAAAAAATGACTATTTGTATGGTTTTGCTTGCAGCCACCACAACGACTATGTGCCTGCACCATAAACTGTATAAAAAAAGGCTCCCGCTGGAGCTGCGGCTGCTTCAGGTGTAGTTGCGACTCACCAATAAAGGGAAAAAGCACTTGCAGAGATCTTTCAATTAAGTTTATTGATAGAAAGTTAACAAAATAATTTTCCGTCGTTTACTTTCAACACAGGTATAAAAAAATTACCTTAAATTTGTTTCCCACAACTTTTTTGGTAACCAAACTATTTCCCTCCTCCTCTCTCATTCAAATGAGATGAGGATGACCTAACTAGGATGAGGAGCGATCTGATACAGTTTCCCAATACTTTTATGTAACAGTTATTTGAAACAAAAAATATAAAATAGATAACCATGCTTGTCATAACAACAATAAAAATAATAATAGGCTACCAATCAACTACTATGGCTTCAACAGGTGGCATTTTATGCAAGGTATCGATTCTTCATTCAATACTCTGTTGATATCGGTATCACTTTAAGGGTACTGGTTTTGGTACTGGAATCGTAAACTTTGAATGATACCAAACCCTATGCATCACTGCAGGATTGCACAGGGTGACTAACGTCTGTATGTCCTTGTTACAGTATATTTCCGACTATTTGAATTTATTTGATCAGAAATATTCAATTTAAAATATTCTAATTAAGAGAAGACAAAAGAAAGGAAATATATTATATATTATAACACATATAAAACAATTCTAAATCCTGACTCCATTGAAATGCATGTTCCAACAATGAACTGTGCATTTATTTTCTTTAAGGACTGTCCCATCTGGTAGCTCAATACGAGGTTTAGTTAGGATTTAAGATGCTCACAATAAGTTGTCACACACACTATATAGGAATAAACACATACATGAAAAGACAAATCGACTCACACACACACACACACACACAGTCACACAGATACACACATAGTAGTTAAATCCTGTGAAAAGTGCGAAAAGAGTTAGTAGTAGTGGTCAGGTTAGGTTGATCAGACATGCGGGTGCTGGGGGATAAAAAAGGAAACGTCCGTCAATGGACATGACTGAGGTTTGCTCATTGAATACAAGCGTCTGAAATACCATTGACTTTATTTTAGGGAGTACAGATCTGGGCCAGGTCCATTCACAGGTGACAGGCTCATTAGAGCGCAGAGTCCCCTGTCCTCTGTCATGTGAGCACATGACATTAAAACTGGTTTATTATGGAAAGCCAATAGAGCAGAATCTGGACAGAGAGTGTTAGAGGGGGAGTGTATTGTTGTTACAGGGAAATGAGTTAGACAAATATTGGCCTAAGATGAGAATGACATTGCAGACTGTATCAATCGGTTAGACATGGACAAAAAGAACTGATGAAAAGTCCTGACTTTCAAAGGGCAGGAGGAAGAAGTGGCCTATCAATAATTAGAATAATCAAATTAATGACATTTTCTTGGGTGATCAACCATTGACAACGGCCAATAACTGAAGAATACACATAAAGTGCATGTGAAACTGTACAAAATGATTATGAAAAATACAGCCAGTGTATGATAAAGGGACATCCAACTGTATTTGTTCATATCATTTGAATAAAAGCTGGGGGCCACAGCGGCTGTAGTGCTGTTGGATGAAATGGGAAAGGTTGTGATGACTGACAACCCCTCCAAGGCAGCCAGTTGGTTCAAAACAGCACAGGCAACGTTCTAGCCAAGCTTCTGCTCACCTGCTGTCCCATTCGGGATAGAGGGGGAACGCGAGAAGTATTTAAGAAGAGGGGTATACACACATACACACATCGCAGACACAACACACAGTCACATCCGGATGATGGCACAACACTAAGCTTGTACAGTCAAGCTACAAATGTAAACAAACGCATTTTAAGACAAACAAGTCATGATTTCTGCATGAAGCAAAATACAGAAAATATACACAGACTGATTTATCACCTCTTTTCTAATCTTAGCAAGCAGTAGATTATATAACACATTACTGCTGTGGGAAGCCCAGTGAAGTTATATAAATAATGGAATGGAAAATAAACCTAGGTTGACACCTAGTGGTCAATTGTCAAACTACAATAACACTCCAGTGGATGGAAATATTAATTTCAGCATATCAACACTGACACACTGTGTGTGTGTGTGTGTGTGTGTGTGTGTGTCCTGGTTAATTGTGATCTGCCTAGAAATTAGCTTTAGCTATAAGGTAACTCTGGTACAATACATCAAATGGTAACTTTTATGTTTAATATTGTACATCTTTCCTTACAAATAAAATAAACCTGCTGCAAGCTGCTTCAAGATACATAGGAAAATATATTCTAGTCGGTCTCTGTTGTGGTGTTAAGTCTACGATGGAGGAAATGTACCGTAAAAGTAACTTACCCAACATCATCCATGATACAGCCCGACCACCGATCGTCACACTTGCACTCGCCTGGTGGGGAAAAAAACACAATGTGCATGTTCACATCGTCTAAAGAGGAGGCTTTAAAAATGACTGTGTGCTAGAAAAGTAAGAAATAAAGTGTCATTAAGGTTTAACTGCATACCATTGAGGATCCTCTTCTTGTCAGAAAAGATGCCAATGTTCTGTCCAAGAGACTGAGCGAGCGTTATGGCCATCTCATCTGTTTTCCCGTACTGATGAAGAGACAAAAAGACAGACCGTCAGTTTGGGGAAAATAAATGGCATTACATCCCCCTCAAAGTTGGATTAATTCATTTAATGAAATAAACTAAACAGCTATAAAAACTGGAATTACAGTATACAACAGGAATAAATGCACAGAATTGCGCCATTTAATAAGAGAAATATTTTTATTTGGAAATCTGTAAACATTTATTTGTGTTTAAAGACTCACCTCATTGACTCCCCCTCCCTTAGTCAGGGAGCAAACCCCTCCCATATAGGAAGCTCCTCCCCAGCTGCTGTGAAAACGATTTCCTCTGATAAGAAAAGAAAGTTATGTTTAAAAAAAAAAGATGCTGGAGCGCCGAGAACACAAGAAAATCCTTTGAAATATTCCAACTCACGAGAAGAGGTGAACAGAGTCGCATTTCTCCTTGATGAAGTCTTTCCGATACTTCATGAACTCCCTCAGCGTCACCATGGGGTCGTCGTCGATGTTGAACTTGTTGTCAGCTGACCACGTTTCCATGGCTACTAGCACAATCCGGGTATTAAGTTGTTCCTTGAAAATCTGTGGAATTAAAAGTAAATCAGTTAAAGTTATCCTCTGAATGTCATCAAGCTTCAGTGTCCTGATCAATATTAAAACTGACTGGCAGGCCTCATATTCACACAACATCTTCCAGCTGTTCGTCAAACAGTCAGTGTGATCAATATCATCCTGCCACAGGCAGGCTAGACGGAGTCAACAAGGGTAACAGTCTGAAGGACAAAGAGGGAGCAAACTGGATGGCAAATAATAATGTATGCTTTCATAAGATGGAAATCTATTGGTCTAGCGGGCCAGACAAACACCAGAGAAGAGGACAAGCACAAAGCCTCTTTGTTTAAGCTGAATACCAATAGTCTAAAAGCTGACAGAGCAGAGAGGAAGTGGTCAGGGATATGTGCACGGTTTAATCCCAATCCAGCCCCTACAACCTCACCCTATCTGCTCCACCTCTGTTGCACATTAAGAGTCATTCTAAAATCATATTAGTCTTATTACTTTTGTCTGTATATTTATGTGTACTGTTACTTGTAGGGAATTGTTGTAATATTTAACATATCTGATGCCACTGTGAATGTGGCCTCAGTGCTGAGGGAGCATGGCGTACACTGGGGGTAAAAAGGCAACTATACTCGCACATGGAAATCAATGTGTACTTCCCAAATAGAGTCTGCTTCATATGATCCTCTACAAGGGCACGACAAAAAGCGTGACCTTTCCACAGCTTCGCCAGCCTATCGGTTTACAGACGTGACCCTGTAGCCGGTCATATTTCAGTAGCACAGCACACAGATGTGGCTACAAAAAATAAAACATTGAAATCTCTCCCTCAGTACTGTTGGGATGCCACTGCTGATCAGTCCCCTGAAACCTGAAAACTCAAAACTGGCTGGTTAATGGCCCCTTGCAGCATATTATGAGCCAGGAGAGGTTTTGACTGTAGAGAGTGAGGTTGTTTAAATGAGGAATCAGTGCAATGTGCGCTCAGCTCCAATACCTGGGAGTGCTTGTGGCAAGCTTTCCAAGAAGAGGATCAATACAATTCTTACCATGTCAGCCATATTGACCACTGACTTAGCATAGTTATTCGTGTGCCCAACGGAAAGCCGATGCTTCTTATACTGAGGAGAAATACAGGGAGAGAGACACACAGAGGGATGGGGAAGAAAACAAATAAATATGGGATTTACAATCTGGAACAAATTAATTTTAAGCATATAAAAGGAGTCAGTATCTGCACATCTGAGTCCAAGTGGATTTAAGTCAGGCCCATTTGGGTCAAAACTGTCTGTTTTATGCACAGTAAAGGTCGTATTTGGAGTGCCTCAAGAGTGCAAGCACGTACTTCATTTAGACAAACTAACATATTGTTATTTTTTGGTTTTGGTCTTTTCACAAGAAACACAATGAAAAACAATGAACAACGCCAGTCTTATACTTTAAATGAAGATATGTGTAATATAATTGATTGATCTGTCTGAGTGTCCTGCACCCAAATGGGACCAGTCCAAACGGCATTACAAGACGCTAGACAGCAACAACAATATATGTGTGTGTGTGTGTGTGTGTGTGTGTGTGTGTGTGTGTGTGTGTGTGTGTGTGTGTGTGTGTGTGTGTGTGTCCTGGTTAATTGTGATCTGCCTGTGTATATTTATATTTACATAACAAAAATGTGCTATTATTAGAGATAAAGTTCTATAAAACAAAACTTTCCTCTTAAAAGAGCCAGGACTGTCAGGACTGATTATTTAATGAATTAATAGTGATGCCTGGGCAGAAGACTTCAGAGTAATACAAGAGGGTTACTATTTTATAATTTTACAGTATACAGGCTACTATGATTGTACATCCATACCATTTCTGTGTAGTTAAAAGCTTACCATTAGATGGTCATTAATCACCATCAACTCAATGTATTTGGTCTCATCTTCTACACTTCGTGACACGTGTGAAGCCTGAGAAGAAACAACACAGTTTTATCATGAAAACAGACAGACGGATAGATACCTTTCAATCAGTTTTCAATTTTCCTTTACCGGGACCTTTTAACATCAAGGACAATTTCAGAACTGCACACACAGTAAACACAAAGATCTCATGCGTCACCAAGAAAAGAAAGGAAAAGAAAAGAAACGACAAATCAATATAGATGAACTTTGCAACGCTAAATCAAGTTTTTTCTGTTTTCCAAATTCCAAATAAAGATGAGAAGCAGCCGCAGACATCTGACTGTGTCTGTGGAAAGACGAGGCTGGAAGCTGCCTCTGCTCACAAGGTGAATATTTCATGTTAAAGAAGAAGAAGAGAGAGGGGTGGTGAGCGGTTACGTGGGAGGAGAGCGAGGAAACAGTGCTCTCTCTTAAGCTTTGTGAATTAACATAAAACAGAAAATAGAAAAAACAGGCAGAAAATAGCAGGTTTGGACAAACAGCAGCCATAGCGTAATCATCTCTTAACCTTGGACTCACAGAAACAAACATACAAACAGGAGTCCATCAGCATTCCTCTGCTAATGATGATGATTTTCCAACAAATATGCTTGCAGAGGAAATATACCTGTCTCTTTTTTCTCCTGTGAACAACTTTTGAGCCTGGAAATGGAGGGCTGGGAAAAGGCGGCTCTGGAAGATCACCTAGGAAACAGAAACATTTATTGATATCAGTATTCAACATCCACGATCCAAAACAACCAGAAACAGCTTTAATTATTAACATAAATAAGTAAACATTTAGTTAACTACTTTTTATAAATATTAATCAGTACAATAAATTCCTTGTCATGCCTCCAGTCATTATCTTACCATTGAGGAGATCATTTAATCCATCTTGCCCTGCAGATTTATAGATCATGTGAATGCGGACATCTCCCTGAAAGAAACAAAAAGAGGAATTCAATCACAAATCACAGCCAAGTGTCTGATATGCAGATATGATTCAAGCAGCTCACCTGAGGTCAAGTGTCTGGAAATTGTACTTTAGTTTGATCAGTGACCAAATTAAGAAAAATCCAGATATTATCTCATCTGTATTGACATCTGTCAAACTCAGAGCCAAGTAGATGACAAGGAGCATCTGATAAAGTAATTGGAGAGAAACAGGGATAGTGATATCATATGGTTTCTATGTAAATGAACCTTGCGCATTGCGCATAAACTGTATTAAAGGATGGCCCTACAATGGAAATAATTTCAGGAAAACACGATTTAACGTTGTTGAACATGGATATCGTCAACGCATGCGTGAATCACCAGCGAGACAACACTGAGGGCGGAAACAGCGCCTGTGGTTTGAAGCCATATCCTGTTTACTCTCCCATACAACTAACTTACTGTAACGTACTTCAGGCTTTGGTTTGGGTGTGTAACTAACGGAGGACCAGGCGGAAATGCCACCCCCTTTTATGTGAACACGATTGAACTGCAGGAAATATAAGGTATTGTACTCCATGTTTAATGTCGTTGCCGTGTTTTAGCCCCACATTGAGGAATTCGGGACTCAACAGGTGCCTGTAATGCTAACTTTTTAGCCATCCGCTTGCTAACTAGCTCATGCAATAGTAAACGCTCCGTCCATTACTACCACTCAGCTCTGGTTATTTTTTTCATATTTCGGGGATAGATTTGAACAAACACACTTGTTGATATATGTCATCGGGCTAAACGAGCTAACGTTAGCTTACTGTTATTGTAAGTTAGCTAACCTTAGCTAGCTGGTGAAACTTCTCAGACAGTTAGCTTAGCTGGCAAGGCTAACGTCAGCCTTTAGCTGGCCAGCGGAGAATATAATAACTTTATAGCTGTACAAATAGCTGTTATTACTCGGTTATAGTGTAAAGGTAATCCCAAAATTGGGTTTGAGTTTAGTATCCAGTGTCTGTATAATTACATTGCTGTGGTCTTTGTGTAGGACAGCTGTATGGAATGATGCAGTCATCATTGACTTCTGCTGGTGTATTTTAGTCACGTATTACCGCGATGTAAACATTGACTGCAACTAAATACAAGAAATGAAACGGAATAAAATATTGAACAAAATAAATGTGAATGAGAGGTGATAAACAAATGAAACAAATAAGACATAAACAAATAAACCCATAAACAAATAAACCAGGGGCAAGCATTAATAGAAGGCTTTCTAATAGATGTTAATGGGTCATTATACGAAAACGTGCCATTTTACATTTTTAATGTTTGATTTTCAAAGTACTGTTTTCAAAGTCTTTAAGTCCCTTTTAGGATGCAGTAGATCCTTAGCTCTAAGAAAAATGTGCCGTGCCATCTCACACAATATTTTCACATAATCAACGTGTGTTTCGTCAACCCTGTTACCGACATATGAGTTACTGTTTGAAAAGGTTTTAAATCTATATTTAGAACAAATATGACATGCTATGACAGATAAGACACCACTTGTTACAATAAAGTGGGAATATTGACTAGTTTACTTATATCCATGGGTGAATACGTTCTTTTACAATTAATACTGTCACAAAATATTCTGTTTTAAGAAAACGTTATGAAAACTAAGTAACAATATCCCAATTTCTTTGAGTGTATTACTGGTCTCTTCGACTTAACTTGTACCATTAGTTGAATTCACAATTTTTTATTTTCATTTTTCAAATTATATTAGAATATTATACAAGTAACAGGGCTGACACATCGGTAACAGGGTTGACAACAGTTACCGTATTGGTTATACTGCTTGTTTAAGCTACAGTCATGGGTGTAATGGAGTTATAATGGGACATTCTTAAACTTTTAATTTATAATAACTAATTAGTATTACTATAGAGTATATTGGAGACAGATTTGTTGAGAGGTTTTAGAATAAAATATGATACAACCTTATGATGATGATACAGATTTAACTGTATATCAATTGTTTAATTCAAACATATTAAAATTACATTGCAAATAAATGTGAAAAATGAAATAGTTTGGCCTGTGGGTACATAGAAGTATACTTTTCTTAGCCGAGAAGCCAGCAGCACCAATCACCAATTGGTATTAATGACTTTGATCATGGCCCCACAGAGGTAAAATACCTGGGAATCCCCACCAGTATTAGAACTGAAGAAGCCCCTTGGATTCGAGGTAAAACATCTTTAACCAAGTCCATTTGCCATCAATTAATGCTTTTTGGGTAAGAAAAGTATATTTTCATGTACAGTGTGATGAAAATGATATGATGGACTCACTGATATTATAAATTCCAGGACACACACAAAAGCATGTACCTTTGTCAGCCCTGTTACCACTGAAATGGTAACAAGGGTGACGAAAAATGTTATTGCCAGTCACTACTAGCCTTGTGGTAAATGTCATGACACGACATGGTGATCATTCATGAGGCTTAAATGTTATGTTATATGTACATTTAAAATTTCTAACAAATAACTTTTTAACATATGTTTATGTGGTAACAGGGTTGACACACTGAGCTTGTCCCACTCCGTGAGACATTACGTAACTCTAAAATTGAGGTTAAAGGAGGTGACAATTACTTGACTTTTACCATAAACTTCATAAAAAGGCAAGTGATGTCACTTCCTGGAAATTATGCAACTTTTGGAACAATCCATTAGCTTTGAGGGTGTGTTTTTAAAAGTAACAAGGTTGACAACAACATGGGGACCCGACTAAATTGTTGTTTTTTGCAATATTTTACACATATTAAGAATAAAACCCCTTCATGAGTAATGAAACAACACTTGAGGCTTCATATAGGTTTAAGTTTTTGTATGACAGTTTGACTTTTTTGGCCTCAATAGCAAGTAGAAGTAGAAAAATCATACTGAGGGACAGGCCATTTTCAACATTTCCGCAAGATGCTGTGCACAAAAAAGTGATTAAAATCTTTTAAAAACAAAAGAAACAGAAATTGATTTATTCTTATATTATGAGACATATTATGGAAACTAAATTATATAATATTTTATTTGTTTTATGGTTTATTAAGATTTAAAGAGCTTTTTTTTCTCTGATGGACTTTAAATGGCACATTTTCGTATAATGACCGTAATGATTTAAAAGATGTTGCAGACTCACATCCTCAGACAGGGAGCTGTAGAGCTGAAGGGCTCAAACTGTGAAAGCCTGCTCACCATTAGTTTTGAATCAGGATATATTTATAAACAGTCTGAAAAAATTGAGTCTTCACTTTAGTTTGTATGGGACCATCAGTGCATCAAAAGAGCTAATAGTCAGCTCATGATGTGCATCAAACACAATCAGTAAATCTTAAATCAACTTAAAGCTGACTGGTGACCAGTGAAGAGCAGCCAGAACAGGGTTGATCTGATCTTGTCTCTTTGAATTTCTTAAAAGCAGAGCAGCTGCATTTTGGGTTAAGTCCGAATTCACCGAAAGGTAAATATCTAGAACGGATGATGTAAAAACAAATAGGAGTTTCCACACAGCCATGGTCAGTCACTGTTGCCTGCTGTCGCATAAAGAAACCTCCAGCACGAAACCTCTAATTCAATTGCTCATTGTTTAGCTGTACAGTCTATGTAATGCACTGCAGTATAGACACACTTTCCCTGCAAGCTCAGCTCCCAAGTCATTCCCACTTTGTTTGTTAATGAAATGAGAGCATTGTTTCTCAGGGACAGCAGATATTGGGTCAACTTCGCTGTGGTGAATAGAAATACAGGGGGGTTGCCCATAGCTAGGTCAGTCTGTGGCACAGTTAGCTTACTTCAGTGGCAATGGGGCCATTTAGAGAAACTTGTATAACCATGCCTTTTTTTGTGATCAGGAGTTCTGTGTACAGAAAAAAATATTACTATGGTCACATTATGGCCAGATCACTTTCCACTGCCTGACTTCTTGTCTTTATCTGTTCAAACAGGAACTCTCCTCGTGGCCTCTTGTCAGCACCCATCATGTCGTGCCGGGACATCCACGCCACCAACGCTTTTGCCTTCATCATTGCCTTCTTGTGTGTGGGAGGGATTGCTGTGGCAGCGTTAATCCCACAGTGGCGTGTAACGAAACTCGTAACCTTCAATCGCAATGCCAAGAATGTCAGCGTGTATGATGGGCTGTGGGCTAAATGTGTGAAACAGGATGGCTATTCAGGATGTTACTACTATGATTCAGAGGTATTTCATTGACAGATTTTCACTCATCTGCTTTTGCTGCATTTCTTTTATGCCCTAAACCATCCTAACTGAAATCATGTCTTCTCGCGTCTCCAGTGGTATTCTAAAGTGGACCAGCTGGATCTGCGGCTCCTGCAGTTCTGTCTGCCTACAGGCCTGCTGTTTGGCTCTCTAGCCTTGCTGCTGTGCATGGCAGGAATGTGCAAGACCTGCTGCGCCTCAGACAAGCCAGAACCGGACATTAAAACCATCAGTTGCCTGGTCAACACTGCAGGCTGTCACCTTGTGGCTGGGATGTTCTTGTTCCTGGGCGGAGCTATAGCCATCGCACCCTCAGTGTGGTTCCTGTTCCGCACCAAGGAAATGAACATCAGATATGACAACATTTTCTCTGATGGCTTTGCTGTGTATGTATCGATAGGCTGCTCTGGAGGACTAATGCTAGCTTCCCTGCTGATGTTCATGTGGTACTGCATGTGTAAAAAGTTGCCTTCGCCGTTCTGGTTGCCCCTGCCCTCCATGCCTCCCTCTATGTCCACTCAGCCCCTCATTACCAATGGCTATCCTCCATCACCAGTTTATGGTCCTCAGCCCTTCTCACCACAGACTTATCCTCCAACAGTGATCAACACCCAGCCATATGTGCCTTCCCAGGGTTATGCCCAAAGTGTGGTCACCCCTGTACCACCACAGGTGTACATGCCTTCAAGTTCTGCTCCAGATGGGTATGGTTCAGAGGTGGGAGGGCCCCAGGCCTACAGCTACGCTCCCTCACAGAGTTACGCACAGAGCTACGCTCCTTCTCAGGGCTACGCATCCAGCTACGCTGGTCACCGCTACTCCTCTCGCTCACGGATGTCTGCCATAGAGATCGATATCCCCGTGCTGACAGAGTAAGAAAATAGAGGCTGATAACATCAGCACATTGAAGGCTTCTGTCAATGAACCTGCACAAAGTTCACCAATGATAAAACTAACACTGTAGTATTATAGATGAAATTTAATAATATGATAGCTATTTATACAGCCCCTAGAGCAGTGGTTCTCAAACTGGGGGGAGTGGAACCACTTCAAGGGTAGTTGTGGATGTTGAGCAGAAGTAAAGTTGCATGAATCTGATTCATGTTTTCTTTAAAACTTGGATCACTAAAGCATTGGTGCAAACAACACTATTAAACTTAGTATTGTAGAAAGGGAAGAAAATAAAGTTATTTGCAGATATATGCTGAAGGACACCTCAACCCACTAGCTTTTTTCACTACCAGCCGAGTAGGACCACTAAATAATAGCTCCTAACTTGTTTAAGTGGCCAATGATCAACTTACTAGCAAACTAATTGTTACTATCATTTGGTATGTGGCTTAATATAAGTTCCCACTCTTGACTTTAGATTAGAAAAGCCTCTATGCTGGCTGGCAAAAGCTAGTAACAGCTAGTTAGCAAAAATATATTTTTCTGTTACATTTGTTGGACAATTGGACACAAATTTCACACTCAAATGACTTGTCACTTTTGCTTGTGTAAAGGACACAGTATGAAGGTTTTATGTTATCACTACTGAACATGCCTGTAATCATCCTTAAATTCTGTGGTCCTGAATGGACAACTACTAACTGACCCTCATCTCTTGTGTTTGTTGTGTATCATGTATTGTTATTATATTGTTGCAATGCCACAGTGCCCAGTGAAGAGCAGCTGTTAATGTTTTTAATGCACTAATTATGTGAATACTGTGCTGGTTACCTTTTGCCTTTGTTTACTGACTTTGCTAGCCTCTAGTATTTTCTAATATATGACTTAATCATTTATTGTAACGCAAACTTTTATGTTTATGTCAAAAAAGATGACACTAAGCAATTTGGATTACTGTGTAGAATTACAATATTATTACATAATTATGAACTGTGTTAAAAACAAACGATCAAATTCTACCAACTTAGCTGGAAGTGTAATACTCTTGTTCAGTGCTGTAATACTGAAGTTAACCAAATTTAATTTACAATTAAATCTCGCCTTCTGGATGTTGTGCATATCATGGTCGCTGATCAACATTTCCTCAGTCTAATGTGTTTATTGTGTTTTTTTTACAATGTCGACGTCTGTGTTTTTCGAAACTGTAAATCTTTATTTGTTTTATTAAAACAGAAATCAAGTGTTCCTGTGTATGTAATGGGGTTACAGTAAAAAAAATAAATTTACTAACTGTAACAACAAAGATAACACCATCAATCTCATTTCTACTGAAAGAATTCATGTGAGTAAATTTTCCATCCTCACCCACCTGGCAGAAAACAGCATTTCAGACAAACTGAATTACAAGCAGGGAGAGAGAGCGTCCGCTCATACCTGCTCCAGTGAACTGGTTATGTCTCCACTTTTACCACACCGTTTAATCGATAAATTGTTTGAGAAAATCAAACTTGGCTTGTGAGGTTCTGGTTTCCCAGAAATGTATCATCATAAAATGTTATAGTTCCTTATGTGATCCCTTCATGATGACCAGTGCTTGAAGTATAAAAAATAGAAGTGCCAGTACTCCCCTTATTCACATGTTCATATGCCAGTCTGCACCATCATGGACTTCCTTTACAATAGAAGATTCATAAAGGTTGAATTATGTTGTGCAGGTGTTTACCTACTTCCTGTACATGCAGCATCCTGTTATACAGCATGCAGCCTACAATATGTTTCCATTATGCCACACAACTGCATTTCAGCAGCTTCATTCTCACTTTATAATAAATCAGATTTCAGTAAAATCAGTTTTTCTGTGTAGGTTTATGTTACACTTGTTCAGCTGTGAGCCTTGGCTAAGTGGTTAAAGCTGTGGACCTGTTCAGAATCTGTATTTGATATGTGGACATAAAAGTGCTTGAAGTAATATGTTTGCTAACAGTGGCACCTACAATCTCTCCATCTCCAGGAGCTACACTGATTTAAAATGACAAAATCATCATATTTTTTACACTAACGAAGACTAAACTACCAAATGTAGTGAAAGAATCTAGAGACTTGAAAGAAGACATAAGCAACTAATGATTACTTTCATTATCGATTCCTCTGTTGAAAAATGGTGACCCTCACAATTTTGTTTCACCAGGATAATCTACTTCATCTAAATACTGCTTACTACGTAATATGTATGCATTTTAAAAACAAACAATAACTACACCTGCCCAGTACCCAAGGTGAATTCTTCAAAAAACTTGTGTTTTCCCAATAGAAATCTAAAACCAAAATATATTCAGTGTACAATGATGTAAAACAGAGAAACACCTTAGACATTATATTGGAGAAGCTGAAAATTGGCAAATGACTTGTCACAGCAATGAGCTCCACAGACTAAATGATTAATCTGCTATCAAAATTATTTGTCTGCTGCGACTAATCATTTATGCACTAATATATGAACAACAATACTGCTTTGCCTTTGTTTGGCTTCGGAGCAAGATTACTTTTTAGCCGTCATAGTTGAAATGTGCTGAACAAAGCCAATCAGAGAACATAAACTCATCAACGTTTGCCCTGAACTCTGATCTGCTCTGTGGGTAAATATTCAAGTTATCGCATTGTAGGCTCAAGAGGGAAACCAGAGCCAATTAAGAATGGCAAGCACTCTATTAAAATGAATCTTTTAGCACTCCAGTGTTTTGTCTAATCTTTGATGTAGTCCTAGTGGACTGAGCATCTGAATTAACAGCCCAAATTGCAGCAGTCATAATTGGAGCCAGCTCCTTCTTTGATGTGACACTTTAATGTTGACTGAGAGTTTAGTAGCTGATGATTAATAAGACCATGATTAAAAGAAGTGTATGACATAGCTGCTTTGATATTATTTGCAACACATTTACACAGCAACATCCATCATTGTCCAGTTACTCCTGAATTAGCTGTTCTAATAAAGCATTTTCTTGACCAGCATCTTCTTTGTTCCCCAGATCATCACTCCCAGCCAGTTAAAGAATACACACACAGCATATAGACTCTGCAGGGAGTGTGTAGCGATGGAGATTTAGGGTCTAAACACAGATGGCTTTCATATGTTGAGCTACAAAGAGACAGGGGCGGAGCCTGAGTTGCCAAGGGAGATGGTACCTCAGACACCGACTGCTGGCTCATGAATATAAAGCAGGGAGGTGTAACATGCGTTTCATCCTCGCTCTCTCTCTGCATGAGTGAATGGGCTGGTCCAGGTTTAATAACATGAAGTTGGCTTGAGGACACAGGGAGACCCCCCCTTTTTTTAATCCGATCAGCTCCAACTCACACCGAGCTGTATTTACAGCTTGTGCTAGTGTTAAAAAATCCTTCTCTTGGCCCCTAAAGCGAACACCCCCCAACCTACAACCTGCCACCACCCCCCATCAACACACCCCCTTCCTTCACCCTGAAACACCCCACCCCCTCAGTTGATGATGAGGAGAGGTTGGGAGGATTCCCAACCTCTCCTCATCTTGTAACTGCAGGTCAGATGGCCACACAGGATTTCACAACTGCAGTAGTAAAAACATGGACCAGTTATGAACATCACACGTATTATAGTACACAAATATGTTTATAGCGATGCTAACATTCTAAAAGCAAGAAATCCTCACATTTGAGAAGCTGGAATCATCAATGGAGTCATTTTTAGCAACACAAAGGGAAATGTTGCATGGCATGGCCAATACTTCTGTCCAAATGTTGGACATATTAGCATGATAAATGCCAAACTAAGATAGTAAACATTGTAAACATTATACCTGCTTAACATCAGCATTTTAGCATTGTCATTTTGTGCATGTAGCATGCTAACTTTAGCATTTAGTGTAAAGCCTTGCAAAGCTGCTAGCATGGTTATAGACTCTTCTGTGTTCCAAATCTGTTGAACATAGCAATTCTGTACAGTATGCACTACATACTAATCATCATAATATACTGTTTTAGTTGCTAGTATACAAAAAATCTGCCATTTAAACTAAAATATAGAAAGCAAAATGTGTTTCTTAAGATTAATGACTTACTTTTGGTTTCCAAAATCTTTGTAAAAGTATTTAGGGCCCGAGCACGAAACGTGTGAGGTCCTTATTGAAACTGAAGGAATTCTTTTTTCTGCAAACTAACCTTCATTTTGGGGGCCTAAACATGCTCGAAAACCCACCGAACTTTGTACATAATTCAGACGTGGCGAAAATTATGTATTGTATTTTATGGGTTTCGCACATGGGCGTGGCAAAATGGCTCGCTAGCGCCCCCTACTGGTGATTCGCCATGAAATATTAAGATGTTATAACTTAAGTACACTTGCTCACATCTGCACCAAAGTATAACAAAAGTCCTGCTCTGAACACATCCATATGCCAATATTCACTCAAAGTCGTAGCGCCACCTGCTGGCAACAGGAAATGACAGATTTTACGCTGTAATGTACTACTCCTAGCAGGTTGAACATATCAACTTCAAAACTGTCCCAGAAAACCCTTAACACATTGATGAAGCCGTGTTGTAAAACTCGTGACTTTGCAGTTAACAGTGTGGTGGTGGCGTGGCGGCAAAGTTAAACTCTTCGCCATGACACAAGAAGTTGTTGTAACTTGACTGTACATGCTTACATCTGTACCAGATTTTACACGTTTGAAAAGAGTCCTGCCCTAAACACATGTACAAGACAACATTCACCCATAGTCATAGCGCCACCTACTGGCAACGAAGCAGCCCCCGCGGCACGTTTTACCTACATGTACGAAATTTCTGGGGCACATGTATCATGTCCAGATGTACAAAAAAGTCTCTTGGAGCGATGCCCTAAACACAACAGGAAGTAGGCCATGTTCAATTTTATGGTTATTTTTGGATTTTTTACACACTCCATACTTTGGACATTTTCCCTGTCTACTCTAAAGCCATTGACGATTAAAAGTTGTACAAACGGTGAGTTTCGTGAAACGGTGTGCCCGTGGCGTCCATGAAAAAGGAAGTTGTTTCAACTTCATTGTACATGCTCACATCTGCACCAAACCTTACATGCTTGACAACAGTCCTTCACGAACACATCTACATGTTCATTTATAGTTGTAGTGCGAAGTGCTATGTAGCGCCATAAAGGGGACACAGGAAGTGATGATTAACATGTTTGTTCAGCGTCCAAAGCGCATTGGAAATTCACAGCCACACTGGCAGAGCCCCAGAATCTGCAACGCAGCCACCTCACTCCTCGACATGCAACACATGCGAGGGCCCGCCCAACTTGCAACTTTAGTTTTGGGGGTTTTTTTCCAGCTCTGAAACACCTCCTCCAAAAGAATAGTGTCTATCAACAGCACAAATCAACTGTATTTAGTATGCACACTGTCAGGTTTGAGTATTCTTCATTTTGTCACTTTTCCAGTGTGAACACACTTGCTTAGAACAAGTGTGTTGTATGGCTATAGGAAATGCTGTAACTCTTGTTGCTTGATTAATCACTTAATCGATTAATCAATTATCAAAACTGGTGATTAACTTTCTGTCGATTCACTCTGTCACCACTTTGTCTTTGTTTTTTTGCCCTTCACAGTTGAAATGTGCTGCAACACTGACAACATGGTCCCTGCACCATCAATAAAACACTATGCTTTGTCTCAGTCCTCACTGAAATACAAAGAACTGTCGGGATGTAGCCGCAGAGGCCCTGAGGTCCAGGTGGGGTTGGAAAGGTGTCCAAAAAAACAAGAGGGCATAAACATATGGTGTTTTCTGCATATTCAAGTCAACATCACACATCCTCACTCCAAACTGTCTGCACGCTCACGCAGACACTTACACACTCTTGACTGATCAGCCATGTAGCGCCCGGGTACATCACATTCCTAGCTTATGAACTGTAATTTTGGCGCTCTGTATTGCTCACAACTGTAGTCTACTTGTTCACAAGCCTATTTACATAACACGATAAGACACATTGAAACCAGTTCAGCTGCACAAGGTGACAAGAGCAGCTTGTTCAGGACACACTCAGCTAATGTCCTGCAGAACTTTTTCTGTCTTGGCGGAAGAAGGGCAGATGGATTTACCATATGGCCGACAGGAACCATGCCGGCTTTCTATCTCAATACGCCCCCATCCCGCCATGTTTTCTTTTCTATCACTTTCATCTAGATCATAACAGCCAGAGTTAGTAGTACATCACAGGACACAAAGCTTCTGCATATTATACTAATTGATACACAGTGATATGTGACTGTTTTAGGCTTTAACAATAACATGACTGAGCATACAATCTTCTACAAAAAGAGAGACCTCTAAAATGAACTCATTATTTTCTCTGTGTGTGTGTCTGTGTGAGTTGATACCCAGGATACATGTAGAGCACAGATGACATCTGTGTGTTTGTGTGACAAAAATGGGCGGAAGAATTGCAGACCAAGCAGACTGTCAAAGAGACAAAGATACATAGACACAGAGCGAAATAGAGGAAGAGCTACACCGAGAGGAACCCTGCGATGCAGACTGGGAGAGACAGTCAGGGTGGACTATTGCCCGCGGGGAGCAGACATCCAGAGCTCTGTGCTGACAAACTGACAGCCACCACCAGACTCGAGGGCAGCACTGTCCCAAGCATTGTTATGCAGACAGGACTGCTCCACCTAACAAGCCAAGATGTGTGTGCCAAATATTTTCCAAATGTACATGTTTATGTAGTCTATCCATATCTTAGAAGCTTAGATCTTTGGTCCCAGGTGAGAGCTGGTATTTAAATAAATGGTGAAAGTGTACAGCATGACACACTGGAAGAGGAAGTGCAAATGTGTCCAATGTGCAGTGGTGGAACAAGTATTAGATCCTTTATAATACCACAATGTAAAAATACTCAATTACAAGTTAGACCTGCCTTCAAAATGTTACTTAAGTAGAAGTATGCAGTGTTATCAGCAAAATGTACCAGCGTATCAAAAGTAAAAGGACTCGGATTAGGCAGAAAAGCGGCCCATGTGAGTGTTATACAATTTTATACGTTGCTAATGGTACATTAATGTGTAAGTAGCAGTAGTTCGTCGTAAGACGAATATATGTTTTGTAAGTAAAATCCGTAACTGCAAAGTAAAGCTGGCAGATTAATGTCACAAGTATGAAGAATAAAGTAGATAAATGGAAATAAAGTACATGTACCTCAAAATTGTACTGTAAAATACGTGATTAAACATACTTACAGTAGTTACTTTTCCACCTCTGCCAATGTGCCAACTCAAATGATATGGGAGCTTAGTTAAAACAGTTTTTTCCTATTGTCTAAGTATGATAAAACAGAAAATAATAGTTTCCCGATGCACAAAGACTGAGTTGGTTATTCACGCATGAAACATTGTATAACTGGTCATTAAGTTGACCAGTTACAAAGATTTAGGTTTGTAGCATTAAAAGTTCTTCTTCTGTTTGGTGTAATTCATTTGAAATGTAAAATGTTTGAAATTATTTATTTTTTTGGCTTTATATATGTGCTACCACAAGATGTCTTGCTATATTTTTAATATTTAATATGCAACAGTGTTTTCGCCATACTATGTCTGGCATGCCACGCATATAAAAACCAAACAAGTAGAGAATCTCTTTCAATTTTTATGTGCATTTTACGTCACTGTGTGAACGACCAATAAAAAACTGCCAAAATACTGTATCTCTGAAGACGAATGCTGCAGCATTAAGATATCTCTCTCTCTCTCTCTCTCTCTCTCTCTCTCTCTCATATCGCTTGAATAATTCAGTCTCTCCAGAAGACACTGGAGAGGAATGACGAAGGCAGAAGGGAGACGAGGAAGAGACCAGAAAAGGAGGGAGTAAAGAAGAAGTGGAAGGGAGGAGAGAGCTGTAACATATTTGAAATAAATCTGGTGGGCTTGAAGGAACAACAAACAAATCAGTTCTTCTTGTTTCACAGTTTCTCTGCAGAAGATACAATGACAAGCAATATAATTACATTTAAATAACTAGTGATGTGCTTTTTGCTCAGCTCCATCTCCGTCTGTGTACCTACCTACTTCTCATCCTTTTTTCTGAGGTAACATTCCTCTTTTAGCCATACCCTACTGTCCATCTAATTTAGTTCCTCTCCCATCTGACCTTTCAACACCTCTAAAGCTGTCATATGGGGATGAATCTTAATTAGCTCTGTGTGTCAGGCCGCCACTACCAACACCTATTAGAGTACATACATACTTCCACACAAGAAGACACATACACACATATGGACACAAACAGACACAAATCCCTGACGTCTCTTATCTCCTTTCTGGGTACACCAGACACACACTTCTTCTGGACATTTTAATTAGAGCAAAAAGGACACACACGCAGGGTATCAGTGGCTTGTTCTTTCACTAAAAGCTCAAGGCGCTTTTTTTTTTTTCAATCTCAGATCTGTCCTTTCGTACCGACCATAATGCCTGTAATTGTTATTATCTAATTGGCCAAGGGCTTTTCTACTGTCTGCAGGCTTTGTGACCCAGCAAATATCTCTGTCCTGACACCTCTGCGTCGTTCTCAGGGTTCATAAGTAGCGACGACTGCTGTGTGATCTGAAACTGATTCTGGCTTTGTCTCAACCTCCTCTCAGGACAATAACTGACCTGTGTATGAATCCTCTAATACCACATCATCATCTGCTGCACACACAGTCCTGTAGCACATTGATTTCCAGCCAGGGTATTTTTGCAGTTCACTGCAGACAGAGTGTGGAGTAACTCAGGATATTTGAAACAGTAGCAATCATGATTTGGTAAAACCAAATATATATATATATATATATATATATATATATATACACAACCCTGTTTTCACAAAAGTTGTGTTAAATATAAATATAAATAAAATGTGATCATGTGCAAAACATTTAAACCCCATCTTTAACTGAAAATAGCACAAAAATCAGATGTTGAAACTGAGAAATATTATTGTTGTTTGAGAATGATATGCCTACTTCGAATTTAAAGCAACACGTTTCATTGTGTAAGAAAAATCTTCAATAATTTATGTTTAGAAGGAAAACAAATACACAAATCACATAACAAATTAGCTTCCAGAGGGCTGTAACAAATTGGCAATCAAATTATTATTGAAGTAAAAGTACAAAAGTGTAGAAGTGTAGAATGTACTTAAAGTACCAAAAGTAAAAGTATTCATTATGCAGAATGGCCCATTTCAGAATAATGTTTATTATATTATTGGATTATAATTATTGATGCAATAATTAATGATGCAGCTGCTAAAGGTGGGGCTCATTAAAATTACTTAATATACCGCTGGGTAGCTTGTGAATTAAGTAGTAGTACGGATGCATAATTGACCAAACCTACTGAAAAATCAGCCTAACCAAGCCTCAAATTTGACACCGTCCATCGTCAACCGCTTATCCTGCGTACAGGGTCGCAGGGGGCTGGAGCCAATCCCAGCTGACATCGGGCGAAAGGCGGGGTACACAATTAGGGTCACCAATCAACCTAGACCGCATGTCTTTGGACGGTGGGAGGAAGCCGGAGCACCCGGAGAGAACTCACGCAGACACAGGGAGAACATGCAAATTCCACACAGAAAGGCCGGGGCAACCGGAGTTTGAACCCACGACCTTTTTGCTGTGAGGCGACAATCATGCTAACCACTGCATTACCGTGTCGCCCACTTCAAGGATAATATTTTTTTACTTTGTTAAAAAGGAGAGTGGTATGAAATGCAACACGGGTTCTCGGCTGGATGTGGAAGGTCAACGTCACGGTTATATGTGCCCTAACCACTAAGCCATCAGAAAACCCAGGAATAACTATATATTGTATCAAAATTATGTAACAGTATCCACTTTCATACAGGGCTGCAACTAACAATCATTTTCATTATCAATATATATCTGTTGACTATTTTCTTGAGTAATCAATAATCAAAGAAGAGAACATTGACTAACCCCTCTAAGAGAAGCCACCACCGGCTCCTACAAAGTACATACATACATTTTCGTGTGGAGTACTTACATCGCTGCTGCCTTGTCCTCCAGGTTCGATCATGTAGGTGTGATTGCCATCGAAAAACATCCCACTGAAGAAGAAAGAGAGGAGAGCGGAGAGCACATATCAACGACAGTTTCTGTTGTTTTATTCAACACTAAAAGGAATAATGCATCTGAATTCAACTCCTCCTCAGCTATCAGTATGATACATTAGCTATTTCAGCGCTTGCCTGAGGGGGGTTATTGTATTATTAGAGCATTTGTCAAAATAATAACTGTAATGCACTACTACAAGGTCCCTCTTGTTTCTGTCCTGACTGCTGTATTTGGCATATCTACAGCTTAGGAGGGGTGGAGGATAATGTGAAACAAAAGGTCATGCAGTGATCTGAGAGATTCCCCCCACACAGCATAACTTAAAGGTCACCTAAGGATTTTATTTCTGGAAAAATGAGAAAGAGTTTGAACTGGTTGACCACACGTTGCAATGACTAAGACATCTTCGAAAGCATTTTAGCAGAAAATCGGTGTAAATCCTGATGATCCTCCTGATATTCATTGAAAGATGTAGTGACGTCATAAACACTTTCACTCACTGTGTACTTAAAAACTCTAAATACATTTGCCATATAAAGGTATGTGAGGGAGAGGCCACACACACACACACACACACACACACACACACACACACAAGTTTGTCCAAGCAATCATTTTAAAAAGTCAGAGATCAATTTCTCATTTAGCAGCTGGGTAAAGGTCTCCTTGTCTCCGCCCTGCCCGTATGTGCGCATGTGTACAAAAAAAGAATCATCCGTTAATTAACTTTATCTGAAGCTTTTAGGAGATTGGTCGGGCCAAACTGTGAAGTCAGGAGGGTAAACACTGCAGGCAAACACACACATCTGCCTGTTCTTTCTGGCCTTCAATATACAGAATTCACCTTCAACACACTGGTCACCCTGGTCCAACATTGCACTTACAGCAGATTACACATATGAAAAAAAAGAAAGAAAACACAGGTCAAAGTGTAGATTGCTTTGAGTCATTTTGTTCTATTTGCGTTCTATTTAGTGTCTTATTATCCCTGTATTTTATTACATCAGTATGGAGCGGAATGTAACATGTAGTCCTTATTGCAGTTCACAAAACAAATGTTTGATGTTGATTTTAATAGTTTTTGCAACCCAAACCAAACACTAGTCATTCTGCTTTGAGACAACAAGGAAAAATTCACAATTCTTCCACTGTTTTCTTTTTTAAAGGTGCCTATTTTCTCAATCAGCTTCTTACTATCAGCATTGGGATCCTACATGAACACACAATTTTCTGCCAAAGTTAGAACAATTTCTGGTAATTTCACATGAGAAACTTGTGTCTGCGCCTTTCTCAATGATTTGAAGTAGGCAAGGCTCAGTTGGAAAAAAGTAATGTCACGTTCATCTGTGCACCAATCAGAATTTTTGGATCTAAAGGTGATCACAGAAATTGCCAGGTCATTGTCAATCAAATCTGATCAAACTACCCCATTAATTTCCTTTGAATGACAAACCCTTCGTGAACGATACTAAAGGTCTTTTCAGAACAAATGCTAAAACTTAGCTCGTTAGTTAAAAAATTTGAACTCATCTATTTCTATGAGCCTCTAACTGCTCAGTACCAAACAGCAAAAAAAATTAGTTTAGCAACTAGAGTTAGCGACGGGCTTTAAAGCTACATCATATAGTGTTTGCACTGGTGGCAACAACCAAAGTTGCTTAGATGAAGCACACTGTTGTTCTGAATTAAAAGCAGATTTTAAAGGGCTCAGCTTTTGAACATTCGGGTTTCTGGGAAATGAGAATGCAAAGTGTTCAGGCTGATAATTTCTTAATCAGTGTGAGAATTTGCTAAAACAGGAACTCTGCTTAACTGTCTAAATCTCATGTGATGGATGAAGCTGAGATCACTATCCCTCTATAAAGGTAATACATTGCAGGGTAAAGTTTCTCTCTGTGTGATGTGAGAGTGTGTGTGTGTGTGTGTGTGCTTGTGTAGATGGAGAAAGAGAGAGAGAAAGAGGAGAGAGCAGGATGTATATTATGGTAAATACCTGACTAAGCATAAGGGAAATACTCTCCCTCTAATGTCTAACCTCCCGACACCACCATGCAGTCCTCTAACTCTTTCCCTCTCACTCTGTCTCTCAACTCCTCTCCCACACCCACACACCCACATACACTCACACCCATACACACACCCACACACACACACACACACACAGTATGGGAATATCAATTGGAATGAAAACCCCAACACATGAGATTGAAATCAAATATATTTACTTTCTTTGGGTTTGACTAATTCATGACCTACTTTTCATTATTTTGTGTGTGCCGTTACATTATTTGCTGTGCTGCCAAACACGTTGCCACAATCACATGAAATATACAAAACGTAATTAAAGCTAGCTTATTCAGCAAGTATCAGTCTGGTTACTTTAATTAGCAGAATTTATTTATCTGCACAGATTATTTGCTTTTTTCAGCCTGACATTATATTTGGATTGAATCTAGCTTTGATGAGGCACAATGGAGTGAGAGTGAATAATAATGCTTTCAGAAACACCTGAAAGGGATAATTAGATGAAATAGCGTATACTGTCAACAATGTGTAGATGTGAATGTTGTTATATACTCTCTACTAAAAGACTTCATAAAGCTTAGATCTTTCCGTCATCACACCCCAAACCTAAATTTACATTTAATAAAAAGTCTAGGCGGTTCTACCTACCACACGCTTTGTGTTTTCTTAGAGAAATCCCTGTTATTCAATTTAAAAATATTCAGTCATCACAACTAAACATAAATTAACGCACAGTCCTCGGGGTCCAGACAGTAACAAACATGATGAATCACACCATGAATATAAGGATTACTGTTGATGAATGAGCAGCAGATCAGGCTGACAACGGGCTTTTTCTTGTTTTCTGTCAGATTGCTATAAATGCTTTATTTCTTTGGCAACTACTTTTTAAGACACCTAAATAATTAATGTAAAAACAGCAAGTGCAAAATATACTGTTTAGTGTGTTAAAAAGCAGTGTGGGTGTTTATGTCTTATGTTCACAATTTCAGGAAAATACTGTTTCCTTTAAGGAAATGTGTGTAAACAACTGTGAAAAACTGTAATATATGCGCGTGTTCTAATTATTCCCAGGTGCCTTTTTATGCAGCTGTACACAATGACATTCAATACCATCCATCCATCCATCCATCTATCGTCAACTGCTTATCCTGCGTACAGGGTCGTGGGGACATTCAATACCACATTATACATTTTTAACATGCAGGATGTCCACAACTGATCTCTTGCTTCTCTTCCTACATACAGTATATTAGCACACACACACACTAAATCATAAGACGCATATACAGTGTACATGCATTCCTCCCAGCAGGCTTTGTTTCTGACCCATCTCTCTTCAACAGAGCGCTGCTTTAGAGCACAAACTCTAAAAATACCAACGCCAGGAAGAGAAGACATCTGAGCAGCACCTGTCTGTGTGAATGATAATCTGTCTGACGAAAAATGCAGAGACAAAGAAGGCCTGGCTAAAACTAATCACATTGACCTAATGGATACATGAGAGCAAGGAACAGCACCTGGACACACAGACTAAAGAATAAATAATAACAAAATAAAGTCACACACACACACACATAAAATTTGTACTTACTGCAATCCATGACAGGTCGAGAGAGCCACAAAGGAGAGAGGAATGTCTCTGACCTTCCCCTGATAGTAGCAGTGCTCTCCTCCCTGTGAGCAAGACACACACAGATTAAGATCATACACATGGTTACCTGCTAAAATGTCTCATACACTCAAACAGAGAGTGAATTTTTTTTTATTACCATATTCCATCAGGAAATGAGTTCAGAGCAATCGATCACACAGAATTCATTTGCTAACGCACAAAAGTGCGATCTGGTGTAGATATGTGCATGTACATGTACTATGTGTTACTTTGCACTTCGAGCTTAACCCATTCACATCCTGCAATCTGGGTGTAAGCTGCTCTGTGACATCTCTTTCCTCCATCCCAACTTCTACCCACAATAGGAGGCAACAGCTTTGGTGACTCGTAAAGTTTTTTCCATCTCTGTCACGGCTCGCCACCAACCACTCATACTCTTTATCTCCATCTGTCTATATGCGTGTGCAGTGTGCGCCCCCCTCCCTCTCTGGGAGCGTAAACACACATTTATTTTCTATAGACGTGTATGATGTCTAAGTGTCTAAGTGCTCTGCAGGCCATAACTTCCTGGTCCATTTCTTGCTGCCTAACAGCCATTAGGCAGGAAGCCGGTCTCCCTGAGGAAACGCAGCTTTTATCAAAGGATCAATTTCGCCTCTACAATCTGATGCTGAGCAACGCACTGCTTCGTCGTCTTCTACCTCCAGCTCTGTCTCTGTGGACTTCATCCAAATCCACGCCTGTCGTATGGGTTTGTGTGAGGATGCATGCATGTGTTTGTTGTTCTCATTAAACTACATGAGCACCCCTTCCAGTTCAGCTCAGCAGCATTGGATGGGTCTGGAGTCAGGGCTCTGTGCAGGCCATCCAAATTCTTCCACTCTAAAAGACCTGGCATTTTCGCCTGAATATAGTCATGCTGTAACAGGAAAGGGCCTTCCCCAAACTGTTGCCACGAAGTTGGAAGCACACAGTGTCCAAATATCATTGTATGATGATTTTTCTTACAGGAATTAGTAGACATTTTGGGAAGTACGCTTACTGACTTTCAGTTAGATGAGAAAATGGATACAACTCTCATGTCTGTTAACAAAATGCATCTACGAGCAGCTCTAAAATCTAGTGGTCACCAAGAGATGAACACCAGAAAGGGACTCTGTTGTGTTGTTTTTAGACTTTATTGTCTGTATGGATTATACAAAGGAGATATGATGTGCTAATTAGTGAGCTTTAAAGGTGTTGGTCCATGGCTTTATATTTACTCTCAGCAAGAAAGTGAATACATGTATTTCCCAAAATGCAGAAATACTCCTAAAATTTCCTCTTTAATGGAACTAAGGGGCTGAGTTCAAACAAGCATGGCCACATAATTTTGATAGCGCTAATTTACATAATTATCTATTTTACAGAAATTGGAGTTACAAACAGTTAGGATTTAGAAGATTTATGCAGTAAAAAGGGGTCCTCATAAATCTACAGTAATACAAATTTGTGTGTGATGAATCTTCATACATACTGACTCTTGAAATCGAGTCAGTCATGCTGAGTTTGATTTGTTTTCTTTGTTGTTGTTCTTGAGTTTTATGGTTGTTTCTCTCTCTCAGTCCCAATTACTCACTCTTAGCTATCATTTCTGAGTCTGATTCTTACAGGATAGAGGAAACAAGCTACGAGCTTGCGGCTAGGGGCATGTATCACGGTAAGGCCACATCCCCACTACTAGGTTTTCGTTTTAAAACGGGGACCTTTTGCTACATTTTCACAGCACTGACTCTCTCAAGCTCTGAGACGAAACATGTGAATGGGGTGCCACAGAAGAAGTTGTACAAGTGAAGTAGATAAACCTAAAGAGAGCTACAGATGAAGAGAGAGAGGCTGGGTAAAGAGACGTAGAGCGAGAGTGAAATGAAAAGACAAGAGAGGGCTATTTATAAGCGGTGCTCTACTATCCCAGCGTCTCTTCTTCCCCTGTCACCCTGAACCTTCTGCTCCACTTCTCATGAAAGCAAGAAACACCCAAAACCCAGCACTGTGGGTACATCTTCAGAGTGAGTGAGGATGTGTGTGTGTGTGTGTGTGTGTGTGTGTGTGTGTGTGTGTGTGTGTGTGTGTGTGTGTGTGTGCGCGTGTGTGTGTTGCTAAATTGGTCTGATCTGTGATCTCCTTAGACCCATGTAAGAGTAATTAATCTAATCTGGACATCACAATGCACAATGAAAAGGGTCAGACAGTTGGTAAACAATTAGAACACTCTGCCCTCTGAATGTCAGTGAAAGTTTGAGCACGGAATTAGATAATGAACAGGAATAAGTAAATTACGCAAATATATATAATATTTTACTTATCCATGGGACAGAAAGTGTGTGTCTGTGGAGTTAATTTGTGCATGTACAGTATTAACACTTGATGTACCACTTTAATTACTTCAATCTATCCCCACTTACAGCTGATGTACTTTCGTAACATCTCCAGGTGTATCAGGCCATTGTGAGTAGTGCTAAAGATTAACTAGCTGGGCTGCTTTATGGCAACACTGGATTTTTATATGAAGGGAGTTTCCATATTATGGCCAACAGACTCACTTCGATTAGGAAACACTTAAAAGTACTCTATAACAAACCCAATTATTATCACCATGCTCATATCATTCAAAGATATAATTCATCCATTATGGAATGTTTTAAATGGTGTTATTATAGATTGATTCTAACTCGTACGTACTGTTTTATACTTGCTTTGATTTGTTGTTTGATATTGTTAAACAAATTTTGTGTTTAATTTCATTATATGTATATTTTAATTGCAACTGTATGTATAATGTTTTTCATCTGTTTTCAGTTTTTAGTATTGTTGGGGCTACAGGTGCACATTAGCAGTTATGCTAACCCAAGCACATTAACTTTGACATACTTAAATATCTGTTCTGATTAAGTGCATGGTTCCCTGCAAATAAATAATAAACAAAACTGGTGTGTCAGTGTGATGATTTCTCAGGTATCTCATTAGATGAATCAGACATTCCTGAATGGTTATTTTATAAAACAGAGTTTCAATTGATTTGCCAGAATATGTACATGTGTATATCATGATAGATATCATGTAACATATTCTGGAAAACTTATATTGATGTGGCAATATAAAAATTACATACACTGTGATAGGATTGTATCCATGCCTCCCACCCCTAACAGTAAGTAGGTAGGTGAGTATTTTATTCTTACTGTGCAGAGCTCCAACTCTCCTTCTACAAATCTATACAACTGATGAAGGAAAGTTTTCACAATTTTTGTTCAGCACACAAAAGCCAAGTCTAACAAAGCAAGGAATTGTTAAAAAGTTCAAAACGTTGTCTCCAAATCTGGTGCGTTTCATATATCCTCTCGTGTTCCTCATTTGTTGATTCCGGATTATCGTAGCAATAAAAATAAATTTTACAATAATTACTTTATTATAGACAGCTGTAGCATCATGTTTGCTTTAGCTGAACAGTGGAATATGTTTTGTGCTAAACAAGGATTTGGGATTTGTCCTACATTCATTGCAATAAACTAAATGTGGACAAAAAGTTAGAACTGCTACCACAATTAACAGTATGTACTCCCTCTATTACCTATGTACTACATTAACTCTTCACACTTTTCATATAGAGCAGATCTAGACAGTACTCCTTGTAATATTATTATGAACAAAGGGGATTCTGAGTTAGACCTATGACAGCAGCAGCTGTGTTACGATGACATTTTGACCTCTGTGAGCAGAGTAACAAACAGGAGCTCGTCTCAAATTAACCTTCCTGAACGGCAGCTGTTAATAAAGAGGCAATATATTATTATTCTTTCCACTATTTAAAAAGGAAAGCATAACAATAGAATAGACAGAGTACATTATGGATATTCATTTTCAAGATAAAGTAATTCACAGAAAGATTGCTTTATAATACGTTCCATAATTACCAAGTGACTATATCACACAATATGTGGTGTAGTAATTTGGATCATTCTCCGTAAAGTATCTAATAACTCACTAATCTGCTGCTTAGCTGAGTAAATCCTGACCATTATAACCCAACCCCCCCCTACACACACACACACACACACACACACACTTATGAGATGACGCCTCAGTGTGTGTCCTGTAACTAAGTAAGTCCGGATTTCAGAGGATTATCACAGCAATCTTAATTTCATGTTAGTTGATGGTTTAAACCACAGCTTCAGTTCCACTTTGGTCGTCCGAAATCTAAGATGAACAAAACTGAATGGCTGTATGATTCTGCTATTTGGGCCCTACTTATTTTAGCTTTCTAAAAAGCTAACATGGTTGTCTGTAGCTTCTTGTTAGGCCTGCTTGAGATGTTAAATCTGAATTAATAGATTTATTTTGTCCACTTTCGTACACAAGAAGCAGTAAACACAACATTCATATATTATCTGCTTATAGCTGGACGATACAGCCAAAAATGTTATCACGATAAAAACTTTCATCTTTCAATATCAATAATTATCACGATAACTATTGAATCGTTATTTATTTCGAGTTTCGAGAGATTTTTGCTGAGTGAAAGTTAAAGAAACCCGATTGTGGTTTAACCTTTTCTTTATGGTCAACACTTGAGGCCACGCAGTGGATCACTTCACAAATCTGAGGTAGAACATTCAAAACAATTATGATAAAATCTTTGTCAACAAATATGAGTAAAATTAAGTAAAAGCTTTTTTCAGTCCTTTTTTCTCAACAAATTAAACATCTTAAAAAAGAAATTAAGTAACACTAATTCGTGTAGCTGCTAAATGCTCCACTAAGTTCACCGATGATAATTCTCTATGGGTTAGTCATTTCGAGTGATATTTCATATTACACATTTTATCCATTGCTGATATAAAAATATTTAACATTTTGAGTGGAGTATGTTCTGCATACATTTACACCCTGTATTGACAACCAGTTGCATGGTAACACCAGGGGTGAATGGGGTCTTAGTGTCAAGACCAGAAGCACCATGAAAACACTGTAGCTTCCATTCTAACTACAAATAGTCTCATAGTGAAAGTGTGAGTGCGCATGAGCAGAGATGATTTGCAGAATCTTACATTGCTGACGACTGTCCTCCCTTTTTCTGACAAATGCCTTTCCACGTACCCTGAAGACAGCAGATCACTGGGAACAGAGAAGAAAGACAAAAGAGAATTAAAGTTTGTAAATGTGTGATTTTCATTAAAGTGTCACTCTGTTATACAAGTGTGTTTGTATTTTATAAGTAGATTGTATTCAGTCTTGGCAGCACAGGGCTTCAGAGCATCAGCCCGGCTAATTATGACCAGCGTACGGGGACGAGGCTATTTCCAGCACACAAACTCTCACAAACACAATTATTCAAATCCAGCCTTCTAGCAAATGTCTGGCGCGTGTGTGTGTGTGTGTGTGTGTGTGTGTGTGTGTGTGTGTGTGTGTGTGTGTGTGTGTGTGTGTGTGTGTGTGTGCCCAAAGAATGAAGGACACCTGAAGGTCAGTAAGGAGTAAAAAAAAAAGTCACACAGGCAGAATGGGAAAGAGGCAAGAAATAAATTGAGAGAGCAAGGAAGACAAAGAGTGGCATAAATAACAGGAAATCAGTCTGTGTGTGCTTTCTCAGCAGAGCTGGACCCAAGAATCCCAATGGAGATACACACTGCAGGCCCAATCTGAGACAGAGATGAATGAGCTATAGTGCACACAAAGCCACACACACACAAACACAAAGAGGAATGCGGTATGTGAACGGGGATTCATACCTTCTTCAGCCTATTTCAAAATATAATATAGGTAAAAGTTTTAGCCTCTTATCTCACAAATAGATCACCTGGACATGGACACACATATACACACACATTCACAGGCACACACGATCACATACATAAACACAAGGCAGTGTCGGAGTGGGCTTTTATTTCTTTATATATACACTGACTGAGCAGTGCCAGAGCCAACAGTAATCTGTATTGTATACACAAACACACACACATACACACACAATGCAAATGTTAAGAACATATCCCAGCCAATTCTGCACCAGAAGAGAGCATTAGAAAAATCAGTACAGTACAGTACAATCAGCATAACAAGAAGATTTTTATCTGATTAAAGTGAGTTTAGTTTTGCTGAATAAGGGGCCTTGGAATACTTTCCAAAAAACTAAATCACTGGCAATACTGTTGTGTCAGAATGCAGAAATTGATACAAAATGTAACACCTGTGTCACATAAACAGTTTGAGCATACAGTGACGGATGGAAAATGTGGGTGAAATTGTGAAGATTTTGTTTTTCCCGCACAGCAGGAAATTTATACATTGGCGAAAGATAATACCCAGCCTCTCCCTGAGCCTCTGATGATCGTGATACTGACTGTGAAAGGTTTTTATCACACTTTGCGGGAAAGGTGGAGTCAATAAGATCTGCCTTTTTAGATGCTGATCACCCACTCAGGGATTCCTGGAGCGACTCCCTTGTAAAAGAGACTGTGTCTAAATGGGACTTTCCTGTTAAAATAAAGGTTAATTAAAAAAAATAAATAAAACTTATCTTCAATTATTGTGCCTCATCTCAAAGAAACTATGTCTCAGATGAGAGTAAGTTTTTATTTGAAGTCATGGATTGTATTAGTGCATATTTCCTATCAAATTTGAACAGCTTGCTGTCTACTGGTTGTGTCTCGGATTAATTTAAAACTGCTTGCGTCCACCTATTCCTAAAACAAAACCTGGCCTTAATCCTAACATCCGAGACAAACATCATCCAATCTCTACACTGCCTTTTATTTCAAAGATTCTTGAGAAAAAAAATGTTTCTAAGCAGCTCCTTGCTGCTGTGGAAAACAATAGCAAAAGTTTCAATCTGGACTTGAGTGCTGCCTTTGATACAAATGACCATGGCATTCTGTTCGATAGACTGAGGCACTGGGTGGGCATCAATTGACAGTTTTATGTCATCTTATTGTCTTATCAATCATGGTGTGCCTCAAGGGTCAATTCTTGGACCAGTTATCCATAATATGCTCACTTTGGGTGACCTGATCCGTAGAAATGGTATTTCTTTCCATTGTTTTGCACATGACACACAGTCGTACCTCCCTGTTAAGCTCACTGACCTCAGTAGAGTTCCCTACAGGACTGCCTGGCTGATATAAATTCCAACTAAACAGAAATCCTTGTTATTGGACCCATCATATCACGAAACAAATGCTGCCCGGTCCCCTGTCACAATATATCAAGCCTGTTGCAAGAAATTTTGGTGTCTTATTTGATAGTAATATGTTTTAGGCAACACATCACTAAGCGTAGCAGTCATGTTTTTATCACCTTAGAAATAATAATAGATCTTCAGAATTACTACAGACTTTACAGAACTCAGCTGCTGGGCTTATCACCAGAACCAAGAGGTACAATCACATCACACCTGTTTTTGCCTCTTTACATTGGATCCCTGATTGTTTTAGGATTGATTTTAAGATCTTAGTGATTACTTTTAAGGCTCTTCATTAACCTGGATAGAGATTATATTCTGGATCTTTTAATAATCTTTTATAAGATTTGTTTAGTTTAAGATCTTCAGGCCTCAGGTCTCCTGCCTCTTCCTGAGTCCAGGCTGAAAACTAAAGGGGACAGAGCATTTGCTGTCAGGGCACTAAGGATCTGGAACAACCTGCCTGAGGAAATTAGTCTGTCAGAGTCATGCCTTCCTTAATGTCACTTCTAAAACACACTTTTATCGGAAGGCATATCTTGATTTTATCCAAGCCGTCTTCTTATTCATTATTTTTATTCTTTTTTTATTTCTTCTTTTATCCTGCTTTTTTGTCTTTTATTTTCTTGTTATTTCTCATATTTTTATCATTTACTTTAGTTATTTAATTTCATTTTTCTCTCCATCTCTGTAAAGCACCTTGAACGTTGTTTTGATAAGTGCTCTATAATAAAATAAAGTTTATTATTAATAAAAAATATTTGAAGATTACTAAACAGATAAAAACTGTATTTGTAAGTCAAAATGCATAAAACTAATACTAAATCCATTCAAAACGCAACACATTCAACACAGAACTGATTAGTGACAGTACTACAAACGTTTAATCAATTAGTTTATCAACAGAAAAGTAATCTGCAAATACTTTGATAGTGTTTCAATAACTTAACCTATTCTCCAAGCAAAGATGCCAAACATTTCATGGTTCCAGGCTCTTCATAGTGAGAATGTACTGCTTACATTACTGTAAACCGTATCTTTGGGGTATTGGACAAAACAATATGTTTGATGTAGTCTCCTAGGGGCACTGGATACCACTCTCACTTCGGTAAGCTAAGCTAGCAAACTTCTTCGCCAGCAACCTGTTAGCTTAGCTTATCTTAAAGACTCGAAACAGGAGTGGACCACCTCTAGGTAGTATTAGAGTTTCTTATATCCACCATTTTAAAAAAACTGATGTCTTTGACAAAGGGACAGACTGCTGAAAGCAAAGGAAAATCAGTAACTGTAATGAGTCATAAAAAGGCAGATGGTAGGAAATAGTTTTGCTTTTGAAGGCAGACATATCGTGTGTTTTTTAAATATAAACTGAGCTTTCTTTCAGGAAGTAAAAGTTTTCCATTTGAATGAAGGCCCTGACATCAGCATGAACAGGAGGCTGTTTAAGATGACTAATGGCCATTTTTTCTACAGCAATAAAAAAATATGCAGGGAAAGAGGAGAGTGAGTTGAGAGTGAGGTGAAATGAAAGAGGGAGAGAATGGCCATCAAGGGGGGAATAATGAGACAGAGGAAAGGAAAGAGGCAGTGAAAGTGAGGCACAAGGTGTGAATACAGACCTTAGGGCCCTAATATCCCATCATGCACAGCCATGAAAACCCTCTGTGACATCTATAGTATATGTAATGTCACACACACGCACATCACCTCAGACACAAGTAACATTTTGCACCAAAAAGAATCACTATCAAAATATTTATACAATGATGACGATGTTCGGTGTGCACGAGTCCCAGGGTCACTAGCCTTTGTTCTGCTGGGATGTGTATTTAAGATTCAGTGCTTGTGATCTTTATTCGGCGTCACGCTGATCCCAGACGGGGGAGAACAAGCAAAGAGCATACTGAGGCAGCAAAGCAGACACACAGGCAACTAATGGAGGACGCTGATAACAGATTTCAGCTTTAATTGTTAGGGGATTTAAATAATTTATTTGACAGACAAAGACGCAAACTCAGCCTCGACCCCATCCCCCACACTGACATGCACACACAAATGTAGTAAGACGCATACAGTCCCTCCTCTTCCTGTTAACATGCGTACACACTTATATATAAATGTATAAATGTGAGCAATCTTTTTGAAGCTTCACTCGGATTCGGAAACAAACACAAAAAATGACAGAAATAGAAACACAGAGGTACTCTCGTGCGCTGTTTGCATGTGATCTATCTCTCTGTGGACATAAATGCGGCAAACTTTCAACCTAAATGCTGATCAGAGGGAGGCGGTTGGGAAGACAAAGCTGAGGACTTCATTAACAAGAAATTAACAGGAAAAAATGGGATGAACAGGGAAAACAGAAATAGATGTAATTATGTTCATAAATGTAATAAATTATCAGTCAAGAGTCAAGAGTTAAAAGTAACAGATTTATGTCGGCACAAGTGGTCTATCTCATGTCAGACATATTTGCGTAGCTCTGGAGCTAAAGGTGTGCAGACCAGATGTGTGGCTTAAACAGAGGCGAAGCGAACAGCACCTGTATCTCTTGCTCATCTTGTACTTCATTCAGAGTCTGTTACTCTCATTCTCTTAGCTCATTGCTTTTTTCCTCATCCTCCACTATACTGGCAGAAAGAGAGAGTTTTTCTGGCTCTGTCGTCGCGGCAACATCTGTTTGACAGCCTGCGTCCAGCTGTCAATCAGGCCTGGAGGGGATTTCGGAGGTGGGTCCACAGACGCTCTTACTTTCAGCTTACAAGTTTTCATAAGCAACCTAGAGCAGCCATTTACATAATAATCGCATCCCTTTCTAGCTTTCTCTACACTTTAATGTCAGCCAGCCCCCACACACACATGCATGTAAACCTAAAAGCACTGATGCTGCTTCTGCTGGGAAAATGTTGCTCTGAAAAGACTTATTCAACTTTATTAAGTGGGTCTTGAGGAGGTAACAACTGAGAATCAGTGAGTGCATTGAGTCCATCTGGCTGTCAGTCACATCAAACTTCATCTTTCCTTTAAAGCATTTTGTTGTGAGTTGCTCTGGGAAAAGACATCTGCCTAGGCAACCCAGTTCAATCTCCTAAAAAGAATCATGCACACACACACAAAAACCAAGTTTCCGTGTGGTCTAAAATTCCTCTCACGATCTGTGTTGCTTAGCACCGCCATGGCGCTGGGATGAAAAAGAGCACAAAAAAGGACAGATTGGCAGGACTAATGTTTATGTGTGTGTGTGTGTGTGTGTGTGTGTGTGTGTGTGTGTGTGTGTGTGTGTGTGTGTGTGTGTGTGTGTGAGAGAGAGAGCGGATTGGTGTTGAGGTGGCAGGCTTTTCATTGCTTTCTCGCAGGCTAATCTAGCAGACTTAATACAAACATAAGCACACGTAAAAAAAAAAAAAAAAATGAAGAAAATTACGCATCCAGGTACACATCTACACACAAGCACCAGTCATCAAATGGACTTCCACTCCATTTATGGATTTTTGCTATTTAACCCTGTAATAAAAGGGCACCTCTACACAAAGGACTGAGCATGTGCAGTGTCAGGGGTCCGTAATGAGGATGGGGGATTGCTGAGGAAAGAGAGATGTGAAAGGATAAGTGCAACGGAGAAAACATGGAGGGGGAGTGCAGCAGGAAGGAAAGGTGCATATGAGAAATAAAGATGCGAAAAGGAATGAAGGAGAGAAGAGAGGGAGAGTTCGGAGGTTTCTTCAGCTGCAGCTGCTCTCACCTGCCCACCACCCCTTCTCTAGCCTCACCCACCCTCTCCTCACACTGAGGCCTCATTAAAGGTCTCCAGGCTATAATTCATTCACCCTCCAATCACTTATTTGACATGCAATTCCACCAGCATAGTCACTGGGATTCCCTTCTCTTATAGCACAGGGAATTCTGATGCTCACAAACAAGAAATATTTATGCAAACAGAACATAAAAGGAAGAATCAAATTGAAAGCTCGTATTCCCGTTCTCTGCAGTCTTTTGGCCCATAATGCAGTTGGGTGTATGGCACACAACATTCAGGCCAAATTGTCTTGACTCCTGAATTATACAGTGGCTGGGAATGTTGTGGGCATGAAGAAGAACATACAGGTCTGTATCTGTGACAACATGTGGATTCTTAGTGAACTCCACATAGAGACAAAGAGACAGGCCTTTGGAGCCCGGTACACTTGGGACAAAGTAATCATGACTTGTTTAGTTTTTATGTTCCACTGATACGATTATTCTATTTTATGCTCCTACGTGCATCATTATGTGTGTGTCTGTGGGTAAATTTGTTTGCCATCTTCTATCCACAGACTCCATCAGATTATGCACAGTGGTAAATTTTGTTAAATAGTTAATCTCCTGACAGTAAACCATTCTTTCAGTTTATATTTATTCAGCATGGAAATGGAAAAGTAATCTTTGACTGACAATAGTCTTTAGAGAAGCATTAGTATATTTTCCTGCTGAGAGAACAACAGTTTTTCCTCCTGTCTCTGTCTTCAGTGAGAGTCGGCTCCTGGATCTCTCTTTGTTTCCACTAATCCTCCATACTGAGTCGAGAAGAAGAACAGAAGAGCGGGGGGGAACAGAGGGTGGGAGAGACAGAGGGGGAAGAAATAAAGCAATATAAGGGGATGGGGAGAAAGAATGATAGCATAAAATGTGAAGCTGGTAAATCAATGCTTGACATCCTGGAAAGTCTACAAACACAAACCCTGCCCTTGAAGGATTGGTCCACACTAGGATGGCAATGTCTGCTACCTTGGTTCAGACTGAAATATCTCAACTATTGGATGGCTTATAATAATAATAATAATAATAATATTTATTTGAAGAGCACTTTTCAAAACAAGTTAGAAAGTGCTTTAACAAGTGTAAAGACAATAATACCCATTGGCTTGCCATGAAGACATTCATGTTCCCCTCAGCATGAATCATACTAACTTTAATGATACCTTAATTTTTCATCTAGCGCCATCATCATGTCAGAATTTAAATTGTCCAACATTTGGTTAATGACTGAAACACTAATCAGCCTCAGCTGCACTTTGTACTAATAACCAAATGTTAGCATGCTAACACGCTATACTAAATTGGTGTACATGGTCAACATTATACCTGCTTAACGAGTCCTTGTGAGCATGTTAACATGCTGATGTTAGCATTCAGTTCAAAGTACAGCCTAATATTGCTGCTAGCATGGCTGTAGACTCTTACTGTGCTTTCAGACCAAAAGCGAAGCGAGCGTTCAGGGCGGTGAGTTTACATACAAAGTCAATGCAAGACGCGTGGAGCCGCGATTTCCTGTCGGGCGGCGCGAAGGGGGCGGTGCCGGCGAGTTGAAGATTTCCAACTGGAACGAATTTTCGTGGGTTCTAATCGCCTTCTCGCGTTGTGTGTGAACACTTGCAGCGAATGTACTCACGTGAGGAAAGCGTCGCGAGGATTAAATTTGCATTTGGTCTGATAGCACCATTAGGCGTGTTCAAGTCTTTAAACAGTACTCACAGAGATCCCATCCTGATACAATGTAAGTGATAGGGGACAAAATCCACAGTCCTCGTTCTGCACAAAAATGCATTCAGAAGCTAGACAAATCAAGTGGGATCTTTGAATACGGTGACCAGACGTCCCCGTTTTTAATGAAATGAAAACGGCATTTCCGGGGACACCCGTCTGGAGCTGTATCGCCCAGTCTACAGCTGCTTTTATCTGGATCAGACAGACATAATGTGCAGACTTTATGTCCGTGGTAATAGCAAAGGTATGTCTTTTAACGGTATAATCACAATGGTGGCAAAATAAGTGTTTGCAGTATATAGCGTATAACTAGGTGTGACATTTATGTCATTATAGTTAATAACAGAAGCTTGTGGCAGACAGAATACATGTTTGGTAGGCGTATGTCTTATATCCTTGTTTATATATATATAGAATGAAGCCCATAATTAACATGACTTACTGCTGAGTTATATATAAAATAAATACATCTATTTTGCAATTATCCTCATGACTCTACATTATTTAACTTGCTGTTCACCAACCAATCCAGTCCTTTTTACCTGTTGAAATACCTTTAAATTACAATACAACCCATGCAATAGAGCATCTACTTATTGACTGAAAGGTTATTTCTGCACTGAAATTACTTGATTAAATTCATGGGGTTATATTTGACAGATTATAAAATCGAAATTCATCCCCTTTTTCATTTCATATATAATAACATTATATTTTTTAATGACATATAGACCACCAAACCAAAAATGTTACTGGTTTTCATTTCAGAAATCTGGTCACCTTATCTCTGAGTGCAAAATTCCCTCCTTTTGTTTCTCTGGACAGTGTGTCCTTTTCCAGTGTTGCAATGGGGGGAAAGAAGGATATTTTCTTTGTCTATATCAGACTGTTGAAAGCCTCATATGAGCTATATTTTGAAATTTTTGCACAGAACAAGCATTGTGCCAAAATAAGTCATGCTTGGCCTTAAGTATGACACGTCTTTACTAACACACCTGCAAGAAACACATGAATACATACTAACGACGTTACTGCTTCCATACATGCTGCTATTTGTTTTAACCCTGCTCACCTCCATTAAATTAATCTGTATCCACCTTCCTGACACACACACCATAAATAAAATCAAAACACACTCAAACACAGACAAACATGCACTCACTCCCTTGTATACCGGGACATACTGTACACAGTCCTGGATGTGACGCTGAGCCACTTAGCAAACACAATCATCTGTAATATACGCTGCATTTACTCACAAACACAATTCCCAATGTGATAGCTAAAGAGAGTGCAGACGACACACAGATCAGAGAGAGAAGCCCTGCCTGAGGCAAGAGGAGATGGGGATGGAGAGAAGAGGAGACAAGAAGCGGGGACTATTTTCTTCTTTCAAGTACTTACCTCCCTCGAGTATGCACACACTAACACACACACTCCACTCTATCACTCCCCATCTCCCGCGCTACCTCAACCCACACACCAAGACTGAAGGATGGATGAAGGACATGCACACATCTCTCTCTGTGTCCTTTTTTTTCTCTTCATCCTTAACTATTTCTCTCTCTCTCTCCACCTGTCCCCATTTCTTTCTCTCTCACACACACACACTCTCCCCTCTCTGTGTTTTTCTCATCAAGTCCGCAGTAAATCAGATCATGCCTCTTTGTAATAAATTACAGACCTGGGAATGGAGGAGAGACAGAGATGGAGGTTGAAATGGAGGAGAAGAGTGGAGTTGGGTTGTAGCAATGTCAAGATGCGGGGAGCGAGACACGGGTTTGTGATAAATTATCTTGGAATGGGACATGAGGGAGAGTTAAATCACATACATGGGGAGAAGTAAGGCTGTATGCACATACGTACAAGCAACACACGTATAAATACACACATGCATGTGTGCACACAAGCACAGCACAGGGATCTGCACCAGTAACATTCCAGCATCTGCGCCTTTCACGGCCCGTGCAGTCGGACGCCTACACACATTTTTGCAATCAAAAGTCCACTCAAAGTCAGACAAAGTCATGAAGTCCACATGAAAATGACATCAGCTGAATTATATTTTGATGCACTTTTTTGTCCTGCAATTGACCAACAGATTATTGTTGGGTGCAAAATACTTAAAGAATCAGTGACTCCTCCCACAATGCTGCTCAAAAACAAGTAGGATTCTATATAACCAGTATATTCTGGTTGTCCATGGTTGTCAGAAATAAAAATCCCACTCAAACCATTAATCCCACTTAAACAAAGACACTGTTAGATGACTGACATTTAGAGCACTTCCAAGGATTGGATGGGCAAGAAACTCTCCCAGTTGAATCCTCAATACAATCGAAGAGCAAGATGATATATAAATATGGGGTTCTCTGTTTCCTGTGTACATGAAAAACATAAAAAGAGAAGTCATCTACCACTCCCAGGAGAAATGTCCAGTGACAGAGCATAAAATTCTGTTGCCTGCAAGGCAAACGCTAGCAAAAGCTAGAGGTTAAGCTTTGTAGAAACCTGAACATATACTCAGCAATTTAAATCAATTTAATTTCAATTTTCCAACTATGGTGCAATGTTTTGTGTACACATGTAATGAAATCAACAGTCCTGCCGCAGTTTTCATGCTATTTTTCAGATCAACAGTTGACGGCAAAGAAACATTTTCAAATGCTGTATGTGGAAGAAAATGTTTTCACTGCATTTTTCAGGCCTCAAGGATACACGTGATGCATTTTGGTGAATAACAACTAATAAAAACATAATTGCACTCCTTTGCCCAGTTTTCTTCGGTTTCCTCATCTTAAGGTGCAAGGTAAATTTATTCATCATATTACAACAGGAAGGTAAAATGAGACGTAGTTTGTGGTTCCCTTTATACTACAAAAAGTAAACAATAGATACAAATTCTGAGATGATGAAAAAAAAATATCTTGCATGGTGAAGTGCTGAGGATGAATTTGAATTTAAGAGTCTCACAGCCTGGGGGGAAAGCTGCTCTGCAGTCTGGTGGTTCGACAGCAGATATTTCTGTCTCTTGTTCCAGATGGAAGAAGGGTGAACAGGCTGTGGCTGGGGTGGGTACTGTCTTTTAATATCCTTTGGACTGACTGGATCCATCCAGCCAATGATGCTGTCCACGAACTTCACAACAGAGTTCTTTCCATGTCTGGGGTTGCAGTCGTGGGTGTACAGTGATAGCGGGAGGGGGCTTAGCACACGGTGTTGAGCCCTAGATTGGAGGACGTGTGGTCGCCAATCCGAACCATCTTGGGTCTATTTTAAGTTTATAAGTATTAATCCTCCACCTTTCTATTTAAGCCTCATTTCTTTCGATCCAGTCATGTTATCTCTAATTAAAACAACACTTAACAAGCCTCTTCTGCACCTGAGGCCCAACGAGACGACACACACAAAGACTCTGCTGCAGCAACAGCTTTTAAGATTTTACTGATGACTGCGAAGTAGAAAACAACCCTCCTTTCTTCACACACATACATTCCTGCCCATGCATAGACGCAACAACACATATGCACACATACATCAAACCACTGGACCATAGGATGCTTGGTTAGCTTCTTGCCTAACATAGGCAATTAGAGGGAACCAATGGCTAAATCAGTGCTCTATCACCTCCAGCCCCCTCCCCACAAACACTGTTACCCTGGTACACCCACACCCTCCCTTCACAAAGATGAATAATGCATTTAGCATTGCCCGTAGTTGACCATGGGTATTAACATAAAGCATTTGAGTGCATGCAGGGAAGGCTGACATGACACAGTAGTAGAAATAGTAATACAGTGTATGTCAGTGTCAACGGCGCACATGAGAACAGGGAGAAGTCCTCTTCGCTTTTAGCTGCTTCAGCGGAATATTTTGTAACATTGAAGAAATTATGAAATTCTCTAGTCTCAGCTCGACCTGCCCACCTGTTCTTCTCTCTGTCTACAATCACATACTTTCACACATACATAACCTACATACAGTGTGACACCAAAATCACATTGTAGACATGTTCACTCTACTCACTATTTCTCTCACATGCACAGACACAGAACCAAACACACTTTAGAACCAACAAGCTAACATCCACCAGCTTATCATTCGTTGTCAGCAACTTAGCAGTTTGTTGAACATATATTTTGAATACATGTGGCAGAATAATAGCTTTTCTAATCAATGTGATGAATAGTAGCTGACAGCAACTGGCCTGTTTCAACAACAGAATGAGTCAGGGCTGGGCAATAATTAAATATTATCAGTTATTTAACATTCAGTGATATTGTATCATCATAATATGATCATATTATCTTAAACTGTTGTAAAATTCCACTTAATTTGGAATTGCTAATTAAAAACAAGTATTACTTAAAAAATATTGACGTTTATATGATTTACTGATCAATCAATTGGTCTATTACATATCCAAAAATAGTGTAAAATGTTCCAAGTAGATTTATGCACTTTGCTTATTTTGTCCAACCAACTAAGGTTGTTGCGATAACCACAAAATTCAGATACCGCACTATATTGGTCAAGCCTACCGCGGAGGATGGCAAGCACCGCATCAACCACAGTGTTCTTACTTTACAATTCAGGACGTGTTAAATTAATTAATTAGTGCTTCAGAAGTTCCACAACCGTAACAAGCTCTATATCGGTTCAAGGATGGACCACCATGTATGTGACCTGATTTCAAATTTGGAAGCTGTGTTACCCTGTTTTGTGTTGTTTTACTGTTTATTTTGAAGGTTAGCTAACTTGGCGTTACCATATGCGCGGCTAATGTGGCTAGCAGGTGATGTTGGACCAAAGTTTTAATCCTGAAGGACAGTCGAGAGAAACTGCGAACAGTAAGCCTCATTTGAAGCTCACTAACTAACGAGCGTGGTGTGTCGGATGCCGGCAGCTGTTGGAAATTTAGTTATAAAGTCACTGCAGCACAGTGGTTAGTTGTGGATGGCCCATTCTGCTTCACCGATGTGTGTCTAAAACCCAAAGATATTCAGTTTCCTATCATAGAAAACAAAACAAACAGCAAATCGTCATATTTCAGAAGCTTGAAAAGAACCACAAAAGTGTTGGCACTTTTAATCAATCATTAATCAATTATCAGAATTGTGGCCAATGAAATATTAATCTTTTGTCAATATACTTCTAAAATAATCAAATAATCATCAGCTTGAATAAATTTCATTATTTTGTATGGAATTTATATACTGTTTATTATTTAAATATAAGGATCTTGATTGTACCGCCCCACCCTGCGCTTACTGGTTTAAGTTCTGCTGAAGGAGACAAACAAGAACTTATATAATCACATATACAGCAGACAGTAAATAGCTTCCCCACTGGACTACTCAACTTTTCTGTACCAGCGCATGCCTGAGTTGACTACATGTGGCAGTAACACTGTATACAAACACCGTCAGGATTTTTCCCTTTTACCGCACGATGGACAAGCTGGAAACCATTACACACACACACACATACATACACACATACATACATACACACACACACATACATACACATACATACATACATACACACACACACACATACATACACACATACATACATACATACATATGTGAGCACAGTCCTCTTTAATCTTACAGCACTATCTATTATTCAGCGTGAGCAGGTGGGAGGGGCGGGGTAAAGTGTTGGTAGGGGCATTGCTGAATGGAGAGTGGGTGTGGAGGGAGGAGGCAATCAAGGGTGAATATGTGTGTGTGTGTGTGTGTGTGTGTGTGTGTGTGTGTGTGTGTTTTGTGTGTGTGTGTTTGTGTGTGTTTGTGTGTGTGGGGTTGAGGATGATTAAGAAGAGAGGCAACCCCCCATCCTGCACACATTTTCAGCCCACTCTAGTCCCATGAATAGTAAATTGTAGCCGGCTGCTGAGATGGAGTACTAGGAGGAAGACAAAGACAGCAAAGGGGGAATAAAGACCCCATGACCCACCAACCCCCTCCTGACTTCCTCTTTATAGATTGTCACACTTCAGATGGGTGGCTCGTGTCAATACGGCATGTTGCTAATAAAAGAGCTAACGACTACAGCACACACATTAATGTTATTAACTGATTATTTTCACCATACAGCACACTCATTTTGACCAATTTCTTATCCAAACAAAAAAGGATACCAACCAATCAAGGGTTTCGCCTGCCTCTTGCAGAGTGCATTCTGGGATAGCCAGCCTGCATGACCCTGAACAGGCCAATCAGGTAGATGGATGGATGGATGGTCTAAAGGTCGCCTCATGTTGGCGCTATATAAAAAGTCAGTGGACCACCAAAATCAATAAAATTCATCCTCCAGGGACCGTGAATGTTAACACAAACCGATTAAAATGTTCACATCAGAAAGAAAGAACAGTAGACTGAAAATTTACAAATAGCACATGTGCTTCGAATTCACAAGATATATGACTTTATAACAAAACGCCTACACTCCTATTATTCACAGTCTATGGAAAAACATTAACTTGAGGCAAAGACTCTGAAAAGGCTGCTTATGAGGATGATAATGATGACAATACATACCGTAGACTACACTAGAGACACAGCCAACAGCTAAAGCTAAAAAACACACCTTTCCTGTTTGCTTCAGGCAAAAATTAAACACGAAAAATGCACAGCAGTAGAGTTCCTCATTGATCAAAATGAGAGATCTAGGTTTTGTTACTGGGAGCCAAAAAACAATGTTGGCCCATTCAGCTTTAATTCCTCCCACTCCTGGACTCACTCACACATCAATCGGGTTTATTCTGTCTGGCATGAAAGCTATCTGTACACAAAATCAGTGTGGCTCTCAAGCTGGGGATCAGTTCACAGAGGAGTGTGTTAGGAGGACAGTGATGAGGACAGAGGAGAGAGGAGGGCAGCAGGGGGAGGAATCTAAGGTGTACTCATTCACAGAGGGAAACTGGAGATCTTTCTCCCCATGAGGGACGGATAACTTGGACAGGGACAAAGACAGGAATGCAGCCGCAGCCAGAGTGGCAAGCCAAAACAAAACATTCCCACAACTCAAACACTACCAATCACCAAACACACACAAGTATCCAACCATCGTCAACCGCTTATCCTGTGTACTGGGTTGCAGGGGCTGGAGCCAATCCCAGTTGACATTGGTCGAAAGGTGGGGTACACCCTGGACAGGTCGCAATCCATCGCAGGGCCATACATAGACAAACGACCAGTCACGCTCACACCTAAGGACAATTTAGGGTCACCAATTAACCTAGTCTGCGGACAGTGGGAGGAAGCCGGAGCACCCGGAGAGAACCTACGCAGACACAGGGAGAACATGCAAACTCCACACAGAAAGGCCGGGGCAACCGTGGGTTTGAACCCACAACCTTCTTGCTGTTAGGCCACGGTGCTATCCACTAGAACATTGTGCCGCCATTTTTCTGAGGATTTATTGACAGAAATGCAATATAATATCTGTAATTATGTTTTCAGTGGTGTATAAAGATCTTACATAATGAACCATTATGTTTCTATTACCTTAGAATGAGCCATTTATATCTACATAACCGCAGGTACCCCCTTTCTATGGAGGTTGCAGTATTGTGTCGTCATGTTTCTACAATAGCCGACAACGGACAAACAGCGCTACAGAGCGCGTTTCGTCATCACGGCATTTTCTTCTGCTTGTATAATTCCGGCAGTGTAGACGTCCCGACACTACATTAAATGGGTCCATAGAAGTAGAAATAATAATAATTAATAAACAGTCTCTGAGTAGTCCTCTGGTTTTTTACATTTGGACAAATGTACGAGCACATGTGTTATTTAGCATGAGAGCCGATAGCCTGTGGATCTTTGTACCATGAAGCCAGAGGAGATGGGACAGATGTAGACAGCTGACAGCAAAAAATCACAGACATAATGGTGTGGATTTTCCTAGACGGAAGGCTTTGATGTGGGAAAGATGTTTTCAAAGCGGAGCTGAAGTTGTCTGTTTTCTGCTGGACAGGTAATTAAGTTACTCGGACTTTAGCAATGCACATGAAAGCTGCTGTTTGATAGCTTTAGCTAAAAGCTTGCCATAATCACCGACAGACCTGGTGTGTTTCTCCTGTCTACTTCTGTGAAATATGTAGTTGGATTAATTTCATGTAGCCTTGTTGTTCTCCAGCGATGTGGTTTGGCTTTTCCTGTTAAGTTAGCGAGACAATCAGCTGATCAGTAATTGGCAATAAAAGGTAACGTTAGGTTAGAGCATGGAAGCATCAGCCAGCTAAACTGCTCTGGTAGAAAAAACATGTAGTTGGATTAATTTAATGACTCTCTCTCTCTCCAGCGCTCTGTTTTGGCTTTGTCGGTTACATTCGTTAGACAATCAGCTGATCACTAATTGGCAATAACACATAGCTTCCAGTGTGAAAGCTCAGATCAGCCAACTAAACTTTTACTGCCCTGGTAGAAAAAAATATGTTGTTGGATGTTAATTTAATGTAGTTATTCTACAGCGCTCTGTTATGTGCCGTTACCTGCTGATGAATCTTATTGGCAATAAAACGGTAACAGCAGGTTTTTTTATAGTGCTTTGCCACTGTACTTTCACATGCTAAATGACCATTAAAAACTTGTGTTTCTGTTGTATTTTAAAAATTAAAAAAGACATTTTGGTAAGATTTGCAGATTGCTTATCTAATTAATTAAGCAAAGTGAGAGGAGCCTTGATCCTCACCTAACAATGCCTTTGTAAACTTCATATATTTTGTGGTTTATAATGTACTGTGGTGCAGAAACAGTGAGGCTTACATTGTCTTGTTATCTGTCAGTGGGCATACTTGATGCACTAGATGTGATACACAATAACATTTGGTTTTACTGAATAATCAAGTAAATATAATTTCTTAATATATCAATGTAAAGAAACCTGATCTCTTGACTGGCAACTCTGCTATCTCACAGAGGACATCTTTTGTCCTGTCTCAGGCACCGTAGCTATACAAATCGCTTGGATAGAGAAGGGGGGGTGCAATTCGCAACTCTCACCACTAGATGCCACTATTACTTACACAATGAACCTCTAATCGATTGTTTTTTTTTCTCGATTAATCTGTTTAGCATTTTGTCAGTTGATTAGCAGAAAATAGTGATAAATGCCCATCACAATTTCTCAGAGCCCAAACATTTGTTGTTTCATCCAAAGCTCAATGACATTCAATTTGCAATGATATAAAACAGAGAAAAGCTGTGAATCGTCACATTTGAGAAGCTTGAACAACCACATTTTTGGCCTTTTTGCTTGATAAATTCCATAATTGATCATCAAAACAGTTGCCCATTAATGTTCTGTTAAGTGACCATTTCATTATTAAACTGTTGCGGCAACTAAATGAAAGACAATAGTAATTTGTCTTTCATTTTGCAATTACAATTTCCTAAAACTCAAGCGGTGTCATCAAATTGCTTGTTTTCCCAACCAATAATACAAAACCTAAAAACATTCAGTTAACGATTAAATAAAACAAATGAAATCAGCAAATCATCACAACTGAGAAGCTGGAACTAGGAAATGTTTTTTTTAAACTGATTAAGAAGACAGTTGGTGATTTTTAGAGAAAACAGAGAAATGTCACACAGTACAACACTGACCTCAGTCTCTCATTCTTATTCAGAACCACACATGTCAAAACAAACTGTTGCCCAGAGCTGTCTGGTTGGAGGCTTATTCTCTCTCTGGTAAGCTAAAAACAGGATTTCACTTAAGTGTTTTCTTTCAGTCGATATTCTAACTGACCTTTTGCACCACATGCAGTTAAGAAATTACGGAAAAGGACACCATAAGCACACAATGTCACACAGATGAATAATGACTCTGCATCAAACCAAATGCTGATGAAAGTGTATGTGCATGTGTGACAATCTTGTGCATATCTTCACGAATGTGTGTGAGCATTTATGTACGTGCACACAACACATTTATATCCATGACTGGTTGATAGGTCACGCAGTGAGCTGCAGGCTTTAAAGAAACATATCCTCTAAACCTGGGAACTCCTGTGATGCAACGTTTCACTCAGTAGGGGAGTGACTTCAGCTGTGATGAGCGGGCAGCATCACCTTATGTGTGTGCCAAGTTCAAAGGCTTCTCTGTTTTGGGGACTAAATGAGACAAATAAGCCATGGTCTCAAAGAGTGACAGAAGGAAAACAAAACAGAGGAACAGCGAACGGTTTAAAGAGGAAGACACCAAAATGTGTGATTTTTATTTTAAAAAAAGCAACTAGAGAGTGAGAGAAAATAAGGAGAGAGAGTGGCTCGCTTTCCATCAGCAGTGCTGTGATCAATATCTGTGTCTGACAGGGCAGTGCTCTAGCCTTTACCGTAAATCACTTCCTATTATGATAGAACCTCTAAATCACAAACATACACACACACCCACATTAGGTATTTTTGTCTTACGAGTGCCCTCCCCAAAACAGCTAATAAACAGCACTGAGAGAACAGGGAAATACGAGCTCTCTCCAGCAGTACCACAATGCCCAACTTCAGTTAAAATGCTGGAGTCAGCATTAGATTATTGCGCAATATGAGTTTTGGGATTTAGACTAAAGAAGAATAGAATGTGAATTTCTACTCAAGCCCGAGAAACTGACTAATGACTCCTGCTTGGATAATTTCAACAACAAGCAAGTCAGCGTTAAAGTTAATCAACCTTCATTTAGACATATCAGTTTTGTGATTGTCAGGTAAGCCATAGCATATTAAAAACATGAAGTGGAGAAATAACGCTACTATCAACTGCAATGAAGACATCAACCTACAGACAGATAGCGTGACAGTTAGACAGACAGATATCCAGACAGAGACAGACAGTAAGCTATTAGCTAGACAGACAGATAGCTAGCTAGGCAGACAGATGACTAGCCAGACTGAGAGACAGACTTTAATACTCACTGATTCAGCTCTACATCCAAGATGAATTTTCTGCCAAAAGCGTCGACTTGAAAGCTTGCTTGGGCCACATGGTTCACCTAAAAAGGCAAACAAGATAGGTAATTTAATATTACTCAAGGCATCCATTATCATATTCATGGGTCACTTTATTATTATATGTATATATATTTCTGTAAACTATCTAATCTACAGTTTATGTAAACCCGCTCATACATAAACTTCAGTAAGCATGCATGCACGCAACATAATGTACTGTTATTTTACCTTGATGACCATTAATTTCTATGTTAAGCAAACTGCTTTTGTAAAGCAAAGGATTCATTGAAATTCATAAATGCTGAACCATATTTCCTTCTGGCAGCAATGATATGTATATAACACAAACACTGAGACTTTCTTTCTTCTCTGACCAAGTGTACGGTGTGTGTGATTGTTTTGATAGAACGAGAGCCTGAATCATCCCAGCTCTGGGCACATATGGCATGGGCTTCATTACAGACCCTTGGGTCAATGAGAACCCCCCACAATCATTCCTGTGCAGGTCCAGTGGAGTCCCAGAGCTGAGCTAAAAACACATCTCACCCTCCCCCAGACTCTGCGAGCCCACGGGCTACCTTCATTACAGACTGGAGGAGGGGTGTGTGTGGTTTTTTTGTTTCCGTTTGAGGAGGTCCCCCTGTGCTCACACAAGGATGACCTTAGCCCACGAGGTCCCCATTGACCACAGTTTCTATTGTTTGTAGAAGTGTGTCTATGGGTGTTCAATGCATATATGAGCCAGTAAGGAGTGTGTGTGTGTGTGTGTGTGTGTGTGTGTGTGTGTGTGTGTGTGTGTGTGTGTGTGTGTGTGTGTGTGTGTGTGTGTGTACAAAGGGTAATCCCTTTCCACGGCACACTTTTGATGAAATCTAATCTGGCAGATTGGATCCATGATGGGAGAAGGTACCAGTAATTGTGTTTAATGAAAGAGCATCCCACCTTCACTGAGCCGGGCCAATATTTTGAAGCCACCACTGACTCTTCTCACATTGATTTCTGAGTTATAGCGAGCTTACTTTCCACTCATGGCTGTCGAAGTATTACTGTAAGTGCTATCAATCCACTGCACACACACACACAGACAGAGGAAGGAAGGCAAACATTTAAACCAACACACACATGTTCAGAGTTCACTTGAAGCATTATTTCCACCAAAACAACACAAGCACTTTGCTGAACTCCTCATTCAGTGGTGGAGTTGTTTGTGTCTGAGACTGAAAATAGGCAATGCAACAGAAGTCTATAAATAACATCATGCAAGTCACACATTTTCAGAACAATTTGACAGACTTGTTTTTAGGCTATTGATCTAAAAACAGCCAATAAATGATCAAACTCTAATGCAAGTGACATCGTGGCTGATTGCACACCAGATTCATCTCTCCGGAGAATAAGAGTCTCAGAACATGTCTCCTCCTCCACCCTGGATCTATTCCTCACTTGCAACGTATATTTCATAGCTTAATTAGAACTTTGAGACCGTTACTGATTGCCCGTACACAATACATTTTTTCAGACACAGTCAAATGAAAACATCTCCTGAGCTGTGAAGGAAATACACAGAAATTACCCATGAAAATTTGTTTTACACATAATATGCCATGGTTTGAGCAACTGTTGTAGAAGGTAAAAAATGTTCCCTTGCTCTGAAGAAATTTGCCTCCTGGCTGTAAGATCTAGTTCAGTATCAGCTTCAAAAGGAAAATATTGAATTGAGATCTGATGGCAGATGGTTCCTGTTAGCTTGTTTACCCATCGGGCTGCAGCTCGGTCTAAGGTGTGAGAGAGACAAAGGGTTAGCACCTCCCTGCATGCTACCATCTGTGGTCCTCTCCACTCTCTGAGCCCTGAATAGGTTAGCCTACACAAGCCACACAAATTAAAAACGCATGACAGGTTTGGACAATGGTAATTGACTCATCTCTTGAAATGAACCCAGCAGACAGGTTGCTTCACTGAACTGAGTCAGTGAACACAGTAACAGTGATAATGATGATTACTGCACTGTATCGGTTATTATACAGACAAGGACAAATGGCTCTGGTAGGCTTTCCTGTCAAACAATATTGTTGTGCCCATCAGTTTTAGATAACTACCAACAGATTTCTGCATAATTTTGTTACATCATCGATTTAGTGTGTGGTCATGACCAAACATACTAGGAAATGAGGTTTAACCAATGCATAGCCTACTTTACCGGCTAGCCTACAGTGTTTTGCTTGGCTGCATGAAGATCCAGACATCTAAACACTTGCTACAGTTAAAAAAAAGTAAAATAACTGTAAACATATGTAGCCTATGTATTTGTATCCTTATTTAAGTGCACTTGCCACTCAATCCCTCTTCAGAGCACATTTCCTGCAGATTATTACAGTAAATATTCAGCTAGTAGAGCACAATAGATTTTTTAGGATTAGGATTTTTTTAGGTCAGTACCGATATTGACCAAGAGAAGATAACAGAATCTGATAGTAACATATCAGCAGAGATTTTTACACATAAACAAACATTTTTAATGAGGATTCCTCAAATTGTGACCCTTTTTACCAAAGCCGGACATTTAAAAGTTGAAAAATTAACTTGTCAGTGCCCTCTGGTGGTCAACCTATGTAACAGCGATCCTGTTTCTAAATTACCTCAAACATCTTTAGCATTTCTCTACTGTAACTTCTTACATATTACTCGACATATACCAATATCTGTCAAATGCTGTCAAATCCACTCAGATCGAGCTCTAACAGCTATACTCTCTGGTCATTTTCATAATAAATAAAGTGGAAAAACGCTGCATGGGATATCAGATATGAGCTGGTATAGGTGAGGCAGCTGCTGGGACAGCAACCCAGCCGGACACACAAGATATCACTAAATTATTAATTATCCTGGTTGGACAGACGACTATAGCTGATTATTTCCTAAATGTACAGTGCTGACAGAATGAACGTGACAACTGAGGAGGACCTATTACAAAGCTGAATATTTTATATCAATTCAAAGGCAGAGTGGTCTTCTTTTTGCATACGAAGGCAATGATGACCCATATAGCACATGCAGACAGTCTAATTAGTGCGGACAGTTCCTGCCTAAATGTTTCTTCTGTTTTGCTTGTAATTAACTAATTATTAATTTCCCCTCCGAGGGACAGGGGCAGAGGAGGAGATGAATTAAGGCAAAAACCCAAACACGCAGGAAACAGAGAGCACACACATGTAGAAACTCCTCGCTCTCCCTCCTGACAACACTACAAACATGGTGTATACGGTACCTGTGTGGAGCCGGAGCTGGCTTTAACCCTGGTGCTGAGCTCATCCTCGGTGATCTGGCTGTGGTTGTGCCTGCTGTAGAGCAGGCGGAGAGGCACCGTGCCCTCCTTCCCGACAAACCTGCCTGCATCACGAAGAGCCTTCAAGCTCGACAAGGCGTCTCCTGCACAGAAAGGAAAACACCGATTTCATTACCCGCCTGTCCCTTTTGTGCGGGAAGCGATGCAGAGACGCATTCATCACAAACACAGACATCTGAAATGTCGATTGGTCCTGTTTTCCTGTGGTAACACGAAACAGCTACAGGCTATGCATATTTTACATGCAGATATGAGGTAGCCGAAGCAATGATAAAAACAAATAAACACAGGCCCTTTAACGATTATTTAACGTCTTGATTACGCGATAATAATTCATGTTATATCTAAAATAGCATCAGTTACCATTTTGGTCATTTGGGCTGCTCTGGTGACCGACGTGCATCAATCCACAGACGCACAAAAGGGAAATCCACCATCGCGGGCGCATCATCAGCACCATCACCTTTCTCTCTCTCTTGATGGAAATTATAAAACAATGCGGTATTCCAGGAGCAGGCTCTCGGGTTCCTGCCTTCGCTAGGGGAGCTTGAAGCCGGAGCTGGTCGTCTGGTTAGCGCAGTCTCTGTGGTTGGGGGCCATCGGGGTCCTTACGAGTCTGAACGCCGAGCGCGTCTGAGCGCACCGAGACCCCCGCGGACCAGCAGCACGGAGGAGGCAGGGAGGAGAGAAAGAGAGAGGGAGAAGAAGGGAGGGGAGGTGACTGGGGACACCTCCTTAAAACACATCAATATCCAGCGGCTCACTGCAGAAACGCCTAATGCATAAATATGAGCGAGCAGTAGAGACGGGATGGAAAGAAGCTGCGGACCCGGCCCTCCGCTGGCTGGATGATATTAACGCGCCGCCTCCTCCACTTCCCTCCATGTTAAATTGCTGCAGGAGCGCCATTCCTGCCCAGTCCTGCCTGTTATCATCGTGAGTCACTCTGTCATCAGCCAGGGCTCAAGAAAGCAAAGTTCTGATAAGGGGTATAGGCTACATTTCTATGGGTGTGTGGTGGTATTGTTTTTGTGGATGTTTTATACTTGTTTTCACTTTTTGGGGCTGCAACAATACCCTATAGTTCCGTCATATTTTCCAGTTTTGACACAAATAACATGCGTAGATGGTGGTGTTGGTTCTCATTCATATGTGTGACATGTTGATCGTCTTGATGTGTTGACAGGTCCACAAAACCTTTACAACGTTGACACATGGCAGCATCAACAAAATACTTTACATACCAGTGTTTATGTACACACCAGATGCTTAACCTGGTGCTGGAATTGCCCAGAGCCACACAGCAAATCGTAGAGTTAATGAACTGACCAGCAGCAGAGCAATTGTTTACTTAAGGAGCTGATGTGGCTCTGAGGCAAGTGTTCAACACAGTCTGGCACAATGTTACATTTAGCCTGAAGATCTTGAAGCCCGTTCATGTTTATAATGGATTGAAAAGAGCCAGCTTACATTCAAGAAACTTTAAAACACCTTGAGATAACAAAAGTTGTGGAAGTTTAATTTGGTGGTTCTCAAAGTGAGGTCCTTGAGGGGGTTCCCGAGGAAAAAGGGGAATCATTTATTTTCATTAAATATATTAACACAATGACAGAATGTATGACTATTTTGATCATGGGTTTTTATACACCTTCCGTAGTTAAATAACTAAAAGCAGAGTCACAACCAGCACTGGCACAATGTTCTCCCTGTGCCTGCATGGTTTCTCTCACCAGTTTGACAACTTGTAAGGATTGAAGGCTACATATGTATTGCAAGTGTGTACATTTGAAACCTGGTTTAATAATAACACTACTCATATGTTTGAGGTAGGTACAGTTTGTGCACTATGATCATAGAAACACAGTGGCAGCAAGCTATAATGTGTATGAGGATCAAAACTGACAATGTCAGTGTTGCCTTTGCCTTTTATATTTGTAGTACTGCTGTACCTTGGAACACATTGTTGCTCACGTGTTTTTCTTAATACCTGTGGCACAGAGGCTCCTATTTGACCCAGTGCATCCATTTGAGCAGCGAGGAGGAACAAGGGCACTATGCTGATGCACTAAACGCAGGGAAAAGGGAGAAGCTGAGCTAATGCATCAGAGAGGAGAAAATGCACATGAAGGCAGGACATTAAAAGTGCACTTAGGAAGAATCCAAAAATGTCATGTATAATGTCAAGTACCACAATTCCAACCTGCAGGTCATTCACATTAAACTGCAACAACTACATGTATTTTATACACATATAAAATCAGTTCCCAGTGTCTGGGAAGTTTCCAGTCATCTTTCTCCAAAATTTTGACTAAAGCTGCCCTTTTCCCTTTAAGTAAACAGTCAGTATTCAGTGGAAAAGTCTGCATTTGGAGACTGTAAATAAAAACACTTCTGTAAACGTTCATTCACACAGTAATATTTCATAGATTTTCAAGTGGTAATAAAAGGTATCAAACTGGTAAAATTATTTTTAAATACATCTGTTTTGTAATGTCTGTTTTAAGATCCACACAAATTACAGTTATGTCTTAAATAAGGTCCCTTTAACACTTTGTGATGTGACTTCTGCTGAGACACTTTATTCCAGTTCATGGCGTCTTGAAGAAATGTCTCATAAAACTGGTATGCAAAGTAGCAGTAAAAGCAATTAGCTATTATTGATTTCCCTTATTAAATTTATACCCATCACAAAGGGAGATATAGATATAGACTAGACAAATTTTACAATATATTTAAACCTTCAGACATGTGGATTGTACTAAAAAGGGCTGCAACTCAATCTCAAGACACCAGGCGAGAATTATGGTTTTGAATAAATTTCTTCAATTCCACTTTGACACTTCTTTGTGTTGACTTTAGAATCTAAATTAACATATTTTCTACTATTTTTTTGCAGCACAAGCAAATGTGCAAAAACATCATTTTTAAAGCCACATAAAGCTTTAGCTCTTTTTTCTTATACAATGCTGCTGCCTTTCATCTGAAATAAAACAAAATAACAGGGAAGAATTAAGCATTTCTTCACCCCTGAAACAAAACAAGCCACTGTAGATCATTCAGCAGTCTTTAAACTGATGTTTCTGAAGAAAACTCTAGTGGTGTGCATTGTCCATGGCACAGAATGTGTTGATTATAGTATTGGAAAAGGCAATACTAGTCCAGTTTATCCCTTCAAGTCATGTATTCCCTTCCTAGTCCTCAAACCCCAGAAATTCCACGTCCATGTCATCACTTGACTGAAAAAGCTCCCAAAGTTTAAGTGTGGAGTTGTCAGGAATGCCACTTAGTTTTACATGTTCGTCCACTTTCCGTCTTTTGCGTTTATAAACTCGGATCTTCCTCTCTATTCTCCGGACTGGAGAAAAGCTGACTGTAGGAAGGATTTCTTCTTCCTTTTCTGAGAGATTGTTTACGGTAATTTTGTCGGGCAATATGTTTCCATCCTGAACAGAGGAATCCTGCTTATCAGACGTCTCTTGTTGATTTGTTAAAACATCAAGGCTTTTTGAAGAAACATTCATATTATGGAGGTGAGAGGTTGTGCTGTTCTTGTCTTGAGCTATTATTTGGTCCACCAGGTCAACCTGAGCAACTCTAGAGGGAACAGAGGCAAGACATTCACCTGTAGAGGGAGCCGTTTCCTTCTTGGGCTGAGGTATTTGAGCCTGCCCAGCCTTTTCAGCACGAGAAGTCAATGAATTCTGTCTGCAAGGTCGTTTACCTGCAAGAGATTTGTGCTTGGATCTGTCTGAGTGAGTGTAATAGCTCCTCCTGCCACCCTCTCTGTGAATCAGAGGAACAGAAGCAGGAAGTGATCCGGTTTTTAAAGTGTGTCCTGAATGAGATTCCTCATGCCCATCAACAGACAGGTGCTGCTCTTCTTTAATAATCTTTGTGATATCGAGATCTCCCTTGTGCCGTAGCTCAGTATTCCCACATGGTCCAGGTGCAGTCAGAATGGAGGAAACACTGCACTTTGGTCTGATAGGAATCAAAGAAAATATAAAAGTAGAGTGGAATAGAAAGATAAAAGTTTAATGTTAAATTTATTTTCTTGAGAACATATGTTGATGGAAGTTTAAAAGGTTCGGGGAGAAATTACCTTTTAACTTGAGTTCTGATGTGGATGAAGTTGCAGTGCAGGGTTGAAACCAGTTTGTCCACAACCAAATATTTGTTGCTCTTGGAGAAAGCCTTGTGCCGTTCACTCTGTAGGTGCTGAACAATTTTTTTTTTATATTTTTTTTTTTAAATCACCCAGTTAAAAAAAATTATAATTATAGCTGTCCAGCGGAAGCTACTGAGCATACAATTCTTTGAAATTAGTGCAAGCACAAACTGAATCTGAATTGATCAGTTTTCAAATTGAAATGTTCAAATTGATTATTGTTTGAAACTGTATTTAACAGATTGAAATTATATTTAACTCATTGTTTTTAATTTGTGAGTATTATTTCAGCAGTGTTCCCAATTCAGTTTCCTCAAAATTCAGTTTTAAATCAGTGGCAATCATCAAGGGGACAACAAAAGAAGAGCTCTGATTCAATCAAACTCCTTTCAAAGAACTTTTTCAGAGTGCAAGGTTTTCTGGGTATGTAGGTCATTGGTCTCCATACCCAGAAAGCCTTGCAATACAAGACTACTGGAATTTTTTTAATTTGCACTCTGATCCAGGTGAATTACTGATGAACTAGCATTAAAAGCTAGACCTTCATACTGTTCACAAGTTTAGCTACTGCTGAGTTTGTCCTTTCTTATTACACATTCCAAAAATAATGGCAAAATAATGTCTAAACACATCTATACTTCGAAAATTTGATTAGAGTTGTGCATATAAATTAGGTTAAAAAAAACCCACCTATTGTTCAATGATCATTGCTTTAATGTAAGCTACAAGTCTTTGTTAACTCCAGTACATTTAATTACACTGTGACCCAAATGAAAATTGTTGTTAATTTAAATAAATAAGATATGACTTCTTAATATAGTCTTTCAAAATAAAACACAACAAAGGATCAAAAACATATTTACGCTGTGTTGTGTGTTTTGGCTTATGTGGTATTACCAATATAATTACTATAACTATATCGTATTGACAGCTTTAGCTTTTAGAAATGTTATAACTTACCGTTTTGATATTCTCATATTTGATCATACAGCACTCGCAGTATCCACCTCGTTTCTTGTCTCGGTTCTTCTTTCGGCCGTGTGCTCTCTCTTCACTGGCTGAGGCTTTCGGACCTCTGTTCCCAGAGCAGCCCACAGAGGGTGCACAAACAAAACCAAACTTAGATGAGAACATTTTGGATTTTTGCATTTTGTTTAATCATTCTTGTGGTCTGGCTCCAGAAGTGCCCAGTCACTGTGATGAATGTGCAGAAAAGCACTTTTCAAACCCACAGAACTTTAAATTCTACTCAAGTTCACAAAGTTTCAAATACCGAATTTCTCAGCCTGAATTACAATTAAAAATGTATGTAAGCAAACAGTGCACTTTTTAAAAAAAGTGGAAAAATATAAACATGTTCAGTTACTCTATTTTCCACAATGTTGAGAGTCTGTCTTTGGCGTCACCAGATCGTATAAAATAAAAACAAATTAAAAACCATCTATAAAGACAGATCACTAAAAATATAAAAGGAGCTAGGTGCACAAATTGTGATTCCAGTGGTTAAAATATGTATGATAAAAAAGTTTTTTTAAAAAGCGTCCTTGACAAAGCGTGACATACTGTGCTGCACACATGCTAGGTTAGTTAAAAGCAAAGCAGAGTGGGAACACCATACCTGTTCCCCCGCTGTTTATTCCCAGGAGGATCCTTCTCCTCGACACAGAAGGGACTGCAGGGAGGAACAGTCTTCAGATTGAATTCAGGCATGTTCGGCATAGTCAGGGAGATTGGACGGTAGTGTCTGAGGAAGAGAAAAGAAACACATTGACGTCAATAGATGTAAACAACTCAAGGACAGTGGGTGGATGTCAGCTTCTTTTAACCTACTGTCTCTTACCTACTTGAATCCTCAACCTTGATGAATGGTTTACTGAGCCGCCCCCCTGAAACAAACACCATTGACAGTCAGTTTAAATTATTTTAATAACTAGTAACAACAACACAGGCTCAGAAAACCTGTTAAGTCCTTGATCAGACATTTACCTTTGCATTTCTGAATGCCTTGCTTGGATGCCGACTCAGCTTTGACCTATAGAGAATGACAAAAAAAAAAGCACTTTAAAACAAAAGGTACCAAAGTTAAACCAATAATTTTCAAGAAATTAATACCAAAATATGATTGCAGTTTTTTACAAAGGATTAATTTAAGAATTTGAAAACTTACACTTGTTTTGGCAGCGGGACACTGGCTGCTGATTATCTTTTTTTTCTTCTGAACATATGATATTATATCTGCAAGTGCCATAAAAGAAATTAAAAAAGTCATTATTTAAATTACACATGCCAATAATGTACATAACAGTTGATGTAACACAAACAGATATAACCTCTACAACATACCATCTATGTAGAAGATTTTCACACCCCACTCCAGAGCATTTGACAGGATCTTGTTCATTTGTACCCTCTCCTAAAAACAAACAAGTTTTTACTAGCACAGAAAACAAAATAGGTAAATACAGTTCCTATTTAAACTTAGTGTTGGCTTAACAAACCTGCTCTTTCACCACTCTCTCCACCAAAGACTTCCCTCGACTTGTCACAAACTGCAATAAAATAACAGAAAATTAGAAAAACTAGATGACATTAATAACTAGTAAAAATTATCTAGAAAGGAACAGAACTGGTGAGAAGTGAAATAGACATAAAAACATCATATCTACACTATGGTGGATGATTCAGTGACAGTGAACTCACTGCATCCGTTTGGCCCGGAGACCTGCTTTTGACGTTGTCCCCATGGCTGCCAGGCCGGTGCGGCTTTGAGCATGGGTGAGGTGAACTCTGTCCAGAGTCCGGGCTGGGGACAGGAGAGTCCTGCCGGAAGCACTGCACATATCTAGCCTCCCTCTTGTTGGATATCAGATACTTAATTTCCTTACTGAAGAACTTCTCAACAGTCTGAGTGACAAACACGAGAAAAAAAAAAAAAGGTTTGGGGGAAAGATAAAGACCTTAATACCAATCTCTTCCAGAAAAACAACTGCAGTATTCAGTGACAGAGTTCTACAGTATCGGGTAACTAACTGAAATCTGAGTACTTAATATTTTAACCTTTCTGACAGCCAAAAATAACAACATGGAGAAATGTGTTTTTGCCTTACCCCTCCCAGTTCTTTGATGTCACTCTCCAATGTATCCGCTCTCTTGTTTGATGGCAGATCAAGGTAAAACACTTTCCCGGCAAAAGGTTTGATTTTAGCAGGAGAGGACACACGCGATATCGGCTTAGCTTGGCTCAGTGCTGCCTTGTCACCACCACTGACACTTTTCCCTAAAAGGGCAATCAGGAAAGTCACATGATGAGAGATCCAGTGGTGTCTTAGCTGAGGTGCTTGTGATCAACCACCAATGTAATCATTCATATGACAAACTGATTGATCAGTCATTTATCCTGTCAAACTTGTAATGGTTACAGTTTCAGAAATACAAAGAGCAACTTGTTTTTAATCATTTTAAGTGATTACACCTAACACTTACATGTTATGTAACAATTCTGTCACACTTTTTCTCAGTATTGTTACTCTATCAATTGTGTAATGAGGGCTATTGGATGTCTGTCCATTCTAGAAGTCACTTTTCCTTAAGTTTTTCTCCCCTTTTAAAGGGTCTTTGTGTCAAGTTTTTTCCTATCCGAATCAAGGGCTTGAGGACATAGGGTTGTCTTTGTTGTACAGATTCTAAAGACTTCTGAGACAAATTTGTGGCTATATTATAAAATAACTGTTAAGGTTGACCTGAGTGGTCGTAACTTCAATTAAAGACAGTCTTTAAGTGAAAATACGACTCAAATAGCTTGAATAAAAGTGACTTTTTGCTTGTTTTTTTAGCTTCTGTGAAGGTTAGTATAAACTTTACTTAAAATCATTATATCAGAATCAAAATCAGCTTTAATGGCCAGGTATGTGTGGACATATGAGGAATTTGACTCTGGTCTTATATTGCTGTCGATGTACATACACAGAGCACATATAAACAAAAAAAAGGCTCAACAAAAAATAGACTACAGCTTATAGTATACACATACACACAATAAACAAAAAAACCCAACATTTGTAGACAGCAAGACAATAAGTGTAATGGAGCAGAGTGCAAAGGATACTGGAATAAATATGTTTGTGCGTACATGAGGTACGTGATTATATAAACTGACAAATACAGTTTATACAATATATGCAATATAAATAGTTTGTTACAAAATCTGAATAAAAAAAAAAAATAGTACAGCATACAAGTAAGTTAGAGTCAGGTTATTCTGCAGTGATTAGTCAGCGATGGTACGTTAATGACCTTTAAATACAGTAGTAACAATTAGATTACCTTGCCAGTTGGATCCTGTATGCCTCTGGATGCGCTTTGGCTTCATGATATTATCTTTCATTGACAAAATAACGTTTTTCTTGCCGTCCTGTCTTGAGTCAACATGCCGGAGGAAGTCCGTAACTTGTCTGTCTCCTGTGTGTAAACAAAGACAGGACTATTTTCAAAGAAGATGGAAATTAACTTAAACCAAATAAGGGGTCTGAATAGTTATAAGCACTGTAACGTTACTTAAGACAGGATGCTGTACTCCTCCCCCGTTATATAAATATAACTAATTTTTAAATGCATTCTTACGTTAGTTAACGTTAACGCAGTGTCTCGTTTCGCTCACAGGACAGTTTGTGGGTTAGCTGCTTTTCTCAACTTACGTTACATTATTCCCTCACCTAACGTTACTAAACGAAACAAGAGATGTGTTAGCACGGTTGTTAACGCAGACTATCCATTGGCAAGCCGTTTTACTAATGTTTAGACAGCTGTAGTAAACTTTGTTTAGGTCACAACTTCGCTAAACGTCCCTTTCCCGCTTTAAATCCAATGGTGGACGACGTTTATGTTGCCATGTTTGACAATGCGATTGACGTTTTCTCTTGTCCTTTCCATACCTTCCGGAAACTGTGGGGGTTTAACCAAAGTGTTACGGCAACTTTTCAAACCTGGCAACATCAGAAACAAGTAAATGCTTCGTTTGTGTTTGCATGAGATGTTTCCACGTCACTAATAAAATAAATAGATATATTAAAATTGACGTCGACAAATTGTTTGATTTACAAAAAACATTTTAAATACGATATGCGTAATTATGTGTTGTACATATTTATTGCATTTAACATTCTGGAAAAAAAATCATCGAATGTGCTCTGCTGAAATTAACATTAGGTAACATTGTGATCATGTAATGTTTGCTGTGTAAACTGACAAGCTAGCTAGGGTTACAACAACCCTTGAACATGCACACGTGAGTAAGCAAGGATTAGAGGCTGTAGGACAGTGATAACTCTCATACTGTCGGGAACTAAAAAACCTGAGAGGCACGTGTGTTCATGGAAGACTTCGTTGAGGTAATTTAGCAGGTAGGAAGTTAACGTTAGCTAAAGTAATTTGCTAACGCCGGTTAGCCTAAGGGCTTCTTCATCATGTAATGTTGCAGCACCTGGAATTATATTCTTATAATAACCAAGCCAACGTGTCTGTGGTCGCGAATTAGCTCATTTAGTAAAGCAAGTTCTTGTATACACGACAACTAACATATAGATTAAAACAGGTCTAATGTCGAACTGTATCTTTGTTTTTAGAAGGAAGTATGAGTGGTGAAAGTCCTGCTTCTTCAGCCGGTTATGGCATTACTCCACTCCAACAGATGGTGGCGTCCTGCTCCGGAGCCATCCTCACATCTTTGTTTGGTGAGATAACCAGACCAATCACCTGTCATGTCTAGTATTTAAAGACTGGTGTTTTACTTGTTTTAGTTCATTAAATGCAGCATTACTGCTGATCATTTCGCACAACACGTTGTTTGTTTTCCAGACAAGTTTCTACTCAATTCAGTACATCATGAAAGACAAATTTAAAAGAGCTTGACACCTACATCTCAGTTGGCACTTTATTAGATACACCTAGCTCAAATTAATGCAGTCTAATACAATGCTATCATTTTAAAGTGTTGACTCAAGTTAATGGAAATTTTGAGTCTGTAAATTCTAATTTATTATACTAATGAAATATCTGTAAGCAAACACTTTGTTGTGCTATATAATTCAACAGCAGCCCAAACTACAGCCTCAAAAATGAATCTATATCAACACCTCTCTAAAACAGTGTCAATAAAAACTGTACATTATAACCTTCATGAAGGTAGGCTTTTTTGCACAGCTGTTATCTGAGACTGCATTGGTTATAGCAAGATGTACCTAATAAACTATCAAATGAGTGTACTATGGGAAATCCACAGTGAACATCCTGTTTCTTTTTTTTGTGGATGAATGAAGCTGATGGCCTAAACAATAAAAATCTTTACTGGTTTAAGGGTAACTGGCAAATAGAATGCTGTAGTTATTATGAGCTTTGTTAACCAAGAAAACAAACAATAAGCATGTTGAAAACTATTACGTGAATGTGATATTTTGATATATATTTGATTGAAAAATAGTTTCTGTATTGAACTTTAACAAAACAAAAAGTGACTTTATGTTCACTGTGACATTCACTGTTAATCTGGATCAAGTTTCAAATTTACATTTACAACATTTTCATAATGTGCTGGAATGAAGGTAAATTCATGTTTGCCTGGAATGTAGAAAAACACCACAGAAAATCTGTTTAGCTTCTGCAATTGGTTTATAGCAATGTGAAATATATACAACATTTCAGGCAAAAACACTCATGTCGCACCTCACCTGGACCTTTGCATACGAACAGGCCAAATAAATGTTCAATCATTGGTGTATAATATAAGTACAGTAGATCTATATTTTGCATAGGGGAACATCCCATTTGGCAACATTTGTACAGTGTACCAATTGTCATACATAAGAGGCTCATGTTAATTGTTTGCTTTTTTCAGTTACACCTTTGGATGTTGTGAAGATCAGATTGCAAGCACAGAAAAATCCCTTCCCCAAAGGTAAAATTAATATGAAGTGCGTTGGTCTAGTATTACGTATATTGATGCAGTAAATGTTAGATGACCACATCAATTTTTTCAATATCTTTCAGGGAAATGCTTTGTCTACTGCAATGGACTTATGGACCACATATGTGTTTGTGAAAACGGCAGCTCCAAGGCCTGGTACAAAGCCAGCGGTCACTTTAATGGCACACTGGTAAAAATCTCCCATGCCCATTGCATGTCATCATTTACACATTGTGTAAAGTTGAGCTTCACAGAAAACCCCTGACTGCCAAACAGCAGATCTTTCTACACTTACTCTACACTTTGCATCTCTGCAGGATGCCTTCGTCAAGATCGTACGCCATGAAGGATTAAAGGCATTATGGAGCGGCCTACCTCCAACGCTGTGAGTGTGAAGTCTTCTGTGTCCCTTTATTCCCTCGTTGCACTTCATTCTGCCTTTTCTCCTCTTAAAGCAGAGTTACTGAGCAAATGTGGTGGATCGACAGCCGTTTAGCCTGTAGCTAATGCACTCATTAAGGGTGCTTCCCTTTGAAGTTGGACCAATTAGTGGCAAACCACTTGAGTTTATTTTTGATTACCAAAGATTTATTTATGTTAAGTGTTGGAAATGGAAATTTCTTTAATAAAACACTTTAATTAATTTGTTGGTGTTGTTTCTGTGGTTTCCCTGCCTGGAATAATTTTGATGGAGGCATAATTTATGGATATTTTCCATGTGTGTTTCAAAGTGTGATGGCAGTCCCAGCTACAGTGATCTACTTCACGTGCTATGACCAGCTGTGTGCAGTGCTGAGGGTCAGGATGGGAGACCACGCTCAGGAGGCCCCTCTTCTGGCAGGAGCTATCGCTAGAGGTGAGCTGACCGCTGTTGCATCACTGAAGAGAGCCGGACAGATTCCAGCTCTCACACGGCATAGTGTTAAGAGCTTTAAAATCAATTACTGTTGATCGCCTGCATTCAGTTGTTGTTCACAGAATAGAAGATGTCTGTTTAACAGAAATGGCATCAATCAATAAAAGTATGAGTTCAGCTGAACGTATTGCAGTATTTCAATAATGCTGATGGTTTCATTTCCAGATTAATTCTCAAGGGCAACTATCCACACCTTTTGACCTATAGCCCGGAGTATCTGTAATTTCATCCTACACTACATTTCATATTGAAAAGCTGCTTTATGATCATTTATAAAGTGATGCACTACCCTCATTAAAATGCTCCTCCAAACTGAAAAATGGTTTTCAGTGAAAATTAAGCTTTTTAACTCAGTCGTTGTTGTCTGGTGTGTTTTGATAAGTTTTCTCTGCAACAGTTTGATTTTTACACACTTCTGTCCAGCAGCAAGTGAAGATGTGTTTTGAGCTTTTTCACCCCTCTGTTCTCTCTCCATTCTGTGTGTGTCAGTGGGTTCAGCGACGGTGATCAGCCCTCTGGAGCTGATTCGCACGAAGCTGCAGTCTCAGAAACAGTCGTACAGGGAGCTGACTGATTGCATCCGCTCGGCAGTGCAGAGAGAAGGCTGGCTGTCTCTGTGGCGGGGTTTGGGGCCCACACTCCTCCGAGACGTGCCCTTCTCTGCCATATACTGGTACAACTATGAGAAGGGCAAGAGTTGGCTGTGTGAATGGTACAACACCAGAGAACCCACGTTTACTATAACCTTCATATCCGGAGCGGTGTCTGGCTCTGTAAGTGCATCGGCGCAACATGTAGCTTTTCAACATGTAGATGAGGATGTTGATTATCTTGACAAAAATAAATCACAATTCATAAGTAAATTGTAAACTAATAATTAATCTGGTAATTAATACATGATTCCATTTCTTTCAGATTGCATCCATTGTAACGTTACCTTTTGACGTCGTCAAGACGAGAAGGCAGGTTGAGCTGGGAGAGCTACAAGCAAAGAATTGTAATTATGGCAATAACTCTTTATTCTCATTTTAATTAGCAAATTTCGTCATAAGGTTACAAATCTTGTACATCAGTGGATTCCCAACCAGGAGTACCTTAACCCTAGGAGATACTTCTGCATGGTGTTGTAGCCCAGCTAATTTGAATAAATTGATTTGGTTAAAAATAAATGTATCCACATGGTTAGGATTAGGAGGAAAATAAGTAGGATTAAAATTTGGTGGCAAGAAAATAAGCTACCAGCTATGACAAGATGACTGCACTTTAGACTTTCAACCAACCCTCAGTCAGATGAAATATTATGTACTGTGATTGAAAGCAAACTAGGGAGCAGAGATGTTGAACTTAATAGCTTAAAGTGATGGATAAATGGTTGCAACATCCAGTCATTGATCATTATGTCTTGTATCAACTTTTATATAAACGTGTTAAAACCCCTTAACAAGCAGCACATGCCAGTTGGTCTGGTGCAGCGCAGTCAAACTTCAATCCAAGACAACTATCTGGGATCCCTTTTATTGTCTACTAAAGTCTCCAAAGATACCAAATATTTCAAGATTCATTTTGAGTCTTGGGCTAAATATTTCACTTGAAGAAGCTGATACAATATATGTGATACTGTCAGACAGTGTGGAATATGATTTTTCCAACATTACACCTACTTGAGGGGAAACAAAAAGGAAAACTCTATGTTCAGGTGTTAAATAGTTTAAAGCCAGTTCAAAAGAACATGGCGGGTTGTGCTGCTTGAAGCGGTACTTGAACTCATCTGACAGGCCTGTGGTGGTACATCAGATTACTGAAACTACAGCTGTTGTGGTCAGTTCTTAAGAGTCCATGAGTTATGTTCAGCATAACATTACTGTTGTCTTCTCAGTGTCGTGTCAGGTCTCCTCCTCCACCTTCAGAGTGATGAGCAGGATCGTGGCACAGGACGGCTTTAGTGGACTTCTTGCAGGTAGATACTTATGTGACCCAGTCATATCTAACAGAACAGCATGTAATCAAGCCTCTTATCTGTTCTTATCTCTGCCAGGTTTCCTCCCCAGGCTGATCAAAGTGGCCCCAGCCTGTGCCATCATGATCAGCACTTATGAGTTTGGGAAGGCCTTTTTCCGCAAACATAACCAGGAGAGGATACTAGGGTCTCTGCAAACCAGCAACTCTTGATTTTCTTTTCCAGTTTTTAGTCATTTCTCTCCAAACACCTCTACAACCACACCTTGAAGGAAAAGGCTTATGTTGCCAAATTAATAACACAAGCAGAAATGGAATTTAAAAAATGAACTGCTTGACCCATTTCTGCATTACAAGACATTATAGAAGATCAAAATGTATATCAAAAGCTTTTTATTAGAATATTATATGGTTTTATGTTTCCTGCTATAGATAATGTGTGTACAACTGAGCTGTGTTCTTTGATGTATTTATCAGCCAGCAGATGGCAGTCACATTTTTGTTAATATGTAATTTTCCAGGTTCCACATGTGGCGCTCTCCCTGGGATCATGTGCATTGTGCCTGAAGTCCTTACATTAGAGTTGTATGATTAATTTCTATTTTATTCCTCTGTGTGTCACCCCGGGTTTCCTTCCCGGACACCAAAAGAGGATCTCCGTGTTTTTGCACTTCCACTCCAATCCCCTGTAACGTGTAAATGTGTGTGACAGACAAACGCACAAAAAGCTTATATCATGCCAGTACAGTGTGAGTGTAAAGCTATGAGTGTTTTTTTTCAATTTGACAAGAGACTGTGGAAGAGGACTGTGACACACGTAAATGAAAATGTGAAGTACCTGATTGACTTTGTTGACTTTATTCAAGCTTTGTCAACACACCTGTTGCCAACAAGAAACTAATGTCACTATCAAATTTTCACTGTTTTAATAAGTGGAGTTTATTCAAAATGATAAAAAGGCAAACAAATCCAATAAAACATCTGCTGTACGGCTGTGCAAATGATTGCTGAAACAAGCTAAAGGCAAAGTCATGAGTTCAGTGTCGAGGTACACGGCTAGTCACCAATAATACAAACTACAATATACTAATACTCTCCAAATAAATTTGTTTCTCATTCTCAATATCTGCTGCAAGAGTCATAACACAGATTGTTATTCAGAGTTTAAGGAATGATCTATTAGTGGTAACTAGCAATTAAAATACTGCATTTTAATATTTAAAGGGAACAATAGTCTGTGTCTGATACAGCTGAACTGTAAAGTAAACCCAGAACTGAAGGCTGAATATCAAATCAGTGATTATTACCTGAGAATGAAACCATGGGATACAACACTGACAACATAAAACTGATGAAATAAATAAAGAGACTGACAAAAGCGCAAGAACATTGACTACATTATATGCAACTTTGATGACATAACTTATGAACCATTACCATCATAAATCAAAGAAACTGCTAGAGTTAAAAAAATTTAAGAAATAATGGCAGCAGCACAGAAGATAATAAAAGGAAATGATTTGTAGTGACGAGACTAATCACTGACCAAGGCTGTTTTATGTTTTCTCTGATCTATTGTCAGTATTTTCAGCATGCGATAATCTCCTGGGAAACCACCCCCTTTCCAGAGGGGTGAAAACACTTGCTCATCACTGTCTTCTCAATACTGTAAAGTGACTTGGTAATTCTTACATTAACTTTCTATTTTTTAAATGTATTTCCAAGAAGGGAAAAGAAAACCAATGCTCCACAGGTTAAAAAACACAAACAAAACAAACAAATTTATTGAAGTTACAGCTGCAGTTGCTCTTTTAAAGAGTCAGAGGTTGTTTCAGCTGAATGGTAGATTAATGAGACTTTCAGTCTGATGGAGCTGGTCTTGAGTTTTAACCCTATTCACAACTTGCAAACCTGGCATCAATCTGTTACAGCTCTGGGCTCCACATACAGAACATAAACTTCTACAAACAAGCATATCAATCACCTACATTTAGAAACTTCCTGGATTGTCTGGCCCTGGTGGGGATCCGTTTAGCTCTCCATTCCCTATGAAGGTGTGACGCCTGGGCTGCTGATCTCTGTTGCAGGACTGGCCAAACACTCGCTGGACTTCAGGCTGGCCAGAGACTTGTAGCTGGCAACTGAGGTCAGGGAGCCACACAGACCTCTGAGGGATGGAGTTTCCTCTTTACCTGAAAGATGTGGTAAACATGATTAAAGCCCACATCAGAGTGTAGGCCTTTATGCACAATAGTGCTCACATGCAGAAGGGGACGTACCTTGGTGGGGCCAGTGTGTGCTGGCCGACCTGGCCTCCAGACTGTGTGTGTGTGATGGCTCGAGAGATGTCTGAGAAAGGCTCATGTCTGCGGACAGCTGCTCCAGACTCTGGAAACTCTTCCTGCAAAGAGAGGATAGAGGGTCAGTCAAGATAACACACAAAACTAGTGCTGAAACAATAAGTCATCAATCAACAGAAAATGAATCAGCAACCATTTTTTGACCTGATAAATTTGTTTCAGTAATTTAGCAAACAAAAATGTCAAACATTTTCTGGTCCCAGATAGGGCTGGGCAATATGGGCAAAAATGTTATCACAATAAAAAAATTCATACCATTTGATATTGATATTCATCGCGATAAACAATAAAAAAATATATATAATATATATATATATATTTCCCTCGTTCAGGTTTTTTGTTTGTTTTTTTGTTTTTTCTTGTTGTTGTTTTTGAATTTCTTTTTCTAGTCCCCCCCTCCTTTTTTTATTTATTTTATTATTTGTTACTTAAGTTCAAAGCATTTAATCTTTATACTTCCCAACTCAGTTTCCCCGACACCACCTCCATTTTTCTACCACTTGAACATACACACACCCATACACAAATTGCCTTAAACATCCAGCATGCTATTGTCTGTCTGTGCACAGTTGTTTCTCGTTTCTGTTTTTGTATATTTTCCCCAAGTACTGTTGTGTCTGTTGTGTATGTCACCAGTTACGTCATCTAATTAAAAAAAAGAAATCAATCAATTAGTTATTAATTAGTTGCAGCCCTAGGCACAACCAAAGTAAACCTGGAAGCTGTCAACTGATCTGCATACTCCTCCCACTGTCCCCTGTTCTTCCTGTACAGCAGCGTGTCCAAGGCAACGGCGTTGGCATCCAGGGCGACAGGAGATGGCCACTGATTGGTCAGATGGGCTGTCAACTCTTGTCTGGACCGCAAATCGTTGTTCTTCATCACTGTCCTAAAGACAAAAGACAGTGTCCAGAGCTGGAGACAAATTATTGACATAAAAAGGCATCAACTAGCAGCTACTCCAAACCTTTTTTTCCTGTTTGTAAAACCAAAAGCTACACACAATCATATAAAGGAAAAAAAAAGATATTATATTATTGGCTATGTCAACTCCACATACAGTAGTTTGTCTATATAAGAGCATTGACACATTTATTTTATCTTGGTCAGTTATTTATTCAGTATTTAACAGTTATTTAAACCAAACTAAAGAGATCCATGGTAATTTAAAAAGAATATATATCAAATTTTTTAAAGTATTGGTCCTGCTCAACAAATGATCCACGACCTATCTCTACTCAGCCTGCACACTCTAAGTCCTCCCTTACAAAATCACAAACCACTTTTGATTCACTTTGATTTTGTGTATTTTTCTGCATTCATCTCAAATCCCACTTTTACCTGCATATTTTAATCTCTGACTATAGTCACAGCATCTTTCTCAGTCTCTGTCTTGTCTCAGAGTCAAAAGCAAAGTGACATAAAGGCTCCATTTGCATTTAAAAACATCTACTGACTCATCACACCGGCTTGAGACCACAGCTTAATTACCAGAGACTGTGACACAAAACCACTTGACAGACTTTGCAGCCTACACTGAATTAGTGATCAAACAGAGAAAGGGTTTTTTCACCGATTACGACATTAATGGAAATGGTTTCTTTGCTAAAAGCAGCAATGACTGTGATGGATTCAACACACGAATAACAAAACTGCCTGCAAGGCTTCTTGCTGAGTCCTGAATGTCAAATTCACAGCTGGAACTACTGCAAAGTCCTCTCCACCTTATCGTCAGGCAACCTCACATGCACTTGCAAACAGACACACACACAAAGTGGGTCCTGAACTTACAGTTGGTCCTGTAGTTCCAGTACGATGTACTCGAGCTGTTCTTTCTCCAGTGTGTGGGAGACATGCATGTCTGCTAGGCTCTGCTGAAGAGCTTTGTTGTGAGACACAGCTTCTGACAGCTGGGCTTCTCGGAGACGGACCAGCTCTTCCAGGTAACCCTGAGACAAACACACACGCACAAGCGTACACACACACAGAGTTTTTCAATTGTTTGTTTACTGCCATGGAGAAACTGCTGTCTGAGTATCTGAATTATTTGTTCTGGCTCAAAGCAAATGGAATGACCAGAGAGCAGAGACTGGAAACCTCATCATCAACTACAACTGAAGCCACAGAGGGAAGAAACACTACGGATGTTGTATATGCAAGAAATAAGAATCTGTGTGTGTGTCAAAAATCTTTCTTCACAGAAGGCATTTCTTCCTTTCACAATTCGTGCCTCTAATTGCCATGAAAATATCAAGGAGAATGTCACATTGGCATATATTACCATCCAATTTATTTATCCACACACTCAACACACACACACACACAGGTGCTACCTTCTGCTCCAGTGCCATGCGATACTTCTGCTCAAATCGTTTGCACTTGCTGACCAAGTTGCTCTGCTCGGTGAAGATGGAGGCGGCAGTGGCCATTTTGTCGGGGGTGCTGCTTTCACTACCGCTGCTCCCTAGAGTTCTCATCTCCTCCTCGTCACTGCTGATGCTGTCCGCACTGCACAGGGAACCAGGGTGAGCCCCATATTAGTACACTAATACTAATAGTGTCCCCACATGAGGAGATACAGGCTATTTGACCAGTGCATGGTGCTGAAATAAAGTCTAATAAGCTAACTAGATAAATAACACAGATAAATAATGTAATTTGGCCAAATCTGTGTCAATGTAATTCATTGTGTAAAACTTAAAATAAACTTGATCTCCAGTATCTTTCTAGTACAACACACAACAATATGTTCATGTTTACAGGTAGTTTTTTGCCAAATGAGGATTTACATAAACTGCTCATGTCCCCACTTACAACTAACAAACCTTAACAACCTTACCAACAAGAATTATGACATCTGCCCTCAGAAATGGTACTAAAACAGTTTGTTAAAATAAATAAATGTTATTCTTAAATTAATACAAAAAAATAAACAAACAAAGCATATTTAGGCATGTCTTTCCCACCTGCCCGTCACACTGGTGAACTGTGTGATGGGTGATGTTTGACCTTATATACCTCTGAGGGAACTTCAGGTAAGGCGTGTAGTCGATTACTGCGGGGCAGCTGCCGTCCACACCCTCTCCTTTCAGACAGAAGCTAAAGAGTGAAGACAGAATGGAAAATCAAAGCACCCTCTCTTCTTTTACCACCAGTGATGATGTAGGTAGGTACAGTGGGTACGGAAAGTATTCAGACCCCTTTAAATTTTTCACTCTTTGTTTCATTGCAGCCATTTTCCAAAAATCAAAAAAGTTCATTTTATTTCTCAGTAATGTACACTCAGCACCCCATCTTGACAGAAAAAAACAGAAATGTAGACATTTTTGCAAATTTATTAAAAAAGAAGAACTGAAATATCACATGGTCATAAGTATTCAGACCCTTTGCCGTGACACTCATATTTAACTCAGGTGCTGTCTATTTCTTCTGATCATCCTTGAGATGGTTCTACACCTTCATTTGAGTCCAGCTGTGTTTGATTATACTGATTGGACTTGTTTAGGAAAGCCACACACCTGTCTATATAAGACCTTACAGCTCACAGTGCATGTCAGAGCAAATGAGAATCATGAGGTCAAAGGAACTGCCTGAAGAGCTCAGAGACAGAATTGTGGCAAGGCACAGATCTGGCCAAGGTTACAAAAAAATTTCTGCTGCACTTAAGGTTCCTAAGAGCACAGTGGCCTCCATAATCCTCAAATGGAAGACGTTTGGGACGACCAGAACCCTTCCTAGAGCTGGCCGTCCGGCCAAACTGAGCTATCAGGGGAGAAGAGCCTTGGTGAGAGAGGTAAAGAAGAACCCAAAGGTCACTGTGGCTGAGCTCCACAGATGCAGTCGGGAGATGGGAGAAAGTTGTAGTAAGTCAACCATCACTGCAGCAATCCACCAGTCGGGGCTTTATGGCAGAGTGGCCCGACGGAAGCCTCTCCTCAGTGCAAGACACATGAAAGCCCGCATGGAGTTTGCTAAAAAACACCTGAAGGACTCCAAGATGGTCATAAATAAGATCCTCTGGTCTGATGAGACCAAGACAGAACTTTTTGGCCTTAATTCTAAGCGGTATGTGTGGAGAAAACCAGGCACTGCTCATCACCTGTCCAATACAGTCTCAACAGTGAAGCATGGTGGTGGCAGCATCATGCTGTGGGGGTGTTTTTCAGCTGCAGGGACAGGACGACTGGTTGCAATCGAGGGAAAGATGAATGCGGCCAAGTACAGGGATATCCTGGCCGAAAACCTTTTCCAGAGCGCTCTGGACCTCAGACTGGGCCGAAGGTTTACCTTCCAACAAGACAATGACCCTAAGCACACCGCTAAAATAACGAAGGAGTGGCTTCACAACAACTCCGTGGCTGTTCTTGAATGGCCCAGCCAGAGCCCTGACTTAAACCCAATTGAGCATCTCTGGAGAGACCTGAAAATGGCTGTCCACCAACGTTTACCATCCAACCTGACAGAACTGGAGAGGATCTGCAAGGAGGAATGGCATAGGATACCCAAATCCAGATGTGAAAAACTTGTTGCATCTTTCCCAAAACGACTCATGGCTGTATTAGATCAAAAGGGTGCTTCTACTAAATACTGAGCAAAGGGTCTGAATACTTATGACCATGTGATATTTCAGTATTTATTTTTTAATAAATGTGCCAAAATTTCTACATTTCTGTTTTTTTCTGTCAAGATGGGGTGCTGAGTGTACATTACTGAGAAATAAAATGAATTTTTGATTTTTGGAAAATGGCTGCAATGAAACAAAGAGTGAAAAATTTAAAGGGGTCTGAATACTTTCCGTACCCACTGTATGTTCTATTAAAGTAGGTAAATACTTATGCAAAGAATCTTTTGTATATTATATTTGTAATTCATTGATTCACTTTAGAGATCTGTTTTTTTACTTGGACTGAGTCTTTATGTTGATCAGTGTCCAAAAAAGCCAACCTAAATATACTTTGATTCAATGTTGTAAACGTGAAAACTAGGGAGATGAGTTCTGTTACAGGCGCTGTATACGTCCTTTCATCACGATCAGATGGTGGTATATTTCTCCTGAGTACCTTTACGTTCATCAGAAAATGTCTAATTTTATCTAAAATGTCAAAACTACTGATCTGAACCCAACTGCTGCTTTACCAAACGCGCATTCGCAACACATTTCTAAACCTCTGGTATTTTATATTTGTTTATATTTTAAGAAATTATTTTGGAATGCTTTTTCAGAAAAAACATTGCAAACAACAACAAAAACAGGCTCTGCTAATCACACCCAACCTCACACCAATATCACCACAGTGCTGATTCTACTTGATGGTTATTTTTGAGGACACTGTTTATAGTGTTCAGCAAATAACTCCTTAAGTGTGTTTAATTTACCACTGAGGATCTCTGTCTCTCTTCTAATAAAGTTTCCTTGTGTGACATATACAATTTATTATTTGATGCTTTCTTTCTTGCCCCATCACTTACGCCTGCAATGTTTGCAAGTGATGCACCTGCAGGTTAGGAGGCAAGCCTCTGACTCTCTTTGTATCTCTGGAAAAAAATGGTGATTGCCAGCCCGCTACGTTGCAACTCACTTGAGTAACTGCCTGATCTGATTACGCGTTACAGAAAAACAGGTTTATGCGTAACAAGGTGGCAAACTAAATTTTGTTTGTTTAAATTAAATGCGTGAGGGAGTGGCCACAGCTACTCTGAAAAACCTCAACAAAAATGGAACATTGTCAATGTTATAAAAGCATTACTCACTACTTAAAAAGGCTTTTGTATTATAAAAGGTATTTCTGGTATTTTGCCATGTCCTATCTAATATATAGTATTCAATATACAATGCATTTCAATTTCAATCAAGAGGAGCAGCTTCTTTTTCAATCTACAATCTCATTTTTAATTAAGGTGAAAGTTTTTTGGATCACCCTCAGCATTTGCAGAGAGATTGATAATTTTCCGATGACAATGCTGCCAAAAGTGTATTTCATGTAAAGAAAGCTACACACCAGCTCTGCAACAAGGAGAGAAAGCAAGATCAAAGAGTTACGGTAAGAATTAGCAGGAGGTTTGTACCTGAAGTCAATGGTGTTGAGTCCGATGAGCGTGTCTGCTAACAGCCCTGCCTCCTCTCCCAGCATGATCGCTCCGTCCTCATAAAACCTCCTACGGTCAACACATTGCTGGCATTAATTCAACACAAGCTCCTCTATCCTAAGCAGAAACTGTGTGTGTACAGTATATGAGCACCACATTAAGACCTGGTCGTTTTGAAGTCCCTCAGTGCTGATGAGGTGTATTCTGACAATCGTTTCTCCATCAGCACCACTCTGATCCACGCCCTGCCCTGCAGAAAGAGAAACAAGTAACACTGAGCTGTTAGTGGAAGCTTATGTTACCAGTAATACTCTAGACATGATAACAAGAATAAAGAGCCAGCTTCTTTGTGAGGCTGCACTAGGAATGGTGGTGCTTCTGAGCTAAAGCAGGTGTAACGTTTAATATGTTCACTGTCTTAGTTTAGCGCGTTAGCATGCAAACATATATTAATCAGCACAAACGCATAGTACAGCTGAAAAATCCGGGGGCTCACCAAAGAGTCGTTTGGATTCATTATTTAGAGGGAAATTAATGTGTTCAACAATTTTAATCCATCCAACAGTTGTTGAGACATTTTATTCAAAACCACAAATGTCAACCTCATGGTGGCGCTGGAGTAAACATCAGGGATTCAACCATGGTAAATGGTAAATTGACTGTACAGTGCCTTTCTAGTCTTCTGACTACTCAATGTACAGCCATCAGGAGCAATTTGGGCTTCACTATCTTGCCTAATGGTACTACGACATGCAGACTGGAGGAGCCGGGGATCAAACCGCTGATCTTCTGATCGATTCGCTCTACCTCCTGACCCACAGTCGCCCCAAAATCATTAAGAGTCATTGTTTGAGAACCATGAATGTCTATAGAAAATACTGTGCCAATCCATCTAATAGATGTTGAGATGTTTCACTGGATAAGTGAAAACTTGACCTGCTGGTGGCGTGACTGGAAATGTCAGGGGCTCATCAAATTCATTAGGATTCATCCTCTGGGTAAAATGTAAATCTAGGGGATCACCATAGTATATAGTATGCAACAGTTACCGCTACCGACACTGACTTCCCTAAAGTCTGCTGAGTGGAAAGCAGACAAAAGGCCTTGATGAAATGGCTATTAATGACTTGTCATTTAGATACCATGCATTTCCTGGCATTTTTCATGCTTTACTTTAATTAAAAGTTCAGAAAGCCATTATGATGCCTGGGAGGTCTCATGACTAAAAATCCTACAAAATGTGTTGAAACAGTAACAAAGGAAATTCAAAATGTATTCCTTTGCACCATTCTTCATATACTTATAATATATATATAATCTATGGTATTTGTACACATACTAAGCCCATTAAGCTGATTCTGATATAAATGCAAAGCTGTCTTTTCTGATTCCTCAGTTCATGGCCTGAGAGAGAGAGAGAGAGAGAGAGAAACAGCAAGTCTTGTTCTCACCTGCAGCCTGATTGTAGAACAACATGAGCTCCAGTCGTTTGCTCTCTTACCCACGGGGTAAGACTGAGTCACGTTTTATGTGCATGGACGTTCTTAATATTTTTTTTTCCTTTTTTTGTTTTTTGTTCTTTGTTCTTTCTCTAAGGGGATAATGTACAGTAAGCCAAAATCAAGCAAGTTACTCAAAGTAGAAGATGTAGTGCTGTCTGTACAAAACTGATTTTTGCTTTTAACTTTCAATTTTGGGATAAATAAAACACATATTTTGTTTTGTTATCAAATACTCTGTATTTGACTTTCTGACATTTTGAAGATTCAAGTGATTTTCTTTTCTTCTGCCTCAGGTAATCAAATTGGATCACAAGACAGTTTTATGCTCACTTTAGCCCTCGAAGATCGCACATTCTCCATGCTCTCGATGCTCCGGATGCAATTATGAGGGACTTTACTGCAGGCAGCCTTTATGTAATCCCAGAAACTCCGAGGACTCTCATAGCCAAACCACGTTGTCTGGCCTGAGTGAGAAAGAGACAGAAATGGCAGTTTTAACAAGCTTGGATCTGCATTCATACTGCTCTGAATTTTAAAGATGAATCAACTTTGCATTTGTTAACCAAACAGTTGACGGGTTTATTACCCGGAAATTACAGGTGACATAAATTGTGCACTAATTGGACTTTTTTCTTTTAGGCTGTTAGGGTGGGGAAAAACATAAGGAAAGGAGTCAAACTTTCTGCGTATAGTTTAAGAATAATAAGAATATACTGTGCATGGTAATAAGAATATTGCTTACGTTTTTACCTTTGAGTCGATGACTGAGGATGTGCTCCAGGATGGAAACAAAGTTAACGAACTCTGGAGACGAGTCATCTATTGTCTCAAAACATGAGCGGTCCAGAAGAGTCTTCACTGAAAACCTGAAAAGAAGAGAAGACGTACTCATCGTTATTAAAATCAGTGATTGGACCTGCAGTTTAAAGGGCAACTTCACAAATTTTACACAGAGTAAGCAGTAAAGAGCATGTCACCAGGGGTCACCTTGGCTTGGAGACTGCATGGAACTTTATGGGCATTTATTTGGAAGGAGCGTCTAATGGAAAGATGCTGATAGTTGCATTATGGGAATTGTAGGATCGAGTGTTTTTGGAGCTTCACAAACTACTAAATAAGTCAGGATATCAGGGGCTTCTACTACTTTGGCACACTCCCACTGGCAATGTACATTTTACCAAATGCACACAACAAACAACTGAAAGAAGAGTCATCTTTAACGTAACACAAACAGTTTATTGTCTTCCTCTGAACATAACATTTGTCATTAATTACTAGGCATGAACACTAAACACATCGGCCCTCCAAAGTTGTAAACTAATATCCTGTGAGGGAACCACTCATAACGTGCTGCCTGCTCTGACAGTCATGTGCACTAATCTGATTTCAACTAATTAGACAGGAAGGAGAGTTAATAGGCAAGGCTGCAGTGTGTGGATGCGCGTATGTGTAGCTGTGTGTATGTGTTCTGAAAGTTCAGCCAAATTGTGTTTAACCCTTAATGTTATCTACTGACTTCATATCTCTATTTCGTTGCTTAGTAGCAGGGTGACCACAGAGCGTGTGCTTCCTTTGAAAGAGGCGGGACAGGAAAAACACATGTACAATATTCTGCTGTTAATATCAACTAATGATTGCCAGTTCAAAGTTTAGGAACACCTGCAGCAGACAATGTACTATACATTGTAATGTTTTGATGTTTGATGTGTTTTTGACTGATTATTTTCAGTATCAATTTCAATTTTATTTATATAGCACACTTAAACCAACCAAGGTTGACCAAGGTGCTTTACAGGTTAAAATACAACAACAAGACACTCCTTACACAGTAAAAGTACAGCAATAAAACATTATAATGTACAGTATACGATATATAGTGATATTAAAATTGCCAGGAATAATAACAGATTTAACTCGAAGGAAATGCCAAAGAAAAGAGATGTGTTTTTAACAGGGTTGGGGCGGTTCTGATATGGACTGGCAGGTTGTTCCAAAGGTTAGGAGCAACTACACTAAAGGCTCGATCGCCTCTGGTTTTAATTCTGCTTCTGGGTACATCCAGGAGGAGGAGATTGGTGGATCTCAGCACTCTAGCTGCAGTATGAACGTGAAGAAGCTTGGTTAATTACAATGGAGCCAATACATTAAGGCATTTAAAGTAAGTAAGTAAGATTTTAAAATCAATCCTGTAATGAACAGGAAGCCAGTGGAGGGAGCGCAACACAGATGTGATCCCCTGTGGTCCCTCTTCTTCTTTCCTGTCAGGAGGTGGGCAGCAGCATTTTGGACTAACTGCAGGCACGGAGTAGATGACTTGTTTTTACATTCTGGGGCAAATAACATTCTGGGGCAAATAAATTTGAATATCGTCTGCAAAACAGTGGAAAGAGACCCCATACCTCTCAAAAATGGAGGCCAGGGGCAGCATATACAAAGGAAATAAGATGGGGCCTCAGACAGAACCTTGAGGGACACCACAAGTAAATGGGGCTGTCTCAGAGGAATGATCACCGAGGTGGAAAGAGAAGCTCCTATCTGTTAGATAGGACTGAAACCACCTAAGTGCAGTACCTTTGATTCCCACACAATTTTCCAACCGTGACAAGAGGATTGAGTGGTCAACAGTGTCAAAGGCTTCAGTGAGGTCTAAGAGCACTAGGACGGCAGAGACTTCTAAGTCCCTAATCAAGTCATTAAAAACTCTTAAAAGTGCCGTTTCAGTGCTGTGACGGGGTTTGAAGCCAGACTGGAACTTTTCATAAATATTATTATTAATTAAAAATTTTTGCAGCTGGGTAAAAACTACTTTCTCCAGGACTTTAGATAAGAAGACAGTTTAGAGATGGGCCTGAAGTTAGAGAGAACAGAGGGGTCGAGATTTTCCTTTTTTAGCAGGGGCTGTACAACAGCGTGTTTGAAGGCGGACGGAACATAAACAGAGACAAGACAGGTATTTATCAGTGACAAAATACATGGTCCAACGGTATGAAAGACTTCTCTAATCATACGAGAAGGAATGCTGTCTGAGGGACAATTTGTGAGCCGCAGATGATGGCCCACCTCAGATAAGGAGGAGATTGATATGGGCTCAAACTGATCTAGGACAGCAAGGCAAATAGGAGGAACAGAGGGATCATGGTCAGAGGATGTAGTTACAGAAGATCGAAGAGCAAAAATCTTCTCAACAAAGAATTTTAGGAAAGAGTCACAGAGGTCCAATGTAGGTGTAATAGTAGCAGAGTTGCGGGGATTTGTGATGGTGTTAAACATATTAAAAAGAACCTGTGGCCTGTGACAGTTGATGGCGACCAGCTTAGAAATAAAATCAGATTTTGCATATTTTACAGATTTTACAGATAGTCAGATAGATAGATATTGCAGTAGGATTTCATATGACACTCTGAGTTTATCTTTCTTCCACCTTCTCTCAGCTTGCCGAAATGCACGTCTGAGCGCACGGGTGGTGTAATTTAACCAGGGCTCTGAAAGTGCTTTAGTGCGTTTCATCCTCAAAGCAGCTACAGAGCCCAAGATGTTTGTGCAGGTTGAATTAAAAAGAGTAATAAGTTCATCAGCACCAGTGGCATCACCTCCATCCAAGTTATAGAGCACAGAGAAAGTGAACACAAATAAACACCTCCGACTAACTACATCCCCTTTCTTGTATAATTCTAATTTATGTACTTACAATGAGGATGACATTTCAGCTGTTGTATTAATATGGGATATGCGTCTCAAACCTTTGACTGACAGTGTGTACAAAGACAAAGACAGCAAACATGGAGTCCAAACACTGAAAGCAGCAGGGTTTATGAAGGAGAGAGAAGCTGGTGTCTTCAGCTGCTCTATTTCAACTAGCAGCCTACTGTAGACAATACAGTTAATTTTCTCAGTTTCTTTGTACCCCTACAGAATCTCATCTACACAAAAGCAGACATACTATCTAACTCAAGTTGCCGAACCGTATGCTGTGTAGACAAACATTTAAGTTTTAGTGAAGAAGACCCAAATATGTACATGTACAAGACATCCAGAATTTGCAGCCATAAAAAACATGAAAAATACAACAAGTCAAAACAAAATATACTGTAAATGTCACTAGGGCTCCAGAGTAACTATCAATTAGTCCACTTGATTAATCTTTTTGCCATTAAAATGACAGAAAGATTGTATAAAATAACAATTAAAATTTAGCCCAACATGACTATCAAATTGCTTGTTTCAGTCCAAACCCCAAAGATAATAAAAGATAATTTGGCTATTTTTAAACCTGGGCCCTATTTTCACATATTTTCATGTCAAAATAACCCAGGTTTTAAAATCACTGATATTTCCTTATAATACATATATAATAAAGAAAGCATAAAATCTTCACATTTGAGAAGGTGGAACCAGTATATATTTGGTATTATATAAAAGATGATTCTGATAACCTTAAAACTACTTAAGAGGACACAAAATGGGAAAGTATGCAAAAAGTTGATTTCTTCAGTCTTTCTTTAACTGCAGTAATATTCCATCTAGTCCTTATTCTTTTGCCAATCTGCCATCACTTCTCTCACACTTCTCCCACCCCCGCTTGTGCCAGTCAGCGAGTTGATGGCTGGTGCGAGGCTGAAAGAGGCGGAAAAGGACCAGCCTGGTCAGGAAGGAGGCACCTGTGTCTAATTACTCTCCCTTTACATCTGCTTCAAGTGACGTTAACGGAGGAAGGCATTCCGAGCTGGGTCACACATGAACCGTCCTGAACCTGAAAATTGTATTAAGTTCCTTTTTTTCTATACGTCCCCCAAAACAGCTGAGCAGACACTAGCTGGAGCAGGTGGTGCATTATCAGATTTTTTTCTGTACTGTTACATTTCTCTTTGTGCCAAAATAAAATACAAAAGCTACACCTCCGAATCTTCCCTTTTCTCTTACTTCTTTTTTACTCTCTGTCTCAAACACACCACAGGGACTGTCAGTCGGTAAACGATCTGCAAGCAGCGCAGAGAGGACCACAAATCAATACTCAGAGCAGAGAGCTTTTCACTTCTACTGACAAAGAGAGGAGGAGAAACAGGCAGGCGACATGTGTGTACACCTCAGCATCTATCGCTGCTACCTTGCTCCATATTTATTACTCAGCTTATTTTTTTAGAAATGCATTAAGGAATGAATGGAGAGCAGAGGTCATGTCCTCAATGTTGTTATCGTGGATGTTTTTATTCTGCAAATACACCCAGATCTTATGCAGTGTTCTCTAGACTTAATGTCTTTCAATAAATTTAAAAAAAGATTTACTTTTTTAAAAAAAAATTAAAAAAAGCACAGTAGCCTATTTATCTACTTGAATTATATTCCTGGAAGTATGGAGGGAGGTCTGGAACTGTCTTTAAACCATCACTAACTGAAAATTAGAGATTACATGAACATACAAGAACACATTTCACATATTGCTTTTGAAGGCTAATCTAAAATCTGGGTGGGGTTGTGATAGAGGAATTTGGATTGGGTCAGTATGTCTAAAATCCTGGCCTTAATCCTACACTGAATTGATTATGAGGGCAGGCTAATTAAAACTGAAATGTGATTGCATGAATGTTTAACGGAGGCTGCTGGTGGTGGGCGTAAATGTGTAGGCTATTTGTGTGTTTATGATTATAATACACAATTCACAGGATAGAGGCATTTACCTGAGCTCAGCCAGCTGATTTTTTAAAACATTTTCTGTAATATTTCAATGCAACTCGTCCAGCAGACACACAATGACTTTCTTATGTGTGCATATGAAGTCTGCTGCTCCCAGAGCTAACCTCAAACAAACGCGTGCCTCTGACATAGTGAATTAACAAATCTGCCGTCACAGAATCAGCTGCAGACGCGGTTTCATCCACCCTGTCATTACAAGAAAGAACAGTGTGAGGAACCCCCACCTGCACACCGTGAGCAGGTTCCTCCTCTCCACCGCGGCGCTCCTGCCTGCTCCGCGTTTGCGGATGAGATGCAGCCCCACGCCGAGCGACGCCATCCCCGGCCCGTGTCCGTGGCTGCGGCCGGAGGCGGTGCGTCGTCCCCCCTGTCAGCTCCTTCTGCAGCAGGGCAGGACCAGCTGTCTCCGTCAACCCTGAGGAACCACAGGCTCCTCAGCTGAAGGAGTGGTTGAGGCTGCGTCAACTCTAGTGTTATTGGACTTCCGGTTGGAGCCTTAAAAATAAAAGCTCGAAAGACAGACCAGCAGCCTCTCTGCTTGTTGTTTATTTATACACGCATGAAAGCCAGTTGCATAGTATTAGATTTACTAGACTACAAATGTTGATCAACAAACACTTTCTATAATGTAATGACTGAAAAGCTGAAATTAGCTTATACTAGACTAGAAGTCACAATAATAATTAAAACTGCGCAATTCAAATTGTGCAATTTTGACAAATATTCTGTCTTAAAGTGTTTATGATTCTTGATTATGAGTGGCCATGTAAAATAAGTGACATGAGCATTAAAAATGTTCAAAAATAAGTTGTAATTCAAGAGTTTTTCAGGAAGATGCTGCTCATGCTGTGTGCTCTAAAAAATAAACTGTATCAGCACAAACTGACTGGTCCAGTATGGTTTGGTGTTCTGTATACAGGGGTAATAGCTAAGGCCATGTCCTCTACATTGTTTTCAAGGGAGTGAATTTCTGTTTTCAGATTATATTTTATGTTGTTCTTTCACCAAACACTGACTTAAATGTTCCAAGTTGGCCTACTTTTATTTTGAAAGCACAATTGTCCAACCGGAAGTATGGTGCTATAATTAAAGGGAGTTCTGACAGACAGTAGATGGTCGAGATGATTTTTATCAGTCTGAAGAGTTAATCAGTCTGATTGGCTGCCTATCATCCATAGAAAGGAAATGATCTCGTGTGAATGGCATATTTTAATCAGCATTACAAGGCAGATTCATCCAACAAAAGTAATGAAAATATTCTGTATCTTTAAATTGCTCTTTTAACATCACATTCAAAGAGTGTAGTTGCAGCCAGCTCAATGACTGGGCAATTTCTGACCAAATGAATCACAGGTATGTTCACGTGTAATTGAAGAGTTTGAGTTATCAATTTCTGAGTTTATCATAGGCTAACTGAAATACTAGATTTGTTTTAATCCTGTGTTAACAAAAAATCAGGCTACCAATGTGAACATTTCACAGAAAACATTATGACTTACATTTAGTTGTTTTGTAGTTTTGTTTAATGTTTGTTTTACACTGTGAGTAAACAGGAGTGTGAGAGTGTCTCCATGTTCCAGTGCTGTGTTTTGATTTTGGTCTGATTTGAACATGCTTTTGCATTTAGATCACTGGTTGTGCCTTTAAATCCAGTCTTGAAGGAGCGCCATCCAGTGGCCTCAGAGACAATAACATATTCAGTCTGGGTTCCGTCCAATATTATATCTATGAACCCTTGCTTCCTTCACTTATGTCCTCCTTGCCTCGTTCCACTTGTGACAAGGAAATATGTGGTAAGGACGGAGGAGTCAGCGCTACAGCTAATGTGACAACTACGATGTAGACTGATACCAGGGTCACTGTGTTGGTTGATTTTTGAGAATTTGATTATTTGCATTATTAATGTAATTTTGGGTCCCTGGGGGTCTCTTAACATGTTAATCCTTTTTTAAAGGAAGTTATTTCTAGTGTTGTGTTTGATTCCATTATAGTCAGTGGTGGAAGAAGTCCTCAGATATTTTACTTAAGTAAAAATACCAAGAAAACGATTAAAAAACAATCTTTTAAAAGTAAAAGCATTCAAAATCCTTAATTTAGTTTTGTGTAACATATTGGGTAATTCTATCTCTTTCTATCCTAATTCCACCACCAAAAACAATAATTTAAACCTAACCATTGGAGGTGTTTAGGGAGGAAATGTCTCTTTTGAGCTGCTAACGACTCATAGAGATGACAAGGTGCACCAACCATTCATGGCTTTTTTTGTAAGGTGTTACGTTACTCCATTTTGTGTTGTGTATACATTTTATTTAAGCTTATGATGTGTTTTTAGCCCCGCAATCCTGTATGCAGGATAAGTGGTTGACGATGGATGGATGGATGTGTTTTTAGGGGGCGTCAAATCTTCGTCAGTAACGTAGTTGCTACGCCTGTCACATAAATGTAGTGGAGTAGATATAACAAATAGGATACTAGACATACTCAAGTAAAGTACAAATACCTCAAAACTATACTTTAATACACTACTTCAGTAAATGTATTGACTTGGCACCATTAAGGTCTGGTGACGCTGTGAATTCCTTCAAAAGGCAGCTAAAGACACACCTGTGTTTGGGTAACCTGTATGCACCAGGTCTGCATTTAATGTATCTATCTGTGTTTTTATTTTCTCCTGTGTATTTATTGTGATTTCTTTCACCACTTACTGTGTAATCATGTATCTTACTTTATGCTGTGCATTTATTATGTATTTTTACTGTTTCACTTCCTCGGGTGACTCAGATGGTCAGTTGCATGTACAGTAGTATTTATTGCAGTGCTGTTATATTGCATTACATTACATCATGAAGGGTTTTTTGTTGATAATTTGGTAAAACATGTTTTGAGACCATCCACTTGTTAGATTTGAAAGCAACACAAATATTATGGATAAACTCTTTACACCACCTCCCATGTTTTGACACATAAAATGATCTCAACTTGAATATTTACTTGTGTGTATAAAGGAAACCAAACCAGAAGCAGCAACGTTCTTACCTTCATGTGTACTGACTAATCGGCTGTTTGTGGTTTTGGCTGAAACAGCAGCCAGAACGTTCACTTTAGGAGACGTGAATCAAACAAACCACTGGAGTGTTTTCCCATGATATTGGTGACTGTGTTAAAAACACTCTTTAAAGGAAGCACATGACATAGAATGATGAACTTTACTGAGTTGCTTATGGAAGTGATAAGAAATGTGGCTTGCTTCTGCTTTGCTTTATCTTGGTGTAAGAACAAAGGTGAGGGAAGGATTTAAAATAAAACACTAGTACCATAGGATCCCTTCATACAATATACTGCAGTTCTTTACTCATAATACTCTTAGATATCAGATACTCACAAAGGAAAGTTATACAAAGGTAAGGAGCACAATATGAAGACAAAGGGGGATGTCAAACAATGTTATGTCAATGAGTTCAACAGGAGATTAAATTATGGATATAAGTCCTTTAAGGTTTGCAAAATGATGACTCTAATCACTCTTGACTCATCTTACTGTACCGTACCTTTGACCCACACTGAGACAACATTATGACCTCATGCAACACATTAATTTCACAATTCGACACCACACAGCAGTAATGTCAAGCGTTAAACAACACATGCTCTTCCATTTCCCTCTTTCTACTCTCTCTTCCTTTCAGACAGGGTAAAGGGGGATTTCTTGTGAGATTTTGATTTCTGGAGTTAAAAAATCCAAACATATTTATAATATTAATTGTTCTGCATGCAAAAAAGCGAGATCACAGGTGACAACATAAAAGGACAGACGATAAAGCACTGTGTTTGATAAAATCATGGACATTGACACAATTTACAAACATTAAATGGATGCTAAGTATCTTATTTTATAATATTATGATCCTAAAATAACATCATAATACAGCTAATAACATACCAAAGGGGGATCATTGAAGAAGCCATAGATAAATTATCATTTTAATATTTTCAACTGTTGTCCTCACTCCCATTATATCTGGTATCATCATCATTATCATAACTTTTCATCATTACCTATTTACTTACTTTCACTACTTTCATTGGTACTAATTGGACTCATGTTGTTTATTTATTAGAACTATTGTTTTAAAACTAATAACATAATTAACATTTAAATTCAAATGAATCAACGACAAAACAAAAAAGCAACAAAGCAAAACACGTGAATTATAAGGCAAATTGAGACTTGCCTGCCCATATGCCTTTTCGGCTGTCTTGGTCAGTGAACCTTTTATTAAGTAAAAGTACCAATACACTGATGTTAAGATTCCAAGTCTCCTTCTTCTGCACAAATAAATGTTTTTGTTTCTTTGTTTCTTTCTTTTTTTACTTTTATGTAATCTTCCTTAAGGCCACAAACAAGAATTTAAATGAAGCCATATGCTAATTTTAGAGAGGACATTTGGTGGATCAGCTAAGGGCTGGGACCACAAGACCCAAACTCAAAAAAAAAAGACTGCTGTTTAAATATACTGGAGTAAAAAGTTCAATATATATCACTCCGAAAGTATCTCTGAATAGAAATTCAAATAAAGTACATGTACTTTAAAACTGTACTTAAGAATAGTAATCAAAAAAATTTACTTAGTTACTTCCACTACTGTTTTTGGTCAAGCTTAACTCAAGACAATAGGATGACAATGAAGGGTTGTTGGCATTGCTTTCCTTGCAGATCTTGCTGATTTCCATATTCCATTGTAAGTTTATTTTAAAACTAATTATTTTGTTTGTTACATATACTAGTAACCAGTACACGTAGTTTGCCTCAAGTCATGTAGTTACCTAGACAAATATTTACTCTATCAACAGAATAGGAAAGTCCTTCTTTGAGATGATCTGAAATGGTGAGGCTAACTTTACAAACTCAATGGGGACACTGAGGTAGCACATCTTACATGTGTTGTTTTATGTTTTATTTGTATTTTATTTGTTCATGATATAGCTTACTGTTCTTCACATTCCCGGTGCGAATTCTGCCTGCGTGTCGAGAAGTGTAATAAAATATTAACGACTGCAAACGTTTAAAAAATATATACCTCGAATCATTTATCACCATTGATGAACCCCATGAAGGATTTTATAGCGTTTAAAAGCACTATTTGGAGGTTCATGCAAAACTCAACATAACACTGTCATTTGCATTTTCTGCAATAGCTACTTCTCACCTTTTACAGGAATATTCATTCAAACTTTATAGTTAATAGAAAATAATAGCTTAACCAGCACCAAAATTCTATTTTCAGTGAGTAGGCCTATCTGTATTAATGTTTAATTTGATGAGAAGATCATTAGACTCTTTTCTGTTTGTAATACTTGTCTGCTAAGACAGTAACTTAGCTGGTTTGCTTATTTAGTTAAACACATTGCAGTGTTACACTGCAGTCAAGTGAGCCATCATTTCCAAAAACCAGGTGAAGCCAAGGTTGATTACATGTGCTGGACTAATTCTTGGCCTGATGCAGTGACTTCCACGCATTGAGCTGGCTACTTCATGGTGAGGACAAGAAGACCCTTCTTTAAAACCCCAAGTGTCATTTTGACACTTTGTTGTTGTTGTTTTAACAGATTTAATTAATGGCGTTAATTAATGAGCTTTACAGGTCTTGCTGTTACTGAGCAGAGACTCCAGGTAGCCATACAGTCCCAAGCCTACCACTACTTCAGACACATGAACCCATAGCCTACCAGTTTATGAATTAAATAGAGCCTACAAGAAGTTCATTAAACGTGGATGGGTTTTGTTATCTTCGGACAGAGACGATCTTACACATGTTTCCAGAACATGTGCAACTCTTCCTTAGGGGAAACAATAGGCCTATGACAGACAAATAGACACCTGCACTCAGCCAGCATCAGCCACGCCCCTCACTGATGACCGACTGTTATTGATTTTATCTTGTGAAGCTTCGTTCAACGGACATGATCGAGAGACTCTCTCCAACCAGTCCAAGTCCGGCAAGAGCCACAAATAAGCCAAATCTGCAATTTATTTCTCTTAGGAGGGAGGCGGCAAAGAGTCAGTCCCACCAGGTCTGGTCATGCGATAATTCCAGCTGTTATAAAGACACGTGAGGTAGAGGCGGAGGTTGAGGAAGGACAGGATAGCCTTTGGACCAGGTCATCAACTCTTTCAAAAGACTACTGAGAGTGAGAGGGGTCTGGGTCGACAACGGCGGAGAAATGGTGAAATAGGCTACTATCACTTCTTTTCTGTTTTATTCTGCTTTTGGGTGAAACATATGCTACAGTTTGACAATAGGCTACAGTGAACCTGTGAGTTTTGGATCCTGTAGGCTGCCCTTTGGGTTGTACTTCAGAAAGAATAATATAGATTGCTTAGATTGAGCTGTGATATGTAAACAGGTTGTTCCTCTGACAGGACCCAGACATGGATGTGAAGGACGAAATGGAGATGTTGGCCGCAGCCAAACAGGAAGAAAATAGAGATTTAAGGTATTAAATTCTCTGATTCTCTAACTGAGTTCAGAAGGTTTAAAGTGACGATTTTACAATGGCGCGATTTAAGGTGCCTGTGTCATATTATTATTTTATGCAATTAGACTTTATGTTTGACATCATGCTTTTTATATATGACTTCTCCAGTAAAAGCAACAAGAAAGACAATTTTAATGGAAAGAAGAAGAAAGAAAAAGAGCCAAAGTTGCCCAAGGTCGGCCCCATTGCCCTGGTAAGCTCTGTTATCACAGGCTGATCTCCTTCAGTCAGAACCAGTTGTTAAGTGCTCTGGAGTTTTTTAAAGCAGATAATGTGTTTGTTTTTTTAAACTTTCTACAGTCTAATTATTTCTACTGTTTTTTATATTGATATAAAATGCTACTATAATTGTGTGTTAGAAAAAAAGAGGAAAAATGGAAATGTCATTTATTTAGTTTTTTTTTTTGAGATTAGAGGTTAAACAGGTAAAAAGACAGATCTTAATATTCATGTTGTAAAAACATATTATCTGACAAGCATAACAGCAAGGTGTGTGTGTGTGAGTGGGTGAGGTAAGAGGGGAAGCGTGGGAGAGGATGGGAGTGCGGCACATCTTCCTGTTGTTTGGGTGGACTCCACTAGTCCCCTGCTGTGAGAATATAATAGCTTCTTACAGTTTTTGTTATTCTGTCAACAACTTGGAAGTTCCCCCCCTGTTCTGACTGCATAATTCAAAATTCTTACACCCAGCAAATTATCAGGAGCACCCACAACACAGGCTACAGATACTAATTTCTGCTGTTCTTTCTTTGCTGTTTCCACACTCTCTCTTTTATGTGAGTGTAGTTTAGGTTTGCAAACTGCTTGGACATCGTGTTGCTCGTTTTTGGAACGGTGATGTCCATGGCCCATGGGGTAGTGCTTCCTTTAGTGTGTATTGTGTTTGGTGACATGACGGACAGCTTTTTAAAAGACTCATTGTCCCATGTAAACATGACCAACCCCAGTAAGTTTTCAATTATAGGCATGGGTGAACTAAATTGATGCATATAAATAATTAAAAAGCAATATACACTCAGTGGCCACTTTATTGTATACACCTGTACACTCTAATGCAATTCAATACAACTGTTCTGTTATAAAGTATGCTTTTATGCTGCCTATAATGTTTAGCTTTTGTTGACTGCATCAAATTTAAATTTTTTTCTAATGCTGTGCCCCCCCCTATATATAAACAGAGAGAACAAAAAGTAGAAACACCTTTTAGTACAATGTAGTCCAGTTCAACGCCACTTTTATCAATAATGAATAAACATTGGTAATTGAAATTACACATGTAAGACAGTGTCAACAATAACTCATCATTCTGATCTTTATAATGACAGACAATATAATAATAATCTAATAATCATTATTCATAGAGTCCCTTTTAAAATCCATTTTACAATAGTACTTCCTAAAGACGGCAAAGTAGAACACACAAGTTAGAAAACCATCTGATTTTAAAAGAAAAAGAATAGAATAAAATGTGATAACGTTTCTTGGTTCTGGTTAAAAGCCTGGTAGCTGAGTTCTGTACAGTCTGGAGTCGATCAATACATTTTTGGTTCAGGCAAGTGAAAATCCAGGCGTGATGAGATGAAGGAGTGTAAAATGCTCTCTGTGTCTTTAAAAGTTAAGATTGTCTTTTTGATATATTTCCAAGGTAGTAAAAATATGCACAAGCTTTGTGGTGGGATGCTCAAAACTTAAAGTGCTGTCAAATCAGACACCAAGGTTCTTTATAACAGGGTTAATGTATTCCAACAGGAAATGGGCAAAATAGTTTTGCCATGTGCTGGGACCCATTAACAAGGATCTCTGTTTTGAGTTCAGCTGGAGGACATTTTTTAACTTCCAGTATTTGACATCACAGAAGCAGTCATTATGGCAGGGTTGTTGTATTGGACAGCATTAGATTGTACAGGTGTACCTAATAAAGTGGCCACTGAGTTAATATATAACATCTTTTATCAATGTCTTTATTACCTTCTGTCTTTAGATTTCACCTACATCCAAACAAACAGCACCTTAGAAGAGGACATGACAGTGTAAGACTTTATATTATCAGCATAAACAGTCATTCTCTTTATGTCCAAGCAAACCAAGTTTTAAAGTCATATGTCTCTTGATACTTCTCTTCATCCAGTTATGCCATCTACTACTCCATCTTGGGGGCTGTTGTGCTGGTGGCAGCTTACATGCAGGTGGCCTTCTTCACCCTGGCAGCCGGGCGGCAGGTCAGACGCATCCGACAGTTGTTTTTCCACTGCATCATGCAGCAGGAAATCGGCTGGTTCGATGTCAACGAGACAGGAGAGCTCAACACACGTCTCACAGAGTGGGTAACACAGAAATCACACACGTGTTTCTCATTTCAGTCTGTATTCCTGAAGTGTAGATGATGCTGTTCAGTGATCCCGCCATGAACGTCAGCAGCACTGATTGTCATTTAAAAAATTCTTTCTGTAAATTAAAGCTGCAACTAACAATTTGTTTCAAAATCATATTTCATTAATCACTCGGTGTACATAATGCCAGCAAACAGTGAAAAATGTCCATCATAATTTTTCAGAGCCCAAGTTGACTTGTTTTCTCTAACTGATTCCAGAAGGTTTAAATAATTCCTTCGAAATAATTCCACAAAATAGTTCCTTGAAGACAGCAAAAATGAAAAACAGCAGCATCACTGGTGGATATGTTTATATTTGCATGTGCAGTGATATCTATAAGATCCAAGAGGGTATAGGCGACAAGGCGGGGAGGCTGCTACAGGCCTACACCACCTTCGTCGCATCCTTTATCATCGGCTTCATCAGAGGCTGGAAACTCACTCTCGTCATCCTGGCTGTGAGCCCTGCGCTGGGCATCTCAGCTGCAGTTTTCAGTAGGGTAAGCTTGCATTCTCTTTGTCCATCTTTCTGCCTCTCCTCACAGCTGTCTGCAGGTATTCTTAATAACTTTATGCCATTCTCCTTGTCTGAATAGGTGCTCGCGACTTTCACTAGTAAAGAGCAGGCTGCATATGCCAGAGCTGGAGCTGTGGCCGAGGAGGTGCTCTCTGCTATCAGGACAGTGTTTGCCTTCAGTGGCCAGGACAGAGAGATCAAGAGGTATGTACATTATGTGGTATAGGCGTGTGCTGGTGTACACACAAATATCAAACATTATAATGCAGTTTTTATGTTATGATGATGAAGTTACTACCAAATGTGGTTATTTTGTATTCAACAAAACATACTGCATGTACAAGGCAAATAAATATTGTTTTATAAAGTGATCAAAGTCCTAGTAACCCCCCCCCCCTGCAAATGCTGTAACTGGACAAAGCCCATTAAAAGCCCTATAGAATTGGATTAGTGTTTTCTACTGATGCCAAATGCTCCTTTTGTCATTACAATCTAATTTCAGTGGTTGTTGCACTGAAATTTAACCTTAACTTTACTCGCCATTGAATTAGCACTCATGCTTGTGTCTGTGTGTGTGTGTGTGTGTGTACTGCACCACAGATATAATAAGAACTTGGAGGATGCTAAGAACATGGGAATAAAGAAGGCAATCTCTGCTAACATTGCTATGGGCATCACCTTCATGATGATCTACCTTTCCTATGCTCTGGCCTTCTGGTATGGAAGTACACTCGTTTTGAGTAATGAGTACACCATTGGAACTGTGCTCACTGTGAGTAGACGCATTATGACAGAATTGATAATGATTCTCTTCTCTTTAAACGGAAAAATAAGGTTGCTGCAGCTTAAACTGATGTTTGTGCGTGTGTGTGTGTGTGTGTGTGTGTGTATGTGTGTGTCTAAAGGTGTTCTTCGTTGTGCTTGTTGGAGCGTTCGCAGTGGGACAGACCTCTCCCAACATTCAGACCTTTGCCAGTGCCCAGGGAGCTGCATATAAAATCTACAGCATTATTGACCATGTAAGGGATTCACCTTTTTCCCCCAAAGCATTCATGTTAAAAGATTTTTATAAATCTCTTTGCTGCGTAACAGCTGTCAGTTTGTATTACTAAACATGCACCGCTGTACTCTGGCTCTCTGGGAAGCCGCTTTGAGGTTGCCGACAACTTGGAGTCAGTAATGAGATGTTGGATTTTGCTGTAGTTAGAGCACCTGCTGTTTGAATGAAGATTGCAGGTCATCTGGTTGATATTGCACAGCTGTGGTTATTCATTCCCTGAACTTAGTGAATGTACTGTGAGGTTAAAAGAGGTATAAGTTTTGCAAATATTGCTCAACAATCAAAAATTTGCGGTCATTCCTTGTCATGTCACAGCAGTGTAAAGTAGTCGTTATAGCTTCCGAAAGTTTGTTTGTTTAACTGAATGTCTTCCAGGGTAATTTCAGGCAGAGCTTTGTCTCTAGCCCCTCTCAGACATGCCTGTGGATATGTGTGTGTGTTTTGTACAGTTTACTAGTATTTCCCTATGACAACAAATACATTTGAAAGCATAGATACGGGATACTGCATTCTACACTAATAGCTGTTTGCACATGAATTCAAATTAGCGAACACACAGCCTCAAGCAAGACAGAAAAAAGTATGAAATCTCCTCTGAGGGCATGCTCCCAGCTCTAAACTGAAGGAGATCTGTGGCCTCGAAGTCATCGCTCCTAAAATATGTAACTCTCTCCAGTTGGACTTAAGATCTGTGGACAGCTTGCTTTTATGTAGTTTAATTTACTTTATATGTTGTTTATCTATAACTTTTATGTTGTGTCTTGCTTTTATCTTTAATTGTGAAGCACTTTGTGACATCTGATGACTTTGAGGTCCTTAATAGATAAACTTATCTGTCTGAAATACAAAAAGGTGAGGCCTCACTAAGTGATATAACACAAATCTTCTATCAACACAGATCTCAAGAGAGGGAAAAGCGTGTTTGTTTGTGTGTGTTTAAGGGCACTGAGAGAAGCACTCTCAGAGATGTGAAAATAAACATTAGCCTTGTTAAATATGCTGACCCTAACCTGGAGGGCTAATGGTATTCCTCTCATTGTCTGTATTAGGGTTGTGATGAGAATCAGGTTCTTTATCCAACTGAAGCCAAACTACAAACTACAAGGAAGTTTTATTTTAGTTTTTTCTGAGTTTTAGAAGTAAAAATATGTTCTCTCTTGTCTCAACAGAAACCGAAAATCGACAGCTATTCAGATGCCGGTTTCAAGCCTGACTCCATCAAGGGAGACATAGAGTTCAAGAACATCCACTTCAGCTACCCTTCAAGGCCGGACATCAGCGTACGTTCTGCATAGACAGAAAACAATTTACCGACATTATATTACTTCAAACTGTAGGCCATCTCATAACTGACATTGTTATGATTTGCAGGTATTAAATAACTTCTCTCTGAGAGTGAAGAGTGGACAGACCATTGCCTTGGTGGGTAGCAGCGGCTGTGGTAAAAGCACCACTATCCAGCTGCTGCAGAGGTTCTACGATCCTCTGGAAGGAGCAGTAAGTTATATTTATAACCACTTTAGGCAGGCGACTAGCGGAATCTCCAGGAAGTCACTGCTCCTGGTTAAGAAATAATTCAACACACAAATCCCCCAAAAAACACAAGACATAGCATGTTTATAAGTGAGCTTTAGTATTGCTTACCTTTCACCTTTGAACAGAGTCAGGCTGGAAAGAGCTATCACCCTGTTTACGGTCTTTTGCTAAGCTATGCTAACCAGTTGCTGGCCAAAAATTCACAATTATAGCAGACTTGAGAGTGGTATCAATCTGCTCATCTAACTCAGCAAGAAAGTGTATTTCCCAAAATGAAACTATTCTTTCAACAACAAAAGAGGAGATGCTGTTTTAAATATGCATAGCTGTGTTTAGATTTTAACTATAATAATAATAATCTTAATTTATAGAAAAATATAAAAAAAACATTAGGTTTGAAACGAAAACAGAATTTTTAAAATAAATTAAAATACAGTTTAAAGAAAATTTAAGTCAAGTAAAATCAAGAGAGGATCTCCCATAAAAGTATCATAAGAAGAGACAAAGGATTTCACTGACTCAGCCGGCCTGATTTCCTGGGGCAGGCTGTTCAGAGCTTCGAGGCCTAGACTGCAAACGCTCTGACCCTTTAGTTGTCAGTTAAGCCTCTGGAACAGACAACAGACCTCTTCAAGGATCTCAAAGTATGGGCCAGACTTAACGGTACTAAGTGGTCAGATATATAGCAGGGCATGAGGCCATGAAGAGCCTTTCACATTTCTTGGTTCAGGTTAAAAGCCTGGCAGCTGAGTTCAGTGCAGTCTGGAGTTGATCAATAGATTTTTTGTTTAAGCAAGTAAAAAGGCTGTTAAAGTAATGAAAAACAAGAAAAGAGACACCATGTTTCTGAATAATGTGTCCAAGGGCCAGCACATATACAGAAAATAATATAGGTCCCAAATCCAACCCCTGAGGCTCACCATACTACACCAATAAAACGAGGAGACATAGTTGTTAACAGTGACGCAGAACATCCAATTCGACAGGTCCAATGATATTAAGTGCTGCATCTGTTTGGCTCCCGCTGTTTAGGTAACTATTGACGATCACGACATTCGTTCTCTTAACATCCGTTACCTGAGAGAGATGATCGGAGTGGTGAGTCAGGAGCCCATCCTCTTTGCCACCACCATCGCCGAGAACATCAGATACGGCCGACTTGACGTGACGCAGCAGGAGATCATACAAGCGACTAAGGAGGCAAACGCTTACGACTTCATCATGAACCTTCCCGATGTACGACTGTATTAATGACTCCCACTCCTCTGTGCTTATCAAGATCTCTCTCCACCACTTGCTAATACTGAGACTCTTATCTTTGAGCAGAAGTTCGAGACGCTGGTTGGAGACCGGGGTACTCAGATGAGTGGAGGACAGAAGCAGAGGATTGCGATTGCTCGAGCTCTAGTCCGCAACCCCAAAATCCTTCTGTTGGACGAAGCCACATCGGCTCTTGATTCTGAGAGTGAGACCATTGTGCAAGCTGCACTCGACAAGGTACAAACACACACAGACACATGCTGTGCCTCTTTCAGAACACCGCTTTAATGCTTACTTTATACTTTGACATTGAAGACATTGTGATGTCATTTTAAAGAAATTCAATGAAAACACACTTATTATGAGTTAGTTTACTTTGTTTTACTGCTTTATTAAGTGACGCTAATGGCCTGGTTCCATGGATTTCAATGTTGGTCTGTCTGTTGTTCAGTTCACTTCTTTGGTCCAGGCTGAAATATCTCAACTAGTGAATAGATTGCCGTGAAATTTTGTCTCAGAGACTTCCTCTGGTCAAGCCAGCTGATTGCCTGCTGGCTCCCTACACACATGGTATAAAATAGTTCAATAGCACATCTCCTCTAGACTTTCCAAATTATATTGGACTAAATTATGATAATGCCAGTGTGTGTCATGCAGTGCTGCAATACTGAGTGTGGTGACAACAGAAAATGCTAACTTGCTAAAATAAGATGGAGAACATGGTAAACATTACAGCTGCTAAACATCAGAATGTTAGCATTGTCATTATGAGCATGATGGTGGCATTAAGTTTAAAGCACCACTGTGCCCATTACAGCATCACTAAACATGACAACTGCAAACATGTTGTATGTACATAAATAAGCATTTCAGCACCTTCTTGTGTCAGCAAAGACACAAAAACTCTGACATATCTTTGTGTGCAGGTCCGACTGGGCCGTACCACCATAGTTGTGGCCCACCGCCTCTCAACCATCAGAAACGCTGATGTCATTGCTGGCTTCCAGAACGGCAAAGTTGTAGAGCTGGGGACTCACACCGAACTGATGGAAACAAAGGGAATCTACCATAAACTGGTCACCATGCAGGTAGCATACACACACACACAAATACAGATTGGTTGGACATGAACTTGAGGGGAACTTGTGAATGGTCAGTGATTGATATTGTTCGTGTCTGTGGTTTCCCACCGTCTCTCCCTCCCGCAGACATTGGAGAAAGTCAAGGATTGGGAGGAAGCAGACAGCGAGTCTGTGGATGAAAAGAGCCCATTAGTCAAGTCCTTTTCTAAGCTGTACAGGAGGGAGTCCTCAAGAGGTTCCTCCTTTGTTGCCTCAGAGGGAGAGAAAGAGGGGAAAGAAAAGTATCACCTGAACAAGACAGAAGAGGTGAGCTGTGGTGCAACATTGCTGAGGTTTGAGTGGATGGGTCAACATTTGCATATGAAGAAGCCTCAAAAGTTAAAGGTTTGGTGTTTGGTTCTTTCTCTTTCTGCAGGATGAAGATGTGCCTCCCGTGTCTTTCCTTAAAGTCATGCGCCTTAACCTCTCCGAGTGGCCATACATTTTGCTGGGGACCATCTGTGCCATCATCAACGGGGCAATGCAGCCAGTGTTCGCTGTCATCTTCTCTGAGATCATCTTTGTAGGTTATTCTTCGTATATGTGTACCACAAATATTATTTTAATGTTTCGTGTTAATTGCAACATTTGCCAGATGTTGAAACTGAAAACTACAAATGAGGTGTTTTTTTTCTTCTCTCAGGTATTTGCAGAACCAGATCAGGAGATTGTCAGGAGAAACTCTGCATTCTATTCCCTAATGTTTGCTCTTATTGGAGTTGTGTCCTTTGTCACGATGTTTCTACAGGTATTCATGTACACACACACACACACACACACACACACACACATTTGAACCTATACAGCCAGCAGCTGGTTAGCTTAGCACAGGGACTGGGAATAGGGTGACGCCTCTAAATCTTGCTAATTAACATGTTGTGACTACTAACCTTATACCTAAAACCAAGGATTTTAAAAATGTGGAAACCTTGATACATTTCACACATATGCGTGCAGTGTGATATTACCAGAGGGCCTCTACAAGTGTCCCCTGTACACACACACACACACACACGTTTTATACAGATGATGGTGTTGCAGTATAAACGGCTGCTGATGGCGAAGTTTATGCAAACGTGCTCATGTCTTCTGTCTGTAAACTTTTAACAGGGTTTCTGTTTTGGTAAATCGGGAGAGATTCTGACCCTGAAACTGAGACTCGGAGCCTTTAAGTCCATGATGAGACAGGTGAGTGCAACAAACTGAAATGAGAGACTTACGAGAGTTAATTAGTAATAGAGCAAAGGATATTGGAATCCATGGGGTAGATGTACCAGAATGGAAAATGGGGTTTTGATGCCGTGCGTACAATCTTGCCTCTCTTTCTTTGTCTTCTCTAGGAGCTCTAGAACAATTTTTGTTGTTTCACACACACTTTCTGGGTTTTTGTCCTTGCTTTTGTCATTGGTTTGAAATGGGTAGGTCTCTGTTGGAAAAGGGTGATGGCATGTATTTCCCTGCACCAGAGTTTAGCAGCATTTCAAAAGCTGATGACAGTGGTTGTGCTGTTTGATTATGTTGTCAGCACAGTCGGTAAAATCTGACCTAAACCACACCCACACCGTTTTCTGGTGTTAAATTCTTAATAAATTATAAGCATGTTCTTTCCTTGATTGTTGATTATTTATTTATTCATAAGTAATGATACAGAGAAATTTGGTTGTCCGGAGTTTTAAAGCTAAATGGTTTTAACAGAGCGCAGAACAATTTGGCGCTCAAGCACAAAATATATTTGTGATTGCTGTCGTACATAATTTTTTTTTATTTCTAAGTGAATTTATTCTATTTCTTTTGATGGTTTCACTTGTTTTCCTGTAGGATCTCAGCTGGTTTGACAACCCCAAAAACAGTGTGGGTGCGCTCACTACGAGACTAGCCGCAGACGCTGCTCAAGTACAAGGGGTAAGACTTATCAGCAGCCACATGCATGCAACAAACAAAGCTATTTGCCAAATACTAGCACAACCAATTGTAAGTTGATGCATTGATCCTGTCATCTGCTTTTTTTGTAATCTTTCACATCTGCTCAGGCTACAGGTGTACGTATGGCCACACTGGCGCAGAATGTCGCCAACATGGGCACCAGTGTGATCATCTCCTTTATTTACGGTTGGGAGCTGACCCTGCTCATCCTGGCTGTGGTGCCCATCATAGCAGTGGCCGGAGCTGGGGAGATGCAGATGCTCACCGGGTCCGCTGGAGAAGACAAGAAGGAGCTAGAGAGGGCTGGAAAGGTAGGGATTCAGTATAATGTGCCACAGTATTATGACTTTCTAAGGATGAGCAGTATTTGTTAAAACACTGACCTTACAGTACATATAGTAAACATAATGTTTGTATGGTTTGTCTCTAAGGTTGCTACAGAGGCCATCGACAATATCCGAACTGTTGTCTCTCTCAACAGAGAACCTACGTTTGAGTCTTTGTATCAGGAAAACCTCAAAGTGCAATTCAGGTATGAGACATGACATTTAAACCATTGATCCTTTATGGAATAAATGAAAAACTATACATTTATTTTAATCATATTAATTAATTTGTGGAGCACTGTCTCCAATACCACCTTTCTCTCTCTATTTGTACAGGAACTTCAAGAAAAAGGCCCATGTGCATGGTCTTACCTTCTCCATCTCCCAAGCCATGATATACTTCGCTTATGCAGCCGGTTTCCGTTTTGGAGCTTGGCTGATTGTTGCTGGAAGGATGGATGCTCAGGATGTATTCCTGTGAGTAAACAGCCTTTGTCTTGTCTCTTAATCAGAAGATGAATAGCCAGGAGTTTTAGTGTGGGTACACTCATAGGTTACAGCAGGTAAAACCAAGGCATGGCAGTTTCATTTAAATAGCTTGTTTCATACGCAGAGGTAGAATCAAGGTTAAAAAGGTGCATTGTAAAAAAGTTAAATCTATATAGAAATTATTTTTAATTAGACAAAAGAATAAAAATAAACTAAGATTTAAAATAGTAATAATAATGCAATGATAGTAAGGCCTTGGATGTTAAAAACTTTTTGTTAAAAGTGCTTGAGAATAATCATGTTTTCAGTCTGGATTTTATAGCTACAGTGGTTGGGGCATAAGACCATCCGGCAGTTGGTTCCAGCGCTTTGCTGCATAATGACTAATCAGACTACTACATAAGCCCAAAGCATTCCTGCTGGGAGGAGAGATTGTTTGTATTGCTTTTAATGATTATCCTGGCCTGAAGCATGTGAGAGGCCACTCTGAATGCGTGGGCTCCAATCTCGGAGCACCCAGCCACAAATGACACCTTTACCTTTGCTGATGCAACAGACAGACACACACACACACACACACACACACATGTTTTACGATGCTAATGTTACTCAGTGTGTCTCTGTTGGGAGGAGCCATTGTCGTCATTTTTATTCCACCTGTTACACAAAGGAGAAGTCCAAAGTTAATCGCACCTTGACCTTCTGAAGGAACATTGAAACACATAAATATTAACCTCTTACACTTGCACTGTAAACCCCAGAGTGTGAATTATAGGAAATTAATTTTGAGTGATTTACAAGACATCTAGAATTGTCTATTTGGTGTAATTTTACAGTCGTAAAAATATATTACTCAGTATTAGAATGATGTAGCTTATAGAAATAGTGAAACAAGCAGATACAAAATACAATATATGGTATGAAATGTTATCAGTGTTGAAACAGGACTGTTAGCGGCTCTGCGAGACTTTACTTACAGGTACAGCATTGCTTCGACAAAACTAACATGCTGGTGTTTAGCAGGCGTAATGTTTATCATGTCCACAATCTTAGTTTAGCGTGTTATCATGCTAATATTTGTTTATTAGCACTGAACACAAGGTACAGCCGAGGCTGATGGGAATGTCATTAGTTTTGCAGGCTTTTGGTTATAAACACTGGTCATGAGGGGATCATGAATCTTAACCAGATTTCCTGGCAGTCTATACAGTATTTGCTAAGAACTTACTGAAAACGACAAATGTCAACTTCATGGTGGTGCTGGAGTAAAAAGGTCAAGGTATCACCAAAGTCTGGAGGTGTTTTCATCCTCTGGACAACATGAATGTCTGTGGAAGATTTCAGGTCAGTTGTCAAGATTTTTCAGTCTTGACCAAAGTGGTGGACCGACCCACAATGCCATACCTAGAGTCATGAGTATCTACAAACACATAATATACACACAAATGTTATTGTGTCATTAGGTTGTGTTAGCTTAGTTTGATGTAATCCTATCTAACACATCATTGACTCTTAAGTGTGCAAGGTAAAACTAATTTGCATTTGAATTCCTCTCCCAGTGTGTTTTCGGCTGTTCTGTACGGTGCTATGGCTGTCGGAGAGGCAAATGCATTCACTCCAAACTATGCTAAGGCTAAACTGTCAGCTTCCCACCTGATGATGCTGATAAACAAAGAGTCCGCAATTGACAATCTGTCACAGGAGGGAGAGTTGCCGGTACATAACAACGACGCCCCCACACAGCAAACACAATACTTACAATACAGCTCTTTACACACATGCTAACATGTCACTCTCTTGTCTCATCTCTTCAAACTCCAGGAAAAATTTGATGGTAACGTGTGCTTTGACAACGTCAGATTTAACTACCCGTCACGCCTTGATGTGCCCATTCTCCAAGGGCTGAATCTGAATGTGAGAAAGGGAGAGACTCTGGCCTTGGTGGGGAGCAGCGGCTGTGGAAAGAGCACCACTATCCAGCTGCTGGAGAGGTTCTATGATGCCAGAGAGGGGAGAGTGGTGAGAAGACAAATTCACACTTTGCGTAATGGGCTGCCTCCTCACCTACAATCAGTTAGCTAATGGTTAGCTGGCCAGTGTGTTTATGGCATCTTTACAGCACTGTACTGATGAGACAGGGACCTAGAGACTGTTTCAGGTCTTTGTTGCGTGCATGGTTTTATCTTTACTGCACTAACCATTGCATTTTATCTTGATGGGGTAGCTGTTGACAGTCCTGCAAGGGAGAAAATAACACTGTTTACTGCTATCTCCCCATTATTCAGCTTTCCTTTTAGTAGCACAAGGGTTAGGGTTAGGGAATTGAAATATTTTCATGTCTGAATCCCCACCAACTGTAACTTGGTGACTTATTGACTGGCTATGTGAAGTGGCTATGATCCAATGTTAACAATGGATCACCAGACAACTTGTTTGTGAAAATATGTCGGCGCTGCTCTGTGGAAAGTTTATACAATATTTCATTGTTCTCATTGTTTTGGTTTTTCCGGCCCACAGCTTGACTATTTTGGTTCACACTCACTGCTCTCATCAACATCGCTTTTGGCAAGAATATAGCCCACTGCACACTACCTGCTCAGTACCAAACAGCAAACAGACAAAGTTAGCAACTAACTGGTTAACATAGTGGGAGTATTTAGTAGCTGAACAGCCTCAGGAGTTGGTAGAGAAAAAATAACAGTTATTGCAGGTTTAAGACATCAAACACCACCACTCCTTCTGCAATAATTTTCCCTTCAGATGCTGGACAATATAAATGTAAAAAAGTTGAACATCCACTGGTTGAGATCCCAGATGGGCATTGTATCCCAGGAGCCTGTGCTGTTCGACTGCACCTTAGCGGAAAACATCGCCTATGGAGACAACAGCCGCTCTATAACCAAGGAGGAGATAGAGGCTGCTGCTAAAGCTGCCAACATCCACAGCTTCATAGAAGGCCTGCCAAAGGTAACTGCTGTGATGTCCTGGCGTTTCAACAATGCTGTATCTACAGTCTTGACAATCTGAAAATAAAAGAGTGGTGTCAATTTTTCATTTATTTACACATTTCTTTTTCATATCGAGAAGCTATTATCTTTACAATGATCTCAAGGACCTCTAAGTCACAAAGATAAAAGATCCCTGTATTTGGGAAATGGTGTCTGATAGCGTGCCAGTGATTTAACAATGGCAACAAAGGTAACTCACCTAAAGGTTATTTACTCTACAGAGTCATAGATTGTTCACCCAAATTACAATACAGTATCTTACCTCTTGTGGTATCTTGTCTTTTACATCTCCTAGATTGAAATATGTAATTTGGTACTAATTAAAGGTAAAAATGTAAAAGTAGATACAGTGTTGAAATTTCAAATTCCACAGCAGGTCAGCTGAACAGGCAAAAATGTAACATATGTCTACAATTCAACATATGTGGAAAAGTTTCCAATAATGAATAAAGAATAGATAAATGTAGCAGTTCTTTCAAGAAGATTCCTGCCAGTCAACAACTTCTTATAAACTCAACTAAATAAATTCTACCTAAAAGAATAGTCTCACACTTTTTCTATTTTCATTATAATTAGTACAAATGTTAGTGCATGGTTCTTTCCAGTAAAATCCTAACATATAAAAATAAAATGTTACCTGACCATCTCTTCAGTAGAAAGTATTTACAATTAAAACTGTTCACAGTGAGGTATGTGGATTACAGGATGCTTTATTTTGGCAATATGACAATATCATAGCACTGGTACTAGTATAGTTCCTATGCCCATGCAATTTGGTATGTCAGTCATGCTGAGATGATTACAGTATACTGTATACTTTAATGATAATGTTTTAATGTAATGTTACCTTGCTACTGGAACTACATAGGGAGCAGTTAGTTTACAGGTACATGTGGTTCTTGTGGTCTCGAGCTGGCATGAACTTGAAAAGTTGGTCAGCACTGGAGTAAATTAAAGCGTAGAGCATTTTACAGACTGTACAAATGTAGCCACCTTCCACAGAGATAAAGCTAACAATGTCATGTTTCCCCTTATCTGTGTGTATGAGCAGAAGTATGAAACTCAGGCAGGTGATAAGGGAACGCAGCTGTCAGGTGGCCAGAAGCAGCGCATTGCCATAGCCCGTGCCATTCTCCGCAACCCCAAAGTGTTGCTCCTAGACGAGGCCACCTCCGCACTCGACACTGAGAGTGAGAAGGTGAGTGTCTTTTCTTGGTGCTTGAGCTAAACAAAGTCAACAGTATGAGATAAATTGAACCTTCCCACAAATGATGGTGGTGCCAGTAAAACAAATGCAAAAGAAGATGGTAATTAAAAAATAACGAAAAGTAGTTATTTTGCGGAAATTTAACTTGATTACTTGATTATAATTATGGTTGGAAATATCTGTTAAACCAGAAAAACTCATTTCAAAAATGGAAAATAAGGACTGACTAAAGATCCTCTTTACAGAGGTGTTAAAGACACAATGTAACTGTTTTTATGTATTGTATAAAGGTAACCTAGGTATTTTACAACCTGGACCCTATTTTCCCATGTTTTTGTGTCCACGTGACTAAAGGGTAGAACATTTCTTGAAATTGGTCCAGTATTGAGTGAGCTAGCAGCGAGACAAAGCTGCAACATAATCCTTCTGGGCATTTATGCATCATCAAAGTACATCCACTAATGTTGCTTTCCATAATGTCGCCTGACAACATGGAAACTATCCCTACAGAGAAATTCCTTTTTTTTTTTTTAAAGAGTAAGATCCTTATTGTTTAGCTAGAAACAGTCGCTATATCGCTCTTTTCAACGACTCCCTTCACAAAAACAGTAATTTTACCTCTCTGGTCTGCCGCTGCCTTGATCAGTAAGTAACATTAGTCACATAGATGAAACATGGCTGAGTAGGGTCCAGGTTTAAAGATATCAAAGTTACCCTTTAAGGTTAAAATTTTGCCTCAATAAAATACACTGTTGACAAAACCAAGGTAAAAATTTCTATAACAATTCTCAAGCAGACAAAGACCATTTATGGTCGATAAAATGGACCAAAAAGCAATACTAAATTTAGTCATACACACATAAATAAAAATGGTTGTAAGTTAACCAGTATTATTGCGGTATATACCCTCAGATAATGACAGTGTGGATGCATAAAGTGCACTCGATCATTGACAATTTTGTGACAATGCATCAATATAAAATAAATCAACATGCATCATCCCATCAAAGCATATTTGTAAATATGAACCGGGAAAACCAAATTGGTAGACCTGTACAAAACAAGAGAGAAAGTGGATCTAAAAAAAAAAGATTTCCCCAAATGTTTTATATCAGTTCATGTGAGTTCACTGTTGCTCTTTCCAGGTGGTTCAGGAGGCGTTGGACCAGGCCAGGAGGGGCAGGACATGTATCATCGTGGCCCACCGTCTGTCCACCATCCAAAACGCCGACCGCATCGCTGTCTTCCAGGGAGGAGTGGTGGTCGAACAGGGGACACATCAACAGCTGCTGGCCATGAAGGGGGTCTACCACATGCTAGTCACCACACAGATGGGCTACAGACAGAAATAAGAGGACAGGGAGAGGAGACAAGAGGAATACCGTTTCCAGAGGGCTGGATTGAACACACCTGCCTAACCGTCGAAACAGTTATACTGTACTTACTGGGACACTTGAATTTTATTAGTAACAGCTGTACGTTTTCTCCCATAAGTCTAAATGTCTGCTGTGAAAAAGGCCAATTGCATTGAACCCTCTTGTGTTTTCTTTCTTCTCCTGATCTGAAAAGATCCATTCATGTTTGTACCCCATTTGTTTTCTGTAAGGTGAAACTACTTAATGCAAGTCATAGTTGTTGTTGATTTCTAACCATACACCGGATTTATTATATATATCATAGTGCATCAAGTATACCTCTGACACAGGGATCATCATCACAAGTAAGTATATTCTACAGTATACGTGTTTGGGCAAATTCTGTGATAATTCCTTTATTGATTGTCATGATGCAGCTCATCTTTTTCTACAGAATGAGTCTATAATATAACAGAAGTGCCGAAGTACAATTTATGCCAGGAAAATGTTGTGTGCACAGGGCTGTACAGATTAGAATTTTTTATTCACGCATTAGGAATCCTGTTCTGTTTCTACATACGCACAAATTCACTAGCATTTTTTGGAGAGTATTCTTGTATGTAACTATTAAAGTTTTATATTCAATTATTGAAACATCTCCTCATTGTAACTCATCTAACTGGACAAAACTAAAAATCAAACTGATGGAAATCTATCAACTTTATTTGTCAGGAGAATTTATATTGAGCTATTTATCATTTGGACATTTAAAGGAAGTACAGTCATATTCACATTTTATATATCATATACAAAAGTTTAGTGAACAAACACAGATTACAGATTAGGGCAAGGACGTTGGATGCAGAGGAAATGTGTGTCGGGGGGAAAATCACAGATTTTAAGGTTCCATGATGTTTTACAGAAGCCCTCCCAATATACAGTCAAGTGAACATTCAGCCATCTTTAAATTGACAGACATGGGAACACAAATAAAGGAGCGCTGCATAGTGTGCAGAAATCATTCAAGTGCAGTGAGTTAAGTCCAGTTTTGGTTCAAAGAATGATGCAACTATTAGCAAAGAGACAGGGTCACTTAAGTACTGAAGTAAATACTATGTGCAGTACCTCAATAGATTGTTTCTTTACTCAAAAAGTGCCTTCCAAACAATGACACTGCGGTTATTGTGCAGCATTTTCTTTCCAAAAGAATCAACAGAAGCCTAATGCATTCACTTAAGAAAAAAAATCCACTGTTTTTGTGAATTAACAAAACAATTATTTCAGAATAACAAGATACGTTTTCACGGAGAAAAAAACCTTTTTCTGTTTTTCAGAATTAACGAGATACTAAAAATTAAAATAAAAAGTAAAATTCTGCCTGAAGGTCTCACCATCGGAGAAGGTGCATTGCTGATGTTAATCAGTTTGATCGTCCAACAACAATGCTAGGCCTATATCATTTCAAGCATGGGGTCAATAAACGATTGACAGCACCATCTATGTAAAGACAGCAGATCATGATGCCTCAAAACTGGATTTTATGGGGTTCTTCTCTTAAGATGTTTAAGTAGGCCTATCTTGTTAATTCAGAAAAAGAGTAAAAGCATTACGCTTCTTTTGTTTGTGAACATATGAATGCAAACAGCGTCTGGGTGGGTTATTTTCAATGGCAGCGACTGACTGACAACTGTGAGCCGGTGTTGCCAGGAGATGTGTAGACAACTTCGGTGGTGCTGGACAGATTGGAGAACATCATATACATTTTTAATTTTTTTCCCGCCCACACAGATATTGCACCAATCACATTCTAGTGCCGACATCATCAGTAACCAAAAATGCACGTCCCCTGGAGAACAGTAATTATCACTGGGGGGTACAATCACTGAAGATAATTAAAGTAAACATTAATTCCTTCTTTTTACAATTTTATAGGTTCAGTGTGTAATATTTCTGAGGATTTATTGACAGAAATGCAATATATGATCCATAACTATGTTTTCAGTGGTGTATAAAAGACCTTACATAATAAACCATTCTGTTTTTATTACTTTATAAGGAGCCATTTATATCTACATAACCATGGATGTCGCCACATTGCATTATCATGTTTCTACAGTAGCTGAAAACAGACAAACAGCGCTACAGAGCGCGTTTGGTCACTACGTTCTTCTTGTTATACTTCTGGTAGAACTCAGGCAGTGTAGACACTCATTACTATGTTGAATACAAGTCAGAAGAAGAAGCAGTAATAATATACAGCAGGGGTCGGCAAATAAGTTTTGCATCGGAGCAATTTTTTCAACCATTAGATGGTGGATGACATTATAAGACGTCATATTGATATCTATTGGTATGATGTTTGGTTAGCTCATATGGTAAATTGCAGGACTCACAACCTGAGAGTTCGTGCACACCTTGGGGCTTTTATTTTCTCCAACAAATTGATTCTGCAGTGACTGTTCGTATTACAGCACGTGCTGCAGTGTTTGATCTGCATCCATCAACCTATGGACGCTTTTTCAATTCCCCATTATCTCCAGGCAGTGGACATTTAGGAGAATCACGTTTTCTGACAGCTCTTTCAGAGTTGTGTCAAGCAAGCTACAAACTCTTTTAATGTAGTTCTGAATTTTTTCAAAGTAAAAGCTCTTCAACTCCAACTACAGCATTACAGTAAACAAGCTTCTTGCACTTTTATTTTGTAGGCAAACCCACTAAAGAGGAAGTGATTATGTGAGTAACTGTTGCTGCCACGACTGTGGTGCAGAAACAGTGATAATGTTTCACACTCTTGGCTTGCATTTTCCATGTTGTCTGTCAGTGGCCAAGTCACAATAACATATGGTTTTACAAAATAATTAAGTAAATATAATTTCTTAATAAATATACCTAAAGAACCCTCATTTCTTGACTGGCTACTCTCTGCTGTCTCAGAAGAGATACTTTTTGCGCTGTTGTCTGCCACTGTAGCTGTCCTACAGTGGGTAGGGGGCAGTGGTAGACTGGAAAGTTGGTTGCAAATCACAACCCTCACCACTAGATGCCACTAAATCTTACACACTGAACCTTTAACCAAGTCACAAGAAGATGTTTACTGATTTCAGTCCAACTGAAGTAACACCTGAGTGTTGTTCCACCAATCCAAAAAATAACAAATATATTTTACTGAACTTCAATCATGAGTTTCACTGGAATGCCTTTTTTACTAAATCGAAGGCCAGCAGCCACAGCAGTCAGAAGTAATTTTCCTGTCAGTTTTCCACCTCAGAACAGCCTCACTTTCTACTGAATCTTTACCCACTGGAGAACATACATCATAAAAAGATCTTCAGCTTTAGCGTCAGCTCAGTTTAAAGGTGGATTAATATGGTCAGAATTTAAAATGAAACATTCTCAATAAAATGTGTTCTACAATCATGAAAATCAGAGAATCCGGATAAATATATACACACAAAACAACAATTTACACTAAAGGTACATATAAGTACTGATTCTGTACCTTTGCATTGATCTGTGCTGAGAACAAACATGACTATCGCTAGCTGTCAGCTATTAACTGACGGTTTGTGAACTGTGTGTCCATTGAAGTTCAAACATATGTTGAGAGGTAAAAGGTAAATTAGCTTGTGTTTAGCTGCTGTCTGTCGGTGTGAGCACTTAAAGCTGAGATGTGGTGGCCAAGTGGAGCATCTCGTGCAAGGAGCTACAGAAGCTGTTAAATAGTGACACAGCATCTGTCTGATGGCAAGACTTCCACGCCGAGATGGAGACCACAATCCTGAAGGGGAAAAAGACAGCGTGGATATGATTGTAGTGGCTGAAAATGTAGGGAAGGTACACACAATGTCAAACTCTAAACTGCTTAATGAATTTTAACCCTACTGAGGAGGGTGATGTACCACTAGGGCAAATCAAGAAAACATTAAACTAATTTCCTAATGATGGTGAAAACTGTTTAGTGTATGCACCACTACTACTATTTCTGAAAATCTTTTCATGAACTAGGAAAACCAGCCTTAATTTTGGCTCCATTGGTGGCCATTTTTGAAAGAATGTGTTTTTAAGGGGTTGGATCTGCATAATGGTCAGTAGAACCTCACGCCGACATCATGACAGTTGGAGAAAAAGATGTTTTATAAAATTTATGAAAACATGCTTATTTCTTGCCTGCCCACCTGTCATCTCTGATGCGATAGAAAAAGCCATAGCCATGGTGCACCATGGGAGCCACGGCCCCAAGAACTGTGGTGTAGCCCACCAGACTGGACGACAGCACAAAGTTACCACCACCGCCACTGCAGACGCAAACACACAACTCAGTTACAGGCAGACAGAAAGACACCCACTATCACTTTTCAATTTAATGCAATGTCCTTGATAAAATCTGTATTTCAGTTCAGTTTATCAAACGGACCATTTATCAGAATGTTTGTTGTGATCCAGTAGTATTTTTTAACCATGCCTTAAAATCTCAAAATCATTCATGTTTACCTGTTCAACCTGTTCTGGTTTAGAGACGTTGAGATTTCAATGTCTGTATGTTTGATAAGCCAAGATCAGTTGACAATATGGGCCTATGTGTCATAGTAGGACACAGGCAGGTGCATTTAATTTAATTCTATTCAGGTGAGCCAGTTCCAGCTGTGCATGTCGGCTCACTGGAACTGACCTCTTTGCATAGAGGGGATCTGTGAAGAGTTCTGGAGTGGGACGTCCCTCCTCCTTGGCAATAAGATACAGCCCAAGAAGATGCCTGTCAAAACCTGGCAACAGTGTCACAACATCAAAATGAATTTACAACAATGTAAAGCCAATGTTTATAATATTTTGAATCATGCATTGACTGGTTTTATTTGTACATTAGGAACGTTCGAGATGCCGACTGCAGGCGACTTCAGGGGTGGGGAATAAAAACGGCGCTGTCAAGTCGGGACATATTATACCTGCACGAGCTTACTGTAAAGCTGAGATCAGTGACTGAACTTACAGCATTTGCAAAGAAAAATGCCGCAAGACCGGGCAATAGTGTGGTTCCAACTTTGTGCAGTCGGAGAAAAGCGACTGCGGCCGCCAGATTCGGTGCCTCCAGATGCCATGCTCCTGCAAAGTTTTAATGTCATGTGACAACGTGACGTTTTGCAGCGCCAGCGAAAGTTGGACACAATTTCTAACCAGCATGCCTTATTTTAAGTCCTGCATGCATCACGTTAAGTCAGCGCTGCATGAAGTCAAAGGTAACTCATGTTATGTTTGTTGGTGAGTCACTGCCACCAACTGCAAATGCTGATTAGCAGAGTAGCATGTAGCACGTGTGTTGATGTGTGTTCTTGGGGCAATTGTTGTTTTACAAACAAAGGGGGAAGGACCCAGAAGTTGCTCTTAAGCTCTACTAGTGGTCAAAAACGCCACCTGGTATCTTTAAAGTTATTCTTCCACTCGTGATATTTCTTCCTGACACGAGGAACAATGTACAATAACTATTTTGACAGTAAGTCTACACCTTTTGTAAATCCAGTTTTCATGTTACTGTGTCAGTATTTTTACCTTTGTTCTAACTCTTATTTATGGCAGATCATGTTTTTCTGATTTGTAATCACTATCAGTTGAATTGGTTGTGTTTTATCAAATATTGTTTTCACTGTTTGGCAATTGCTTCCAGTAAAAAATTCAAAGGAAAACTCCTGTCTTCAACCTAGTTTTTGGAAGTGTTTTTAGCTCATTATAGCTGTGCACCTACATGCATAGTGAGGAGGAAAAAGAATTTCCATTAATGGAAATGTACAAACTAACCTTTAAAAAAAAAAAAACTTTTACAGCAAACTAACCTTTTCCTTCCTGGGCTTCAGCCATCAGTTTGTTGTGTTTATTGAAGGCCACCAGCAGGGCTTTCCTCTTGGCATTAACCTGACAGAAAAATGTTTACGTAGCATGTCAAATGAGCAATGACCGCTTCCACCTCCTTTGTTGGTGGGATTTTACCACAGTGCAGGGTTTCAGACATACACACACTCACGTCGCACGAGGGGTCCATCATGGCTTCACACCACTTCAGTGCCTCCTGGGTGCAGGGCCGCATAGTCTCCGTCCTACCATGGTAGAACTTGCGAGTCATTGCTGTCTCATAACAACTTCCTGGCCTGAGAGGCAAAAGAACAGACATTCAGGGTCATTCACTTCTTAGACTTCAATCATCGGTACATTTTAAACCAGTACATTTTAAACCAGTACATACTTTTTGTATATTCTGTAGTAGGCCAACTGCATTGCTAGTTGAACAAAAGTGTCTGGATGCAGCTTTTTCTGTTTAATGGCTGCTTTTCCAAATGCAGTGAAGGCGTAACACACCACCTGCAGGTCCTGTGTCTGTAAAACCAGCGACAGAGAGGACATTCACACAGCTGCGACTACGGACAAGTCATTTGCATCATGTTTTTTTTCTAGCATAGTAGCATAAATTCGTATTTAATATTGGCTCACCGACTCCAGGTATTGCTGTTTGGCGTGGCTGATGTCACTCCGGACTTGTTCGTCCACAGTAAACACCAGCTCTTCAGGAACGGGCACGTGTCTGACTGCGTCTGAGCCCTAAAAAGCACAGATATCAATATGTATCATTCAGTAACAAGTACTATTTTACCTAATGTACAGAATCAAGTAATAGTCAATGTTTACCTTCCATTTGCCTTCTGCAGCTTTAATTTGCTGGTCCAGATACCAACACATAGACACCAGTACCATGGCATCATATGGTGCATGCTGAAAAACAATTTGATTGAAGGTTTCAATCTATTATTTTTAACCCCTTAAGAAAGTTCTGAAGTTTATACATAGTAGAATTTTATCCGAGACATCAAGACGAACAGCATTAAAAGAAATGTGTCTCTAGCACGACACACACATACAAACTCACATCACACGTGGATCCAAAAGTGCCATTGGCGAACACGAGTGAATTGTACGATTTGTCACCCCAGCGGATGGTGGCGTCGCCTGTAAGGGCTTCCCGGGTTATCTGTGTTAAGAATCGTAATTACACACAACTATTTTCTTTTAGCCAGCCAGAGTAAGTTATGAAATCATACTTCAACTTTGTGCAGCCCCCACATTTGTGTAGTTCTCTGGAGTAGAGTAGGGTTTTGTTTCGTCCAGAGATACGACGAACAGGCTGCTCTGGATGGTCTCCAGGATGGTCTTATTGTGTGGATCAATGCTTATTAGATGCTCCCTGGCCTGCAGAGACAGTGAACTGTTAAATGCTGACAATAGTGATCCTGAGTATGCTTTGTAATATTAGAATGTTTTCACAAATGCAATCCATAATCCATTTTAGATCTTATTTGGCCAGATGAACAGCAAAGTCTCCAAACATGAGCACCCTTACTTTCGCCCAGCGAGTCCTCTCCTCTGAGGTGAGAGCAGCCACTCCATCTCCCTCTGGCTCTCCCTCACAGCGCTCTGTCACATAGCTCAACTGCCTACAGGTGAACACAAACACACACACACACAGAAAATAAAATAAGGAACATTACGACATGATGAGCCTCGTAGCTACTGTAGCTAGCAGTTGTGACAGTGTTTGCTACGGGACTGATGGTGCTGCCTGAAACTCTACAGAAAAAAGGATAAACAGCATCCTGCATGAACAATCCATTGTCAACACAATCTGACTTTTAGTTCATGAGTGTGTTAAGGTCTCCCGACAGCCTGCACTCAGATTACTGCCTACAGCAAGATAACTTTAATACCTTCTACACCTTTTTTTGAGGAAACTGAATAAAATACTTTTCAAGACTTTTCAAGACCTGCAGTTTCAGACCATGCATTGTTACACGATTGCAGTACAGTAGATTCAACAATATGGAACATGGAAACTTGAACACCACCAGCCGGGACTCAAATGTTATATAAAATTTAAAAAAGTATTACATGTAATTCAAATCATGAATGAATCATAAAAACAAAGTTTTGTTCACTTTTTTTTTCCAAAAGCCAAAAGATCTGTTTGTTTTCTTTTCCATTCCAAGAAAAATTAGGTCCAAATATTTCCTATACAGCAGCAGTCACAGGTACTATCATTCCTATAACATTAAAATGTTTCCTCTGTCCCTGCATCTCTCTCTCCAACCCTCAACCGGACGTTTGTTGTCTTGGTTACAAGGTTTCATATTCGAATTTAATTCTTGACTGGTGTGTACTTGTAATCACTACCTGAGTAGTTCTGGAGGGGTGAGGATCTGTCCGTCATAGAGAGCGTCAAATGTGAAGATCCGTCCACGACACATCACTACCAAATGGGAGGGGCACGGACCCTCACGCTCTGTGACACAGCACAAAATGCGCTTACACAACAGTGATATGTAAACTGAGAAAGTGGGCTAAAGAGCAGAGAAGGTTAGAGATAAGAGCCAAGTTTAGTCTACCGGTCTTAAAGTAGTTACGAATGGTGTCCTTCTTTACTCCAGGTACTTTGCAAGTGCAGAACAGCATTCTGAACTGGTCCATATCTAATGCTGTTTTGCCAGCTTTCTGAGGAGCCAGCCTCTCCCTAAAACATCCATATAGAAGAAAATAAAACAAATCACATATATAAAACATGACTCGTAAATGTAAAAAAGCGATAAGCGAGTGTGTGAACATCCTCACGTGCGGATCAGGTTCCAGTACTGTAGCGTATGCCATGTGTTTATACTGGCCCTCTGTAGATGAGTTCCCTCTGCAGGGGGCCAGCAGTGCTCCAGGTAGGGTCCCGGGCCGCCAAAGTTCACATTCAGCTGAGAGGGGATGCGGACCTCCAGATAGGCAACGTCTAACCACCATTCTTCCAGCTGGGAAATAAAGACGTTAGGTAAAACATACATGACCGAAGTTGACATCTGTAACATTTAGAGCGCAATTACACACCCAGTTTTTCTTTGTCCTGGCTCTCTGCAGTAGTTTCAAGTGCAGCTCTTTCCCAACACCCTCTTGAAATTTCTTCACAATGTCCGCTGTAGCCTTAAACTCAGTCTCAGATGCAAATGGATGAACTGATGGAAAACATGGCAGTGCAAAAAGAGTCAGTCTGTCAAGCAAGAGCACCAGCATCAGCTTCTGGGCTTTGGGAACATTAATGCCTATAAATACAGTACAGTTAATATGAAACACACAATCAAACATGCAATCAGCTTTTTGACAGACTTGTATGTGTCCTGTTACAATATTCAGAATTTAAGACCTACTGATTTTCACCTCTAACCACGGTGTTCTGGGGAAAAGAACTGTTGTACCTATGACTATGACCTATGAAGTAAACTCATATCATATAGTTTCAGTATTGATGGTATATTTTAATTAAAACATTCATGCACCCATTCATTTTTGCTCTAATCCACCAATTTTAGATACACCAGGAACCAGTTCAAAACCAAATTATGTTTGGTTGGGCTTTACAGGGTTAAAGGGCAAAATTACAGAATCACACTTCTTGCACTAGAGCTGCAACGATTTATCAATTAGTATTAAATTAATCGCCAGGTATTTTGATAAATCCATTAATCAGTAGGAGTAATTATTTAAGAAAGAAAAGTCAAAATTCAATGTGAATATTTTCTGTTTTCTTTACTTCTCTATGACAGTGAACTGAATATCTTTGGGTTGTGAACAAAACAAGACATTTGAGGACACCATCTTGGGCTTTGGGAAACAAACAACTAATCGATTCATTGAGAAAATAATCGACCGATTAATTGACAGTGAAAATAATCACTAGTTGCAGCCCTATCTCACACTGGTAAATATTTACATACAGACAAATAGCAGCAGTGAGCAGTTTACACCATGTTGAATTTTCTTAATTATTTAAAGCATTTGTTTGTGTAAATATTTGAAGTTTGCATGGTAAATATTTACAAAACCTGAAACAGAGTAACTCAGCAGGTGGAACAAAGCTACTATCCTACCTGCTTCCAGGTACTTGAAAAGGCTCATCTCTAGTGACGGGACAGGCAGCGGTGGCAGGCTGCTTTGGTACCCGAAGGTCCGCTCTGGCAGAGACTCTGACAAATGATTAGCCATTTCTTCCTTCTGTAATTTAAATAACACGTTTCAAATTATGTCGTAATTATACAGAAAAGGGGTGCAGTTAGCCCAGGTGGTAGAATACTTTATACTTTCCACTTTATACTTTACATTACAAGATGATGAGGATGATGAGGTTGTTCTCCAGGAAAGCCTAAATAGTTATGTACTTCAATGATGGTTATTATCATCATCATCTTCAACCACTTACACATGGTCGGGTCACGGGGAAAGCAGCTCCAACAGGGGATCCCAAACTTCCCTTTCCCGAGACACACTATCCAGCTCTGACTGGGGGATCCCGAGATGTTCCCAGGCAAGTGTGATCTCTTTCCCTTGTCCTGGTTCTTGCCCGAGGCCGTCTCAAAGCTGGACAAGCCTGTAACACCTCCCTAAGGAGACGTCTACCAACTGGCTCCTTTCGCCGCAAAGGAGCAGAGGCTCTAGAGTTCCTCACTGACGACTGAGCTTCTCACCCCATCTCTAAGGGAGATGCTAGCCACCCTCCAGAGAAAAACCATTTTGGCCGCTTGTACGTGCGATCTAGTTCTAGGTAGGTGAGGGTAAGGTAGAACGAAAACTGACCAGTAGACTTTTCGTCACGATGGTGCAGTAATACCTCCAATACTCCAATTTTCCAGCCAGTCTCCCGGTCCAATGTCCCCTCATTCGCGAACAAGACCCCAAGGTACTTGAACTCCTTCACTTGGTGTTAGTACTCATCCCCTACCTGGAGTAGGCACTCCATCGGTTAATTGCTGCGAACCATGGACTCAGACTTAATCGTCATCCCCGCCACTTCGCGTTGAGCTGTGAACCGTTCCAGTGAGTGCTGAAGGTCAAGGACTGATGATTCCATCATGGCCACTTCCATTCATCTGTGATGAGATCCCCAGCCCACTGAACTGCAATCCCTCCCCACCCCAACTATGCCTCAATATCCTGTCCATGAATTTCACAAACCAGTGACAAAGCGCGTGATGATTATTATAATTAGCATAATATGACCTTTAAGTAAAAATTTTAATCCAGGATTTACTTGTAACGGAGTACAAAAATAAATAGTACTTCTTCCCCCACTGGATGATCCCTGAGCAAGTATGCACAGTATACAGTAGATAAGAGATTTGAATTTCACTGTTCCCACAGTCAGTTTAGCATTTGGCGAAATACCCCCAAAATATGACTTTTCCTGCCACTTATAATATCACATAGTTTGTATGCTAGAATAATAAGTAACGTAGCTTTAAAATGTTCATAGGCTGTGTTGCTATCTTTATCAAACATTTTAGTTCATAAACTGTTTTTTACGACCCGATATGAATCGATAAATGTTGTTAGTGTAACTTGGCTTACAGAGTACCAACCTGCATGATGAAAGCACTCAGATATTAGGATTTTTTTACTTGTTTATAAGTTAATAAATGCAAACGGACTTAACGGTTTTCCTTAAGCTAGCTAACGTTACTCGTCAGTCTGAAAACGTTTGCACTCGTTTAACCTTATTATTAAATCAAAAGGACCTCAAAAGTTTTCAGTGCACTAGCTAGTTAAGGTTACTGAGCTGTTAAGGTGCACTAGTTAGCGAACTTAACGTTGCTCTCGCTCGCCTTCGGTTTTATACCAACAACGTTTGACATGTAACTTAAGTTAGCGTTAGGTTAAACTTGATTAAAAAACGTCAATCGTAGCTTTCAATCACCCCTGTCAGCTCACCTTCTTCAGGATATGTTGACTTTAGTTTACAGCAGAAATATCTTTAGCCAGCTGGCAGGTGAAGTGGTTGAAAGTGTTGTTGAAAGTGTTGTTTGCAGCTGCAGCAGCAGCAGCTCTTCCTCACCTTTACCCCACTGAACACCCGGCGCCAGCCCGGAAGACCCCACTGCTCATGCGCAATGCACTTGACCTACATTTAGTCAGTGAAATAATGAGGCATTGATATCAAGTTTATCTGCTGCAGAGGGGTGAGAGGTGGATTGATTTAGAGGCCAAACGACCAAAATGGACCATAAAACTCGAAACAAGACCCACAATAGTTCTACACACAGAGGGGACTTACAAATTAATAACGTTTTAGCAGTGAAAATAATGAAGGTGGACAAACAGGTCCACAGGTCAATGTCACATTAAACCTTTCTCAACAGCCAATTCAAACAATTCTTGAAAATGCACTATATAGTCAAAAGTATGAGGACATTTGTCTACACAGTTTTGAGTATTTTTGGTGTGGCTCTGTTCATAGATTGGACTACATCTATTATTCCAATGATGGGGAATCATATAGAATAGTCTCATGTAATAATATATAATAAAATACGCTGAGTTGCCAGTTTATTAAAACCAATGCAATCTAATGCAGCAGTCCTGCAGTGATTCCTACCTTCGTGGACGTTATATTAATGTTCTGTTTTCAGAGAGGTGTTGATTCACCTGCATGGTTATTTTGGAGGCTGCGGTTTGTGGTGCGGTTGAACTGTATAGCGTTATGTTAACAGACGATTATTTTGTCTACCCCATTTATATCAATAAAGGTATGCTAAATAACAAGAAACAACAAAACAAAAACATTTCAGAAAGAGGTTTTATTTTCAAAATATTTGCAGAATGTTCAGATTTGACGCCATTTAATTAGTCATATTCTGATTAGGAATCAAGCTACACATCAAAGTGTACAGGCATTATTATACTAGACCTATATAATATTTTGTTTTGTTTGTCTTGCCGTGTGTTGTTGTTTTATTGCTACTGTTGCAGAACCAACTGCCCCTCTGGGACAAATAAAAGCCTCGAACTTGAACTTATATATTTTTTATACATGTGGATTATAACAATTAACTATATAAATTAGATAAAATAGCAATTAGAATTTTTTTATATTTTAACCTTAAAGGATGCATGGGAGTTCAATTGCATACATGAATAAGAATAAACTATGTAAACAAAAGACAAACCATGGAGAAATATTAAATCACACTTTATGCTGCATATTTATGGCCTCTGAAAGCAGAAGGCTACTTGTTATATAGACAGCAGCAATGTTTTAGTAATTCAGTTAGTAGACTATTGTTGTTTTTTGCATTAACTCGGCTTCTTCTTCAGTTTATTGCAAATCTTACAGGCCATATTTGCTGATGATTTCCTTTCCAAGTGTAATGTAGGCTGACATGGCATCATCCTTGGACATTCCTGAAAGAAGGTGGACATACAAAGTATCTGGATTAAAAACACAAAGTATCACTGTGTTTGCTTACTGATACGTATAAGAATCCTGGCATCATTGGTAGCTCAGAATGATGCATTAAATTGCAGCTGATAGCAAGCAACAAGCCCTGTCTTTTAATTTTACACCTACAAGCATTTCTTACCTTTCCTGGAGCTCCAGGCGTCCCACTTGGCTTTTCCTTTAAAGTCCAGCGTTCCTGGTCTTTCTACAAATGTGACACAGAGAGAAGGAAATGTTCAGAATATAGAGACCATTGCATGGAAATGATACTGTTTTTTACTGCAGCAAGAAACATCTCAAAAATCTGTCTTTTTCTCTATCGGCCTGATCTCGAGAAGGTCATCAATGCTTTAATATCATCTTGGTTAGATTTACTGTAATTCATTATATTAAGAGCTAAGCAAAAAAAAAATCTTAACGTCTTCAGCTGGTAAAAAATGCAGCTGCTCGGCTTATAATAAATACTAGAAGACAAGATCACATCAGTCTTGTTTTAGCCTCCGTTCACTGGTTACCAGTACAGAATTGATTTTAAGGTTTTACTGATCACATTTAAAGTACTTCATGGTTCTGCTGCTTGTTACATTGCTGAGTTGCTGCACCACTATGAGCCAGAACGCAGCCTCAGATCCTTGGGCAGGGCTCTGTTGGCTGTTCCAAAGTCCCGGCTCCAGACTAAAGGTGACTGGGCTTTTGCAATCATGGCCCCTCAACTCTGCAACGCCCTGTCCAAGAACCTGAGGCTTGCAGGATCTGTGACATCTTTTAAACCACAGCATACAATTTTAAAAAAGCCTTTTATTGCTAAATTGTCTCACCTGTTTATTAATACTATCATTATATAACATTATATCACTGTGGGGATCTTTCCATTTGAATTTTGTATAATTTTAATTGCCTCAGTCCTGAAATGTTTCCTTCATTAAAATTCTTCAACCATGTAAAGCATTTTGTAACTTTATTTTGATAAGTGCTGCCTATTATTATTGTTATTATTATTATTATTATTATTATTATTATTATTATTATACCTGTGTTAATGTCTCCGACAACTGCCTGCTTATAAAGGCCGTACAGGTCCAGCAGCTCCTCATCCGTAGGCCTCGTCTTTACCTTTTTCACATCCTCTGCAATCTTGTCAAACTCTGCCTGCAGGTCAGTAAAGAAACAGTCAAGTCACTCTCTATTACTGATAAATAATTCAAGAGGTATCCATTATGTTTGCACAAGGTAAGCATGGTTTTATATATATATATATATATATATATATATATATATATATATATATATATAAATTTTCAGCTCTTTGCCAAGTCTGACAGAGGAATCAGTTGAAGGTATTTGGTCCAGTGGGAGTGCATAATCACATAATATGAGAATGTGCATATTAATCAGTTACAACACTGAATAAGAAATCTGGGCATAGTATTCTAGTCATGGAGCAAACCCTGGGAAACCTTTTGTTGCATAAGCTGGAGACAAACAATGGGCTTTTATTCAAGACCACAGCCTTTGTGCCTCCTTGAATAATCTACTTTACAAAAGATCTGGGACATTGCAGACCATATCATTAATATAGAAACCATTTAGGTTTGCACAAAAAAACATGAAAACTCAAAAACTGTGAAAAAAAAGTGTAGGAATGTAGTTCCGGAAACCACTTAAAATGCTACAGAGATTAATCTCTAAACTATTCATCAAAACTGTATCTGGGCCAGTCAAATACTTTTCATCATCCTATTAGTTATCCATAATCATGCATTATAATATTTTCTTGTTTGTCTCATTTTATAGCAATCTCCAAAACATTAATTGTAGCTGCAGCGTCAGGAGGACCATAGAGCAAAATATTGAATATATTTAGACTTGTTTTTCTTACATTCACACTGTCAAAGATGGATGACACCACATACAGTAGGTTATATGACTGCATGAAGACTCCACCGGTACAACCGTTATTCATTTCATAGCGGTAATCCGTGCATCTCCGGTATAATACTGCCAAATAACATGAAAACAAAAGTAGTTAATATTTTACCTGATGAGACATTTTCGCTGCTGTAGACCCGTGGTTTAGTTGAATGTAATTTGCCCTGTCGGCTGGACGTCTTTGTGCAGCTGTAATTGCAGCACAGCTGATCGACGCAAGATCGTCGCTGACCAAGGAGAGGCCTGCAGAGGAGGGAGCAGAGAGCTACTGAAGAGCTGATTGGATGCCGCTGCCTGTCCCCCTCACTCTCTCTCTCTCTCACTCACACACACACACACACACACACAGTATAGCTACTGTACTTTTACCTATGTAGAGGAATAGAGCATACATATTCTCAAAGGTGTTGTTAGGATCAAACCCTATTTAAACTTTATTAAAATATTTATTATATAGGGTTTAACCACAAATCCTTTGAAACATCTGTTTTTTTTCCCGGTATCATTTCTGCCACGCTATGAACATAATGTAGTAGTAATATGGAGCCGTGAATGTCGTTCTGTTCATTGAACGCTGGTCTGCGCTGTGGCACCTTTTAAATAAAGTTATTTCAATTCAAACAAAAATGGCGGCGCCCTGTGGCCCACCTGTGTTGTCGGACTGAAAGAGAGTTTACAGCATTAAAATCAGGTAAAACCTCTTTAGTTTGTCAGGTATGTTGCTGACTGTGATACTGATGCGGTTATAAGAACACGTGTGAAGGGTTTCCATTACAGTGGACGGGAAACACGAACTTCACTTAATTTGACAGTGAATGCTTCTCTGACCATCAATCTCAAAACTTCTTCAGAGACATAGTCATTCAACTCTAGTTTAAATATTGCATGGAATCATCAATAATCACACCCAAAACAATGTCACAATATTAATGATCATTCTTTATTTATTGTATTTATTATTTTGATTATTCTTAGGCCTATTGTAGGCTACTGCCCAGTTCAAAACTTGTTAATATGACCCGACTTATACTGAATCTTTGAGGACCACTCATTGGTGGGGAATGGGCTCATTTTTCGGGAATGTATTACATTTTGGGGGGGTTTTATAGGGGGAAATCCCTATAGCTGTTTTACACTGTTTCTAAAACGTGTTCATTTAAAAACGAATATAATTTATTGTACTTCAACGCACCACAAACCAACAGCCCATACAGTCAATGGGAAGGCGTCACATTAGAGGATCCCTGAAGGTAGTCCCCAAAGCGCTACCAGCTACAGGTGTGCTGGAAGCTGCAGGGATGTCGATAGGTACGTGTCCTGCGTTACATTGTGAACAACAAATCCGTGTTGAAATCATAGAAATCCTGCTCTCTGTTCATAGTGTCAAGAAAATCCTAACGATACCCTACTCCCTAAACAGGAGTTCAAAGCTACAATTTATCTAAAAACACACATTTTATTAATGACCCACTCAAGGGACCACCATCAAGGGGACTCACTACATTCAAAACCAAATCAATATCACTGAAGCTGTGCAGAAACTCACCAAAATGAATGATGGCTTTTAAATTTCAAACATTGGTGGAGTCTCTGACTGAGTTAATGTACTGTTAATCTTGATCATTTGACTATTCATGTGTTTAGTGTTGTTGTTGTTGTTGGAGAGGAGAGCCGGAGAGGAGATGGCAGCAGATCAGAGAGTAGTAGGATAACATGTTTTTTGGAAAGCAGTGTCATCAAGAAAATAATATGTAGTATTCTGTGGTGTCCGAACAATAATGCTGTGATGATGTGTTGAGAAGAAATCCGCTTGACACTGTTCTTGATCGTAAAAGTTTATTACATCAAGGAGTTCAGCATCAATTACAAGCTCTGCAGCAGCTTGGAGAGTGACCCAGCCCGATGACCACTCTGTCTCTCTGTACATCAAACACAGCTTATATAGGACATGTTTAGGTATCGGTTGGATACCATATAAGGGTCTGAGTCTCCACATAACCACTGACCTCTGCTCTCCCCTTAAAAGGTCACTAATCCTCTATCCAGCTGCTACAGTGCTATGTTAAACTGTTATGCGTCAAATGCACGTTATACACCACAGTAGTAAGATTTTTTTAATCTTTTATGTTTTTAATTTTTTATGTGAATGTATTTGTCCTTTGTTACAGGTGTAATTTCAGAGGAGGTATGGCCAGTGCAGGAAAGCCAGGTAAAAGGGCCAACAAAAAGGAAACCAAAAGGCATGTTCCAACCAAGACCTCCTTCAACTCACCATTCACTCCAAAATGGAGCCCACTTCCCCAAGAAGACATGCATTTCATCCTGAAAACCCTGAACGACAAGCTGGTTTCCACTGGTCTTGAGAAGAAAGAGGTGAAAGTGTTTCGCCCGTGGAGGAAAAAGAGAGACCCGAAACCTGCTGCCACATCAGAACCTGTTCCTCAGGTGAGCCAGGATGCACAGGTGCAGGAGTCTTCCAAAAATGGCTGGACGGACGTGGCAGCCAGAAGACAACTGGCCATTGGCATCAACGAGGTCACCAAAGCTCTGGAGAGGAACAAGCTCAAACTGTTGCTCGTGTGCAAGTCTGTCAAACCAAAACACATGACGGATCACCTGATAGCGCTGAGTGCAACGAGAGGAGTGCCGGCCTGCCAGGTGCCTCGGCTGAGCCAGAGTGTGTCGGAGCTGCTGGGCCTGAAAAGTGTCCTCGCACTGGGGTTTAGACGGTGTGCCTCCAAAGATGACGAGGCGTTCGCTGACATTGTTGATGCCATTGCACCCAGGGTGCCTTCACTGGACGTTGCGTGGCTACAAGGTGTAGCACCCAGTGTAACACCTGAAGACCCCACTGACATGGAAGAGGAGGAAGCTGGCGGGAAGAAGGGCCAAAAAAGGAAGCTTGAGAGTGAATCTGAGGAGGTCACAGAGTCGGCCTCGTCCTGCGCTCTGCAACCCCTCAAATTGAAAAAAATAGTTGCTAACCCTGAAAAGAAAAGTAAAAGAAAGGTGAAGTCGTAGCCAGCTGAATGAAACACAAATTCTGCCTAGATGTTTCAGCTCTGTGGCTTCCAATGTTTTCTGGCTTTTGACATCTTGAAATGAGTCTACTCGGGACCCCTTTGTTTAAGGTTATGGCCTTAATCTGGACATGAGTCATTTTTCAATTCCAGGCTTTTTCATTTGAAGAATTTTTAGTGGCCCAAAGAGGTTAAAAAGTCTCACAAAATAAATTTGTTTTGTTGAACATCAATGTTTTTTTTTTATCCTTTTAATTGTATTATTATTATTTATTCAGTTTCCTTCATTTCAAAGTCAAAATAATTAATGAATAAGTGGCTGATTAGTAGATAATGAATATAATTATTAGTTGCAGTTTTTACATTAAATTTAAAATTATGACAACTTTATTTTTTGCATCTTATGTTAGTATTGCTTTGTAAAGCAGATGGCTGACTTTCAAATTAAACAGAACAAAATAGAACTTTTTGGTGTAAGTGAAAAGCGTTATGTTTGGCAAAAGGAAAATACTGCATTCCTGCATAAGAACCTTCCATCTGTGAAACATGTCGGCAGTAATATCATGATCTGGGCCTGTTTTGCTGCAACTGGGCCAGAGAAGATTGCCACCTATGATGGAACAATGAATTCTGAATTATACCAGCGATTATATAGATGATGTCAGGACACGTGTCAGTAAACTGAATCTCAGAACGTGGGTCATACAGCGAGACAACAACTCTACGCACACAAGTCGTACTACCAAAGAATGGTTAAAGAAGAGTAAAGTGAATAATTTGGAATGGCCAAGTCAAAGTCCTGACCTTAAAAAATGTTGTTGAAGGACCTAAAGCGAGCAGTTCACAAGGAAACCCACCCACATCCAAGACTTGAAGCTGATCTGTAAAGAAGAATGAGCTAAGATTCCTCAAATCGACATTTAGTTGCAGTTATTGCTGCACCGGGGGGAAAGCAAAGGTTCAAGTATAACATGTTTTTCTCATTTGTTTAATTGTTTAATGTACTTCGTGTGACTTGTGTGAAAATCTAAGTATGTTTTAGGTCATATTTGTGCAGAAATAAAGACAATTTTAAAAAGTTCACAAGCATTCAAGTTTAAAGCCACAGAAAATTTCAGATGTCAGCCACTTAAAATGTTTCCACTTAACAATCTTCATAGTTAAAAATTTAATATACTGTAAATTTGTCACAATACTTTGTATTTCCATTGCCCCCACCGCTCATGTTAAAAAGAAGAGTATTACTCGTGTTCCTTTTTAAAGTGAGTTTATTCAATCAAATATCCATGCTGGTATAATTGACGTGTGTGTGTGTGTGTGTGTGTGTGTTGAAACAGATTGTTATTTGCATGGGGTCATGTCTAAATGATGCTGGTACAAGTTCTTCAGCTTTTTCACAGCTTACAATGGATTTGAATAAAAATATTGTTCTTCAGTTAGAGAAAACTGTATGTCGTTTCAAAAGTACACCACCCCCAAAATCTTAATTTAAAAAAAACAAACAAAACATTTGAAATAAGGCAGGTACTTCGGGTCGAGTTCTCACTAAAGGGTGTGGCTAGCAACATCAATGCTAAAATTGTCACAGCAGCATAACTGACATGCTCAAAGTTCATTCAAACAGCTGCAGGCAACACATCTGTGACCCAACCAACATCCATGAGGCACACCGTCGACTCAATAACCCGGTTTCAGTGTTAAATGAATGCCGGTAATGTCTCTGTGAATGTCACTCATTCAACCATTCAATGGCAAAAAAAGAAATACCCTGAAGCACTGACTGTCCATTGGTTGTCTTTTCTTGCTAATATATAAAAGGAATGTGAGGAAAATTACATCACATACAGAAAAATGACCGACAGAAATGGCAGCAGCTTAAAGTTATGCAGAGCCACGTGAACATCAAAAGTAACAAACTCAGAGCAAAAAGACAATTTGAAAACATTTGTTAACCGTCTTTTGTTCCTATCATGCTCCGTTGAGAACAGAAAAATGCCAAACAATCCAAACCCCTCAAAAATCAGCTTTGAAGTTGCTTGTCTAACTGGAAATTTTAGGGAAATACTGGAAAGAAAAAGAACAGGAATAATGCCTTAAGACATTTTGCAAAGTACAATTATAAATATCAGAACTGTTCAAAGAACTTCACGCATTTAGCTGCACAACACACTAAAAAAAATGACCCACAGTATATTTTTCAGACACACAAATACAGTACCATTAAAAAAACAAATCCATTTAAGTTAATAAAAATGGACCTAGAAAAACATTAAAAGCTCAAATTTCAAATTGACACGGTTACTGTTACAGGCTTTTGTTTATTCAATCACTGTGCTCTGAGAGCACGCCGTTAATTATTCCCCAGACACTCTGAATGTTGTGCTCAATTCTCTCGGTTTAATTTAACCAAGATTTGATTAAAAACACATTTAACATCCTATGGCACACGTGAGGGAATTGACGGTTATGTGTGCATTAATCAACATTTATGCTGCCAGTGTTGTACTTCTGGCCAATGGGCTGCTTTACAGGGGCATCTAATTCACTGCTTTGCAACAGGCTACTGAGAGCAATAAGTGGTAGTTTCTCTGCGAGTGGCAATGACTGAATCAACAAAAGATAACCGACTTTAGCGACCTAACCGAAAACATTACTCTTTCAAAGTAGGTAAGCCATTTTTACACCATAAAACTGTCTCTAGACAGGAACTTTGACTAGAGAAAACTAAAATCTAACCCTGGCTATAGCTTAACTGGTGTTTCGTTTTGTTTTCCAGCCTTTGGTGATGTAATTCTCACTGCCCTGCTTGTGCACGGAGCATGTCAACCCTACATGTGCCTCTAATTTAATATTTCCTAACTGGACATCACACCATTCACATACAGATACATACTGAGCTGTGTTTGTTATTACAAAGATCCACATGAGCGCATCAGTGCATATAACTAAACATGTGGTTAAAATGTTCTGTTAAAAATAGCAACTCTAGAAACAGGTTTATAATGTGAAAACGGCTCACATCACATTGGAAAAAGTTTTACAGTTTTGTAAGGCAACCCATCTGTTTTGAAATCTGACCCTTTTGCTCGTTTAGGAACTCAAAAATTGTGCTTCATTGATGCAATACATTCTTCATCAAAAACCACTGGAACCCATGTTGTCTGAACAAACTCAGTGACATCTACACTACTTATGAGGAAAATACTTTGGATCAGCCCTCCCGAACCCCAAATTCACACTACAGGAATAAATAAGATCTGGCTTTCAATGTACAGATAACTATATTTTGAACAAAAGAAAAAAACATGTATATCAATGCACCAGTTAGATGAGTCCTTCCATGAAGATATCCTTTTTTGTTTGTGTGTTATTTGACAGCTTTCGTGTTTCTGTATGTGTGAACATATTTGTCATTTAACAGTTCAGTTGATATTTTTCTCCAGAATGCTTGAGGAAAAGAAGTGTCTTGCTTTATACGTCAGCTATCACAGAAACATGTTCTTAGCATTTCTAATTCTACTGAGGCCCAAAACAGCCAACAGAGAGAAACTTCTGACCACAATGATATGCAACGGGACAGGAATAACGACTCTTCAATTGCCTTTCAGACCCTCTTCTGCTGCAAGTGTGCAGTTGCAGCGAGGACACAATATCTAATCCTTTTGTATTGCCGTCATGTTTACTTGTTGATTATCATTTACATAGTTCAATGTCAGCAAAATTACATGACATGTCAGTCCCTTGTAACGAGGTGGCTGCAGAAGAAGAACTAAACAAAATTCACAATGTCAAGGCATCCTCTTTTATGTCATACTGGTATGTTTTAAATGTGAGTGTGCATGTCAGGAGCATTGTACTGTATGAGTATCTCAGGCATAGCATGACTTCACATTCAGGATGTTGATGATTTAAGAATTTTCACCTCCAGGTGAGCCAAGAATGTTCTTGATGACGGGTAAACCGCCTCCCAGTCTCCAGGTTGGTTTTGCTGTTGTAGTTCTCATTTTCTAGCTTGGGCTACCTGTATGTCCAGGTAAGGAATAGCCAGAGGTCGCTGAAGACCTCTTGATCAGTGTTTGTGTAGCAGCCGCGAAGAGACCTGCTACTGAAGGACGAGGCCAACCTGAAAAATACAGAGTCGCCTGCTGTTACAGGAGCTTTGACCAAAAGAATATGAACGTTATGTAAATCAGATGCTGAAGCTTAGTTGTAACTCAAGTGTTTGCCAAGTGGGTATTTACACTCACTAAATTAAAATGGACTACACCACTCAAAACTATACAGGTGCTGGTCATATAATTAGAATATCATCAAAAAGTTGATTTCAGTAATTCCATTCAAAAAGTGAAACTTGTATAATGTATACATTCATTCCACACAGACATTTACATTACAGATATTTCAAGTGTTCATTCCTTTTAACTTTGATGATTATAACTGACAACTAATGAAAACCCCAGAATCAGTATCTCAGAAAATTAAAATATTGTGAAAAGGTTCAATATTGAAGACACCTGGTGCCACACTCTAATCAGCTAATTAACTCAAAACACCTGCAAAGGCCTTTAAATGGTCTCTCAGTCTAGTTCTGTAGGCTACACAATCATGGGGAAGACTGCTGACTTGACAGCTGTCCAAAAGACGACCATTGACACCTTGAACAAGGAGGGCAAGACACAAAAGGTCATTGCTAAAGAGGCTGGCTGGTCACAGAGCTCTGTGTCCAAGCACATTAATAGAGAGGCGAAGGGAAGTAAAAGATGTGGTAGAAAAAAGTGTACAAGCAATAGGGATAACTGCACCCTGGAGAGGATTGTGAAACAAAACCCATTCAAAAATGTGGGGGAGATTCACAAAGAGTGGACTGCAGCTGGAGTCAGTGCTTCAAGAACCACCACGCAGACGTATAAAAGACATGGGTTTCAGCTGTTGCATTCCTTGTGTCAAGCCACTCTTGAACAAGACACAGCGTCAGAAGCGTCTCGTCTGGGCTAAAGACAAAAAGGACTGGACTGCTGCTGAGTTGTCCAAAGTTATGTTCTCTGATGAAAGTAAATTTTGCATTTCCTTGGAAATCAAGGTCCCAGAGTCTGGAGGAAGAGAGGACAGGCACAGAATCCACGTTGCTTGAAGTCCAGTGTAAAGTTTCCACAGTCAGTGATGGTTTGGGGTGCCATGTCATCTGCTGGTGTTGGTCCACTGTGTTTTCTGAGGTCCAAGGTCAACGCAGCCATCTACCAGGAAGTTTTAGAGCACTTCATGCTTCCTGCTGCTGACCAACTTTATGGAGATGCAGATTTCATTTCCCAACAGGACTTGGCACCTGCACACAGTGCCAAAGCTACCAGTACCTGGTTTAAGGACCATGGTATCCCTGTTTTTAATTGGCCAGCAAACTCGCCTGACCTTAACCCTGTAGAAAATCTATGGGGTATTGTGAAGAGGAAGATGCGATACGCCAGACCCAACAATGCAGAAGAGCTGAAGGCCACTATCAGAGCAACCTGGGCTCTCATAACACCTGAGCAGTGCCACAGACTGATCGACTCCATGCCACACGGCATTGCTGCAGTAATTCAGGCAAAAGGAGCCCCAACTAAGTATTGAGTGCTGTACATGCTCATACTTTTCATGTTCATACTGTTCAGTTGGCCAACATTTCTAAAAATCCTTTTTTTGTATTGGTCTCAAGTAATATTCTAATTTTTGGAGATACTGAATTTGGGATTTTCTTTAGTTGTCAGTTTTAATCATCACAATTAAATGAAATAAACATTTGAAATATATCAGTCTGTGTGTAATGAATGAATATAATATCCAAGTTTCACTTCTTGAATTGAACTACTGAAATAAATCAACTTTTTGATGATATTCTAATTATATGACCAGCATCTGTAGATTAGTTGTCAGTAAATGTTTACAAAAATGATCTGCCAGGTGTTGTGTTCTTTTAGCTAAATGAACTCTGACAATGTTAACAATAGCTTGCTAATACATGACCGCCTCCTGGCACTTAATAATGTAAACTGGGAAGGTTTTAAATTACATTTCTCAAAATACACATTATAACTCAAATGATAAAACATTAATTATGTAGACTAAATGATCAATTACCGTCAGTTAGGTTAGCTCAATCATTATTTCCAACTCACACATCAAAATAAATAAAAAAAGTCATTGGTTTGTTTATAAAGGATTCGCAGCTAAGTTTAATATTTGTTATGTTGTTTTTTAAGGTTATATGACAACTTGTGATGCAGCAGTAACTTCCTGTTTACATAGTTCTTGACTGGACAGCGCTAACCATCAACTTTCTAGCAAACGATTTACAAATTGCTAAAGTATTTACCGTACAAGAAAGTTTTCTGGTGCAACCTGATTTAGTTAAGAACTTAAGACGGACTTTTCACATAAACTTAAAGAAGGATTTACAACTAACTGGTGCAACCAAAGTGAAAAAGAATAATTCTTTAAATATGCACTACTGTAATAGCATTGCCCAACTGAGCCTTTCTGGGCTACTATTAATCCCAACACTACAGTGTTTTAGTAGACTTTATTTTGACTGCGCAACTTGCAGAGGCTATGGCATTAAAGGTAGCAGATATATTAAATACAGACAACTTCCACCACTATCAATAATGTCTACAAAATACATCTAGGACTGACTTCATCTCTCATTATTGGGTCTTAACACTACACTTGCTAATAGTTGATCGTTAGCTCAGACAAATCATGCCGCCGACCTTATCAGGGTCCATAGGGGGACATTTCCAGTTGTAGAGGTAATACTGCAGATTTCCATCTCCTATGCCAAACTTGAGCTTCTCCAGGAACACCTTGTTTTCCATTAGATCCAAGGCATTGAACACATCAAAGCCTTTCTGTTAAACACACAGAATAATAAGTCACAAACTAAATATGATGTTAAATTACACAGTAGCAAGAAAATCTATGAAAAGATTGGCTTGAGTTACAGTTGAAGGAAAAAGTATGTGAACCCTTTGGAATTACTTAGGTCTTCGCTGCCTCAGGGCCTGGAAGGGTTGCTATCATTGATGGGAAAAAAGTTTATCAAGAAATTTTGCAGGAGAATGTAAGGACATCTGTCAGCCAATTAAAGCTCAACAGAAGATGGGTGATGCAACAGGACAACGACCCAAACCTCAGAAGTTAAGAAGAAAATACACCTTCTAGAGTGGCCCAGTCAGTCCTGATCGCAACCCAATTGAGATGCTGTGGCATGACCTCAAGAGAGAATCACACCAGACATCCATAGAATATTGTTGAACTGAAATAGTTTTGTTAAGAGTAATGGTCCAAAATTCCTCCTGACCGTTGTTCAGGTCTGACCTGCAACTACAGGAAAAGTTTGGTTGAGGTTATTGCTGCCAAAGGAGGGTCAACCAGTTAATAAAATTACTTTTTCCTGCGACTGAAAAAAAAAAAAAAAAATTCTTGAACAGTTCTTTATTTATTGAGATTTAAAGTTGACTGATGGTACCATAGAACAGTTTAATTATTTGGTAGGTAGGTATGTTTTTACAACAACTCTACATAGAGCATAACATTACCAGTTTGGCTAGGATCAGTGCGTCATTCATTAAGTCCAGAAGTGGGGTTTGTGTATGAACATTGTAAAAAGAGTAAGCAGCCTTCAGGCTCCTATGGAGAGGGTGATGCATCACGGTCGAGGGCAGAGTGTAGAAACTAGCGAAATCTGTCAGTACACCACCAGCACCCTGAGAAGAGAGTCACAGCTCTGTTTAATAAACAGATAGGAATACAAGAAACAGGCCGTTAGTATCTTGAAGACAGAAATTGATTCCAGATACCTCTACTACATATGTGTCAATTATGTTGTCCTGTGGTAAGAACCAGTGAGCCACCTCCTCTTCATCCATAGAAGGTGCAAGTTGGAAACGAGTCAGGTAATTCTGTAGCAGCTCGGTGACCTGGCGGAGGTCACGCCTCTCCATTGGCCGCAGACCCGGGGTCTTGGTGCTCTATATGGAGTGTGGAGAGCAAGAGAAAAAGTGGATATAAGTTCCTGCCACTAATAAGAATTGTAAAGGGAGATCCAGGACTGACAGGTGTTAAGAGTTTACATCTGGTAGTCTGTAGAGTTTCATGGTTCTTTGCAGGGTCATGTTTCTGCTCAGGTGAGAGAACTTTACTTCCACAAGCTTTCTGGGGTTCAGAGAACGATGCCAATATCTGACACAGACAGAGGAACCAAACAGAGAAAAAGAGTATTGGTTTTAAATGACTTTCTGACACAATATCCTTTGTGTTTCATGTTTGAATTGTGCACAGTATACCTGCATGTGGACACAGGTTTAGGCAGAACCACTCCTGCTGTGTATACTGCTTGAAATATTCCTTCTAAGTTCACCCTCCGTGTGATCTCTCTGATTAGCACTGGAGCCACGCGCTTTGAACGCAGCTTCTTATGGACACACAGGAAGTTGATTTCAACCAGCCTCTTCAGTCTGGAGCAGCAGAAGGAAAGAACAGGGCTTTTGCATAACAGTAAAAGGGTTTCTATTGACTCATATCACTGCTCTGCTCCAAATGCATTTGATCAGTTGTGAGTGCTCACATGTCATAGATGCGTATATCTGCAGGGATGGCACTGATGAAGCCAACAAGCTTCTTATTTGAGGACACTCTCACTCCACAATGCCACTGTGGTAGCCAGCCAGGTGGGCGCAGAGCCCTGAGAGAGGAGGAAAAGCTTAGTGGGAGAGCCAACAGTTAAATACTGTGTATATGATTTAATCATTTTTTTGGTGAACAGTAAATTAATAAACAAGAGCAACATGAGCTGGAAGCTTACCATTTGAGAAAGTTTGGTGAATAATCAAATCTGAACATGTTGTCGTCATCCTCCACATAGTTCTCATTCAACAATGTGTACAACTCCTTCAGCTGAAAAAGACACAGCAAACAATTTATTTTGTTTATCGTTTCTACAAAATGTGAGCTGCAGTGATTAGTCAATTAATAAATTGGACCACTGAAAGACAATGAATCGGCAACAATTAATTGTTTAAGTAATTTTTCAAGCAAAAATGTCAAAGATTTGATGGGTTTATGATCTCAGATTGGAGAATTCCTGACTTGGTCTAACTTTAAATTAGATTTTATTCATTTATTTTGGGGTTTTGAACCAAAAAAAAAAAAAAAAGACATTTGATGTCACCTGACCTCTCAGATACTGTAATAGACTTTTTTTTTTACTGTTTTCTGATCTTTAAAAGACCAAACAACTTATCAAGAAAACAAACAGCAGATTAATTCACTTTGAAAATAACCGTTACCAGCCCGAATTAATTTATTGTCTAAAGTTCTGAGACAGACAATGTACTTACTACATCTGCATTGCTGAGATCCAGAGTGTCCCACATAAAGCCTTGAGGTAAGGAATACGGCTCCTGTCTAATGTTTTCTTTGTCTGCTTCTATCGGCCCATGACTTGTCACCACCTCATCTGCAAAAACAGCATAGCTCTTGTCAAATATACAGGACTCTTTTCCAATCACCACATTTTCAGTGCACCTGTAAACGTCCTGTTCTTGCATTTTGCCCAGGTGACACTGATCCTGAGCAAGCACCAAACCAATGCGTCTTTTTAAAATTGGTAAAACCACAAAACTGCTGACAGTTACACTTATAAAATCTGCTTCTACTGGCCCTGTGTTGACCAGGCAAGCCTGTGGCACTGCGCAGACCTGATCTTTGGCCAATAGTTGTCATGGAAACAGCTTAATCTAATGCCACTAAGCATGCCCAGTGAGTACGCCTGGACCCCCAGCGAACTTCACAGCTGACATGTTTTTGGGACACTGGCTTTAAGCAGCACAGACCGTGACAAAATAAAACCAGTAGATGGCACTGGTGCACATAAACAGTGTCAAGAAAGATGAACATGGAGCTTCTGCAGACAGCTGAAGTAACACTGTTTGAGTTAGGGATGCAAATTTTGAGGAATTTCCGTAACCATCCATTGGCCAAGCGGATGATTAATAATTACTCAATCATTAACATCAGTTTATGAGGTACCAAATGCGTGCCTGTCCCTACTAAAAGCCTAATTTAAACATAACATGGACCATTTTTCAGCACAATTCAAATATTTTGATTTAATTTTAAATGCTTGCTCTAAGCTGAGTATGTCCTTACTTAGCTTGGGCACGGGCTGGGTGTCCCAGAACTGGTACTTGTGCTTGGCTGCCTCATCGATGCTCTTTGCTGGACCCTGGCAGGACAGCAGCTCCATGGCTCTTTGGATGTCCTGCAGCTTCTGAATGGGCAAGCCAGGGTTCTACATATAGAAAAGACAATGGACGTTCAGTGCAAAGAATTTAAACTTGAATTAACCTTTCCTGCATGTATGATATGTCTGTATATCATCTGGCCAAAGACAGAATGTCCTACATGATTCAAATGTAGTCATGAAAGACACATCTGAGGGCAAGTGTGATTTATACCCCTTTCAAATAAAAACCTTTGTGCGAGATCAAGCCACATTTGAAACCAGACTCTGGTAACAAATATATACTGTATCATAACTGCTCACCAAATACCCATTTCCAACTGTAGCTCAGCACATACCCCAGTCAAACACTGTTATTGTGAATTTCTTTATCCTGGTTTTGGACATTTTCTGGAAATTACATTATCATGGAACATTAAAACCCTGTTTTTTCATATCCTAGCATACATGATTTTAACAGTACCCAGGTTTGTGATAGCATAGGCTTGTAGTTTTTTGCATTTGTAGTATTCCTGGTAAACTGTAATGGTGCATGTTTCCAGTGTTTTTGTCTCTGCTGCCTGAATTCTGATTGATTTTCTTCTTTTGATCTGCAGACACTAAAGACAAGACAATTTTAATGTATCCTCTATACTGATGTCAGTCTTTCATTTCAGTGTGCAGATAATCATTCAATTCTTCATTTTTTTGTGTTTGTTTTATTGAATAACTTCTCACATAAGTCAGGCCGAGGAAGCACTATGCCCACAGGACAGGTGTTAACGTACGACAATATCCCTGTTTAGTATTGGAGTGCTCCAGGTAGCAAATATCACTGTTGTTTCTCAAAACCGGAATATGGACTTGCCATGGTTTCTAAAAACTTGTATTGCATGGGCAAGAAATATAACAGGGATAGGTAGCAAATTCCAAGGAAATGTACCCAGCATTTCAAGGTTGCTTTGACTAGAAGCCACTACCATTATAATTAGGTTTAAGTCACCTCAGTAAATCTAGGGTTATTATAGGCCATGAGTCTAGGCCAAGGTTGAATAACAAACCTTGGATTACTGACCCATTAAAACTGATGGGAAACAAACATTGTTTTCTTGGGTTGCTTATATGCAAAAGGACTATTCTGCGTTTCCCTTCCACCGGGTTAGTGGGTTATGATTTTGGATTTTAGCTCCTGCCATGAAAGGGTCTTTGCAGATTTCAATGGGTCATCACCGCACCTTTATCTCCTGAGAGTCAGAGGCAGAGTCAGACTTGGCTCCTCCCGAGCTTGGCTTCTCTTTCTTCCTCTTCTGCTTCTTCTTCTTCCTCTTGGCCCCCAGATCTCCCCCTGGACTCCTACAGATATGAACACAAACGGAGCATCACTGATCAGGGGCTGACTTTGTGTTGACTCCTCGCCACACACGCACACAGCTGAGCTAACCTAACGTTAGCTAACTAACGGTTGGTCTGAACGGTTGGCTGTCATCATGTCATTCAGTCGGGACGCTACCCGAGAGTATATATATTTGTACGTGAAGGAACAGACGGGTAAAAAGACAAAAAATGACATTGCAATAGAGGTTTAAAATCAGCCTTTCTCCTGTGTTTACTAGCTTGAAATAACGGCCTTGTAACAAACAGCCCGCTGTGTTTGTCGGCTAACGTTAGCTACCTGCGCTAGCTATTCCCGACCCGAGCACACACATAAACAGGCAGCGCTCAGACGGGCTGCCTGAAATTTACTGTGTATCCCAAACGGACTGGGCAGGCCATCCTCACCCTTGCATATGCTCATTCTCCTCTTCGTTGTCTCCGTCTATCCCGCAGGTGTCCTGATCGTCCAGTTCAAGGCTCTGCTGACTCGCCGCGGATTCACTGTCCTCCGCCATCATAAATTTTTTTTTTTATATTGCCAGGCGCCGTGTGAAAGCGATCACGGGCAACGAACGAGAGATGGAAAAACAAAGAAACTGCTAAAGGAAACCGCACCGCCTAGAGGCCAAGGAAGGAAAAACAGAGCCACACTCTTACCTTTTAACGTAAAATACAGTCTAGTGGTACCCAAATCAAAGTTATCCCATTTTAAGTTGAAAAAAACTGTCACTAGTAACAGTATCCGGGTTTCCATGTATTAGTTTGTGGTTTCAGTAATGAAAATCAACACTGCGACCACTATTTCTTAGTCAATTTTATGTTGCTCCTGGCTAAATTTCATATATACAAATGCAAATTTACAAACCAAAAACCCCTATTTATAGGCTTTGAGAAAGAAATTGAACTTTATTTTAGAACACTCAGTTTCTCCTCCAACAAAAAGACTGTTCGTTTGAGGTCTTTCTGACATATCTATTTCCCCCCTTTTTTTGCTGCATTGGTCTGTTATTGTACCCCCTAGTTAAGTACGTCCGTATCCTTGCAATGTTATGATTCTTGTTATATTTAGCTTTGATATAATTTTTACATTTATTCATTTAGTTGATGCTTTTATCCAAAGCACCTTACAATTGCTATATATGTCAGGAGTCACACGCCACTGGAGCAACTAGGGGTTAAGTGTCTTGATTGTTGTCTCACAGTGGATTCTCATACCAAAGACATGTCTTATCCACTGCACCATCAACACCAAATTTTCTACCAATAAAGAGAATATGCATAAAGACAATATATATATATATATATATTGTTCTTCAGTGGGGAAAATTCCCTTTGCCTGGGTGGTAATCCAGCCTTGTTAAAAGATAGCTGATATTTTATACATATTTGATATTTTCTTAGATAATGGACAATGTAAACAATGTAACCCGACGGGAATGAAGTGCAACGTAAATTACTTTTAACAGAGGTAGAAACTACTTAAAGAAGGTGTCTACTTTGTATATAAATTTTGGACTATCTAACTGTAATTATATTTAATTAAATATATTTAACAGATGGACAGTTTACTGAAAGTACTTTACATTTACTCATTTGGCAAATGTTTTTATTCAAAGTGACTTACATTTGAGTAGTACAAAGTACTATAACATTAACACTTTACCCTATTTTTAACATGCTTTAAAAGCAATGTCATTCCCCAAAGTATTGACATATTAAGTATTTGGTGAAAAATACTGTTATATTTGATATATACTTCTCTTAGGAGGGGGTTCCTAAAGATGACAATCATAACAAAAGGTGGTCTGTGGTTGAATGTGAACTCAGGCTGCAAATGACTTTGGTCAATTATACAAACAGACAATTCCAGTTTGGTTGTTTATTCAGAATAATAGGCTTCAAATATAATGCAAGCAACCAAGTTACACACTCAGGATGCTGTATTTGCAACTCCACCCTAGAACTGGAGGTTTCTGTGGGATACTAAAAGAGAAGAGGCCATTCAGAAGAACAACTCACACATCATTTTGACCAGGAAAAGAAATAACTATACACACTCTGTAATATGATTGCTATGACTATATGAACCTTGAGTGGATGTATTATGTTGATTATTTCTCCGCACTCTCACATGGACACACAATCTGACACAACACAAAGTCACAGCCAGCAGTATCACCACACAGGTGCGCATAAACACATTCGAGACAAACATTCACCCCAAAACACAAAAATAAGAGAGTGCACTGAAATGACCTGCAGTTTAGCTTCACATACAATCGCACTTAGCTTTATATATCCCGTGCTACACTGAACATTTCGGTAAATCCTTAACTGCTTACTCTAAGAGAGATTGGTGCCTTGCTGATTACTGTAGAGGATTTTACGATTGCAGCAGCTGGTACACATTTTCTGAGATGTCCGCAGTGTAGCTTGTAACACGCTAGTGCTGAGGAAAGTTTACTGCATGCTTTCTTTCACAAGAGGGGGAGAAAGGGAAGGCTGAGGTAGAGAAGAGAAAAGCTAAAAGGCAAAAGAAGGCGAGAAATAAATAAGGTAGTCTGTTCCACAAATTTGTTGTAGTCAGGTTGTTCAAAGGCACTTGGAACATGAGGAAATGGGAGGGAAAAAAAGAAGGTAAAACAGCATGCAAAATAGTTTGGTTTCAGATAAAACATATGCAGTTTGTTTTTGTAGCTCAGAAAGAAAAGCCCTTAACATATTTGAAGAAACAAGAATAGCCTATTTTCGTGTAAAATATTTCATGTTGGCAATTAAAATCAAAGTGATTAAAATTACAAAAAAGGCATCTCAAGCAGCCATATAAAAGTGATGCATAGCCTTCAGAGCAAAAATACACCAGTCAGTGGTTCAACAATTACAAAACCCTTCATATTATCAAACCTCGCCATTGTTTTGGATGGACCTACTGTTTCCTAGTGGTATTATATCCTTAACCATCAGCATAGTGGTGTGTCACATTATCTGATTAAGTTGCAGTGCGGATAGTGGTTTAATTTCTGCAGTCCAAACACTTCATGCCCTGTGTAGATCATGTAAACACCCATACGGCCTTCTGACGGGCTGGATTGAATTCTAGCAAAATAATCAAAAACCATTCACAAGTACAAGATTTACATGTTCATCTCAGGGGTGATTCTTGTGCAGAAACACGGTATGAATACTTTTAATTTCCTAACAGACTGTGAAGAGTGGAATCAGGTGCCTCATTTTGAACAGATGTTCCACACTCTCAAAAAATCTGGCTAAATAAGGGTTATAATCTCACTTTAAAGCAGTGTAGTGTGTCAGTGGATTTAGGCCAATATGGCTCAAGAAAAAAAAGGTTCCTGTAGTCTTTCATGTGTGAGAACCACCCATTACCTTTTTCTACTACAGTTCCTTTATGCTTACAAGGCTATTTATAAAAAAAGGCATATATTTGTTGTGCATAAAATGTTCTAATTTCTTGCCTCCAATGTCCTCCCTCAGGCAATGTGTATATCGTGCCTGATGATGAGTGCTCTGTTGTATGTATGTAGACTGTCGTGAGGATGACAAAGTGGCAGACAACAGTGGGCAGTTCATGAGGGGCCTGATAGCTCATGAAAGATTAGAACTATCCCTTCACGGTTCTGGACTAGAAGGGAACCCAGTGCTGAAATATTTCCTCAGTGCTATATTTAAGAAAAAAAAAAGGCTTCGATTTAAATTGTCATATCCTTCACGTTATGGTCTTGGCAGAGTGGGAGTCATGGTTAAAGGGTAGGTTCACTTTATAAAAAAAAAAAAAACTATCTCAAAACAAAACTGACATACTCGTGTACAACTGAACAGTTTTGGTAGCTGTAATTGTTCCCCCTGTCTACATTAGCAGCAAAAAAATCTCCTTTCCTGAAGTGATTTCAAAGGAAGAGACAAGGTGGACAAAATCCATGGTCCTCGTTTTGTGTAAAAATGCATTATAAAGTTCAACTAAAGCTAATATCTGTCTCAAGCTAGACAAGCCAAGGAAGCACAAAGAGTCTTTTTAGTATAAAAAGACTCTTTGTGCTTCCTTGCTGAGGAATAGCAGAGGGATAGTAAGGCAAAGCGTGATGGCACAAACCACTCTCTAATTATGAAGTGAACTGTTTGTGACATACATTTACATACATGTGCATAACTGTGTGTATATAGATTTAGAGTACCAACTAGAGCTTTCCTTTTTTCCCAATTATTTGTTTACATTTTGGCATATTGGCACCATTAAAAGTATGCTGAATTAGCCATTAGCAGTTTCAGTTTGCAGTGTATCCACGGATGTACAGACAACTGTCACTGGATTAATTTGATACTGAAGAAAAAATAATAAAATAAAATATGTGTTGATTCTCAGGCAAGTTCTGGAGTTATGAGGAGCAGCATTTTTTGCCACAATCTCTAAGCATATTTATGGACGTTTATTCAGGATGGACATTGGAGATAATGATATCAGGAAGTCACAGTGAAAATATATGTATTATGTGTATTTAGATGTAACTGGGTTATGACTCCGATTTTGACTTAAATTGCAGCAATTCACCTCACATAGTATCTTTGCCTCCCAACCCTCCCCTCAACTTTCCTGAGCCTCAAAACCTGTTGTATATATTTTAGCGTGGCCGTAGATTTTATTTTATTTTAGTTATTTGTTTTCATTACTATATTTACTTTTTGTTTTTGTTTTGTTTTGTGATTCATGTGTGACTTTGCTGCAATATTCTATTTGGATTAACAAAGTACTCCATCCATCTAAAAAGATTGTAATTTTGGAAGATTTCCACTTGATATGACTAACTCAGAGCTCAAATTAGCTTCAGCTGAACTTCAGAATGACCTTTTGCACAGAATGAGGATAACTTACATTGAAATTGCTTTAAGAAGGACCAGTATTTTCATAAAGGAACAACAGCCACAAAAAATGATTTCAATGTACATATGGGCTTGTGAGTATTCTATTAGGAAAAAGTGTGAACCAATCCTCTCAGTGGTCATGTGTGGATCATTTAAGGTTGAAGGCCAGCAGGGGTCGCTCCTCTCTCCTCTGCCAGGGACTCTTCTTCTCCTCCTCTCCGTCCTCGTGTGCCACATCGTCATCAGGAGAGACTGACAGCAGCGCGTGATCAGTCCTGAAAGTCTCTCCCTCTGGTGTTGGCAGGGGAGGAGGAGATGCAGGGGATGAAGAGGAAAGTGAGGGTGGTTCCTCTTGTATTTGTACCCCCTCTACTCTCCCTCCCCCCACATCCCCTTGCCCCTCTCTCTGACCCTCTGCTTTGTCTGACAGAATGGGTGCTGTTTTACCGTCCTGCGGGCTGCACTTGGGTGACTCCTCCTCACTTCTTCCGCCATCCAGATCATCCACATACACCAGCTGAGTGTAGGCCATAGCTGGTGTTGTGCCCTTCGACCTGTCTTTCTCAATCCCTCCTTCCTCCCGCTCTGCGTCTCTCCCCCTGCGGCCCACTCTCGGCTCATTCAGGTCCACACCGGAGTCCAGACTGGCGTCATTGCTATTGCCACGCCTTCCACTGCTGCTATTCCCTTGCTGAACTCCTCCACCAGCCGTGTTGCCGTGGCACCCCGCCCGCTGGAGGTCGATGTAGGAGTGGCGAATATGAGCGTTGGAGCGTCCGTCAAGTGAGACAAACCAGGCTCGTGGGTGAGGCAGAGGCTTCCCTCCTCTTAGCTCCATTAAAGTCTTTTCAGCCAACAAGGTGTCCTCGCTGTTTATTTCCACTAGACCTGTTTCTCCAAGTGCTGCTGGAATAGACAGAGACTCTGACAAGCCATGCACCTCTCCGTCACCCTGCTTGGTGGGACCTGGGGTACAGTCAGCGGGGGTTTGCCCTAGGGGCTGCTGGGAATGTGAAGCATTGAGCTCAGCCTGGATGGTCTCCAAGTCACTCTGCTGGTCAGTCTGCAGCAGAAGGGCCTGACCAGAGAGAGGGTGCTCCCCAGGCAGGCGCATGTAGTGTGCTGGAATCACCAGTGTAGGACGCACCCTTGGGTAGCCTTCTCCTCCACTCAGCAGGTCCACAGAGCCGCAGCAGAGCAGCTGGCCGGGCCGGGCGAGCAACGGGGGACTTGGACGCTCCAGGTGGTCCACAGAACGGGACAGAAGGTAGTCAGGAGCTCTACACTCACATACCTCCCCTCTACTGGGGGAGTGAGGAGGAGAGGAAGGGGAGATGCAATCAACAATCCCAGCAGTGCTCAGATGGTTAGCTGACACCTGGCCGTGATTGGCTGATGACAGTGCATCTGAAATTGGGTTGCTGGATGAGCACACGGAGGTGTATGATTGACGGTAGCCCTGGTCTGTTCCGGATGAAAGGGCAGCCTTTAACTGGAACGTCTCCGCAGACTGCCGGTAGTCTCTGCTGCGAGGCGTCAGATTGCCAAGAGATGAGCCGTGGTGGCTGTTGCCCAGAGACGAGCGGCTGTGTTTGCTGTGATGGATTACGCTGTGTTGACGTTGATTGTCTTGGTGCTCATATGAGAAAGGCTTCAGCATTGGTGTGGTCATGTCGGGCTCAGTTGCTGTGGAAACAAGTTCCAGCTGCACCTAAAGACAACAAAATATTGAATGTAAATCAAGACATAACACAGACACATACTGAGGAAGAAATCAGATTTATGGAAGCAATTTTATCACAGACAAAATAAGAGCGCATTTCTGCAACTGTAGTTATCCTTCGTAGATTGACAAATACGTTTTTTATTTTTCTCCCTACCACTGGGATGTTAGAAGAAGGGTTCAACTACAGTACAGCACCTCAGTGGAACTTGTAGGGATCTAATTTCACGTTTAAGGGCATGTAGATGTTCTCTGACACAGGGAGCTTAAAGCAAGCCACCCAGGTCTTTATTAAGTACTTCCTCTGTTTGATATTCCCTAGTGATTGAACCCTAATGGGGCAAGTCAGACAGACCTCGTTGCTGATGAGGTTCAGGTGCGACATTGAGGTGGCTTGGTCCCTCTTACTGCTGTCCAGACCAGAGGACAGTGTGAGCTTCCGGTGAGACCCTCGAGGCTTCAAACAGCGACGCCTTTACAGCACAGAGACACAGCAGATGTCATGATTCAATGAAAGGAAACCTTTTTCGACTTTAAATGAATCTTCTGCACACAAATACTGGCACTTAAATTTGATAACAGAATTCCCTGAGCATTTTTATTTGCAGTAGAGAACTGGTACCTGAGTACTTGTTGTGCAGTATCAGTCCATTTTTGTATTTTTGTTTGCAACCAATACATCTTATGTCATCATGACCTGCTATTAACAAGTTTCCATGTGAATTTTGATTTATTTGGTACCACATCACAACTGAAGAATAGACACAAGGATAAAGAGGATGAGTCACATGCAGAAGAAGACAATTAACCCTTTAAAACGGCTCATTATGTTAATGTTACAACATCACTGTGGGTTAGATGAACTTCAGTACATTCAGCTAAATGTTGTCAATATAAATTATTATTTTCAGACATGGCAAGGAAGGGATGCAAGGGAGGCAAGATGAATTAGTTTTTTTTACTTGGCAGAGACTAAAAAAATAAAAACAAGCCCAAATCTTCTGTCTTTGTATAAGTTAATGTTAAATTAAATTATTATGTCGTACAACCAATACGGTATTTATGTTCATAACATAAGATACTGGCACTAGTGTGATGACTTCTCCGATGCTGTTGCTACAGTATATACTGGACAACGTCAATAACAATAACAATATAAAGCCTAAAATAGCGGGCGGCTGTACATTCACATGTTCCACATAAGCAGTCATAAGAACTGACTCATCTTATTGTATATTCCTGACACTGTCAAAATATTGCTTTGTTTCCTCATTTTGGAGACAAATCTATCTTTCAGATGGGACATATTGCTGTGGACAGTGTTTCACACACCTGCAGTAGTACAAAAGGAGGCAGAGCAGGCACAGCAGGATGAGAGCCATGCCTCCCAGTATAGCCAATAGAAACACAGTGTGGTATGTGCTGAAGTCCTTCGCAAAAACGGGACCTGTTGCACAGACAAGATGTGGGGAAAAAAGAGGGGAACAGCCAAAGGGAAAACATGAGCTCATAATGAAAATGATTTTGATTCATATGAAAAAGGTTTCACTCAATGTCAAAATAAAAACAGGTGTTTGTTAAGATTAGACTACATATCGATATTTTGCTTTTTTGTGCAACACTGTCTAAATACAGTGTGAGAACATATGCCATGTTTTGTTTTGTTTTTTTTACAGTAAACGTAATCTGTGTGAAAGCAATTTCTCACCTGAATGTAGCGGGGACATGGCGGCCACCCAATAACCCAGCTGAGGAGCAATGTAGGTCAGACTGAGTTGGTTGCCCTCCCTCTGCACATGACCCCAACTGCTCTTTATCCAGGCCCCTGCACGCACACAGACAAACACACAACCACAGAGCTTGAAGTCAAATTTACCAACAGTTATTCTGTATTAGTGCCACCTTCAGACTGCATTAGCCATAAAGTGACAACTGACAAGGCCTGCAGCAAACTCCCACCCTGTCATTAACTTAGTCTAGACAGCAGCACTCCACTAGGCTAGATGTATTATTATATTTGTTATATTTATATATTATTACATTTATTATTATATTTATATTTGTCAAGTGTAAGGATTAAGGATTTGTTAATGTGACAGAAGTGTACTTTGTACATTCTGCAAGTTAGATTTAAGACTTTAAAATACCACATATAATAATAATACAATTTATACTGACTAAAGTATGAAAGTATGATGGAAAACCAGTAGAGACGATACGGCCTATGATAATTTATTATTACATAAGCTTTTTCAGTACCTCCCAGCAGTATATAACAATAACTCCTAATGATTAAATCAATAAAATTAATGTGACCTGTACACACATAAGAAACATTAGCTCCCATTAGAAACAATGAGGTTACAGCTACTGAAGCTGGCGGAAGTGACAGTGTTCGCTACAGGCCTGATGGTGCTGACATAAGCTCCACAAAAAAATGAATTGAACAGCCTCTGGCAGCACAATCCACAGATGAAACACTCCCACTTTTAGTTTATTACTTCTCTCCCAGCAATGAGACACAAAAAATTTTTACAAATACATTTCTGGGTAAGAATTTTGCAAATTAAATTTAAGATTTTTTAATAATACCTTCTTTTTTGAGGAAACTGAATTCGCTTTTCAACCTGACTAATAGCTGGTAAAACGCAGATTCAAGCTCAGCAGTGTGAGGGGAGGAGTGTATTGGCAGTACCTAACTCATCCACAGGGAGGCAGCATGCTCAGTCACTGGGAGCCTATGAATAGGAACACAATAGCAGCCCAGGCAGTGCAAATACCAAAAACCACAACAAAGCCTAAAGGCACTGCTTGATTCGCTCACAGTAAATCTGCTCCAAGAGGAAACATTCAGTAGTGCCTTCACACTTCCCCGCCTTTGGGTCTCAGGGCTAGCATGGCGAGAGCGAATTTGTTTCTATGTTGATGCGCAGTTAAACAACATCAAGTAGTCAGGGAGCTGCATCAATCTTCAGCAGGGAGGAAACAAAAAGGCAACCAGGAAATATATAGAGCTTGGAAAGGGTAACAAACATAATAAGGAGAAGAAACGTGCGAACAAAAAGGAGGCATGGAAGTAGAGATAAGGGAAAAGCCAGAAAAAGCAGAGGCAGAGAGAAATGAGAGAAGCTGTGACTCAGCAGAATACCCCCTCCGATTCATCCTGGTTCTGTCTGATTGTTTGCACAGGGGAGTCCTGACTGACCTGCTTACTGACATTTAATGATTCTGTTCTCACGCTTCCACACAATTAACCGCAGAGAATCCGGCGACTGCGTAGACACAATGCAAACACTTATAATGTTAACACAGCCTTTATATTACTTAAGAAAAACTGACGTTGGATCCTTTTTTTTGTTCACTATAGTAGCCTGTTCTTTTGAAAAGCCTTATTTGCCTCACAAAACTCCTCTCAAGATGAAGGCGCGTCTGTTTCCAAATGACACACACCCCAACAGGTGAATTTGATCTGTTTGTACATGACATCATTTCACCTCATGCTCCATTAACATGTACCAAACCATGAGAGGTTGTCAGTTATACAAGAGAAACAGGTTTGTGTGTTTGTGTGTGTGTGTGTGTGTGTGTGTGTGTGTGTGTGTGTGTGTGTGTGTGTGTGTGTGTGTGTGTGTGTGTGTGTATATGCGTGCAGTCCATGTGTACTGTGTAAACAAAACTAGCTTGCGAGGGAGCTTTTTCAGCCTGAAATATTCCTCCACAAAGCCACCGGGTGGATTTCAAAGTACTTTCTTTGTGACTGTGTTTTTATCCTCAGTTTAACACATACATAACAACACACAAACACAGACACACACATAACCGCTTAGTGAAGAAACTCATTGAGGAGCCGGGCCTTTCCGCCGTGTTATTTATTTGGAGGGTTGCTAAGGAACACGAGATATAGCCCCGAGAAGGGTCCGGGGATGGCTTCTGTTGTGGAAATACTCCAGGCTGTGTGTAGGCTACAAGTGTGTGTGTTCTCTCAGCTTTTATCAAAACGCTTTTATAAGGCTTAAATGCTGATACTTTGGGCACTTTAAACTGAGCCTTGAGATCCTTAAAACCATCACAAGAGAGAATATGGTCCAGATTTTAAACAATGATTGGCCCAAATGCTAAGTAGGAACATTTTAAGGGTACATTTAGAGAAATGCTATCCTCATCACACATGCTGTTAGGACTAAACATGCTTAGACATTTATCCCAGTGACAGATGGCCTATTATTCTTGTTAATGTCCATGTACTCTGACTCACATGTGGACTGCAGGAGTAGGTCGCAGTCTTATGGGCAACAACAGTTTTCTTTTTCCATGTTTAGAAAAAGTGTCTCTAAAAAGGATTTCCTTTTCCTTCCTATAATAAAGGGGTCGCTTTTAGTAGTGACAAACCCACAAAGAACTTTCCCCCGACTCCACATTTGCCCTCAGCTCTACGGAAGGTTTCATCGTCTTTCAGTTCAGCTCAGCTGGTGAACAAAGTGGAACATTTAGCAGCTAAAGAGCCAGGGCCCGTATTCATAAAAAATCTTAATGCAAAGAGTAGCTCCTAGTGACAAAATTCTAAGAAAATTCTTAGAAATGTGGGCGTTTACTCTTAAAATTAAAGAAAAAAATCCTAGTAAAGAAAAAAGTAATTCAGAAAGCATCTTAACCCTTAAAAGAGGTCTTACGGTCACAATTGTTAGGAGCACGGACGAGGACTTTTAAGGGGCTTAAGAGTTTCTTTAGTAGACGAGAAAATGGCAGAAAGACGAAGAGGGAGAAGGAATGTGTTGCAGACAATGGATGACAGTGAGTTAATCAGACGCTATAGATTAGATCGTGCAGGGATCATGTTTGTGACTTATTAGAGACACGCTAACATCTCCGACACAGTGCAGGAATGCCATAGCGCCAGAAATGAAAGTAATCACTACATTACGATATTTGGCAACTGGGAAAATGCAACAATGCATCAGCAAAATTACAGCACTTTCAGAACCTCTTATTGTGTCGCAGTTCATTCCGTTTCCACTGGACATTCCCACCTTGCAGGCTCAAAAAACTGCATTTATGAATATAGCAGGCTTCCCTGGTGTGCTAATAGTTTGTGCTATACGCTCCCACGTCTGCTTCTTGCCCCTTGCTGTGACACCCAGCCTGAAGTTTCCTTTTAGAATGGCCTTGTGTTCATCCACTAACTGGGCTAACAGTAAACACTGTTCCTCTGTCCAGTTGGGCTTTCTCGCCCTTCTTGGTTTTGATTCCATGTTTGATACATTAAAACCAACATTCACTAAACACCACTTAAATAGACATGTCACCAATCAGTGTAATTGGAAAGAGTGGAACAATTTTTTATCATTCTAAGCCAATCAAATACCTTATAGGAAATTAACAGCATGGTAAATAAAAAGAGGATTTATATACACATAAACAATCAAAACCCTCGTCATGTAAGGAGAGTGAAGAAAAACTACAAGGATGCTTTGATGCTACTGACTGGTCTGTGTTCCATTCAGATAATTTGAATATTGAGTATTGTGATGCAGTGACTGGGTACATTGACTTTTGCATGGATTTCTGTGTTCCAAAAAAGGTAATAAAACGGTATGCTAGTCAGAACTCGTGGTACAACGGGTGATGTGAATAGGAAAATACAACAGCGGGCCGTGGCTTTTAAATCAGGTAAAGCTGCTGCTTACAAGTTGTCCAGATATTCTTTGGAGCGGGCAATTAAAGCTGCTAAACGAGGCTATGGAGCTAAGATAGAGGGACATTTCATGGAGGCGGACCCACAATGTATGTGGCAAGGGTTAAATTCTATCACCGCTTGGAAACCTAAAGGAGGACCCATTACTAATGATGATCTATCCTTGCCAAACAAATTAAACGAGTTTTATTGTCGTTTTGAAATTGGAAATGTTGAACCTGTTATTTTTTCCTGCTTGTAATGAGCTTTACCATCATTCAGGAGGACGTTCAGAGGATTTTGTCCAGGACGAAGTCAAGAAGGCACTGTATTCCTCCTCGTGTCCTTAAATTGTGCTCTGAGCAACTTAGTCCTGTTCTGACTGATCTTTTCAACATGTCACTTGCGGGGTGCACTGAATGAGACACCTGAATGACTATCAGCCAGTGGCCCTCACATCTGTCCTGATGGTTGGTGTTGGACTTTATTAAAGATCAAATCCCTGTGTCTGTGGACCCACTACAATTTGCATATAGGAAAAACAGAAGTGTCGAGGACGCCATTTCTTTTGCTTTGAACTCTGTCTACAAGCATCTAGATGTACATAAATCATATGCTAGAATGCTATTTATAGAATACAGTTCGGCTTTTAATTCAATGGTCCCAACAAAGCTCTCTCACAAATTGAAATGTCTTGGACTCGATGATGCCATTTGTGAATGGATTTTTAATTTTCAAAGGTCAAAATCAATGGTTGTATTTCAGATGAGTTGTATGTTAGCACTGGTTCACCGCAGGGGTGTATCTTGATCCCCCTATTGTTCACATTGTATATTCATGACCTTGAAGCATCCAATGCTAATAATGTGATAATCAAATATGCCGATGATACAACTATGATTAGTTCAAACGATAAATCTCATTATCGCGAGGAGGTGGAGAATGTTGTTCAATGGAGCAAGGAAAATAACTTGCTTTTGAACACTTCAAAAACATGTGAACTTATTATTGATTTTTGTCACAATAGGAATCATGTGCCTATTACTATCCATGATTCCGATGTGCAGATTACTGAGAAATGTGAATCTTTAGGTGTGACTCTTTCGCATGATTTGAACTGGAGCTCTAATACGACTAATATTGCTAAGAAAGCGAGACAGCGCCTCTTCTTTTTACGTAGGCTTCGAGAGTTCACTCAAAATACTAAGATTCTTTTGAACTTTTACTATTGTGTAATTGAGGGTGTCCTGACTAGTTGTATTACTGTGTGGTTTGGTAATCTCACATTGAAAGAGAAGAACTCTTTGAACAAAGTTGTTTGCTCAGCCAGCAGGATCACTGGCTGTACTCTGCCGCTCCTGGAGGTTACATATAAAGCTAGACTTTTGAATCAAGCTTTAAAACTTGCTAATGATGCTTTAGGCCATCCTGCAGGGGCCTTCTTTGAGATGCTTCCCTCAGGGAGAAGGTATCGCTCTGTCAAACGTTCTACCGATCGCCATTTCAACAGTTTTTTTCCTCCAAGCTGTGATCACTTTAAACAAAGCACTTTAAATTAGGCACTTTATATCTTATGGATGGATTTTATTGAATAGTGTTTTATTACTGAGTTTTATGTGGCAATTGCTTGTCTGTTTTATGTTATGTCTTTTAGGTTTTTTATGTGGTGACATTGCACTTTGAGCTTCTTGCATATTCTTTTCCAATGTGGTTTTATACTGCAAATGGCTAATAAAGTGAATCTGAATATATAGTGTGTGTGTGTGTGTGTGTGTGTGTGTGTGTGTGTGTGTGTGTGTGTGTGTGTGTGTGAGAACGGTCAAATAGGAAATATTACGCATGTAATTTCCAAAGTGAAGCCTTAGAATTCTTTTTTTTCCTTCTTGGACAACCAACCAATCACAGTCTTCAAAAGATTGTGTCATACATAGCAACGGGGTCAACCCCACCTCCTCACTAAGATGAAAGTTTTTGTCTTTTCCTTTCTCAGAGTTGCTCTCAGATAAGTCACTGATTGCTCTTAAGTGAAGACTCCTACGTAAAAGTTTTTAAGCTAAATTAAGAGCTTTCTGAGAGGATTAAACACAACTCCTAATGAAGGCTAATTTTGCTCTGTTCCTGCTGGACATTTAAACACCGAACTGTTTGCTAACAAGTCAACTTAAAGCTTGTTTCTTCTGCCCCCTAATGGCCAATTGCTGCAGATTATTCCATTTCACTACTAGACAATTATTTGACTAAATGTTTCCACTCTACATCAAATAACCCAGACAGACCTTTCTCCTGCACTGGCACGGCACAAATGTAATGTGGAGATACAGTAGATCTGGAAATGTGACACTAATGTACATAGACAAGGATGTTTTGTAGCGCAGACACGTCTGACTCAACTGATGACCTAATCATTGTCTTTCAGTTCAGCCTGTCCAAGAAGAACTGGGTGTGTCACAGTGCGGGACGTCTGACACACAGATTTAGGATTGCTGAAATAAATCGGTGGGTCCTGAGAGGCCTGAAGGTGCTCAACTGTAGGAGCCAGCACAACAAAGCCCTTTGCTATTGTTTAGTTCAGTTTAGGATTTAACTGAGCTCCAGAAGATTATGCTTCCTTGGTCCAATCTTATGATGTGAAGCAGTATTTATGTTTTGATTTGCAGATTAATGTGGCCCCGCCTCATTCATTGCTCTGACACAGTGTCACAAGTGGCAGCACTGTTTGAATATGCATTTGGTTTGTAGTAGCTCTCATTTACATTTAAGTAAATATATTACAGCACTGCACTATTAAAAGATGTCGGTTATTTTTCAGAAAAAATAGTGGATGATACAAACACAGATATTTAAACGAGAGAACACCTTATGCTTAGAAAGTTAAAAACGTGTTTCTGTCAGTACATACCCAAGCGCGGGTCAAATCTCCAAGCAGGGATGTGATCATTTTCCTTCAGGCCACTGTCAGCCGGCAGGGGGACGGAAACCGTGATTGGCTCATTCACCTGCAGCTCCACTCCGTCGCTGGCCAATAAGTGAACGGAGATAGCTGCTACAGGAGTCAACTCGGAACTCTTCTTGGTCCCTGTGAGAGAAACAGGAGAGTGTAAGAGAGAAAAACACAGCAAAAAGGAAAGGCAGTGACAATAAGGTGCAAAAGGAAGGGGAGCAGTGAAAGCAGTGTGGGGGGGGCACAACATAAAAAAAAAAAACAGATAAAAGGAGACTTGTCAGGGGAAAGACAGACAGGAAAGAAAACAAGGAAAAGACAGGAAAGAAGGAAGCAGGGTAGAGAGTGAAAAAACTGAGAGGCTGAGGGTGGAAACTGTCAAAGCTCAAGTATGCTTGTGCTGCCTGGAGGGAGAAGGTACATACTGTGGGGAGGGGGACCTTTTGAGGGGTATTCAAGCTGAAGGAGGAAGGGAGGACACAAATTCATACAACACACATACATCAAGAAGTGGATGAGACCGCCTGAAAGCGTGCGGGCACGGGGTTGTGATAGACAAGAGAGCGCGCGCGCACACACACACACACACACACACACACACACACAGGGGTTATTGTGTTTCAGGAGGTCAGACAGAAAAGCCTCTCCAGGGTACAGTCTCTGATATACTCCTTCTCTTCACTCCCCACCCCCTCTCAGCAGCCTTCTCCCGCTGTCGCCCGACTCTTCCTATCCTCTGCCCTATTTCCACAGTCGAGTCTTAAAACTCTTTTGTGCTGTTACCATCGGCCAGTCTGAGCCTCACCTGTGCCGTTGCTGCTGAGGACCTGCAGGTGGGGAAAGTACTGGATGTGTGAGGGGGTGCTGGCCACGGTGAGCAACGCAGTTAGGTTGGCGTAGGATGTGTTGGAAGGAAGACTCAGAGCTCTGCGCTGGAAATGAACACTGGGCTGATGCCTCAAACCTTGGGGAGTGACAGACAGACAGACGTCAGGTTGAATGTATTTCTAGTGTTGTTAAAGATTTTTTTGGGCATTTCTCTGACTTTTTCCGTGCGAGGTCCCTATTGAAACTGTACATTATTTCTTTTTTTCTGCAAAGTAAGCTCAATTTTGGGGGCCTAAACATACCCGAAAACTCAAACTTTGCACACATGTCAGAAGTGGTGAAAAATTTCGTATTTTATGGATTTCGCGCATGGGCGTGGCAAAATGACTCGTTAGCGCCACCTAGAAAATTGGAAAAAATTAGCCCCTCGTCCACGTTCAACCTACATGCACGAAATTTTCTGGGGACATGTATCATGTCCAGACGCACAAAAAAGCCTCAAGAACCCATATCCTAAACCCAACAGGAAGTCGGCCATTTTGATTTTTACAGCCTTTTGTGGATGGACGCACTACTGTAAGCTCGCACGCCCTGAACACATGTTGTACATGTGTTCAGGGCGGGACTCTCATCCTACATGTACACTTTGGTCCAGATGTGAGCATGTACACTGAAGTTACAACAACTTCCTGTTTCATGGCGAATCATCGACGCCACAGACACGCCCATTGACGAAAACTCGCAAATAGCACAACTTATCGTCAATGCCTTTAGAAGGCACAGCAGAAATCTGACGTCGATCCGACTAAATCCCTAGGAGGAGTTCGTTAAAGTACGAAGTGTGTAAATCATCCAAAAATGGCTGTAAAATTCAAAATGGCCGACTTCCTGTTGACTTTAGGGTATGGGTTCTTGAGGCTTTTTTGTGCGTCTTGATATGATACATGTCCCCAGAAAATTTCGTGCATGTAGGTTGAACGTCAACGAGGGGCAAATTTTTTTCAATTTTCTAGGTGGCGCTAGCGAGTCATTCTGCCACGCCCATGCGCGAAACCCATAAAATACAAAATTTTTCACCAGTCCTGACATGTGTGCAAAGTTTGGTGAGTTTTCGAGTATGCTAAGGTCCCCAAAATGGAGCTTACTTTGCAGAAAAAAGAAAAATATAATCTTAGCAAATTCAATAGGGACCTCGCACAGTCGTGCTCGGGCCCTAATTAAGAGATGTGTAAAAAATATTTTTGGTTCATTTTGAAACTATGGCGGAGCAAATTAGACTATGGCGGGCCGCCATATGGCGGGCGATCAGAGCCATACCGGCAGAGGAGGACCAACAAGGGTTTTACTCCCGTTACTTTCTCATTCCAAAGAAAGGAAGCTCATCGCTTCGGCCCATTTTAGATCTCTGTGTGTTAAACAAACACCTACGAAAATACACGTTCAGGATGTTAACACACAAGTGCTCTGCCGTTCTATCCGTCCGGGAGATTGGTTTGTAACAATTGATCTCTCGGACATATTTTCACGTCGACATTTATCCAGCACACAGAAAATTTCTCAGGTTTGCTCATCAGGTCAGCTCTTACGAATACCAAGCCATCCCATTCGGGCTGTCATTAGCACCAAGGGTGTTCAGCAAGTGTGTGGAGGCAGCGCTGTCTCCGTTAAGGAACAGCAGCATCAGAATATTCTCGTACTTAGACGATTAACTGATGTTCATGCTCGTGGGAGCAGGCGGTCAGGGATTCCACTACGGTGGTAGCTCACCTCAGGGATCTCGGGTTCAATGTAAACAGGGTAAAAAGCCGAGTGGAACCCGTACAATGTACAAAATATCTGGGTCTCAACATAAACTCCCTCTCTTATCGCATCGCGCTATCAGAGAGGTGGCTGGCATCTCTCACACATTGTCTGTCCCTCTTCAGGCTGGGAAATGTCTCGTTCAGATTGTGCCTGCGCCTGCTCGGCCTCATGGCTTCTGTGATTTCGATTGTACATCAGGGGCTACTAATGATGAGGGATTTTCAACGTTGGGTGGCTGCATTACGGCTGTGTCCATGCCATCACATCAGCCGCTGGGTGAAAATAACACCCGTGTGTGTGGCGGCTCTCGCAACAGGTGTCCTGCAGGGGGCGGTGTCGGCCAGGGTAACCATGACAACAGACGCCTCCCAGTTGGGTTGGGGGGGCGACCATGTCGGGCAGGGCTGCGAATGGCGTTTGGGGCCCGAAGCTGGCTCAGGCTCACATAAATGTATTGGAACTGTGGGCAGTATTCCTTGCATTGAAACATTTTCTGAACTTTCTCCAGGATCGCCATGTCCATGTGAAAACAGACAACTCCACTGTGGTGTCGTACATCAACCGTCAGGGCGGCACGTGCTCACTACAGTTACACAGGTTAGCCCGAAGGGTGATATTATGGAGCAGCACCAGAATCCTGTCCCTTCGAGCAACACATGTGCCACAAGTTTTGAACAGTGGGGCAGATCTCCTGTTGCGGGGGAACCCATTGCATGGAGAATGGACTCTCCACACGCAACTGGTGGATCAAATTTGGCAGAGATTCAGCTGGGCAGCCATAGATCTCTTTGCCTCGCCCATGGCCGAGAGTGCTGCTCTATGCATTTGCCCCTCTCAGCCTAATCTCCCCCACCCTGGTCAGTCAGAGAGCAGGGGTGGTCACTGGATCCTGGTGGCGCCACGGTGGCCATCCAAGCATTGGGTCGCAGAGAAAATCCAGCTTCTGGCAGGCGAGCCCTGGCCTCTCCCCATACGCAGGGATCTTCTGTCCCAGGCGCATGGGGAAATCTACCACCCCCATCCAGACCGCGTAGCACTCTGGGCTTGGCCAGTGAAAGGTTGAATCTGAATGCTGCTGGCCTACCTGAACAGGTCATTGACACCATTCAGAGTGTAAGAGCCTCCTCCACTCCTCCGCCTTGAGACGCTCCATTCATTTTCAGTGATCTGTGGTTGATGTGTTGTGCTTCCTACAAGACCTGGTGGACAAGGGGAGGGCCTTTTCTAAAGTTAAGGTGTATCTGGCGGCCATCTCAGCTTGTCATGTGGGATTTGGGGATAAGCCAGTGGGGCAGCATCTTTTGGTCTGTTGCTTTATGAAGGGTGAACGTCGCAAACTCCCCGTCTCCAGGCCTCTGGTTCCTCTGTGGGATCTGTCACTTGTGTTGGATGCCCTCTCTCATCACCCATTTGAGCCTATACAGGCGGTGGGGGTATGAAATTTGTTTCACTGAAAATTTACTGTTGGCCCCTAACCACAGCGAAGCGGGTGAGTGACTTGCAGGCCTTGTCTGTCATCCCGTCCTGCTTGTAGTTTGCTCCTGGGCTCACAAAGGCCTGCCTGCGGCCCAATCCAGCCTTTGTACCTAAGGTGGTGGAGTCAGCCTACAGGTGTCCCACAGTGGAGCTTGTGGCTTTCCATCCCCCTCAATTTGCATCAGTGGAGGAGGAGAGACTTAACACATTGTGCCCAGTGCGGACTCCGCAGGTGTATGTAAGTAGGACAGCTGGATTTAGGAAAGATGATCATCTGTTTGTGTCTTGGGCTGTCCCCCACAAAGGCAAGCCAGTGTCCCGCCAGTGGCTGTCCCACTGACGTTGTGTCATTGGAGCTTCCATAGTTGGTCACGCTGAGGCGATTCCCATAGTGAAGCACCTCACTCTGTTATCAAAGAACTGGGGATTACGTTATGTAACCCAAAGTTGTCAAATGCTCATACAAAATGCGTAGTAAAATGCAGGGGAATATCACACAAGTGTATATTAACCCAGTGTGTTTGTGGGCTGGTTATGTATATAAAAATGTAAAATATACATGTCATAGTTGTAAGGCAAACTATACAAAACAGAGATCAATTAAAACTACTAGTTTTTCTACTTCAGTTGTCCTATTAAAGTAAAAGGAAAAATATTAAGTTATGAGGTTTTCACCTGACAGCAAGTCCATCCCGCACACTGATGTTGTTTAGGGATGTTTTACAAGGCAATTTTCTACTCCTGGTCTTCACCTAATGCCTATTTATAAATTCAGCCATCAAATTGGGCATAATGGAGGTAGCTCCAGATCGATCCAGTAGAGATAATGCCTGGCTTGACTTCTTCTCTCGGCCAGTGTGATGCTTCTCTCTGATATTTTGCTGCGCAATTAATCGTTCCCTTTTCATTTCTCCCCACTGCTGCCTCCAATCCAGTCTCTGCCTGCTATTAACAAATTATAGATTAAGTGCAACAAACTATTTAAAAAAAGCTGCATGTAGCTGGACTCTGCAAGGTGATGTCACAGTGGTACGACTGAGTGCACATTCCTGAGCAGTGACACACGGCCGCAGCTGTATACGAGTGTTCGCTGTGTTTCTAGCTGCACTCGACAATTTTGGCGCTGCAGTGTGTGCATCTTTTAACTTTCAGGCTTGTTCTTGAAATTCAGGTGTGGTATTTCCCGTCTGCGGCTCTGTTTTGTGAAAGGAAATGACCCTGTTTCTGTTCTTTGTGTGCTCCCTTCCTCAATTCCTCTCGTCTTTTTTCCCTCCACTTTTCTCACCTCATCTGTTCCTCCTTCTGTTGGACACCGCTCTGCCCATCCCCCTTTCTCTCCAACTGCCCCACCCACAACCCCACTTTCCAGCACATACTGTATCCTCTTCCTCCTCTTCCCCCTCTTTTATTCTCTTTCCTCGTGCCACATGCCAAGGTTTATCACTCCCCTGGGCGCCCAAGTTCATAACATCATGACAGAGTGTGTCGGACAGAGGGCAGAAAATAGGCTCCACTCAGGCACGTGCTGTGGGCAGTGAGTACTTCAGAGGTTTACATGATAATGGTGTATGTATATTTATGTATCTGTGAAGTTTTTTTTTTTAGTCAGACAACACAGCTGACACATTAAATTACTCCCTTGTCATTCACAGACACACAAAGGACACAGCAGACAAAGAGACTATATTGATTCTGCCTGAGTGAGAAAGCCTTATCTAATACAATTACACACACCTTAACAAAGAGGCAGCCTAACAAAGACAGTCTCATGATTTATTATTTGTGTGTGTGTCTGTGTCTGTGTGTGTGTGGTGGAGAAGGGTGAATTTTTCATTGTCTCTTCTATCAGACCTTACTCAACAGTAGGCCATTTAACGTAGTGGTTCTGTTAATTATTTTCATCAAAGACAAATATGTGAATTTATCAGTGTTTATTTTTGTTATTTAAATGAGTGAAAATCAAATATACAAAAACTTGGGTTTTTGTATACTTGCTGACATTTTTGCACAAAAACACAGTCAGCAGCTTAGTTATGTGTTCTATTGAATATATATATATAACCTATTGTTTATACTGATCAGTTTACTGTGAACTATAGTGATCAACGTGTTCTTGCAGCTGAAAACACAAAACTTTTGGATACGTGGAAATCTGGGTGAAAATTGAGAATGAAAGTTTATTCTTGCTCATGAAAAGGATTTAGCAAAACAATCTCACCACGAGATCCTTTAGTAGTTCTTCTAAAGCTATCCATCGCATGACACGACCTTCCTCGGCAGACAGAATTTGCCCAGTTGTCGTCGGATTGTAGATTAATTGTTTAAATATCCATTTTAAAAGCCCTCTCACCAACGTTAGCTTCATTTTTGTTAGAATTTAAGTTCAAGCTCAACTACATCTGCTGAGGAAGACAAAGCGTGAAATGATCAAAAGCTCCAGTACAGCTACTAATTGCCCTTGTGGAGAGATTGTTTTAAAAACTGGTGAGACTTTAAACCAGGGGTCTGCAAATAAGGCTGGCATCGGGCAAATGTTTTTCAAGCCGTTATATGGCGGGCCAGAATAAAGTCAAATTATTTCAAATCTTGTGAATGTATGTAGGTTGTAAGATCGATTCCAACTTACTGCAGATAATTTTTTTCTCCCACTTTTGAACATGCTCTCAATAAAGCTGCAGTGATGTGTGCGCGTTCCAGCGTTTGATCCGCATTCATAAACCTATGGACACTTATTTTAATTTCCCTGAGAAAATTCAGAGGAATCCGATCACGTTTAGTGACGGCTTTTTCAGAGGTGTGTCAAGCAAGCCAGAGACTCTTTTGAATGTCCTTCAGAACTCTTCAAAGTAAAAGCTCTTAATAAACTCGACATGAAGCATCGCTGCAAAAGACGTTCTTGCGCTTTTATTTTCATATCACTTAAGAGGAAGTGATTGTGAGAGTAACTGTAGCTGTCATTTTTTTTGATATTTCAGCACCACCCGCTATCAATTTATTTTTTTTCCTGCTATCAAAGCAGATATTATTGCTGGCGGGCTGCCTATTGCCGACCACTGCTTTAAACCAATCTCCTACTTTTAAAAATATTTGGGTGTTTTTTTGGGTGGAAAAACAATGAGCTGTACAGCTAAATAGACAAAAAAATATCCATACACACGCTTTTACCTTGTAGGCCTGAAACAATCTCCACAACATCTTCATACACCATCAGGGTAGCAGCTCTTTCGGGTAGCAGGTCCAGGCTGATGGATGAAAATACTGGAACACAAATAAAACCACACAAGTATACACACTCCATTAACTGGCTGAATAAATTCACAATCAGATAAGAAGCAAACTGCAACCTACCTGGCCACTTTACTGATCACTTTCGGACATAACAAGTCATTAAACCATCTTTATACATTTTTAATAGTCCTGCTTTCCTCCTGTCTGTTGTACAAGACACAAGTCTGACACAGCAAACTGCAATTCTTTCCTCTTTCCTTCCTTCCTTTCACTCCTCCATTGTTCAGAGCTGGTAAGCGTGATAATCCAATTGGCCGCCATTCCGTTGGCTCATAATACCCTTCTCTCCCCAGTCCAGCTCCCTGCCACAACACACACACACACACACAGTACTGCAGCCTCTTGGGAGGTATTTTGTGTGCGAGTGTGTGTTAGTGAAAGGGAAGCTTAAGCAGCCCCCTTGCTGGGTTTTGGCATCTATTGTAATAAATTAGTAATGGAGCACTCCACTCATCATTTGCTCACACACCTGGCACAAACTCACACTATTTCCATTTCACACTAACAGACACATTTAACTGATCAATAACCTGCAAGCCAACACTCTGTGTTAGTCCTAAAATCTTAATTAAATTCAATGGGGCTTTATTGACATGGGAAAAAATACATAAACACCACACACACACACAAACAAATACACACACCTACCAGGTAATCTAGAGGGACTCCAGGGCACAGAGTTTGGCACATATCCCTGTTTGGTTGCGGTGACGACCAACGGTGTCCCAAGGCGGTAGGGGAAGCGCAGGTAGGTGTTGCCATCAGCTGATGAGGTTTCTGTGGTTACAGAAGTGTGGTTGGCGAAGAGCTGTATGGCGGCTCCTCCCAGGGGCTGGTGAGTGCTGGCATCGCTCAGGTGAACCTTCAGAGTCACCTCTGTGAACAAACAAGAGTGTTTACTGAGTCGGGTATATATATACCTGAGTGTTGGTGTGAAGAGACTGCAGGAAACTCAACCATAACAGGGCGTGATATACAGACACAAACACAGTGGTGTTATAATTACAGCTGTGTGAAAGACAGTCAATCTCTTTAACTGGGGTTTGTTTCAGTGCCAGGCCCTTTGCCTCCAATCCACAGAGATGGCGTTCCACATGCATTGCAAAGACACAGCCTTCTGACCATTTCCTGGACTTCTGCCAATGGCACTTCCCCTCTAAAACAATGGACCATTTCCCTCTCTGAAATAAGCCATGGACCAGACGGGAAAAACAACTGTAAAAAAAAGTACACACTGTTGATTGAAGAGAGGCTCACACTAACGGTGCCTACAGGCTGGAGGACAACAACAGTCGTACAAGGTCATTGCATGACACAAGGTGCGAGATGGGTCTGATGAAATATTGGTCGTATCCTGTTTCAGACTGATTTCTATTTATAGGATAGTAAACTGAATATATTTGTGTTTTGGACTGTTGGTCGAACAATGCATTCAGTTCATCACCAGGGGCTGCCAGCATTTTTCACTGTTTGCTGACATTTTTAAGACAAAGTGATTAATCGAGAAAATTATCAGAAGATTATTTCATAATGAAAATAATCATTAGATATAGCCCTATAGAAAAAACATGCAAAAAGAGACATGTCATCCACTCGCGACGTCCATCTGTGCTAGGGATGGATGTCGCTACTCAATACCTTTACAGTATTTACCAAAACAGCCCAGTGTCGAGTAGAATCAAAAAGTCTCCAGTCAAACCAGTACTGCAATCAATACTTTTTGTGACCAGATCGCGGCAAAAAATTACTGTTTGTATGGTTTTGTTTGCAGCCAAACACACAAGCAACAAACTGACAGAAAGAGAAGAGCACGCCTTTTTTTCCCTTAAGTGCCTGCACCATAAACTGTATATAAAAAAAAAAAAGGCCTGCACGCGCCAAGTCTATGAATGATTTTAACAACCACCTTCAGCTGCGGTCTCGGGCATGTTCGCCACTGTTGCAAGTTTATCGCCACAAGCTTGGCTTTCGGTTGGTTTCATCTTCTGGTATCATTTAACACTTCTCTGTACATTTTTATTTGCTATTCACATCACTTGTCACTGATTGATCGCTGCATTCCATCACATCAATTAAACGCTTTTGTGGCGCAGCAGAGATCAGCTGATTTTACTTACGGAGCCTCCGTCTGCAGCTGCTTCAGGTGTAGCTGGTTTGAACGGCTGGACGTGCAGCCTCTCTTTACTTTGTTTGTGAGTCTTTAGTGTAGTTAAGAGACTTGGTTAAACAGACTCTTTACTCATTTTATACTTGTTACGGTGGTTTTTGGAGGAGGTTTGCGACTCACCGATAAAGGAAAAGCACTCGGGAGATCTTTCAATTCAGTTTATTGATTGAAAGTTAACAAAATAATTTTCCGTTGCTTACTTTCAACACACGAATCAGAAATATACCTTTAATTTGTTTCCCACAACTTATTTGGTCACTAAACTATTTTACTCTCCTCTCTCATTCAAATATTAAAAAAACTCCCAAGCTGTAGTCTTTCTCCTTATGGGCTAATACTACCAGTGAGGATGACCTAATAGAGAGTCTAAGTCCCTCCCCTTCCAGTAGACCACCATGGGAACTTATTTCGGAAAAATATTGTACGGTAGTCAATGGCAAGGGACAACAAATATTTTGATCCCATTTGAATTGTGCCCTGAATTAGACATATATTTCTCAATTTAAAATAGCAATTTCTGGTAAAACTGTTGAGGTACAAGACTGTGAAAATACATAACTGCAAAGACCACAAACCCAAAAGTCGCGTATGTGACATTGTAACTGTTTCTATCAGTGACTGAAGCTAATGTTACTGAAGCCAACGTCAAAAAACTTACATGAGAAGATGATGGGATAAAGGACCAGGAGTCGTTGGATTAAACACATGAGGTGAGATATATTTTTGCGTGGAACATAGCTATCTAGCTAGACTGCTAATAGCTAGTTATCTAGCTATTAGCAATCAAGCAATGAACGTTAGCTAGCATTACCGCGCTAACATGTTGGTGACGTACATTGTGCGAGACGAGAGATGTAGTTCACTGAACGGTTTTCAATCAAAACTAAATGTAACTTTACTATTTTATGACAAACTGCAACTTTCTTGACTTGCAAAATTTATTTTTAAATTGACTAACGTGTAATTCAGGGCTCAATTCCAACGGGACAAAAAGATAAGTTGCTCTCACCATTGGTAGCCATAGGTGGCATTTTATGCAAGGTAGCGAATGAAGTACTCTATTGGTATCGGGATAACTTTAAGGGTACTGGTTTTGGTACTGGTATCGTAAAATTTTAAATGATACCCAACCCAAGTACAATATTTGCCTGATTTGTGTCAGTGGCAGAAATACCTCAAATTGTACTAAAGTACAGAACTGGAGTAAATGTAACTTCAAACAATGTATTGAGACACACACACACACCTAACTATGTGCTACTCTGCAGAGAGCCAGCTGAAACACTGTGAGGTTCATTTTATAACAAACGAAAGGTCGGTTTCGGCTTTACATCCCAAAGGTATGATAAAAACAAACTTGGTACAAAAACACTATAATTAAATATCAACATAATCGCACGGCTTTCTCACTCTGTCTTTGCACACACAAAAACGTAAACCACGTTTGATCATTGGCTGCTGGCTGAACCATGGTGACCTTTCAATTAAGGCTGAAAGGTTCACTCCCTCTCCTCTTCCCTGACCTAAACAAGCCCACCTCCCCCAGTACCGACTGCAAATGAATTTTGTAGTAACTCGTTCTTGTAACCCCACCCTCTCCGTGACACACACACACACACGCTAACACATATATAACCCCTGGCTAGACAAATCCCCCTCCCCCCTACACTCAGGGATCCTGCGGTCACAGAGGAACCACTGACAAATCTGGTAAGAGTTCAGCCTGAGTGCAGGCTGGCTCCCCCTAAAAGCAGAGCACTGCACCAAATGATACCTCTGCATGGGTGGAAGTTATGTGGTGCTTTGTGGGCGATGAGGTTTGGCAGAGCAATGTGTTAATCTCAAACCAAACACATCATTACTCCGAGAGGTCTGGTGTTAAGATCTGCTCTGTGGCTGCTTTCTGACCCTTCACTTCACCCCCCTGTATTACATTTGCACCGTCACAACAGAGGATTGGAAAACAAAAAGAAGACTAGGTTTCCCATTGACAGAAACTCTCTATTGCGTTAAGATTTGGTGGAGATCATGACCTCACTTCCTGCCCCACTCCCAGTGATATGTTGTAAGGAGTACCAGCTGTGCTCACTTTAAAAGTGACTCCCCTGGGAGACTCCAGACTGACAGATGCAACAGTCCCCTCCCGATCCTCATCTAATAAATCACTTCTGTTGTGGCATCATTGTTAAACAAGCTAGGAGTCTCATCTCTGCTCCAACACACAGGAGAGAAGACGATATGCCTGAAGAATGACCAAACACCTTAATTCTGCAGCTAAACCAGTACCTCTATAACTGCTCCTCACTGTATTGACTCCTCATCTGTGTGTATTAGGTACCATATGAGGGATAAAGGCATCAAAGAGTTTTGCTTGACCAACGCTGCAATCTCAGACCAATTATCCCAGGCAACAGCAGCCAAAGCAGCAGGGTGGTTGTGTGTGTTTGTATTAGAGTACAAAGAGATAAACCCAATACAGGAAGACAGAATCACTGTGTGTAGGTTTTTCAGCCCACTACAGCTTGAGTTAACGCATGTTTTGTGTTTTCATCAGAAGTTACAAGGAGGCAAAGCATTTCTGCACCATAAAAGTGAAGTGTGACAAACTGGAAATGCATGGTATGGCTGGCCTCCATTGGGTGTGTGAAGGGGGTTTGGTGTTCTTCCAGACAGGAGGGAGAAACAGATGCTTTCTGCACACGAGTGGAAAGCTTGCTTACACACAACATCCAGTAGCCTATAACAGTCGCAGTGCTGACTGCTCGTTAGACTAAGTAGCTATCACAAGTTACTGGAGTTTGACGTGATGTCAGTGAAAAAAAAACAAAAAACATTTGTTTATAATGAAGAAACAAACACAAAGTGCGTTTCCATTCACCTGTTTTTATGTGCATTTTTAATTTGCCCACAAAAAAACCTTAAGTTTGGCTGAGGTAGAAACGTTGGTGTATCAATAAAAGCAAAATATGACTACGTGCACTACATACAAACTTAGTGAATAGATCATAACTAGGGCTGCAACTAACAATTATTTTCATTGTTGATAAATTTTTTGGTTGTTTAGTCTTAAAGGGTCAAAATGTTCACAAATTTCAATCAGTGTTTCCCAAAGATGACGTCTTCAAATGTCTTGTTTTGTCCACAACCTAAATATATTCAGTTTACAGTCATATAGGAGTAAATAAACCTGAATATATTCATATTTAAGAAGCTGGAATGAGAGGGGAAAACATCTTAATTACTTGAACAGATTAATCAATTAATTGTCACAGCTCCAATTAGGGCTGCAACTAATAATTATTTACATTTAGATTAATCCGTCAATTATTTTCAAAATTTATAATTTAGTCTATAAAATATCAAAACATGCTCATCACAATTTGCCAGAGCACAAAGTCCCGTCTTCTAATTGCTTCTTTTGACAAACAGTCCAAAACCCAGACTTTTCATTTACTATCATAAATGACAAAGAAAAGCAGCAAATCCTTACATTTAGGAAGATGAAGCCAGCAAATGTTTGATAGTTTTCCTTTAAAAAATGACTGAAATGATGAATCGCTTATCAAAATAGTTGATAATTATTTTTTTTCCATAATCAACTAATCGTTGCAGCTCTATCCAAATTGTCTAAAGGCTACATGAAGCATGTGACTTAAACGTGACTGTATCCTTTCTCAATTCTAATACATGAAAAACATAAATGCCATATTTCCATTGCGTTTTGGTCACGGTTTTCTACCTCATCACCTCGAAACGCCCCCTAAATAATTAAAGGCACTGGACTGGTGAAAATACCCAATAATGAAATTTGTTTGGTTTCAAAGTCTTCAACAAACCACAATAATACTGTACGTAAGACAGCAACGAAAACAGGGGCAACACAAATGACTTCTTTCACCATCTCAAGCAGAAGCACATGGCTGAGCAAGAGAGGAGCCAGAAATCATGTGACAAGAGTGCAAGAGCTCTTGTCACAGAGTTTTTAAATTGCTGAAACTTGCAAGTTGTTTAAATAATGAAAATGTATAGTAAAATGTTTTTTGGTGGTATTTTATCATATATTTACAACAAAAAGAAAACGATGTACTGTAAGGATCTGAGTCTCCAACAGACTGTTGTTTGTGTTTCTGGATGTAATAACTTCAACCACAGCAAAAGAAAACACACAGACTGAAGCCATTTGTTTACTATTCAGACAAACAACAAACATCTGATTCTCAGTGTGGTGAATGTGCTAAAAAAAAAGGGAAAATAAAAGAAAGAGAACTTTTAAATATGTTATAGAAACAAAATGAGGCACACACTAAAAAGTTAATGAGATAAAGTATGAATCACCAACAGGGACAAGGGGGAAAGAATGGCGTGTCACAACATGCAACATGTGGAAACGCAAGAGGCAAATCAAAGCATGGTTTAAAAAATAAATAAAAGCAGACACACTCGTATTTGTTGAACTAAAGCTCTGCATTTATAAATAAAGACTTCCAAATTGGTGTTCAGCCTGCTATTTTCTCTCATCTGGATTAACAGTAAGATTAGATAGCGATGGTCAATCCCATTAACTCAGCAGGGGACCCAGCAATTGGGTTACATCATCATGTGTCCGCTTTAAGTCTGGAGAGCAAATGGACTCTTCATCTTACTCCAGTAAATATTCCAATCTGCATACTGTACTTCATACCATTACTGGTTCTGCTCTTTGGCTCTCCCTTAATACTATCCTTTCTCATGTTCTCTGTTAGCACTCACACCAGTATCTCGTGATCGACATCAAGCTTGGCTAACTGGTGACAATGTGATGTGATTGGTCTACTTCCTGGCAGCCCTTGTCCAGCTCCAGCGAATGTTTGTCTACTGGAGATGCAATGCCATGCCTGTTATGGGCAGCAGTAATATGAGTGAGATCTATAGCTACGGAAAGATTGTCTGTCTGGCTCCACTCATCCTTGTTGTCTGCTGGACAGACCAGAAGAAGTCCTCAGTATCGACCTGAACACACTCACCCGGGAGACAACTGAAGGTCAACCTGAGGCAAAGTGAACACCAGTGAAAGAGCGTGAGAAAGAAAGGAGAAAACAGAGCGCAGAAAGAGACCAGGACAACTTCAAAGCACCACAATCTTGTGAATTATCATCGCAATTATACCTTGTTCTTTACGACAGCTTGTGAATATTTTCATGACGCAGATAATAGGCTACCTGGCGCAAAGCCTTAAAGCAGAACTACTTCAAACACCCCTGAACTAATCTGAATATCAGGAACTAACTTGAAAATTGAGAAAAATCAGTGTTTCATTTTCAGTCCCTGACTGATTTACAGAAATATTTACTGGATGTTTACATTCATACGTCTACTGTAAACACAGCGGTAGTGAGGACCAAGGTAGGCCAGCCAAAAACATAACCCGTGTGCGCGCGCGTGCTTATGCATATAAGTGAGAGATAAAGGTGATGGATAAAACAGATGTGGCTCCACTTCAGAAGTTACTTTGACAGTAGTGAGCTTTGAAGTAGGTGACTGAAGGAGATGCCAACAGATTACTGAAATTCATGCTGGCTTTTGAAACTTTGCATGTGCATGTGTAAAGATGAGTTGAAATCATTTGGTTGATTAATCAGTTATCAATCAACAGAAAATTAATCTGCAAACATTAAATTACTTTTAAAGCAAAAAAATGCAAAGAACACAATCGTGCCCACTTTTTTAATTGTAAACATAGCTGTTTTTATGATAATAAATTGACTAGTTTGAGGTTTAGGACTGTGAGTTGGACAAAATAAACAATCTGAATATGTCAACTTAGGCTCTGGGTAATTGTGACAAGCATTTTCCAGTATTTTCTAACATTTTACTGACTCATTACTTGATTAATCAAGAAGATAATCTGGATATCAATGGACGTCAATGGAGTTGGGCCGTGGGACACCTGAACCAGGTGGTCTCCCTCTTCCCACACAGACACATAACTTACAAAGAAAGTGTTTCCTGAAATGTTCCAACTAGAAATGACAAATCACAGCAGCTGCTACCTTTCTGGACAATATGAGGGCATGTTTTCAGTCACTACCACTAACAAAGAATTAGACACAGATATGACTACGTCAGGTTTAAAAACAGTTGGTATAAAAATGTTATTTAGGGGAATAAAACCAGGCTGGATAGCAACCATTTTCGGATAAGTTTTCGTGCTCTCTTACTGCAGCTAACTTGCTAACGTTAGCCAAGTTTAGGTCACATCAGTATCGTAGCAGGCTAGCGGCACCATTGGCTACCAAAATAGCCAGCTAACTCGCCTTTTTTTGGCAAAGCGAGCCGATAAAAATGTTTAAAACACTTTTACCTTCCGTGGCGGTGTCCTCCGGTATTGTTTTGGTGGTAGCTTTGGGGATAAGGTATCCCAAAAGGCAGAGCACAATCGCAGCGGTTCTTCTCCGGTCCACAGCCCGCATCATTGCAGATGTGTGTCTCAACGCAAACGGTTAAAAAAAAAAAAAAGTAGGAACCAAATCTTTTGCTTTTACAAACTCAGTGACCGGCCACATCTGCGTACACTTGGTTTGTTCCACAAAGGAGGCGATACTCCATGTTTAGCAGCATCAACAATCCGAGGTTTTCTCCTGTAAAGCCGTGTTTCTCCTGTCCCGTTGTGCATCCCCAGCCCCTTTTGCCGCTCGGTCGCTTTTTTCATCGACGGGCCAGGGTCAGAGAGAAAGACTGCCTCATTCCTCTGAGCCACATGCCCCAGAACAGCACCAACAGGCGGCTTCTTCCACAAGCAGCACCGCTAACATCTGTGGACCTCCGGCGCCACCTGCCAGCCAAACAATGGAAAAGTTTCTTCCTGCTTTTTAATTGCTGTTTTGTCAAAAATCAAATTCACTGCACAAAACTCTTAAACACAAAATGCCATTCTATTAATTTTACACTAAAATATGGAGTCCCAATACTGACAAATTGTAATAAAGGCTATCAGACAAGTCCAAACTATAACCACATACATAGATTAGTGAAATTAAAATGACACATATAAAGCTTTATAATAAGCTTTTTGTTTCCTTAACCACCAGACAGTTGATCAAATAAATTAAAAAGTATTAAGATAAGATAAGATAAGAAAACCTTTATTTGTCCCACAGTGGGGAAATTGCGGTATTATTTCTTCTTTTATTTTTTCCCACTCCATTGTAATTGTTTAACTACTAATATTGTTTATTGAAGTATTCAGTTATAGTTTTACTTGTGTAATAACCTTTTATTAAACTTTGGCAGTTAAAAATATGACTGAAATAAACATATCAATATATTATATTGTTAGTTAAATTATTAAATTTAAGTGGAAAGAAGAAAAATAAAGCTTCTGTTGGTTAGGAAAAAAAACACATGTACAACTAATAGCCTACTAAAACTTACATTCTTTACTTTTACTCTTCTTATTGATTTATTCAGCTATAAATTTTATTTTTGAATAGTAATTTTATGAAGGTGGTGCACAGATTGGTCTGCCTGGTCATGCAGTCTCGAGTGACTGCTCTATCAACCAGTAGCTGGTGCTTTGCTCCCCTGATATTACTGCCCATTCCCTTCTGGGCCCTGTCCATGTATTGAGCCACGTGCCTACTCATCTTAGCGGCTATGATGCCTGACAGGAGCTTCCATGTTGTGCAGAGGCAGGTTATTGGCCGGTAGTTGGATGGGATTGTTCCCTTTTGGGGATCCTTCATGATCAGGACTGTCTGTCCTTGAGTTAACCATTCAGTTAGTTTCTTCAGCCAGTAGGTGTGGATCATGTCAGGGCCTGGTGCTGTCCAGCTCTTCATACCTGCCACTCTTTCTTGGATGTATGCCGTTGTAATGGTTTCTGGATCTTGTTCTGGGAGATTACTGTGATCTGTTCTTAGATCCACTAGCCACTGAGCATTGGTGTTGTGGGATGCCTCTTTTCCCATATGTTCCAGTACTGTTCAGTCTTAGCCCTGGGTGGATCTGATCTTGTGTTATTACCCTGCCACTGAGAGTACACTTTGGATGGTTCGGTGGAGAACATCCGTTTTATTCTCCTGGCTTCTGCTTCTCCCTTGTATCTCTTTAGGCGGGTAGCCAGAGCAGTAAGTCTTTGTTTGGCAGTCTCCAGAGCCTCAGGTATCGACAGCTTGTTGTATTTCTTAGGTAGCCCTTTCCTTGTACCTTTCTGTAGCTCTGACAGCTCACTAACCTCTCTTCATGTTGCTTTGATCTTGGCCTCTAGCCTTGTCCTCCATGGGGGGTAATGTTCTTTGTGGCTTGTGGTGTTCATCTTATAGTCAAGCATCTCTAGGATCACTGTTGCTGTGGCGTACATCAGCTCATTTGTCTCGGTTATGTAGGGATAGTATGTAGTGCTGTATTCATATCTTCTAGCAGACTTTCAGAGGGTACTTTGTCACTTAGCCTTGGCAATCTTGGTCGTTGTACTTGGGGGTCGCCCTTATGTCGAGTGATTCTGTGCCGTAAGGGCTTGTTGTTATCAGGGCTTGGGACACAATCTCTGAGTGTGGGGATGATAATGATAACATCTCCCTGCTGACCTGTCGTCCTGGCTCCCCCTTGCCGTATTTGTCATACTTCGTCAATCTCTAGTTGTGATAGCAGTTGCCGTTTGCATTCGTTAGAACACTGAGCTGGGAGTTGTTTCTTTGTCAGTGTTGATGATGGGTTTCGAAGCATCCATATATCCCATAGTCTCTGCATATAACCTCTCTCACTTGTATAGTAGCATTGCATCAGATCCATATTTTCTGCTCTAGTCCATGATTCTAATCATTGTTGCATTTAAAACGCCTACAATGGTCATTTCCTCAAAGATTATAGCAATGAGGAAAAAAATTGCAACTTACAGTTTTTAAAATGATGTACAGTTCTTAAACCATTTAAAATTTTAATTTAATTAATTAACAATACTACAATACAGTAGATACATAGTCTGCTTTATGTTATATTAAAGCCTTCACAACAAAACCTCCAAAACTTATAAAATTCCCATCAGCCACTGCCTTATTGCACTGGTTTGTTGGTAATATGATGTTAGCAAAACTCCTTCATTTTTACTATTTTTACATCAAAGTCTACAATTTTGGTGACATTTTGTAGTTTGGGATTTTGCTTCCTTATTCTCATCATGTCAACTAAAATTATGATCTTGGAAACTCTTATGATGAAGACTGCACTGAACAATTCAACAACACTGCAGAACATCAAAACAAGTTAATGCCATGAACTAAGCTGGGATTTCCCTTATTCATAAATTTCCTTACAGTGTGCATTTCTTGGCATGTGTAAAAGGTTTATTTATAGATGAGATAATTTCTTAACTGCAACACAGGTTAGACGGCTTAACATCTTGATTCAAAAGCTGGGAAAGTTATCCTCTGTACAAAGTGATTTGTTTTAGATTTATATCTCTCTATATATAATCTTCTATATAATCACTATGCTCATATAGATAGCATTTAATGATGACTAACTTAAGGTAAAAAAAATCAAGTGAATCATTTACTTTTTTTAATACTTTTTTTATACTTATTGTAGGAGCCATTTCAATGTTTATGTCCAGGTTTGGCCATTAGGTGGCACTAGGGTTATGGCATAGTGATTGGGGCTTATGTACTTAGGCTAGCTGTAATCAAGGACAGGTGTTGCTAGAGGGAAAAGGGCAAACTAGTTTTTGACCGCCACGCCACGCGACGCGACGGAGGCTGTGGTTGAATGCATGTTAAGTGACTGTTGGTGAAGATGGAATATTGTTCTGTTATGGAAAAAAGGAAATCCTTGTGTAAATCCAATAAACATCTCTCACAACAGAGAAGAAAAGATAACTTTAAGCTTTGTTGTGTCATTGCTCAATCAAGCCAAAGCGACCACGGTAAGCGCGTCAACTATAGCCCACTTTAACCCTCTGCATAACCCTCGGCTGTTTTAAGCTTAGCGGTTACACAAAGTCAAAAACTACCTTTTATGAAGCGGGAAGATCGTCGCGTGTGGAGTTAGATGTTCACCGTTAAAGACATGCGGAGTGGCCACTGGAAAGGGGACATCTGAAAGCTGCTCATCGAGTCATCGTGTATCTGCCCGGCTGTGTTACACATCGGAACCCGGCGAGAGGACAGGCTGAAACGGAGTCAGCGGGGAGATTACCCGCTTAGCCCAGCATCGGTGATATGACGCGGCGGTGCTCAGCCAGCCCGGAACCAATCTACTCAACTGTTTGAGGACAACGATAAACTTCTTTCATCATTCACCAATGTGAGGACATCGTGAGACGGTTCTTCATCTACAAGGCGCCCCACGTGAGGTATGTTGTAGCGCTACAAAGTAATTGAATGGCCATTCATAAGTTGTGTGCACACTAACATACTTACCCGGGCGTAAAAAATCCAATGCATTGGTGAAGAAAGAACTGAACAGTAACTTTGTAGTTGAAAACAAATTACATTGACTATTGATTGTTATTGTTGTGACGTTCAAGTGCGCTATGAGTTTACTTGAAAAAGACGCGTCAGCTGCTGAGGCTGTTGCGCAATCAGCTGAATGTAACAGTAAAGCAGATGGTTCGGGTGTGTTAAAAGAGAAAGAAAAACGTGTTGTAACATTAACTGCAAAAGCATTTGAACAAAAGCTGGAAAGACTGCAAAATGGTAGGAAGGCTAAATTAAATAAGGCTTCTAAGCTAAGGGAAAAAATCAAAGAGCTTATGCAAATAGGTGATAAAGAAGGTGTACAATGTACAATGGGTGCTCTTGTTGAATTGTGCGATGATGTAAAATGTGTTCATGATTACTTGCTGGTGATATTACCTGAGGGTGAAAGGGAAAAACATGATATTTGGTTTAAAGCAAAAATGATCTGCAATGATGAAATTCTGTCTGAGGTAAACCGCTGGTTAAATGCTATTCAATTAAAAAAAAGGTAACAAAGGTGATGAATGTGGGGATGAAAAAGGTTCTCAAAAAGGTAAAAGGGATGAGCAGGATAATGATGATATCAGGCCAGAGGACAGTGTCTCAAATGTTCCTAGCAAGCAAGTAAGCAGGAGGAGTTCTCGTAGTGGAAAATCTACTAACTCTGCAAGAATAAAGGAAGAGGCAGAAAGAGCTGCACTGCTTGCTCAGGCTGCATCTTTAAAGGAACGGCATGCATTGGAGGAACAGGAGCAACAACTAAAAAGGAGAAGAGAGCAACTTGAGCTGGAAGCTATGCTAGCTGCCTCCAATGCCAAATTGGAAGTGCTGGCCTCTGCCCCTGACATCAGCACCACATCTAATGGAATGAGTTCTTACATGAGTAAAAGCAAAAGAACAGCAAATGTTACTGAGCTCAATCCTATGGCAAAGGAATACAGGCCTGTAAACCACCACCAAGCACAGCAGGGCCAGGATTGGGCATTGCCAATTGGCAATTCACAACCTACAGCTAGGCTAACTCAGCAGGCTAGTCAACAAAGCCAGGCTGGGCTAAACCAAAGGACCGGTTCTCAAATGGACGATCATCATATTTTACCACCACAACCTTTAGGACCCCACTCATTCAATGCTCAGCCAGTAGAGGAACAGCAGCGGGGGAACATCTGTTCCATAATGGAAAGGCAAACCGAAATAACTACTGCATTGGCCCAACAGCAACGCTTCATGTTATTGCCGGCAAGAGAGATTCCCTTATTTGATGGCAATCCTCTTCAATATATTTCATTTATGCGAGCATTTGAGCAGGTAGTGGAGGATAAGGTCAGTCAAAGTGATTGTTTATATTACCTGGAACAATTCACGAGAGGACAGCCACGGGAGCTGGTACGAAGCTGTCAGCACATGGCAGCTGATCTAGGTTATGTTAAAGCAAAGGAGCTGCTTAAACAACACTTTGGCAACGAGTATAAGGTCGCCTCTGCATATATGGAAAAGGTTTTTGCGTGGCCGCCTATAAGGGCAGAAGATGTCAATGCACTGCAGGCCTACTCACTTTTTCTGCGCTCATGCTGTAATGTCATGGAGAACATACAATATATGCAGGAGTTAGACATGACAAGCAACATGAGAACAGTCATGTCTAAGCTCCCGTTCAAGCTGAGGGAGCAATGGAGGTCAGTGGCACATAACATAATGCATACATCTGACCGTAGAGCTCTGTTCAAAGATTTGGTGGAATTCATTGAGAAACATGTCCGTATTCTGTCAGACCCTTTGTTTGGTGATATTCGGGACTCAGCACCAGGAACAGGTGGTGCTAAGGTCGACAGGCTGAAGTCGCAGCCAGGCTCAAGATTTAAAGGAAATAGTTTTGCCACCACCATTGCCCCTGTACATTCAGCAAGAGACTTAGGAGAGAGAAAGGCTGTCTTGCCAGAAAATGGTTCTACTATTAGATCAATTTGCGTGTGTTGTTCGCAAAGTCACTCTTTGGAGGAATGTCTACAGTTCAAAAGGAAGAAGCACCAGGATAAAATAATCTTTCTAAAGGAGAAAGAGCTTTGCTTTGGCTGTTTATGTGCTGGGCACATGAGTCGCAATTGTGGAAAGCGTGCGACCTGTGGGATTTGCGGTCAAGCACATCCTAGTGTGCTTCATGTTGACAGGAGAGACAAAGCCAATGCATACACAGAGCGATCTAAGGATCTTGTGAGACCTAACACCACAGCATCTAAAGAAGCCTGTAGTCGTGTAGGGGTCGGAAGTGATCGCTGCCTCCTTTCCATCTTGCCAGTCCAAGTCAAATCCATCCAAGGAGGCAGAGTAATACAAACCTATGCATTTCTGGACCCCGGCAGTTCAGCCACTTTCTGTTCGGAACATCTCATGCAAAGGCTTGGGTTGTCTGGTAAACAAACACATTTTCTGTTACAAACCATGGGACAGGAAAGGGTCATGCCGGCAAATTTATTGTTTGACTTGGAGGTGTCTAGTATGGATAGTAATGTCTTCTATAAGCTACCAGAAGTCCTCACGCAGAAGAAAATGCCTGTAAGTGCAGACAGTATTGTCTCTGAAGGAGAGTTGGCAAAATGGTCATATTTGGCAAAAGTACAGATTCCCAGCTTAGAGGCTAAGGTTGACCTATTAATTGGAAGCAATGCTCCGAGGATATTGGAACCTTGGGAGGTCATAAATAGCCAAGGGGGAGGACCATACGCAATCAAGACGGTATTGGGGTGGGTCCTTAATGGCCCTTTGCAGTCTAATGACAGCAGTTTGGAGACAGAGGCTCCTTCAGTAGTCGTTAACAGGATTTCCGTGAGACGATTGGAAGAAATGCTACATAGCCAGTACAATCATGATTTTAACGAAAGAGCTACAGAGGACAAAGGCCCTTCAGTAGAAGACATCAAGTTCATGGAAATTATGGAAAATTCTGCAACACTGGACGATGGTCATTACAGTTTGAAGCTGCCCTTTAAAAAGAACAATGTATCTCTGCCCAACAACTTCACTGTAGTAAAGCAAAGGTTGCTCGGGCTGAAAAGGAGGTTCCTTAATAACAAACAGTTTTATGAGGAATACAAAATGAACCTCAACAGGGTGATCAGTCTGGGCTACGCAGAGCAAGTTTCAGAACAGCAGTTGGATCACAGTAGTGGTAGGGTGTGGTATCTTCCGCACCATGGTGTATATCACCCCAAGAAGAGGAGTCTGCGGGTGGTGTTTGACTGTGGTGCGACCTTTAAGGGAACATCTGTGAATCAGCAGCTCTTGCAAGGTCCCAATTTGACCAGTACATTGCTTGGTGTCCTGCTCAGGTTTAGGCTGGAACCTGTAGCAGTTATGGGCGACATACAGGCAATGTTCCATCAGGTCAGAGTTGCAAAGGAGGATAGAGACTTCCTGCGCTTTGTATGGTGGCCTGAGGGAGATCTCAGCAAGGAAGTAGCTGAGTTTCGTATGACTGTCCATCTGTTCGGTGCTGTGTCCTCCCTGAGTTGTGCTAGCTTTGCTCTGAGAAAAACAGCAGCTGATAATCTGAATTTCCAGCTGAAGTTCTGCAAACAGTAAAGGAGAACTTTTATGTGGATGATTGTCTGAAGAGCATGCCCTCTGAAGAAGAAGCTGCCTTTATGGTCAAAAATTTAATTACTCTCTGTCAGGCAGGAGGATTTACTCTGATGAAATGGATTAGTAACAGTCGCACCACACTGCAGACTATTCCAGAGGAATACAGAGCTAAAGATCTGACTGAACTGAATCTGGATAGAGACCAACTTCCTCTTGAGAGAGCTCTTGGCTTGCAATGGTGCATTGAGAGTGATTCATTCAAGTTCAAAATGGAGATCCAGCAGAGGCCAGTCACCAGGAGAGGAATGTTGTCAGTGGCTAGTTCGGTGTACGATCCTCTTGGCTTTGTCGCACCTGTGGTGTTGCCTGCCAAAATCATGCTACAAGAACTTTGCAGAAGAAATTATGGATGGGATGAGACTGTACCACAAGACATCTTGCAACGGTGGTTCAGGTGGTTGGAGGAATTGGATATGCTGTCTGAATTTAAGGTTGATCGGTGCATTAAGCCCCAGGGCTTTGGACAATCAAGACATGCTCAGCTGCATCACTTTGCAGATGCTAGTGAAACAGGATATGGTGCAGTCACATATCTCAGGATGTTGAATGATGGAAATGACATTCATGTTGCATTCCTGATGGGCAAAGCCAGGGTTACACCTTTAAAGACTGTTACTATTCCTCGACTGGAGCTGACTGCTGCTGTGCTTGCCATTCGTGTTGATCTGATGTTGAAGGCTGAGCTGAGATTGCAGTTGCAGCAGTCCATTTTTTGGACCGACAGCACTTCTGTGTTGAAGTATATAAAAAACGAGGATAAACGTTTTCATACGTTTGTGGCCAACAGGGTTTCGACTATAAGAGGAGCCACTAAAACTTCACAATGGCGATACATCAGCTCCAAGGAAAATCCAGCGGATGAGGCATCCAGAGGAGTGAGGGTTGGAGACTTTATTCATGGCCGGAGGTGGATAGAGGGTCCAAGTTTTTTGAGTGAACCAGAAGCTAACTGGACAACAAATGTTGTAGAAACTATCATAGAACCCGATGATCAGGAGGTCAAGAAGGAAGTCACAGTGAATGTTGTGTCTGTGGATGGCTCACATGATGCCACAAACCGGTTACTGACTTACTTCTCAAGTTGGAGTAAGCTCAAGGTGGCAGTAGCCTGGTTACTTAAATGGAAAGCCATTCTGTTGGAAAAATGTCGCAGGAGGAGGGAGGAGAAAGCTGATGGTAAGCAGAGCACGGACAATAATATGCCACGGAGGAGGCAAGGGTTAAAGGACAAGCCTGGAGGGCAAATTTTGTCCATAGATGACCTTTTGGGAGCCGAGCTAGCTATAATTCGATACTGTCAGCAACAGCGATTTGGAGAGGAAATTGCCATGTTGTCAGCTGGGAAATCTACAGTGAGCAGACGTAGTACAATCCACAGGTTGGATCTGCGCTTGGATGATGGGCTTCTCAGAGTTGGAGGGCGGCTGACTAAAAGTTCCTTGCCAGAGTCGATTAAACATCCGCTAATCCTCTCCAAGGATCAAAATGTGGCCACTCTCATCCTCAGGCACATTCATCAGCAGCAGGGCCATAGTGGGCGGAATCACACGCTATCAACACTGCGGAAGAAGTATTGGGTCACTAGAGCCAACTCCGCTGTAAGAAAGGTAATTGCAGAATGTTTCTGTTGCAAGAAATATAATGGAAAGATGCAGGAGCAAAAGATGGCTGATTTGCCAGAGGAAAGGATTCTTCCTGACAAACCACCATTTACCAACGTTGGCATTGATTATTTTGGCCCAATTACAGTGAGGAAAGGACGTGGTACAGACAAGCGCTATGGTGTGATACTAACCTGCTTGGCAAGCAGAGCAATCCATCTCGAAGTGGCTGACTCTTTGAACACTGACGCATGCATCAATGCTCTGCGACGTTTCATCTGTAGAAGAGGTCAAGTTTCTCATATCATATCTGATAATGGAACCAACTTCATAGGAGCAGAGCGAGAACTAAGAGAGGCTCTCGCAGCTTTAGATCATGGAAAAATTCAGGGAGTTCTGCGGCAAAGGGGAGTTAAGTGGAGCTTTAATCCTCCTGCAGGTTCACATCATGGTGGGGTTTGGGAGCGTGTTATCCGCATGGTGAGAAGGATTCTAAGTTCAGTTCTTCAACAGCAGACCCTGAACGATGATGGGCTTCATACAGTTATGTGTGAAGCTGAAGCCATCCTGAACGATCGGCCTGTCACCAAACTCTCAGATGATCCAAATGATTTGGAGCCACTTACTCCCAACCACATTCTTCTGATGAAAGGAAATCCATCATTGCCGCCAGGATTGTTTGAACCACATGACTTGTATTTAAAACGGAGATGGAAGCAAGTCCAGTATATTGCTGAACTTTTTTGGAAACGTTGGGTACGGGAATATCTACCTTTGCTGCAAGAGAGGCAAAAATGGAATGAAACCAGGAGAAACCTAAAGCCTGGAGATATTGTCGTTATAATGGATCCTACTGCCCCACGAGGCTCTTGGCCACTAGGAAGAGTGTTGGAAGCTTTCCGGGATCAAAAGGGATTTGTGCGTTCAGTGAGTCTGCAAACAAAGTCAAGTGTCATTCAACGTCCTGTTACAAAGCTCTGCCTTTTGATTGAGGCTGCAGGTTAAATGGGCAATTTTCAGTGTTAATGTGTGTGAACTCATTGTAACAAATGTTGGATAATATGTTACGTTAGGTTGGTACTGGATCCTTAATTTGGTTTGTTTTGAATTGTAATGTTTGTTAAGCATTCCAATTGGGGGCCGGTGTTGTAGGAGCCATTTCAATGTTTATGTCCAGGTTTGGCCATTAGGTGGCACTAGGGTTATGGCATAGTGATTGGGGCTTATCTACTTAGGCTAGCTGTAATCTAGGACAGGTGTTGCTAGAGGGAAAAGGGCAAACTAGTTTTTGACCGCCACGCGACGGAGGCTGTGGTTGAATGCATGTTAAGTGACTGTTGGTGAAGATGGAATATTGTTCTGTTATGGAAAAAAGGAAATCCTTGTGTAAATCCAATAAACATCTCTCACAACAGAGAAGAAAAGATAACTTTAAGCTTTGTTGTGTCATTGCTCAATCAAGCCAAAGCGACCACGGTAAGCGCGTCAACTATAGCCCACTTTAACCCTCTGCATAACCCTCAGCTTAGCGGTTACACTTATACTACTTCAAGTTTTGCAGCTGATTTGGTCATGTGATTGTAAATTTCCTTATCGACAACAGATAAAACATGTGAGTACGGTGAAGATCTGCAGCTCAGATATGAAGCGCTCTGCTCTCATAATCCTGATGCTCAACAACTTCTGTGCCTTCTCACAAAGTAAGAATGATATTTAAATTTACTAGACTTTAGTTCTAGTTTCTAACATTAAGAATAATTTTATGGAAACATAAACATATGGGTGGTATAAGCATTATGGTGCTCCTGTATATCAAGAATACAAATGCCTGAAAGAAAGCAAAAACATTTTAGTAAGAAGCTGTAATGATAGGACTGTAAACATGCAGTATATTAATCTTGACTTCCATTGTATTGTTTTTCAGTTCCTTGTGAAATTGTCTATTTTGTGGGCTGCTTTGTGATTGGTACAACTGATGTACAGTTTGAGTTTGATGGTGAGGAGATTTTATATGTGGATTTCCCAAAAGAGGAGATTTTCTACACTGTGCCCAGAATTATTAATCCTGATCCAAGTAAAATCTTTGAGGATCAGAATATACTTAGAGATGCTTTGACAAACAAGGACCTTTGTTTATCACTTACTGCAATCTGGGCAGCACAAGAAGAATATCCACAAGAAGAAAAAGGTAAGTTAACCTCAACGTTTATCTCTGTAGTGATGTGATTGATAAATTGCTGATGAAGGATTTTCATTATCTTCTGACCCACTAAAGACCCCCCCTGAGAGCATCGTCTACCTGCAGAAGAAGCTCAGCTGGGAGTTGAAAACAGCCTCACCTGCTTTGTGAATCATTTCTACCCACCTGACATCAAAGTCAGCTGGACTAATAATGGTCATCCGGTGTCAGAGGGGGTGTCACTCAGTCGCTCTCATCCCAATAATGATCAAACCTTCCACCAGTTCTCTACTCTGACATTTACATCGAGGGAGGGGGACATTTACAGCTGCACTGTGGAGCACTCCGACCTGGACAGGCCTAAAATCAGGATCTGGGGTGATTATTTTTAAGTGGCTTAATAACATAAAACAAACATGAAATATTTTGTTCTGCCCTGCGATGGACTGGCAACCTGTCCAGGGTGCATGCCCCATACCTTAATGGAACACTCCTAGGAGAGAAACCATGTGCACCTGCAACTTCTGTTAAATTTATTGATGTTAAAACAAAAGGGAGGAAATCTTGAAAATGTAGTTTTGATAAAGAGATGCATTTGCACACTGTGAAAGAGCCTTATGGTCTGGAGAAACAGCAGATTTAATGCCTTTGTTATTTATCTACTGGTGTTCTTGTTATTGCCTGCAAGTTCAATAGATATTATTTGAAAATTACATTTTAGTCTATTTATTGAAAATATATTTATTTAACTCTTAGTAAATACTATTTAGGTGTACTTTGTGGAAGTACATTGTTAAACAATTACCCTTTTAGTGGGTTAAAAATATATTTATGCCAAACATGCTTCATTGTGTAGGCAACTGCAAAATATTGTAATTATTTATGTAATTTCCACATGTTTCAGCCTGATTGCCAGAAGTATGATTTTTAAAACATATTATTTTAACATTAAAATATATTTTTCAAAAGCATATTATTTCTTATATTTTCTTTTCTTTTAATTTTTTTTTAATCAGAATAAATAGCTAGTTGAGATCAGAGACCTCTTTCATAAGGGTAACCTGGCCTAGAAGGAAGCAGCACATGTTAACTTAACAAACAACAACATATAGAAATAAGCATACTTTAAATCATAATACAGTTATACTTGTTTCAGTTTGTAAACAGTAAACCATAGACTGTATATAAAAATGGACGTAGCGTCCGTGACGTCACCCATTGGTTTCTGAAGTAGAAGGTTTTTTTTTTTTTTTTACGGTCTTATTTCTACATTTTTTTTTTTTTTAATTTTTTTTTTTTTTTTTTTATTGTTATGACACATTAACATACAACACTCTCGTATGGGGAACAAAAAAAGATCACTTGGTACAGATCAAAAACCAGTCTTACAAACACAGGAAATAAATGAAAATAAATGAATAAACAGAAAGGAAAATGGGGGTACAAGTTAGTAAAAGGCTATAGAAAACAAAATAAGGTCTCATTTCGGTGCAGCAATATGGGGAGATTGTTAAAACAATAATTGCTTGGATATATCTCTATATATCTTTCTTGCAATTATACTAGATTTAACATTCTTCAGTGATGAAAAGAACAACTTAAAATTATTTATGAACCACAAAAAGGAAGGCTTAGAAGATTTCCACTTACTACAATGGATATGATATTTACCCATGAGAACCCATCATATTCACCAGATCAGACGAAGGCGGATCTACATTGTCCATATAAAAGAGGATGTGTGACAAATTAAAAGATGGAATATTATCAATCTTAAGTGACAGCCAATTATGTAAATCAGACCAAAAGGTTTTGGACAAGGGACAGGAAAAGAACATGTGTTCCAGAGTCTCCTCAGCAGCCTCACAAAATATACAGGGATTTACTTCAAATTTGAACCTTTTTTTAAGAAAGTCTGCAACCGGATAGATTTTGTAAATTATTTTAAAATGAGTTTCTTTGATTTTAGGGGAAATGGTCCATTTGATGAAATTGAAATGTGGTTTATCTATGGACAAGGTATCCATATTTGGAACCTGTACACACAGCCCTCTGTTATAATCAGAAAAAAGCTTGGATTTAAAAAAAGTACAAATATGTTTGTTATTACATTTTTTATCATGTATGTGACATTTATTAATTACAAGATTGGGTAAGGTTGGTAGCGGTCTTATTCTTGCATACAGTAATGTGTTTTGGATTAGCTGTAGTAATGGTAGTGGTATTGCTTTACGTATCTTTTTATATTCTTTCTGAGTGCAGTTTAGAGTATATTTGTTCAGAAAAGCAGTATGCTCTAAAAACTTACCATTATCGTCTTATATGTCATCAACAAACACAATGCCCTTCTCATACCAATCAGTCTTAAATAATGATTTCCTATTAATTGTAATGACCCTGTTATTCCATAGGGTGGAACCATGGGGAGAAAAATTGTGAGTAAATATCATTTTCCAGTACTGAAGAAGTTGTGGAATTGTGAAAGTTTAACAGGAATCTTGGTCACCTCAAAATCACATTGTAAGAAAAAATCAAGCCCTAAATTCCTAAATATTTTACTTCAGTCTTAACCTTTATTGAAGCAATACTGGAATCATCAGATGAATGAATGGGAAATAGCTCACATTTTTGAATATTAAGAGAAAGTCCTGAAGCTTTAGAGAATATCGAGACCATACTGAGAGCACTATCCACCATAGATTTATTACTTAAAAAGATTACTGTGTCATCCGCAAATTGACTAATTTTAAATTCCTTATCTAAGATTGAAATACCATACAGAGCGGGATTGTTATTTATGAGCATGATAAATAATTGGGTGGCTAAAATAAATAATTTTGGAGAAATCGGGCATCCTTGTCTAATGCCGCGTAGTACCTCGAATCTAGGGGTTATACCAGGATTTAAAGACACAGAGCTATATATGCCATTATATAACAACTTAATAATATTACAAAAGTTGTTTCCAAAACCTAAAAAATGTAACACTTCAAATAGAAAGGCATGTTCGATAGTGTCGAATGCCTTGTAAAAGTCAAGAAATAAAACAAAGGCTTCAGAGTCAATATGGTCTCGAAAATCAAGCATGTCTAGTAACAACCTAGTGTGGTTATGTATGTTTCGACCCCTTACGAAGGCTGATTGACACTCATCAATTATATGTGACAATCCCTCATTCAGCCGATTAGCATAAACAAGTGCCAATAATTTATAATCATTACATAATAAGGTAATTGGTCTCCAATTGTCCAGTAAAAGGTTATCTTTATTAGGCTTGGGAATCAGAGTAATGAGACCATGTTTCATAGTAGGAGAAAGACTTCCGTTTGATATGCAATTTAAGAAGGCATTGTGCAGCAGTTCCCTGATATCGTTCCAGAAGAAAGTCAAAAACAGCTTTATCTAATTCGTCAATTCTTAGTTCTTCTTCCATTAGTTGTTTAAAGTTATCATCCATTTTCTTTTGGAAGCATCGGATTTCTTCTAGTAAAAACCAACAATCTTCCGGAGAAAAATGGCCCCGTTTATAGAGATTACTGTAAAAGGCTTTGATTTTCTCATCTACTTCGTCTTGGTTGTCAATAATAACGTCATTGATAATAAGTTTCTGAATTTTCTTTTTGGTCTGTCTTTGTTTTTCCAAACTGAAGAAATAGGTTGAGTTTTTTTCCCCTTCTTCCATCTAACGGGCCCTTGAACGAATAAATGCCCCCCTGGCTTTCTCCATATATATAATGTCAAGTTGGGATTGAAGGTGTTTTAGTTCCGTCTGTTCTTCCACTGATAGATTAACTTTACAACACAGTTTGTTAATGTTACTAATGATGTCTCTTTGTCTTATCTTTTTGAATTTAGATGATTGCTTACTTGTCCTAATTGCTTTCCTGAAGGAGAAGGGTCCAGCTGCAGCCCGCAGACAAACGTGACGGAAGTTGACGGAAGTTGAACTTCCATATATGGGTTGTCCCAGAAGCCACCGCGCACAAAACGTGATGACGTTTATCTCGACCGTTAAAAAAAGAGGTGTCAAGTACGTTATGTGTTAATATTTACTATACTATACTTATATATTATTAATATAGTATATTTATACTATAATTCCTGCAAATACTTATTTATAATAGCCTAATGATAATAATAAGGCAATGTTTCAATTCATACCACTGTTGTATATTTTATTTCTTCCAAAGTGATTTTAAGTTTCACAAACCAAGAACATTCTGTAATGTTGCATCACGAGCCAGATGTGTCTCGATTTAGGTTAAAACTTAACATTACTGAGAATTTATTGACAGAATAACAGTGGTACGAACATCATCAGCTGTTGCTGGACTCATCTACTGTGTTGGCTGCAGTGGTCTGTGTGACTGGGCCTGGGGGAGCTAAACGTAGCTAGCTACCTATTCCTGACCGCCCCCCGAAGTATATTCCTCTTACCCCAACCAGGGTACGTGCCTACAGTTATCGATTATATGCATGTCGACCGGTTAACCTCCGTTGTGTTGCTGTGCAGCCTCCGGTAACGTTACTGCAGCTATATAACACCCGTCGGCACTATGGTCAGCACTTGCGGAGCTTCTCAACTCCGAAAACGTTTGAACACATTTTCGATTCGCTGCCAATTTTCATAAAACTGCCGATCTTCGACATCTATACAGTTGATTTCTCGCCTAAAAACTTCTCAGAAGTGTATTTAAAGTTCTGTTGTTGGCTTCTAAAGAATAAAACGGTTTGCATTAGGATCAGGGTCTATCATGTACGTGAGCCGAGATGAACGTCATCACGTTTTGTGCGCAGTGTCTCCTGGGACAAACCATATTTGGAAGGTCAACTTCCGTCACGGTCTGCGCAGTAAACACATGTAAACACATTTCACCAGGGGTGAAATGTGCCCTCCCGCCCAGCCCACTAGCGCAGTGCATTCAGTTGGACCAATCAGAATCAAGCTTTTCAAATCGACGACCCAATCACACAGCGTGAAAGTCCCCTTCACGAAAGTTATCGTGTGCACTATCGTTGAGAGAGGGAAGCTATTTCTGGCAAGAAATCATTTTGTTTCTCAGGTTTCCTTTGTTTTACTTTACCGACTCGGACTTGGCGAAGGTGGACACCACAGACATAATAAGAAAAGAACACAGAAGAGAAGAATATCCGGTCAGCTCCCTGCAGAAGTTAAATGTGAAAAGAGCTAAAGAGGCGTGACTGGCAAGTTACAAGCAGGAGAGGACAGAGACTGCCGGCAAAAATCGTCTTTGTTGGTAAGTTTATTATTGTTAGCAAGACAACACAATCGTGTAAGTTAACTAAAGTTGAGCTCACTCTGGGTTTGGAAATATTTTCCTTAGTGGATAGCTCTGGTGTGCATTAGCTAATGCTAGCACGTGGATTAATATATTTGTTAACGTTAGCTAACATTAGTTAGCATTTCAATAGCTTCATAATGGAGACAGCGACTTTCGTCTGCCTTAAACAGTGTTGGGAGTAACGCGTTACAAAAGAAACGCAATTAACGTTACAGTAATGTATTGCTATTTGCTGTACAGCAGTTTTTAATGTTACTAAAATTTCGGGAACAATCAACAATCTCATTAACCTGTTGCTGGAATTTGATGCATGAGATTTTAACAAGGCAGGCCTGTGCATGTGTGTGTATGAGCCCTCAATTCTGCTTTTGCACGGTTAAAATGACCAGTGAGGTCTTTATCAGAGTAATAAATGCAACAAATGTGTTGCTGTCTGTGTGCTAAAGAATAGGTTCACATTTTTCGTCTTTACAGGAAGTTATTGGTCACTGTAATCATTATTCCTGCCCATAAAGTCTGTAAAGACATCACCACAGTTGTCATTTTTGTATAAATTCATTCTAAAGTTTAGCTTACTTATAATTATATATATATATATATATATAATTTATTTATAAGTTATTTGAATCATCAGCTAAGCATCTGTGTTAGACTATTCAAAAGTGGATAACTTCTAAAGGTACACTGTTTTTTAGAGATTTCACTTCACTGAAGGTGTAATCATTACAGTGACCAATAACTCAGTTATAACAGCAATGTTAAAGTGTACACGGGTATGTGAGAATTGTTTTAAGACTGCTTAAAATGATGTTTTTATGTACTGCAATGCCTGAACATATGATATAATAGCTTGTGATGTTATGTATGTTGATGTTAAGTACTGCTCAACTTTCCATTTGTATGGTCATAGATCCTGTATTCAACTTTTAAAAGTTGAACCTACCCTTTGCCAACTTTAACCAACTTAATGCTAAATCCAGAGTTGGAATTTCCTGCCTTAGATCAAATAAAAAAAATTAAATAAAGAACAATAATAAAGATTTGCTATAATAATAGAATTACAGTGTTTATAATGATACGCAAATGAAGAACTAAACTAGGTGGAAGTACTGGCCTAATATTTATTATATCTCATTTGCAACAGCATTTCTTTTCTTTTAGAGCTTCCTGGGATCGTTGCCTCACTCAGGTGGCTCAGAGGCCACGAAAATCTCAAAGGACCAGCTGGACCCTCACAAGCTCAATGTGCTCATAGGTATGTCTGGCTCCTGCACACGAACCTTACTCTCAATACATGTCAGCGGGGTCAGACTAAATAAATATTCTTGTGAAAAAATTTTATTTAAAATATTGTTATACATTAAGTAATTGGCTACTTTTGTACTTCACAAATTGACTGCTGTGTTAATGTGAAATGACATGTAGACAGAACAGTTGTGAAGCAAGTCTGTATGTTTGTGTTATTTGTTGTACCTGTTTAATAACATTTTATCATATACAGCTCCTTGGCTGAATGCACAGTAGTGTTTATGTAATGTTTTTGATTATGTTGTAATGGAAGAACTGAGCATTTACTGGGACAGGTCCCTTGTGGAAAACCATTTCACCTCAGTGTTTCCCACACATAGGCTTTACTTGGGCCAGGTAGATTAACAGCCGCCCAAGCAAATTTGGCAACCCATTTTAATTGCAGTGCTGCACAGCACATATTCGCTCCCTTCACTCGGTCGCTCCCTCTCTCTCTACTGCATGCAAACAACCCGTCTGTGAATTGAATGGTTGGTATCATGAACACCACTGCACACTTTAAAAAAGTTATTAGCGAGCATTTAAGGAGCCTAGCCAATAAGGAGAGCTATGTTAACTTTAGAATGGGCCTACAGCTGTCGAAGATAGCACGCTATTCATTACTGGTAGTCAATAGGTGCGTTCAAGGTGACTGCGGCTGACTTTTGCCGATTTGATAGACTAGTCTAATGTGAGATGCAGGCGACTGAGGGGGCGGAGTATAAAAACAGCGCCGTCAGGTGGACTGCGTGAGCTTAGAACAATGATCAAACCAGACTCGGCGCCTGCCACCGCCTTGCTCCAGAGAGGTAATGTTATGTCATGATGATGTGACATCATGGTGACGTTTTGCAGCGCCAGGTGTTGTGACGAACTCTGCCTGCTGAGAATTAGATGCACCACGCGTGTGGTAACGCCATTTATGCTGAGAAAAGAGGTGGACTCAAATCTCGGCAGGTAAATTAGCCTACATCATCTGTTCTGCCTAATTATGCATCCACCTGTATAGGACCTTTTAAGACTCTTTACTGTGCTCATTGATCAACGTCGGTTATCACCACATATTTATTGCTAAATCTCAAGGAATGCTGCTTCTACTAACTGTAGATAATAAAATATCAACAGCTCTAAACTACTCTAAATGTTCTTGAAATATTTCAAATCATTTACCCCACAAAGAAAATTATAGCGTTTAAAAACAGTATTTGGAAGTGCATGCAATTCCCGGCAGGCAAGCGAAATTCGGCATATCACCTTTTAAAGTTGCCACAATTACGCTTTCATTCTGTGGGAAACACTACACCTGAACCTAAACAGTTAGCATCAGAACAGTTAGACATGATGTCATATTGTGTTTCAGCAACTTTAAACAAAATAAAAAATCTGACAATGGTTCATTAATTAGAGGTAATATTGCTTTGGTTATAGACAAAATATTTCCTTTTCCCTTCCACAGATGCTGTGTGATAAAGCAGTTTTTCCAAATCCCATAGAGTCACTGCAACAAGTCCTACTCAAAGACCCTCCACTCCAAGGATAAGGATGGTGCCATTTTTCAGTTTCAGTTTAGTTCCACCATTTGTACTATATGCTTGTGACGGAGTACCTTCACTACAGTTGAGTAAGCGCTTGGACTGCCATACCAACGAGCCTGGCTCTTTGGCGTTGCTGCCAAAGTTGCATGTTTGGCATGCTGTAGACCTGTGTTTGAATCTGGGTAGGGTGACTGCTCTCGCCTTTGGCCGCATATGGTGTCAGAAGTAGGATGGCTTGCCGTGAGGTCATCTGAGCCGTGCCCAGAGTCCAAACCGCATGAGGGACCTCCATGGGTAACATTAATGATGGGATGTGTATAGTGTACTTCAGTAATACTGATCATATGTCATCATTTTACTGATTTTATTTTTATTTGAAGATATTTTGGTCAAGATGTGATACATGCTGCTGTACCTTTTAATGTACAGGAAGTTATTTTTGTAAGATACACAAAATTAAAGTTTTTTAGTTGTCTGTATGTGTGTGTGTTGTAAAATACTTTTTTTTTTACTGGTTTTTATTATTATGCTAAAAGGACATTTTGCAAGATATTTTTAATTCATTAATAATGCATTATTCTCATACTGAATGGTTTCATAAAGCAGCTTCCCAAGATATTAATAGTGGCTCTTGGAGTATACTAGTAATAAATTACTAATATGCTGAAATGCTAATAAAAATGTTCAGGGAACACATTTAAAATATATTTAAACTGTTCTTCAAGTATAGCACAAAAGGGTATTTTAAGTTAAATTTAGTATAGTTATATTTAAATTACACTAAATGGTCCATTTTAACACAAATAAGTATATTAAAATACATTGCAATTATCTTAAAGTTGACTTTAAGTATTTCTAAAATGACACTTAACATACTTTAAGTTGTTCCAAAATAACACATTTTATATACACTTAGTATAGTACAATTAAAATATAAATTACATCCAAAACAAATGCTACTTAAGTATTTTTCTTTTTCACTTGGGAGGACACAACATCAAACTACAAACTGACTCCTCAACCATCACTCCAACCAGGGTGGTGAGAAACTTGGGTGTTGTGATTGATGACCAGCTGAACTAAGTAAATGTACTTAGTTACTTTGTACTGCTGTGCTTAACAAGAACACCATCATATTTAAAATGTAATTTTAAATATATCTACTTATTTTGCCACAAGTTTTATTGAACAATGAGGTTATCTGTTCTGGTTATGTTGATATTGCACAATTCCATATCAACCAACAGTGAACAGATTTATTTGATCTGTTCATTGATCTATAACTTATTCATATATAATGTACTTCACAAATCCTTAAGTCCCTATTATTGGTTGTAAAAAGCATCCACTGCACAGTAAACAATCTTCATTGATTTGTTTATTTATAGTGTTCTTTTACAGCTTCACTCAAATGAATATAGTGATAGCAGGCTCAAGCATCACAAATCATGTACATTTAAATAATATAAGAATATAAAGCACCTGTATGTATTAACTTTGTGTTCCTAATAGGAAGTGGCAAAACAGAAGCAAACAAACAGTATGTGACATGGCAATTTTTGAACAAGTGACAGTGTGATAACCCAGAAGCTCTCCCCTGACTGTACATTGCTAATATATTGCCCCATTATCATATAAAGGCAGAGAACTGGAAGGCAGACAGAAACAACAGTAAATAAAAAATAAAGGCATTAAATTTAATATTTATTCAGACCATCAGGCTTTTTCACACTCTTTAAAAATTTTAATTATTGAATTCCCTTCCTTTTGTACTCACTATATTAAAGCCAAAAAATTCAACCTAAGTTGCAGTTGCACATGGCTTCTCTCCTTGGAGTTTTTCATTAAGGTATGGCGGATCATTCTATTTCTAATGACCATTTTACGTGTAATTTCATCTGGCAAATGTGACTAGAGAATGTGCCCATGAAAATGCCAATAAAGTTTCCACAACTCCTGTAAGGCAAAATAAAGGGTCAGACGGTTATAGATGTTGCACTCCATAATCATAGTGTTTTTTTTATAATTCATTAAGTATGAATACAACACCATATTCATTTTCAAAAACTGCCATATTCAGCAATAGAGAAATTATTGTCCATGGTGTCCTTTTGCAATTAAAAATACTCCAACTGCAATTCCCATCAAGCCCAGAGTCAAGCCCACTCCACAGAAAATATCTGGTCCAAGACTGGGTTGATTCAAGTCAAGCTCTGTGGAGGAAGTTGGAAAGCATAAGCATCATTAATATTAGAACAAAAAATTTTATATTTATTTTTAAGTGGCTTAATAAATTAAAACAATCACCCCAGATCCTGGTTTTAGGCCATTCCAGGGCTGAGTGCTCCACAGTGCAGCTATAAATGTCCCCCTCCCTTGGTGTAAAAGCCAGAGTAGAGAACTGGTGGAAGGTTTGATCGTCATTGGGATGATAGCGACTGAGTGACACCCCTTCTGACACTGGACGACCATTTTTAGTCCAGCTGACTTTGATGTCAGGCGGGTAGAAATGATTCACAAAGCAGGTGAGGCTGTTTTCAACTCCCAGCTGAGCTTCTTCTGCAGGGTAGAGGATGCTCTCTGGGGGGTCTTTAGTGGGTCAGAAGACAATTGAAAAACATCAGCATTTTATCAATCATGTTTACAGAGATAAATGTTGAGGTTAACTTACTTTTTTCTTCTGGTGGAATTTTCGCTATCTCTGCACCGATTACAGTAAAAAATGAACAGAAGTCCTTATTTTCCAGAGCATCTCTAAGTATACTCAAACCCACCAAAATTTGACTTGGATCAGGATTAATAAATCTGGGCACAGTGTAGATAATCTCCTCTTTCGGGAAATCCACATATAAAATCTCCTCACCATCAAACTCAAACTGTACCTCAGCTGTGCCATTCACAAAGCAGCCCACAAAATAGATGATTTCATGAGGAACTGAAAAACAATACAATGGAAATAAAGATTATAATACTGCATGTAAATGGTCCTACCATTACAAAGTGCTACAGCTTCTGTTTATGCTTTCTTTCAGGCAATTGTGTTCTTGATATACAGAAACTGACAACACTCAAGAATACCCCATATTTTTGTGTTCCCACAATATTACCATTAATGTTAGAAACTACATCTAAAGTCTATTAAATTTAAATATCATTCTTACTTTCTGAGAAGGCACAGAAGCTGTTGAGCATCAGGATTATGAGAGCAGAGCACTTCATATCTGAGCTGCAGATCTTCACTGTACTATCAGTCTGAACTGAGGAACATGTTGTATCTTGTCGATAAGGAAACTCACAATCAATCACATGACCAAATCAGGTGCAAAACTTGAGCAAAATAAAAAAGTAACCAGAGAAAAACCGAACTCTTTATAGAGAAGAGAACTTTCCCAGCTTCCGTGTTATGTGAATGCGGATGTTTAATTAGCAGTCTAACCTGTTTTGCAGCTAAGGCTATTATCTGTTCATACAAAAACGGCGGTGGCAGCTCCAGAAACCGCCCACGTCCTCTCTGACACGAAAGCGGATGCAAAAAGTACCAACGACGAGAGTGGGAGAAACCAAATAGCCTTCTTGATATGAGTATCAAGCCAAACTACACAGTTTGTCTGCCAGTGTTCTGTGTGGTGCACGGTGGCCTGTCAGACGTGTGACAGCATGCCAAGGCAGTGTAATTACTTAATAAAACGTGGCTACTATTTTCTGATTGATCACGCTGGATTTCATATGCTGCCTATTTTTTAAGAATTATGGTAACAATGTAAATGAAGCACATGCACACATTATGGTATGATTTGTTTTTTAAGGTTGAGATACAGTCAGACACATAGGCCCTAAGGATTAATTTAGAGATAAGAGAGAGATATATGTCACAGTTGGTTCTGTGGGCGTGTGTGGGTGTGTCTTACACATGGCAGGGAGCTGATCACCTGGCGAGGATACACACCTGTTGCCAATCCTCATCCACGCCTGGCCTTAAATTGTGGGGCTCCCTGAGACTCATTGCCAGATTATTCCTAGCCATCACATTGTTGAGTACTTCAGGCCTGTTTCCTTACTTGAGCATTGAGTTTGTTTCTAGTGTGTTCTCTGCCTGGACCTGGATTAACATTCTTTTGTCTTTCTCCTTTTTCAAGTTACCTGCATCCGGTGTGTTTTTTGTCCTGCTTGGAGGATCTTTAGGAGTGCTGATTGCCACTGCCCAGGAAGGCCTGCCCCTGCTCACATCTCGCCAACTACCACACTGTACAACTAGTTACTTTTTTGTAAATAAATTCTTTACTTTAACTGGCTTTGAGTGTTCTGTGTCTGCACCCCGGTCCTCAGTCTTATGAAACTTAATACACATATACAGATATAGGCTACTTAATACACTTAATTATTAAAATACAGTGCCAATGTGTGTTATGCTTAACCAATCTATAGAATTGCATGATTCAATACTGTAGAATTAACAATAGGCTGAATAAAAACTGAAAAATATATTTACTGACCAATCATAAAAATGGTGTTGATTTAAATTGAGAAATGTTTGTAGATAGATTATTTTTGTGTGGTTTCATTGTTTGGATAGTATTACTACAAACAATGACAAATATTTTAACCCAAATCTGTGTTAACACCTCCCTTTACAATTGAACAAGAACAGGTGCTCTGTGAGCTCATTAGGAGTGAGCTTTTTCTGTTTATAGTTTTACTGCAGCAGTCTGAAAGACAAACAGCTACTCAGTGCTGCACCAGTAGTGTACTTTTACAAAAAACATTTACAAAAGGAAGTAGGCCTAACATGCTCCAATACTGCACACAAGGCCTACTACTATGTTCATGATGTTCATGGTAAATCCTTTGCAAATGTCTTTTCAATCAAATCATATCAAAGCATTTGTTATACCAGTGGCGGCTCAGATTTGGGAGTTGTGGGCATACTCGATCCAGGGAACGTGGGAACTCCAGGAGGTGGGGCTGCGGTATGCTACACACCTGAGCGCTGCTCCCAGGTCCTGGTTGGCTCGCTCGGTCTGCCCGTTGGTCTGGGGGTGATAACCGGAGGAGAGGCTAGCGGTGGCGCCGAACGCGTGGCAGAAGGGCTTCCAGACTTGCGAGGTGTATTGGGGGCCCCGGTCAGAAACTATGTCCAGGGGGATGCCGTGGAGGCGGAAAACATGGTCTATGAGAAGGCGAGCAGTCTCCAGAGAGGTGGGGAGTTTGTCCATGTCCTTGTCCATGGCGGGCCACCAGAACCGCTGGCGGAGCAAGAAGAGGGTGCAAGCCATCCCTGGGTGGCAGCTGAACTTGGAGGCGTGCGCCCATTGGAGGACCCGGGAGTGGATACTCGAGGGGACGTAGAGGCGGTTAGGGGGACCGGTACCGGGATCCGGGTCGGTGGACTGGGCGCGGCGAACGGCTGATTCCACTTCCCAGACTACGGAGGCAACAAGGCAGGCACGAGGTAGGATGGTGTCGGGGTGGTCAGAGGGGGTGTCTGGGGAGTGAAGGCGGGAGATCGCGTCTGGTTTGGTGTTGCGGGACCCGAGGGTGAAGTTAAACCGGTTGAAAAACAGGGCCCACCGGGCTTGGCGGGAATTCAGTCTTTTGGCGGTCTGGATGTAAGAAAGGTTCTTGTGGTCAGTGAGGACTAGGAAGGGGTGCTCAGCCCCCTCAAGCCTGTGCCTCCACTCTTCCAGAGCCAGTTTGATAGTGAGTAATTCTGCTCCGTCTGTGGGGGAGCGCTGGGATAGACAGGCGCCTACGCCCACGTCTGAGGCGTCCACCTCAACCACGAACTGAAGGGAAGGGTCGGGGTTGGTGAGGATGGGGGCTGAGGTTAACAGGGTCTTGAGGCGGGAGAAGGCTGCAGCGGCCTCTGGAGACCAGATGAACGGGACCGAGGAGGAGGTGAGGTGGGTGAGGGGGGCGGCAACGGTACTGAAGTTGCGGATGACTCGACGGTAGAAGTTCGTGAAGCCGAGAAAGCGCTGTACCTGTTTAACGGAGGTGGGGGTTGGCCAATCTGCAACAGCCTGAATCTTAGATGGGTCAGCACGGAGGTGCCCTCCCTGTTTTTGAAGCATATCTTTTAGAGTGGCATCTATTTTTGCTTCTTTTGTCTCATTGTTACAACTTACCCCAGCATGTGTTACAACCTACCCCAGTATTGGAGTAGTTTGTAACAAGGGAACACAATGCATTTGACATCAACTCATGAGGTCTATGATATTCTTGTAGAGGACTGAATTGGTGATTCTTGTTATAAACCCCAGATGTCAGCAATACAAAGTAATTAGTACAAGTCCTCATGGATGTCAATTGAAGGTACATGAGGTACTTACAGTTGCTGGTCATATAATTAGACTATCATCAAGTTGATTTATTTCAGTAATTCCACTCAAAAAGTGAAACTTGCATATTGTATACATTCATTCCACACAGACTGATATATTTCAAGTGTTTATTCTCAGAAAATTAAAATATTGTGAAAAGGTTCAATATTGAAGACACCTGGTGCTACACTCTAATCAGCTAATTAACTCAAAACACCTGCAAAGGCCTTTAAATGGTCTCTCAGTCTAGTTCTGTAGGCTACACAATCATGGGGAAGACTGCTGACTTGACAGCTGTCCAAAAGACGACCATTGACACCTTGCACAAGGAGGGCAAGACACAAAAGGTTGTTGCTAAAGAGGCTGGCTGTTCACAGAGCTCTGTGTCCAAGCACATTAATAGAGAGGCGAAGGGAAGGAAAAGATGTGGTAGAAAAAAGTGTACAAGCAATAGGGATAACCGCACCCTGGAGAGGATTGTGAAACTAAACCCATTCAAAAATGTGGGGGATATTCACAAAGAGTGGACTGCAGCTGGAGTCAGTGCTTCAAGAACCACCACGCACAGACATATGCAAGACATGGGTTTCAGCTGTCGCATTCCTTGTGTCAAGCCACTCTTGAACAAGACACAGCGTCAGAAGCGTCTCGCCTGGGCTAAAGACAAAAAGGACTGGACTGCTGCTAAGTGGTCCAAAGTTATGTTCTCTGAGGAAAGTAAATTTTGGAAATCAAGGTCCCAGAGTCTGGAGGAAGAGAGGAGAGGCACAGAATCCACGTTGCTTGAAGTCCAGTGTAAAGTTTCCACAGTCAGTGATGGTTTGGGGTGCTATGTCATCTGCTGGTGTTGGTCCACTGTGTTTTCTGAGGTCCAAGATCAACGCAGCCGTCTACCAGGAAGTTTTAGAGCACTTCATGCTTCCTGCTGCTGACCAACTTTATGGAGATGCAGATTTCATTTTCCAACAGGACTTGGCACCTGCACACAGTGCCAAAGCTACCAGTACCTGGTTTAAGGACCATGGTATCCCTGTTCTTAATTGGCCAGCAAACTCGCCTGACCTTAACCCTATAGAAAATCTATGGGGTATTGTGAATAGGAAGATGCGATACGCCAGACCCAACAATGCAGAAGAGCTGAAGGCCACTATCAGAGCAACCTGGGCTCTCATAACACCTGAGCAGTGCCACAGACTGATGGACTTCATGCCACGCCGCATTGCTGCAGTAATTCAGGCAAAAGGAGCCCCAACTAAGTACTGAGTGCTGTACATGCTCATACTTTTCATGTTCATACTGTTCAGTTGGCCAACATTTCTAAAAATCCTTTTTTTGTATTGGTCTTAAGTAATATTCTAATTTTCGGAGATACTGAATTTGGGATTTTCATTAGTTGTCAGTTTTAATCATCATAATTAAATGAAATAAACACTTGAAATATATCAGTCTGTGTGTAATGAATGAATATAATATCCAAGTTTCACTTTTTGAATGGAATTACTGAAATAAATCAACTTTTTGATGATATTCTAATTATAGTATATAGTAGAGCGTCTGGTTTAGTGTTGCAGGTGTCGGTTCTATATGTCAGAGTGAAATTAAACCTTCCAAGAAACAGGGCCAACTGAGCCTGGCGGGAATTTAGCTGTTTAGCTGAACAGAGATAGGCCAAGTTTTTGTGATCAGTCCACACAAGGAATGGCTGCTCCACTCCCTCCAGCAAATGTCTCCACTCCTCCAATGACAGACACTGGGAGAAAAAGGCCCAGGGATGCAGCTTGTTGTCCGGAGGGGACCGCTGTGAGAGGACAGCTCCCACTCCAGTGTCTGAGGCATCCACCTCCACAATAAACTAAAGAGAAAAGTCTGGGTGGAGAAGAAAACATTTGCTTGAGCCTAGTGAATGCCATATTTACGTTGGGACTCCAGGTGAAGGGTACAAAGGGAGAGGTGAGTTGGGTGAGTGGGGCAGCAACTTTACTGTAATCACGTTAACCAGGAAGCAGGGGTCAGCCACTCTGTCACCGCCTTGATCTTGTTGGGATCTGGTCTCAGCTGTCCTTACTCCATGATGAAACCCAAGAAACTCACAGAAGGGGCATGAAATTCATATTTCTCAGCTTTCACAAATAATTTGTTCTCCACCAGACGCTGCAGCACCAATCTGACATGCTAGACATGTTCTTCCATGTTCTGGGAGAAAATCAGAATGGTTAACTCGGTTCAGGGGTTCAAAAGCAGGATTAATGAGGGGGAGAGAGTATTTATTCTTCACAGTGATCTCATTAAGGCTGAGATAATCTGTGCAGGGCCGGAGGGTAGAGTCCTTCTATTTGACAAAGACAAAAACAGCGCTCACAGGGGAGGAACAGGGACAGATAAGACCAGTAGCTAATGAGTCAGTGATATATTTCTCCATGGATTTTCTCTCTAGCTTGGAAAGGTTATACAACTGTCGAGAGGGAAGTGGGGCACCAGGAAGAAGTTCCATTGTACAATCATATGGTCGGTGTGGGGGCAGAGAAAGTGCTCTCTGTTTGTTGAAGACCTCACATAAGTCATGATAAATACTTACTAGGTACTAGAGTGAGATCTGGTGGCTCAGATAACAGGGTGCTTGGCGCTTGGCTGGGGGCAAGTGCTGACTGCAGGCATTGTGGATGACAAAAAGCTGCTGATCTTGTAGACCAGTCAATGTGTGGATTGTGTAGCTTTAACCATATCTGGCCTAACACAACAGGGGAATGAGGTGAAGAAATAACCAAACGTTTAATTAGGCAGACCAACCATAGTCACCAGAGAGGAGTCGATGGGCCCCCCAAACCCAGGATGGAGGCCTCAAACAGGGGTAGGAACGGCAGTGTGGCTCACCAGGATCCCTCCTCTCACTGGATCGGGCGGCGGCTTTGGCCAGTGAGGACTGCACTCTTCGCTTGGCTCTGATTAATGTTAGATCTCTAGCTAACAGGACGTTTCTGCGGCTTCATGCTGGTGAGTTTACTCCATTCTCTGAACTTCTTCCTCCCTGCTGTGACTTTCTCAGCTCCCCTCGGACCACAAAGGTGGAGGGCTGGCCGCCATGTTCAAATCCGTTTTTTACTGTCGAGAGATTGTGGTTGACAGCTGCTCCAGCTTTGAACTGCAGCTGTTTGAGGTAAGCTTTCCCGCAACTGTGTTATGTGCGGTGGTGTATTGACCTCCAGTTTAATAAGGATTTTATTCAAGACTTTACAGACTTTGTGGCTGGGATTGCATTGAAATATGTACATGTGTGCTGTGAATCCAAACCTGTCGTATGGTTTATGCATAACCATAAGTGAAATATGTTCTATGAAGGTATTTTTGTGTCTCAAAAAAAATGTTTTGAGAGCATATTTATTGCACTGCAATCAAAAATTAAGTTTGTAATTAAAAATAAACAGGCCTTTTTTGTGTCATAAAAAGTTTTAATTGCTAATTTGTCCTTATTGATTACAAGTTAAAAAGTTTTCCTTGCAAGTCAGAAAGTTTTGCAGGTTCAACCGTTTTGCAAGTGAGCGTTATGCATGTTGAAAAGTTTTGCGAGTCAAAAACATAGACTGTATATGGTCAAAAAAGGTCTAAATAAGCGATTCTATTGGTGGTTTGACTGACCAATCATGGGTTTGCATCGAACGCATGGCCACGCCCACAATCCCCTCGCTCCTACGGCTTCGTCCACTTTCTGGAGACAGAGCTGTAGCGTGTACAGGCTAGATGGAGGTAAGTTGAGTCACTCATTTCAATAGAAATGCTTTTTAAATGTAGTATGGCATGATTTAATGATTATTTATATTTACTGTTGGCAAGGTCACGGAGTCTATCGCTGTCTCCTTTTTTTAGAATGACATGTATAACAGTTAGCTAGCTTCATGCCAAGATGGCTAACGTTAGCTAACTGTTACACATGTATATAGTAAATATTAATAATCAAGACTTGCAAGGAAAGCTTTTTAACTTGCAAAACTTTCTGACTTGCAAGGTGTAGCATGTCTAAACTAGCTATGAATTTTAATAAATTTATGAGAATTAATACCCAATTATGAATTTTAATATTCAGAAAATATCAATCCATAAAAAGCTCTCATTTCGAAAAAGAAAGGGCACCACCGCAGTTATTAACCTAGAGTCTCCGGACCTCTAGGTAGCGTTTAATAATTATACAATTATTCACCAGTGATCAGTTAATTAATAATCTCAATTATCTTAAATCAATCAGTCAGTCTCATATCTAAAGGGTAAATTCTCTTGGCAGGGACGTAGAAATAGACAACACACAATTCCTTGGTTACAGTGAATTTATTAACTAACTAAGGTGATAAAAAGGTGGTTAAATACATCAGGGAAAACAATGGCTAAACACTGAGAATGGAGGTTCGATTGTGGGAAGCATTTCACTGATACGGCAGAGGAGAACTAATGAAAGTAAGCTATGAGTTTAGGAGTTAAAAAGACAATATTAACACTATTGGACATCCCTGACCACAGAATAATTGGTTTTGGTCTTACTGCTTGTCGGCGGCCTGCTTTGGCCTGTTGCACGGGTCCCACGCTAGCTGCCCGATCCTGGCTTTTGCTAGGGATTCTCCGGGGTTCTCCGTGTCTGACGAAAAACCTCAAGGGTTGGCCGTCCTTCGTCTGGCAATTCGGCTGTTCAGGTGTCCTTGGTTGCCACTGGCAAGACCACGTGGCTTGGTCTGACCTCAGTGAAGTTGGCTCGACGAAAAAGCTTAAAAGGGAACTTGGTCGTTCCTGAATTAGACCAGTGTAACTTAACGGACTGATAACTTTAACAAAACAAAAGAAAGAAAGCAAATAAAACAAGTAAAACTGCTGGAACTGAGGGACAAATCGATGTCGCGGCACTTTGCGTGTGTAGCTTCAAGCGAAACAAAGACTTTGTTGTGCTGGTCGAATTCGCCGGACGCGTGCCGAAGCGTCCAGAGCGGAGAGCGGACGACGTTGTGTGTCGCTCTTTTGTTGTCTGGGGCGTGGTTCCCCAGAGGGCAGTCCTTCTAAACCTTTAATGTTTATAAAAGAAAAAGGCAAATCTATTTGTGCGTATTATAATCAAATATTTTCCACAATCAAATCTCACTGGTCAAACAGTTGTACCGTTCTAATTTTAAGCATTTGGTAACAGGAAAACACTTGTCAAATTATTGGTCATGATAAATAATGAGTGACATTTATACATTAATGGCATTTCCGACGATGGTATGTAATACTTACTATGTATGTAATACCACTTGGGGGAGCTCAGGTTACATGAGCAAAGCTTAGATTAATCCAGAACAATCTTTCCTTAGGAACTGGGGAATTTAGTTATTTAGCCTTAAATTCAAGCTGGCAATTAATAGAGTATAGTATGACATTTCTTTATCATCATTTCTAAAGGAATTGTGTTAGAAAGTATTGTGAACAAGTATTGGTTACACATAAGTTGAAGGAGTGTCCTTAATCTTGCTGAAAATAAAAACACTGCAAAAGTAACTTATTTAGATTCTTTTCAGCAATAATATGAACAACAGATAGCAACAACATGGTAACATAACTACTCAAATAAAGGCAAATGTAATCAAGTAACTAAAAGATTATTTAATTAAACAGTTAATGCTTTGAGTGTTTGGAGACTGCAGTCTTTGTTTACACAAAGTTCAGGGCTGTTCGTGGTGTTCTGGATTTTGTCACATCTAGGCGTGACGGAGTATCCCTTTCATGAGGTAATGAAACACAGAGTAAGGTCAGTTACCACGGTTACATGTGTGTGTGTGTGTGGGGGGGGGGGCAGTTTAGGGTTTCCTGCCCCCTTTAAAGGGGAGTTCTGGCTGTTCAGGGAAATGCTAATCCCTGGTTAATGTCCCTTTTGTCAGTTTAACAGTCAGGCACCGCGTTATCAGGCTTCGGAATCAAAGGTGCCAGTTTTACGATCAGGCTGCTCAGGAATAGCACTTAGAGAAAGCGACCTTTCCACCCCCATTCTGCTGGGGTCTCTTCAGCCGTCTGTTGAAAGTTGATCTCAACCTCCCTGCCTCTCTCTCTCAGGAAGAGAAGAGGAATTGAGTCTCCAAGTTATTTAATATTAAATGCACAAATCCACACTGTTGGTCCCACTACAAAGGACAACTTTTTAACTTGCAAAACTATTTAACTTCCAAAATTTTCTGATTGCCAAGGAAAACTTTTTACCTTGCAATCAATAAGGACAAATTAGCAATTAAAACTTTTTGTGACACAAAAAAAGGCCTTTTTATTTTTAATTACAAACTTAATTTTGGATTGCAATGTGATAAATATGCTCTCAAAACATTTTTTTTTGCTTGCATTAAAAGACACAAAAATACCATCATAGATTTCTACCTGTGCTCCTGCACACAGTGTGTGTGCAATTAACCCTTTAACTGCCTCACAGTTTTCTGCTGCTTTTAAAGACTCGTTTGTAGTGAACAACGTTGTGGATTTGTGCATTTTATATTGAATAAATTTGGAGCTACTCTAAATTCCTTTCTCCTCCCCAGAGAAGAAGAGGAGGGGTCAAAGTTGCTTTCTCTAAGTGCTAGCCCGACCGTAAAACTGGCAGCTTTTTGATTCCGAAGCTGATAATGCGGGGCCTGACTGTTAAACTGACAAAGGGACACGAACCAGCCATTGGCATTTCCCTGAACAGCCTATCAAAACTGGCCCCCCACACATGTTTCCGTGGCAACTGACCTTATTCTTTGTTTTATTACCACATCAAAGGGATACTCCTTGTCTCACCTAAGTGTGACATGGTCCAGGACAGCCGAACTTTCAATGTAAACGGGACTGCAGTCTACAAAGACTCAAAGCATTTGATTAAGTTTAATTAAATCTTTAGTTACTTGATTACGTTTGCCTCTATTTGAGTAGTTATGTTAACTGTTGTTGCTATCCGTTGTTGATATTAGTGCTGAAAAGAAAGTTTCTTGTGCAGTGTTTTTATTTTCAGCAAGACACTCCTTCATCTAATGCAATCCAAGCTTTCCTCATGTAACCTGAGCTCCCCCAAGTGGACGAAATAAGTATTACATGCCCTCGTCAGAAATGCTGTGTATAAATATCCTGACCAATAATGTGACAATTGTTTCCTGTTACCAAATGCCTAGAACAGTACAACCGTTCGACCATTGAGGTTCGATTGTGGAAAATATTTGATTATAATACGTGCAAATAGATTTCTTTTCTTTAAACATTAAGTTTAGAAAGGCAGTCCCTTGGGAAACCTGGGACTGAAACTGGGGAACCACGCCCCAGGCAACAAAAGAGCAACACGCGACCTCGCTTCGCGCGTCTCTTCGCTGTTGGCTCTCTTCCACTCTGCTCGGCTCTCTGGACGCTTCGGCACGCGTGTGGCGTGCCTCGCCAGGCAACGCCCAGACTCGGCCAGCGAGACCGGCCTTTTGTTCGCCTGAAGCTACACACCTGAAGTGCCACGACATCGATCTGCCTTCAGTTTGTTTTATTTTCTTTATTTCTTTTGTTTGTTAAAGTTATCAGTCCGTTAAGTTACACTGGACTAATTCAGGAACGACCAAGTTCCATTTTAAGCCTTTTTCATCGAGCCAACTTCACCAAGGTCAGACCAAGCCACGTGGTCTCGCCAGCTACAACGAAGGAAACCTGAAAACAGCCGAATTGCCAGACAGAGGAGGCGTTTTCAATCAGACACGGAGAACCCCAGAGAATCCCTAGCAAAAAGCCAGGATCGGGCAGCTAGCGTGGGACCAGCAACAGGCCAAAAGCAGGCTGTCGACAAGCAGTAAGACTTAACACACGTTCTGTGATCAGATATGTCCATTTTAACTCCTAAAATCATAGCATTAGTTTACTTTCATTAGCTCTTCTATGCCGTATGAGTCAAATGCTTCCCACAATCGAACCTCCAGGCTCATTGTTCAGCAAATGTTTATGTTCCCTGTATCCAACCATCTTTTTATCACCTTAGTTAGAGAATAAATTCACTGTAATATAATCAAGAGCTGTGTGTGTTGCCTATTTCTAGTTCCTGCCAAGAGAATTGACCCTTTAGATATGAGACTGACTGACTTATTTAAGATAATTGAGCGATTATTAACTAACTGATCACTAGTAATAATTGTATAATTATTCAAAACTACCTAGAGGTCCGGAGACTCTAGGATTATAACAACTCCGGTGGTGCCCTGAAACGAGGAATAAATTTTGATTTTATGAATCTTAAAAATTCATAATTGGGTATCAATTCTCATAAATGTATTAAATTGCATGACTAAAATTTAGGTCTGCTACACATTGTACAATCTCGATGGCTGCAGTCTCAGTGGTAAGGAACTCACCTACCAATCTGTACTTGTACTGTGATATTAGACTGTGTTGCTCCACTGAGGGAAAAATGCTCTAAACCACTCTCAGAACCTTGGCTGAATGACACTACTCGCTCTCTCAGACGTGCCTGTAGAATAGCTGAGAGAAAGTGTAAAAAGGACAAACTTAAAGTCTTTGAAATATTGAGGGAAACATTGTGAATACCAGAGAGCAGTAAATCTGCTAAAATAAATTTTTATCCCATGTAGTAGCAAGTAACAGCTAGAGGCCTGTCGTTGTTTTCAATGTTTCTAACGCTCTTGTTAACCCTGGCGAATCAGACTGTGTTGTGCCATCTATAATCTTGTGAACACTTTCTGAAATATTTTACTGACAAAATTGCTCATCTTAAGTTTTCCCCTACTACATTCATCAGTGACCCCTCTGCCCTGCTCTCTTCCCGCAGTTTGAGCCGGTTACATTCTGTCACACTGTGGGCGTGTCTGTTCTGCTCTGTTCATTTAGTTCTCAATCAGTCCTATTATTTGTAGTCCCTTCTGTATCTGTTATTTAGCCTGTGTTTTGGTTCCTTGTCTTAGTTCCCAGTTCGGTGTTAATGTCTTAGTACAGTATTTACTCCTGGTCTGTGTACTTCAGTGTTTACTATTTTGATCTGTTCAGTATCTGTCTTTGAGTTGTTGAGTTTTGGGTTCGGTTCTGTCTGTTGTTCTTTGTCCAGTATCTGTTATATCATCTGTTGTGTTTTGGTATTTCCCTTATTTGCTGTTCTGTTCCATGTTTAGTGTTGTCCTGTGTCCCAGTCGGTTCCGTCTCTGTTCCCTACTCCATTCTGTTAGTCAGTTGTCATGTTTCCTGTTTTGAGGTTCGGTTCCTGGTCTTGTGTTCTCTGTTAGCCCTGTGTCTTAGCTCCTAGTTCTGTGTCTCAGTTCATGTCTTAGTGTTTACTTTTGGTCTGTGTACCTCTATGTTATTTTGCCCTTGTCTGCTCTGTGTTCTCTTTAATCACGGCTTCAGTCTGTTTTCATTATTGGTTGTAGTTATTTGGTTATCTGTCTGTATTCGTTTGTTATTTATATTTCTCTGATCTGTAACCTGTGTTCTGACTGTTCCTCCAGTATCCCTCTGCCTGGCTGTCTCTCTGTTTTCCCCTGCTCTCTCCCTGCCTGCCTGTGTCTCGTTGGTCTCATGTCTGTCACCTGTGTTGCTCCCGCCCTGCTCGTTAAGCGTAATTTATACTTCTGGGTCGAATCAGCGGCGTAGGTGATGGGGTCATAGGCTACGCAGAGGCTACGCGGTCACCTGACGTTCACCTCCTCAAAAATGTAACTACACATCAATTCGACGCAGACCGTAAGCTCTGTGATTGGTCGGCTGGGTAGCCTCACAATGCCTCGAGAAGGGTCCAGCTGCAGCCCGCAGACAAACCAGACTGTATATAAAAACCAGACAAACGTGAAGCCACCGTGACGTTTATCTCGACCGCTCAGCCCACGCATAGTTGTTAAATAAAAAAAAGAGCCGTTAAAAAAAGAGGTGTCAAGTGTCAACGTAGTAATCCGTGTACATTATGTGTTAATATTTACTATACTATACTTACATATTATTAATATAGAATATTTATACTATAATTCCTGCAAATACTTATTTATAATAGCCTAATGATAATAATAAGGCAATGTTTCAATTCATACCACTGTTGTATATTTTATTTCTTCCAAAGTGATTTTAAGTTTCACAAACCAAGAGTATTCTGTAATGTTACATCACAAGCCAGATATGTCTCGATTTAGGTTAAAACTTAACATTACTGAGAATTTATTGACAGAATAACAGTGGTACGAACATATCAGCTGTTGCTGGACACGTCTGCTGTGTTGGCTGCAGTGGTCTATGTGACTGGGCCTGGAGGAGCTAACCGTAGCTAGCTACCTATTCCTGACAGCCCCCCGAAGTATATTCCTCTTACCCCAACCAGCAGTGTCTTCTGGGACAAACCATATTTGGAAGTTCCACTTCCGTCAACTTCCGTCATGGTCTGCAGGCTGCAGCTGGACATACTTGAATGCCTCCGAGCGGACCGGAAGTACCCTGAACTTTGAAGTAACATTTACTAGCGGCCAAAACGGCGGCTGTGACACAGTGAATTAATATATTTGACCATCGCAACCCGAGCGAAATGACTCGTTTCGCTATCAGAATGCGATCCATTCGGTTGGTAACATTTGAAAAGGCAACACCAGCCGCACGTTTACAATTTTACTCCCATTTACGTAGGCGGAGGGCTAAACCGGAAGTTAGCCTACTCGGCCGGCAAAAGTCAACACAGTGGACGCTGCAGTGCTACTGCCGACTAGCGTTTGGGGGTGTAATCGCAGAATGACAGACACACCAATGCACAAGTATAAATGCATGGCTACGTGCGTAGACCCTACGCAGGAGTATAAATAGGCCTTTAGTCCCTGGTGTATATGTTTGCTGTTTCTCTTTAGTCCTCGTCGGGTCATTGTCACGTGTATACGCTCTGTCTCCTGTGTTATTCATTCAGCCCTGGATATCTGCCTGTAACCTCGCCTGTCTGAGTTTTGGATCTGTGTTTTCCCCACACCTACATTTGGTTTTGTTTTTGGACTCAGCCACTGACTGTGTTCACCTTTTGTTTGGTATTCAACCCTTTGAACTGTTCCTGCCTGTTTTCCGTGTCTGCATTTGGGTCCACCAACCTGCCTCACCACACAACCATGACACATTCCCCCTTCTTTCTGACGTAATTAAGAAACTATGTCCTGCAAACTGCTCCCATGACAGTATTTCTGCATGCTTTTTTAAAGATGTTTTTAACCCTGTTGGATCAAGCATTGTATCCTTGGTTAATACATCTCTCAGCTCAGGGTGTGTTCCAGCTGTTTTCAAACAAGCAGTTGTGAAACCGCGTTTAAAAAAGAAGAATCTGGATACTTCAATTCTCTTTAATTTTAGACATATCTCTAAGCTCCCCTTTTTGCCAAAAGTCTTGGAGAGGGTGGTTTTTAATCAACTCCAATTTTTAGATGATTTTAGTGTTTACGAAAAATTCCAGTCTTTATTTAAGCCCCGGCCGTCACAGTACTGAAACTGCCCTTTTAAGAGCTTTCAATGATCTTTTAGCTGTTGACTCCGGAAACTCTGTTGTTTTAGTGCTTTTAGATTTGACTGCAGCCTTTGATATGGTTAATCACTCCATTCTCTTATCCCAGCTCGAACAGTGTGACAGAATCATAGACTGTATATTAGGTCTGCAACTAAAGACTATTTTCGTAGTCGACTAATCTGTTAATTATTTATTTGATTAGTCGACTATTTTTCACCCCCTAACCCTAATTAACTAATTAAATATCTTTCAAGTGAATTACTGATCTCCAACACACAGCCTAACTAGCTAACGTTACCATTAAGTGAATGAGGTTTACTATTCAGAATTAACACCAGTATCAACGGCAGCGGGAAAAACCAGGGAAGGAGACAAGACAGCGTAGGCTACTCCTATAATTCACTGATTTATACTAACTTTAAAACTTTTAACTGTTTCACAAAGATTTTTTCTTTGGAACTATATAAAATAATAGCAAATTAAAAGCATGTACTATAACCACAACTGTACACCAACAATGTAATGTCTATTTAGAACAATAAAGCAACAGTCCCCTTTTATACTACTTCTGTAGTTTATTTTTCAAAAGTGCTTATAAGTTTTACAAATGGAGAATGTTCTGTAGGCTACATCACGAGCTAGATGTTCCTTGATGTACTTTAAACCATTACTCATTACTAATAACTTTTTTAAAGCTGGGTCTCCGACATTGCCAGCTTGTGTTGGACATATTTGTGCTGCGGTGTTAATGAGGGAGAGGAGGAGAAAGAGAGAGACGAGTGAGAGGATGTGCCATGTGAATGTGCTACGGAGCTGATCTGCAATCAATTAAGATTTTTAATAGGCCTAGTAAAATAAAATAAAATCAGTATGGCGGTTAGCGTTGATATGATATAATAAATGAAACACTGGAAACCTCTGTCTCTGCTGGTCTGTTGTTGCTGCTGCAGTGGTCTGAGTAAAGCCGCGATTATACTTTCTGCGTCCGCGAGTACGCAAGGGTCCGCATGACAAAAAAATCGTCATTGGGGGGGTACGTGTAGGTTCCACGCGGACGTCCGCGTGCCTCCCATTTTTTGTGACTGCGCGGACTTGTATATCAGAAGTGGAGGTAGTCATCGTGAAGTCACCCGTTGGTTTGTGGACTGCCTTTCTGAAGCCTTGAGTTTGGTTGATGGGCCAGCACCATGTCAAGTTTTTGCAACCAGGAAGTGCCCAGAAGGGACCATATTTGGAAGAAGACAGCGGAGCTAATGGCTGTGCATGGAGCTATCTAGCTTGCTTAGCTAGGTGCAACTGTAACTCACGTTAACTGTCATTTTAACAGGGCTGATAACTTTGTCTAGCGAACAACAGTCTTAAAACTAAATATACTCTCCACAGAAAGTGAACAGCCAACTCCTAATAAGCTTTTTCAACGGTGCTGATTAAATTTACAGAGTGCCGTGGGTAAGTCGGCTCTAGCCTGATTGGGAGGTCGCCATGCGGCGACGGCTTGCAATCATTGATAATCCCGCCCTGAAACATACTCTGCTTTATGGTCTAGTTTAAATAAATGGGACCATAATTTACTAAATCAACATCATGTTGTATTGAAGAAGACTTGAAACTAGCGACTGAGACCATAAACTCATTAGCAAAGTGTTTACTGAGGTAATTATTCAGCTGAGAAGTAAGGTCATTTTACCATTGTTTCTAATGGAACTGGAAACAATTGGAGTCTGTCAATTGGAATTGCAACCAGAAGAGTCGCCCCCTGCTGGCCGTTCCATAAAATGCAGGTTTCAGGGACTTCCGCAATGGAGTCACGTCTCAGACCAGAAGCTTCCCGAGGGCACAGCCCTCAAATGGTTCAAATCATATCTGGCAGATATGAGTTTCTCTGTTCACCTCGATGAAAAATCTGCTGCCCCTCTTTCTTGTGGGGTCCCTCAAGGGTGCATATTGCGCCCCATGCTTTTTTGAATTTCCAAAAAACAATATATCCTTTCATTGCTTTGCAGATGATATACAATCTATTTGCCTGTAAAATCCAATGATAAAGCCACAACTCAGTCCTTGCATAACTGCCTGAGAGATCTTAAAATATGGTTGAATCAAAACTTTTTCTGTCTGAATGAAAGTAAGACTGAGGTTGTTGTGTTCGGTCGACCTGGGGATTTAAGTGCTTGTGTAGATGCTCTTGGTACTTGAGGAACGTATAGTCGTCCATTTACCAAGAATCTAGGTGTGATCTTCGACAGGTTTTTAAATTTGAAAAACATATTAGTTCTGTTGTAAAAGCCAGTTTCTTTCAGTTGCGATTGTTGGCTAAAGTCAAGCCCTTCCTGCCACGAAAAGACTTTGAAAGAGTAATCCATGCATTTATAACGTCCTAACGTGCTCCTAATCTTTGGAATTCTTTACCTGTTGAAATACCACTTTCAAATTCTTGCTAAAGACCCATCTCTATTCATTGGCCTTAAAACAGAGTTGAGTAGTGACATTTTTGACCTTTTCTACTGTTGTTGTCGTATATACAGTGAGGAAAATAAGTATTTGAACACCCTGCTATTTTGCAAGTTCTCCCACTTAGAAATCATGGAGAGACATAATCTAAATCACAATGTATGATTTTTTAACTATTTATTTGTATGATACAGCTGCAAATAAGTATTTGAACACCTGTCTATCAGCTAGAATTCTGACTCTCAAAGACCTGTTAGTCTGCCTTCAAAATGTCCACCTCCACTCCATTTATTATCCTAAATTAGATGCACCTGTTTCAGGTCGTTAGCTGCATAAAGACACCTGTCCACCCCATACAATCAGTAAGAATCAAACTACTAACATGGCCAAGACCAAAGAGCTGTCCAAAGACACTAGAGACAAAATTGTACACTTCCACAAGACTGGAAAGGGCTAAGGGGAAATTGCCAAGCAGCTTGGTGAAAAAAGGTCCACTGTTGGAGCAATCATTAGAAAATGGAAGAAGCTAAACATGACTGTCAATCTCCCTCGGACTGGGGCTCCATGCAAGATCTCACCTCGTGGGGTCTCAATGATCCTAAGAAAGGTGAGAAATCAGCCCAGAACTACACGGGAGGAGCTGGTCAATGACCTGAAAAGAGCTGGGACCACCGTTTCCAAGGTTACTGTTGGTAATACACTAAGACGTCATGGTTTGAAATCATGCATGGCACGGAAGGTTCCCCTGCTTAAGTAAAGCACATGTCAAGGCCCGTCTTCAGTTTGCCAATGACCATTTGGATGATCCAGAGGAGTCATGGGAGAAAGTCATGTGGTCAGATGACATCAAAATATAACTTTTTGGTCATAATTCCACCAACCGTGTTTGGAGGAAGAAGAATGACGAGTACCATCCCAAGAACACCATCCCTACTGTGAAGCATGGGGGTGGTAGCATCATGCTTTGGGGGTGTTTTTCTGCACATGGGACAGGGCGACTGCACTGTGTTAAGGAGAGGATGACCGTCATGTATTGCGAGATTTTGGGGAACAACCTCCTTCCCTCAGTTAGAGCATTGAAGATGGGTCAAGGCCGGGTCTTCCAACATGACAATGACCCGAAGCACACAGCCAGGATAACCAAGGAGTGGCTCTGTAAGAAGTATATCAAGGTTCTGGCGTGGCCTAGCCAGTCTCCAGACCTAAACCCAATAGAAAATCTTTGGAGGGAGCTCAAACTCTGTTTCTCAGCCCAGAAACCTGACTGATCTAGAGAAGATCTGTGTGGAGGAGTGGGCCAAAATCCCTCCTGCAGTGTGTGCAAACCTGGTGAAAAACTACAGGAAACGTTTGACCTCTGTAATTGCAAACAAAGGCTACTGTACCAAATATTAACATTGATTTTCTCAGGTGTTCAAATACTTATTAGGATTTTTTTTTTTTAGATTATGTCTCTCACAGTGGACATGCACCTACGATGACAATTTCAGACCTCTCCATGATTTCTAAGTGGGAGAACTTAAAATAGCAGGGTGTTCAAATACTTATTTTCCTCACTGTATGTGTTGTGTATTCTGAACCTGGAAAGCACTTTGGTCAACTAGGGTTGTTTTTTAAATGTGCTATATAAATAAAGTTGAACTTGATGAGCCGGGCCATTTAACTGGGGACAGCTAACACGGTTGTGACCTGCCTCTCCCCAACAGAAACACAATCCGTTATGAAAACACTGCTGGCACTCTGCAGTAGTAAGGTGAGCTCTGCCTATTCGCATGGGTTCCTCAGAATCAACTGCCGGGGCGTGCTGGACAGGAGAGCTACCGCTAGTGGTGGTGCTGCACAGGTTACGAGGGTGAGTACGGAGCCTATTTCCACCCCTCTCCCTATTATTCTCTCTAAGCCGGTTATTGAGGCGAATGGCCAGGGAAATCAGGGAATCTAAATTAGAGGTCTCATCTCTAGTCGCTAGCTCGTCCATAACCCTCCTCTGAGAGGCCGCAAATAAACGCCATTTGTAAGGCAGTCTCTCCCCACCCGCTCTCAGCAGCTAAAATGTAAAACTCCAATCCATTTCCTACATAATGAGTACTTTTACTTTTGGACATTTTGCAGAAATACTTTTAACCCAGGCATTGCTTTAGATGCAGGTCTTTTACTTGTAATGGATTGTTTTTACATTATGGTTTTGCCACTTAAATATCAAGGATCTAAGTACTCCTACTACAACTGGTGATATTTTATACATGCATTCAACCTCCCAGTGTCTTCATGCTTTAGACACCGTGTTTCATGGAGCCTTGAGATTCATCACAAACTTAAAATCTCTCACTCATCACTGTTTCCTGTATTCTCGAGTTGGGTGGTTCTCCCTCTCCATTCGGCGTTGGATGCATTGGCATCTTTTTATTTATAAGGCAGTATTAGGACTTCTTCCTCCTTATCTGAACACTTACATCCTCCCGAGGCCTGCAGGGACATATCACCTGCGCTCACAGGATCTGTTTTTATTGACTGTCCCTAAAGCCCGCACTGACTTTGGCAAAAAGGCTTTTAATTTTGCAGCACAATCTGCATGGAATCAGCTTCAGAATGAACTACAGTTGAAGGAGTTGGTCTCACTTTATTCTTTTAAAGGCTTTTAAAGGACCTTGCAGAAAGGCAGTCTGTCTGTCACTGTTTTTAAATTGATTTAGGACCCAGTTTTTAATTTTTTTTATGATGTTGTTGTTTGAATATGATGAGTGAAAGTGTGTCTGTATATTTACCTGTAAGTGTCTCTGTATCTATTTGTAACCGCGCTGCTGCCACTTGCCAGGACACTCTTGTAAGAGATTTTTAATCTCATGGAGTTTTTTTATCCTGGATAAATAAAGGTTTGAATGAATGAAGTTAAGGGGAGACACGCAAAACTTCCTATTGATAATAGTAGCCCACCAATAAAACGGGGTCGTATTTTAATACTAGGCTACCATATGTGCAGTGTTTTTAGACATTGTTTGCGCTATGAGGGTGGCTCTGGGTTTTAATGATCCACTCACACGCACTGTTTTAATGCATGCTATCACATTTAGTTTAGATTATAAATTAAGAGAAAATAAAAACAACCACGATGTGGGCTTGTTATAAATAAATAGCTAGACTTTGTGTAGCTACTGTTCAATGTTAAGAGGATATTATATGCACATGCAGTATTGCTATCTAATACATATTTTAAATACATATGATGTTATTTTACTAATGACATCTATCTTAAAATATAGGAGGTAGGCTATAGCTTAACCAAATGAAGCTCTTTCTTTGTCTGACAATCAGTCCGCCGACCCTTATGGGGGGCTGGGGCAACTTTAGGTATAAGTACAAGGATTGTCACCTCTCTGTGATTGCCATATGTTGTTTTCACACATAAACCCGTCCCGATTCACTAACTCTGGCTTTTGACTCTTTTCACATCTAAGTGTTACTGCATGTCAGAGACTCCAGCGTCATACAATATTAGCACAGGGATTTCTAAAAGTATAAATCTAAAGTAGAAACGGTAACATAAAAGTAACCTGAGTTTGCATTCTCTATCTGGGTCAGCTGTGCGTCTGACATTAGGATGTGATTTAAGCTGAGACAGATGTCACCCAATATACTATCCTAACTATATATAAATAAAAGCTCTTTTTCTCCTCTCAGGCAACGCGGCATGTTATCACAATTGCTGTCACCATAAGAATGAGAAGAGTAGCCTAAATAATCACTCATGCATTTGAAACAGCTTGTTACTGAGAAAGTTTAATTGTCATTATTTGCTATAAGACAGTTTAATCACAGTTAAGAAAAAGCATACATAAAATCCACACTGGCTCTCATCACCCCCCTGGGGGGTTCGCGGGAGCGCGCAATGCAAGGACGATAGAATCATATGCATGATCTAAAAAAGATGTAGGATTCTAAGTCATAGACATCAAGGTCTGTTTCTACACGGTAGAGCTCTCCAGGCACAGACACGTACCATTGTGTGGTATTAGACTCCTTTTGAAGCACTCAAATATTTACAGACTTTGTTTCTGAAGTAATTCCAGTCTTTGGCTGAAAAACTAATGTGCGTTGTGCTTTCACAAAGAAAAATTTCATCAAGCTCTCTTGTATAAAGATGAACTGTTCCGTGCTCAAACAAGAATCCTGACATTCTAAAATCTTCCACTGCCCATTCAAACTGAGGCGCCCATGCCTTTCGGTCCAGAAATTCAGCCAATGTTGTTGGTGGAGTCTTCCTTCTAGAAGCCATACTCATTGCAACAGGATCTATAATGATACGTCGTTTTGAAGTCATTACTCCCAGTTGATTACCTGCGATGCGGATTCACCCAAAAATCCTCACTTCCTTAAACACTGATGCTGTAAGGATAACTTGTCCAAGCTCCCTCGGAACAGCTGGAGCATCAGAATTCTTTACATAGGAAAGAAAGAAAGGAGAAAAACAAATTATGAAATCACAAACAGATTTTGCAGAATTTTAAAGAGTAATGTTTGGATTTCAAGTGTCCTTTATGTAATAATTTAACAAAAATAGCATGATACAGTGCTGTGTGTATAAAAATAACAAGATGAAGTAGTGCTGCGTAATTAAACATTAGATACAACTGTATATTATTTAATGTTGGGCCTCACAGTCTGGTAGAACAAAGACTGGCCGTTGTGACATCCTGCAGGCCTGTTGAAGTCCCAAAAGCCTGAGTTGGAGTTATCTCAAACAAAGGACTGTAAAACAGGCGCCAAAGCCCGTTTCACACCTAGGTGCGAAATAGTGACTGAAAGCTAAAAGCAGAGCCACTATTGGCTGCGCTTGTAATCTTGCAGGTCGCCCTGGTAACGCAGCCAGCGCGCCCCCCTCAGGTATAAGTAGACCTGAGCACAGCCAGCACATTGTCTTTTCACAATTGCGCAAGCGGTGATAGGAGACGCAATTTTCTCTTTGTTCCTGAATACAGACTCAAGTCTGACTGGCTATCTCTCCCTGACCCAGTGTTTTAGTATACATCGTCACGTCATAAAACAATAAAACAAAAGTGTAGGTCAGTCCATGGTTGGCCCACGTCCTCTGACCCCAATGTTTGTCATCTGACTCCACGAATCACCATGCTGTTGCTGGGCAGATTACAAGCGTAGTTCCTGAAATGAGATATCTTGGAGAAGAGATGTTTTGTACCACATTCCAAACCACCCCTCACCCAGGGCCGTTAAATAAGAGTTACGACACTCCCATTGACTTCTGTTGGAACTGTGGAATGAAGAAGTAATGCGCGTCATGGGGCAGCCGATAGTTCCAAACACTGAATAGTTCCAGCGCTGAGCCCCGTTCATTTCAGTGTTTCTGAAGTACACTACCTGGTAAGTTGATGAAATTACTGCATTTGTTGACATTTTAACTCATTAGCTGTCCTCTCATGAATCTAGTCAATAGTGGTATTTTATGTCACCAGCTTTAGTCAAGGTTTATCGGACGATATTAACTGTTAGATTATATAATTGCAGCTAGCTAACGTTAACGTGCATAATGTTAACACTTAACCAGCTAACGTTACCATACCAAGATGTCAGTTTGCCAATATTTACCTCAAATGTAAAGTTATTAGTTAGTCAGCATACATCGTTTATCTTTGGTCATTAGATTTGTTGTAACTCAGTATAGCAGCACTTAGTTGCCGCTGTAGTAGTAACGTTACCCGTGATTATGATGAACGGTAAGTTATCTATCTCAGCAAGATAACTTGGCTAGCTTGTATCTAGCGAGGTTGTTCCTTGGTTAATGCAGTCATTACACACAATGTTTGTTTGACAGTGCATCGGTGATGGGTGATAAGATCAGTGGCATATGATGACCGAGGTAATATTTTGTACATCTGTTTGATAGAATACAATGAATTATTTTGCACACAACTCCTCATGTTAATGGCTCCCTGCGACTAATAAAGGTAAAAACGTGATACTGTAGTGATTCAGAATTATGCTGAAAGTAGCACATGTACATGTAAGGAATGTATGAAAAGGTGTTTGATATATCAGGTGTATAATTGAAGTTTTTCCAGGTCTTGCTGAGACGTAAGTCCTTTAATCCTTGATATATTCTTTAGGTGATAGTAGGCTGACTTTATAATTGTCTTAATGTGGCTCCTCAAATTCAGGTCTGAGTCCATGACTACACCAAGATTTCTGGCTTGATTCGTGGTTCAGATTGAAGCTGAGCGCTGACCTTCAATCGTTCTTCCTTGGTTCCAAAAACAATAATTTCAGTTTTAGCCTTGTTTAATTGAAGAAAATTCTGGCGCATTCAATCGTTTGTCACACTCTGCATTTCTGTCTCTGTTTTCCCCTACACTCGCTCTCTCTCTCCCTGCCTGTGTCTCATTAGCCTCATGTCTTTCACCTGTGTTGCTCCCGCCCTGCTCGTTAGTCCCTGTGTGTATATATACCTGGTGTTTCTGTCTTGTCTTTGTCGGGTCATTGTATGTTGTCACCCAGTGTTGCAGTTTGTCTCGTGTCGTCAGCCTTTTGGATTTCTGTTGAACAGCCGTCGTTTATTAAACCACCGAACCATACCTGCTCCGCTCTGTGTCCTGCTTTTGGGTCCTCCAACCTGCTCCACCCTGCTCCACACCACCGATCGTGACAGAATGACCCGACCAAAGATGGACCCAGCGGACATCGTGAGACTGCCTAGCACCTGGGAGGCATTAGGAGTGCCAAAACAGGAGCTAGTGGAGGAGGAATCCCAGTTTTTTGATCTGCTGTCTGTAATGTGGAGGACCGACCCAGAAATGGCTCTGCTTGTGGCATCCTCCAGGTGGAAAAAGACATTTGTTTTTGAGACTGTTTCCAAGTTGTGTTCCATAACCCCCCAGTGTGTGACTGCTAAGCCTGCTAGCCCCGAGCCCCGGCCTGCCGGCTGCATGCAGGGAAGCATCCACCCGTCCTTCCTGGCTAGCGCTGCCAGTCGCCAGCCTGATCCCTGGCCCGCTAGCGCTGCTAGCCGCCAGCCTGATCCCTGTTCCGCTAGCGCTGCTAGCTCCAGGCTATATGTTCCCCAGCCTGCGTCCCGATCAGTCAGGCTTGGCACCATCAGCCTGTACAGCCACTCTCCAAGCCTGCCTTTTTCCCAGCCTGCTAGCGCTCCAGCGGCTAGCTCCCTGCCTGTTTCCTGGCCTGCTACCACTGCAGGGGCTAGTCATCTGCCTGCTCCATCCCCCTCCAAGTTGGCTCAAACTTCCAGGTTGGTTGGGGATTCTTGGACTTCCAGCTCTCTGGCTGCCTTTCTGTTGGACTTACCTTTGGAGCCAGAGAGTGAACAGACGGAGTGTCCCCAGCCAACCAACCACTGGTCGGAGGGAGACCGGTCTGCTAGCGGGCTGCTAGCAGACCTACACAGCTCCGGTTCTGGGCCTACTAGCCTGGAGGCTCGCACCTCGTCGAACTCTGCGTCGGATCCACCTCCAGTGAGGCCAGCTGGAGGACGACATAGGCCACGACGACGAGCGGCCAAGAGACTGGCACCTGCATCATCCCCGTCGGTGGACCAACCAACACCAGCTTCGTTAGAACCAGAGAGCCCTAGGATTGCTAGTTCCCAACCAGTCAGCCACCCAGCTCGGAGTCGACCAGCTAGCCTATGGCCTGATAGCCTGGAGGCTAGGCTCCCCCCGGAGTCCTCCTTCGAGGGAAGTCGCCTGGCCATCTTTTCGGGTTCCCGTGGTGGTCATCGGAGGCGACCAGGTCACCAGCAGCGACCGGTCTGCAACCAGCGTGATCCCAGGCCAGCTAGTGCTACTAGCTTTGTGCCTGCCCACCTGCCTGATCCCCGGCCTGCTAGCGCTGCTAGCAGCCAGCCTGATCACCAGCCGACTCCTGTTCCTTCGTCGGTGGTCCGACCAACGCCAGCTTCGTTGGTGGCCCAGCCGACTCCTGTTCCCTTGTCGGTGGTCCGACCGGCACCTGCTTCGCCGGTGGCCCAGCCGACTCCTGTTGCCTTGTCGGTGGTCCGACCGGCACCTGCTTCGCCGGTGGTCCAGCCGACTTCTGTTCCCTCGTCGGTGGTCCGACCGGCACCTGCTTCACCGGTGGCCCAGCCGACTCCTGTTCCCTTGTCGGTGGTCCGACCAACACCAGCTTTGTTGGTGGCCCAGCCGACTCCTGTTCCTCGTGCTTCGTCGGTGGTCCGACCAGCACCAGCTTCGTTGGTGGCCCAGCCGACTCCCGTTCCTTGTGCTCCGTCGGTGGTCCGACCGGCACCTGCTTCGCTGGTGGCCCAGCCGACTCCAGTTCCCTCGTCGGTGGTCCGACCGGCACCTGCTTCGCCGGTGGCCCAGCCGACTCCAGTTCCCTCGTCGGTGGTCCGACCGGCACCTGCTTCGCCGGTGGCCCAGCCGACTCCTGTTCCCTCGTCGGTGGTCCGACCGGCACCTGCTTCGCCGGTGGCCCAGCCGACTCCTGTTCCCTCGTCGGTGGTCCGACCGGCACCAGCTGTCCAGTCGGTGTTCAGACCGACTCCAGCACCTCGTGTCCAGACCATGGTCCTCAGCCCAGCTGCTCAGTCCGTGGACCTCAGCTCAGCTATCCAGTTGGTGGTTAGACCGACTCCAGCACCTCGTGTCCGGTCCATGGTCCCCAGCCCAGCTGTCCAGTCGGTGTTCAGACCGACTCCAGCTCCTCGTGTCCGTTCCATGGTCCCCAGCCCAGCTGCTCAGTCGGTGGTCAGACCGACTCCAGCTCCTCGTGTCCGGTCCATGGTCCCCAGCCCAGCTGCTCAGTCGGTGTTCAGACCGACTCCAGCTCCTCGTGTCCGGTCCATGGTCCCCAGCCCAGCTGCTCAGTCGGTGTTCAGACCGACTCCAGCTCCTCGTGTCCGGCCCATGGTCCTCAGCCCAGCTGTCTCGCCCGTGGTCCTCAGCCCAGCTGCTCAGTCCGTGGACCTCAGCCCTGCTGCAGCTCCAGAGCACCAGAGCTTTGGGTGCCGACCTCCAGAGAGGCCTTCCCGTCGGCCTCCAGTGGGTTTCCAGCCTCTTTGTTGGCCTTCCTGTCGTCCCCCTGAACAGTCCAGCCTCCAGGGCCGTACTCCGGGACGGCCACCTGAACTCTGTGGTCCCTCTGGTCCTCCCGCCCAGTTGGGTCGTCCTCCCAGACGACCTCCCGAATTCTGTGGCCCCCCTGTTCTGCCCAGCCTGTTGGGTCATCCTCCGGGACGGCCTCCCGAACTCTGTTCTCCCCCTGATTTGCCCGGCCTCACGGGTCACCCTCCGGGACGACCCCCTGAACTCTGTTGCCCACCTGGTCCGTTGGGTTATCCTCCAGGACGACCCCCTGAACTTTTGTTCCCCTCTGGCCGCCTTGGACGGGCTCCTGAACTGCCTTGCCCTGCCGGGAGTTGGCCCTTTGAGACTCTTGGTTTTGTTTTTCTGGCCCTCCTCCTGTCTTCCCTCCGCCCACCCGGGTTTGGCTCTTGCCCTCCTGGTCTACTGTGTCGACCTCCGGGTCTGCCCCCTGAACTTTTGTTCACCTCTGGCCGCCTTGGTCGGCCTCCTGAACTGCCTTTCCCTGCCGGTAGTTGGCCCTTTGGGACTTTTGGTTTTGTTTTTCTGGCCCTCCACCTGGCCTCCCTCCGCCCACCCTGGGCCGCCTTGACCTTGACCTGGCCGTCCTTTTGAGGGAGGGGTACTGTCACACTCTGCATTTCTGTCTCTGTTTTCCCCTACACTCGCTCTCTCTCTCCCTGCCTGTGTCTCATTAGCCTCATGTCTTTCACCTGTGTTGCTCCCGCCCTGCTCGTTAGTCCCTGTGTGTATATATACCTGGTGTTTCTGTCTTGTCTTTGTCGGGTCATTGTATGTTGTCACCCAGTGTTGCAGTTTGTCTCGTGTCGTCAGCCTTTTGGATTTCTGTTGAACAGCCGTCGTTTATTAAACCACCGAACCATACCTGCTCCGCTCTGTGTCCTGCTTTTGGGTCCTCCAACCTGCTCCACCCTGCTCCACACCACCGATCGTGACATCGTTGACCTGTTCAATACAGTTACTCAGCATATGGGGTCATAGGGTGGTGATGGCGCGTAGATAAGATGCTTGCCTTTGATGTGGGAGACCTGGGTTCAATTCCCACTGTGAGACATCCACCATTGTGTCCCTGAGCAAGACACTTAACCCCTAGTTGCGGGGTGCGTGCGACCTCTGAGATGTATAGCAATTGTAAGTCTTGTAAGTTTTGGATAAAAGCGTCACGTAAATGTAGTCCCCTGGTGATATCGTTATGTAAATCTGTGTCTCATCTGCATAATTATGGTAACATATTTTGTTGTTTTTCATAATCTGAGCCAGTGGAAGCATGTAAATGTTAAACAAAAGAGGCCCCAGAATGGAGCCTTGGGGAACTCCACATGTCATTTTTGTCAGCTCAGATGTGTGATTACCTATAGACACAAAGTAGTCCCTGTCCTTTAAGTAGGATTCAAACCAGTTTAGTACTGTGCCAGAAATTCCAACCCAGTTTTCAAGTCTGTCTAGTAATATGTTGTGGTCGACCGTGTCGAATGCAGCACTGCGATCCAGTAACACTAAGGCTGAAAGTCATTGAAGACCTTAACAAGAGCCGTCTCAGTACTGTGGTGTGGTCGAAAACCTGACTGGAAGACATCAAAACAGTTATTTAGTGCCAAGAAAGCACTAAGCTGTTGAAAAACAGCTTTTTCAATGATTTTACTTAAACATGGGAGATTTGATATGGGCCTTTAATTGCTCATTAGTGACCTGTATAGATTGCCCATTTTTAAGCGTGGCTTAATGACGGCGGTTTTCAAGGCCTGTGGGAAAAAAACGGAGAGGAGAGACATGTTGACAATTTGTAGTAGATCTGAGGCCATGCATTTAGAAACATTTTTGAAAACACCTGTTGGCAGAATATCAAGGCAACATGAAGAGGATTTCAGATGTTGTATTATGTCCTCCAGGTTTTTATGGTTAATAGAATCAAATTGTCTAATGCTATATGAATTGTTTTTAAGTGGACACAGGGACAAGACATATCCTGTTACTGACATGGAGGCACTGATTGCTTGTCTAGTCTTGTCTTGCAGTCAGTAGTTTTACACACAAAAGTCTGTAGCAAGCAGTAGGCTAAGGTATATGGTGAAATATAAAAAAAAAATAGATTCCACAGATTCAACAGAATGAATTTAGTCTTATTTTCTTTGGTATTTGTGTCACATAGCTACATATGCAGTGATGATTTCTGGGTAATATGTAAATGACGGCCCAATCTTAAATTTCTATTTGATCATGTGACAATTTACGACAAGACTCCAGAAATTGGGTGAAACGCAAAATCTGACCAGTAGACTAACAGAGCACACATGCAAGCTGGAAGTGTTGCCATTCAAACATAAAAGTAGTTTCAAGAAGAGAGAGGAGAGAAAGCAAAGCTCCTAAATAAGATTGTTTTGGATTACTGAGGACATTGTCAAAGATCTTGCACAATGCAGGCTCATTGGATGCCTTTCAAAACTTTACACGTGCTTTATCAGTGGATGTGGTGTGGCTGTTTCAAAGGCTGTTATCATTCCGTGGTCAGCTCGCCACTCAGTAGGTCTACCTGTTGTGTAAATTGTGTGGATGTGCGTGTGGGTATTAAACTGTGTGTGTGTTGTAGCTGGCCGGTTTTCAGGACATGGCGTTGTTTATGAGTAGGCCACTTTTCTTATTCACCATAATGTCTCGCCTCTCTGTCTAAGATGAATGTGGTAGTTGTGATTCAGGAGGTTATTGTACTGAAGTTGCCCGAAAAAGTTTGCGTCTTTTCAGCACAGTGGACACCTCCTGCACACAGCTGTTTGTAGTGACATTTCAGGATTTTGACAATGACAGCACTGGCCATGCTCCTTTGACTTCTGTACTTTGCAAATACAAAAGTCTAGGTGACACAGTCCGACTCTAAAATCCATCACATGATGGTACTTTACTTTAGACAGCAGCAGCGTGTGTGTGTTGGAGAGAGACGCACACAAAGACAACTGTTGAATTTAATATGGAAAGAAATCAATTTAAAGAGCTTTAAATTAGGTATTTACTGCATCTAATCTTATAAGTTGTTAAATAGTGGCAAAACGAGGAAATAAGGCACATACATTTGACAATATACACGCGTGTACAAGGGCCCATCATAACAGCTTGCACTGGGGCCCATTGTTACCAAGTTACGCCACTGCATGCTGCACAGTGTGCGGGCCAAAATCATTAACGTTAGTTGCACATTGATTTTGTTGATCACGTGAAAGTTTAGTAGCCGCAGTTATTCAATCAACAGCTGTCTCTCTGTGCTGAACAGGGAGAACCACACGTTTCCGTTGTGTGCACTGCACAGACAGTCCGGAGCTGCATTTCCGCAGTTCCGAGTTCCGTCTTATTTAATTCTCTCAACATTACGTAATCAATTACGTATCAATTAACCTCTAGGTAATCAATTATTGAATACGCATGGGTGCGTTGTTAAAAAAATAAGAGTGGTAAAAGCGTCACAGCATCCTTTAAAGATATTTTAGCTGAAGGTAGAATACCGCATAAAATTCAAACAGACTAGGGAAAAGAGTTCTTAAACAAAGATTTCAATGAGTAAATGAAAATCATACACTTTACCACATCAAATGAGACTAAGGCATCTGTAGTAGAGCGCTTTAACAGGACTCTGAAATCTAAAATGTGGCGTTATTTAACGGCCAATAATTCTAAATGATAAAAGATATATTGAAGGATTTAGTCACCTCCTACAATCATAGTTATCATCGTAGTATTAAAATGAAACCGATTGATGTAACAAAAGATAAACCCCAGAAAACAACAACTGCTCCGCTGCGGCCCCAATGGTGGGTGATGTCAAAAGATATACCCCAGAAAACAATGCAAGTCTCATACACGGAAGGTTACATGGTTCGCCTTTAATCGACAACTTACTTCAATCACAAGAGGAAGCAAGATTCTCTGCATTATATGCTTTAAATCTAGACATTTGTCCAATCATATTAGTGAGGCATAAGAATTATAATACACTATACTTTAATTAATATAGTTGTATATAGCTAACTGTAATATCATGAATTTCATAGGGTTGTTAAGGAATTGTTTTGTGCCACATTTTAAGACTACAGACCAGTATGCTCCAGACAGACAGCTTTCTATTCAGCTTCTCCTTTACCTGCGAAAGGGGAGAGGATGAAATTAAGTTTTGGAAACTCAGAGGGGAAAAGAGGCATACTTTCGTAGTATTACAATGACCTAAAACCCATGTCTATGTTACAGGCCCCAGGCGCAGGGTGTGTGGACAGATAATAAAACCTGTAAAACAGGAGAAATAACACTGGAAACTTGCTGCCGTTGGTCTTGACGGTCATACCAGAATGGCAAGATTACGACAGCTACGTCATCAAAACAGTTGCCAACCGGCTGTAGGAAAGCGCTATGCTGCCCCCTACTGTCTTAGTGGAGTACATATTCGTAATGCTAAAACATTGGAGGACTTTGGTGACTCTACATCAAATTTATATACAGTGTTACAAAACAAAAGATATTGTTAAATTGAACCAAAAATAAAATGTGACCATACATTTTTTGTGCGTCACACGCTCCTGGACAAAAATAAAATGGCTCCCGACATCTCAAAAATCATATTCAACCATTATCATAAAAACCTTGAGTTATTTTCAACCAATTTGATTCTAGTGTTTGTCTAGACAAGGTCAGGTAAGTGTGTATTTCAGGTAAGGCAATGTAAGTATGTTTGTGTTATGTAGGCATAGGTAAGTATGTGTATGTAAGTAGAGGTGAGTATGTGTTGAACGTGTTTTTGTCCTTCAGTGTAGGTAAACAGGAACAGAATAAGGCACTACCGTAATGTAAGGCATTGCCTGGTACATCAGTGGCTGGTGAGGTAATTGGTAAGGTGCTTGGTAAAATGTGGGATAACTTTCCTGTTGTGGCATGGGGCATGGCTGTGCCCTTACAGTGTTTACAGAGCTGTGTGTTTGGTATGAGGGCTGACCTAAGGACTCATATGTCAGAAGCTGTGTGGGCCTTCCGTTTCATGTGGACCTCCTGACCAGCTCATTATGTGTGTCAACTACAACAGTTACTACAGGTACATTATCTTTATCTGTGCTGGGTCTTGTTCCCTTAGGCTCATGCTCTTCAAACTGTGCTTGTTCTACAGGAAAGTACTCCTTGTTGCTTTGTACTGGTTCATCTTGTCTTTGTTTTCTTTCATGTGTGTTAACACTGTGGTTTTCTCTTCTGTTCTCTTGCACCAGTCGGGCTGCTTTAGGCACCCTTGCAGGTAAGATGGATATGGGCTGCTCTAGTCTTGCCTCCCTTGCAGGTAAGATGAGTCTGGGCTGCTTGGGGCCCTCTGAAGTTGGAAAGTGAGCTGCATTTTCCTCAGGCTGAGAGAACGTTTCACAATTCCCAGTTCAGTCTCTGTTTGTCTCGGCACTCTAAACCAGTACTGTATTCCTGGAGATTCCTCGTCACCTGTCTCTGGGGACACATTGTAGACGGAACGTCGGGATGTTCTCGAACAACATACACTGTTTGTTCCCAGTAGGACTTTAACTTCCTTGGACCTCCCCTCTCACCCAGGTTCCAGACCAAGACCCTATCACCAGGCTGAAGGATGACCCCTTTCAGGTGACGTTCATAATATTTCTTGCCTCTTGCACTGGATTGTTGACTATTCTCGGAGGCAACTCGATAGGCTTCTCTCATTCGCTTCGCCCATTTCTCTGCACAAGCCCTGGGAGAATCTTCTTCCTCTTCTGTAGACAGACCAAACAACAGATCAACAGGTAGGCTTGGATGACGTCCATATATTAAGTAGTATGGTGAAAAGCCTGTGTGAACCCATTGAGGTGAAAAGGTGCAACGTGCACATTTAAAGACTTTAGGTTACTTCAGTCATGCTTGCATGTGTTGACTCAGCAGGGATGAAATAAAATGAAAAACAGGAGAAACATATTATATTATATATAGCAATACAGAATGCCTGAGAGCCTTACAGCACTATATTACAATATATTTTTATTTTTTGAATTGTCACCTGAATTTTGTGTTTCCTTTTAGGACGTCCAGTGTCAAGTCTCATGGGTTACGAGTTTTGTCAAACCCGTAATCTAAGCCCTTAAAAGCAAGGATGGTGTATTGTTGAGGGGTGTCCGACCGATTTTGGTGGGCCGCAGAAAGCTGTCTCGTCTCGGAAGGCCTAGAGACACACACAGGCTAAAACATGTGGCCAGCTGCGTGGACGTTCATAACACTGACTTATCAACAGTCCCCAATGTATATTTGGCAGAGAAACAGAGAGAGAGTCACGGACACGTGGATGCCGGGAATTCTGCTTGCTGTATTATAAACAGCTTGCTATATTATCGCTGCCTCTGGTCAAGTTGACAATTAACAGCAGGCCAAAATGGCCCTCGGGATTGCCTGGAAATTTCCCGGCGCTCCCTTCTCGTTTTTCAACATGAAATAAAAAATATTTTTGTGTCAAATTTGCAGGTCGCACATGTGCGAGTAGTTATAAATACTTACACTGTCTCAAAAAATGGTCGCAAAATGCGAGCATTTGGGGCATCAAGAGCCACCCCGCACAGACGTGTCCTGGAATCTGCTGGTGTTGGTCCACTGTGTTTTCTCAAGTCCAGAATCTATGCAGCCATCCACCAGGAGATTTTAGAGCACTTCATGGTTCCATCTCCTGACAAGCTTTATGGAGATGCTTGTTTCCTTTTGTCGTGTAAAAAATTCAAGACTTGGGCCAGATAAGAAAGCTTGAACTTTTACCAACAGTTTTATTATCAACAAAAATAGACACCAATTAGAATACAAAAGTTCCACCGGAGTGTGTCAGAGATCGGTGCAAAATAGAGCCCCATTCTGTTACCAGAACAGAGACCCGAGTTGACATGAAAACCATGTAACAACTGACTTTCACCTCCTTTTGGACCTCCTTTTATAGCTCTATTTCTAGGCATCTATCTCTTGGCTCTCTTTTCTGCTGCACCTGGGTCTGGGAAAGTCCCAGATTTTCACATGCCTCACTACGACTACCGCTTTCCATCCTTTCAGCTTTAGGTGGATTTTTATCACTTTTATTTCACTATGACTGGGTGTCTCTCTTCCCCACGTTTTCCAGTCTTTCAGCACTTGGTGGATTTGTATTTAACTATGATTGTTTTTGACTGCACTGATGTCTGTTTTTTTTTTTACTGCACTGCTCCTCCTGTCTGTGTCCTTTGCGTGCCCTCTGCTGATCATAGTATTTCAACCATAACCTGACTTTGTGGAATAAGTTGTGCTCTGTGCTAGAAACAGGACATTCTTACTGATGGACTATATTGATGTGAAGCTAAGAACACTATAAACAAATCACTGAATCATTTTTAATGTGCAGCAGATGCTCATAACTCACAGTAAAAACTTCTGAAGCCAACCAATGATAGCAAATACGCTACATATGAATAAGTTATAGATCAATGAACAGATCAAATAAATATATTCACTATTCATTGAGCCACTACAGATAACCTCATTCATTAATAAGATTTGTGACAAAATGAGTAATCACATTTTAATTATGCTGGTGTTTTAGCTATGAAACCCAGATGTCAGCTGTACAAAGTATCATAGTATGTTGTCATGTTCTTTTCAGTCCATTTCAGAGTGAAATATTGAACCATTTACTACACTACATTCATCTGACAGGTAAAGCCACTTTATTTGATTTATAACATGGTACATTTTGACCACTCATTGGCCAATTTTCTACATAATGAGTACTTTTACTTTTGGATATTTTGCAGAAATACTTTTAATCCATGTATTGCTTTAGATGCAGGACTTTTACTTGTAATGGAGTGTTTTTACATTATTGTTTTGTCACTTTTTCCTAAATATAAAGGATGTAAGTACTTCTACTTCACCTGGTACTACGTACATTGAATACAAAGACAACTGAAGTAGAAATATGACTCATGATAACAACGTGATCATGGGAACTAAACACTGCTTCGAGATTGGTATGAGAGCCACACCTGCTTACGGACAAATCTGCACCTGAACTTCCTCGTCTGTCAAGCTCAGAAAAACATTTGCCATTTTCTCCGGGCAAGTTTTCTTTCAGTTGGCAATATGTCTCATGCTCTCGGCTTCCTAATTCTCCAGTTTGCATTTTCAAGAGCAGGTAAGAAATAAAGCTTAATCTATCATTGTTTATTTGTGTTACTGCTCAAGTACATACAACAGAGTCAAATATTTGCTTGCTAGAATGTGAAAGTAGTTTATAACAATAGAGACAGACAAACCTTTGTTCACATGTTTAGCTTTAGAGTCTGATGAGTGAGAATATTAAATGAACCAGAGAATACAACTAACTATATATATATATATAACTAATATCTGTTGAAATTATTCTTACAGATGCTCTCTATGGTCACGTTTTGATGCGTTGCCAATTTAGTTCCCATGATGGTCACGACACTGTGTTACTGGAGCAGTACTACCTCAACAAGATGCTAATGTTCCAGTACAACAGCACTTTGGGAAAACTGATCGGCTACACAAAGGAAGCAATAGAATATGCAGATTTCCTCAATGGAATACCAAGTTTTGTGAATAAAGAGAAATGGAAAGCAGACATTTGCAAAAGAAACGTCCCACTGGTTTATAATAGCCTTCTGACCCCAGGTGAGACAATATAATGAAAATTTCCTTCAGTGTGTAAGATTTAGTGAGTTCTATTGGCATAATATGGCGTTAATATTATTATATTAAGTATGCTTTCATTTGTGTACAATAAACTTAAAATAAGTTGTATTCATTGGCTTAAAATAACCCCCTTATATACTATATACACAGAGGGAGCAGGCCCCCTTCCACAGAGAGTGCCATGTTTCTAAAGTAGCCTAAAATGGACAAACCAAACACTGGCTCTAGACTGGGCCTCCATAGTTTTCCGTGAGTTTCGCGGTCACCATAGTTTCACACATGCTTGGCACAGAAGGGTGAGGCAAACTGTATTCACTTGGTTGCAATCTACAATGTCACGCTCAATTCCACTAAATCCTACACACTGCTCATTTAAAGCAAAGGTTTTGGGAAACACTTGTGGGAGCGGTCCGTAAATCAATTTGCATTCACAGATTCGTGGTGTATTCATTTGTATTCCTTTATTTCAGGATCACTTTGACAACAATTGAAAGAGTTCACACTTCGTAATTCTGCATTCTGCGATTTAAAATTGTTTGCCTTTCCACCCCCTATGAGCAGCTGTTCACCCATGGCTAAATCAACGACCAGATTGCCTCTTACTTACGTCACAACAAAAACTTCTCATAATCAACATAATAATAAATAAATATGGCCAATCTGCATTATGGCTTCAACAATACTTATGCTCTTTTCTTCCTGGGAGTTAACTGATCAGAAGCTCAACATCACTCTAATGTACATTACTTAAAAAACCCCAAAAGGTGTTGTGTACATGATTGTATACACAGGGAAATGAGGGATGTGGACCCAATATGCAGACAATAAGGCCGAGCAGATTCAGTTGAAAGTTTGTTTGGCTGCAGTTTGGTGCTGTTGTAACTTTATGTGAAAACCTCTTAACATCCATTGTGCTAACAGGTTCTGATAACAGCTCTCGTTATGTGCCCACAATAGCTTTGTTAACTTCATACTCATGATAGCCTACACCGTTAGAAAGCTAAAATTCTTGAGATTAGACCAATGCAAACCATTTGAAAGAATACAGCGGTTACAGCGCCTCAGTCAGACCAACCAGTACAATTAAAATTGACACGATTCATCAATGAAGTCTCATAGTAATCCACCGATTAATATATTCCAACAAAAATGGTCTTATTACATTGTTAAAGGTCTAGACGATCAATTCCAGTAAAAATTGGTCGGACACCCCTCACTAATACACCATCCTTGCTTTTAAGGGTTTAGATTAACTGAAGTCAAACCAGCCCTCGCGCTGTTTTGTGATGCATGTTCTTTCTAGGCATTACGGTAACATCGTGTCGCAGCACATTTCAAAATAAAAGTGAGCTTCTGCTGAACATAATGCAATTGATGTGGCAGAAACGATTGAATGAATAAATGAATGCTTAAGACAACACAAGTATCTAAAAAAAAAAAAAAAGACATTCTCACAGAAAGCTTACTGCATTCAGCCAAGATTCGAACTCATGTAAAAAGAAAACCTTCTGTTTCCACTGACTCATTTCACTCCACAGTGATGGCAGACCACCTCACTGCTCTTCAACAGAGGATTATTGCATATTAGCCTAATATGGAAAATATTTTTTATGTTGTTGTTGAGTTACTCACTCCCTACAGGTTGAGCTATTCCTGCTATTTGGCGGCCCTCCCTGTGAAGATTATTTTTTGGGGGGGGGGGGGTTTAGGAACAGAGAGCAGAGGGGGTGGGGGCTAGTAAGAGATGTGATTGGGCCGGCCCAGTGTCAGTATAGAAAATCACCCAATGGTCCGCTGTCCGTTGTGCCGATGACTGGCACTTTGTGTAGTCAATTAATTCTGTAAATAACGATATCCAGCTTTAAGTGGGAAGTTCATGATCTACTACCAAAAGACACATCTGCGTCAAGCTATGGTGTGATCATAAACTGTGATGCAGTAGCAGGCCCTTGCTGCCAAGGGGCAGTGCTAAGACAAACCCTTAGAAAAACCTGTGTAAAATATTCATTTTTCATGGTAATTGGTATAAAAATTTAAGATTGGACAAGTTTTATGCTGTGGCCCCACAGTGTTTTCCAGCTAATAACTCCCAGCTACAGTTGTCTGCATGCATTTGTTGGCAAGATTTTTCAAGGGGAAACGAAAAATATAAAATATATTACTTTTAGTATGTTTACACTTAGTTACCGTTACTAACATGTGTTTCTATTGCTCTATGTTTCTACCCCATTTCAATTATCAGTGAAGCCAATAGTAGACTAATTAATAGAAAACCTTTGTGTATAGTTTATATTTAGAACAGAAACACTCTTCCAAATCTTCAAAAATGATCATACAGTTGAATTACCACCTCTCTTAAACTATTTAAACAAGCTGGATTCCTTAGAATTTCATATGACTTGACTTGTGACTTGCTTGACCCCAGCAAAGACTTGACTTTCATCACCGTAACTTGGGACTTGACTTGACTTGGAAAAACAGATAGAAAACAAAAAACAGAGACTTCAGTTTTTTCTTCTGTTTTAAAACCGAAAAGGAAAAATATAAATTTTGATATTTAATGTGTGATTTGTATAGCTTTGTGTGTTACACTTGATAAACCTGCAGCAGATACACTTGGGTGATGGCGGTGCCTGATTAAATGTAATTAAGATGAGCTTGAACATCAACAGAAGTTTGTTTTTAGTTAGAAAAACAGGAGGCTCAACGTTCAGTTTGTGACTCACTTGCAACTGGGACAGAAACAGGAATGCCTCAGAAGTTGCCTGAGAATCCTCCGGTTTTTAAGATTTCTTCAGGATCAAATTAATTCAGTGATAGTTGTCAGTGTTGTTATTGCAGATATACTGTTATTAATTTGGCAAGTTTTAACAAATCATACACAGATAGCACACTATACTGGGCTCATTTGGAGTAAAGCTCAGCATTAAAACACGGTATGGACTGTATTAATGGCAAATAAAGAGGTTTGAGTGGGTCCCTTCTATGGCACTATAGCCTACAATATGCACAACATTTTGGTAGCCTACTGTGTTGTGGGCAGAATATTAGGTTACTTATATTCTACTCTTCCTGTGGCTCAGTGTTGTCAATTAGGCTATTTAATGTATTTTGACAGTATTGTCGGTGTCAGATAGTCACTGTTTTAAATTATTCCTTTGTTATAATGCGTACGCTAGTATTGTGGGGCTGTAATGTAGTGATCAATGTTGCGTGGCTAGTGTGCGAACTATAGGCCCACCATAGGCCTAGCTTTGGGGGGAGCCCTCTTTTTTTCCCAGTGGGGGTGGTGCGGGGGTTGTTTGCCCGTGCCTCAAAGGGAGGACTGACTGGGACTCAAAGAAACATTCATAGCTGCAAGCATGTAGGCCTAGTGCTGAATGTGAACATTTCAGGTATTGTTTATTCCTATTATTATTATTATATGTAGCCATTATGCTACAGTTAGTGTAGAGAAAACAACAGATGCGGCAGCCTCTCCACAGTTCACACCCTGGCCGTAGCCTTGAGAAAAATCCCTTGATAAATGTATTCAGGTATTTTCTTAGATCGATTAGGTAACCGGCAGCTTCAGATGAGCCCAATATAAAATTCTACCTGGATGCTGACATACTTAATAGTTGACTGGAAATATCTTGAGTGTTTGAGTGGCTCGTTGGAAAAGCAATGCGCCACAATAAGGATTTGTTTTTACTCTTGTGAGTTTGAACCCAGCTCACCGCAATCTTGCAAAAAGTAGCCTACATTTTCTTTAACCAAGGGGTACATGTCCTGATATCGGGCAGGAGATCGATTTTCGCTTACTTTTGTGTTTTCTGTTTTAGCTGTTTTCAGTCCAAAAACAGCGGCTGTTTGTGTCAATAGGCATCGTAGTCGCGGGCAGCCATCTTGGTGAGGTCAGTGAGCTGATAAGTTTTGTTTCTGTCGTCAAATATAGAGCCTAAGTCACTCGCTTCCGGCCCATCCATCCATCCATCCAACTTCATCCGCTTATACGGGGTCGGGTCGCAGGGGCAGCAGATCCAGCAGGGGACCCCAAACTTCTCTTTCCTGAGCCACATTAACCAGCTCTGACTGGGGGGTCCCGAGGCGTTCCTAGGCCAGTGTGGCGATAGAGTAATCTCTCCACCTAGTCCTAGGTCTTCTCCGAGGCCTCCTCCCAGCTGGACGTGCCTGGAACACCTCCCTAGGAGGCATCCTTATCAGATGCCCAAACCACCTCAACTGGCTCCTTTCGACGCAAAGGAGCAGCAGCTGTGCAAACGACCCCTGTGGATCTTCCTATGGATGGTGGGTCCAAAGGATGGAGAGGGGGGTGCCATGTTGCCAAACCTGGCCACCAGGCGCTCACCAGCGAGCCCTCCCTCTGGGCCTGGCTCCAGACAGGGGCCACGGGATCTCTCCTCCTCTTCCTCGATTTTTCATAAGGGTCTTTATGAACCATTCTCATTCTTTTGAAGAAAACCCCCAATAAAATTGAACATATAAACAGTAAATATGGCCAAAACATGGACATTCACCTGGCATATTTAAAAAAAAAAAAATTATGTAATAACTGTTGTATATTAGTTTCTTTTCATCAAATTTACAGTTACAGTTGTATTCCAGGTGTATTAGAAGACACAGTTGCATTATAGTGAGCTGGATGATGCTTTTAATGGTGATAGTGCTTAAAATATAGATTTTATACCAGGCGAGGATGAAAATATCATTTTCCTTTTTGCATCTCCATTTACTCTTTAACAGAAAAATATTGTATTATTAAAAATACTGATTTATCTTGGGTATGTTATTTTAGGTGTTTTTAATAATAATAATAAGTGGCAGGTACCATATGGTTTTTTTTCCGTATGTGGCTATAATATAGTGCTCACTTCTACAATCATATTTGCCAGTCACTATGAGATGCGATGCGACTTGAAAAGAAATAGCCTGTATGTTTTGTGAGTGTGACCAATCTGGGGACGGAGGTAGACCACAGCTGTTGCAAACAACAGGCGCACTTGTACAGCAGCCAGTTAGTTTAAAAACCAGTAGGGGTATAACACCAGTTGTAGATAGAACAAAAGGCATCTGCTTTGTTTTTACGTTTTGGGTTTAAAGCAGAAAAACAAAACAGATGTCTGTTTTTTTGTTTACCATTTTTCCATTGTGGTTTTAAAATAGCAAAACCAAAATACTACTTGTTTTTTTGTTTTTTCCGATTTGGTTTTGAAATGTAATAAAGAATGAACCATACATGGATTCGCTGGCTATCTAGTTAGGATTGTTTTCTTGGCTCTCAGTAGTTGCCAGGCAACCAGGATGTTATTGTTTGCCTGGCAGAGAAATAGTTCTGCAAAGACTTGTATTTCCCTAAATGTCAAACATTTGCTTTAAAGGCAATTTGTATAATGTCATAATAAATGCATGGGGTAAAGATGTGAAATTTATGACAAAATGTGTCTTGGGTTATTTTCCTCTAGTCGAGCCCTCCGTCAGGCTGAGGTCAGTTGAGGCAGTGGGCAGCAAACATCCAGGGATGCTCGTCTGCAGTGTGTACGACTTTTATCCCAAACAAATTTGGGTGACTTGGCTGAGGAACGGAAAGAAGGTGACATCTGATGTGACGTCCACTGATGAACTGCCCAATGGGAATTGGCTCTACCAGATGCACTCCTATCTGGAGTTTACACCCAGACCAGGAGAGAAAATCACCTGTATGGTGGAGCACGCCAGCCTCATGGAGCCCAAACTTTATGACTGGGGTAAGAGAGTGTGCATGTGGACAGCTAAAGTAAAATTACCTCAAGCAATGAGGTATTACCGGTGGTGTAATGACACTAACTACATTAACTGAAGTACTGTTTACTGTTCTTAAGTACAATATTGAGGTTACTCGTTACTCTACAGCTTAAACTACCACACTTTATATACAATAGTGAAAATGATCCATGGTAAAATGCTTAAGTATCAGTAATAATCCACTATTAGAACAGCGGGTAAGATGCTTTTGAAATTTACACAGTACAGTTTGATTCTGATTATACTTATGTACTTAAAAACAGATCGTGTTTCGGCACTACGTTATTCTTGTTCTACTTCTGGTAGAATTCAGGCAGTGCAGACACTTTTGAATACGAATTTTTGAATAAGCCATAATTTTGACTTGCATCAACATGTTGTTCGGTTAGCTCAGTTGGTAAGGTACAGGACTTGCAACCAGGGCTTGACATCAACACCCGCCAAATGCGGATGGATTTCAGCCTTGGCGGGTAACACAGTCACTCCCTAGCCACTTCCCAGTTAGCAAACATTATTGAAACTATGTTGAATCAACATTCTGCTGTAAGTGTTAATTTCATTGCATCATTTTGCACCCTTTTTTAATATTGAAACCACATTGAAATCATAGCCTAACTAAAAATCAACTTGACTTCAATGCTATTTCAACCAATATTAAACCACAGAAAAGAGACTATAATATATAAAAAATGTATAAATGACAGTTAAAAAATACATGTTTATTTATGGAATAAAAAAAATTATTCACTACTCCTTCTCTGCTCTGTCCACCCATCTAGGTCTGGAGCATAGAAAGCCATTTTTGTGCTGCCTGGGCAAAGTCAAAAGGCTTCTGTCCCCATTGGTTCAGAAAACATACAAACAAAATAACTTTCAGAAGTGAAAATGATGTGAAGATGAACAATGTCAGTCAGGCTGAATTGGTGCTATATTATATAGATATTATATTCGGCCAAGGTTAACAGTTAACTTACTTGAATTCTCACTAACGTTACAGATTCGCCAGTTTATTGTAGATGTAGACTGCCTGGCTGTAGTGGAATCTATGGCGTTTATTTTAAGTCATAAGTTGTGAGCGTGTAAAACCTGCTCGAGCAAATTATGTTAGTCCACATGCGCAAAAAGTAACCTTCCAGCGCGCACAATACAGTACTCGCGCACAAATTCAACAAACGAGAGTTGTACAGGTTTCTGCGTGCGAGCGCCTGGTTTGCGCACAGTGTGCTTCTACTCGCTCAGCGGATTTCTGCTTGCTCCAGTCTACATGACTTTTGACAATTTGGGGGCGGAAACCAAGGAGGGCACTGGCCCTCTTATGATTGGTCACTTTCAATGTGATCACAACCAGAGCCCTTAATTAAGGGAGTTACGACACTCTCGTTGCCACGCAATCACGTGCTCCATGCAGCTCTCAGTAATTCCAACCAGTCCGGGCTGTCAACCACTTTGAACGGTTTCAGGTGGGACAGACACCAGCAGCGACTATATTTGCAGCGTTTTTCGGATAAATATTAAGACATAATGTGTTTTGATTACTATCCTTATACTTACATATGATACCATTTCTTCTGGGGAGTCGGGAAAGCAGTATTATCCGTTTGTGCTTAATTTTGGAGGGAAGAGGTGTGACGTTACAACACTAACAGCAGACTATATTTGCAGCACTTTTCAGGTATAATGTGCATTGATTACTACGTTAACTGTACTTACAGTAGTGATTCTTTTTTTTGGAAGGACGGAGAGACAGCATTAACAGTGTTATTTGTTGAAATGCAGATGGTTAGGCTACTGAGTGAATTACTCTATTCTTAAATACAATCCATATAATTACTGATTTGTAATTTATTTTAAAATGGCTATTGTAACGTTACCCCTTTATCCTTCCCAAAACACAGGCTAAACTATCTCAGAACACACAAATACATGCATAGAATGTACTGTATATGCAGAATATATATAATTAGTCTACTGTATCACATGTCCTAATGTACTGTTGTGTTAAGACACGTCACATAAACATCTCCAACAAGTGAATATCAATAATTAACTGAAGCTGCTCAGTTTAAACACTTTATTATACATTATCTACAGGGAGAGGGTAAGTGAGGTTTTTTGTTGAGGAATGTCAGAAGCAGACCAGGTCATAGGCCCCAGATGAGACCAGCTCTTGAGACACAAGCCTGGTGCTGCTGGAAAGAACAGGGAGAAGAAAGATGAAACAGTGTTAATACAAGGTTAATACATTTAAGAAATGGATTTTAATATTATAATATAATTATAATGTACATGAAATATAATGTACAAATAATTTCATGAAGTTGAGCTTACAGGAGTTGTACTGGACATTGGCATGATTTTGGTTATTTGGTTCTGTGCCCCAGTAAAGAATTTGATATTACGTAACTATAAACTTTTTCATGTTATTTCAGTGGACTAAAAGTTGTAAGACAAGTTCCTTTACACCTTAATAAAATGGTCATATTTAGTACTACTACTTTGTTGCAAATTCTTTGAGTTTAATGACCAAATATTAAATACCAGAAGAGGGACTAAGTGTGCACACAAACAGGGAAAGGCCAAATCACTGCAAGGTAAAAAAGTCTGCGCACTTTTAAGGACTCTTCTGGTGCAACACATTTAATTTCCGTTGTAAATATGAAAATACAGTTTTAATCAGGAGCGCTCTCTGTAGCCTGCATTCTTGGACTTCATCAGGTACTGACGGCTCATTCTACTTTGCTGGCGTTAGCTACTGATGCCTCAGTATAATGCATAGGGCGCCCTCTGCTGACCACACTGCGCTTAGCAGGCATGGAATCATCACATCTCAGCAACAGAACAGCATAACTCATGTAAGCGACAAAGTAGTCACATTATGTTCTGAGAACCTAAGCTTTCACTGAATTCAAAAATTAGGGGGAGTCAACCCTGTACTGTTCAGGATTTATTTACACAGGCATACATAGAAGTGTTAATTCACTTACATGTTTTATCACTGAGGTCATACTTGGCGATGTTGGTGTTGTACTGAGCTGCATTATATCAGAATCAGCTTTATTGCCAGGTATGTGTACACATGAGGAATTTGACTCAGGATTGTACATTGCTCATGATGTGCTTACTCATACAAAAATACAACACAATAAAGTTTCTGATATTCTGGCCCATTAATGTACATTATGTAAATAGGGAGGACAACCTCATCCAACACAATGTAGTTCAGTAAAACAGCCTTTAATTTTAACCTCAGTATTAAACATTTAATTAAATTTACACATTTATGCTCATGTGTAAATTTAATTAAATAATGGCACAGCTGTTGTATTGAACTGCATTACATTGTAAAGGTGCACCTATTAAGGCCACTAAGAGCATTCAACACAGTAAGACCAGCAGCTGAAAAGGTGTGTAAATGCCTCCGTAGCTCAAATTTGTATGTCTCATGTCACTAAATTCATATTAGCATCAATGTGGAAGAAAGTTTGTCCTGTTATTGTTGGCTGGAGATGGTATTTGCACTCCACTAACTTACTCTTAAATATACAAGTTTGGCAAGTTTGTATGAGGCCTATAAGCAGATCCAGCTGCCAGTTTATTAGGTAAACACGGAGCTAAAAATAATGCAGTCCTACCTTCATGAAGGTTAAAATAATCAGTTTTAGCTGTTCAGAGGCACTGATTCAACACAAAGAGCTGTTTCTGACAGGGACATACCTCTTGATATTTGGATCCTTTGTGGATAACTGGCTTGCTCGCTCCTTAAAGTCAGTCTCCGATGGTTTCATATGTCAGCCTCTTCGACAGAAAAACATATGAAGTCGTTTTCTATCTGCTGCAGTTATAACGTTACTTGCTTTTTGTGCTGCTGATCTTATCAGCCGATGCACTGTCCAACAAACAATGTGTGTAACGTTAATGACTGAATAAAAGTTAACAAGGAACAACCTTGCTAGATACAAGCTTGCCATGTTATCTATTTCACATAGCTAACGTTACCGTTCATGGTATGTTACGTTACTACTACGGCAGCCACTAAGTGCTGTTAACTTCTACTTTAATTCTAATTAATAACCGAAGATAAACTTTGAATGCCAACGAATCAACGTACACTTATAACTTGACATTTAAAGTAAATGTCGGCAAGCTGACAGGGAGTAACGTTAACTTTATGGTAACTTAGCCAGTGAAGTGTTGCTCGGGTTAGCTAGCTGCATTTAGGATATGATGAAATTAGTTAATATCTTCCGAACTAAACTAAAGTTGAACTAAAGCTGGCTACATAAAATACCACTATTGACTAAATTCACAAGAGGTCAGTTGATGGGTTAAAATGTCAGTCATTTCATCAACTTACCAGCGTGCATAGGTACATCGGACACAACAAAAATGAATGGGATATGGCGCTCAAACTTCTTTTGTGTTTATTGGCGGTGGGCAAACCAGTTTAATGGTGCATTACTGCCACCAACTGGACTGGACTGTGGAACGAGAGATTAAGCAGTAAAAAACAAAACAGAAAAATATTTGATCTAAATCACGGCACGGCGGAAAGATCCTACACGCGTTGCGCAGACAGATGTGATACTGCACTGATGACATGACTAAAATACCAAAATTAGGTAAAAGATCCTGATTTACCTACATCCATAGTTGTGTTTTTGACAGACAGGTGACTTCATGAACAAAAATAATTTTAGCGCTGTGTTTTGATTTTCATTGCCATTCACTGTACCGGAGGCCACGCCCCCCCCCCCCGAATTTTACCAATTCCCATCTGGTCACTCTAATCCGCACGTTCCTCTTATGTATTATCCGTTTCCCAGTTTCAGTATTGAGTTTAAAGTTGATTATCCACTGTCCTTTCATAGAACCAGAGCTCCACCAAGAGGACAGAAAAGGTATGGGTCTGTAAATTGAGCAGAAACAAAGCTGCTCGGAGCGAGCAGCAGGTGGCGGTGGCATGCTCGAGGCATTGGGAGAGAGAATGTAAACAAACAGCGGTACATTCAAACATGCTGGACTCATTAGGGGACTTTAGCTGTGAAGATGGCTGAGAAACAGCCACAGAGGGAAAGGTCTGAGGAATTGAGAGACCAGTTATGACCAGGCGAGGGGAAGACCTGTGTTAACATCTGAGAGGGGTTTCAATGCTGGATAAATCTACGAGATTTGAAAGGAATGAAAACTGATGCTGAGGTCCTCTGTTTCTGCTGGACAGTTGAGTAGGCTAACGTTAGCTTTGCTGTTCCACATAAACGACAGGTTCAGTATTATTGTCTTGTCTGTCTGTTTGTGATGATCCCAGCTGGTTAGCTTTTTTTAGCTTTGGGATAAATAGATTAAGCGCATGTGTGAACAGAGCCTCAGTGAATAGAGAGAAACGGGTCAGCACCTTGTTCAGCAGTAAATGTACAGTAGAAGTTACAGAGGCTGGTGAATAAAGACTGCAGCTTCTCAGGACTAAAGAGGAGCTCCTGTGTGTTGCTTGCCAACTGTTGAATAAAGAGTGAGGTGGTTAGCACTGACTTCGGCTCTGGAGATAAACAGTCGCTCCTGTGCTTCCCAACTCTTATCAGTCACTGTATTGTGTACAAACGATTTCAAATAACTCTAGTTTTTTTTACTCTGTTGTGTTTTGGATGCAGCGTTTGTGCGCTTACACATAATTGTAAGTATTGAAGTTCCTCGATTTTCCTTTACCGATAAATAAGATTTAGGCTTAGAAAAGTATTTTGCTTCAGTACATATTTAAATATTGACAGGCTTTTCCTTCTACAGTACTGCTAAAACATGCCCTCTTATTGAGGCTAACGAGCTCTCAGAAACCAGACACTGGATTCTGCTATATATTTAAGCAGAGTAGGACTGGTTATCATGGCAATGCGCGTTCATGAGTTTGTTTAACTCTGCAGAATCGCTTAGTATCAACAATTAAGAAACAATTAACCCTCTAGTGTTTGACCTTGTTTTGCTTGCTTTATATAAATGTTTAGAATGAAGTATTTTTCAAATGTTTATATTGTGGAGAAGAGATTAATTTAAAACAAACTCAAATATACTTCTATTTAATGCTAAAACTTCGAGGCCCAAAGGTTACTCCCCCAGTGAAACCCCACTCCAAAATGACATCACAATGTCCCAAAAAGAATAGATAAGACCCAGTCGTCCTTTCTCACCCTCTTGTAATGCTCTCTCTTGTAATTACGCTCTATTAAAACTTCTTGTAATTCCGATCCTGTTTTTGTTTCGTACTTTCAACTTCCTTCCAGACAACCTGAGAAAGCTCTGTATTTCTGAATCCCCTTTTTCTTAGTGGGAGATTTGATGTTGACTATTTGTTTGGAGCTGCCTGGGAAGAAACTTTCCCCAGACTTTTGTTAAACTCAGCAATGTCAACTAGTCTATATTCCCTGGGCCTTGCGAACCTACGGTGAATGTATGCGTCTTATTTGATTTTGTTGTTTTAAGTTATCTGACCGTTGTACACAACTTTTACATTCTGTCCTCATCTCGGGTTGAACTAAGCCGCTGCTCCAACGACAGAGTTGGAGTGCGTTCCACTGAGCTGCAGTGACACCAACCGAACTCAGAGCGCCAAGCCAGGGCGGACTACCAGTTACTGTGAGCTTCATTCCCACAACCTCCAGTCAGTCAGGGACTCCGGACAATCCATCGGTTAAGACTAGCTCGAGGAGTCTGGTCGCGTGCCAAGGACCCGAAGGCCTGACCAAAGAACGAGCCAGCCGACTGCGAGCCTTGACTAGGAGGGAAAACAACAAAAGGCTTAAACTACATTCTGTGACTGGTTGGTGTCCTATAGTTGGTCCTAATCCTTAGTTTAGAAATCCCTAGTTTATTTAAACTCTATTGCAACATAACTCACGATCATTTGTTCTCTCACTCCCTTAAAATTATTCTCCTTCACAATACCAAACTGAAATTCCATTGAGCCTATTATCCTGATTTTGGTCTTACTGCATATTCTGTTCATTACATTCTGGTTTGTTTTCATGCTCGACTGTTATTCCTGTAATATTCCCATATTTACTCACTGTTGTATTCCCTTTAGTTAGTCAATAAATTTCACCTTGATTATAGTGATTTGTGTCTGTGTGTACTGTTTAGCATCCTCGGTCCCTGCACAGAGGATTCGCCCTGAGATTTGAGACTGACTGATTAACGCAACGATTTTGCATATTTGAATCATTACTAACAAATACCAGAAATTCGTGCAATTAAGCTATACTCAAGGTCCCTAAAGCCTTGGGCGGACAGCCAATCATACGTTTATTAACAGTAGCCCACGTAGGTACGGTACAATTTTAGCCATTCTGATGATTCAGATGGAAAATCAATATTTAATGTAGTCTCGCTATCTGGTTTTAGCATGTTGAAAAATTTTAGTTTTTCCAAGAGGCATCTGAAGTTACAAATGAATTGTAATTTGACACTATGATATATACATTGCTACCAGGGCTGCAATGTTATCATAAAAATATTTCTGTAGCTAGCCAGGGGTTGGCAGATGATGAACTTTACGCGAAATGTCAACTTGCCTAAGTTCATTCCAACTCAAAACCTGGCTGGTACATGTTTAGTTTTTCATCTTCATGTACATTGTCACCTAGCTAGCCATCTTACTGCTAACTCACCTCAACCTCGTAAGTGTTCTTTCATTGATTCCTGGACCCTACCATTAAGTATGCCACCTGAATGATGAGCTACACTAACCTGAGTTAAATGAATTTAAACCCTTTCACAGTCAAGGGTGCCTCACTAAAGAAGGATGTTAGTGAAAAGATTCACAGGTTACGCTATGCTTTGCTGATTTGATCCGAACGGGCGTGGACCCAGAAGTAACTAACCGTCACGCATGACGTCAGACTTAACCAGATAGTCTTGACCGACAACACTGTAAACAAGAAGACGCTGTGGAGATTAAAGAGGTGGTATTATGCTTTTTGGCTTTTCCCCCTCTCCTTTTGAGTTTTTCCTGCATGTAACAGGTTTGCAAAGTGAAAAAGCCCAGAGTCCAGCCCAGAGGGAGTTCATCTCCCACAGAAAACAAGGTTCCAAGCGAGCTGAGGAATACTTAAATGTAAGTTGAAAACACGACAGACTGCTGATTGGTCAGAGAAAATATTCACTAGTCGCTGCATCATCATCACGTGCGCCTGACTGTGGCCAGCAACAGAAAGTTTTATATTTTACAGTTTGTGTATGGAATTTCACCACTAAATCCACTTCTGAGAAGTTTTGAGGTGATCTAATAAAACCAGTATAGAGACAAGTCCTTTGTCTGATGCAATAAAGAGGTCATTAGTAATTTTCACCAGTGCTATCTGTGCTATGATGAGCTCTAAATCCTGACTGAAAATCCTCAAATAAACCATTGCTCTGTAGAAAGTCACACAGCTGTTTAGCAACTGCTTTCTCTGGGACCTTAGTGAGAAATGGAAGGTTAGATATAGGTCTATAGTTGGCTAAAACATCTGGATCAAGTTTGGGCTTTTTCAGAAGAGGTTTAATACAGCTACTTTAAAGTACTGTGGTACATAGCCTGTTGATAGAGATATATTGATCATATCTAGTATAGAAGTGCTAACTAGGGGTAAAACTTATTTAAGCAGCCTAGTCGGGATGGGGTCTAAGAGGCAGGTCGATGGTTTAGATGAAGAAATTATTGAAGTTAGTTGGTAAAGATTGAGGGAAGCAAAGCAGTCTAAACATATCTGGTTTTACAGCCGTTTCTGAGGTTCCTGAGTTTAGAGATAAGTTGGTGCCAGTTGAGGGCAGGTCTTGGTGAATTTTGTCTTTTCAAATAGTTAGAATTTTATCATTAAAGAAGCTCGAGAAGTCGTAACTACTGAGAGCTATGGGAATACTTGGCTCAATAGAGCTGTGACTCTGTCAGCCTGGCTACAGTGCTGAAAGAAGAAGAAGAAACCTAGGGTTGTTCCTATTTTCCTCTATTAATGACAAGTAGTACGCTGCTCTGGCATTACGGAGGGCCTTCATGTAAGTTTTAAGACTATCTTGCCAAATTAAACGAGAATTTTCCAGTTTGGTGGAAAGCCAATTCCTCTCAAGTTTCCGCGATATTTGCTTTAATTTGCGAGTTTCAGTATTATACCATGGAGCTAACCGTCTTTGTTTTAGTATTTTCTTTTTTAGAGGGGCTACAGAGTAGAGTGTCATTTGCAGCGAGCCTGCAGCACTAACAAGATGATCGATTTGGGAGGGACTGAAACTAGCATAGGAGTCCTCCGTTACTTTGTGACTTGATAATGAATTTAGAGCTGATGGAATCGCATCCTTAAATTTAGCTACAGCACTATCAGACAGACATCTTTTATAGAAATTTTTGCCCAATGGCGTGTAGTTCAGCAATACAAACTCAAGTTATCAAACAGTGGTCGGACAAAGAGGGATTCTGTGGGAACACTATTAAATGTTCAATTTCAATACCATGTACCAAAACAAGGTCGAGGGTGTGGTTAAAACGTCATGAACACTCTGAGAGAAGCCAATGGAATCTAACAGAGACATAAACGCAGTACTGAAGCTGTCATTCTCAATGTCCACATGAATATTAAAATCCCCTACAATATTAGTCCGTTTTAAGGACTAAAGTTGACAAAAACTCTGCAAATTCAGATAAGAATTCAGAGTACGGACCAGGTGCTCCGTACACTATAACGGAAAGAATTGGTTGCAGTGATTTCCAACTTGGGTGCGAAAGACCAAGAACAAGGCTTTCATATGAGCTATAGTTTAGGTTTAGAGCTGATTAGTAGGCTAGAGTCGAAGTTAGCTGCAGCGCCACCTCCTCGGCCTGTGCCTCGAGGAATGTGAGTATTAATATGACTGGAGGGGTGGATTCATTTAGGAAAACATATTCTCCATCACCCAGCCAGGTTTCAGTAAGACAAAATAAATCAATATCATAATCTGATATTAGTTCATTTACTAGTACACCTTTAGAAGAGAAAGATCTGATGTTTAAGAGTCCACATTTAATTTTCCTATTAGTTTGCACTATTGCTCTTGTGGTTTTAATGAGGTTTTTATGTACAGCTCATCTTCTGTTTACCTTTGATTTAAATAATTTTGATGGTCGGGGGCAGACACAGCCACTGTAGGATTAACTCCTGAAATGGAGGAGCAGAGAAGTATGTTAGACTGCGACTCTGCGTAGGGTTTTGGGTGGGTACTGCTGAATTTGAAGGGCAGAGAAGTTTGTTAGACTGCGACTCTGCATCCTGGTCTCAACTCTGGGTTGTCATGGATTTGGTCCACTAATAAACTTGGCCAGATTTCTAGAAATGAGAGCTGCTCCTTCCCAAGTGGGATGGATGCCGTCTCTCCGGATCAGACCAGAAGGTCTCCCAATGATCTACAAAGCCCATCGTTTGCTGGACACCACCTCGACAACCAGCCGAGGACATCCAGCGGAATGACGACATGCATACATGTCATCACTGGTCAGATTTGGCAGGGGTCCAGAGAAAACTACGGTGTCAGACATTGTTTTTGCATATGTACGCACAGACTCAACATTAATCTTAGTGACCTCCGATTGGCGTAACCGGGAGTCATTACCGCCAACGTGAATAACAATCTTACTGTATTTACGTTTATCCTTATCCAGCAGTTTCAAATAAGACTCGACGACTATTCCTCCTTCGGACAGTCACCCAGCCACCCCTTCCTGGCTGCACAGGAGATGCCGGGGACGGCTACCACAGGCTAACTCAGGCTGTTCCACACCGACTACCGGGGACTGGCTAGCTACAGTAGCTAAAGACTGATCTACCAAGGTGCGGAGCCGGACTTCTAAATCACTGAGCCTCACCTCCATGTCTATAAATAAACTACACTTATTTCACGTACCATTACCGCTAAAGGAGGCAGAGGAGTAACTGAACATCTGACACACCGAGCAGGAGAAAGAGGTAGAAGGAGAAGCCATCGCTAGCTGCCAAGCTAAAGTCGCTAACGGCTAAGCTAAAGTACTGTAGCATCAGCTACCAAAACTTTAGAACAACTATGAGATGGAAATAACCGAGTGCTTAAGCAAAGTTACTGTAAGAATAAGTGTTTAGCGGACAGTTGGCTGCTGTAATCTAACAAATGTAACTGTATTTAGCGAGAGCAGCTCAACACGGTACCAACACGCAAGCACCGGAAACGGAAATGACTCGACACGCTTACCGCAGTACGTCAGCAACGCTCATGTCAGCCAGTGCTTGAATATTTTCGGAGTTGAGGAGCTCCGCAAGTGGCTGCGGGGATGCCTCCTGCAGGACGAGCGTGTGAGGCTGGCCAGCCGCCCTCTGCTCCCACCGTCACACAGACCGCTACAGCAACAACGGCAGAGGAAACAGCTGGAAGGTTTTCATACCGCTTATCTGTCTTTACATTCTGAGTAATATTGAAACGTTTTAACCGTAGACTGTATACATTTTAAGAGCAGTGTGGATCGCTGGTGTGTGTCGCATTTAACATTGCGTCGCGGTAGTTGTGTGTGGCGTCGCTATCTCTGGGTACTATCTGCAATAGAAAACGGAGCAGGGCCAAGTCGAGTCTATCGATTTGCGCTATGGAAGCATTTTTCGGCAAGGCAGCATAGATAGTCAGACCACCGGCAACAGTTCAACGTTCAGTCCTAATGGTAAGATGTGGAACAATGATGTTGTGTGGTTGTGGACTTGAGTAACTTATACCATCTGCTAGGATACGGTCGCAGTCTGAAGCGGCTTTGATTGGGATCACACTACCTTGTTACTTACGACCCGCCCTTCTCTGCTTCTGATTGGCTAGTAGTCCTTACCTGGGAACTGCACATGTGCAACTCCAAGATTTTGTAGCTCAAGTGCGGAGCGTACAACACATAGGGTGAAAAGAGCTTAAGCAATGTGCTGTATGAGATAAATATGGTGTTTTTTGAAAATTAAACCATGTAAACCTGTTCTGGTACAACCCCTAAATAAGACTTTGAACCTGAAAATGAGCATAATACCACCTCTTTAAACTAGCGGACTGGCCGTCGGACCGAGGGCTGTTTTAGCCCGCCGTTTATCATCAACTTAACCAGCAGCGGCGATATTTTTTAATAGCAGGAGAATCCAGACCACAGGCGCGTCTCATTCTCTCCTGCAGTGCCGCCACGCAATGGTGCACGTGCCGAATATGACATCCAGACTTTTGTCAAAGGACGATCAAAGGTGAATCTGTCACAGGGCAGCCACAATCCCTCAGACCTGTAGACCTACGCCTTGCGCGAGTATCGGTGAGGGCGAGGGTGACTGTAAAGTAGGAGGGGTTCAAAAGGGTACATTCGCTATCGTCATTGGGCGCAACGGTCAGAATGCGCAGAAGGAAGCCAGGAAACTATGAATATCCTCTGAAAAACGTTTTTTCTTCCAATTCAGATGAGGCATTTGTCAACATAATGAGGGAAAAGAAAGACACATGAGTTGTTTGATCTGAAAGCAAGCAAGCAAAAAAGCATTAGAAACTAAACTCACATGTCCATTTCAAGGAAATAAGAAGAGACAGACATCTAAACTAAGTTTTCATCAATATGGACCTAGGATAAAACTAAAGAGTAAATTAAACTTCTCTTACCAGAACTTCCGCCCCATGTGGAAGTGAAAGGGAGTGCAGTCCTTAAATAGTGTGAACAGGTGAACTCAATCAACTCAATTAGGAGGAATGAAAGGTGGAAGTGGGAGCCAATCAGTGATAAGAACAGGAACTAAAGGAAGTGAACAAAATAAAGATAAATTGAGGATCTTTACTACAGTGATGGTGTGGGGGGCCTCACTGTGGGCCCAGCTGTGTGCCCCGGAGGGACTGCGGCATTGCCAGATTCACCAAAATGGAGCTATGTTGTGAAACTGGGCTGACGAATGACGAAGCATACTGAGGGTTAGTTGGCTCTGGTAAAAGAGCATGCTGACAAATTAGAGCGGAGGATGCCTAAGCCTATTGTTGGCACAGTTGCGCAAAGAAATATAGAAGTGGTTCGGACGCAGTTGGTAAGTATTTTTTGATACCAAATTCTCTCCAGACCTTGATGCAGAGACGCTGGCTAACTATCTTCAAGAAAAGTTGGCCGTGATGTTACCTGTCAACGGGTTGTCACTGTGCGTAATAGATACAGTTCATTTAAAGTGTGTGTGGAATGCAGTGAAGTCGCAGAGATGTACAACCCAGAACTCTGGCCTGAAGGTTCTGTTGTGCGGCGATACTATGAGCCACGTAAGGCGGGAGTGATGAGTATTGATGTACCCAGTTCAACACTTGGAGCAGTTGTGCCGATTGGGGCTATGGCAGCACTGTCCTCTTAAATTCTCCCATGCATGTAGTATCTTACAACTGTCGGGGGCTGCGTGTTGGAAGCAGCGCAGGGCACAGGGCAAAGCTGTGACATTTTATGTCTACAGGAAACATTTTTACCTAAACAAGATTTGGGAAAATTGAACTCATTTAAAGACAATTTCCACGGTGCTGGTGAATCTACAACTGACCTCTCTATGAGAATAGTGAGAGGAAGGATAGCAGGAAGTGTGGCTCTCCTTTGGCACAAAAAGTTGGACTCAGAGATAAAAGTCAAAAGGCTTGAAGTTGACTGGTGCATTGCAGTACAGTTAAAGGTTAACAACAAAGAGTTTATTATCCTTTAACATATACACCATATGAGTGTCAGCAGAATAAGGATGAATACTTGAAAATACTTGACTTGCTTTTATAAATTCTTTTACTCATATAGTCATCATCAAGTGTATATGTGGTTGGTGATATGAATGTTGATCTTTCAGACAGAATTTCATTGTTTGCTAAACATATGTTACAGTTTTGTGAAGACAATAACCTTATATTATCTAGCCAATTGTTGTTACCTGCAGATAGCTATTCTTACATAAGTGAAGCCTGGCACACATCATGGCTTGATCATTGCTTTAGCACTGCAGATGCCCATGCTATTTTGCCTTTTGCTATGTTGCTTGATGTCGATAGTCTTCCTGAGATGACCAATGAGGGGTAAGAGTGCCTGCAAGGCTAAACTGGATTGGGCTAAGCTCACAAATGAAGATGTTATATTGTAGGAAAACAGATGTTCTTCTGAGTAGTGTATATTTACCAAAAAGCGCAATTATGTGTTCTAATGTAACTGTAATGACACTGCTCATCGTGAAGCTCTCTGTGCAATGTATGATTGTATTGTGGGAGCTGTGTATGAGGCAGATCATATTTTACTTAATCTGATAAGGCACATAACATCAAGCCAGGCTGGAATAAATTTGTAGCTGCACATAATGCGGAAGCCAAGGAGGCATTTAAAGCTTGGGTTCTGGCTGGTAGACCCAGACAGGGGCCTGTCCTGGACCTCAAAAAGATCACTAATGCTAGGTATAAATATGCAATTTGTTATATTTGCAAACACGAGCAAGTCATGAGAGCAGACTCTTTGGCTGAAAAGCTCCTTTGTAATAATACCACTAACTTTTGGAAGGAGGTAAGAGCCCTAAACAAGGGTAATACTCTGTTACCATGCACTATAGAGGGAGTTGTGGAGGCAACACTACTCGGCTTTATTTAACTGCGTCAATAGTGATCCCTGTAAAGTGGGAAATATTGCCAAAAGGGACACAATGGGAATCACAACCTATGAAGTCCATCAAGCAATTTCTCAGTTATCTGATAATAAAGCTAGTGGCTCAGATCAAATCACAGCAGAGCACCTTAAATATGCAAGCCCAAAGGTTGCAGCCCTTCTTGCCTTTTGTTTTAATGGTTTTATAACCCATGGAATGTTACCAGACTTGATGTTAGCCGTTACTCTTGTGCCTGTCATTAAAGACAAGGCTGGCAAGGTTGGAAGCGTGGATAATTATAGGCCAATCGCACTAGCCAGTGTGTTATCTAAAGTTTTAGAAAGGATTTTATTAGATCATCTGAGTGAGTATATTGATACCACAGACAACCAGTTTGGCTTTAAGGCTAAGCATGGTACTGATTTATGTATCTATGCCTTGAACTCCTCTGTTCTAATTGGCTTTATAGATGCCTCTAAAGCTTTTGACCGAGTCAATCACTGGAAGTTGTTTCTGAAATTGAAACTAAGGGGCGTGCCTGACAGCATGATAAGAATCCTGGCATACTGGTATGCCAACCAGAGTATGCAGGTCAGATGGGGTAATAGAGTCTCCACTTCGTTTGGTGTTGGTCATGGAGTACGACAAGGGGGGTTACTCTCACAGCCCTTTTCAACTTGTATATGAATGACTTGTCAGAACAACTAAGAGGCGGCAAAACTCGGCAAATTTTCTAATGGACCCCGACTCTGACAATAAAGTTGAACTTAACTAGCAGCGCTGCCCTTATGTCACATCATATCATCATGTCAGAACTAGCTTTCCAGAGTTGATAAAAAGTTTTAATAAAAGTAATCATACCATTTAGGAAAGCAGGAGATGCATTTGTATGGGAATAATCTGGAAAATAAAGACCTGTATAGTTATTAAATGTGGAAGTAGATGATAAAAATAAATCCAGTCAAAGCTCTAAGGAAAAGCAGATGCAAAACAAACAATCCAAAGTGCCCAAAACTGATATAGGCCTACAGAAAATTTTTATTCTGTTGCCTTAATTGTGGATTTTTCAATATAATTTATTCTTTGCTCTTTGTTTCTAATGCAGGTTCTTTTTATTCTCTACTCTGTATAACAGTATTTACTTAAACTTTAACTTACTTAAACTGTGTTTCACGATTTTTAAAAATTTATCTTTTACACCCATGCAGCATTTTTAGTATATCCATTAAGAAGCTACTCTTTTATGTGTTTATCTTAGTAGACTACATGTTTTCAAAAACAGGAGCTTTACACACAACCTTATCAGAGCTAATGATAATAATAGTACATTTTAGCATGCCAATTTAAGCAAACGCTGCTTGGCTAGTAAGTTTGGAAACCCACTAGCCACATTGGCTAGTGAGCAGAAAAGTTAATGTCAAGCCCTACTTGCAACCCAAGGGTTGAGTGTTGAACCCACCTCGTGATAACTTTTTTTTTTCTCTCTTCAACAAATGGATTCTGTAGCGAATGTTTCTCAGATCATGGCACGTGCTGCACGGTTTTTGTTTCGGTGTTTGATCCGCATCCATCAACCTGCGGATGCTTTTGCATTTCCCCAGTATCTCCAGGCAGAGGACATTTAGGGGAATCATGTTCTCTGATGGCTCTTTCAGAGGTGTGTCAAGCAGGCTACAGACTCTTTTAATGTCGTTCAGAATTTTTCAAAGTAAAAGCTCAGTTCAACTCAAACTACAGCATTACAATAAACAAGCTTCTTGCACTTTTATTTTGTAGGCAAAACCACTAAAGAGGAAGTGATTATTTGATTAACTGTTTCTGCCACGACAAAGATTTATTTGTTTATATTTTTTGCCGCTATCAAAGCAACATAATATGGCTGCGGGCCAGATATTATTGTTGGCTGGCAGTTTTGGAGGGTCCATAATCACAGAGAAAATGAATGTGTTTCCCTTGTTAATGTTTTTATAAACTTTATTAACAGTTTTTTTGGATTGCTTAAGCACGATTTTCAAAACAGGGCCAGTGTTTTCAAAACACTACACACAATTAGCACAACCACAGCACTACAGATCCTTTGCATAATCAAACACTCTTGTAAAAACTATACACTTCTGTTTAAAAACCACACTTTGTTACCATATGAAACACACGTTTCACATTACTATACTCTGTTTGCACGAGTTGCACTCTGCTGTGATAAACCTAAAACACTTTTAGCACTTCTACTTCCCTAAGATTAGAGTAGGCTACCATCAACAAAGTACAAATATAATGTAAATTCACCAAACACTACACAAGACCAATGTTGCAGACTGAAGAAACTCATTTATTTCTCAACGTGCCCAAAATGTTGACATGGAGATTCATAATACTGCAACAAAATGTCACTTTACGTATTGTACTGTAAGTTTACTGTAAAAAAAAAACAAAAAAAAAACTAGACATTGTCTCTTCGTCTAGCTGGATCTGGCCAGAGAATTTCATCAACATCGCAGGCAATGTTGTCATAGCAAGATACCTTGGAAAGAAACGTCTTGAATGACGAATCCATCCTTGCATTTCTGCTACCTCCATCTGGTCACAGGCCTCCTCCATGGCTTGGATGAGGGGTACCTCAGCCTGGAGACGGAGATCATATCTACCTTCCACCGCCATGCCGAGAAAAACTCTTCTATAGGGTTGAGGAATGGAGAGTATGGTGGAAGATATAGGACGGTGAAATGTGGATGTTGCTGAAACCAGTTCTGAACCAGAGCAGAGCGGTGGAAAGACACATTGTCCCAGACAACAATGTATTGCATATGATCGATTTGATTTGCTGCTGTTATGTTGTGCAATTGGTCCAAGAATGTAAGTATGAGTGCTGTGTTGTAAGGGCCCATATGGGCATGGTGGTGGAGGACCCCATTCTGTGTAATGGCTGCACAGAGTGTTATATTACCCCCACGTTGCTGGGACATTGACTATAGCCCTGTGGCCAATGATGTTTCTTCCCCTCCTTTTAGTTCTCGTCAGGTTGAACCCAGCCTCATCTACGTAAATGAATTCATGCTGGATTTCCTCTCCATCCATTCATAAAACTCTCTGAAGAACAGTGTCAGGCAAAATTGTGTAGTTCAGTGTAGATCTAGTATACATATTACAGTAAAAGATTATGAGACAGTACGCAAGATCACACTGCTAAAGTGAATATATACCTCTGCTTAATCATGCCGCAGTCGTTTCACCTTTTCGGAATTGTGCTCGAAAGGCGCTTGATAAATTTGCTTCATTTGAATATGTTTTGGGTTTTTTTTAGGATGCGTGCCAGTGTTGATGTTGAGACCTGATGGATATCGTTGAAACTGGCGTGGTTATTGACAGTGTTAGCTTGGAGCTGATTGAGTGATATAGCATTGTTGGCCAAAACCATGTTTACTATCTCCCCCTCTTGCTGTTCTGTGAACATAGAAGGCCTTCCCCCTTGTCGTTCCTGACCCTCAATCCTATGTAGAAAAATAAAAACAGTATACAATAGTACAGTAATTTCACAGGAAAAGGTAACAGAAGTGCTGATAGTGCATAGAATGCAGTACTGTAAGCAGTTACTGAAACCGTGCAGATGTTTTTGATATGATATTTTTACAATACCTATTTTCCAGTCAAAATGTTCTCATCACACTTGCCACTGTGTATCGGCTTAGATTTGGCTGTACTCGCAGTCCAGCCTCCCTCAGCGTCAGGCCGTGGTTGACAACGTGGTCAACCAGTGTTGCGCGGATCTCAAATTGTCAGATTCGGTCCTCTTTGAGCAACTTCTTGTCTTCCTCTTCCTCTGTTGATTCCCCTTCCTCCTCCTTGTTCTCCTCCTTGTTCTCCTCCTTGTTCTCCTCCTCGTCTTACTCTTTCTCTGACTCTTTCCATTGTGCTTGAAGACCGACGAACTCACCTGCTGCTTTTTATAGTGCTTATACACCTGATTGGTGTGTCTACAATTAAGCAAACAAGTGTTTGCACACCTGATGACTGTGTTGAACCAATTGGTTGGACGGTGCAGTAATTTGACAGTCAGTGCTTTGGTATTGCAAGGAAGTGACTTCATGATAGATTTTTGTGTATAATGTATGTTAAGTGTGTTTAGTGTTTTGCAAATCACTGTGTGTAGAGTTTTGCAACAAGTGTGAGGTTGACAATGTGCTTATAGTTGTGCAAATATGGGCTGATGTTTTGCTTCTTGAGTGTAAGGTTTTGCTAATAGTGTACTACTTTTAATTTTAGTGTGTAAGCAATCCAAAAAACTGTAATATGTGGTTTATAATGGACTGTGGTGCAGAAACAGTGACAGTGTTTCACACTCTTGGCTTACATTTTCCATGTTGTCTGTCAGAGACCAAGTCACAATAACATATGGTTTTACTGAATAATTAAGTAAATATAATTTCTTAATAAATATACTAAAGAAACCTCACTTCTTGAGTGGCCATTCTCTGCTGTCTCAGACACCTTTTGTGCTGTGTCAGCCACTGTAGCTGTCCTACGGTCTTTGAAAGGGCAGGCGACAGTGGTAGACTGGACAGATGGTTGCAATTCACAACCCTCACCACTAGATGGCACTAAATCTTAGACACTGAACCTAAGGACTAGAACTATGGGCTAAGTTACAACCCATGCCATTTTTCTTTGTATACATTTAAATGTTACACTATATTGCCAAAGGTTTTGGGTTGCCTGCCTTTACATGCACATGAAGGTTAATGACATCCCATTCTTAATCCGTAAGGTTTAATGTGTAGTTGGCCCACCCTTCGCAGCTATAACAGCTTCAACTCTTCTGGGAAGGCATTAGCAGTGTGTTTCTGGGAAGTTTTGACCATTCTTCTAGAAGCACATTTGTGAGGTCAGGCACAGATGTTGGACAAGAAGGCCTGATTTGCAGTCTCTAATTCATCCCAAAGGGTGTTCTATTGGTTTGGGGTCAGGACTCTGTGCAGGCCAGTCAAGTTCTCCACACCACTCCTATCCATGTCTTTATGAACCTTGCTTTGTGTACTGGTGTGCAGTCATGTTGGAACAGGAAGGGGCCATCCTCAAACTGTTTCCACAAAGTTGGGAGCATGAAATCGTCCAAAATGTCTTGGTATGCTGAAGCATTAACAGTTCCTTTCACTGGAACTAAGTGGCCAAGCCCAACCCCTGAAAAACAACCCCCACACCATAACCAATGGCTTCCACTTTGTAATATATATATATATAATACCACTAACATTTAATCATGGAATACTTAGTAGTGAGGAAATTTCATAAATTAAATTATTGCACAGGTGGCAACCTATCACAGTACCACGTTTGAATTCACTGAGCTCCTGAGAACGACCCTTTCTTTCACAAATGTTTGTAGAAGCAGTCTGCATGCCTAGGTGCTTGATTGTATACACCTGTGGCTAGGGCTGTGAGATATGATCTCATATCACGATATAGGTCATTTCATATCCCAATAACGATATACTGTATCCTGATTTACAGCATGTTTTTGTAAATTCAATGCATCATAAAGGTGGGGTTAGCTATTCTGGAGAAATCCAACACCAGGACAAATATCACAATAAAGAGTTAACAACAACATAGCAATTAATGTAACTAATGTTAGCTAGGTTGTGGGTTAGGAAGCTGTTGCTATTTGTTGCTGCAAAGCTAACATGAGAGGACAAGACGGTCCCAGAGCAGCACAGCAGCTCCAGACAGCGATACAACTCTCCTGCTGCTATAGCTAACATCACAACAACAACATATCTTGGTGAACTAGAAAGTAAGTTGAATGCCTGTGAGCAAGCCATTAAATGTTACCTGACACATACATCAAGGCTGAAACTGCTGGAATAATGTTGCGTGGCTCGTCCATACAACAGACTTCTCTCTTTGGTTTAAACTCATTTTTGCTTGCATGGTCTGATTCCTCCTGTTCAGTATTATCCACTTATGAGTAAACTTTCATTCACATTTGTTTGTTCTTAATGCAAATTTCTTCCCTGCAACACCAGCAAGTGTGGAAGAACGGACCACAGTGAAGTTAGCTTTAAGGTGAATTTTAGATTAGTGTTGAGTGTGCGAGTCTGCAACACAACAAAATAAATGATAGACGTTTTTTTGGGGGGGGAGGGGGGGGGGCGCGATCGTAGTTTTGTTAGGGTGAAATCTGTTTTAAAATGCGCTACTTTGGCTCTGATCCAGCTGCCTCTCTCTATCACTAGGGGTAGTCTTGCTTAATGTCCCGCCCACGGCACTGTGTGATTGGTTACAAGTCGCGAATAATAACCTATCAACACTCACGAGACATTTTCTCCAGTGATCAGCGGAGCTGTGAGTCAGAGGGAAGGTAGCCATTACTAAAGCTACAATAAACTTCACAATCTGATGATCTGTTTCTATGATGACAAGCAGACCAGTGTCCCTGTTACACCAGTCACCATGCCGGAACACACAGCTACGTTTCACTTAATGACACTCTTGAAAGTGGCAGCTTTTAAATCAGTCTGTCTCCCCTTACCCACTCGTTGCACTTCAGAGGTAAACACAGCATGCATCTGTCTTTTCTGCATTTATACTGCAGCTCTGCATTGCGAAAACGGTTCATATTTATTATCTTAATAATAAACAGAAATATGGCTCTACATCTTCATGTACCACAGTCTATGATAAAACGTCAAACACATGTAGCCTTGCTCATGCAGCAAAAGTAGGTAGAGGAATGGTAGAAGAACTTTTGTGATATCACTGAATGGAAATATGATGCAGCGTTTGTGATAATTGTCTTTTCAGAGCCCATGCCTGAATCCAGGATGAATAAAATCGCTGTTGGGACGGCAGGGCTGCTGTTGTGTCTGGTCTTTGTAGTTGCTGGGCGGATTTACTACAAGATAAAATCTACTGGTGAGAGATTAATTCTAATTAATAAGTTTTACTTCTAATGATAGCAGCTCAGACCTCAGTGTCACACTTTGTGTGTTTTCTGATTGCAGTGCGGGTTTTGGTGCCAACCACTGAGGTAAGTATTTACATTTAACATCATCTTTCTGTCAGTTTGTCCGACACATTTATGGCACAGTGTCATTAATCTGACTCAATAATCTATCTTCCTACAGGGTTTATGTCCAGAGCACACACTTTAAATAGGAAAAGCCTGTTGGGAATCATTCAGAATACTATACTGACCAAATCCAATAGATCAATCGTTTATATGTGCCAATTTCTTTCAATAAATGACTCATTCTTTTCTTTTTCTGCAACATAAATGTTTTAAACTATATATGTTCATCATATGGCTACAATAGATGAGTCTAACAGCTCAAAGTAGTGTAGAACGATAAATACCAGATCTCAGTAACAGCTTAGAGCACTGTGGTTTCCTTTTGTAGGCTACTTCTCTACAATGTTGTGGCCTAAGTTGATATTTGTTCTTCTCTATTAAACTTTTTTCAATAAGACCTCAGAAGCGTATCTTTGACTTTCCAGCCATAGTTCTTTGCCTCTGTCTCACTCCTTGTCAGGATGATGACAGCAGGCTCATAGGAAGATGCTGTAGCTCAGGCATCAGACTAGCAGTTATTGGTGAGATCATTAGATTTCAGATTTAGGCCAGTTACAGGGTACCCCCAGGATTCTCAAAGTTAAATTTAAGACTTTTTAAGACCTATTTAATACCAACTTCATTGCCATTTAATGGAAAATCTGTGTTAATTTTAAGCCCGAGAAAATTATTCACGAAGTTACATGAATTTAATAATTATATATATATATATATATATATAAATATAAAAAAAGTTTTATTAAATTCATGTAATATATATAAACACACTATAACTTGGTGTGTTTGTACTGTGATAAGATAAAATGAATCAAGGACGTCACTTTGTGTTGAAAAGTGGTGGGCACATAAGGGTTCAGATTAGGGGTATGACGATACATTTGGCACACATGCACAATTCCCAATATTGGGTTCATGGGAACAAGTCAAGAAGATATTTTAACACTATTTGATGAAATATTCAGTACTGAAAGATATTTAAATGGGGGTCCCCTAGAAAATTTTGAGCACTAAACACTTAATTTCCTGCATTCTGGAGACATTTTCTGCACCAAATTGTCTTTATTTAAATAAAGTGATTCAGATTTTTTTAGCTTAAACTTTTTTGACCAATGCACATTTGTTTTTTTTATCTTTAAATTGCATGTTTTGTTATTGTGCAAATAAATCTTTCTCAAAGTATTTTCATTCGTTTTTTTAACATATCTTGTTGCAAGCCATTTTTCAGAAAAGTGATGGAGACATGTCCCCAGTATCCAGTGTAAATGACACCTATGAAATGAATACAATATTTGTGCACTAAGAACTCTTAAGGGGTGAAATCAAAAATTCAAACATTGTGTGGTATGACTTGTTGCAATTAGTTGCACCTTGGTTAGATAAGGTAATGTAATATAATATGCCAATTGCTTCAGTCATTATTCATCCTGTTCTGTTTTTCTAAAGCATCTAAAGGCTGCTTGAAATATAGTATTATATAGTATTGGCTTGAAAGCAGCGGGGAGAAGGAGTTTGGCTCCGGTTTGTTTTTCCCTCGTTCCCGTGGTCGGTGCATCTGGCTGATGCAAGTTTAATGTGCGTTAACTGCAATTTATACTTCTGCGTCAAATCGACTGTGTAGGTGACGGCGTAGGCTATGGGGCTACGCAGAGGAACGCACCTCCAAGGTGCGTTCAGGCCGATTTATACTCCTGCATAGGGTCTACTACTAGGGTAGCCATGCATTTATACTTGTGCGTAGGTGTGTCCATCATTCTGCAATTACACCCCCAAACGCTAGTCGGCAGTTGAAGTACACAGTGAATCAATATATTTGACCGTCGCAACCTGAGCGAAATGACTGGTTTTGCAATCAGAATGTGATCCATTCGGTCGGTATCAGCTGCACGTATACAATTTTACCCCCATTTACGTTAGCGGAGCGCTAAACCAGAAGGTAGCCTGCTCGGCCGACTGGCGTTTGGGGGTGTAATTGCAGAATGACGGACACACCTACGCACAAGTATAAAGGACCATTTATACTCCTGTGTAGGGTCTACGTGTGTACCTTTGCCGTAGGCACAGACCCGTCCTCATCTCATACACACCTGTCTCTCCGTTGCTGTTGTATTATTCACTGACCAGGAACCTTCAGCGAGTCTTCCAGCTCCGCTGTTCCATTAGCATTCGCCACATGCCAATCAGCTTGTTGTGCCAATGTGTTTTATGCTAATTAGAAAATGTTAGCATGCTCAAGTGCTAAGCTAAATGGTCTGTACATGTATAACTCCTTTCTAGTCTTCAAAGCACTCAAAGTACTTTTGCACTAGATCACATTCACACACTTATGGTAGAGGGTAATGTATTCACACAGCCATCAGGAAAAATGTGGAGTTCAGAATCTTGCCCAAGGACACAACATGCAGACTGGAGGATGGAACCACAGTCTTCCGATTACTGGGAAACCCGCTCTATCTCCTGAGCCACAGCCGCCTCTATTAGCATCATGAGCAAACCTGATATCTCCCTTTGGCACAACTGATTGAGTTTGATGGTGAGGAGATTTTATAAGTGGATTTCCCAAAAGAGGAGATTGTTTACACGGCCCCCAGATTTCTGGTGGATCAGAATATACTTAGAGATGCTCTGATGAACAAAAACCTTTGTTTAACACTTGCTGCAATCATTGAAGAGGAAGAGAAAAATCCACCAGAAGAAAAAGGTAAGTTAACCTCAACATTTATCTCTCTAGACATGAAATGCTGATGAACAAACACTGTATGATTATCAAGTGCAACATAACCGTCTAACCCTCTTTTTTTGCTTTACAGAGGAGTTATTATGGAAAGCAAGAGGGGGATAAATGTTACAGTAATATGCCACTTTCATGGGTCACTTATACATTACATTTGCCAGATGAAATTCCACTTTAAGTGGTCATTAGAAATCGAAACATGCACCATACCTTAATGAAACACTCAAAGTAGAGAAGCCATGTGCACCTGCAACTTTTGTTAAATTTGCTTTAAAATAGTTGGCACAAAAGGGACTATCTTAAAATAAATTTTATTTGTTACTCAATTTCAGAAAAAATAATATAAAAACTGTAGCTTTTAGTGACTGAAGTTCAGTCTCAACCAGTTTTATAATTAACACTCAACACATCTTAACAAATGAAGAGCTGTAATGCCTTCTCTTTCATTCCCTCTTATATAGCTACCACTTCCCTACTTTCTCTTGTTTAGTGAGAAATGTGAGCTCAAGCTAGGATTGGAGATGTGAGATATTCCAGTTTTGAACTGCCCGTGGGAAGAATGTACATGTGAAAATCTGTACATTCTTGATTGACTTGACTCTTTTCTCTTTCGTCTCCTCTCTTCCTCTATGTATCTCACTCGCAGACTCGACTCGCAATGCTCAGGGCCGTTAATGGCTCTGGCAATGCTTAACAATGCACAGATTTGATTGGCTGAGCAGCATCACATGAGATGATTAGAGCACATGTGATTGGTCTGAGAGTTTCCTGTGCCGCTGAACGAGGACAGTAAGTGCTAGAAAAGCTGCGCATTTTAAAATAGACGAGCTCCGTCACTAGGTAGTAATTCTCAATAATAGATTATCCGCCTATTAGTGACCTCTGCTCTAGGGCCTCTCAACTTTTTTGCGAGTTTTCTTGCCACCACAGTCTTCTACATGCTTGGAGCAGCAGGGTGAGGCGAGGGGTATTCTGTTGGTTGCAATTTGGAATTTCACCACTAGATGCCACACAATCCTACACACTGCTCCTTTAAAGCAAAACTTTTGGGAGATACCGTTACTCTTTTTCTTCCTGTGTGTTAACTAGGCCTATAGATCAGAAGATCATCACTCTAATAAATGTCCATTAAATATAAGTGAATAGGGTGAAACTGGGGAAAATAGCCCCAGTTTGTGCCTCTTTTGTATAAGCACACTTGAGTCACAGAGTTAACCATCGGTTTCTCTAAAACGGTAACTGGCCAGCGCTGTTTAAATACCCAGAAAGTTGTTTTTAAACACTTAACATTGTACTGACAGTATTTCCAAAATTCTCAAAGACGCTTTTCACCATCTGGATGAAATGATGTCCTGAATGTCTATGAAGATTCTCAGTCATCCAGGTCATAGTTATCCAAAGAAGGTTAAAGTTAAGGGCAACTGGACTTGGTTGAAGATACTGGAAGACATTTTGTCCCTCATCCAAAGGACTTCTTCAGTTCTGATTGACTGACAGGGAAACTCAGCTTTCAACAAACACAACATCCCTGTGTTTTTTAAACCCAAGAACACACTAAGACAGATACTGGTACACCCCAAAGACCGCACACCCAAACACAAGAAAAGCAATCTAGTGTATGCGGTCCAATGCAGTGAGGAATGCACAGACCTGTATATTGGGGAGACTAAACAACCACTACACAAACGCATGGCTCAACACAGAAGGGCCAACTCCTCAGGTCAAGACTCTGCAGTCTACTTACATCTGAAGGACAGAGGACACTCGTTTGAGGACCACCAGGTGCACATTTTAGACAGAGAAGATGGATGGTTTGAAAGAGGTGTCAAGGAAGCCATCTACACCAGGGTTGAGAAGCCGTCATTGAACAGGGGAGGGGGTCTACGCCACCACTTATCCCCCACTTACAATGCTGTCCTTTCATCACTTCCCAGAAAACTCAACAAACGTAACCTATTGGCCTCAGGTGAAGATACCAACGATGGTCGTTCAGTCTTGGCCTCAGGTAGTCCTAACGACTGTAACGACTGTCGTTACAGCAACCAGGAACACTAACGAACCAGCAGTATCGATGACCCGGGCCAACGACCCCACTGAGGTTAAATAGCTGAGTTTCCCTGCCAGTCAGTCAGAACAGAAGAAGTCCTTTGGATGAGGGACGAAACGTCTTCCAGTATCTTCAACCAAGTCCAGTTGCCCTTGACTTTAACCTTCGTTGGATGTCCTTAATGATCATATAGTCTTTAGCCCATTTCCAAAGTTGTGCCTCTGTCTCAAAACAAAGATGGCAGTCCAGCAGTTGACAGACAATAGTATCCTTAGAAAGACTTGTATTTCCTTAAATGTTGAACATTTTGTATAAAGGCAACATTTACAATGTCATCATAAATGCACGGAGTAAAGATGTGATATTTTATGACAAAATGTGTCTTGGATTATTTTCCTCTAGTTGAGCCCTCCGTCAGGCTGAGGTCAGTTGAGACAGCGGGCAGCAAATATCCAGGGATGCTCGTCTGCAGTGTGTACAGCTTTTATCCCAAACAAATTGGGGTGACTTGGCTGAACTGCCCAACAGGAATTGGCTCTACCAGATACACTCCTATCTGGAGTTTACACCCAGACCAGGAGAGAAAATCACCTGTATGGTGGAGCATGCCAGCCTCATGGAGCCAAAGCTTTGTGACTGGGGTAAGAGAGTGTACATGTGGATAGCTGAAGTAAATAACTATTTCAAGCAATGATATATTACCAGTGGTGGAATGGAACTAAGTACGTTTATTTAAGGAAATTTTGAGGTACTTTTTACTCCCCTACATATATTTCACAGCTGTAACTGTCAAAAAAATCTACTTAATATTGTTAGTTGTTATATAATAAACTATCAAACATTAATCATCATTATTATTATATTATTATTATTATTATTATTATTCATTAATAATTATCTGATAATATAATATTAATAATAACACTCATGGGGGTACTTTTACTTTTGATACTTTATGTATATTTTGCTGATGATATTCATGTATTTTTCAATTATGAATTCAGGACTTTTACTTGCAATGAAGTATATTTACACTGTGGTATTGCCACTTTTCTTTAAGTAAAGAATCATTTTTCACCATTGAGTGTTATTTGTCACAATATAGTCAAGTGTGACATCACAGCAGATAGAGTTTATCAGTGATTTATTGAGACAAAAGAAAGGAAAACAAGCTTATGGGATGAGGAAGCTTCAAAAACAGGAAAGCAGTCCAAAGCTCAAAGCAAACAAATCCAAAAAAGGCACAGACATTAATCAAAAGGCCAGAATCCAAATTAATCCAACAACGCAGGCACAGGAAATCGAAAATAAATCCTGAACAGTATTCGGGCATTGAGCTTGTCAAAGAACAAAGACAAACAGACAAAAGACAGGGAAAAACACAGGAACACTTTAGGGGAGGGCAAACAATCAACCAAGGAACACAAAGCTACACAGAACACACCGGGAAAGATACTTAAAAAAACAAACAGGAAACCATAACAATTTAGTATTTTAGGCATGATGGCGCACATGACAAACTAAAACCCATGCCATTTTTGTTATACATTTAAAACTTGCATATATGAGTCATATAAGGCCAAATAAAATGTAACTGTGTACATATTCAAATGCCACTGAATGATAGAACAATAAGACAAGATAGACTATATTGATCCCACATTGTGGAAATTCACTTGTTACAGAAGCTCAAGATACAACACAATAGATAAGAAAGTACACATTGTAGTGGTACAACAGTGTGGATTTGTGCATTTTATATTAAATAAATTTGGAGCTACTCCAAATTCCTTTGGAAGCAGGGGAGTTAAAGATCAATCTTCAACAGACTGCTGAAGAGACCCCAGCAGAATGGGGGTGGAAAGGTTGCTTTCTCTAAGTGCTATTCCTGAGCAGCCTGATCATAAAACTGGCACCTCTACAAAGCTGATAACGCAGTGCCTGACTGTTAAACTGACAAAAGGGACATTAACCAGCGATTAGCATTTCCCTGAACAGCCTATCAGAATCTCCTTGGATGGGGCAGGGAATCCTAAACTGCTTCTCTCTTCTTTCGTTTTGTTAAAGTTATCAGTCCATTAAGTTACACTGGTCTAATTCAGGAACGACCAAGTTCCCCTTTTAAGCTTTTTCGTTGAGCTAAGCCCACGAAGGTCGGACAACGCCACGAGTCAAATGCTTCCCACAATCGAACCTCCATTTCTCATTGTTCAGCCATTGTTTTTTTTCCTGTATTTAACCACCCTTTTATATCACTTTAGTTAGTTAATAAATTCACTGTAATCAAGGAACTGTGTGTGTTGACTATCTCCACGTCCCTGCCAAGAGAATTGACCCTTTAGATATGAGACTGACTGATTGATTTAAGATAATTTAGCGATTATTAACTGATCACTAGTAATAATTGTATAATTATTAAAAGCTACCTAGAGGTCCGGAGACTCTAGGATAATAACAACTCCGGTGGTGCCCCGAAACGAGAGATTTTTTTATATTTTCTGAATATTAAAATTCATAATTGGGTATTAATTTTTATAAATTTATTAAAATTCATAGCTAAGTTTTAGCCATGCTACAACATTAAATAAAAATAGATTAGAAAAATACAACATATAATACTTATGTGCACACTACATGTACACCTTTTATATACAGATGAGATTGATATGGGGCCTTGCACAGGTCGCAGCAGGAAGTAGTGGCACAGTGTAGAAATAAAAATAATTGCACAGCACAAAATGTATACAGCGGTACTCTGTAGTTTAGAGATATGATGCAGCATTTGTAATAATTTTCATTTCAGAGCCCATGCCTGAGTCTGTGATGGATAAGATTGTTGTTAGGACGGCAGGGCTGTTGTTGGGTCTGGTCTTTGTAGTTGTTGGGCTGATTTACCACAAGATGAAATCTACTGGTGAGAGATGAATTCTAATTCATTATAACGTTAAAAGTGTAGCTCTAATGATATCAGCTTGTACTTCAGTGTCATGTTTGGTTTGGTTTGTTTTTTCTGAGATAAGCATTTACATTTAACATCATCTTTCTCTTTGTCTGACACATTTGTGGCACAATTTCATTAATCCACTTCTATAATCTATCTTCCTACAGGGTTTATTTCCAGAGCACACACTTTAAGTTGGAGAAGCATGTTGGGAGTCATTGAGAATACTGTCCTGACCAAATCCAGTGGATCTGTCATAATTTCTACCCTTAGATGACTGATGGTTTTTATGTTTTCTGCGACATAAATGTATGTTCGTCATATGGCTACAATAGATGAGTCTAACAACTCAAAGCAGTGTTGAACAAGACAAACCCAGATCTCAGTAACACCTCAGAGCACTGTGGTTTTCGTACATCTCTACAGTGTTGTGGCCAACATTAATATTTGCTCTTTTCTAACAGGTTATTTTAGCTCATATTAACAAACCCACCTTCCACATTTCCTCCTCAAACTCTATGGAGCCTTTTAGCTTCTTTAAGCTTGTTTTTGTTTTCCAGCCTACAAACTCTGCTCTAATCAACCTAGTTTCCAGCAGCAGCAGGCAGCTGTTTTTAGTGAGAAATATCTAACTAGCTCTTCAACAAGAGTCAGCAGCCAAGCTACCAGTTCTGTCAGCTTGTACGTAGACACAGCAGCTTTGAGCTAAACATCTGCTGAAGTTTTGGAGGTAATACTTACCATGTTCACCATCTTAGTTTAGCATTTTTGCAGAAGTACAGCTGAGGCTGATGGCAATACCATTAGTTTCACAGGAATTTCGTCATAATAAAAAGAATTTGAAAAAATAAAAATTGTGGCCTCATTGTGGTGCTAGAGGAAAAGTCAGGTAGCCATCCAGTCATGAATGAATGAATGAAATTCTTTACTGACCGTAAATATATGCCCCAACTACAAATACCATCAAAAGGATAAAAACACAATAAAGCCAGACGGCTTATTTCCATTGTGGTCCTTTTGGGGAGGGCAAAGGGGTAGGAGCGTCATGAAAAGGCAACTAGTTAGCTATTAGTAGCTTACATTGTTTTTCTTTAAAAATAAACAGTACATTATACAATAATATTAATCCTTACACATTCCTATATATGATTCAACTATTTCTGTCACAACATTACTATACAATATATAACAATGTTCTCTAAATTTTACTTAAATTGAATAGGCCTGTGCAATGCAAAATAAAAACTGAACTATAAAGCAACAGCATATTGACAACATTTCATGCTATTTATTATAATTATTACCATGATGTAAATTGGCCACTCAGCCATTTTTTAAGAGAGGGCTTAAACCTAACTAAAGAGTTGATCATCATAGTGCTCCTCAGTAGCCCATTCAACATAATAGCAGCTGAATACAGGAAAAGTATCCTTTCATCATACAACTCTTACACATGAAGGGAACCAAATCAGTTGTACTTCCTCTTGTGGTATAATTGTTATTCTCTAATTTTGGTAAAGTCGTTGTACAGGTACTTTGGAGCTTCATTGTGAACAATCCTGTAAGTTAGACACATTTTGATTTGTGAAACTCGCTCCTAATTTAAGGCTGATGAAATGAGCGTTAAGAAGATGTGTCCTAGATGGAAGTTTTAGGACAAGTCGCACCAATTTATTTTGAGATGTCTGCAGGTTCAATTTAAGAATCATAGGTGCACTTATATACCAGGTGAGGCATGCATAATCAAAATGACACTGGATGAGAGCCCTTGCCAATGTCTCTAGCGCTGTTCTATACAAAACTTTGGTTAAGATTTATCATTAAGATTTATCATCTGAGAATCATGAAATAAATGTGCCAATACAGCAAACCGGTGTTGAGACATTTCACTGGATAAATGGAAACATTGACCTGACTGACATTACCATCCTTGGAGCATGGTTAAAACCTGCTGACCTGCTCAGCACCAGACCACAGAAGTGATAAAAGAGAGTGAATATTGAACATTCATCAGGTTGGCAGAAACATGGCTCCAAATGAATGCTATGTTTTCTGTGTCTGCTGGGTGTCAAATATATCAATGCAGTATTAGTAATAGTGTTTTTTCTGCACAAGGTAAGTCTTTTTAATGTAACCTTACCTGGCAAAATACTTGTAAACATAACGTCTCGGGTTACGTATGTAACCCTTGTTCCCCGAGAAGGGGAACGAGACACTGCATCGGTGACGACAATATGGGAACGCCTCTGGGCGTGGGAGGGCTGAAACATGAATGAAACTACTCCAATCCTATTGGTGTTGCTAGAACGGTAGCGTGTGACGGCATAACTGGAGGCGTATATAAGCACGCCAGCACACAGGACACATTAGCCCTTTTCTATGAAGCAAGGCACTCCAGGCGGGGTGAGGTGTGGCGGACCGACACAGTGTCTCGTTCCCCTTCTCAGGGAACAAGGGTTAGATTCGTAACCCGAGACGTTCCCCTTCGAGGGAACTCGAACTCCGTCGGTGACGACACTATGGGAACGAGAATACCCACTTAGGCCGCGCCGAAACCCCGCCTGCCCCCAGCGTGCAGCACCTGACGGCACGACTAGGAGGAGAGCGCACGGGTGCCGGATGCAGAAGGAAGGTCCAGACTGTAGAACCGGATGAAGGTGTGAGGGGTGGCCCAGCCAGCCGCATCACACAAATCCTGGAGCGACACCCCTGCGAGGAGGGCCCTAGAAGCCGCCATGCCTCGAGTAGAGTGCGCCCTTACAGCCATAGGTGAAGGTAACCCGTGCACCTGATAGGCCAGGGAAATAGTCTGAACAATCCAGTTGCTGATCGTGTGTTTGGAAGCGGGGAGCCCAGCCTTGGGGGACCCGAAACACACCAGCAACTGGTCTGCTTTCCTCCACCGGGAAGACCTCAGAGTGTAAATACTCAGTGCCGATGAAGAGCAGAGCAGATGAAGTCGAGGACGACATCTTGATACCGAACCGCTAATTCTCGAGACTGGGCGGGGCCTTGCGTGGGTCCCCGGTGGCAGATCCTGCCGACAGCCAATGGTATGTGAGCCAAAGCGCCTGCCGACTATGGCCCCTCGGGGCAGGCAGCATGGCACGTGCTTGCTGGAGGCTAGCGTGTCCCGAGCACTGCACCCGTTGCCTGAGCTGCCGCGATGGAGGGGACCTCGGTCGCCCTCTCTCGGGGGGGGGGGTTAACCGCCTTGCCAAACAGGCCAGAAGTCTCGATCGGTGCGTCAAGGAGAAAGGGCTTCTCTTTCTCCTGGATGCTCTTAGTGATAAGTCTGTAGCTCGGCGGAGCTCAGCAATATCCTCCTCAGAGGGGCCTGCTCCCAAGTCTATGTGCTTCAGCAGATGGGCCTGGTATGCCTGCAAAACCGCCATTGTGTGTAGGCTTGCACCAGCCCAGCACGCCGCCATGTAAGCTTTGCCCACCAAAGCAGATGTCATACGACATGGCTTGGTAGGTAGCGCCGGCTCTTTGAGGGATGATGCATGACCGGGCAAAAGATAGCTAGCTAAAGCATCCTCAACCCGGGGCATCATCCCATAGCCAAACCCCTTGACTCCCGCTACGTCACTATAGACCCGGAGCGGGGGAGTAGTCAGACGAGCTGAGAAGGGCTTATCCCAGGACTTGCACAACTCATCATGCAAGTCTGGAAAAAACGGCAGAGAACGGCGCTGCAGAAAGCGCTCATCCAGTTTGCTCGTAGCATGTGTCTCTGGTACATCCTGCGGCCAATCGAGCTGGAGCTTGCTCACTGCCCGCGTCACCACCTCTAGGAGTTCGTCATAGCTGGGCGCCGACTGATGACGCTACGCTTTTCTCTCCCGGAAGTCTTCCTTCTCCATGATGCTAAGCACGTCCAGCTCCTCAGAGCCGGATAGCTGCAGTCTCTCCTGGCTCATACCTCGAGCAGGAGAATCCACGAAGCAGGCTCCCAAACGAGACCGAGGGGAGTCAGAGTCAGCAGACGAGACATGGGAAGCCTCAGCAATCCCGATGCCGTCAGAGATGTCGCGCTTGGAGCCCCATGACCGAAGCCGCTGCGCCGCCTCAGCGACCGCCGGGCCCGATCCATGGGGAGAGCGCATCCTGCGAGGGACCTCAGCACCCTCAGGGGCAGGGCCTCGCAATGGCCGCAAGCAGCCCCCTCGACAGCTGCCTGGGCATGCGGCATCTCCAAACAGGAAACACACAGGGCATGAGTGTCACCCGCAATGATGTAACGTGGGCACGGGAAAACACATCGCCTGAATTGCTCACCAGCCATCTCTCTGTCTGCCATCCTTCCAGGTAAGAGTTGGATACTTGTAGTCTTTCTAAACATGCCAGAGTGCCTGCTGAATAGAAAAGAGCTAATGTGTCCTGTGTGCCGGCGTGCTTATATACGCCTCCAGTTACGCCGTCACACGCTACCGTTCTAGCAACACCAATACGATTGGAGTAGTTTCATTCATGTTTCAGCCCTGCCACGCCCAGAGGCGTTCCCATAGTGTCATCACCGACGCAGTTCGAGTTCCCTCGAAGGGGAACTCATCTGGTCATTAACGGGAGCTCCTAAAATTTTATTATGAGATCTTAAAAATATATACAATTTATATAGCTCTATAAGACTGAAACAAACTGACACAACACAGGCTATCATACAACAATATTACACCACTTATATTCATCCAGAGAACAGGGTTGGGACACATGAATCATCTCTCTGTCACTCTCTGTCAAGGGACCCCAGATATCTCTGAAAACAGAGCCAGCCAGATAATCTCTTCATTCTTTGAAGATGACTTTCTCTTTCAACTTCTAGTGCCTCAGCATTATCCTGCTTCCTGTTATGGGGCTTGTTTCACCCAAGAACACATGGGTGAATTGGTAAAATACCCAATATGCATAATGCTGGACCCTCAACTCTCGTTTCCAGTATGCTAATACATTTGACAATAGATGACCAGAAGTCTGTACCATTTCTATTCAAATTCTTTATCAAGAGGAACTGCTGTGGTCGAGCAAATGGTGACTTACATTAGCATTTTAAAATATATTTTACAAGGAACTGACCACTTGTGTTTGCTTAATATTGACAACAAAGTCACTGTAAAACATTGTAAGCTGGTAAAACCTGAAGAGTTCCCGTGCTGCTTTTAAAATGTGAATCATTTGTTCCTAGTCTTGTGAGTTAAGCTCACTGAACTAAGAACTTATTTCTCACACCCAGAACACTTTGATGGTAAATTGGACCATGCTCCTAAGGTGAGCACCAACATTCTTATAGCAAAAGATGCTGAGGAACGTACCTTGTACAAGCTTCAATACATTAAACAAATTTTGAATCTTCTTCCTTATTTAAGGTGTGAAGAAGTACAATTATCAAAGATTAAAGATCAAAGATCGTTGAAAGATTAAGTAAAATATATATATACATTTTACATATACATTAGGCTACTTGTTTCAACTACATGTTTGCGTACGCAAGATGGCTGCCACGCGTATCCTGCGTTCCTTTGGAGCATAGGTTGTGCACGTCTCCAGAATTTAAGGCAACGCGTCCGCAAGATGCAATGCAGCACATGAACGTTTACTTTGATTCTGCCAACTAGCTGGCTGGCTAGCGACTGACCCCCAAAGTCAATTACCTTTACCCTAACCATCACAGGGTGAGTGCCTAAACCTAAGTAATTGATTATATGCATGTTGACAGGTTAACCCTACAGCTACGCACATTGGCCTCACGACCAACGTGCTAGCAGGCAGGGTTAGCCTCCTTCGTGTTGCTGTGCATTACCACCACCAATCCACTAGATGGCACTGTCACAAAAGAACTACGGTTCCAGGATCGCAGGGGTCCTGAAACTGCAGCCTCTGGTACTGCAGCTATATATATGAAGATTATGTAGCTGCACTACCAGAGGCTGCAGTTTCAGGACCGCAGCAATCCTGGGACCGCAGTTCTAGGACCATAGTTCTTTTGCGAAAGTGCCATCTAGTGGAGTGCGCAGCTGTAGGGTTAACCGGTCGACATGCATATAATCTATAACTTAAGTTTAGGCACACACTCGGTGATGGTTGTGGTTAGGATAACTGGCTTCGGGGGGGCTGTCAAGAGTGACATAGCTAGCTAGCTAGCTGGCACTATCAAAGTAAACAAGGGTCCTAGAAATACAGTTCTGGTCCTAGGATTGCGGTCCTGAAACTGCAGCCTCCGGTACTGCAGCTACATACTACTCACCTGACAGGCAGGTCAGCAGCAATCTACTGTTCCACACACATGCCCAGGTGGGGGCGGTATGCAGTTGGTTTGCCAACCGCCATTAAGCACAAAAGAAGAAGAAGGTCAGCAGCAGTTTTAAAAAAGGAAATACAAGTAAATCAAATGAAATTAATATTGGCCTTTGCTGTACTTTTGCGTTTTAGTTTTGCGCTAATTAGCAAATATTAGCATGCTAAGCTAAATTGTCAGTACTTATGTAGCACCTTTCTAGCCTTCTGACCACTCAAAGCACTTTTACATACACATCACAATTACCCATTCACACACATTCATACACTGATGAAGAGGCTAATGTGTCCACTGCTCATCAGATACAGAAATTAACATTCACACAGCGATGACCGACATCAGGAGCAGTTTGAAGTTCAGTATCTAGCTCAAGCATACTTTAAAATGCAGACTGGAGGACTGAACCGCAGATCTTCTGATTAGTATGCAACCTGCTCTACCTCCTGCGCTACAGCCGCCCCTATTAGCATCACGAGCCAATCTGATATTTCCCTTTGTCTTAAATTTCCTCATAGTGCAACGCAGCTTTGACGGCTGATCTGCATTCACATAACACGGAAGCTGTGGGAAATATCTCCTCTCTACAAAATGATTTGTTTTAGATTTATATTGGTCCTGATGCTCAACAGCTTCTGTGCCTTCTCACAAAGTAAGAATATTTATTTATAGAATATATAGAATATTTATATAAGAATATTTAAATTTACTAGACTTTCTAGTTGTTAACATTCATTGTAATATTATGGGAATGCAAAAATATATGGTATTCTTGAGTGTTGTCAGTTTCTGTATATCAAGAATACAAATGCCTGAAAGAAAAGCAAAAACAGAAGCTGTAACTTTTTGTAAACAATGTATTGTTTTTTCAGTTCCTCATGAAATTGTCTATTTTGTGGGCTGCTTTGTGATTAGCACAACTGATGTACAGTTTGAGTTTGATGGTGAGGAGATTTTATACATGGATTTCCCAAAAGAGGAAACTGTTTACACGGTCCCCAGATTTCTTGATCCTGATCCAAGTCAAGTTTTGGTGGATCAGAATGTACTTAGAGATGCTCTGACAAACAAGGACCTTTGTTTAACACTTACTGCAATCTTTGAAGAGGAAGAGAAAAATCCACCAGAAGAAATAGGTAAGTTACAGGATCTGGGGTGATTGTTTTATCTTATTAAGCAAGTTTTGTTCTGTCTGTAATGATGCTTATGCTTTCCAATTTCCTCCTCAGAGCTTGACTTGAATCAACCCAGTCTTGGACCAGATATTTTCTGTGGAGTGGGCCTGATTCTGGGCTTTTTGGGAATTGCAGTTGGAGTATTTTTAATTGCAAAGGGACACCATGGACAATAATTTCTCTATTGTTTAATATGGCCATCACTGCAAATGAATTCAGTATTGCATCTATTCATATTTAATGAATTATACACAAATACTATGATTTTGGAGTGCAACATTTATAACCGTCTAACCCTTTACAAAAGAGTTATTATGGAAAGCAAGAGGGGGATGAATGGTCCGGTAAAATGCCACTTTCATGGGGACATTCTCCTGTGACTTATACATTACATTTGCCAGACGAAATTCCCCTGTAAGTGGTCATTAGAAATAGAAACATGCACCATACCTTGAAGTGGTCATATTATGCTAATTTTCAGGTTCATAATTTTAGTTAGGGGTTGTACCAGAACAGGTTTACATGGTTTCATTTTCAAAAAACATCATCTTTTTTGTCATACTGCACATTGCTCCAGCTCCTCATTTCACTTTTCACTCATATAAAATCTTTGTTGGGTGTTGCACATGCACACTACCTAAGGACTACTAGCTAATCAGAGACAGAGTAGGGCGGGTCCTGAAAAGCCAGTAAACACGGCTTCGGTTCAGCTGTATACGTTCCCCTTACCAGCTTAGGAACATAGACCGGAGCAAGAGTGGTGAGTTATTCATTTCTAACAAATGTTTCTTTCATCCATAAAGTTTAAACTGAGCACTGTCTCTACATCAAAGTAACAACTTTACGTCCATTCACTGCCAGAGGGTAGTTAGTGTTTGGAAGGGAGAGGAGAGGCAGCAGGCAGATGTCTTGTTACTGTGTGCTGCAGCTCACTATATATAATTATTATTATATTTTTTTTTTTTTTGAGGGCGTGCCTGACTAGCCGCTTGGTGAGCATTATGACGTGTATTTTCTTGTGAACTACAAACGAGCTGTTTTCAGGCAGTTCAGAGCAGTGTTTTTTGTGGGAGATGGGAACTCCCTTTGGGGTGGACTTTTTCACTTTGCAAACCTATTACATGCACAGAAAAGGTATATAATTCAATAAAGGAGATGGAAAAAGCTAAAAAGCATAATATGACCTCTTTAATGAAACACTCCAAGGAGATAATCCATGTAAACCTGCATGTTCTGTTAAATTGGCTTAAAAATAGTTGGTACAAAAGGGAGGGAAACTTGAAATTGAGTTTTATCAAGAGTGTGAAAGAGCCTTATCGTCTGAATGAACATTAGATGTAATACCTTTATGATTTATTTACTGGTGTTTCTGCCTGTAAGTTCTCTGCCTTTATATGATAATGGGACAATATGTTAACCAGCAATGTACAGTAGAAGGAGAGCTTCTGGGTTACCACAGTCACTTATTCAAATGCTTGGCAATGTTTGCTTCTGTTTTGCTACTTTGATATCTGAAAGGAATGTCAAAGTTTATACATACATGTGCTTTATATTGTTTTATTATTCAAATGTAATTAGATGATTCACTATGCTTAAAACTGCTACTATTTGAGTGAAGCAGTAAAAGAACACTTTAAAAATAAAATCAATGAAGCATTTTAAATGTGCAGTGGATGATTATTACTCACACATTAAAACCTTCTGCGGCCAACCAATAATAGCAACTCATACATTGCTTATGAAATAAAAGAGCAACCTTACTAGTAGTGCGTAACATAGTAACAAGTGTGGAGCCATTACAGATAACCACAACAGATAACTTAATTCTACAATAAGATTTGTGACGAAATCAGTAGTTATTTGTGAAAATTACATTTTAATTATGATTGTTGTTATAAAAACCAGATGTCAGCAGTACAAAGTAAGTAAGCATGTTGTTATGTAGGCTACTGCACTGACAGTTTTGAGGGACCTGTTGTTAAGGTTTGTGGTTCAGAGGACTCAGATGCAGACACTGAGACAGCAGTAAAAGGAGAAATTACAGGGGATTTACTGATAATAGTACAGATAATGTGCAAGGGGAATCTCAAGCCGGGAAAGCCTTGTGAGCAAGTAGGCAGCGTGATCTGGACAGACAGGTGGAGACAGGGCAAAAAGAACAAGGCAGACAAAACAAAGCTCGCCTAGTCCCGGACCAGAAAATTGATGATCTGGCGAAGAATGAAGTGCAGAGCCAGGGTTTATGAACTGTAGGGGTTCATTATTTGTGTGGTGGTGTGCTGATTGGCCTGCCAGGAGAGTGAAACTTACTTTTCGCAGAAATAACCTAGTTAGTTTAGCCGCCAGTACTTTTAATGCAGGTGTTGCTTTAGTAAGTTACTTTAGTTTGCCACTATTACGAAATAAAAAAGGATCCAAGTACCTCTTCAACAACTAGTATACTAACTACACTGTAGCGTGGGCAAAGAGAAGGGAAGTAGACATATGACTCAAAATAACAACATGATCATTGAAACTAACCACACTAAAAAAATGCTGTTTATAAATTTGAACCTGAACTTCCTTGTTTCAAGTTTCTGTTTGGATAGCTCTCATTGACATGACAACATGTCTCATGCTCTCAGCTTCTTAACTCTCCTGTTGGCATTTTCAAGAGACGGTAAGACATATGAAAGCAGAATCTCATTGTTTGTGTTGCTGTTCAAGTAAATACGTTAGTCAAATACTTGCTAGAATGTGAAAGTCACAGAGAGACAAGAGACAGACAAACCTTTGTTGACATGTTTAGCTTTAGAGTCTGATGACTGAGAATATCAAATGAACCAGAGAATACAACTAACTATACATATCAGCTAATATCTGTTGGAATTATTCTTACAGATGCTCTCTATGGTCACGCTTTGGTTCGTTGCCAGTTTAGTTCCCATGACGGTCATGATGCTGTGTACCTGGAGCAGTACTACTTCAACAAGATGCTGGCGGTCCAGTACAACAGCACTTTGGGAAAATTGATCGGCTACACGAAGAAAGCAATAGAAGTTGCAGATATTCTTAGCAGGAATCCCAGTTTTGTGCATTTAGGGAAATGGAAAACAGAACGTTGTAAAAGAAACGCCCAAGTGTTTTATAGTGGCCTTCTGAACCCAGGTGATTATCACAGAATATGATGGAAATTGCCATGATGGTTCAGTGTGTTAGATTTAGGGGGCTATATTAGCAGAAAATGATGATAATATTCATTACATAGGTTTTCATTAGTGTCAAGAGACCAAATCCAAATCCAGTTACCTGCCTAAGCACACAGCCCTCTCTAAGCAGGGTTAGCTCTTTTGAATAATTTACTTAAACAGAAGGGTTACAGTGGGTTATTTTCCTCTAGTTGAGCCCTCCGTCAGGCTTAGGTCAGTTGAGACAGCGGGCAGCAAATATCCAGGGATGCTCGTCTGCAGTGTGTACAACTTTTATCCCAAACAAATTTGGGTGACTTGGCAGAGGAATGGAAAGAAGGTGACATCTGATGTGATGTCCACTGATGAACTGTCCAATGGGAATTGGGTCTACCAGATGCACTCCTATCTGGAGTTTACACTCAGACCAGGAGAGAAAATAACCTGCATAGTGGAGCACAGCAGCCTCCTGGAGCTCAAACTTTGTGACTGGGGTAAGAGAGTGTGCATGTGGATAGCTGAAGTAAAATTACCTCAAGCAATGATATATTACCAGTGGTGGAATGAAACTAAGAACATTTACTTAAGTATGGTTCTTAAGTAAAATTTTGAGGTATTTTTATTCTTAGATTTTACATGCAAAGATCAACTTTATATTGACTTAAACATTTAATATGGTTAGTTGTTATAAAATAAACTCCCACACTTTATATAAAATTGTTAAAATGACCAACGTCACAGTAAATCAAAGTATCAGTAATAATTATCCACTAATAGAATATTTAATAATTTAACACTCATGGGGGGAATTTTTCTGAATACTGAGTACTTTTACTTTTGATAGATACACAGTACATTTTGCTGATGATACTTATGTTCTTCTACTTAAGTACAAATGAATAAATGAATGCAGGACTTCTACTTGTAATGAAGTATTTTTACATTGTGGTATTGTTATTTTCACTTACGTAAAGAATATTTTTCCACCTTATAATATATATTAAGTATATTAAGTATTTTAGGTATGATAGCATTATACAATTTCAACTCCTTATCCTTGCTCGTGCAGCAAAAGTAGGTAGAGGAATGGTAGAAGAACCTTTGTGATATCATTTAATGGAAATATGATGCAAGGTTTGTGATAATTGTCTTTTCAGAGCCCATGCCTGAGTTCAAGGTTGGATAAGATTGTTGTTGGGATGGCAAGGCTGTTGTTGGGTCTGGTCTTTGTAGTTGTTGGGCTGATTTACTACAAGATGAAGTCTACTGGTGAGAGATGAATTCTAATTAATATTAACAAGTTTTACTTCTAATGATAGCAGCTCGGACCTCAATGTCACACTTTGTTTGTTTGTTTTTTCTGATTGCAGTGCGGGTTTTGGTGCCAACAACTGAGGTAGGCATTTACATTTAACATAATCTTTCTGTCAGTTTGTCTGACACATTTGTGGCATAATGTCATTAATCTGATTCAATAATCTATCTTCCTACAGGGTTTATATCCAGAGCACACACTTTATGTCGGAGAAGCCTGTTGGGAATCATTCAGAATCCTGTCCTGACCAAATCCAATGGATCAATCTATGTGCTAATTTTTATTCCAATAGATGATTATTTTCTCTGTGACATAAGTGTTTGAAATCATATGTTTATTTGACTACAATAGATGAGTCTAACAGCTCAAAGCAGTGTTGAACAATAAAAACCAAAATCTCAGAGCACAGTAGTTTCCTCTACAATGTTGTTGTCACGATTCGTGTGTGGTGAAGCAGGTTGGAGGACCCAAACGCAGGACACAGAGCGGAGCAGGTATAGTTCAGTGGTTTTAATTAAACAAAAGGTGAGCACACTTACAGACTGAGTGGCTGAAAGACTAAGTCCAAAACAAAGGTTGTCCAACAGAAAACCAAAATCCAAAAACAAGCAGGGAAACATGACGAGTGAGGCTGACGACACGAGAAACACACTGCTACACAGGGTGACAACATACAATGACCCAACAAAGACAAGACAGAAACACCAGGTATATATACACAAGGACTAACAAGCAGGGCAGGAGCAACACAGGTGAAAGACATGAGGCTAACGAGTCACAGGCAGGGAGAGAGAGCAGGGGAAAACAGAGACAGACACGCAGAGGGATCACTGGGGTAACAGACATGACAAGGGTTACCGAACACTAGACGACAGACAAGACAAACCCCCAAAACCCAACAGACCAAAATAACGCTAACTAAACGCAAAAGTGCAAAACACAGCATGGCAGACAGGCAGAGTGTGACAGTTGTGGCCAGTGTTAATATCTGCTCTTCTCTAATAAGTTATTTGAGCTCATAGTGACAAACCCACCTTCTGCATTTCCCCTCAAACTTGAGCCTTTTAGCCTCTTTTTTGCTAGCCAGCTGTTTTTGTGAGCCTGTACATAGACACAGCAGCTTTGAGCTAAATGCTAATGTCAGCATGCTAACATACGGGTAATAGACTACCATACTTACCATTTTCACCATCTTAGTTTAGCATGTTACCATTAAACACAACTACAGCTGAGGCTGATGGCAATGTCATTATTTTCTCCCTGAGAATAACTGGATGAATAAACATTTGGTGGCGCTAGACTACTAGGAAAGATCATGGAGATTACTCTAGATTGGGCTGAAAAATAAAACTTTTTAATTGAAATGACTCAAACTGCTGTATTAAGTTGAGTCCACTAAATTCCTTGCTAGCTCTTGTGTTTGTGTCAAAAAAACTTATAAAAGAACATTGGCCTCTATTGATGAGTTACAATCTGGCTGTATAGCAGGTAAGTGTTTTGCACACAAGTTTAGATTAGTCCTGGATTTATTTCGTCACTGATATGAAGTAGCTCTTTCTTTTGCCATGCTCTTTGTTTCATCTCTGCACCCGAACACTTTTACTCCAGTTCACTCCATAATGCCATCCTCATCATCCCATCCAAAAATTGTGTAGCATGCATGGGTCCACAGCTTTATATACTATGGTCCCTAGCTGCAGCATTTGCAGACCGCCAGTGCCACCTGTAGCCCAACATGGGTAAGTTCTTAGAATTACACTAAATACAATAATTGATTTTTTTACCTCTTCATTACATTATTATTACATTGGTAAAATGTTATTTCCTGACAGAGGGCGTTGTTATCAAACACTGCAAAGCTAGACACCCAGTTAACATTCAAAAGTCCTCCAATAAACACACAAGGCTTGACTTTTCTTGTATTTTACTGAAGTTATTTCCTCTTTTGGTTTGGTTTGTAAAACTGAAACATTACAGAATAAGAATATATATTACTACCTGCTAGCTAACAGAGCACATGTTTTACCAAAGCATAAAAACGTTTCTAACATGACATTCCTTACAAATGCAAGTGAAGTGAATTATTTACACATTACTTACAGGCACATAGTCTCCAAGGCAGAAGCGGATTAGAAATACATTCAGCAACATGAATCCAGCACTGTCTTTCTTGCCTTTCTGTGTTCAATTGAAGAGTGTACTTCACTGAATTATTAACTCTGACCAGTAGAGGGCAGCACCCAGCACGAACCCCTGTAATTTCACTTTTTAAGCTCAGTTTTTTAACTTATTCAACTATTAACTCAACTTTAAAGACAGCATAGTGAGTTTGCTTCATAACGCAAAAGGTTTGGTAATATAATTTTATCAAATAAAAAAAACAAGGGTAGTTTCAAAATAAAATATATCCTCTGCTTCAAAAAAGCATGTTTGAACTCCCAGAGGCAGATAACCATTCAACAAAACTGCTGAAACAGAAACTGATCTCTCAGATGGCCTCATCCTGTACTTTTACTTGGACAATGATGCCTGCGCAAAATCTTTAAATATGCACTCTGCCCATTCTGAACCACTTTGGAGAATCAGAACAAACAGGTTAGACCGCTATGTTCCCGTCAACATTTTCATAACAAGGAAGCTATCAATATACATTGTCGACTGCTTCTGATGAAGTGTGGATAGAGCACATGATGATTCATAAAGGACCCGATATTTGACTTCCTCAATTTAACACAAGATGTGGTCATGCAATTGTGTTGCCTGGAACTGACTGGCGAAAGATATGAACATATTTGTTTGGACTGCAGCTCAGAAATGAAGAAGTCTTCACTCGTGATTCTGATGTTCAACACCTTCTGTGCCTTTTCACAAAGTAAGAATAATTTTAAACTGACTACTTTGTTTTTTGTTCTAGTAAGTTAATGGAAACCTTTTTATGGGAAAGTTTTTTAAGTGTCTGTAGAGAATACAAATGCCTGAAGAAAACAGACAAGATCCAACAGAAGCCACTTGCTGTCGTTATAGGTTATACATTTATTCATGTCCTTCTTTTCATCTGTATTGTTTTTCAGTTCCCCATGAACTTGTCTATCTTGTGGGCTGCTTTGACAATGGCACAACGGAGGTACAGCTTGAATTTGATGCTGAGGAGATTTTTCACGTGGATTTTGAAAGACGTGAAGTTGTTTACACTGTACCCAGATTTCTTGTGAATAACCCAAGTGAAATATATGATGATAGGCGTCTATATGGCAATGCTTTGAAAGGCCAGCACGTGTGTCCAGTTGCTGTGGCATTGGGCAAATTGGAGGAAAACAATCCACAGGAAGAAAAAGGTATCTTAATCCCAATATTTTACTCTGTATTGGCGTGATTGATGAAATGCTGATGAAGGTTGTTAATTGTCTTCTGAACCACTAAAGACCCTCCAGAGAGCATCCTCTACCCCGCGGAAGAAGCTCAGCTGGGAGTTGAAAACAGCCTCACCTGCTTTGTGAATCATTTCTACCCACCTGACATCAAAGTCAGCTGGACCAAAAATGGTTGTCCGGTGTCGGAGGGGGTGTCACTCAGTCAGTACTATCCCAATAATGATCAAACCTTCCACCAGTTCTCTACCCTGACATTCACACCAAGGGAGGGGGACATTTACAGCTGCACTGTGGAGCACTCAGCCCTGGACAGGCCTAAAACCAGGCTCTGGGGTGATTGTTTATTCTTGTGAAACCAAATGTAAAAATAATATGATGATTTGCTGTAAAATACTTTTTTGTGTTTGTAATGATGCATTTCCCCCATTTTTTCACAGAACCTGACTTTAGGCATCCCAGTCTTGGACCAGATATTTTCTGTGGAGTGGGCCTGACTCTGGGCTTGTTGGGAGTTGCAGCTGGAACTTTTTTAATGGTTAAGGGACACAATAGGCGTTAACTTCTCTGTTTTAGAGAGGTTATACACATGATGATGATGGTGATGATGATGTTGGTGATGATAATGATGCCAAATGTGAATCTTACACCAACAATTATATTTGAGTCAAACAGAAATTTGCACAGTTTATCATCTTCTAAACCATGATTTGGTTTCAAAGAAAGGTATGAATCAGGCCGTGGCTATGCAGTGGTTATTATTTCTATTTATGGCTTATGCAAGAGTGAATCAAACCAAGAGTTCAACTGTGCAACATTTGCACTGTTGAAAAACATTTGTAAACAATATATTTCTCATCCTTCATCAGCAGTGTTACAACATCATCATTTACATGTGGACATACCTTTATACACAGAACAGACACCACATTATATTTAACTTTAAAGCAAGATTATGTAGGCCTAAATAACACATTCTTCTTAAAGATAAGCTGAATTCATAAGCAATTATATGCATGCTTTCAGTAAGTGTATAGCAAATATATTTCTAGTCTTTTCAACCACTTTTACACTACATCCACACACTGAGCCTAAGAAGGAGAAGCCAGGGATTGAACCACCAACCTTCTGGTAAATGGGCAACTTGCTTGATCCTGAGCCACAGGACGCCTAAGTATTGAGTTAAGCAACTCAGTACACTCGGATTTTGCTGCGACAGCCTGGCTTGGTCTGGTGTGACTAGTAGTTTTTGGTGGCTAATGTAGCTAATTTTAAATAGACAGTTTACTAACTTTTCTGTACTTGTGCTGCTGCTAATTTTAGATATTAACATTATTCTGTGGTTGTCATTTGTGGCCACATCGACTGCTGTTCAGCAGTAGTCTCGCTTTAAATCAAGAACAGGAGTAAAAATTTAATTGAACCATGAATCATCATAGGTCTACTTTGGAACCATAGACTGTATAAAAACTTGAAACTGACCTTTTTTAATGTGTACAGCAACAGTTTGTGTGACAAGGACCAGAAAGTAGCCTTCCCTCAGAGACTGTGGCAGCCTGGCAGCCTGGCAGCAAGGCAGCGACCAGTGGTTCGTGGAGCAGCAAGGCAGAGACCAGTGGTCGGTGTGGCAGCGACCAGACCACATAATTGGCTACAACCCCTTTCTACTCCACAACAATTCAGAGGGGAAATGTACTTTTTAGTCGACTACATCTATCTGACAGCTTTGCTTACTGATAACTTTACAGATTAGATTTCACATACTAAAACATATGATGAGTTTATAAAATATGATGCAATGCCACAGATGAAACTCTCCAAGAGTAATTCAACTAAGCTTCTACATCAGCTACAAAATTTAAAATTCATCGTAATGCATCAATAATGAAAATGCAATAATAATATATAATAAATCTCTGACATGGGCCATTCTGCTGCATAATGTATACTTTTACTTTTGTTCAATTAAGCACCAAAGTACCCAACTAGCATTTTGAAATCAAATTATAAATCACTTTAATAGTTAATATGAAATTGGACAAAATGAATGTAAGTGGTGTCACTACAGATGACTGGAACACTTTAGACCTGCAGTGCAGATTATGTGGCACACATACTTTGTGCCAAACCTCAAAGCACACAATTACAGGACATAAAACAAAACATGTCACATGATGACAGTGAACTTTCAGCATAAAACAGGAAATAACTAAACAAAACCTAAAACCTTTAACAATCTGCCTGCTGCTTCACTTCCTCATTTTCAGCGTGACCTTCCGATTTTCTGGATGTCTTTTCATTTGTCACCATGCGTATTCACACATTTTTACTGCTGTGTCTGCTCCTACTATTTTCAAGAGCAGGTAAGTAACATTAAATAAAAGCTGTTATTGTTTTTAATTATGTTGCCGTTCAAAAAAGCACATAGCCTTTTTCACAATACCAAATATGCTGTCGCTACTATATAGCCTAAATAAAAAAGCTGCTGCATCATATGTTGTAGCCGCTGTGAGTTTCATGAAAATAGAAAATTCACAACTTTCTAAATCAAACCTTCTTGTTTGGCTTTATGTTACAGACGCTCTCTTCGGTTACTGTTTGATGCGTTGGCAGTTTACTTCCTCTGATGATTGTGTTTATCTGGGGCAAATCTACTTTAATAAGGTGCTTCTGGGTCAGTACAACAGCACTTTGGGAAAGTTCATTGGCTACACGAAGAAAACAAAAGAAATTGCAGATGGCCTCAACAAAAACCCAGCTTATTTGGAACAAGAAAAGCAGAATTTGGAGCGCTGCAAAACCTACATCTCAATGGCATCTGATAACCTTTTAAAACCAGGTGATGTTTTTGGTAATCGCAGTTGAAACTCTGGCAGCGATTGCTGCTTGAAGTGCAGTTTACCATTTATAGAGACCTAAATATGAACTTAGGCCTACTTGGTAGATTACTATAAATCACACATCCTACACAGCCTACAACAAGTGAAGAGAGGTTAGGAAATAAGGAGGTAAGAACTTTGTGTTTAAGAGATACTAAACCGCACGTCAGCAGGGGTGGGAATTAGGAAAAAAGCGAGTTAGAAAGGTTGCCTACATTGTCACGCTCCGTTTTGAACTGGATAACCTTCTACTTTTACTTTTAACGCGAGTATTTTTGGGTCAGTAATATAGCCTACTTTACTACCTTCGCTATATTTGCCATTTGATCATACCTTCGTTACAGTTGGTCTGTTGTCTAGGATACTCTCCTGCCTAACTGCGACAGGAGAGGTTTAACTGGTGCGCTCCAGCCAACATTTTACAAATTCAGTCAAATATGTTTTAACTCAAACGTTTGGTTGTCCCACTAATGTAAACCAAATCCAGTAAGTGTACACTGTGCCACTGGTGGCGGCAGTGTTGGAAAGCAGCCTCCTATCGCCCTTGTACAAGCTGCAGAAATACTTTCAATTATAGGCCTAATCAATGGCGTAGCCTATTCTAACAAGGACCACACCAACATGAGGTATAAAGCAGTTTATTCGGATAAGAGTAGGCTATTTATGACGGAGGGGTCGAGGACGGAAGGATAAAAGGGGGTTGTTGAGGGTTCAGTGGCCGGTGTAGCTAGGAACCTGGGGGTCGAGACTCAGGGTGGGGGCTCTTCTGGAAGAGCGGCTTACTTACACATCGTCGCCTCTTGTGGTTCCTGTGGTAGAAAGAAAGAAAGACAGTACTTAGTGGAAGTATCGACTATAACATGCATGAAACTGATGTTGCTTTCACTCAGCAGGCTACAAGCTATCAAATATATTTGAGAAAAAGGGAGAGTAAATGGATGATAAACACACATGGTGGGCTTTTTACGCGTCACGAGCATGTCTCCGTTTGCCCTACTTCATGCAACACCGCGTTGCTCCTGTGTTATTGCCACAATAATTATTTGCGTTGTAAAAAATTATGTTCATATGCTTTATGAAAAATTTGATTAACAATTAATTTCAAAGCAAGTCGTTTGGTTGGCTGCAGGTCCATGTCAAGATAACAAAAGATACAGGCAACAATAGGCAATCATATTGCACAGGTGCTATATTTCTGAACATTAATTAGGCCTATAGGCCTACATTTTTCTGTGTTTTTACCAACTTTCTTTGAAAAGCATGCTAATGAAATCTTAAGTGTTACTGAAACTGTCACGTTATTGGTGCATAACAAGTGGATTAGATAAAGTCTATAATTTCACACCAACTTGTTTTGTCTGTGGGTTAATATTTTCTAGTTGAGCCCTCTGTCAGGCTGAGGTCAGTTGAAGCAGCAGGCAGCAAACATCCTGGCATGCTTGTCTGCAGTATGTACGATTTTTACCCCAAGCAAATCAGGGTGACGTGGCTGAGGAACGGAAAGGAGGTGGCATCTGATGTGACGTCCACTGATGAACTGCCCAGTGGGAATTGGCTCTACCAGATGCACTCCTATCTGGAGTTTACACCCAGACCAGGAGAGAAAATCACCTGTATGGTGGAGCACGCCAGCCTCATGGAGCCCAAGCTTTATGACTGGGGTAAGAGAGTGACAGGAGGTGTGTGGTTTGACAGGTTAGATTGGATTAACTTAAATGTTATAAATGCAAAAGTTTATTGTACCTCATTTGGTTGTTAACAATAAAAACATTCCACTTTAACAGAGACAATTTTATTTGAATGGATTAGAAGACTTAATAATCATTAACAGACAGTAAATCTGAAATAGTGTTTGTGATTCATGTGTTTTCAGACCCAAAACCTGAGTCAGAGAGGAACAAAATTGCTGTCGGGTCAGCAGGGCTACTGCTGGGTCTCGTGTTTTTTCTTCCTGGGCTGATTTGCTACACTAAGAAGAACACCACTGGTGAGAGACAAGACCAAGTTAACCAAACAAGTCTTCTCAATAAAATTCTTTAAACCTCCAATGTTAACAACTCAGGCAAACAGTGTGTATTGGGCCCCATTTAAACACAGAAACAACATTCTGATTTGATTATACATAATGGGCAGGGCCGTGCAGAGACCTTTGGAAGGGCAGGTGCTCAAAGTATAAAAGGGGCACATGGAACAAGGATTTAAATAGGGCTGTTGTCAAAATGTTGATCCAGAAATATATTGTTATGTATTCCTTGCTGATATGCGTATACTGATGCTTCTGTATCGATACATCAGCAAATGCTGTGACACAGTTTTTAAAAAGAAACACAGGGAATACCAAGCTCTAGCTTTAAAACATTGTGGGCTGACATAACTTATAGGGAACCGTTGTTGTTGAGGGGTTGCTGGGGATGCTGCTGCTGCTGTTGTTGTTGCTGCTGATACTACTGGAGGTGATCTGTGACTAGATTTATTATAACAAACAAAGGATATATATTAGATAATTTAACAAATATGAGCCCGTGACAAGATGTAAAGATTGCTGACAGTGTTTGGGACTGGCTCACTATAACTGACCTGCTGTAGTGCTGCAGCCGTTGCCAAGGCTGACTGCTACGAGAAAATAACAGGGAGATGCTCACAGAAACTGCTGCACACCAAGAGCTGCAGGTAGAGAAAATAAGATACCAGGTTCAAAAAAGTGTGGGAAATAATCTGAGAAGGAAACGGTACTGGGAGAAAGGACGAAGTTGGCCAAGGCAGGGGTAAGAGTGATACTAATCTATAGACAGGGGTGCGTGTGTGTGTGTCTACAGGCAATATTTTGATAATGATTTTATATATTGCATTGTGAATCTGAGATGTATTTTGATTTTGATTGACTATCTGTCTAATAATAAATCTAAATAAATAAATAATAACCATGACAGAGTAGAATTTACCTTTCACATTAACATTTCATACCTTTGTCTGAAACCTAATAGGGCCATTTCTTCTTCAGTCTTTACTTTAATGTCAGGAATATTATTTATTTTACATTAACAGTGACATTTTTATATGTATTTCCAGTTATTTAGTTAATATAGTAGGTTTGCTTTTGTAACAGTTAAAATGCAGGATAACTATATTCCAATACTGTTCTGAATGAAATGATCATTTAAAAACGGGCTGATAAGTAAGCTATAAGTCCGAGGGAATAAGTATCAGTATCAACGTTGGTATTACCAATGGTATTATAATTATTTTAAGGCACACTACATTTTTTATTAAGCTACTGTAATAATCCTAGTTCAAGTGAATGGTTTTTAGTCAAATTACATAAAAAATACCAGACCTCGCAACGCCTGTGAAACTTTTCTCCCTCAAACAGCAAGAACGAAGTGAACAGAGCACCTTTGTTTATCTGTGTATATAAGTAAGGTTAGCTGTTGGCACAGTGTTAGCCGGCAGCTAACGTTACTTCTACAGGCAACACACAACAATATACAACTACTGTGCTGCTCTCTTTGCGTCTTTCTGGCAACATAAATCAAACAACCCACAACAAACACATTGAGGTAAACCCCTCTTACCGGCGGAATCGCAGGTGTCCGCAGTGCTGCTGAATCACTAACGGTGTCTGAACGAGAGGGTTCGTCACGGATGAGGTGATCAGGTGAAAGGTCATAATGTGGGTCATTTTATTTAGCCTACTGCGAAATTAAGAATTATTCATTCATTTTATTTCAATAGTTTGATTGGGCCTTCACAAAAGGACCTTTGTAATTTTTAATTTTTAAAATAAAGAAATAGACAAAAAATGTTATTGGCAAAAGGGCACCTTGGGCATCAAAGCGCAAAAGGGCAGGAGCTCAAGCACCCATTGCACCCCCCTCTGCACGTGTCTCATAATGGGCCAGATTTACTAAAGGTTTGCGTGAGTAAAAACGTGTGAAAACTCGATATCACCAGCAAATTAACATGTAAGCTGATCTACTAACGGTGCAGGCAGAATGACGTCTTCCAAAAGTGTAAGATAGCACCTGTTGTTCATTCCTACTATAGGCTACCTTAATGAATATGCAGGTGCAAATCAAGTACTGCGCAGAGATGGCTGCTGTGTTGCCAGAAAGAGACAGGCGTAATGAAAGAAAACGTAGAGAAATTAATAATATTAGCCTAGATATTTTATTCTATAAATACAATTATTTTATTTATTCGATGAACTGTATGAATAGAATTTTATTTTTATTTTTATTTTTATTTTTTTGTATTTTCCTTTAACTTTGGCAGTACTGTTAACATTCATGCCAATAAAGCAAATTTCGTTTCAACCTGACTTTTGTCCGTGAGATGGAAGAATTCAGAAAGTTGCGTGGCGCTGCGGAGAGCCCGCATGGATCATGCATAAAATCCTTCTTGCCAGAGGAAACGACCACCAACTGTTAACAGTGCGCCGGTCGTAATAGCGGCACAACCCACTGTAGGTGGGAGAGGGAGTGGGGCGTTGCGGGCGTAGCCTACATGACCAGGTATAGGAGATCGCGGAGCGACCGGCCACGCTGCGGACGGTCGGTCATAGTTCCCTCTGGCTGGATGAAGCACGATCTGCTGACTTTTCCTCACGTCTGGGTCATTCCAGCATAGCTTTTTCCGCTGGGGTTTCCCAAAGCAGTTTTTCAGGTGTTCTGTCCAATCTTAGGCAGGATGGCCAGGTATACGATTTTCACATACTCGGGACGCACTGAATGAAACAAAACAATGTTTTTACGCTGTGGCTGCTTTCCCTTCCGACTCTCCATGGCGGAAACCATTAAAACACGCAAAAACCTCATTTAAATAGCCTACTCCCACCTCCATTGTGTTTGCTCCTGTTGTCATCTACGCAATAATTCTTAGTAAATCACACACAACAAGTAATTTTTACGTGGAATATTTTAAAATGCACACGCAATTAGTAGGCCTACTCTTTATTCGGGTAGTGTTACCACCTGAAAAAAAGCTGTTTCATTGCATCACTGTTGGGAGTTGTCTGAAGTGCAATACATAGACGTCCCTGCATCAATGCATTTCTGTCGGAACAGATTTATTGATTCATTATCCTTTAAATTTCATAGAGCATGAAAGTAAACACAGCCACATCCATACATATCCATCAGAGTTAATGTACAGTAGCACTTTAGCTACAGCACACCAAATTCTTGTGACTCAAAATCAATTGTGTGTGAATTTGCTTTTTGTTTTTGTTCTAGGGCGGGTGTTGGTGCCAGCAAGTTAAGGTAGCCTGCCACTTTGGCTGTAAGATTTGTAACACAAGTGGAAATGTGAATTGATGATCTGATCATGGAAACCAAAATGGCAGAGAATCGAATGAATGAGAATGTTTCTATGTTGAGAAATTCACAAAGTTCTCAATGAGCAAAATAGGTTCAGTCAATTCTGGGTAGGTTTATGTACCTATTTATGCTGTATCTATAGGAATGATGATGTAATGTTAACTTTATGAAAAGCAAGCTTCATTTTATTTGGGGGATATAGTTCTATATATAATATCTTGTCAAACCTAAAGTTTCTTTCGCACTGTACAAATATATTATGAGTTAAGAGATCTTATTTCCATGTCTAAACCCTGAAATATTCTGGTGTTCAGATGATCAAAAATGGGAATGTTTGTTTAATTCTGAATGAACTTGACTTTGTCTCAAAAACCCGGACAAGAAGGCAATATATGGGCTACTATTTAAGTTATTTAAGTACTATGATTTGTCCAATACTATACTGTCGTAAATGTATTTTATTTTTTAAATGTATATTTTGTTTTGGACAATGAAGGTCTAAAGACCTGAATGTAAACATATTTAAATTAAATTATAATTTGTAGCAAAGTATTTTTGGACTTTTTTATTGTTAGAAAATGTATATGCAGTACTGCAGTCCTGAAATTTTAAAAGAAAAATCTCATACGGAATACAAATTTGCTCTGTAAATCACTTGTTTTGACTCTTTTTTGTTTCATTATGGCACCCCCTTAGCAGGCTGTATATTTCTTCCACAGAATACCATTAGTTTGTCTACGTAGATGTAAAGTCAACATTTTATCAAAAGCAGACCAGAAGGTCACACTAAGCCAGATGGCAGCCTGCTACACAACACAAGAGCCACAGACTTTGAACAACCCACAGTAGCTGATAAAGTTTCCTTCTTATCTAAATCAACAACAAACATGAACACACATTTTGTCCTGTACCTTAGTTTGTCAGACAAGCAACCATACATTCACCAGTAAAAAGTGCACTAATATTAGGACTAACCTTTTTTGTTTTGCAGTCTTAGGGATAATCAAACTATACTTATAGCATAATTGATATTTGAGAAAAAATTACTAAAGCTCATGGGATTATAACATTTTGATATTTATTGGTATGTTACAGATTCCGTTGTCTAATTCCAACCAAACAGAGATAAATTCCTATTAACATGTTAACAAACCTTAAACTTTAGCTTTTTTTTTGGCCTGCTGCTGTTAATCTTATTGTCTAAAGTGGGTAAGAAACATTGAAATTCAAGTAGTTGCTGTTGTTTATTTGTGTTGCTGGTCACATTAGTACAATTACATTATGTAACCAAACCAAAGGCTGCTAATAGCATTGTTTGGGCAGGAACAGAAGGTTTTGTGCCATCAAGACTATAACTATCACTTGAATCTATTATACTCCAGACCTCTGAACCTATGTGTACCACTAGTGAACAGCGTATACGTCTTGGCTTTGTTCAGTCTTTTCACTCGGGGTTTAGTTTTTGCCCTTCTTACCAAGATCTAGTTGAGCAGGTAAATTGCTTTCTACCACACCAATGCATATTCATATTTATCAAATTAAACTATGAAGACAACTAATACTTGAATTCATTTTGCAGATCCTCTCCTTTTTCAAACAGTCAGTTTAATTCCAACAATTCGTTCATGATGCTCTTCCCAGGAGCAGTAGTACTGAGACAAGATATTTATAGGACAATACATCAGCACTTTAAGAAAATTTAATGGCATTACAGAAAAAGCAAAGGATAGACACCTAGTACAAGAAGTACAGATACCTACAACAAAAATCCTTAAATTGTTGCACAACAGAGAAGGGGATTGAACTGAGAATTGCAAAAACCACATAACTCACACTTGTAATGTGTTTATGAAGCCAGGTGAGTCAAAGAAATTTCTCAAATCAAGTGTGCATAAAATCTACACTGATTAAAGGATGTGTTATTTCATGTTAATATTTTTGTGATTTGTGTATTTCTAGTCGAACCGTATATCAGGCTGAGGTAAGTTGAGGCAGCAAAAGCAAACCTCCAGGCATGCTCGTCTTTGGTGTGTACAACTTTTATCCCAAACGAATCAGTGAAGTGGCTGAAAAATGGAAAGCAGGTGCAGGTGTTTGCTGTAATATCCACTGAGAAAATGTCCAATGGGAACTTGCTCTACCAGATCCACTCCCATCTAGAGTAGGCTATACACCCATACTCTAGAGACCTGTATGGTGGAGCATGCCAGCCTCATGGAGTCCAAGCTTTATGACTCTTCACCTTCTGGTGGAGGTAAGATGAGAAGACTTCAGGAAGTTACTGTCCCCAGTCAAGAAATAGTCTGCCACATACTCATTCATAAAAAAGTGAATAATGGTTTTACACTTAGTTTTTTATACAGATTAAACACACAAGATATTAACATGTTTATTTGTAAGCTTTTTTTAAAATCCGCCATTCTGATATACAAGCAATATTCTTTTTTTCTTCTTTTCAGAAACACTTAACATAAACAATGATTATCCCTAACATTTGTTGTGTAGTTCTGAGGCCTCACCAAGATTACATGACATAATTCAGTTTATAAATAGCCTAAATTTTTGTATTGTTATAAATTGGGGGGAGGTTTTTGTGTGTGTGTGGGGGGGGGCCTCACAAACAAGATGTGACATTAGTGGGCTGTATCCCTCAATAAGGTTAGACAGATCGGATACACTTACCTTGTTTAGTCACTCATACATACATACATACAAAATATAAATCAGCTAGTAAAGATACACTGTTAAGCTACCTAGCACTGAAGTGGTGAAATTAGCCCCACCTCTACTGGCTGCAACATTCAATGATGTACACATTAATGCATCACTAGTTATAATCCAGTATGATAAGATACATTATTGTGAAAGAGACCATTGTGCATTAAGAATGCTTTTTTCTTTCAGTACTTTAAGAAGCCTATATTTTGAGACTAGTTATTCTGGGAATTAATGTACTTTTACTTTAGTAAGATTTCAAATGCAGGAATTTTATTTGTTACAGAATATTTCTACACTGTGGTACTGCTACTTTTATTGTGTAGGCTACTTCTTTCATCACTGTTTAAATCTGCCCAAAAGGTTCGGACCTGTGTGTCAACATTGTCTATAAGACAGCGTCCAGGGTTTTAATGCCCAATCCACTACTTATGTTTTTGCGCATGCGCATTCTGGAATAATGAGCCGATTTGGGATCTATTTTGTTTTTCTCTTCTTGTTCATTAAAAGCCCGAGTTTGATCCTATTCTTGTGTTTCGCCATTTATGTTTACATTCATTACAGAACAAGATAAAAAAAGAGGAGAAAGATATGAAAGGAAACATCTGATCTATTTGGCCTCCATCCTATCAGAAGACAGTGGCATTTCTTCTCACCGCTCATGTGTTTTACAAGCACGTCAAGGGATCTCTCGTCCTTGTCTCTGTAGCTCTGAATGGCGTCAATCTGCAGTGATGGAGTGTGCTGTTCCCGTCTCGGAGGTCGTGCCAAAACAATAGGCCTAATCAAAACAACGGACAGGGCAGCTCGGTTACGTTACCGAACAGCGATAAGAGGCGTGAGATAGCCACGATAAGAGGCAGTTATAAACACACAGATACAGGATGCCTGGGAACAGTCTGCGTCTGACGACCACAGCGAAGGACTCTGCAAAACAATTGGTAAGATTTAAAGACCTATTTGAAGCTTGTAGGACACTGTTTACTTTGGTAGATTAAATAAGCTGAACTGTCTTTAAATGTGTGACTTTTATCTTTTGTTATTATTTGTTTGTGGTTATTTACTCTTTATTGGCCACTTGGGTCCCTTTTACTCTATTCTAACTTATTATCTCTAGTTTACCTTTTTCTACTCTACCTTACCCAGTGGTGGAAAGTACATTTACTCAAATTTGAGGTACTTGTACTTTTTAATTTCAAGTTGCTTTATACTCCACTACATTTCAGAGGCAATATACCTTTCACTCCACTGTATTTATGTGACAGCTATAGTTAGTAGTTACCTTGCAGGTTAAGCTTTTGAAAACCTCTATGAAATGTGTATACATGCAAAAACAGTCAATTAAAACTATAAACAAAAAACACCTATAATTAGCTCCAGCCTCAGTGAAACAACGCTGTTTAAATTTGAATGCATCAGTAATAATTAATAATATTTGTAACAATAAAACTTTGACAGAAACCATTTTTCCTGAATTATGGGGATTTGTACTCATATTTTTTTTTTTATTGTGCTTATTGACTTTTACTCAAGTATAGTTTTGAAGGGAAATTTGTAAGTACTTTTACAGAGTGATATTGCTACTTTTACATAAGTATGTGATACTTCTTCCTTCCTTCCTTTCTACCACTGACCTTACCTTTCTGCTCTTCTATTTTACTTCACTCTGTTCTACCTTACAATTTCTCTACTCTACTTGAGTCCACTCCACCTTTTCTATAATTACCTTAGACTACTGATCCATCTACTCTACACCACTTCACTACCTTCTCTGTTGTCCTCTACCCTAAATCTATTCTGCCTTCCTGGACTTACCTTATTCCACTCTCCTCTACTTTACTTATTATACTTTATACCATCTGACCATGTTCTACTTTAATCTACTTTACTCCACCTTAGTATTGTAGTCAAGACCGCCCAAACCAAGTCAAGACCAAGAAAAGAGTTTATGGAGACCGAGACAAGACCAAGACTGTTAGGGGCTGAGACCAGTCGAGACCAAGACCGAGGTAGGGCGAGACCGAGTCAAGACCAAGACCAGTTCTCCACATTACATGACACACAATAAAATGTGGAACGAGATCATAGGTGCTTCTCAGACTGATCTGAAAGATCCACATACCTATTAAAACACCCACATACAAAAACTAAGAGCTGAAATCAACGTAAGCATCTTTATTCAACACTCCTTTTCCATGTTTACCATCGCGGTTACCAAGAACGGTCTCGAGTACCACAACACTACTCCACCTTACTTTCCTTTTCTCTCCTTATAATCTACCTTCTCTTTGTTGTCTGCTACTTTAATCTACTTTCCACTATACCTGACTCTACTCTGCACTGCCTGTTCATATTCTTACCTCTCTCTAACTTTACACTCTTAAGCGTGTATGAAAAAAAAAAACATGAACTAATCATAAAAAGCATCATTAGTTCCCCTTTTCATTTCAGCATAAAACGTCACCAACATAATGGACTTTTACCACAAATAAATTGTAAACTAAAAGGCTGGAAAAGTCACACTTCTTTATTGTGGAAATTACTGTGTGTTTTCCTTTGTGTGTTTATTTGTCTGTCTTCTCCACAGTTCTTCGTTGACAACACTTAGACGTGTGTTCAGCTGTATAGTCTGTTTGTACCAATGGGTCTCTCACTGTCAGTGTGGCCGTACAGCAGGGCAGACGACAGCCCTGCCTCCTCTTCATCAGCTTTCCTTTCGCTGGCTGCTCCAACCTCCTCTCGCCTCGAGGTCACTCTGAACTCCTCTCCGGTCACTCCAGGAGACGGTCGCTCGCACTGGAGCACAGTCCACCGCTCTCCTCACTTCCTGCTGTCTGCCTGCAAACAAGAAGTGACACGTTCACCTGTTGAGCGGAGCAGCGATGGGGTGAGGGCGGAGATGGGGGTGAAGAGTGGGCTTCATGTCTGGGAGGTGCTGTGGAGCCCCAAACACAGAGGGAGTCATGCCGTCTTGGGCGTCTCCTGGCAGAACTGCCCTTTGCAGGCCTCAGGGTACAACGTGCTGGTGGGTGGAGACTTGCAGTCCTGGGGCTGGGAGCTCAAAACTAATCAGCTGTGGCATGCTGGACAGATTCTGGGACTTTATCCAGGAACGAGGAAGAGGTGTCACTCTGAGGCTGCTGAGTCTCCCACTCCATTACACACAAAGGCGGCAGAGACACCTCTCCCCATTCCTGAGCGCATCCTTCTAGTCCTGGACGCAGATGCAGGGACTGTGGGATTCATTGTTGCCGGCAGCTTCCTCGGCGTGGCTTTTAAAGACCTTCCTAGTAGAGTGGAGCTGTTCCCGGCAGTGAGCAGCGTGAGAGGAGGAGCCAGCATACGACTACGATACCTGAACGGTGCCACACGTGAGTGTCATGTTTTACGCAAATCAGCTTTGGTTAGATCTGATTGGTTCTTACAACACATAAGCTAACAGAGTTTTTCTTTCTCTCTCCTTCCCAGGTGATCCCCCTGCCCTGATGGCTTTATGTGGACTGTCAATTCAACATTTTTTAGGGCAACAAAGGCAGAATCAAATGCACAAACTGCCTCTACCCTCTTGTCTCCAACACTACCTGCTTTCTAGTCAGTAACACTTAAGCATATGTACACACACACACAATAGGAAACATTTTGTAAACTGTACCAAGAATTTACAGAACATTTCCTTTTGATATGAAAAATTATGTACATAATTATTTCTTATTTATTAAAATGTAAAATATACACAGTTCACTGATAATATTTTGACAGGTGTTTACACAGTGAGTTGGGAGGATATTATACTGCTGTTTCTTATTTTACACATGTGAAAGAAGTTAGCCTTCAGAGCTTTTTTTTCCTAAACCTAACCTAATTTTGTTGTCTAAATCTAACCAAGTAGTAAGTAACCTGAGGGCAAAAGCATTCTTTATTTTACTCATTAATAACTCCCAAATAAACTGTATATATTGAATTTCTGAATTCATTTGTACTGCTCTATGAACAAACTGATTAAATTAATTTGTATCTGACTCAGATTCCTGGCTGCTAGCTCAGCTGCTACAGTGCCAATTCCTTTAACTTTTTAATTAAAGTAGCCTATTTATCATGTTTTTTCCAACGGCCAGACTTAAGAAGGTGAGGAGTGTACACTTAAGTCTACCAGTAATGGAAAATATTTAGTATCACAACGGACATACAGTGGGGGAAATAAGTATTTGACCCCTTGCTGATTTTGCAGGTTTGCCCACTTACAAAGAATGCAACAATCTACAATTTTAATCATATGTACATTCTAACAGTGAAAGACAGAATCCCAAAGAAAATTCCAGAAAATCACATCATATGAATTTCTAAAAATTGATAACCATCTGATGAGGAAAAACAAGTATATGACCCCCTACCAAACAGCAAGTATTCTGGCTCCTACAAGCCAGTTAGTCTTTCTTTAAGACACAGCCCCAATCCCAACCAATTATCTACATAAAATACACCTGCCTCACCTCGTTACCTGTATAAAAGACACCTGTCAACACCCAAACAACCAGCATCCAACATCAGCACCATGGGCAAGACCAAAGAGCTTTCTACGGACATCAGGGACAAGATTGTTGATCTGCACAAGGCTGGGATGGGCTACAAGAGAATCGGAAAGCAACTTGGAGAGAAAAGATCATATGAATTTATTAAAATTGATAACCATCTGATGAGGAAAAACAAGTATTTGACCCCCTGGACAAACAGCATGTTAATATTTTGTAGAAAAGCCATTATTGGCCAGCACAGATGTCAAACGGTTTTTATAGTTGGTGACAAGGTTTGTGCACATTTCGGCAGGGATGTTGGCCCACTCCTCCCTGCAGACAGCCTCCAAATCATTCAGGTTCCGAGGTTGTCGCCTGGCAACTCGAATTTTAAGCTCCCTCCAAAGATTTTCAATTGGATTCAGGTCTGGAGACTGGCTAGGCCACTCCAGAACCTTGATGTGCTTCTTCTTCAGCCACTCCTTTGTTGCTTTGGCGGTGTGCTTAGGGTCGTTGTCGTGCTGAAACACCCATCCTCGACCCATCTTCAGCTCTCTCACTGAGGGAAGGAGATGTTGGTCCAGAATTCCACGATACATGGCCCTGTCCATCCTCCCCTCAATACGATGGAGTTGTCCCGTCCCCTTGGCTGAAAAGCACCCCCAAAGCATGATGTTGCCACCACCATGCTTGACGGTGGGGATGGTGTTCTTTGGGTTGTACTCGGTGTTCTTTGCCCTCCAAACACGACGAGTTGAGGCCAAAAAGTTCTATTTTGGTCTCATCTGACCACATCACCTTCTTCCAGGCCTCTTCTGAGTCGTCCAGGTGGTGAATGGCGAACTTCATGCGGGCCTGTACATGTTTCTTCTTGAGCAGGGGGACCTTGCGTGTGCTGCAGGATTTCAATCCATGACGGCGTAGTGTGTTACCAACCGTTTCTTTGTAACTGTGGTCCCAGCTGCCTTCAGTTGATTCATCAGTTCCCCCTTGTGGTTTTGGGATGATTCCTCACCGTTCGCATGATCAGGGACACCCCACGAGGCGAGATCTTGTGTGGAGGCCCAGACCGAGGGAGGTTGGCGGTGGTGTGGTGCTTCTTCCATTTCCTGATAACTGCACCGACAGTTGATCTTTTCTCTCCAAGTTGCTTTCCGATTCTCTTGTAGCCCATCCCAGCCTTGTGCAGATCAACAATCTTGTCCCTGATGTCCGTAGAAAGCTCTTTGGTCTTGCCCATGGTGCTGATGTTGGATGCTGGTTGTTTGGGTGTTGACAGGTGTCTTTTATACAGGTAACGAGGTGAGGCAGGTGTATTTTATGTAGATAATTGGTTGGGATTGGGGCTGTGTCTTAAAGAAAGACTAACTGGCTTGTAGGAGCCAGAATACTTGCTGTTTGGTAGGGGGTCATATACTTGTTTTTCCTCATCAGATGGTTATCAATTTTTAGAAATTCATATGATGTGATTTTCTGGAATTTTCTTTGGGATTCTGTCTTTCACTGTTAGAATGTACATATGATTAAAATTGTAGATTGTTGCATTCTTTGTAAGTGGGCAAACCTGCAAAATCAGCAAGGGGTCAAATACTTATTTCCCCCACTGTAGTAGTACTAATAGCATAGACCAGGTACATTATTGCACACAGCAAATCTTTGTTAAATCCTACTTTAATAAAAATAACTATAATAACTAAATGTTGTTTGCTTGTTTGTTTGTGTTTTTTGTTCCACGTTGTGTCCGTGTAGCATCATTGTCAAACGGCACACCGTTGTCATGACAACAGCGGGACAGGAAGGAATGCCCGCGCATGTGACGTCATGTCACGTGAGCGCTCCTGGAAAACTGACAAGAAAAGATTAAAGTTTGCTTTAAAATATAAAGTCCAAGACCTCCTGTAAGTATATGTTAGCTAACTTAATGTGGCTTGGCTCAAGGTAGCTATTTTACAGTAGCTAGCTTGGCTAAATGGTAGCTAATTTGGATTAACTCCGTTTTATTGGCTAATTGATTAACCTAGACAGCTAACTAAGTTAGCTAAAAGTTTGTTTTTGAAGGTTTGATGATGTGGGTTGTATTGTCAAATAACTGATGTAGAGCAGGGGTTTTCAAAGTCTGAGACTGTGGAAGTTAGTGTTTGATCAGTGGTAATTTTATCTTTTAGCTTATTTAATATTTTAGTTCTATCTTGCATCTATCAATCTAGATGGGTTTAAATATGTGTTATTGTTTCAGTGTTGAGCCTTGTCAAAGGAAAGTTTCTGTTAACCTTTGACAGACAATGAAGATACTTTATGTTATTAATCTCTGCAAATGTGGGAAAAACTGTAAAATTCCCCCAAACTACTGAGTCCCTGAACAATGCCTTTAACCAAAGCACACACATTTAGGCTTTTCTATATCTCCTCTGGTTAATTAATGATATAATTGTGGAAAAAAAAAAAATCACGGAGCCTCCCATTAAACTGTTTGGAGCCCCCTGGGGAGCCCCGCCTCCCGCTTTGAAATCCTCTGATGTAGAGCATTACATTATTAGCTTAAACGGACTGTTCCTGTCTAGAATTAACTGGTCATGGCATCACTGGAAAGTCTGGGAGGAGGAGGGTTAGTTTTTGGTCCCCCGGGCATGAATGAAGATGAAGAAGAGGAGGAAGACCAATCTGTGGTAAGTTCAGGCGTCACGCTCTCCAACAGGGTAGTGGATAGTCGTAACAGTCAGATTCATACTCCTGTATTTGTTTATCACCAGGTTTTACTGAGTGTTTTAGCCCAGCAGGGACAGGTGGGCCTCTGCTTCTATGACAGTAAGGACTCCTCTTTACACTACATGATGGACACTCCTGACAACTACGAGCTCCACCTGCTGGCTAGAGGTAAACATTACACAGCCTGCTGCACAGTCTCTAACCCCAAATAGATTAGGTTTATGGCTTTCATGTATTTTAAATAGCTCAAAAATGACAACTGTGTATATAAACTGGTGCTTGCCATACTTTACTGTATGTAGCTTGTATCCACTTTTGTCTGTTGTTTAGTCATTCTGGAGGTTAGTCCCCATGTAATAATTACCAGTGCAAAGCAGGAGCTCTGCATGACACGCTTCCTGCAACAACTTGGTGAGTGCTGGGAGACAAGAATTATCTTGCTATAGGGAGGGGAAACAGAAAAATGTCACACATGGTACGGGACATGTAGTTTCTGGGTCAAGGGAATGCAATGAGATTAGGGCTGCTTGACACTTCAGCTAGCTAATGTGATAAGGGAGAAGAGTGATTTAATAGCTATTACAAACCGCTTTATAAGACGTTTACTGATTACCCTATAGTGAAAAAATTCTACCATGTGAAACTACTGCTATTTTCCATCTGTTGTATCCCAGGTTCAAATCCAGACTACAACCCAGAGGTGGTTACTTATCCATATGTTGACTTTGGTAAACAGACACCCACAAATGATATACAAATGTCCTTATTAATTTTAAGCGGGGTTTCTGCAATAATTTGCATGATTTTTTCACAATGAACAGATTGATTTTGAGTCAGTTTTTGAATGATGCAGGTCTGGAGCTTGGTAAGCAGAGGCTACTTTCTGCCCATCTGCCTTTCCTTCCTGCCTCCCTTTCAGAGAGAGAAAAAATGTCCTACCTCTCCTCCTGTATGTCCTTTGACTCTCCCCTGATGGTGAGCCAGCTGTCTACGGATCATCCCATCCGTCACTCGATCGTTGTCCATCATTTTCTTGTGTATATGTGTGTTGATGTTTGTGTTGTGTACATCTGTTGGGTAGCTGAGGGCAGTGGGCGCTCTGCTGAAATGTCTGGACAGGAGGAGAGTAGGAGTGGAGCTGGAAGACAGCAGTGTTGGAGTTCCTATCCTACAGTTTCACGCCTACACACTGTAAGACACACATTAATGTGGCCAAGCACACACATAGGAGAGTGATTACACATTTTCCACAATGAGTTTTGTCAATGAATAGTGATTTTTCACTGCTCTCTGTTTAGCTAAACAGGTTTTAGTCTGTCTAACAGGCAGCAGTAGCATTCATTGGTGTACATCTACTGAGTTACATTTTACATTACATCTCTGTTCTCTATCTACCAGCAAACCAAACCCATCTCATGTGATGCAGAAGTTTTAACGAATGAAAATGTTTCTTCTCTGAAATGTGCTTCATCCCATTATAGTAAAAGCGTTGTTTGCATTGACCGAGACACCTACAGGTAAAAGTGTTCAAGCAAAGTCTCCATTATAAATTGTCCTTTTCCAGTATGTTTCCCTAAAAGCTGACACTGATCTCTTAAATCTCTCGTTAATCGTTCCCTGTTCCACAACTAAAACAGATGTATAGTATATTTTAATTTGACTATTACGTGCTTACCTTGGATCTAACTTTTGCTTTCCTGCCTTTGTTTTGTTTTTGTTTTAGATTTAATTTGCCATTGTGGTTTGGCACCTTTTGTGATCAACACTGTATTTCTGTAAAATAAAGAATTAAAATGTGCTAAAGTTGTATAAAATGTGATATTCAAATTGGATTCACTATTAGGTTAAGCAGGCAAAACATATAAAAAGAGACAAGGGGTGGTTGAGACATCACCATTCGTATTGGTATTTGTTCCAGTGTACTGCAGATCTTTAAATCAGAACTTCACCCATCAGTGTACAAGCTCCATTCAGGTGAAAAGGAAGGACTCAGTCTTTATGGTATGTGGCCCTGAAGGTAGCATTCAGGACATTATCTTTTAGTCTTATTTAATGGTATTTACATGAACTCCTTATTATTATGTGTCACAGGGATACTGAACCGCTGTAGGTGCAAGTTTGGCTCCAAACTGCTACGGTGAGAAACACCTCTTGTGATAGTCCAGTCACGCAACAAAAAAATTATTTGCTGTTACTTTATCACAAGAGAATATAATTCTTTTATTATTACTTTTAGCAGGTCATCAGTATCCAGTTTAACTAAGCTGATGTCTTTGCCACTATGGTCTATAACAGTTTATATTGTTCATATGAGAAATTGATGTCAGATTCCTCTGGTAGTGTTGCAGCACCACCATTACTACTACTGGTACTATGAATGCAACTGATAGGTTTATAGCTAATTTAATAAACAGGAAATTCAAAGTGCTCTATATAATGCTTAAAGCACAATAATTATAAATATAACAATAACTACTTCAAAAGTTGATTTATTGTTGATTTATTAGGAATATTCAGTCCATTAGAAACAAACAAAAAATCAGACCGAAGATTTGTATTTGTCTTAATTCCATACTATGATTATTGTGGGAATGTACATTTATGTAATTCTCCCTTTTGTCTTTACATGACCATTATTTTTTGCATACACGCCACATCTGTTTAACTCTGGTTATTGTCCGATTGGAAGATGTAAACTTTGCAAGTTTGTGCTGTTTGCTTTACAGTAAGTGTGAGTGATTTCCTGTCTTCTCTCAGCCAGTGGTTTATGCGGCCAACGCAGGACCTGGCTGTGTTACACAGGAGACAGGAAGTGATTCGTTTCTTCACGTCACCACGGAACTCTGACGCCTTGAGCACCCTGCAGGCTTCGCTACGCAACATCACTAACATACCAGTAACAACTCTGTCCAATGACCTACTTTTTTTCTCCACATCTGTGACCATTTATCCCCTTAAGTGCCTTGTCACAACATGAACGTAGAAGTTATGACTCTGCCTAAAGCCGGTCTGTGCTTGTGTGTCAGACTCTTCTGCGCAGGATGTCTCTCTCTCACACCAAAGTGACAGACTGGCAGAGTCTCTACAAGGTTGGAGGTACAGTTTTACCATTCTCACCTTATCCATCTGACGGGTTCTGCTAAGTGTTGTGCTGGTGTGGGTTTGTCAGACAGTGTACAATGCAGTGTGCATCAGGGACACGGTGCGACACCTACCTCAGTCCATTCAGCTCTTTCGTGACATCAGTGAAGGATTCTCTGATGACCTCCACCATGTTGCCTCCCTCATCAGCCGAGTTGTGAGACGCACACATTAATACACAGCTTTAAATCTGAGAAATCTCCTGGCCTTTGTTGCCATGCTCAGTAGTACACAATTGTTTTGCAGACTGTTAACAAATTTGACTCCACCTCTGATTTGGAACATGTAGGTGGATTTTGAAACCAGCATAGCTGAGAAGCGCTTCAGCATCAAACCAAATGTGGACCCAGCAATTGATGAGAGTAAGTGCCTCCATGCTGGATTCAAAACTGGAGAATATAGTTTAACTCGCATAATAAGTGCTGAAAAGCCTGATCAGAAATCTCCAAGTGTTTTGAGCCTGTGTTGATAAGTTCGGATGGTGGTTGATTTAAAGTCTAAACAACACTCCCTCCCCCTGTCAGAGAAGAGGAAGATGATGGGGTTGTCCGACTTCCTGACAGATGTAGCCAGAAGAGAGCTGGAACACCTGGACGCTCGCATCCCCTCCTGCTGTGTCATCTACATCCCTCTGGTCTGAGCTTTATCTTTGCAACTACATTTTTGTTTACTTATCTGGCTTCTGCCCTACTGTACAGTATTATGTAGTGGGCTTCGTACTATGAGACATGTCGATAATAGTTTCTCTGCAGTACCACATATATCAATGCTCATGTATATTTTACAATTTTACATTGTTTAATTCTCCTTACAGATTGGATTCCTGCTCTCTGTCCCTCGCCTGCCCAGCATGGTGGAGAAAGAGGATTTTTATATAGAGGGGCTTGATTTTATGGTTTGCTTATGATCTTGTCAACCTGTTCATTTTGAGTGTTTGTGTTCTTCAAAATGTCAAATGCTCATGTGCTGTAATACTCTGTCTTTTCCTTATGTGCATGTGGCCTAGTTTCTGTCAGAGGACCGTCTGCACTACCGCAGCCAGAGAACGAAGGAGCTAGACGACCTCCTAGGAGACTTGCACTGTGACATTAGAGGTATTTTACCTTCTTACTAACAGAAAACCTTTACCCGAGCTGTGTACCTGACATTTTTTAGAAATGACCCCGACCACTAAAGGCTTTCCTGATGGCATACTTCCTATTTCTCAGACATGGAGACGGCAGTAATGACACAGTTGCAGAACACAATCCTTGAGAAGAGCATCTCCCTCTACAAGGTTGTCATGCATCACTGTGCACTTCATGTTCCAGAGTTTAAAACACGACTCCCACTCTGTTAAAATAATTGTTGGCAAGTTATTCTGTTAATGTGTGTAGGTGATTAGCTATCAGTTTGTTGTGATTAGCTATCAGTGTTTCCTTGGATTTTGTTTCACACACTATAAAACAGGTCCTACTCCCATTACAAGTTATTTTCAAGTGCTTTGAAATTTGTCTCATGACAGATGAGTGTGCCGCTATTTCATGCTGTAATTGCAAATTTTATTGTTATTTTTTAGGGCAGAATGAGCATTAAGGTTAGATGATGGGTTATTGTCTTCCCAATATTGTAGCTGTGGTTAAAATGTTCTAGCTATTAAGCAGATTGGAACTTGCCAATTGCACTGATGTAAAATAAGGAGCTTTATTAAAATACAGAATTGCAGGGTTTCAGATGTTGAAATTAAGCTTTATTAAAGTGACACCCAAAATCTCTCTTTTGGGAATTAAACACTCACACTCACCCATTCTTTCGGTGGATTCCCATTCCAGTGGAGTATGAAAACATCCAAAGTAAATTCTCACACTGCTCCTGCAACATAATCCACTTCTTTGTTGTCCATCAGTATTCTCAGCATGTTCTAAATACTAATACTTTCCACCAAATGTGGCTAAATAATCAGCTTCCGTCACATGCTAATTTATTGAACACTAGAGCTCTTGCTTGCTCCTCTTTAATTGGTCAAAACGGTGTTCAGTGCTGTCAGTGTGTTTACTGTGTGTGCTGTGTAGGTCCTGGATCTCACTGCTGAGCTGGACTGTCTGATGGCTATGAGCAGAGCCTCCCAAGAGTACAGCTACACCTCACCCAAAATGGCCAGCCACAGGACGATAACAGTCACACAGGGCAGGTAAGCACTCAAACACTAGATGATAATTGATGATAATTGAATGATAACAATTACCCAGGTGCTCCGCTTCTTTTTGTAATCTAAAGTGTCCAGTAAAGTATGATAGTATGTATCATGTCATGTAAGCTAATCTAACAGTAGTCGGATTACTATTCACATTCACAGCACACACAAACAGGCACATGCACACATAAAGCAGAAGTGGTATTTAATAAGAATACAGTACAGGACTGAAATGTTTGTATTTTCCGATTTTCTAGACACCCGCTGTTAGAGCTGTGCTCTCCCATGTTTGTCGCCAATGCCTTCCAGAGCTCAGAGTTGCAGGGCCGAGTCAAGATGATCACTGGCCCCAACTCATCTGGCAAGAGCATCTACCTCAAACAGGTGGGACAGTCAGAAAAATCTCTGTTCCTAACAATTACACGATCGTCTCAGTAACAGGTCCAATGATAAACTGCTTCTGGTCTTGGCTAGCTCGATATTCAACCATTTGTGGTTTCCTGTTTACCTGAAATTGGCTTGTCATTGATGTTTGGCCAAACATTAAGTCTTTGTTGTTTCTTTCACTACAACTAGTCATACACTGTGTTGAGGCAAGACGTTACAGCGAAATTAACGGAGAGCTTTAAAGAAACAAAAGACCACTGACGCTATACATATGGGAGACAACACTTGTTCACATAATTCTGCTAAATTGCACATAATCTTGCCTTCATCATCTGTTTCTTCATCACCAGTAGTTGCACTACAGACAGTAGTTACCTCAGCATTGTGCTGGATGATGACTGCTGTCATGATGTACACGTTTTATACATTATTTATATATTTTAATTGATTAATTATTAGAAGAGTCCTTGAAACTAATTTGCAGTATTTCAGGAGAATCATTTTACACTCGATTGGGGGGTTTTGACCTCAAGGCTGCTACTGAGAATGGCTGATGTTTTCCATTTGGGTGAGTTCACACAACAGCGCTTGACATCCAATCTTGACTTGTCTCTTAACCGGTCTTCTGACTTGATTTTGGCAGGTGGGTCTGATTGTGTTCATGGCTCTGATTGGCTCAGATGTGCCCGCAAAGGAGGCAGAGATCGGTCTGGTGGATGGGATCTTTACCCGCATGCAGAGCAGAGAGTCTGTGTCTGTGGGCCTCAGCACCTTCATGATAGACCTCAACCAAGTACCTGACGCACACACACACACACACACACACACACACGCACTTATATGGACACAGGCTTCTGTGTGTGTTTGTATGTCAGTGTGTGTGGGTGTGGAAATAAAAGATATGAACTTCCAACACTACTGTCTTCCAGCTCCTCTCCCACTCTCCACCTGTCAAGACATTTTTGTAAAGCAGCTACTGCCTACAACCATAACACACACATAACACACACACACACAAACACACACAATAAAACAGTGTAGTACAGTGTGTAGTATAACACTTTATGTCTCTATTCTCCAGATGGCCCAGGCTCTCAACAGCAGTACCGGCAACTCATTAGTTCTCATCGATGAATTTGGGAAAGGAACTAACTCAGTAAGAAGAACTTTCCTGTGCTTTGTGAATTAAATACATATGTACACACATAACAAGGACACACAGTGTCATTAATGTGAAGCGCCTGAATCCAATCCCAGCCAACATTGTCCAATTTAGAGCTGCTGCACGAAAAGACCTTCAGTTCAGCCCAACATGTGCCACCTACCAGCATGAAAACTGCAGCAGCTGTTTAGAACTACAGAAATACAGTAGAAGTGTTGATATGCGCCGTCTACAGGCAAGGGAAGTAATAATGCAATTTTGGAACCATAGACAAAGACTGTTATAACTGCTGATCTTAAATAGCTGCTGTTTTTTTGTGTTGAAGTGTTTCATATGCTTACTTACATATTGTTTTTATATTTAAATTTTGGTAACTGGAGCAAATCTCCTGCTGGATATTATGAAACATACAGTGTTCACACTGCATCATTATGTTCTCTGTACTCTATTACTGTATGCCAGGCTACTCTACAGAAGGATGGGGAGAGTCCAAACCAATTTTATTTGTCTAATAGGAGACATAGAGGTGGGAGGCAGAGCCCAGAACAAAACAACAAAAGAAAGTATACTAATGTACGCTGAATATGTTGTGTCTTAGGCCAGTTAATTATTGATTATAGTGTTAATGCCTATAATCAATATTTTTATCACGACAATGTATCAAAGGACAATGTGAAAGGGGTTTGTTGTAGTTATAAACCTACAGACTGCTGCTCCCTTTGGCTTCATGGAGTTTTAGTAAGTTTCAGCTCATTGTTTAGCTGTCTGGCTGAACATTACTGTTTTAATTCACTTTCATTGCTCTCATAGCATCATTTCCAGCCGCAGTAGGCAGCTGCTTTTAGCTGGAGCATTAAGCACTCAACTAAAGAGCCAGATATTTCCTTCAGGAGTTGGTAGAGACCAAAACAGAGCTGAAAGAAAATGAATATTGGACTTACATTCGCCAGGTGGATAGAAACACGACAGATAAGCAGTTTGCTAAAGGTTCACCATAACAACTTAAAACGATGATTGATTATATGTTAATTTCATCTTGTTTCCACTGCCCCAAGTGACCAACAAATCAGTTATATAGCAGGTTCAATAGTAGATTTTATGAATAAATCTTCAAAGGCTAACATATGTTTTACAACCACAAGCTGAACTGCATTTCAGTTATATCTCAGTATTTGTGGTAATGTCCACTAGAGGTAAGTGCTAAATGTAAAACCGAAAACCTTACCCACAGGTGGTGTAACGTGTGAAAATTTAAGCGGTTTTTGCTTTCCTTTCCTGTGGGTGGTTCAATGACAGAACAGCTCTCCCTTGTGGAGAAAGCGCGACCTAGTTTTACAACAACGTTCAAAGTAAACAAACAAACTTTGTCTTTTGTGATTAGAATTCAGATTGACTATATTGACTTACACAGAGAATTTCTTTTCTTGTGTGCATGGATACATGTTTCTGTCATAAATCAATCCATTTAATTAAGATGCTTGTCTTATTTTAATATTAATTAGGTCATTATTATTGCCAGTGAGTAGCAATTCATTTGCAAAGATGAAGCATAATCGCCTGTAACGTTATCATCAATTAAGTTAACATTTGTTGTTGTAATACTATTGCTCAGTCAAAAAGAAAGGAGGACATCTTAGTGGGTGGACTTTTTAATCCACAGAACAATGAGCAGGAACGTCCTGTGAACTGGTTTATTTGTGGCACCAATGTTCTGGCTAACAACGGTTTGGGTAAAGACCTTAACTTTAACCTTCACCAATAGCTGCGTCATCCTTGCTCCAAAACACAGCTGACAGTATCATGTTCCCCTTCAGGTGGATGGACTGTCCCTGCTGGCTGCTTCGGTCTCTCATTGGTTGAGAAAAGCTCCGGGGGATGTTCCTCACGTCCTGTTGGCTACTAACTTCCACAGTTTGCTGCAGCTGGGCCTTCTACCCTCCTCTGGCCTGCTGTCTCTGCTGGTACTGAGAAATACTTAGCCAAGCTTGCACAATAATAAAATGTAGCCAGAAGCATTTTGTGAATGTTAGTGAGGTTTCATGATGGTAAAATAATGTGCTGCAGAATAAATTGACAGCAAAACTTCCAAGTGATTAGATAATGAGGCTCCACTTGAGATGTGTTTTACCTCATTAGAAGTTTATTTTATAAGTACTGAATTTTTATGTGTATGTGGTTGTGTTTTTATATGTGTGTGTGTGTGTGTGTGTGTGTTAGACTCTAGAGACAGCAGTGGACGGGGATGAGTTGGTGTTTCTGTACCAACTGAAGGAAGGAATCTGTCAGTCCAGCTATGCTGCCAACATCGCTACACTGGCAGGCCTGCCAACTAGCATTGTACAGAGAGGAGTGGAGGTAAACACACACACACACACACAGATTCACAGAAGCATGCTCACATTGACTGACTGTGTGTGATTGGTCAGGTGTCTGACCTGTACAGGACAGGAAGACCCATCAAACGCATTGACAAAGCATCATCTGATGAGCAGGCAAACAGGTTTGTTAAACTCCAGCTGCACAGAATGACAATGAAAACTCAAGCGAGTAGTGTATGTAATACAGCCAGGTATGTTCGTATGTGTGTGACGGGCAGGTGCAGGTCTGTGGTGGAGAGGTTCCTGAACCTGGACCTGGAGGACAAAGACTTGGACCTTCAGCACTTCATGAAAGAGGAGCTCCTGCCCTCTGCTGGGGAGCTGCTGAACCTCAGCTAAACTGTTCTGCAAAAGTTTTTCTACAGCTCTGCGGTCAGTTTGTTCATTCACTATCAAACGTTTTCAGTTACTTTTGGGGGCGAGCAGACTTTTCCCGATGTTTTACCTGTAGACAGGATATATTTATCTAAATACATGACAAGAATTATATTACAGTGTGACTGAAACATTTATTATACAGCATGTGTCGGCAAGGTTTATGTTGTAGCAAAAAAAAACCCAGCTCAAACCTTTTCATGTTTTTTTCAGTTAAAATACCATTAATTCAATTTAATATGATACAAACAAATTGGTTGGATTAAAGCTTTTCTAAATGAATATGTATCTAAGTAGTGTTTTCTAATTCAGCAGTCTATTGGACTGTACAAAGGTTCTGCAAAGCTGGTCATTTTTCTTCACCATATGGTTGAAGTCCTTTCAGCATCACTTCAAACTTCATGTCTTTGTCTTTTTTGGTTTGACACCATGAATAAATGCAGGTTTTTTACTGTGGTCCCCATGAGGCTTCAGCGAGGTGCCAGGTAGTTAGAACAGCCACAGTGAGACGAAAAAGTGTGCTGGTTGGAAGCGTGTGTGCCGAGTTGCAGAAGGGAGTGTCGCAGCAGTGTTTGGTCATGACAAAGATGGTTTTGTTGGAGAAGAGCTCCACCATAGTCTCCACGCCGCACTTCTCCGCCTTCACACAACCTAAAGTCTTCACGTCCAGAGTATCAGCTGGGGAGACAAGACAATGGTATTCAGTATAAGGTCTCTAAGTATATAAGTTTACCCTGATAACCATTCTAATGCTTAGATATTAATTAATAAACATACACAGTCTTATCCAACACACCTGCCTTCCCTCGGCCCGTGTAGCAGCGTTCCCCGAGGCTGCAGTTGGTTTCAGTGGTGTAGCAGGCATCCCAGAAGCCCAGGTCACAGTAGAAACACTTCAGATACTCCCCTACTTCTTCCTCAAATCCGACTGACTCCATGAGCTGCTGTAACTGCTCCTCCTCCTCACCTGAGCCCAAGGAACCCCACAGAAACAGGACAGCTTGATGCAGTAAAGCTCTACTGGCAAAAAAGTTGCTGCCAAAGGAGACCAGTGTCTAACAATGAGATATTTGAAAAAAACACATCTTATTCTTATTGAATAAGATATTGTTTTTATAAATTTAAATGTAATTATGTGTAGTATATTGAGCAAAATCTGAGAAACTTTTTTCTATTTTACTTTATTTTTTATTTAACCAGATAAGTCCCGTTGAGTTTAGAAACTTATTTGCAAGAAACTCACAATACAGCAGGATAAAAAGTGGCAGACATAACTGTACAAGATCATGCAACTAATAAAACAACACTAAAAAAATAAGCAAAGAACAGAGAGTATACACTTAGTAACAGTGTAGATGTCAGATTAATGGATGAAATGCTTTGGATTATGCAGATTTTGAGGCATTTATGTAATAGCTTGTTGGACACATTAATTATTCAGGGGGTGCTGAATGTGTGAAGTGCTGGAACGCCGCTGAAGGACATCAAGCCAAGCTGATGAGCCACATTCTGCCGAGCATCTCAGAAATGTTTTGTTTATTCTGCAGCAGTCTGGAATTTGTTTCTTTGAGTGGATGACTTGTGTTATTGAGGGAGTGCTCCAAGTCTTCGGGCTTCATCGTGTTTTTATTAACCAGACAGATACTGGAATTAATTGAAAGAGTTGGCTGGAATGGGACAAACCCTTAGTTATTCCTACCACACTGTACTGCACAAATCCCCCAAAATAATACAACTAGTACCACACATTGAAATGCAAAGAGCCTTCTTCCTAAAAATAGCTATTTACTACTATTTGCTACAGAACAAAACATTTTCTAATCAAATCTCATCAAATGTGGCTGAAAACCCATTTAAAATAAAAGTCTTCATTTTAACCTCATATTAACTAAACCACTTTATATTCAAATTATTTTAATTGCAGCATATTTGGATACGAAAACATGATTGTCTAGGCAGTTTTGGATTTAACACCGTCGCTGAGCTTTAGGTTTGGAGTTCACTGTCTGAGCACAGACAGTTGGCAAACAGCTGACTTCAGAGCTGAAAAAGGACTAATCTCCTCGGGGCCATAATATGAGTTTCAGTGAGACTCACAGTCCTTATCCCCTCTCATCTTGTTAGCTAGTGCTAGCTCAGGTGAAACGTGCAGGCTAAAGAGTAGTGAGGTTGAGTTCACCGTGAGGAGAGTACAGGCTTACTAAAGCTATACCCTATATAGCTGCCAATTCATTAGTTGTGTCTAGCCAGTGCAGTCTAATACAACAGCCCTGCAATAAATCCTTCCCTCGTTTATCATGTTCAGTGTTTGTTGAAACTGTTTTAGGGATGTGTTGTTCAACCGTATGGACGTTTTGGAGAATGTATCTTGTGGTGCTGTTGAACTGTGTTTCTAATATTTTCTTCACCCCATTTAAATCAGTGAGGGTAGATAAAATTGCCGCTTCCAAAATGACCATACAGTGGAATTAACACTTATTTTAAAACAATGAAAAACAAAAACTGAAGATTATAACCTTAATGAAAGTAGGATTTACTGCAGTACTTTTTTACGATTTTTGCATTGACAGAAAATATATCGGCAATTATCAATTGAATAATCTTCAAATTTTCAAGCAAAAAAAAAAAGCCAATCATTTGATGGTCCTGGCTTCTTAAATGTGGAGATTTGCTGCATTTCCTTGTCTTATGTTATAGTAAATTCAATTTTGGGGGGGGGGGGGTTAGACAAAACTAGACATTAGAAGATGTCACCTTAAATTCTGGGAAGATGGACTTTTAATGCTATTTTCTGATGTTTTGTAAACCAAATTACTAGATTGTTAGTTGTAGTCCTAATTTATTGCAGGGCTATAGTCTCATATTTCACTAATTAAGTGGGCTACTAAATACACACACACACACACACATATTATATTATATTATTTATATATATATATATATATATATATATATATATATTCAATATTAATCAAATCCTTATAGGTAGAAGTAAGAATCTGTAACTTATGAATAACTATCAACCAGAAATGATAACATTTCTATGCCCAGTTGTTTCAAGGGTTGTACAGAAGATACTGTTTGGTCTACACCTACTAGAAATCAAGTTACTACGCCATATTACCTTGAGCAGGTGTGAGCATCATGATGGCAAAAACACAGACTATTAGTCCTTTCATTTTGAGCGGGATTTTGCTTCCACTGACTGCACCATTCGGACTGCAGAGGAGACCGGAAGCAGGGATGAAATTGGATTAGTCAGGAATGCACCTTGCTATTTGTCCTGCACCAATCACAGCTGCTGAAAGGCTGCGGATGATCAAACAAGGGGAGTTTTGTTGCAAATTACAAACCACACCTGGATTGGTAAGGCCTGTGAGAGAAGAGGAGGTGGAGCTTGAAATGTCATTTGGTTTATTAGCTGTTGTAACAGAAGATACAGCGTGAAGGTTACATAGAAAACCAGGCTGGTAACTCATCCCTTTGTTTTGATGAAAAACTGAATGCCAGATGTAGACAGGGGTGGCGGAAAACATCCAGCTGATGCCTCTCACTTTTTACAAAGACACCTTAACAGAATCCCTTTTCCTGCTGTAACAGGTGAAGTCTTTGAGTTAGACAGTTTTTTAAACCGGTATCTTTCAGGCTGGTTAATCCTCAGTCACTCATATATCTTATACCAAAACATGTTGATCATAGCTTCTCTCTCTCTTAAGGAACAGAGAAATTGCATGCATCCTGACTCAGCGCATGGTTTAAGCAGCTTACAGTCTCCCATCCGTCTCCTCAGATATGTATCAACACACACACGCACTAATCTCTCAGAGGGGGGAATTCGATTCAGTTATATTCTCAATGCAGCAAAAAATGTGTGTTGCTGAATTATGTAATGGCATTGTCTCACACACACATACACACTGATGTACGCATGAGAAACCTCAAAGACTTGTTGTATTCTGTGTTGCTGCAGTGCTGCTTGCATGCGCGTGTTTGGTGTCAGATTCAAAGACATTTCACATGTCAATTTAATCTCAATTCCAGGATTAACGGCCAGTAAATCAGAGCAGAGATGAAACACTTAGTAATCATTTGAGTCATTTTTTTTCAGCAGCAATGCCAAACATTTGCTAGTTTGGTTGCTTCTTTTTGTCTTATATGATACTAAACTGAGTATGTTTGAGTTTTGGACTGTTGTTTGCAATTTGAAGCAAATGAATGACTTATTTTTCTCTATTTTTTCACTATAATCTTACATTTTTATACATTTTGGAGCATGTAACTTGTGTTACATTATGTAGAGAGGTGTTGGTGTTATTTAGCCTCACTGACAAAAATTTAGAAACACGGTGAGTATAACGCAATACAATCAAACAGCACTACAAACTGCAGCGTCTAACATGATCATAAAACCTCTAGAAATTGAACATTATGAAGGTAGGATTTATTGCGTTTTATTAGAATACATTAGTTTTAGCTGCGTGTAACTAAAGAAGCTGGCAGACAAAAAGAGTGTGTAGACAAAAAGATTTGACAATATGCAATTGAGAAAATAACCTGCAGATTAATCTGCAATGAAAATAATGTCTAGTTGCAGCTCTACAATCCAGCATCTTTCCTTCAGAATGCAAACACGTCAGAGCATCTGACATCGAGAAGGACTCGTGTATGTGTGAGAGTGCGGCGAGGGCTGCTTTTCTGAGCGATAAGTGCGCAGGAGGCTGCTTGCAGCTTGTTGCAAGATTCAGACACATCTTCCCAACAAGCCCTCTCTGCTGAGGCTGTGTGTGTGAGAGAGAGATATGGGTGCTGCTTTTAGTGAGTGAAATGTGTGGCTGCAAATTACTGTACACTTCAGTCTCAGTCGTCATCTGGATGGCAGGATCCCAGCATGGGCCCAAACAACAAGGAAATACTCCGCAGTCCTAAAGCACCTATAAAAACCCTCAGACTGATCCCCTGTGTAATTAGAGGCTGGAGGAGAAAATGCTGGCGATAATTAAAAATCCTACCCCCTTTACCTCTCAGCTTGTTCAAACAGGCTCGCTTTTGCTCAGTTGGGCCCGACAACATTTACTCTGTTTTCTCCACACTTTTGCTGTTTTGCACAAGCCAAGGACTGAGATGGGGGAATGGACTATTTGAATAAAGCGTAGGAATCAGATGATGAAGAGGGAGAGGAGATGAAAGGTCGGGGATGGTGGGAGAGTGAAGCTTCAGTTACACGACTCACAGGACCACTTTTCTCAGTTAAGCTGCGTCAGGAATAACTCATAACAGCCTCACCAGATTTTGCTGTTATTTTTGTTTTTTTGGAACTCATTGCTCTTTTTTTTTTCTATCCACACTGACTGATACCATTTAGGATCTCTCCTCACAACACTCGCTAGGTGAACAAGTGAACGGCTGACACTGTGAATAAAAAAAAAAGGTTGAATTACAGTAAATAACTGAAACTCATGTGTACAGAACACCAGCTGGTATTTATAGCGTGGCTGTAGGTGTTGGGTGAGTGGAGCGTGGCCTTGCGCGCTCCTCTTGTTTATACAGAGACACAATTTTCTCAGATAAAGAGCAGATTACAGTATGTGTGAGATTAGATAAAGACTCATTTGAGACTTAATCTGGCTCATCCTCTTAACCGAACCTCTCCAGCAAGCAAATGCAAACACTGTTCCTCTGCAGGGAGAGAGAGAGAGGAGGAGAGAGCGGGAACGAGTGTGTCAAAGCACCCAAATAAGTTTTCAGGAATCCTCCTCAAGTCCAAATATGGTCAAACAAGCAGTGTCTTTAGGGATTTCGGGCATGGGCGAGTTCAAAGACGACAAGATGGTGAGTTGACATCAAACAGCATAGCTCCAATCTTTCAAATGTGGGTGAGTCAGAGAACGATGTAGGACAAAAACACCCTTCACAGACAGTGACTCAGAGCCACTGCGCCACTCGGAGGCACTAAAACATACCAACAAACATTTCATCTGTTTATTGAGGAATGCATAGTCTTGTCTTCCGTGTGTGTCTGCACGTGATGCGTTCAAATCTCTCTCATCATGCATACTTTATGAGACAGTAGAAGTTGAACCAGTAGCGGGTTCACTGTTGAGGCAGAGGAGTGCCTGTCCGTATGTTGAAGTTGATTTCACTTGAGTTGCAAGAGTCTGAGGAGACAGAGGTCTTAGCGATTGAGGGGCAGGGGGAGGCAGGCTGAGGAGTTGGCTCCTGGTGGTGCAGAACTCGGGCCAGCACGGTTGATCTTCCCTCCTTCTCCTCTTCCTCCTCCTCCTCCTCTTTATCTCTACCTCCTGCACCTAAAGAAAGCGGCGGTGATGGTCTGCTGGTGATGTTCTGTCTGTGAGGAGGAGGACCATAGTTCTGGTTTGAGAGGGGGAGTGTGTGGGCCGGAGTGGTCCAGCATCCCTGCTCTCCATCTTTACACTCCCACTGCTCCTGACAGCTGAAGCTGGGCTGCTCCTGCGAATCCTCCCAGCCGCTTCCTCCCTTCAGATCCTCAAGGTCATCAGGTGTCTCTCGCCTGAGGACTTCCAGGTCCCGGTTCTCGTACAGCAGCGTGGCGGCGCAGATGAAGATGAACAGGCCCACACCCATGACCATGGGCCCGGCCAGTTTCATCCTCTCAACGTGGGTGCTGCCTCGGCCAGCCACGGGCTTTGGGGCTGTGGATACGTAGCCCGCCACCGCGACACTCATCCCCACCAAAACCACCACTACACCCAGCATTAGCCACACGCCTGGTGCAGAACGCAGGTGCAGTTTGGTTTGGAGGGCTCTGCCTTTCCTCAGGTGTCTACGCCATGCTGAGAGGCAGACAGGTGATGACTGGGTGGAGTGGGAGGAGGCGGGGCTGCAGACAGAACTGGCTGCAGTCATCCTCTGGCTTCAGACTGAACAGATAGAAGAAGATGCAGAAGAGAGGACAAAAAGCAAGAAATGCAAGGATTAAGCCAGAAAGTGTTGCATGAGAGGGAGAGAAGATAGTTTACTCTGCTGTTGCACAGAACAGGAAACAGCTGCTTTAATAAGACATGTGGCCGAGTTAATGAGATGCCAACCCTTCTGCAGCTCCTCCGGTGTCTCTGTGGAGCCACTTTCTGCTCTACCCCGCAGCAGCCCCTCCGACTGAACTGACACTGAACGACTCATTCATCATCATGGGAGTAAAAGCGACTGACCCCTTTCAGGACCTTGTGATTTCACTTCACAATGTCGCTGCAGTCATGAATAAGGAGTTACTACACCGAACTCATCACCCGTTGTGTTCACTTGCCCCCCCCGAGGCAAGTGAACACAACGGGTGATTCAACAGGACGCAAGCGGAGATGTTAGGCTACATTGCCTATCAAGTCATGTTTCATAAGTGCTCTTACGCATGCATTTTTAATGCCTATATTTTAATTTATGGTGCGCGACAGCACTGTTGCAGACTACAGTAATTTACTGCAGTTCACTGTCCGGTTACTAATAACGCAGTCAGGATAGAAGCAGATTGAGTACTTGCCTTGTTTTGGACGTAAATCCGAAGCAGAAACTGGCTCCTCGGCATTATCAAAATAAATAACCCTGAGTTGAGTTATTCCTCCCACTCCTCCGTGTGCCTTCTCCACCACTTTGACTCGCGGTTAAATCCACACTTTCACCTAATTCCTCCTCAGATTAAGACGTTTTTTTCATCCTTGGCTTGGCTGTGTGAGCCAATGTGGGGCGCAGCAGCGAGCGCTGCAGAGCCTGAAAATGTAGCTTTTATAGTAAATAGCAGTCTTAGTAAAAGTGGTGCAAAGCCGCTCTGCCTCTCTGTGTCTCCTCGCTGCTTGTGCGCCTATGCAGCCTGTGTTTGGATTACTCTCTCTTTCTGTGTATGTGTGTCTGTGTAGAGGAGGGGTCGTGGGAATCTGTGGCTAGTCCAGGCCAGTCCCACGGTGAGCCCAGTTATTCTTAGTGATCACCAGCATAGAAGTAAGTGAAGAAGCAGCCGCCTTCCTCTATTAGAAATGCATAGCCCAACAATGTCAAAAATATAGATATATACTATTATTATTATACCATTTACTGAAAGGACCTTACTATATATATCTCAGCTACAAATCCTGAACACAAGAGTTTTGCTGACTATTTTGAAACACATGATTTGACCAGAATTCCAGGCAGCCATTATGGTTAATTAGCAGATGCTTGAATTTTGCTTAAAGGGGAACTCCATCGATTGTACACTCCAAGTCTGTTTGCATGTCTTGGGGAGTACTTACACCTGTACATGTGACAAAAAGTAATAAAAGCCTTCAGTGGCTCCAGGGGAAGCAGTGCTATGTCTGATAAATTCCCTCATGTGATGTAGCTTGAGACAGTTGGGGCTGAGAAATTCTTTTGAAAATGGAAAAGATCCGGGGTGCGGGGGGGAGGGGGGTTAGAAAGAAGTGAGCTTACCATACCTCCATATCCAGCTCCTCATCTCTGGTTGAGGCTAATGGCTGGAGGCTACATAACACATCTGAATCTCTGACCAAACTGTTGGTAATGGAGTTGTATTGTGGGTTATGTAGGCGCCAGTTTTGATGAATGTATAGAATAGAATAGAATGTCTATGAAGATTCTCAGTCATCCAGGTCATAGTTATCCAACGAAGGTTAAAATCAAGGGCAACTGGACTTGGTTGAAGATACTGGAAGACGTTTCGTCCCTCATCCAAAGGACTTCTTCAGTTCTGAACTGAAGAACTGAAGAAGTATCTTCAACCAAGTCCAGTTGCCCTTGATTTTAACCTTCGTTGGATAATAGAATAGAATACCACTTTATTGTCCAGCCAAGGCTGGAAAATTGTCTTTGGTCTCACCAGACCTCTAAAAACATGACTATACAAACATGAACATATATAAACATACCAACATCATATCACATCAGTGCCGTACATCTCTCCGCCCATCACATCACATAATTGCAGTTTATCCCATACACACTGTGTACAATATACTTTCTGTACAGAAAAATACCAATTAGTGCAGTTTATTCATTAAATTTATTGCATATAAAAGATAAAGTATAAAAGATCGCTTATAGATATTCCTGTTTGCCAGAGACGCTCTGTATCGTCGTCCTGAAGGGAGCAGCTCAAACTCAACATGGAGGGGGTGCTTATTGGTGAATGAGATAAAAAAAGCTGATGTCTCTGATTCTGCTGCATCAGTTTTCATACATGTTTTTTTAAACTTGAAATAAAAGTACCAAAACAGCATTCTAAACATTTTAATTAATGGAATAGTAAAGAATTAAAAACATTTTGAATTTATTTTTTCTGTAATCTTTGCTTTTTAAAGTGGAACATTTGATCATTTTACTTCTTTAGGCCTAAATGAAACCACTGTACAAGTTGTAGAGAGGAATCTCTCTGCTAACTGCTAACAACTCATACACATCTGACACTGTGTTTTTGTAAAAGGTCACGAGCCAAAAAGGTTGGGAACAACTGGTTTTATCTTTCAAAAGATACTGATGGTGCAAAAAGTGAAATATTTCCCTTTGAATTGTAGGGTAGTAGAAGTATAAACAGGAATAAAATAGAAATACTCAAATAAACTGCAAGTACCTCAAAATAAGTGCAGTATTTGAGTGAATGTATCTACCTTCCTCCACTCGCTTTCATGCTTAACTTTTAAGCCAACGCATCCTAAAAGTGACAGATATTGTACAACTAGCCAGCATTTGGAGTTTCAGCCTGTTGCTTAGAGGCCAGGTGTAGCCAACCCACAGCATGGTGGTTTTAAGGTGATCTACAGTGTATTGCATGCAGATATGGCCCACACAGCATGCTAGTATGTGGGTTAGTGTTGCCTATTTGCATCTGGGTCAGATCGTTTACTTGAAATAAAAGTACCAAAACAGCATTCTAAACATTTTAATTAATGGAATAGTAAAGAATTAAAAACATTTTGAATTTATTTTTTCTGTAATCTTTGCTTTTTAAAGTGGAACATTTGATCATTTTACTTCTTTAGGCCTAAATGAAACCACTGTACAAGTTGTAGAGAGGAATCTCTCTGCTAACTGCTAACAACTCATACACATCTGACACTGTGTTTTTGTAAAAGGTCACGAGCCAAAAAGGTTGGGAACAACTGGTTTTATCTTTAAAAAGATACTGATGGTGCAAAAAGTGAAATATTTCCCTTTGAATTGTAGGGTGGTAGAAGTATAAACAGGAATAAAATAGAAATACTCAAATAAACTGCAAGTACCTCAAAATAAGTGCAGTATCTGAGTGAATGTATCTACCTTCCTCCACTCGCTTTCATGCTTAACTTTTAGGCCAACGTATCCTAAAAGTGAAGTGACTGCTACTGAGCTCACAGGTCACAGATCATCAGGAAAACTGAGGAAACTCCAGCTGCCGTTGAAGTCCATGACATGGCTAAAAGCTCCAGAAAAAGCTAGTAGGTATACCTTGATTTGGGATTGTTTTGTCAAACTACTGTACCTCAAAATTGTATTAGGTAGAGTAATTGAAGTCATGTGTATTCCACCATTGCAAATAAGAAAAAAACAAGAATGTACAGATAAAGACCACAAGTTTAGATGTGTGTGTGTGTGTGTGTGTGTGTGTGTAGTGAAATGACTGAGGTCAAATGAGGACAGCAGGCAGTGTGCATCTCATTTATTTTACCCACTCCATCAAACAGCCACCTCGGAGCCAGAACAGCGTACCATTACTCCTTAAATTAGAATACATAAATAAAAGCTGTTTGCATATAAACAGTTGCTGATGTACACATTCCAACTTGCTGAAAAGTACACGCTGATTTACAAAGACACTGACAATGTTTGTTTTTTTCTTCTCAAGATCCACGTATGAATTGAGGCTCGTATTTTTCACTTCGCTGTCATGTTGTCCTTCCCTGTAGACAGAAGTCAAGCCTTTGCATAACCAAGCAGGAGTAAACTGTTAGGGGCAAGGACAGTCCATTTGTAGCTGTATACTATTTACAATATGACTGACAAAGGTTTTTAAATCAAACAAGATCATTAATATCAACAAAACAACTAAAAGCTGTTTTTTTTAACATTCATATTCATTTGCCGTTGCCCATAAAAATCGCAGATAGAGAAGAACAGAGCTGTTTCATTGTCTCGTTCCACCTTAAAAGACTGCGAGTTTCTGTGATTTAACATTTAGCCCTTAGCCCTGCTAAATCATCTGACCAGAGAAGCAACACACAAGGGCTGGTGGGAAATTACATCCTCATTTCTCAAACACACTTAGTCACACTTGCGCGCACACACACACACACAAAGTTTTTACCCCCCCCCCTTCAGTCAAAGCCTCAGCCAACTCCAAATTAAACAAACTCTCTTGCCTTTGGGCCTGTGGAGTGACCCGCTTTCTCCATCTAGAGGAAGAAGGCTGAACTACATAGTGCTTCTGCTCCACTGGGTTTCACATTTTAAAAACCTCTCACCACCTCTCGATTGTATTTTGCAGCTTAAAAAAAAATTAAATAAAAAACAAAACTCTTGCCAAGTAAAAAGCAACAAAGCACAAAGACACTTGTTCCATCAAATCTGAGCTGAAGCACCATTACAGTTACGAAACAAAAACAGAAAATGCAACAGAACCATGACACTAAATCCATAAACTGTACAATGTGAAGAAGCATTGAAGGTGCCGGTAGTTTTTTTGTTTTATATGATTCGGTAAACAAACACGTTATAAGTTGAAGAATCTGCATGGTATCTTGTAAAAGTCTCCCTCAGGTTGATGAATGTTGTCCATTCAGTGAAGAGGAGGAGGGGGAGGGAGATAGGACGTTTTTCGAGATGACAGCTTCCACTTGTTTCTCTTGTGTAGCTGTAGCGTCGCAGAGTTCGACACCGCTGAGGAGAGCCAGGGAATCCTTACTCTTCGTCTGCGTTCTTCAGCATGAGGATAGAGTTGTAGATCTTCAGGGCGGGTCCTAACTTGATTGACAGAATCTTGACAATGTCCGCTTGGGTGAGCAGCAGGAACGCCTCGCCATCTATTTGCTAAAAAAAAAAAAGAAAAAAAAAGAAAAAGAAAAAAGGAGCAGATCCAGCAGTTATGGAGCAACATTATCTTTCATTTGGAGTCATGTTTGTGTCAAGTTAAATGTTCACTCTCTTCTTGGTCTCTACCAACTGCTGGCTCTTTAGCTGCCGAATGCTTCACTTTGTTTCACCAGCTAGTTGTCAGTCTGCTTTTAATAAATCAAAGGTTTATTAAATCCTCATACAAAACAGCAGACATACTAAGGCAACTAAAAAGTCTGCATATTCATTTTTTTAAACTATTCACTGTGTGCACAGATATTTTGGGCCATTTTTCCGTGTGCTGTATGTCAGACACCAGACGACGCATACATAAACACTGAATTGATTAAGGCAGTGTTTCTGTAATGCTGCCACCTGCGTGTGTATCCCTTATGCATTGGCTGTGAAGATCTAGCACCCATGCATTACACACACAAAAAGTTAAATATGTTTCTTCCCATATATTTTCAAATGCATAATCAGTGGGTTAAGTTGTTGTTAACATAAAGCTTTTATTGCTTGTTATTGTCTGATATATCAAATAAGACAGATGGATCAGAAAACTGATTTTGGTCAAACATAGTTTGCTAGACAATTAGGACTAGGACAACTGATTTGTTGAATGCCAGAAGGACAGAAGTACTGAACGGAAATAAAGCATCTTTAATAACTGCCTGTAAAATGCAGGTACCAGCTCACATCTACATTTTAGACCAAATAATAATCTTTGTTACTAATTAATGAAAGTAATCATTTGTTGAATTTGTCAGTAGGTTAAAGTCCTGTTTTGCAGTTGAAGTGTTACTAATAAAGTATGTCTTACCTCTGTTTTAAATGTAGCAGCATGTTCTTTACATCCTGGGAGTCCTTTGACAAAACTGGCCACCTGATGAACAAAGAAAAACAAATTTACAGCAAAAAGCTACAGACAGGCCACCAAACACAGGATGTATCAATCGATAAAAGTTAACCTACTAATAAACGGGCATTGTATGCCTTTATTGAACCTCAGCTGTCAAGCTCACACCCTCCTTGAATATTCAGGCACAGTTGCACTTTCCCCTGAACAACACGATGCCTTCATGTTGGATGAGTGAGTGCGGAGTATGTGTGCTTTTCATGTGCTGGCACAGTGTGAGTGTGTAAGCATGTCTGACCTCCTCAGCGCTCCAAGTGGCCACTCTCTTGGCAGTCAGCCCCAGGACCTCAGGCAGCAGCTGGCAGTGTTTGTCCCAGCAGAGAGCCACCCGGTGGGGGGGGGAGGCAGAGATGCCGGGGGAAAACACAGACTCGTGGAGGGCCTGCTGAAGAGAGATGGCGTCTGGAGAGGCTGAGGAAAGGAAAGAGGAAGAGAGTCAGTGGGAGTGAGGCTGTTAAATGCTCTGTCTCATCTTATTTTTACATTCACACACACCTTTACTATCGCCAATCTCCTCTTTAACGTAGTGCATTTTCAGGTATTTAGGAACTGGAGCAGTCCTGAAGAAAACAACGACATGCAAGTTAGAGGTTACTCTGTAATATGGGAGAACATCTTCAGCAGTGACCGTGTGCTGGTTTCATGACTGTACCGTTTAGGCCTTGTTCCATTGTGGCTCTGCTCACTAGCTCCACCCGGTGGCTCGGGCTGACTGTTGCGGCCTGAACGCTCAGTTTCCACTGTCACCGGTTTCCTAGCAACACAGATAACCCGCTCTCAGGTACCAGACCACTGGATAGAGTTGCATGCAAAACACTGGTAGGAGTTCTCTTGGGAGTGTATTGTGTTCAGCAGCAAACCTGTTCTGGGAGTCTTCAGCGCCGTCCGGCTGGTCTGCCGTTGAGGAAATCTGTGTGGTAGCGTTTGTGTGAGGATCGGGGCGTCGCCCGCGAGGATGAGGTCCGCTGAGGGCGAGAGGTCGTTCTCCACTGAGCCGATCTGGCAGCAAGCCCTCCTTGTTGAGATTCATCTCCGAGTACGGACAGCTCACCTGACTGCACAAGCAAAGACACACGAACTTTACTTAAAACAAACCGTGAATGAGACGTTTTTGTTTTTTACTTTTGATGCTCTGCAAATTAACAGGTTACAACAAATAGGAAGGAAAAAAGCAGCTAAAGAATCACCTTAAGGACTCAAAACTCCCACACACGCGACACATTTACATTGCGGGCAGCCCACACAAGTATAAATGACATTTAAGAACACTGAGACTCTTGTTTCTCCTCCTGTACTTACATACACAGTCCCCAGACATTGGTAAAAAAAATATGATGAAATTAAATTATTGTAATAAATGTGCTATTTCAGCAACAGTGATAGGATGCAGCAAAAATGGAGAAGAAAATAGGTTATCATAGAGCTTTGAACAGCATTTAGGTTGTAAAAAGTATGACACCAAAGGTTAAGTGCAAAGTAAAAAGAGAGACAGGAATATGCGTGAATACATGCTACTAACGTGTAGTGGGTTCCATAGCGAGGTCCTCTGATGTGGCCAACCCCGTTGCATCCTGGGGTAGGACATCCTTGTCCTGGGGCAGTTAATAAATCACTGGAGCCTGAAACACACACACACACACACACACACACACACACAAAATGTAGTGTTAATAAAACTATGCAAACAACTGCAAGACCCTTTCCATTTTTTAATTCATTACAGGATCCTCCCACCAACACGTCCAGAAGTTAAATTAGGGCAGAGACAAACTGTGCTGACTCATCTGTTGAAATTACTATTTTGGATCCTTCTCCTAAGAAACATTGACTGGTCTCACTGAATGTCAGGCAGGACAAACAGGAAGAGTGCCTCTCACCGTTAGGGTATTGCAGTGGGTGTCCAGTTTTTTGACACCACCCTACAGGATGCAGATCGGGGCAGTCCGTCTCCACCCAGTAATCATACTCTGAACTCCAGCCATCAAAATGAATCTATGAGAGGGGAAGGGGACGACGACAGCAAGTTAGACCCAACATAAGCACAGAGCAAGTCAAAACACATCTTGACGAGGAGACATCTTGTACCTTTAGTCTGTGCTCCTCTGTGTCTGCTATAGTTGCAACACGGATGAGCATGGGGTTCCTCTTGTCGACAGCTTCCACTTTCATCCCAATCTGGAAGCCATGTGGAGGTCGCTGCAAACACAGGAAGATCAAAAATCACATGACTATATAGACTACTATTGTTTACTGTATGTTATATATATTTGTGTGTGTGTTTGTGTGAGAATCGTACAGGTTTGAAAGCCCGAGCTGGAGCAGCCTGTGTGCCCGTCTCTTCCAGGTATTTCTCCCACGAGAAACTCTTGGGTTGCTTATATTCTGAGAGAGGGAATAAAGACTCATTAGCTCCATCAACCACTGAACACAGACCACACCATCACACAGACATTTCAGTCTTGTGACACACGTCCTGTGGATCAAAAACTTTTGACAATATGGACATCCACAGGAACTGAAAGCAGCATGCATTTCACCATTTAAGTACTTCATTTTAGAATTAATTATTTAAATCAATTTTACATTTAAGAAATACAGAACACTTTATATAGAAAAATACATTGATTGGCACAAGTAAACAATCATTTTATCAGCTTAATCAGCAGAATCTAATTTTATTATTAGCATTTAACTCTGATATTATATTCTGCAGTATTTGGTCCCTACTGTAAATTAAAATAGTTTATACTGACCCACGTGTGTCTTGGTCTGTGTCTTACCAGCTGGAGTGGTCAGAGTTAGCTCAGCCTCTTCACAGAACCCCACAGGATGGATGTATGGACTGCTAGCGTCACACCTTGACAAAAAAAATAAAAAAACAATGACTGTGTAAATAGGAACACAACAAAAACTTGGGGTTTTCCAACAAATATTGAATGATACAAATGTGTAGATTTTTTTCAAATGTTGTATTCCAGAAAGAAGATATGTACGCCTGTCCAACTTTTCCAGACTTTCTGTCCAGTTTCCAAGACCTTATCATATTAATTTCCAATACATTTCCATACTCTCCATAACTGAAGTACACAGGCACCGTGCTCATATTTCACTGCTGTCAGCAGTCCTTCAAGTGGACTGGGGAATATCTTTAGGTCATACACGTTCTTGCTCTTACCAATAATCATATGTGTCATCCCAGTTGTCAAAATGAACGAGCAGTCGGTTGTCAACAACAGCAGCAATGGTTGCTACACAGATCAATGACGGATTCTTCCTGTCGACAGCTTCCAGCTTCATCCCTGCTCTAAATCCAGACGGAGTCACAGACTAAAATAAAATAAAAAAAATTTTCTTTTTAAAAAAAAGGTACACATTTAGCATATACAAACCCTCAATTTAAGGACAATCCAATGGCTTTGTAGTACACAGATTACGTGTGCTTAGTACTCACTGTGTTGAGGCTCTTGAAAAGGTGTTTTGGGGCCAGTTGACCCCTGCAGTTCTTCACATACATGCTCCAATTAAACTCGCCATCCTTACAACCTACAAGAGAAACTTACTCAGGAAGGGTGTGTGGAAAATCATGGATAAAAGTGTCAGTCTGTGTGTGTGTGTGCGCAAGAATGTGCGTCTACCTTTAGGCAACAATAACTTGTGTCCATTCTTCTCACACCAGCCAGCTGGTTTCAAATCCCACGAGTCGGCGTTGGCCCAGAAGTCGTAGCATTCTGGGTAACCATCAAAGTGAAGCCTAACCCTGTAGCCTTGGATCTGAGAGGCAAAGGGACATATGAGTGAAATTCTTAATTATGCACAAGAATAAAGATACGTATAAATGGTCTGTTGTTGAACCAAAACCACAAAAAAAAAAGGAACTACTAGCACTAGTACCTCTGCAACAGTGAGTACACAGAACAGAGATGGATGAGAAGGGTCCAAACCCTCCAGCTTCATCCCCACCTTAAAACTGTTCCTGCTCTGAGGAAACGACTGGTGCTGCAAGACAAATGCACAACAAAGCACAGGCATGATTTTCCTTATCTGAGACCAAATAAACTAAACCATCTGGTTATGCTTAAAAATATATCAAATTGGCAAGTGAATACGGGGGGGGGATACCTCTTTGAACAGTTTAACAGGAGCAGCAATGGCCCTCTCCTCTTCCAAGTAAGCAGGCCAGCTCCATGCCCGTTTCTTATTGGGTGGGGCGGTCACTGAGGATTGGGCAAAAAAATACAAAGTATTATGTACTGTAGCTGGGGATGTCCGCTCATACCATTCATGAGAAACATACAGCAGCATATTTGAGTTATTTTATTAGAATCAGCATTTCTTAAACCGTGATTTAGAAGTTCATATAACAAGATAATTAGGAGTCAAAAATAGGGATGCACCGAATGTTCAGCCACCGAAATTCATCGGCTGAAAATATTTTTTAAAAGCCCTTTCGGTGTTTGGCCTAATAAGTCAATTACGTTGACATGTCGGCAGTGTGGAAGCATTTTAAAGTGTCTGAGAAATACGCAAAAATTGTTGTTTGCAGACACTGTTCTGCTGAATTGTCTCCTAGAACATCCACACCATCTGTGGCTGAGTTCTTAGAAAAGACGACAGACAATCTGACCTGCTTTGAAGCAATTGAGCTAGCCGCACCTACATTTGGAGTGCACACGTACTTCAGCCTTTATGGTAACTGCAACGGACCAGAGCGAGCTGACAGGCAGGTTAGTGACTTTATCCTGTCATTTTCTCTCTTTACAAAGACAAGTGTTGCAGTATGAGAGTCCTACCTGAAGAGAGGTTGTGAAGTCTTCATGTTATGCGATATAAGAACTACATACAACATTATTTATCAAATTGGGTTGGACTTGTTGCATTTAGCGTGAGGATACACATGTGACAACGTCCAGTTTTCAAAATAAGGTGTCTATACACGATGGAAATAAGATTAATTGGATTATATTCATAGAAAGTATAAAATATATTACATGTGTCCATTAAAAGTAAATGGACACATGTAATTTATTTTACCGGACCCTCTCGGGCCTTGGACCCACCCAGCATAGTCTCTCCAAATCCTGTGGGAAACACTAAGTAAAAAGCACATTTTGACTATTTATTTTATGCAATGGAAAGAAAAATAGCAAAATAAGTGGAAAAAATGTGAATGTACTTGTTCAGTATTCGGCAAAATTGTTTCATTATATTCAGCTTCGGCCAAGAATTTTCATTTCGGTGCATCCCTAGTAAAAAATGTTCTGATGTATTACTCTATATGTAAACACTTGCTCATAATATTGATATAACCTACAGATACCCAATTAACACAAACTCTCATTCATTCTTGTCTTGTCTCACACTACAGACACAGGATGCCTATAAGTTTCATACATTAGAGTTAAGATATTTGAAGATGTCAATTCAAATGCCAATGAAAAAATTTGACTTATATTCAAACATTTTAACAAAATTTGATTTATCAGAGGACAAGAGGTTAAAGATTTAAAGATTTTAATGGGATTTAGAAACAGCATGTCTAGCAGCAGTCTAACATACCCAGTTTGGCAATTTTTGCACCTCTTCTTCCTTTGGTAGTCTTGGCTTTTTCCTACAAAAAAGGTGACACAAAAGAACACATTAATCATCAGAACTATCAACTTTTTTTCTTACCTGTCTTGTCATGTTTTCTCAACTTAAAGAAGATGAGAAACGGTGAGAATAGAAAAACTCCAGAAGAAGATACTTTGTTAGAAAACCTTTGTTATTACAGCAAGCCAATGCTTGGGAAAGACAGTGGAGACAAATACAAAGAGCATGCTCCTTACCTCTGGTTCCTCTTGGTTGTCTTCCTCTTCATCACCAGAATCCATATAGATCTTCCTCTTTTTGCGCACACGTTTACCCAGCCTCTCACCCTCAACTGCTTGACTCTCCCTTGCTTCCCCTGGAGACGATCTGCAGAAAAGAAAGATTTGACTCGTGATGAAACAACAAAACAAAATAATCTGAAGGACAACAAAGAGGTGTAAGAGAAGGTCAGATGTGTCATTTTACCTGCCACTAGAGGGCTGGGCACAAATGGAGCTACAGAATTTGCCCTGAAAGAGGGCATCCCGGGAAACATGGCCACCACAGGCCCGGCACCTTGACAGCTCCCCATTTGGGCCCATGTCTGTGCTAGAGCCAACCTCAACACTGGGACCAACCTCCACACTGGGGCCCTCCATACTGGGGCCCTCCTCTAATGACAGAAGTACAGGACCGGGGGCTAGAGGACAAGGCAGAAACAAGGGCTGAAACTGAGAATCTTCACTATACAAAACATCGGAAGATCAGAAAAAGCAAAAACTACATTTTTTTCCAATGACAGTGTTGTGATGGTTAAATGTGCTGTCATACCTTTAGCTTGAGAAGATCCTGGCTGACTGTGATTGGCTGGAGCTGTGGCTGTGCCAGTCTGTGATTGGCCCTCTGGTGGAGGGGTGGGAGTGTGTGACTGCGCTGGGTCCAAGGTCTTACAGTTAGGCTGTGCCTCCTGCCCTTTGACCTCTACGTCTGTGACAATCTCAAGAGTCGCAAACTCTGTCATGCGAAACTGAAAGGGACACAGGGAAAAAAACAGTTATGCTCATCAGGGTTTCTCCCAGGAAGTTGTTGAGCCCAGTAGAGTAGTAGACAACCTAAACAGTTACACTCATTAAATATGTGGCATACTCAGTTTGAAATAGCTCTCTCTCTTTTCCCCTGAAAGTTAGTGTTTTCTTTAATAACATTTTTTAATGAAGTTAGCAGAGGTGGTATTAATTTCAGTGGGAAGGCCTACCTCTGCTATGAAAGCAAACCTAACCTAACATGAATGTGAGTGTGTGTGATCAGAAACACGAGCATTTACACAATATGGGATGTGTATCCTGGACAGGAACACATATGTCGTACCCTGATGTCACTACCAGGCAGCGTAGCAATACCATCCTTCCAGTCCAGAGCACCCATAATGTCAAAATCAGCTCCCTGGGAGGGGCCATCACTGGGTGGGGTGTCAGTCATTCCCACTCGGCCAATATCCCTGCAAAGACATAAAAGTCAAATGAAAGATATTGTCATAAATTGACAGAAAAAGGTTGCAAATGTGCAAAATACAACAGAGGTTGAGTAAACATATTCACATCTCTGACTTAAATTATCTTATTTTTCTCCGTCTGTTGGGTTGATTGTGGGTGATTATCACAGTGAAGCAGCCCCCCTGAATGGTTTTACCTGCAAAGTGCTCCCAACGACAAATGCAGCTTCTGCACTTGTAAACAGCATTGTCCGACATCACCGCTAGATGGCGAGTGTGTGCTGGCTTGTAGGGTACACCATGCATTTCGATTTCACACATCACAGTCAATAATAATATTGTTTTGCTGGTCAACTAACGGGGAAATACGTGCATAAACGACCCCATCCGAGTGAACCTTCATCAGGATCACTGACAAACATGAGGAAAAATGCCTCAACTTTAAGTTAACCACACAAGTTCATCTTTTCCTTGTTTTAACAGTATCTCTTAAACCCGGCTGTTTGCCTGGTTATAAACAACTGAGAGGGTCATTTGTTTATCAATTTTAAAGAGAACACTGTTTTCTGCACTGACTGGCCAAACTTAAAAGCGTTTTATTCCGACGAATATTACGGTATATTGTTTTGGTCTTGACGCATGTTCAACACAGAATTAAGGTGATATTTTCTGTTTGTATGCTGTTTATAACCATGCGAAAAGTAAACAACAGCCCGAGCTGGTGGACCTTGATTAAGTTTGACTTTGCACTTAATACCTCAGTTTTATTCTAGCCATAAATAAAGTGTATGTAAGAGCGCCCATGATTAGCATTCGTCTTATACAAAATGGCGGAGCATAGGAAGAGGCCACCAACACGTTTAAACTATGTAAATTACTCAAGTTACCCATTTAAACAAATAATGTAAAGCCGCTACACGTTGAACAAAAGCAACTGCTTGCTGTGTAATTTCCTGACTTGATGTTTTCCTTCACTCGGGTTATTTTCTTCACTTTCCCCTTGTCACGGAATGTCAGACCAGGTTGCTAGCTAGCGCTGATATAAAGCTAACAGTCAGCTAGCTCCACTCCGTTCAGCTGAACGGAGGATTGCTAGACAGCTAGCCGTAGCATTGTGACTGGATGCAGCCAGCTAAGGACAATCTGTAATAAATAAGTTTCCCGGTTAATAACAATAGGAAAACGCATTTAGCAAAACGCCAATATTTCGCACACTATCACGCACACTCGGAATAACACGGCGTTACTGTTACAAGCTTCAACAGTGTTGCTTGATTCATTTCTTCAATAGAAACTTGAAAAAAAAAACGATTTATTATCGCCGTTTTAAATCAGCGTGGAAATAATGCGAACTAACGCTAATTAGCAAAACGAAGGCCGCTTTTTCAAAAGTCGCCACTGTTAACAGCAATAAATTAGTATTTACGCCCGTATTGTTTTAAAAATATGGAACTCACCTCGTTTCTGTTTTAACTCTTATTTAGAGCTGGATAGAAGGATGCGCATGCGTGTAAGATGCGCTGCCTGACAACTTTGGGTCTCGGAAAAGTTCAGTTTACTATCGGTGGTCAATACCAGGCCTGTTTGCACTTACAGCACGCCCAAAACTCAGTTCGGTGCCGATACAAGGAATCTACCGATAGGCTGGGGCTAATATTCCCATTTGCTCATAACAGCCATATAAGTATTTCCCCTGGAGAAGTACGAGTGTGTATCAACGGAGCGCAGAGACCGCAGTGTCTTCCATAAACGTTGAGGAGCGGTTGGTTCCCTTCTGCTCAAAGTAGCTGTTTTCTCCCCAGTTTTAAACCCTCTACCATCGTCAAACAGCCAAACTGTGTAGATTCTTCCCGAGCACAGGCGATAACCGGTGTTTACAAGCCGGTGCTAACTGTAGGATTAAATACTCAGGCCTGGAAAATCACCCGAAGTGACATTTTTTTAACCAAACACGAACCAGAATGCGTTGCTTCACACAGACTCTGGGTTTGGCTTGTTTTTTAAACACATCACGTCGGTTGGTGCGTATATGAGCTCCATCAAAACCAGTAACGTTAAATTAACTCGAACAGGATGACACACACATTGAGTTTAGCCTAATCAAACCCTTACAAAAAGAAGTCATGAGCTAAAATACTTCTGTAGGGTTTAATTTTGGTTAATATCAAAGATCCAAGAAGCCATGTGTGTCGCAGTATGTTGCACCTCCTATGGCACGTCTAGGCTGCTGGATGTAAGATTTTAATGTGACAGCAAATCAATTTGATCATATCCTGAGATTATTGTGGGTACTGGGGGTCTTTAAATTGATTTTAAGTATTTGCTGGGTCGCCAGTGGTCCAAATAATCATGTTCAACCATCTGATCTCCAGCTACCCTGCAGTATTCAATCCCTCCCACATAGGGCGGTTGTGGTTCCTCCGGTATAATAAAGCTACAGATATTTTGGCCCATTTTAGCCATTTTTTTGATGGCAATATCCTACACTCCACATGAACAGAAAATCGCGATATTATCCATGGCTATTTATCCAAATTCTAGTAAACAGGTATTGTGTGATAAGTCTTTATTTCAGTCAACAAAGGCCGCCCTGATACTAGGAGGTGAAACGAGTTCAGTGCTCGGCTGTGGAAGCGGCGGTGCTGCTCCTGTGTTTGTCGCTAGATGGCAGGAGAAGACCAGTTTCTTGGCGAGGGGATTAACGGGGTCGTGCACCGTGCTGCAGCCTGCTTTATTTTGTAATATAATATCAAGTACAAACCATGAGATGGCATTCAAAGGGAAAGCGGTCGAGTCGAAGGTAAGAGGACAGTTACCGTGTCATTATCTAGCCGACTGCCTCCCCGATCAGGCGTCTCTGGGATCTGTTAATCAGAATCGACTGCAGGGATATCATGTGCGATAAAATACATGGAGAGGGAACGACAGGCTATGTTATACCGTAGGTCGATTTTTGTGATGTACAGATAGAAAAAACTCACTTATTATTACCCAAATGTATGCAGCAGGTCAGGTTTTGCAGCAGATAGAGTCGCTGTCTGTACCTGCAGCGCACATCTCTCCCCCTGCAGCCAAGTAGCCTATCATATGTAAAACTGCCAACAAAGCTCCAGGTTAGTGTTGTGTATAATGTTGCGTTACGTGTGAAATATGTGGTGCTGCCTACTAGATAAAGAAAATACTGTATTGTGAAATATTCTCCCTCTCTATGTCTCAACCCCACAGGCCGTGCTCTTCAATCTGCTACTGTGTCTGGTCATATTTTACTCCCTTTTCTACATGATTGGGAGTGTGTGCTTCGGTGCTTTCAGGTGAGAATCTTTTGCTTGCATGGGCAGAGGCAAGTGTGCGCGCAAACCAGCTCTTCAAAGCATCTTTGTATATATCTACAAATCTGCTGTAATGAACAGGGGGTAGTTAATAAGGGGACATAGTCCATAAACACTGCTAAATAAATGCAAAATTGAACGCAGAGGAGCCTTATAGGAGGTCTGGAAATTATCACTTTGAGTATTTTCAGTCAAGTAACAGAGGTTCAAAGTGGCACAATTACCCGTAACCAAATTCCCAGTGCAACTATCAAAATAACTGCAGAATGATCTAGTAGGCAAAGGGGAACAGTCCCAGCATTTATGACATGTACCAGTCTCAGCAATGAACAAGACAGCCCAAGATGAAACTAAATTTAATACAAGCAACCTATATGCAACTGTAAGTTTTTTAATATGTGTCCTGCATCTTTACCTCTTTACGAATGTATAGGTGCCCTAAGCCCCTCTACATAAGAACCCTTTTTAGTTAATGTTGTCCTTAAAATTGTGTACACTGATAACACATAGCAAACCATGACAGGTAGTTTTTTCTGGTTTTGTAGGCAAAATATGAAGCCATATGAAGTTTGTACTTTATATGTATATTATGGGACACAATGCACATAAAGCAGGAGGTCTAAACATTTTATTTTTTACTTGGGCAGCACAGTGGGTTATTCTGGCCATGGATCCATGATTACAGTTTTTAGTTATCTAAAAAGTGTTTACATTACTTTATCTACACCATGTAGCCTTTATCTGGAGACTCCTTTTACCTGGAGACTCCTTTTACCTGGTGCCAAGAGATGAGATGTGTTTACACTTTCCAGTAGTTTAACACACTTTCTGCAGGCACTAGTTTACCCTCTTATCTCACCCCTCATTCAGGTTGGATCACTTTGACGGACTGATTCCATTTGACTTTAAGACCGAACCTGCTGAATCCAACTCCAAGTACTTGGGTGAGCACACTGAATGCAGCCAATATGATCGAAAATGAGCGTGAACGTTTTTCACTTTGTGCTTTTTTACTATGTTGGTCTTCCTCAGTGAATCTCCTGTCCATGGAGCTCACCTACTTTTGCAGCGGCCTTCTGTTTGCCGCAGTGGTGAGGAGGCGAGTTTGGGACTACGCCGTCACAGTCACACTTGTGCATATAATGATCACCAGCCTAGGTGTGCGCACGTTTAACAATACATCCACCCAGGTGCACAGGCAAATTACAGAATGTTTTGTGAAACTGCACGTTTTGTTTACATGTTGCAGTGATGTTGGAGTTTCCCATGGTGTGGCAGTGGTGGCTGGCTTTAGGTAAAACAAACATTACCGGCAACTGATCTGGAAGTTATTGCATTTAACTGTATGAGCTCAATTCTCTTATACATTTTTTGTTGTTCCATAGGTAGCGGCTTGTTTCTGATGATCTGCAATGGTCAGCTGATTGCTTACTTCACCTGCCAGAGTGACCAGAGCTACGCCTCCTTCAGCCTCTACTGAAACTTGGTCTCTACTGAGACAGAAAGCTACTCTGTGTATTAGCTGTTTCAGTCAGTCTTGTGAAGTGAGGTAGAAAAGATGAGAACAGATGTTCTCTTCCTGGAGACACCATTAGATTCTCCTCAGTGATGGGCTTTTTCTGTTTGTCACTAAAAAAAAAGACTCCTCACCGTTTCCTTACCGTGACATTAAGTCAAAGCTGGGTCCAATCTGTGTTTACGGGTTGCAAACAGACTGGCATCCTATTGTGTACATGTAAATGCCACAATGAGATGTTGTCTGTGTTTTGCTTTTGATGCACAATGCCTCTGTGACTATGCAGGATATACGGGCACCCTGTAAAGTATTTTACTTTTGTAAGCTGAGAATGTAACAGTAGAATGGGAAAGTTGCAATATAATGTTTATTGTATATTTTAAAGATATAAATGAAAAGTGTTAAAATAAATAAAACTGCTTCAGATTGAGTGTTTATTGTTTCATCATTCAACACATAGAGGTAGCTAGGTCCAGCCTATTTCACATTGATACTTAACATAACTTAAAAATATGCTATAATTTGGTAGTGAAACCAATGTTACTGTGTTAGTGTAAGAATTTTTTGCTTGAATGTTTAAAAATAGACATTGATTTAAAAATGTATGACATAAAAAATAAATATTTGAACAAACATGCTCCCAGAGGATTTGGTTGGATTTGTTAAGAACCCGGCTCTGCTGCCATGTACTCTGCTGGGTTCGTGAAGGAGAATCCTTGAAAGGCCTCGCTGCTCCTGCCCCCGCCTGCCTGGCACCTCTCATTCACGGAGGCAGGGACAGGTTGTAGCGTGAACACAGGGTCGATGTAGCTGACATCACAGGGACCATTCTGGAGAGGAGAGGGGAATAAACACAAACACTCAAGTATACTGTGCGGTCATTTATTATTTTTTATTATTTTTCATTTATTATCATTTTGTTATTGCTGTATTGCTTGTACCACTTTTGGGATGAACGGAGGTCTAACTTTCCTGGCCAGGAGGTCGTCCCAGTTAATGGATGCAAAGAAGGGATGTTCCTGCAGCTCCACCTGAAGACACATTGAATTAGACCCTCTGTGGTTATGTGTGTTTACGTGCATCGTTGCTTGGTTTTTGTTTTTTTGTTTGTGTGCACTTACAAGGTCACGGCTCGCCCCTAAGCGTTTGGAGACGTCTCTTTCCAGCAATCCTTTCAACAGTGAGCGGGTAGCCCTAGACACCCCACTACGCAGCTGCAGAGGAGCGTGAAGTATGTTCTCAAACATCCTTGCTTTGCTATGGCTATAAAATGGAGGCTGAGAGACAGAACAGGGAGACGGAGTAAGGTGAAAATGCTGAAGGTGATTCGATGAAAGGAAAAAGATTACTTCACCTGCACTCACCCGTCCATACAGCATCTCAAAAAGCACAGTGCCGAGGCCCCACCAGTCCACTGCTGGACTGTATGGGCGGCCTTGTAGCACCTCAGGAGCGAGGTACTCAGGAGTCCCACAGAATGTATGCATGATCCCGCCTATGGCCACGCCTTCTTTACAAAGCCCAAAGTCTGTCAGCATTACATGACCCTCACTGTCCAGCAGGATGTTCTCTGGTTTGAGATCTCTGGCAGGGAAACAGATGGAACAAAACTGTTACTAACTGAATATTGCTGTTGTTTTTGTTTCCCCTTTTCTCTGGCTTCACCTTGTTTCCCTTTACTGGTTATTTTTAAATGTGGCATTGGAGGGTTTTTAGTGATAACATTTTCTATGCGGAGCTCTCTTATTAAAGGGAACATTTCATTGGGATTTCCCAGCATGAATCATTTAAACCATGTGGAACACGTCTAAATCAAACATGAGCAAAGAAAGTGAGCAGGCAGTGAGCCAAGACAAACTTGGAAGAGTGACTTTGCAATGGCTTGTCTGTTTGTGTGTGTATGTGTGTGTGCGTGTGTTTACCTGTAAGCGATGTCAAGAGAGTGGAGGTAGCCCAGTGCCATGGTCATCTCTGCAGCATAGAAAGCAGCCCTGGGTTCAGGAAATTTCCCCACCCTCTGAAGGTGGTAGAAAAGCTGAGGACAAACACGTGTGGTCACATACACAGACTACACAAATGACAACGAAATTCAACACAATAGCAGCACCATGGAGGGACTGGTTACAACTGGTTGACACTGGCTTTGATGACTGCTGGTCTCAAAATGACTTGTGGCATCTCTTAAACTAAACTGTATGCGTTGGCTTAAGAAATATGTAGCTAATTATGTTGGTAATATGCTAAAGATTTGTAAATTCTAGTCTATATCTGAAACCTTTCCTTTCCCAAGTGATGGTTGTGGGCAAAGGGAGACTAAACCATCTCACAGTTGACAGAAAATACACATACCTCCCCTCCATTAACGTAGTCCAGGACAAAGTAGAGAGCATTTGGTGTCTGGAAAGAGAAGTGGAGCCCCACCAGGAATGGATGATGTAGTCCCTTCAGTAGTACGCTTCTCTCAACCATCACATGCTTCTGCCTCAGAGACACAACATATACAGTAAGTAGATAGATAGATAGATAGATAGATAGATAGATAGATAGATAGATAGATCACCTCTTTCCTTTTGGCAATCTGTTTCTGCAGCACTTTCACAGCATAGTAGCGTCCATGTTGTCTGTGTCTTGCCAGCAACACCTACAAAAGTTTGAGCCGTGTCATTTAATTTCCAAACAAAAAACCCCACAAACATTTACAAGAACAAAAAATCGCTACCTTTCCAAAGCTTCCTTTGCCAATGACTTTGAGGTAGTCAAAATCTGAGGGTTTCGTTCTGGTTAACACAACAAAAAAAAAACTGTCAGATATGTGTTGTGATACAGTGCTACTTTATAATAAGATTATTAATCTTAAAATTAGATCTTAAGCTGTGTGACACTAATTACTGAGTTTGTGGTTAATAAATGATTTAATAATGCTACACAGACGAGTTAATAGGCTAATACATTCATAAAAATAACCTTTGGGTTGCAAGGTTGTGATCACACATTTAAGTAAAGGAAGACTTTCTGTTTTTAACTATCTATCTGACTACTTAGGGCAGTGGTTTCCAAAGTGGGGGCACTCAAGTAAAATAGTGCATATTGCAAGAAAAATTTTCCTTTATTTTGTTTGCTTGTGACAGTTTAGTCAAGAACATATAATCTCTTTATGACTGTATCTTTTAAGTGTTACTCTGCAGAACCTTTTATATGACATGAAACATTTCCGGGCATCAGGTGTAAAAATTACTTACTGTGAGGTTTGCGTGTTCTCTGAGCCCTGAGGAGAGAAAAGACACTGAGGGGCAAGACAGTCAGATTTAGTTTCATCTCCTGTCAACACTCAGCACACTAATCATTTAATAGAAACCTTCCCTCTGTACTCACCACTGTGCCTTCGTCCCCCTCCTCTCCTCTCAGCTTGCACTGTGGCTGCAGGATTTGCTGGGGGTCCAGGCTTCAATCAGGAGGTCAAAAACAGTACATGTTGGATTTCTTTTTAGCAGATTAAGCACAAAGTAAAAAGCTGTAAATAATAAAGTTTTTCTCACTTACTGTTGGCATAGATGTTGACTGGAAAGACGTTTGTGTAAGAAGTCACTGAAGCCAACTTTTTTCCCTTTGAGCAGAGCTGTAAGAAAGGCAGGGAGTTAGTCACAAGAGTTCAACAGCTGTAATATCAGTTTAACTCAACAGGTTATGAAGTTGTGAAACTGTTCAGATACTTTTAGGTTATGTCTTATCTTTATAAATGTTTAAAATATATATTACTTTAATATAATACTCTTCTAGGCCTACTATTGGGTTCACCTCTTTCTAATACAACGTTAAGGCAATTTTGCCTCTTGTAGCAGGATTTTTTGCGTTGACCGTTACTTTTGACTGTAACGTTATGATGTAACGGTGGCGTTGCTACGGCGCAAACGTTAACGGTCAAAATGAATCTAATGTTACGTCGGTTAACAAGATATAACTTTTTATATACAGTCCATGGATTTAAACCTACCTGAGAAAAACGACACAAGCGCTCTCATTTTAGCGTAGGTCAACGGCCGTTCTCGCGTCACGGTCATCTGGATGAAGACTGTTCAGTACAAATTCACAGTTAGTTGACAGTGAAGACTGTCCCGCAGTAGAACCGTCTCGCTTGTACTAAACCTTCAGTGCACTGCTGCTCCGTTAAAAGACCACTGACGTAGCAGACTCAGAGTAAAGGATGCGTTTAAGTACCCTCGGAGATGTGAAAATGGGATGTGCGCACTTCGAGCGACCTTCAGTGATAGCCAGCTTTGTGGACTGTAAGTATGCTTACATGTACTCAGCTACTGCATTTGCAAGTGCAAATTTGAGTTACTTGTATCAGTTATCCCCAGTCTATTTAACTAGACCACTTCCAAAAAACAGTGTCTTGTCACCTTTCACATGTCCATGAGTTTTGGTCCTGTACCCTCCTCTGGTGGTTTCATTTAACTAATTAAGGCCAGGAGGGGTGAAATGCTGGAATATATCACTAAACAGCAAATAGGATTTGTGAAAGGTCTAAAAACTGAAATCAGATTTGGACAGCAGAAAATTTTTATTTTTGCTCTGTCCTTCCCTGTTAATTATTTCATTACACCTCAGGTTTATTTTATGACCAACAACTGATGGGAAACAGAGGGCTATGTCACAGACTAAGTAGCCTATAAGTGAGCTATTGATAGCCTACCTATTTTTCATTCAATTTCTTTTTCATTGTAAATGAGCCAGATTTAGCCTAGATAATTTCCTAGGTAATTTCCTCTGTTGTCTCTGGTCAGGTATTAAAAACCCTAATATTATAACAGCATTTTAAAATGAAATGTACCATTTTCTAATAAGAAACCTGTTATAAAGGGTTTATACATGTTAATAAATAATTTACTGATGCTTTATAGATCAGCTAGAAGTAATTAATAAGAACAGCGGGTTGCAAAGGAAATCCTTCTCCAGCATGACACTTGCTTTGTCTTTTAGCTTTTTTTAGAACCCTACTCCATTTATTAACAGCCTTATAACATTTACAACTGCATATTTGATAAATTGCTGTGAGAGATGATGTGAGACCAGATGTGAGACCATGTAGTAAAGATTTATTAACATTTAGTCCTATCATTGAAGATGACTGAAATTATGTGGTTTCTTGGAAAGTTAGAGTCATGACTTTTTAATAATGACTTATTAACATTTATTACTGCAGACTTGAACGCTTAAAATAAAGTGAAAAACTCACAACCCTTTAACCTGAAACTGGTGTCAGTGGTTTAAAACTGATCTATAGAGCATTGGTAAATGTTTATAAAGCATTAATAAAGCCATTAATTACAGCCTATAAACCATTTATAAAGGGTGTATATTTGAATATGCCTGTTAACCCATAACCATGCACAATAAAGTACAGCTCACATTCAACTGTAAATAACACCACAATGTAGTGCATGGTTATTAGCTACAGTCCGCAGTAGACTCCCAGAACCTGTGCAGCGGGTAAAAGAAAATAATTTAGGTCTTGAAGAAACAAGCTGTTGGCACCTGAAGGCAGCATACTGAGCCTGTGCCCCCTTTAGAGGTTAACTGGAGTGGATTTTCACTCCTGTCCTCTTTATTTAGGGGTATGGATTTCTCCAGTTACAGGTGGTGGAGTTTAACTAAGTATATTTATTTACACAACTAAGCTACTGTAGGCTACTCAAGTACAATTTTGAGAAACTTGTACTGTACTTGGGTATTTCAATTTCCTGCTATTTTATACTTCTACTCCACTACATTTCAGAGTGGAAATATTGCACTTTTTACGCTACAGCATTTATTAACATATGTTACTTTGCAGACTATAAAAACAAAATATAAATCAACTAATACTATTACAATGTATTGTTATGGATGAAGCTAGGTTTAGCAGGCTAGTTATATTTAGCACTACTGCAACATTAGTAATGCTTCCACATTAATGCATTACTAAATATAATCCAATAATATACTGAAATGAACCATTCTGCAGAGTGAGTTTTACTTTTAGTACTTCAAATATAGTTTGATGGAAATACTTTTACTTAAGTAAGATTTAGAATTTCACTTGGTATTTTTACACCATATTAGTGCTACTTTTACTACTACTAAAGCAGTAACTGAGTACTTTTTCCACCACTTCCAGTCACAGGTATTTAGAGGGAGGACTGAATACCACCAGTAAGGCTGTGAGTGGGAGGGTGATACCGTGAGGGGACATGCACTGAATGAAAGTGTGTGTTTGTGCATGTGTGTGTGTGTGAGAGAGAGAGAGAGAACAGGAGAGAATAAAAAAATTAAACCATATTCACTTACCATGCACAGACATGGCATTACTTACTGATGTATTACATACATAACACATGACCACAGATTTGGGTCATGAAAACTCATGGCACCATTACAGCATATGATGGTCTGTCTCCGCCTGATAAATAGCATAGCCTGTCCACACCACCACAGACCCAGTTTTTAATGGTTGTGATTTATGACCAAACTCCTGATGCAACCAGTGGCTGGTTGTTTTATATCACAGTAACGCGCTCCAGACATTCACAGACACTATCCAGTCCAAAGCATCCTGTTGGGGACTGAATTATATAAGCACAAATGCACATCCATGTGTGATTATATAATGAAATGGAAATAGAAAGATTTTCTTGAGTCTGGCACAGTTAGCGGTAAACAAATTCTTATGAGCAAGACATAGGGGGGGGGGGGGGGGGGGATTATCTTTTGCATCTGTTAAAACAAAATAAGGAGATTGGAAATAAAAGGAGTGCCTGGGCTTTGTCACAATAAAAAAAAAAATAGGGCTTAACAGGAATAATGTGAAATTGGAAATGAGCTGAGGTATGCGCTCAGAATAAGAGGGTGTAAATGAGATAAACAGGACATGAAGTTCACATACTGAAATGACAAGTTTGTCCCTGTGTCTCTGTGTCTAAATTTGGAGCCGCTGGGTTCAGTGCAGAGTTAGTACAGGGTGTCTTGGTTAATGTTGCAGAAAGCTGATCCTCGTACAGCAACACAGGGAGGTTCCTCTCAGTTACAGTGGTAAAGGGGGAGGACCCAAAGAGAGACATAAACACCCCCCACCCCCCCGCTCCCTGTCACTCCAAAGTGAACTGGTCTCTGCTAGTCTGACCTCATGCCCCATCACTCTGACAGTAGGGGAACTGGCCAGGGCTGGTTTTGCCACCCCTGGCATGCAACAGGTGACAAACACATCTCAGCAGTCTAACAGCAAGAACGGAAACACACCGGAGAGACAGCAGATCAGCCACCCCCTACCAGATTTTCTACTCCAGCAGGATGCCTAACAGGAGGAAAAGATGAACCAAAGTCAACCTTCATGTCTTCAGACTGCCAAACAAATGTTGAGTCAAACACATCACAACTGACTGAAGTCCTGGAGTCCCGTCTTGTTTTGTTTTACTCACAGTTGTCTCCATACAGTCAGACATCTGGGAGTCATGTCAGCTGCAGACAGATTTCTTGTTGACCTTGGAAATGTTGGGTCAAAGCAGCTTGGTTTCAGTGTTGCTTCAGCAGCAAAAATAGACTTTAGGCACAAGCTAGACTGAAGCACAAAGGGACTGCCTGGTTTCTATAATGACTCAAGTGTAGTGCACCACTACTTTATTTGACAGCTTTACCAAAAGTAAGTTTAGTAGGCCTACTTTCACTTTTTGACTTTAAGTAAATTTCACTCATAATACTTGTGCTTATGTTTTCAAAACAGGATACTTGGATTTTACTGTGTGGAGAAGGACGATAAAAACATCAGTGATTTTTAGAAAAAAAGTTGCTCAGGGTCTGAAAAAGGTAAACAACTGGACCAAATCACTGTAAGGGAAATGAGGGGGGAGGACATAATGTTTAAAAAAGTCACACATTGGAATTGTAGTAGAGAACAAGAGCTGTTAACTGTTTCTGTACCAAATATATTGACTAGACACTGTAGAATTACTATGGATCAGAATACTTCGTCTACCACTGGTGAGATTATATGTCTGTTTATCTTATTTTAGGTATATGAGGCTCTATATGTGAAGGAAAAATAACAATAAATTAAAAACTTTACTGTCAGATAAGTAAAGAAGCTGTTCCTTCCAAGAACAAGTAATTGTATACCTCAATCTGCATACCTCAAGTATACAGTACATTTTTCATGCTGAACACACATGACAGCAGAAGTACTCCATCTGTCCTATAGATGGTGACAGCAAACCAGAGGAATTCCTCAAGGAGACTGAAATTTTTCTCTGTTTTTCTTTCACTAGGAATTTAAATGTTCATATAAATAGGCAAAAACAGCATATTGCCATCAGCATGTTGTCAGTGAATAGTTTTTAATCCCAATCACAGAAAGAACATAAAATTGTTTTAGACTAGGTTAGGTCAACACTTCACCACACTTACCTGCTTTGCCTTAACTAAGATGGTTTACAACTTTGACCTGGCTCTCTTTTCAATTATAGACTGCCAGTGTCTTCTGTAAAGACAAGTTGTCAGGATGAATGCAATTTTAGGCTTCACACATTCAACACTGATTTTTCTTCATTGGTGCTGCACTGTCATATATCAGAGTATTTTTGCAGTGTGGTATTAGTACTTCCACTCAGTTAAAGGTACTGAGTACTATGTCTGTTTTTCTTACTTATGTCTTGTTTTTAAAAAGAAACAAACACATCTCTAAGCAATTGTAGTGTACCACGGACCATTTTAGGTCTTTGTTTTAAAGGGTTTAATTATAACTCTTCCTCCAACATGTTTTAAATGCACTTATTGTCAGTCGCTTTGGACAAATGCATCTGCCAAATTAATATATTGTAATACAGAGGTGGAAAGTAACTAAGTACATTTACTCATGTACTGTACTCACTACAAATTTGAGGTAATTGGACTTTACTTATCATGCCACTTTCTACTTCACTACATTTTAGAGGCAAATATTGTCATTTTTGGTCATTTACAATAATAACTTTAGTTTCTAGTTTCTTTGCAGATTCATATTAATAATACAAAATATAATGAACTAATATGATATAATGTATTGGTATCAGTCAAAATAACACAAGATAAAGGGTTCACAAGCTAGCAAAATAATTAAAATGCCCCCCCCCACACACACACACACACACACACTACACTGTGGTGTTGCTACTTTTACTTAACTAAAAGATCTTACTTTGGTACTTCTTACTCCACTGTTCTCATGCAATGGTTTGTATTTCTCTGTACTGTACACTTTGCGCGCGCCCCCTTGAGCGCGCATCCCACCGGGAGCGCGCGCGGCGAAGGGGCGGGGCCGCGCGGAGTCAGCGCAGACAGGGATGAGAAACTTGTCCCGGATATTTACCTAACTATACCTGGCTCTTCCGACGCACCCCGTAGGCTACCGAGATTTCCGCGGCGGACAGTCTGAGGATCATGATACGTCTCTGAAGCGGGACGACTGAGGTACACATCTTGTTTTTGTCTTTTAAACCTTCTCTTCCCAACAAAACATTCACTTGGCCAAGTTGTAGTTACGAGTATAGCCGTGGTTGGAGGAAAGTTGGAGCCAGTTCCTCCTTTTGGGTGTAGCTGCAAAAAAATTCAGGTTGTCAACAGGTTCCTTGTTCGCGCTGTGGCTCAAAGTACAGCGGGGTCACCGCAGAGTCCGTTACAGATTGGGAGTCGGGCAACAAAAATATGGGCCTTCCACACTAAGATAGGCCCTGTTTATTCATTGGCAGGCTGGAAGGTGAAGCAGGCTGTAGATTTGAGCTCTACCATTTGTTGTAGGTGTTTTTACATTCTATAATAGACTTATACACATTTAACTTGGAGATACGACATGGCAGAAAAATTATGTGTGTTAAAAGCATCATAAAGTGAGACTGTCCTTATTTCCTCATCTGTAGCTGTTATGTGACCACAAACCTCAACATATCAGAAATAGATGCAAGATGCAAAACACCCAGTGAAGTCATAGTCTCTACATGGTGGTGTATCTGCTTTTAAATGTAACATTTACTTGTAAATTCATTAGATGCCCGCCTGTGAGAGGGTTATTATGGAAAACAAGTCATCAAACTGGGACCAGCTCTTAATATATTCAGTGTGTGTCACTGTGTTCAAACATTAACTGTGTCCTTTCAGAAGCAGTGAGAGACAGGCCAGCCTGGATCCATTAATCGTTTACCTGGAAACCAACACAGGACACATGTACGTGCATACACTTGCATGCATATAGGTGTTCGCTTACACACACACACACACACACATTGATAGGTATTCTCAAAGCCAGAGTAAGTTATTGGCATGCATGCATTAGTAGTGCATGTTTGCATTGTGTCCAGCGGCTGCTCTGAGATCAGTCAGCAGCCCTGTAGATGGGCGTGTTCGACTCTGAAAATGTTTAACATTCTTATCATTCAGCTGCCTGCGAAAGGCAGAGAGGCACAGAGGGAGAGCAGCAGGCAGAGGGAAGGGACATGTTCAGACCCAGGCCAAATAATAAGGAATTACACAAACACACATACACGCACACACAGTCACTCCTTTGCATTCACGATGCATTACTCACTGCAGCCCGATGCTCCATCCAGCACATATGTTACTCACCACACAATGTCATCCTGAGGGAGGTGCCTTCAATTGAAGACAACAGCCTGGAAACATCTGACACTGTTTTTGTGGTTGTGTGTGTTTCCAGGTCCCCTCTCAGTGAGGAGCTGAGGGCAGGGTGTTTGTCTTCTTGAGAGGGAGGCAGAGTTACCGTGGTAACAGACATGCCAAAACCGGACCTGCTCTGCCTAGTTCAGCTGCTGGACGGCACAATCGAGACCTTCAGAGTCAGCGTGCGTAACACACACACACACACACACACACACAAACACTGCGTTTCCTGTCTGTCCATGAGGAGATCATGTGTTGCTCCTATCTGTCTCTGTGCACTGCTAATGATCGTATTGTCAGTGCATGATCTGGTGGCCAACTATTCTTTCCCATTCCCATTGATCCACATCTCTTGTTCAAAACCGTGACCTTGGCTTTTAAAGGACATGCTAACCTCTCGCAGCTTAGGGAGCTTGTCACACTTGGGAGCCTTTTCACCATCAGCATATTATGGGTCATACGCAGTGTGACAGCAGTATGTATACTCCCAACACACACACACACACTGACACGCATGCAGAACGGCAATCACAATATTGCTTTCTAGGACGGTAGCTGTGCAGCATTTTTATGTGAACGATGGGAGAGCAGGGAGAGCGCTGTGGTGGTACAGTATAATGTGCAGAAGGATTCCAATTTTAAACCCTCCATTACTCTCTTTTTATGCCTCCTGTGTTTCTCTTGTTTGAATAAGGGTTATTGTTTTTGTTCTTCACATATTTTCACTGAAAAAGAACAGGTGTTTGAGGCCAGTTTAAACTGATCTTCGCCTGGATGTTGTGTCCACTAACATACAAAATGATTGTGTTTCCTGCTGCAACAGCACACTGTTTGCCGCAGTTTACAGTAAACACGATCCTCTTGTGACGTGAATACGCTTCCGGTAACAGAAAATGCGAATGAGCTGCGGTTTATCCCTCTGAGTGATTAATAATACAATGAATAGTTAAACTACAGAATTCTGTGCTGCAGATGGTCTTTTGGAAATCTGATTTTCACCTGGCAGTATGCATTATTGATGTTTCTTTCTGATTTACATCAATTTTTAACATTCAAGATAACTGCAGAGAAACTCACACATTCTTTAAAACATAATAATGATCCATGTATATACAGGTGCTGGTCATATAATTAGAATATCATCAAAAAGTTGATTTATTTCAGTAATTCCATTCAAAAAGTGAAACTTGCAGGTGTTTTGACTTAATCAACTGATTAGAGTGTGGCACCAGGTGTCTTCAATATTGAACCTTTTCACAATATTCTAACTGTCTGAGATACTGAATTTGGGATTTTCATTAGTTGTCAGTTTTAATCATCACAATTAAATGAAATAAACATTTGAAATATATCAGTCTGTGTGGAATGAATGAATATAATATCCAAGTTTCACTTTTTGAATGGAATTACTGAATAAATCAACTTTTTGATGATATTCTAATTATATGACCAGCACCTGTACATTAAGCAGTGCTACAGCATATGACACAGTATATTTAGATGTACAAATGAGCAACCGTTAAATGTCACTCAAAGTTCTGGCTGGTATTAATATTATTTGTTGTTTACATCTTTCAGAAGCAGGATGAAGGTGTGGTTCTGTTGGACCAAGTATGCGACCACCTGGGCCTGCAAGAGAGGCAGCTCTTCAGTCTGCAGATCAGAGAATCCAGCACAGCCATCGCCTCTATCACAGCCAACACACACTCTCCCGTGAGCTCACTGTTCATCTGATGCACATTTAGGCCAAGATTGTAATGTACTGCACTCGCTGATTGCTGTTTAGACGATGATAACCACAGGGTATGCTTACATAAATGCTGATTTTAGCCCCAGTTAACCATTAAACTTAATGAATTTCTTTCTCTCAGAGATGGTTGGAGCCTGAGAAACCCTTGAAGAAGCAGATAAAAGGTATCTGGCTTGTTCTGGTTCCAGAGAATTCACTGTCTTTACCAAGAATTACTTCTCTAGACAGAAACATTTTTATTGAAATATACTTTAAAACATTTTTGTTTTAAAGTATATTTCAATACTTTTATAGATTGGAGGTGTAGGAGAGAAGAGGTCTGGTAGATGAGGGATGTGAACTTTTGACCTTAGATATGTGCCATTTTTGACTAGATTACATTTCTCTGCAGGTCTTGCTTCCCCCTTTTATCTAAACTTCAGAGTACGATTCTTCATCTCTGATCCCAACTCTCTGCAGCATGAACAGACAAGGTTAGTGTATGTTTGTTTTTTTAGTTCACCATCAATGTTTGGCTCACTCCTTGGCCAAATAAATAAATTCCTGTTTTTGTGATACAATGTGATGTTTAGTGATGTGGAAGCTCTAAATGCTAGCAATGCTAGCTGCTCCGTGAGGCAAAACCAACAGCAGGATATTGAGCTAAATGCTAATGACAACATGCTCACAGTGACAAAGTATTCAGTGGGTGTGATGTTTAGCCTGTTCAATATCTTAGTTTAGCGTGTGAGCATGCAAACATTAGCTAATTATCACTAAACACAAAGTACAACCTTGGTTGATGGGAATACCATGACTTCTTGAAGATATTTGTACATGAACTGCAGTGTTGGACAAATTCATATTTTGACCTGATGATGCCGTTGGATGAAAAGTTAAGGGATCACCAAAGTTACTATAAGTCATCCTGATGGGGGCTTGAACCTGTGAACCTGATTTAATGGCAATCCATCCATTAGTTGTTGACATACTTCACTCACAACACACAAAGATTAATTAACCTAATGGTGGCGCTCGTGGAAAACTCAGAGGATTGCCAGAGTTAGTAGGATTCATCCTCTGGGAACCAGGAATGTCTGTAGAAAATGTTGTGCCAATCTATGTTGTAGATGTTGTGATATTTCTTAGGATAAGATACAAATTTGACTGGACAGATATGAAGTCAGGCGATCATCGAAATTAGTAAGATTTATCCTCTGGGGACCATGACTGTCTGCAGAAAATTTAATTGCAATCCACTGAATAGTTGTCATATTTGAATCAGGACATTGACACCCCTAGAGCCAGGCTGCTAGCGTGGCTAAAAACATCAATATATTTAAAGGGGTTTCTGCAGGGAAAAAATACAGGCTTGAGCTGGTAAAGTTCCCCTTTTCTCTTCCCTGCAGGCACCTGTACTTCCTCCAGATCAGGAGTGACATTAGAGAAGGACGGTCAGTAATCACACAAACTCAACCACCAATGCCTGTGTGTTTGTATTTAGCTGTTACCATGTAGAATCATGGACTGTGATTTGCAGGTTGAAGTGCCCACTGAGTGCAGCTGTAGTGCTGGCCTCTTATGCTGTGCAGTGTAAGTCCTATCTCTTCCTAGAGAAACAAATGATTAATGACTTAATAATGACTGTGTGGGTAATTATTCTTGTTGATGAGGCTCTCAATAAGCAGCAGCTCTCTTACAGTACCCCAGATGTCAGTGTGTGGATCTGGTTATGTATGCTCAGTGTCTTTGTCACCCACCCACAGCGGAGATGGGGGATCATTGTCCGTCCCGACTCCCGGGTTACCTCTCAAAGTGCCACTTCATTCCTGAGCAGGATGAAGACTTCCTGTCTAAAGTGGAGGATCTGCATCCACAGCACAAGTAATTCAGACAGTTAATTATTATGTAGTTGCCACTGAAAAACAATTGGTTTGTTGTGCAGTACGTTCCTGGTGTTGTATGTGACTCTGTGTGTGTGTGTGTGTGTGTGTGTGTGTGTGTGTGTGTGTTCCCTGTTCCCAGGGGGCTTAAGCAGAGCGAGGCAGAGTTGTGTTTCCTCAACACAGCACGGACCTTGGAGTTGTATGGAGTGGAGCTACATGCTGCCATGGTAGTGTCATTGCCTCGATTAAACTGTCGTGTAGTATCTCGTGCTCTAGCTCAACTTCCTCACTTTGTCACTTTTTGTCTCCACTTTCTCTCTCTCAGGACGCCTACAATGCCCCCATGATGGTAGGTTTGGCTTCCAGTGGTGTTGCGATGTTCTGTAATATGATTTGCTCCAGTTTCTTCCCCTGGTGAGTGATGATGCCACTAATTGCACGGCTTGTATTGTATTGTACTGTATTTTCTGTAAGCCTCCAGCCGAGTGCATTCTTTACATGCAGGGGAAACATCATCAAGATTTCATTCAAGAGGAAACGCTTTCTTATACATCTGAAACGTAAACATGTGAGTCCCTCTACTGTTAATTTGTCCCAAATAGGTTAAAGATCTGCTCTGAAGAAACTGCTGATTTTAATTACTCTACACTCTTGGCTGGTAAATCCATTAAATGTTTGGAATCAGCACATTTTTTTGGAATGATGAGAAAGCTGAGATTTAGTTATTGCTAAAATTAGAAAAGTTTGGGTTTTTTTCTTGTGGGGCAGAGGAATTTAGGCTCAACACTTAAATTTTTTAAGAAGAAAATCACAAATACAGGCTTGACTACCACATGGTCTACATAGATGTGACTATGGCGTTGACTGAATTATTGATATCCACACTTTTGGCAGTAAGTAAGTAATAAATCATTCATTAAAAATATGAGAAGAGTGCAAATGCAACCTGAGCAGCTGAAGTTACATAATAAAAATGTGACCTTAAATATGTATATATAATCTACATTATAAAGCATTACAAAAAAATGTTGCAGGGGGAGACCCAGGATTGTGAAGTACCTCTGGTGTTGCCTTGCCCCAAGACCTGTAAGAACCTGTGGCGGTCATGTGTGGATCATCACTCCTTCTTCAGCTCCAGCCGGACTGCTAGGACTCCCAAACACAATAACAGCACAGTTCAGTCCTACAGAATGCTGATAACACAACACCTGGGCCTCGGCAACAGTAAAACTGAGAGGTGAGCGTGCACCTGGACACACATTCACTTGTGCATTCATGTCATAAATAGTTGGACAAATTTTCTTTCCTTTCCTTCCTAATTTGCAGTGGTCCAGTGTGCCAGCGTGTGGTGGGAGGGATGGTGTGGAACCCTGTCCTGCAGAGGTCGATTTCATCAGAGCATCTTGAAACCAAGAGTCTGCCCTCTAGATCACCTCCAACCACCCCCAACTGGTACGACCTGTAGAATCATCCCCAGCTATAATGAGAAGCTGCAGTTTTTGTCAAAGGCCCCAGCATCTCATTTTTCTTTTGTGTCCTGTCATTCAATATAATATTTTACAATTTTATTACACTCACCTGGTTTTGACCTCATGGTTTGTCTCTCTGGCAGGCGGAGTCCTCGAGTTCGCCACGGCATCAGTAAACCTCGCCCATCCTCGGTTGAGTTCAGCAATGACCTGAAAGACATGTCAGAGGGGGAGGATGTCTTCTACACATACAGGGCGTCTGTGAGCAGCAGCAAGGACAGTGAGGGAGACGCTTCACCGCAACAGAAATGGTGGCTATCTTCTTCTTAGGCACACGCTCAACCTCCCTCTCAGTCGAGTGGGCTTTGGTGGCGCGACATTTGTTAGGGCTGAAAGATTAATAATTTTTATTGTACCATTTTGCATGCGTCTTTCTACACTTATTAGCCTCGGCCAAAGATGGTTAATTTGAGAAAGAATTATCATTTTGATATCTGGATGTTTGGAAAGATAGAGAGTGGTTCAATTTGTGATCATTATACAAACCTAGCATGATTAATACTGTGACCACCAGGTAGAACTTTAATAGAAAATAATTCCCATTTAAATCACAATCGCAATATTGGTTAAAAGAAATTATTTTCCCCAAATCATTCAGCCCTGACGTGTGTTATGTTAGGAGAAAAAATTATTACAATATAAGAGTAACAGAATTATATTATGATCTCATCTGAAAGTCATCTGTTAATCTACAAATCAGAGAAAATTGATTGAAAGTGATCTCTTTATTTCATCTCTTGCAGGCTCTCTGGCATGTACAACCATGAGACAGATGGGGCTTTGCTGCAAACTAATGACAGTATAGGTGAGGAGGATGGTGATCGCAGCTTACACCACTACGATAAGGTCCGTTCTCTCATTATCACCTCTGAAGAACTGCTTTACTGTCTATCCACATATGCGTGCACATATGCACGATGATTCTTGTGTACTTGTGTCTATGCAGGGAGCTCTCGGCGATGGTGACTTGATGCTAATATGTATTGCCCCCGATCACGAGGGCAAGTTTGGCTTCAATGTTAAAGTGGGTCCCACTCTTACACTTTTTGTGTGTCTCTTACCTTCTCTACACAAGGCATAAAGTTTAATGTTTTATGTTTTGTTTTACTCACACACATTACGTTTGTGTTGTCACTCCTCCACTCTTGCTCCATATCATTTCCCAACTCCTCCAAGGGTGGGGTGGATCAGAAGATGCCTCTAGCCATATCCCATGTTAAACCCGACTCTCCGGTAAGAACGCACTCAGATGTGTTTGTATTTTGACGGGCTGGTGTCTCCTGGTTGTGTCAGAGTAGCTTTCTGATGAAATGTAAACACAGTCTGGACTGGTGGATGTATATTTAGCCTGATGACACTGGACATTTTTCCACTTTTCACAGACAGATTAATTTATCATTCAAAAAAAGAAACAGATATTGATAAAATCAGATACCTGATAATGATAATATCAAAACAAAATATCTTGATTCAGATCACAAAGATTTGGGTTTATTTATTTTTTTTATTGTGACCAAGATACATACTGAGCAAAACTTTTTACAGTTGAAATCTAATGGTGGTACTGTTTCTGAAGTTCCTCAAACCAAGTTTGGTATTTCTTTGTACTTATCAGCTGACATACACTGATACCGATATATCTGCAATAAGCTAAGATCAGCCGATTTATTGATCAAGCTGTAATCTGAAATATAGATGACGTATAGAGACGTCAGCTTTTAAGTGAGCCTGTGTTGTTTTGCAGGCAGGTCGATGTGAGCCCAAACTCCTGGAGGGAGACCTGGTAGTGCTCATCAATGGCCGAGACATTTCTGAACACACACATGACCAGGTTGTCATGTTCATACGAGCCAGCAGAGAGTCGCACTCCAGAGAGCTGGCCTTGCTTATTAAACGTAAAGGTGTGTCTGTCTGTCTGGAACTGCTGAAGCAGGGTGTGATCCAAGTCTGCGCACTGTCTTGGCATGTTTCTATGAATATTTATCACAGCCTTGAACTGTCCTTGTATTACAGGTCCTGGCCGGGTGGCACCCCTGCTGCAGTTACCTCCTGCCCTCACACTCACCAGCCAATCGCAGGGAAACAAGCCGCAGTCATCTGGCCAGTCGGAGCGGGTCACAACACTGGAGGAATCAATGAGACAGCTGGACAAAGGAATACAGTCTGGCACGCTCTGTTTCCATTTTGAGGTATTTGAAATGTAGATGGCAGCGAACGTGCTCTTAAAGCAGGCCCAAAATACGTCTTTATTTTAAGCAGGACTTAGTTTGTCCATCTCACTTATTTGGGGATCATAATGAGCCTTTAAAGTGCTGATTTGGATACAGATGTTGGCTCTAATCTTCACTGGGACTCGGCAACTGGCAATCTAAAACAAAGATATTGTGACTGGCCTGGAATTTGTCATTTTTGTTTGTGTATGTTTCTCTGCGTGTGTTTACGTGTGTGTGTTTGTGTGCTTGTAATTTCTAGAATTTATACCGGAGGAAGCCTGGTCTGTCACTTAGCTGTGCTCAGCTCTCTGAGAACACGGACAAGAATCGATATAAGGATGTTTTACCATGTGAGTTATTCTGATGATCTGTGTGTGCCCAGCCATTTGTTTCTCCTCTACCTGGTACCCCACCTCCCCCTTATCTGGCCCTCACTCGCTGCTCTCCTTTCAGATGATGCTACCAGAGTGGTGCTCCGGGGCCAGGAGGACTACATCAATGCCAGCCACATCACAGTGCGCATCTCTGATATTGCGTGTCTTGTCCCTGTCTGACATTTAATGTAAACTCATCCTGTGTGTGTGTGTGTGTGTGTGTGTGTGTGTGTGTGTGTGTGTGTGTGTGTGTGTGTGTGTGTGTGTGTGTGTGTGTGTGTGTGTGTGTGTGTGTGTGTGTGTGTGTGTGTTATTTGTGTGTCTCTTAGGTGGCGCCCCCAGTGTCTGGTGTATGTTTACGTTATATTGCAACTCAGGGTCCATTGCCACAGACCTGCACTCAATTTTGGCAGACTGTTTGGGAGCAACAGACACACACCATCATCATGCTAACAACTCTGACAGAGAGGGGACGGGTATATATACTTCTACTCGTTCATACTTTTATACTGTAAACAGCCACATTTACACAGGGATGGAAATGAGTAAACAGCGAGGGGAACATTCGAAATTACACTGCTCGATATCATCGATGCATTAACACGGTGATTACTGCAAAGCTACTTGCACATTATTACATGATGTTTTATTTGATACGTGATTACTGTAATTACAGGGTTCAGCGGTGATGGTTGCACGCAAAAATAAAACATCGACACAGTTGTGAGTAATTACAGGGTTTCACAGTGTAGGGAACAGCTAAATGTAAAGTGAGCAGGATGCCAATGAGAGAAATCATGCGAGGGTGAAGTAACAGAGACAGAGGCAGCAATATATCAAGGTCCCCCTAAATGAAGATGTCTCTTTCTCAGCTGTTGCTTGGTAACCAGATGCTGTCATTAATTGATCATTTCCCTGATATTTGCCAAGTGCCCCAAGTTTCTCTCTACTTGAGGATCACACACACACGGTTTGACAATCAGTTCACATCCTGCTCCTGATGAATTGCTTTCTGTTCCTCAGACTTCCAGGCCGGAACATAACCAAGCTGTTGAATATGAGTTTGATTTCATGAGAGCGGAGCGCAGCTGATGCAGCAGCAGTAGTAAATTGAGCCCTGACTGATGACTCATGTCAGATGTAATGTAATTTGTCGGTGATGTCATATACGCTTGCAGACCAAGTGCCACCAGTACTGGCCGCATCCGCCAGAAGCGAAGGATTACGGGCACATGCGGGTGAAGTGTCACTCGGAGGAGTGTAACCTGGCGTATGTGACGCGACAGTTCACGCTGAAACACACACAGGTACAGTTGCAAACAGAGCTGCAATGATTAGTCGATTAATCACTTAGTCAGTCAACAGATGATTTATTGGCAACTACTTTGATAATCGTTTAAGTGATTTTTAACGTACAAAATCTAAACATTCTCTTGTTTATGAAAATGTGCTGCTTGTCTTTGTCTTAATATTGTAGTCAGTTCAATATTTTGGCTTTTGGTTGGACAATACATCCCCTTAAGCTCTAGGATATTGTGACGATTACTGTTTTCTGATCCTATATATGCAGATTGATCTAGTGCAAGTGCAAAGTTCACACCTGCTTTCATATCCACATGAGACATGAGCCAAGCATGACTATGGTCACACAATGTGGAGCCTTTCTGTTTTGACATGTACCATGTTTGAGCCATATGTCACATAACAGAGCTCACCACAGGCAGCAGCCACTCCTGGCAAACTATCTGCAGGCAACATACAGTCACTTCCGTGTGGGTGGTTTGGTCGGTGTGTGTGCATTTGTGTGCATTAACAAATCTTGTGGCACGCCCATGTTCATGTGTGGGACGAGTGGTTGAGTTGGCGTGCAGGCCTTTCTGAGAAGTTTATATGGTAGGTAATCAGATTAAAGGAGCTGTTTTTCCACATTTACTTCCATGGGGAACAGGTAAATAAACAATAATTCTCAAGGAGGCATGAAGTCTGAATGCACACACACAACATACACAGATACTGCTGTGTGGGCCCATCTGTTCCTCTGGCGGAGCGAGTTAATCCCTGCATGGAGTCACAGGCCACATGATCATTAGAAACAGCTCTGGTCTTTTCCTCTATCCTTTCTCCTCCCCACCAGTTTTTCTGTTTTCATCTCACTGTGTCCCTCTTCACTTCCTAATCTCAGTGTCACCTACTGGTCACGTGCAGGTTTGGTCTCCTCACCTGCTCTGTTTTTTCAACTACACCCTCTGTTTGAGCCTGTAGCGCTGCAGTGTTAGTCTGATTTAGGTTACACCTTATGCAATGCAATAATTTTCTCTGATTATCTGTCTTTCTTTTTTTGTGTGTGTGTGTGTGTGTGTGTGTGTGTGTGTGTGTGTTAGCTGCATGAGGAACGTGCAGTCACACACCTGCAGTATGTTGCGTGGCCAGACCACGGCGTACCCGATGACCCTTCAGACTTCCTGTTGTTCATCAGCTCGGTCAGGGAGAGGAGGAGAGGTGAAGAGCCACTATTGGTACACTGCAGGTAACGCACACACACTCTTAACTGAACACTCCCAGCATGCACTGTGCCCGCCTCTACTGTGCGCTTAATGCTGTCTTTGTTTTGAATTCCCCCTATTAGCGCTGGGATTGGACGCACAGGTGTTCTGATCACCATGGAAACGGCGCTGACTCTGTTGGATGAGGGTCGGCCAGTGTTCCCGTTGGACATTGTCAAAACACTGAGAGATCAGCGAGCCATGATGGTTCAGACCACGGTACAGAGAAACACAGCAAGGGTTTATGCTAAAAAGCTTGGCTTATATTTACGTAGTGGCCACAGTGATTTTTCTCCCCCTTATTAAAATCTTTATTTTATTTTATTGTGTTATGATACCTTGTAACTGGACTTGAGCTTCTGTTCACTTTGTTTTAGTTCAATTTATAAGAGTATCAGTCAGTTGATTGAAACCTTTTTTCTTAGCTTAAGGGCTTGGCATAAGGCAGGATGTAACCGCAGAGAACATTAGCGTTTGTGGGGAAGTACTAATTAACAAATGAGTGCAAGTAAAGATCATGTTTTGGGTGAAACGTGATGAGCTTGTTATAGTTGGACAGGGTATTTTTTTCCTTTCAAAATTATAAGCTTCAGGGTGCCCGTTTCCTTTTTACAGTGTTTGCATTTTTGTATTGCAATGCTTTCTCTTGGCTCAATAGCTGCTGTTGAACTGGATGTATTGGTTTCAGCCTCAGGATTGTGAAGTGTGTCTGATGTTTAGAGTTTTGCTACGAATACCACACAAATAACTTAAGGAATTTTCATAAGGGAGAGGAGGTTGCACCCAGAATTACTTTAAAAGGCCAATGTCACAGTTAAGACATCTGTGAGGCCCTTTCATCTTTAACCTTAATTAATTCACAGGTATGTTGCTGCCACGGTATAATGCTGATGGCTGATGAGCAGGAGGTTGGAAGCCGTGCTCTGTGGCACCTCAGTGGTATCTGTCGAGGGAGAGGAAAGTGTTGATGGTAGGCAGTGCTGGGAATATGGCAGCCCTGCAGTCAAAAGCCTGCTTCTAGGCCACAACTGCTACCACTATCACCCTTATTTTGAAAGGAGATCCAGCCTCTGAAGTGCCCTCTCTGATATTTTTGTGCAGATGGAACGCATCCTCAGGTTTCCCTCATGTGTTTGTGTGTCTGACAGTAATGGCAAATATGCACAGTCAGAGGACAAATCTCCATGTTAAGGATCCACATGTTGAGGGGTTAGGCTGGTATTATTAGGTGTGTCTTATCTTTAACTAATCACATTACAAAACCAAAATCAACAATGTGTCTCTCAATACTTTCCAGCTTCTTTAACCTGTCTGTAACATTCCCCCCACGACCCTGTACGCAGGATAAGCGGTTGACGATGGATGGATGGATGGACAAATACAGAATATAACCAGAATTACAGTGTTACAGTGTTGTCGAATAGCTAAAAAAACACTCAATATGTTGTGTGTTTCAGTGTCAGTTCCAGTTTGTGTGCGAGGCCATTGTGCGAGTCTACAAAGAGAAACAGGAGGGACCTACTGCACCGTAGCCCAAATCAGCAACTGGATCAGAACAGACACACTCACCGTTTCAGCCTCATCTCATTGCAAGCGACTTCTACAAAGGGACTTCCAGTGCTGTAACAGATTAACCTCTGTCAGCGCCTATGGGACTGGCACCCAGACTGGATTATGAGAGTGTAACTAGCTTCAGAGCACAGCTGTCTGTGATCTGTGCAGCTAGGTTCAGTGTGAGAGTATGAATCATACACCGAGTCTGCCTTAGTTTTTAATGATAGTGCATTGAACTTGTAGAAGCTTCGGTCTCCATAGAGACTGATGTAAGACTGATGTGAGCTGCTAATTTCTGTCCAAGAGGCCACTCAGGAATGTTGCCTCTACTTATAAAGCTATGTGTGCCTTAAAAACCAACGCCTCCCAGTCGATGGATCGAACAGGGCAGCAGAGGCAGACCTGGATCGTTATAATGTATAGTTTATCTGTGTGTCCAAAGACAAAGAGCAAGGCAGCCTTTAGATCACTATAGTAAATGCAGTAAGGTCATGGTGGTCCACCAGAGTATAATCAAACTCACTGTTCAACACTCTTAAATTATTAAGACACTAAATAAACCCACTGATTTATATCGACATGTCTGCTTTGTCATTTCATCTGATGGTGAACGTTATAAATTAGATAATTAAATGGGGATATGTCACTTTCTGTTGAGATTCTTCAAAGGCTCGACAGTATCTTCTAGGCAATACTAGTCTCTTTCACATCTTGCAGAATAAAGCTGCTCACTGAAGAGTTGTGTGCTTATTAAACCCTCAGCTGAGTGAATCTAAAGCTGGTATTAAAACAAATCAGCCCTCACAAATCTGGTTATGAGAAAAAAAACTGACTTAAAAAGACACTTAAGCATGTAATAGTCCCATGAGGACTTGTGTAATTCATGGTGTTATATTTGTGTTTCTTTTTTCATAAGGGTACAGTGTGATGCAGGCTTGAAGGTTGGTAAAGTATTTATAAAGTACCCACTGATGAGCCTAATACCACAAAAATGTGTAAGAGAATGTCATCATTTCACCCATAAGTTACATTAATCACATCCAGAACCAACAGACTGATGCACAAAAACACATATTTGTAAGGTTTTGTCCAAGAAATGCACATCTGAGGGTTTGTGTGTTTCTACTGTAGAGGAAGAGCAGATCTGTGGCTACTACTGATGTCATGCAGTTAAAAATGTACACATGGACTGATGGACAGAAAATTATTCTCAGGAATCGGAAGACGCCTGGACAACTGTCTTTTCAGGATTGGGCGATAGAGTAGCCTAAGGAAATGTTGCTGCATATGAAAGAAGGTCCTATTGGATAACAGGAGAGAAAAATATTCCCTCAAGTAGGGCATAAATATTTTGTTTGTAAATGTATTAAAAAGGATGAGGTGGAGTTAAGGTGTTGCACTTTCTCTCAGAAATCCATGGAAGCCACTTATTTTGGTTGACCCCAATGTGGTTGTGTGGTGTGGGGATTGGAAGAGTTGGGAAGGTAGGCTATATGTTTGGAAATAAACTGTATTTTTTTTTTTTATTTACAGTACTGATTTTATATTTCAAAATAAAAGTTGCAAGTCATAAAAATAACCTAGGCGAAACATGGCCGGTAAATTATGGGCTGACTCCAAAATGTTTAGATGCAATAAAATTTAATTAAGAGTAGCCCTATTTTTTACCCAACAAAAAATAAATAAAATAGTTAATATTGCTTGCTAGAATTGTATTCCTTGTAGTTTGGAGACAGATTTTTAGAGAATAGCTCCCTCGAGAGGCGGGCCCATGACAGACAGGTGGCGCTGGTACACTGGCGCTGATGGGTCGGCCAGGCGACAGGAACAGAAGTTTGTTCTGCGCTGTGTTTTTACGCAGGCGCAGATCGCACTGTTTGTCCAGTTTCGACTTTTACCTGTGAGGTAGACTAGTTTCGGTTTGCCGTCGGTAATAAGCAACAACAACCACCGGGGTCCGGTCCGGTCCAGAGGTGACAAGACTTTCTTCCTCCCTCCCCGGCTCCGTGTGACTCAGGGGCTCCCACTGCGGAGCGTCGGACGGGATTTCTCAGCGAATTTTAGAGTCGGTGCGCAACAGCGAGCAAAGCAGGAGGCAGGTACACGGGAGAGGACAGGACAGGACGGGGAGGAGGAGGAGTGCTGCTTGTATTTCCGCGAAAGAGTCCTGTCGTTCACACCGGGCCGAATGATTGGAAATCAACTGGTTGGCGCCTCGGTGGTTGATCTGTGTGAGTTTCATTAGTATGCGGCTGGAGTCCCCCCGCTGCTGCCGACATCCAGCCTGAGGACTGATTGGCAGCCCTGAAGTCTCCTCCGCGCCTGCTAAGTGACTCCTCGCCCCTGGGAGGACGAGGAGGAGGAGGAGGCGGCGGCAGCAGCAACAGAAGCAGGACCCCGGCGGCACCGGCTGTTGTGTGGAACAGTTTTCACGGACGCAGCGCGGACCTCCTCGCCTCGTGGATCAGGAAGATGATGGGCTTTCTGCGCCGGACGTTCAGCCGCCGCTCCCGGAGCCGTTTCCAGACGAGAGACAGGGACGAACGGGACGGGAAAGGGGGAGGAGAAGGAGGGGTGACCGGGAACCCCGTGCTCCTGGCCCATCAGCAGCAGGTCGTACACGCGCCCGCCGTGGTCTCCGGGGGAGCGTCGGTTCACATCCCGGCGGCCGGGACGGCGAGGACCACGATCACCTGCCGCGTCCTGCTGCTGGACGGCTCGGATGTCAATGTGGATTTGCCTGTGAGTGCGCTGAAGCCTGTCAGGTGTGCTGACAGCTGTTTACACTGGCCGGCAGAGTGTGTAAACAGAGTAGCCTGACATGGCGCAGGACTAGGTGGTAGCCTAGGTCAGTGTGTGTCAAAACGCGGCCCGGGGACCCCGTGGGGACACTGTAGGGTGTTGGTGTTGGTGGTCCCCGCAAAAATAAGAGACAGGTTACAGCACTGAATGTAATTTGCGATTATTTATATTTATCCGGGAGTCAGGCTAGTTGTAAATTTACTTTAAACTTTTTAAATTCAAAATAGAAGAAGAAACTGCAACCCAGTGTGATCTGAATTTATTTTATCATAGTAAAAGTTGAATTGAACACAACCCTGGTTAGAAAATATGTATGTTTAAAGCAGAAACATTAATAAGCAGCTATTTTGATTATATCTTAACTGTTTTAAAGGAAAATATGCCCAAAACTCGCAAATCCCTGCTGCTCAAACATTCTTTTCTCATTTTACATCACTGTAACTTGAATACATTTGAGTTTTTGACTGGTCGCCAAACAAAATTAGCAACTTGAAGACCTTATATTGAGATCTGAGACATAGCTTTTGGTGTTTTTCCCACATTTTTGACATTTAATGGGCTAGGCAATTACAAACGGAGTCACCAATCATGCAATCGCCTTTAGTTTCTTCCTGACAACAATATGTGTCTAAAATGTGTGTGTTTAAGGTTTAGCTCAATTAATTTACCCATTAACAAAGTTTCACTGCCTGTAGGATCATAGTGGCCTATATAGTATAAGTGTGTGTTCGCAAGTGTGTCTCTTCCTGTACAGTAAGAGGTGCTGCTCCAGATGGTGTTATGATCAGCCAATTCATGACATTACTTCCCCATTCTGACTGCTGGGAAATCCACCCAAGACAGACCTGAAGCTGCCCCCTCCTGTTTGCTCTTTTATACCATTGTCCTTTTAATTTCTTCTTCTCTCTCTCTCTCACTCCCGTCAGTCTGTTTGCCTGAATCTGATCTTCCTCAGGCAATCTCCGCTCTTCCCCTTGACTTCCCTCCTAATCTTCTTTTACTCTCCCTCTGTGGCCTGCTCCCTTGCTCATCATCTTACTCTTTCACACTCTGCCTCCTCCTCCTCCTATGTTCCTCCTGTTCTCCATCCACCTCGTTCTTGTCTTCCTTTATTCCCCGACTCCCTGATCTGATTTACCACCGTGGGGACTCTGTGTCACAGGCGAGTGCTACGAGTGTAAGAGGGGTAGGTGGGATGATGAGCGAGTGTGTGGGCATTCGTGCGTAAGTGGCTTCTCGTAAGATGTTTTCATTTTGAAGGTTGCGTGTGTCACCAAAGCTGCTGCGAGCATGCGTCACCTAATAAACGCTCGGCCGGTGTATCGTGGGTTATCAGGGTAGAGAGTGTTTCTCTTGTCCTGCAGGGAGATTACAGCAATAACACAAAGCCACAGCTTGTGCCAAGATATTACAGATCCAATGACAGAATGACACAGGGCTTGTCAAGCTGGCGGCTTAGTCAAAGATGTGTTGGAACAAGTTTGTGCATGTCAGGTGCACTGAACAGAACTGAAACTCCCTTACTATAGCTCATTAGTCTGTCACTTAAGGCTGAGTGTAGCCAAAACATGAACAATCAAATATTCTCTTCCCTGTGTGATATTATTGCCACTGCGTGTGATAGAGGCTGTGATTTCAATCAGCCTCTCTAAACTACATGCGGCAGAATGAGCAAGAGCATTCTGGTGATTTATTTATTTATTTTTTCTGTCCCCAATCCCTTAATACCACTGATTTCCTCACACATTCATACACTCACCGGGAAGTTTAGACTGGTTATCAGGATCCAAAGTACAAGGCTGTCATCTTTCCACACGCCCACTGCGTGTTAAATGGGTCAGGCTGGGGTTAGGTATAGTTGTACTATGCAGGTGTGTGTGTGTGTGTTATTGACAAAGAATAAGTGTCTTTCCCCCGGGAGCTTGTGCTTCTTGTCATGACCCAGATGTACACACACACACACACACACACACACACACACACACACACACACACACACACACACACACACACACACACACACACACACACACACACAAAAACAACTGCTTTCACATCAACTTGAAGTCATTTTGCTCCTGTTATGGACACTCCTGCCTATATTACCTGGAACAACATGCAACATGCAACATGAATGTTGAAACACCGTTTTAAGACTCAATTCATCACAACGCGATCGGGAGATTTTTTTAAGTGCATGAAACTAAAGTACTGTTCTTCTTCCTTGTAGAGTAAGTCCAAAGGCCAGGACCTTTTTGACCAGATCATGTATCACATAGATCTGGTCGAGACAGACTACTTTGGATTGCAGTACATGGACACAGAACAAGTCTCAGTGAGTAACAAACAATAGGCTCTTAACTTCTGTCACAGTTGACCACACGCTGATGTAACTCACCTTTTTATTATTGTCTCTCTTTTAGCACTGGCTGGATATGTCAAAGCTTATAAAGAAACAGATTCGAGGTAAGTTCAACTCACCAGCCCGCTTTTGTTGTGTATGCAGGAAAATGTGCAGTGTACTGTATGTTACATGTGGAAGCAGGTGAGTGGGGAGCAGGTGGCGCATTATCCAATGTTGACATGGTGATTAGCATGTGCATTATGAGCCGTACCCTTGTTTGCTCTCCAGCTTGTAACAGAGGGATGAGTGGTACAGGAGGGGCAGGGGGGAGACACTGATGTTGTTCCGCTTGTCTGCTGGGTCTTTTTTTCACTGAGTTGTAATTCAGGAGCCTAAAAGAAATTCTTACCAATGTTAAAGTGAAACAGGAAAGAAACTGGAAAGTAGGTTACAAAGAAAATGTGGGTGAATAAAGATCTATGGCCAGGCCGACAGTGATGGATGGGCTGGATGAGATAAAGTGGATCACATAAAACATTAGAATTGAATGAATTCATTTTCAATAAATTACTGTTTCAGTCTCTCCACCTCCCATCAATTTGTTCTCTCTGTTTATTTCTGTTAGAAGGGCCTCCATACAGACTGTTCTTCAGGGTGAAATTTTACTCTTCAGAGCCAAATAACCTGCATGAGGAATTTACAAGGTAAAAATCTCATGCACACAAATCACACATACACGGGTGCACATGAACACACACACAGTTTCCTCAGGAGCCCTGTGTGGAAGGCCAAAGGGGACGCGAGGCTAATTAACTTTGCTGCTGTGGGCAGATTCAAATCAAGGCCAAATGGACGGAGACTTGTTAAAACACATTATGTGTCAGGGATGAGGAAAAGCCTGTGATACATCAATTGATTTATGTTCTTATTCTGTGTGAGCCTCTCACTCACTGTGTGTGTGTTTTGTTTTTTACACCAACAGGTATCTCTTTGTGTTGCAGCTTCGACAAGATATTCTGTCTGGCAAGTAAGTTCCTTTGTCGCTCTTAATGCACACAAATGTGTCATGTAAAAATGAATATATTGTGTATATGTAAACACATATAACACCATAGAGTTAGATGTGATCATTGATACCAAACTCAAGTCTGCACGATTAACCTGAAGCGACATCTAGCCAACAGTTAGCTTAGCTTAGCATAAAGACTGGGAATGGGGAAATAACTATTGTGGCTCTGTCCAAACGCAACAAATTCCCATGGGCCGCGAGGTTATTATGCATAATAACCTCGCGGTGACGTCTGGGCTCCCGGCCAAGAGCCAGCACATGACCCACCGTAACATTGCATTATGCTGTTTTTCTACCTTGGTTTTTGTACAGATTCAACAATGTGATAATTAGTGAGCATGCAGGTAGGAGGATTTTGTTACCGTTGGACCCACCCCCCCGCAAAAATATGCTACTTTAAATTCTACCTATATGTTATAGACAGTCAATGAGTTCTACAAAAAAAGGTCCCTCTGTATTTAGGAAATCTTGACCTCATTATTGGAATGTAATGGAAGATGCTTGGTAGAGTAAAAGTAAATAACGGAATTAATTTACAACACTTTCTGAAAAGTGTGAGTAATCAAAAAGAGTAAAAGTGAGTAGTCAAATACAGTTTTTCAAATAAATGTACAACTTTGTAGTTTGCAGACGTTTAAGACTGTTAAGATAAATTAATTTGCACACCGTAACCTTGGATCTACACGCCTAAATCTGACCACACGTCAACTAAAACTGAAAAAAACATTCACCTTATATCTTGTTTTGGGGACTTCTGTACAGCGGAGCCTGCTTTTCACACACAAACACAAACCTGCGCGTGCAAACACACACTCAGACAGTGTGTTACCCCTCTCCCTCCTCCTGGCTTTATGTGGGCCATGGATCCCCAGAGTCCAGCTCTATTATAAAGCTCAAGATCAGGAACAGGAGAGGGCTGCTTATTTTAGGAAAAGGGTTGCTCCTCTCCTCCTTGACATGTGCACAAACACAGTGTAGGGCATTCAGACAGACTGATGTCTTTGAGACACATGATAATGTGAACACAGCATAGGAATGACAGTGTGTTAGGTTGGATTCACTCCCACTAAAAACCGCTCATCACCAGTGTCTCTTTTTCTCTGGTCAGATTGAAATGTCCGTATGATGTCTCAGTAGAGCTGGCGGCATATTGTTTACAAAGTAAGTAGACTTGACATCGTCACTTATCAAACTTTCAAATCATGTATTACATTACTGCTAACTGTTTTCCAAAGCATATTGATTATTTATTTATTGTCTCATTTATCAGTGGGTGTTAAGGTAGTTGTGTTTTCAAAACTCTTTCTCAATGGTGTGTTGAGACAGATGTTGACATCCATGATTGGGGAAAAAACAAGAAATGTATGATCTGTGTCAGTGGAAAATCAATCACAGAGGACAAGCAATAAGCTTAGCTGGATGCATTCAAAAGTACAATATGATGAAGTACAAAAATTTGTTCCATGCATTAAAAACGTTTACCCACTGCAGCCTAATCTCAAATGTCAAGGCTTCCTTAAATGTACAAACAAGGAAAACAGTGTTTTTAAATAAAACCAATTAAGGAGTCAATAGAAGTTTTCAATCTGCTATTAGATGTTCATATACAGTTGTGCAGGGTGAACATGTAGGAATATGCAGCTTTAAAGACAGACTATGTAACATTTGCTGAACTGTGGCCAAAAGTAGTCACACGGATAATAATTGATAAAATGATAAAAATGATCAAATATAACATGTGTAACAGTTGCACAAGTAGGAAAGAGTTATACAGTCAACTTGGCTCAGTAATGTCACTTACCCACCAATATCTATCCATGATTTGCTAACATAAGCCACCATACGCTCCTGGTCATACCAGACCAAATAAAGCTGTTGCAGCAAAACCCCTGAGTTTACTCTAGTTTATTACCTTAACTTCATGTTTGTAAGCGGATGAGTGGGTTATTTCATGTTTAAAGAATGACTGCTGCTCTCCTGTATTCTTTTTAAATGTCTCGGTCCATATCCAGGTGAGCTGGGAGACTGCGATCCCTTGGAGCACTCTCCTGTGCTGGTGTCAGAGTTTCGTTTCAGTCCCAAACAGACTGAGGTCATGGAGGCCGACATCTTCGGCAGGTGGTTGGAGCTCAGGTCAGTTCAAAAGTTGAATTCAGTGCCAGACTTTACCTTAAACGTTTACAGTTGTAGAAAATGGTATTTTTTCAGACTTTTTTTCACTTTTCAGCTAGGGAAACGTAAACATTTCCACACAAAGTAAGTCACAGTAACTTACTGGTGGCTTTCCAGTGGCCAGCTATCTGACCTGAGCAGGTTTATCTCCTCAATGGATGAAACAACTGGGGCAAAAAGCAGAGCACTGTGCAGGAAAGGAAGTCATTCCACTGGTGCCTTTCAGCGCCAGCGTTTCCACTGAGGAAATTTCACTTCCCTTCCCTTTTTTCTCCTCCTCATCCTCGCTCTCACTGGCCTGTATGAAGGATTAAGGGATTAATCCCTGGAGGGTCTTGATTGATTCCGAGCAGTATTTAACCCAGCCGCGGTTTGATTGCTCCCATCTCGGATTAGATTATATACACATATGCTGCGCTTCACTGAGGCCGACTGATCCACATAAGGACAAACACACACTCGAATTCACAGTCATTCTTACGTACAACACCAAGACGGAGTTAGGGATGCAGCAACAAGGTTACCCACTGAGTATTTCTCTTAGAGCTTACTTGCAGAGGTCATGAAATGTTGTTACTGATAGTTTACTTTTTTGTCAGAAGTGAGGTGCCAGAGGGAGTGATGTTTTTGTTGTTAAAACTCAACATGTTGTCTTATTTTAAATCTGCAGGGGAAAGAGCCCGTCTCAGGCAGAGATTTCTTTTCTCAACAAATGCAAGTGGTTGGAGCTTTATGGAGTAGACATGCATTTTGTCAAGGTGTGTGAGTGTATTTTATTATCATCAAGACACACTACGTTGCAGGTGTGTTTGAGAAATAAAGGTGTGTGTGTGTGTGTGTGTGTGTGTGTTGTCTTTAGGGCAGAGATGGAGGAGAATATGCACTGGGTCTCACTCCTACTGGCATCTTAGTATTTGAAGGCTCCAACAAAATCGGCCTCTTCTTTTGGTAAGCACATCGAACGCATCTCTAATCCAGTGGTTCCCAAAGTGGATGCTGTGGCGAACACCACGTTAAAACATTTTTATATTATGTAACACTCAATAGAAATTGGCAATAAACATTAGAATCTTCTTATTAACACATTTTACAATATGCTTGGTTGTTATAGTAACGTAACATGCTTTCTGGCTCTGGACTAAACGGCAGTAATTGTGTAAATGAATAAGTTCAACATTTATCTGCACACCAACATAGCCTAAAACTGCAGGCAAGGCCTACTGATTTATTGTAGTATTACAGGTGCTGGTCATATAATTAGAATATCATCAAAAAGTTGATTTATTTCAGTAATTCCATTCAAAAAGTGAAACTTGTATAATGTATACATTCATTCCACACAGACTGATATATTTCAAGTGTTCATTCCTTTTAATTTTGATGATTATAACTGACAACTAATGAAAACCCCAAAATCAGTATCTCAGAAAATTAGAATATTGTGAAAAGGTTCAATATTGAAGACACCTGGTGCCACACTCTAATCAGCTAATTAACTCAAAACACCTGCAAATGGTCTCTCAGTCTAGTTCTGTAGGCTACACAATCATGGGGAAGACTGCTGACTTGACAGCTGTCCAAAAGACGACCATTGACACCTTGCACAAGGAGGGCAAGACACAAAAGGTTGTTGCTAAAGAGGCTGGCTGTTCACAGAGCTCTGTGTCCAAGCACATTAATAGAGAGGCGAAGGGAAGGAAAAGATGTGGTAGAAAAAAGTGTACAAGCAATAGGGATAACCGCACCCTGGAGAGGATTGTGAAACAAAACCCATTCAAAAATGTGGGGGAGATTCACAAAGAGTGGACTGCAGCTGGAGTCAGTGCTTCAAGAACCACCACGCACAGATGTATGCAAGACATGGGTTTCAGCTGTCGCATTCCTTGTGTCAAGCCACTCTTGAACAAGACACAGCATCAGAAGCGTCTCGCCTGGGCTAAAGACAAAAAGGACTGGACTGCTGCTGAGTGGTTCAAAGTTCTCTGATGAAAGTAAATTTTGCATTTCCTTTGGAAATCAAGGTCCCAGAGTCTGGAGGAAGAGAGGAGAGGCACAGAATCCACATTGCTTGAAGTCCAGTGTAAAGTTTCCACAGTCAGTGATGGTTTGGGGTGCCATGTCATCTGCTGGTGTTGGTCCACTGTGTTTTCTGAGGTCCAAGGTCAATGCAGCCGTCTACCAGGAAGTTTTAGAGCACTTCATGCTTCCTGCTGCTGACCAACTTTATGGAGATGCAGATTTCATTTTCCAACAGGACTTGGCACCTGCACACAGTGCCAAAGCTACCAGTACCTGGTTTAAGGACCATGGTATCCCTGTTCTTAATTGGCCAGCAAACTCGCCTGACCTTAACCCTATAGAAAATCTATGGGGTATTGTGAAGAGGAAGATGCGATACGCCAGACCCAACAATGCAGAAGAGCTGAAGGCCACTATCAGAGCAACCTGGGCTCTCATAACACCTGAGCAGTGCCACAGACTGATGGACTTCATGCCACGCCGCATTGCTGCAGTAATTCAGGCAAAAGGAGCCCCAACTAAGTATTGAGTGCTGTACATGCTCATACTTTTCATGTTCATACTTTTCAGTTGGCCAACATTTCTAAAAATCCTTTTTTTGTATTGGTCTTATGTAATATTCTAATTTTCTGAGATACTGAATTTGGGATTTTCATTAGTTGTCAGTTTTGATCATCACAATTAAATTAAATAAACATTTGAAATATATCAGTCTGTGTGTAATGAATGAATATAATATCCAAGTTTCACTTTTTGAATGGAATTACTGAAATAAATCAACTTTTTGATGATATTCTAATTATATGACCAGCACCTGTAGATTGATGTGAGGTCATAAGGTGAACATGGCGGGGGGGCATGAAAAATATGATTACTTTGGAAGGGTGCCATGGTTTTAAAAATGTTTGGGAACCACTGCTCTAATCATCTCCTTAAATAACACTCAAAACCTGAATTACTAATATGGGACGGCTGTGGTTCAGGGCATAGAGCGGTTGTCCACTTATCAGACGGCTCTGGCTGTTGAAATGTGCTTGGGCAAGACACTGATCACCCAAAATTGATCCTGATGGTTGTTCCATCACTGTGTGAATGTGTATGAATGAGTCAATTTCCCTTACTGGTGGGCAGTTGGCACCTTGGCCTCGGCTCATCAGTGTATGAATGTGTGTGAGAGGGGTGAATGTGATCTAGTGTAAAGCACTTTGAGTGGTCGAAAAGACTAGAAAGGCGCAATATAAATACAGACCATTTACCATTTAATATGGACTACTTGGTTTTGTTGTCCATTCTCTGTGTGCCATTCAGGCCCAAAATCACTCGGCTGGACTTCAGAAAGAGTCGACTCACGTTGGTCGTGGTGGAGGACGATGATCAGGTGTGTGTGTGTCCCGTGACAAACGTATCCCTGCATACGAACAAGCACAGGGACACACAAAAGGGGGCTAACAGTGTTTGCTTTTCTGACTGTGCAGGGTCGGGAGCAGGAGCATACGTTTTTGTTCCAGCTGGCCAGCGCCAAGACCTGCAAGCACCTGTGGAAGTGTGCCGTGGAGAGCCACGCCTTCTTCCGGCTACGCCAACCAACCACGGGCAAGGCCAGCCGCAGCGATTTCACACGACTCGGGTCCCGCTTCAGATTCAGGTAGCGTACAAGGTACAAGGTACAAGGTAGATTTATTTGTCACATTACAACAGGTAGTAAGGTGGAATTGAGTTTGTAACTCCCTTCTGCTAGGTAGCAGACAAAATACAGTAACTACAATTACAAAAATAAAGTATGTCACAGATGCTCGGGAGATGGGTACCAGTAATCCTCTGAGCAGCTTTTATCACCCGCTGCAAAGCCCTCTGGTCCTGGGCCGTACACATCCCATACCAGTTTGTGATGTTTCCAGTCAAGATGCTTTTTATTGCTCCTCTGTAAAAACTGACAAGAACTTGGCGTGGGAATTTGACCGTCTTAAGCTTCCTCAAGAAATATAATTGTTTCTGAGCTTTCTTCACCAGCGTGGAGATGTGAGATGACCATGTAAGGTTCTGTGATATTGATCCCAGGAACCTGAAACTGTTCACCTGCTGCACCTCAGCTCCACTGATGTAGAGAGGAGTGTGTGTCTTCATCTCCTTTTCCTAAAATCAACAATCAGTACCTTGGTTTTGCTGAGGTTGAGCAGGTTGTTCTCTGACAGACTCACGCCTGCTCTTCATACTCTGTAAAGTGTGTTACAGACTGAAGAAGGACAATACAAGTTGGCTCGTAGTTGTGGCCAGCACTAAAACCACCATATGGGGACTAGTGTGTCACACAAAACAGAGCCGTTGTATCTATGGTTACAGTGTATCTATGGTTACATGGATCTGTTCCTATGGCGACTGAGATTTATTATCAGAGATGGTTGAAAGCGAATTCTCACGCTCGAAGGGCACTTCCTGTCGTTTATTGGAGCAGCTGAACAAAGCAGCGTGAAGCCCATTTTACATTGGAGTCAGTGGATTAAAATCTCAAGTTACAGGTGGTGTGAGTAAAAACAGGAACAACTGTACAGCGTAATCCAGTATAATAAACACACCAGTGTCACTTATCTGTAACTTTTGTTGTTAGCCAGTTTTTTTAATTTTAGAGTAAGTGTGTTATAGAAACAAATGAGCTTGAGATGCTTATAAAGAAAAGTAAAACATTTCTAGTAAGTAGAGTAGAAATATTAAATATGCATAACCCATGTAAATTCATATTAATTTTTCCAATCCTGGTTTTGTATTAAATTTATGTTAAATGTTAAATTAATGTGTTTTCATACTTAAATTTGACTATACATAATTGTATACATTTTATATAATTTTACTTTACCTATGCTTTCCGATAAAACCACTCAAACTTAGAATGATGTCGTCTCATCAAAATGTATATGTATTACATTTTAGGAACAGTTTTCATGATGCTGGTACAGAAACAACTGTAAACTGTCAAAAGTTTATATTTTAAACCCTTAAAGTAAGAATGAATTGTTTTAGATTTAATTTCTCAGCAGTGAATTCTAAACAAATGTCTTGTTTTTTTCACCCGATAACTAAAGTCAGACTGCAGTGTGGTCACTGTACAGTAATAACTTTTATACTTTCACCTCCTTCTATGTCAGTGGTTCTCAAACTGGGGGGGTAGGCCCCCCTGAGGGGGCATCAAACCACTGCAAAGGCAGCACAGATGACCAGGGGAAAATATAGAGTGGAACTAAGTTGAATGAACATGATTTATGTAGGGGGTTTAAAAAAACAACACTTTGCAGGTGATATTTTGCTGACCTTTGCTGATCATTTCTTTTATTTCAATCAAATTCATCTGGGCTCCTTTTTAATTTGTTGCTCCCCCAATATTATTAATGATTGATAAGAATTCAATCCGTTTACGTGCGGTGGGGGGGCATGAACGGGGGCATTTGAAATGGGGTTCATGACAGAAAGAATTTGAGAACCACTGTTCTATGTGTTTGTGTCTCAGCGGTAAGACAGAGTATCAGGCCACTCACGGAGGCAGACTGAGGAGAGCCAGCACATTCGAGAGAAGGCCGAGCAAGAGATACCCCTCCCGCACACAGTCACTGGGCAAAGGTGAGTCTTATCAGCATACAAACATTGATGACTAACAGCACCCTTTTAGTCCATTATGTACCTGCACGTGTTATGACAAAGGCCACACTCTGTTCATTGCATTTTAGAAAACTACAGAATTAATGTTGAAAATATAATATTTTCAGAGAAAGGGAATTAGCCCAGTTACCCCAGGTTTTTTAATTAAGGCCTTGCTGTTACACATAGGTGTCACTTTTCTACTTGGTCAAAAGCACCTGCAGTACTCTTCGCTCCTCCATATTTCCGACCTTCTGTGAGCTACAGTAGCTTCACAGGCGCTCAAGCCTCTATCTCACCATAATCTATTATACATGAATAACCAGGGGCAGACTGCAAACTCTGTTTACTTCAGGACACCTTTTATTTATTGGATTTGGAACAGTCATTCAGCCATGCAATACAAACATTAATGGAGCTGAGCATCTGAGTAATAACATGTATGCAAAGGGTTTGGACTGAAAAACAGACTTACACTAGATAAACCCCTTTGAAAATAAATATACATGTGAATGAATATGAAGTGACAAACTATCCCATTTTCTACTCCTTTGCTTTTCTTGTCTAACTGACATCATGTCTCGCTCTGTCAGCTGCTATTTCTCCAGCCAAGCCACATATCAGGTAAAACAGACCCACAAATATACAAAATATACACTTGCACAATCATATTACTGTACTTGTGAGGACATTCCATTTATTATTTTCATTCCTCATCCCCTAACCCATGACCTTAATCCACATAAAAGCCTGGATAATCTGAACTCTAACACTAAAATACCCCTTTGTAAAAGAAAAAAAAGAAGTAAAATAGTTACTTTGTAGGTTTTTTCACGCCTTTTATATATTTTGCTTGTTCAAAACACTCAAACACATAAAAATGTCTTCAGTGATTGTTGTCATTATTTTCCAGCTCTCATGCCAGCCCTGATCCTAGCCGACATCCAGTGAGTGACCTCAGATAACCCACTTTCACACACACACACACACACACACACAGGAGCCACTGATCTGGCTTCGCCGTTGTGACAAGATTTAATTTCAGCGTCTCTTCAATCTATTTCCTTTCCTCCCCGACAGTACCAGCACAACATTCCTCTTGGTCACGAGCCGTGGCATCCGCCCCACCCGGCTCTCACACCCCCAGTTTACCTGCAGCCGTCTGGACACACACCATCACACAGGTAAGACTTCTGACCACAGAGAACAGGGTTTAGAGATTAAATTGCCGCAGGGTGATGATGCAAGTCTTAGAAGTCTTAATCAGAAATTTAACCGGGGGGGGGGGTAAGTTTCTATTTTTAGACAAAGTCACTCATCTGACACTCTTTGTTCGGTTCTTCACATTATTTGTTTTTTCATCACAGTTCATGTCACTCATATGTCTGTGTTTGTCTGCCTGTGTGTCTTGTGTACATCCATGCTCGTGTGTGGGTGATCCTTCATCTCCCTGTCATGTTCAGACCTTCTGCGAGTCAAATGTCCAGTGATCCTTCAGCCCCGCAGCGAACCAGCGGTGCCTTCCCAGGATCCATCAGTGTGGTTTACAGGGACAAGGTCATGACAGCACTTTGACCTCTGTTTGACCTGGGAACCCATTACAAACCCAGACTCTTAACACTGAGACTTGAATTGACTGGTGTCCCAAAGACAGAAGTTCTGCTGATGAAATGTGTCTCCATCATCATTATCATCATCATCATCATCATCACCTCCGTCATCATCCATTTGTCACATCCTCTCATCTTGTGTTTCAGTGCACCTTTATGAAATATCCCCAAAAGGACAAAGGACCTTATCATATAGGTCACATGTTTTGGAACTGTGACACGTGCCTCCCCAGGGGGGCTCGGGAGAGTTTAAGTGGGAGTCCAGAGGGAGAGACATGAGTCATATACTATGTGAGGTGAAAGGGACAGGTGCAGGACAGGTGTTCTGAAAACAACAGGAGGTTAGTTATTGTAGTTTGGCCCGATGATTTGGCCGGCTTATCAACACCCAGCTTTTGGGGGCATAAGAACACACAGATGTCATACAGATATCTTTTAGATCTAGTTACTCTTTCTGAGGATAGCATTATTTCCAATGTCATGGAAAAATATAAGCGCCTTATAACTCCAGAACTTGCCTGAGAATCACATTTTTAAGTTTTCTTTAGTATCAGAGTCATCCAGTGATAGTTGTCTGTGCGCGTATGGATACACTGCAAACATGAACGGCTAATAGCTAATTTGGCGTCATTTTAAATGTGCCACTTTGCCTAAATGTAAACATGTATAGGCAAAAAATGGGGCTTAAGTTGTAGCCCACAGCTACTTTACTGACTCCATGATAACATCATGCTTCCAGCAAGATTATCCCAGATTATCTCCTAAATCAGAGTAAAATATATACATATATATTTATATAAATATATATGTAATTATTATTATAATTATTTTTTTTACGTTACTCAGAATGTCCCAATATTCAACATGGTTCTTATATTCCTCAAACACAGACACCCTCCTCTATCCATTCAAATACACACATACAGTGTCAGAAGCCAAGTAATAAAGATTTTAAAGCTTTGTGCCTTTGTTTGCCTGTGGACATTTTCATGTACTCATGGTTGGTGTTTTAATGCCTCAATATGTTTACTAGTCAAATCTGCCTTGAAGACAAAATTTATCTTAATGCCATAGAAATCTTGTGACTGCTAATTTATCCAGATCACTTTAATTTGAATGAGATGAAGTGAGTGTTGAATGAGGTTATTCTGAACAGGTGGAAGGGTTCCAGTTACACATACAGCACATACTGAATGCTGGTTTAGGGATTAAGCTGCTTTTAAATGTATAGTAGTGCAATGTGAAATCGAAGCATGAACTAGAATCCTGCGTGTGTGGTGTTGTGCTTTTAAAGTGCAATTTTTTTTTTTTTAATAAACTTTATATTGTTATCGCATGTTATGGATTTGCTGAATCAAACAAGTGTTTACAGAAAATGTGGCCAATGTTGTGCTGTTATAGTGAGTTGCTTTTTACTCTGCAACATTTACTTGAATCACATGACGCCTTTAGGGATGTTGCCTTCAAATAAACAATGTTTCTAATTGCAAAAAATGTCTTCATTTTTTTTATAACCTTACTGAATATGCTTTAATACCTTTAATCATGAAGCTAGAATGATTAGAAGTCAGCTGATTTATTTGGAATATTAAAAACCTAATATGCAGTTTAAGTGGCATTTTGTTTTGGGGGAATTTGTTTTGATTGCATGTGTCGTGTTCAGTTTCCCTCTAAGTGGTCCTGCCTCAGACCATCAGTTCAGCATCGAAGAGAATGAGACTTCCTATTCTGGAAAGATTCACCACCATCACCGTCGCCACACACACAGCCAGGAGACGCTCTGCCACACACACACCAAGAACAGTGAGTACTCTCAGCTTTAGGAAGAGCTGTCATAACAGTGTATCTGTCTGCAAAGCTGTGACACATCTAGAGTGTTGATGCTCTTTTCATGATCATTGCTGTGTTTGTCGGCATCCTGCGTTTTGTTTAAGGGTCAGCTCATCCACATACAAACCATACTTTCGCATTTAAAGGATACATTCACAATTTTTCAAGTCAACAGTCAGGTGCCTGCATAAACACTGAAACAGGTTTTGCATGATGTAATCATTCCTTCTGTTCATACGGACCATAAAGAGATGCCTTCCCAATGCACTTCCAATGTACAGTAAGTACTAAAAAGGCTGTAACTAACACCCACTTGAATTGTATTGGTCAGACCGCCAAAGTCTCAACTTAGCTTTTGATAAAGTAAAGCTTGAACAGGAGGAAGGATTGCACCTGACTTGACATACTTTAAAAATTGTAAACCAACCTATCCTTTAACCCCTGTGGTATCTAGCCATGCATGCACAACAGATTTCAAAATATGAGCTGCTTACTTCTGCCATCAAAATAAATACAGTGGAGATTAACGTGATATAATATTTTGTTGCAGAAATGTCAGTTTCAAGACTCAAGGTATAAAATAGTAAAAACTGTTAAAAATTATTTCTGTTTATTGCATACAAACATAATGTGGTTCATCACCTTTGTACTGGCGGCAGAAATCTCAGCTCTATATAACTTTAATTAGTTTTTTTATGTACTAAAGTTTCAATAAAAATGTGCCACTGTGGATAAATCATTAGTGTAAAACCATTTACATACTAACTTTGCAGTCCAACCCACCCCGTGTGTCGTCAGTTATTCCCTAAGTAACCCAATGAGTCTGTTCACACTAAAGAACCAAAGGTGTCCATAAAATAGCATTGTCTACAGAATAACAAATGTAGCCTATATCACGTTTTCTCATTAATCTTTGTGTGTTAGAACGTCGAGCTCCTCCCTGCCCTGCAGATGAGCTGGACATCTCTCAGTCTCTGCTCAAAGCTCTGGAGTCAGACAGTGATTCTCCCCCCTGGCCCTCGCTGCATGTCAACATGGACAACAAGGTCAGACACTTTCCGTACATGGTGTTGTCTCATTCTGCACACAATAAGATCTTGCCTGTTTCTTAACCTTCTTCACTGTTCCTCTGCCAGGGAGAGGAGAAGCAGCTGTCTGAAAAGTCTCTACACCCTCCTTCCTCCCCTGCGATGCTCCCTGACCACCTTAAGTGTAACATCCTCAAGGCCCAGATGGAGGCAGCTTTCAGGGTGACTACCAAAGTTCACTTCCAACTAATCATATAAGTTAGTACTGTACAGCAGTGGTGGAAGAAGTATTCAGTAGCACTACCACACTGTGAAAATAATCCACTACAAGTAAGATTCCCGCACTGAAATGCCTTTAAAGTTTGTCAGTATTTTCAGCAAAATGCATTTAAAGTACCAAAAGTAAAAGTACTCATTATGTAGAAAAATGGGTCCTGTCAGTGTTTTACTATGTATGCTGTTTTGGGATAAATATTACTGCTGAGTTAATATGTTGTATTTTACTGTTGTATATGTTTAAGGTGTGCTAATTTTAATTACTTTATATACTGTTGGAAATACTCAAGTAAAGTACCTCAAATCTGTACTTAATTACAATACTTGAGTAAATGTACTTTACATTCCACCACTGCTGTATGTAACTAACAGCAGTATCCTCCTCTTCTCCATGATGAATAAGGAAGCTCCATTGACGCCTAGAGGGAAGAATTCAAATGAGACCCTCAATGACAGGTCAGTGCCTTCACCCAATCTTCACATGCTTGCACATGTTTATGAACATGTGTACTTAACACTAAATCTCCATGTGATGACTCTGGTCTTCAGGTATCAGAGCTCATCCCAAGACTCGGCTGCATCCAGTTTGACTGACAAGACGCCACATCGACAAGACCGCAACCTGACGCCTGAGAGTGTGCAGTCCAAAGTCAACACAAGCACCACCCGCAGAAAACGACTGGTCAGACAATTCAGCTTGTGAGTACACTTGACCTTTGATTACTGTTGAAGCACCAAAGGGGAAATTGCAGTCTGGAAACTAATACTCACGTGGGGTCCTTGAAGCGAAAGCAATGCTATCTCTGCTCTTTGAAAGTGACATTTTGTTCAGAACAGTCTGTGGGTCATGTAAGTCATTCAGTCTCTCTCAATTTATTGCTTGTCAGTAACCATGAAGATGAAGATAATCTCCCAGAAGCACTTGCAGCCATCTCCTCCCAGAGTACAGGAAAGTCAGGATCCACCAGCTCATTAGACAAACAGATCCAGCCGTCCATATACCCGCAGGTAAAACTTAAAAATAAAACACTAAGAATGCATGTTTGCTTAATGCACAACACTCCACTTATGCAGGATTAATTCAGCCACTCAGCATTACCTGTAAGTAAACAGAGGAATGTCTGTGTCTGTGTGTATACATTACATTGTACACATTGATGTGTATTCCAGGTGGATAATATGCCAGCACTGGAGCTGAGTAGTCCATGCTGTCCCTCTCCTTTGCCTTCTCCCCATCTCTCCCCTTCTTACTACCGTAGCTCCATTCCTCACCTGGTCCCTTACCTTGCTGCCCATAACGACAGGTAACGCCACAGTTCGCCATGTTCTCTGTGGCACATTTATTTTGCTTAGCCTTCCACAAGTGACAAATTATATGTCGATCAATCTCTTGATTATTTTCTAGATTAATCATTTGGTCTTTAAAATGCCTGTTATGATTCCCCACAGCCCAAGGTGACTTCTTCAAATGTCTTGTTTTGTTTGACCAAGAGACCAAAACATAATACCAAGATATTCAGTTTATATATGTAGGACTATATATATATATATGTATATGACAAAGAAAAAGCATTAAATTTTCACATTTCAGATGCTGGAACACGCAAATGTTTGGCATTTTTGCTTTTGATAAACCAATTATCAAAATAATTGCCAGATTCCTCATTCCATCGTTTCCTATCTTACTCTTTCATTGTCCAATAAAAGAAAAATGCCAAAAAATATTTCTATCTATTTTGGTACAAGCACTGTTGGTCAAAAATTTCTAAATGCATTTCTTCTAAACGTATTGTTTTGATATTATTTTAGATCATTTTGGAAACTCATGCCTGTTTATATATCTTAACTAAATATTGTGTATATAATGTTAGGTCTACTTTTATACCATGTAACAGTTCTGCGCTACAAAGTTAACACACATATTGAGTTAATAAGAGAATTGGACTTTATGACATATTTTTACCATTTAATTTGGGGAGAAAAGGCAGCATGTAAATTTGATAGAACCACACAACAGAAGTAAAAACCAAACTGAGCACTTAAGCTTGCACTCTGGCTACAGCTAACTGCTAAGATAACCTACCCAGTGTTTCCTGTAACTGACTAATCAATTTTGACACTCCAACATCTTTGTAATTGAATCTGTGAAATCACATAAAAAAGACGGTAGCTAAACTGAATCAACAACAACAACTGGGAAATAAGTAACACTAGACAAACTGCTAAAAGCTAACTAGCCTAGCTTAACAGAGTAGCAGTGGCCACCATCTCTGACTCTAGAGGAATTCATGTGATTTGATGACGTTAAGCTACCTTTAAATCACATATTTAAATGTATTTAATTACCAAATTGTTTCATTAAACTATCTCATTAATTCAAAAGTACAAGAAAGGTTAAGAAGAATCTAACTTATTGCATCTCTAAGCAATGTGCAGCTGGATCAGGGGCTTCTGAGTTTGAGGAAGGCAAACTTCCAACGGAAAAACAGAGACTGAGCTCACCGTTTGATTGGCAGAATTTAATTGTGCAAACAGAACAACATTTCAACATTACTGGGATGAAGAAACAGTAGTGTAAAAACATTAGTCTGTTTGCACAACTAAAGGCTGCAAATCAACTGCTCCAGTCTGTTTGTCCATTGGACATGAACATTGTTTGTATTCCTTATAGCCTTTAAATTGTCAAACATGAAGTGCAGTACCTGAAGCTTTTAAGGTTTAATCATCAAAAATATTTTTTGATTTTTTTTTCTGGACATATCACTCTTTGAAAAGGGGATTTAAATCTCATTGAGACTTTTACCTGGTTATGAAATGACTTGTAAATTATATCTTTAAATTTCTTATAACATGTGGTTTGTTTCTTTCTGTGTTTGTAGCGGAGAGGAAATGAGATTGGACCGAGAGAAGATACTAAGAGCGCTCCTGATGACAGAGCTCTGAGACCATGACCCTTGACCCCTGTGACATTATTGCCAAGTGCAGAAGACCTTGCATTAAGTGAGAAAAGTGGAAATGGTAACAGAAGACCCAAAGTACTGGCTGCAATCAACATATGTATATTCACACTCAGCTGCTGTAAATATATTTTTGCATAAAGGCAATTCTTATTGCTTAATTGTTATTTTAGAAAGACGGGTCTTTATAGTCATCAAACTAAAACTGTAAAAACTAAGTGAGATAAAACAAAATGGACTCGCTGGCTAACTGACTGACTCACACACACATACAGACAAGCTACAGATGTGACTGGTGCTGCGTGCATGATACATATATTACATGATAAAATATTCATCTGATTTGTTTTGGGGTCATGTTTAAGTTCTATGTGATTTCATTAACGCTCTGTCTATGTTGATACCTAAACTGTGTTTCAGACAACGACTGTTGAAGAATAGATTTCTATACGTTAGAAAACAGTGGCTGAAGTGAAAGTTAGTTCACTTTCAATTCAGTTTGTTCAAAATGTAAATAGACAGAGTAATTAATATTATGATTACGGAGCAGGCATTGTAAATGCTTATATGCTTGTTGTATTTATATAATGTCAGATATTCATTTTTACATGCCAAAATATTTGCAGCATTTGAATTGTAAGAAGCTTCCTGAACAGAGGGAACTGAAGGTGAATTCCGACTAGGACATGTTGAGACTGGATTGTACTGCGAGCTACAGCCTCAATCTACCCACTAGAAGGAGACAAATCTGCAGACACAGCTCCTGTGGCAGCTGAACACACTGATCCTGTGTTGCCACGATGAACACATCATTGATGACTTTGCTATTTTTTACATGCATTTTGAGTTTTCATTACAGGTCAGAACTGATCTCACAAGTCATGTTCTTGGAAAATAGCTATAAGATAAGCAAACCCTGCTGCTCAACAACTTTATTTCAGCCCTTGTTTTGTCACAACCACATCTGGGACAGCGTATGTACTGGATATGTTGATTGTGTTGTTTCTGCCCTCGGCAGGTTCTTATTAAAGTCCACATTATAAGCTTTACAACTCTGTAGCAGCATCTTTGGTCTCTGCACTGACATGGGAATGTGGATCAACCTCGCCCTGCGTGTGTATGTAGGCCTCACCCACCCTTTGAGGGAATGTTGTTATAAAGGATATTACTGATTTATCTGCCTCTACACACCTATCAAGTACAGTACACTGAGTCAGCCTGTAATTGCACCTCTGTTGTGTCCTTCAGTGAACCACACACTAGATAATTCATCTTCAAGGCAAGGCACAGCAGAGAGGCTCTGGTATGATAATGTGATGCAAATGTATGTGGGCCTTGATAGAAATAATTATTTGGGCAGGTCAATAAACAAGACTTTTAAAACATAATCCATCACATCCTGCTTTAAATGTTTATATATAAAATATAATTTTGTATAAAAAATAATTGGGGTTGGGATGCAACAGCAACAATGTGTATATATATATATATATATATATATATATATATATATATATATATATATGATATGATATATGATATATTTAACTAGCATTATAATGCAGAATAAGTAAAGTCTAGGGGGAAAAGTGATGCGGTCTTTAGAGAGATAATGCTATATCCCTACTAACTATAAAGATCCACATTTACTGTTTCTCAAACAAGACATACTGGTCATTTAAATCGGATTAACATCCCTTTGGCAAAAAGAAAAAAAAAAACATAATTCTTCCCTTTATCTGACCCCACTTTCTAATAATTTTTAAACAGTCCCTGATATTCTTTGGATTATACATAATCAAAGATAAAATTACTTTCCTTTATTATAATTCTGTATGTCTAAAACTGTAATGTACTACACTTCAATTATTACGTATAAATAACAATTTTAACCTAACAGACATTTAAAATGAGCTAAAATGGTTGCACTTCACATGCAAAGAAACATATTTGACAAATGATGGAATACTAACTTCTTCAGAACTATCTGTAATCACACACTACACATATTTTCCACTAAACTCTACCAACAAAGTGATAAACGTTAAGAGAAAAAAATATTTTGGGCTTTGTTGCATAGATACTACTGGTGTTGCTATGCCAGTTTATACAGTGTTTTTTGTGAGTGGGAGAATGAGTGAGTGTGTTTAAAAGGGATCAAGTTGGGTGGGGTGCACAAGATTGTATTACACAATGCCAAATCTGCCCTGAGGGGGTCTTACATGTTTTTGTGTGCCTTCCTTCTCTCTTCCCCCTTCCTGCACTCTCTATTCTTCACTTTTCCACCCTGTTAAAAAAAAGGGCCATCCTCTCAGATAATGCGTTTAGTGTGTCTGAGTGACAATAGATTCTTTGCTTTGCCGTGGCTTGTGTGTGTATGTGGGAAACGCAGAGGTAATCACTGAGGACATTGTGAGGGAGTTCCCACAGTTTCACCTCCAGCCACATTCTGTCATCAGACAACTCCACCTGTGTGTTAGTGCTCCTGCACTTCACTCACATTCCCAAAGTACAGAAAAGCACGCAGCAAAATGAGGTGAAATGCTAAGAAGGCAAATAGTGAGATCAGACAGTTGAAGGCCGGCAGACTTCACATGTTATGTTTATTGTTTTTTCAACATGGCCACAGCAGGATATCCTGAGCAGGAAGTCCTACTGTAGGACGTGTATAAAGCAAGATGGAGCCCAAATACCAACTTTGAAGGGCTCAAATGGCAATTAAATTCACAAGATGTCAGGTGTCCTTCATTTCCTTTCCTTCTCAACATTCCATCTACTCTCTAAATGACATTAAGTTAAAAAGAGAAATGGCGAAGGGATTTCTGCAGGGAGACCCGTTTGCTCCATTGAATTCCCCAAGATCAGTGTAGATGGTGGAGAGAAGACAAGGAAAGTGTGATGGACTGATAAAATCTTTTTATGGTCTTATCGGAGTCAAACATGTTATAAAATCTGTCAGGAACCACGTCTGGTTCCTGAGATTCACTCAGTAAACTGAGAGCTTGTGACACGAGTCCTCTTGAAGAAAGCAACCTTGTGGTTACGTTACAGAGGATTGGGACTGCCCTCAGTTCAGATGTGAGTCCGAAACCAAAGGCAAGACAACATCGGCATTACTAAAACTTTGAAACAGACCCATATTGTGTACACAGAGGAAGAAAGGAGGGGGCTAATGAGTGTGAGATGTCACATTTTTGTAAAGTGAAGCCTGATACAAGGACCAGACTATTAGACAAGCTCACAGTGTAACATGCATTCAAAGATACTGCTATTATATTCATTAGTAGTCTTATTGATTAGCAGTGCATTGATATTTGGCATTATGTAAACATCTTAGTTTTACTACTAACTTCTTCATGCACTAAAGCTTCCAATACAATCACTGTGTACAGTATCAAATGTATATAAACACATAAAATGTAATGCATAAACAGATTAAGTATTAAGACGTATCAACACAGCCATGCATAATACTCATTTTCATCTCTTTCACACTTAAACACACTCAGACGCACTTTCACTCTTGACAGAGAAGCTTAAGGAAAAGATTTAGCTCAGTTGCTTCTATGTCATTCTTCTCTAGTTTGGCTAGCAAATATATCATAGTGATTATAATATCATAACATGTTAAACAATCTCTATAAAGCTTTTAAAATACACACTGTGCAATATAAGACAAAACTGCTATTTTTGGCTAAGGCCACAATGATTTTGGTATAAAATACATTAATTTCAGTTCTTAAAGATATAAATAACACATCTAAAAGACTATTTAAAAAAAAACAAAAAACAATACATTACAAGTCTTTGACATGTATCAAATTGTCACATGACCGTTTGTATATATGTGACCCTACAGCAGGGTCAGGTCCAGGTACTGCCCCGCCGGCTTGGTCATGAGAGCGGGGAGGGACATGAGAGAAGCATCACCTCCGCTGGACTGACCAATCAGACTGCTGCTCAGGAGAGAAACGGACTCCGCGGGATTCTGGTGGGGGGACAGGAAGGAGAGAGTAAGGAAAGGAAAGAGAGACATAAGAGTATTATCTCGTTGTAAAACCATCACAAACCAGAGCCCTTACACCAGCACCAGATGTTACCCATCACCTTCTCAACCACCTAAAGGTTACACCTGTTATTATTATTATATTATTATTACCAATTATTACACAACACCACCAATTAACCGTTTGCTAAGCCCCGCCCCCATGAGTTACTGTTGCTACATGCTCCCTACACAGCACATTATATACACAACATACAATAACTGTGGCAGAATTTTAATGCAGTTGTTAATATTTTGGGCCAATAGTTGAACCCAGAGAGTTTCATGCCGATCCAAGCCGTATGTATAGTTCTGTGTTTAAATTCTTTTTACCAATCTTTGTTTAGCTTTGTTGTCCTTGTTTTTAGCTTTGTGTAAAATGTTCTGTGTGTCAGTACATTGAGTCAAATACCTTGGCCAGTAAAATTGAAACTGTTTGGAGATGTAAGAGTATAAATTTCCCTAACCCAAAGAAAGAGCTAACGTTATAATAGGTGCTAGCAACTCTGCTATACTCGCACCTTGGCCCCCACGCAGTGAATGTTTCAGCTCTATAATAAATACATAATAAATTACAATTAGTTAGTTGAGAACAAGTCATTTTAAGTGGGTTACTTCTGTAGGTACAGTATTAAGCTAGGTAGCCTGACATGGTAACAATTCCAGCTCACATTACAGCAGTGTTAAATCCAGTGTTAAATCCAATCCTTACACTTTTACTGTTACGTTTTGTTTGTAGAAAGTTAATAAAAAAAAATATACAACAGTCCAAAAAAAGATACAACAGTCCAAACTAATGAGATACAGAGTACACAACTTATTAGAGACCCATTCACAATGTTATGGTATGGTGAGAAATCCAAAGCTTGACAGGCCTGCTGTGCCAAGTTGTGGTCGCTACGCTATGATTGGAAAATTGCTCTTCAGAGGTGGGGTTTAGCGAACGGTCAATTAGCCCTCTTGGCTATTGCTGTAGCCCATAAATAACGTCTTGAGAGGACAGAAGTGTAGTAGCCAGTATTAGATAAAGCACACTTGAAGGTCCTGAAGTCGGTCAGAAAACAGCACTCGATCAAAACGATTCAAGAAAAAACCCAAGGACTGACCAAAATCCAAGAAATTTCCTTTAACCACTCAACCCAATCAAATGTGTGTCCATTATTACTGCTGCGTGTGGTTAGTGGAAAATGTTATAGTCATGTTGTAACCCCTGGTGATCAGTCAAGACCCAAGCCACAGCTACAATCCTTATCTAAACTAAATCCCCCCCCCCCACTCAGTCTTCAGCCAATCCTTACCTGGCACCTGCCTCAGACACTTTAAATACACACCCATTCTTTGGGCTGCGTAAGCAATGTCCTGGCCGGGTCGTGAGCGTGCACAGGCCCATGGGCGTGCATGAGAGCATCCTCGGGGGTATACTGTGGTGTGAGGAAGGGGGAGGAATGACAGAGACAGGGGGCTGAGAGACAAGTAACCACAGACACTAACCTAAAGGCCACATGGACCTGTAAACTCCAGCATGGTGGTGAAAGAGGACTTTGTTCATGGGAGAAAAATACTGTACATTCTAAGTTCAAGTTTGTCTGTAATTTCGTTTAAACTCTTATTTATCATATCCCTGGGATTCTTCACTCACTTTCAAGTTTAAATAAGACTTGAGTTCCTCCCATTCAAGTCTAAGCAAGCAGCAGAGCATGTGTGACAGAATAGGGAAAGCAGACAGGATAAACTAGTTAGATTGCCTCAAGGCAAACACAGTGGATGCCTGACAATACACACCCACAACAGAAGGAGGTTAGGATCCTACAGAGAGGTATGTGAACTCTGAAGAGGATTTATATGTATAGGAACTGTATTAATAAACAGTCATTATATTTGGTTAATTTGTAGAGAAGTGTCTCTTACCTGGTACCCCTGCACTGCATTAATGAGGTCTTTGACACCATTACTGTTGTAGGTCAGACCTGGCATGCGCACCAATCCCCCTGGGGACGAGAGGGATGAGGGGGAGGGGAAGAAACCTAAGGTGGTAGGTGAGCCAGGTGGACTGAAAAAAAAAAAACAGAGAAGACTCAGGCAAACTGTTATAATGAAAATAATAAAACAAACTAAAAATCTTGAATCTTGTTTCTCAGCAAATAAAGCATATATGAATCACAAGACTGAGAATAACTTTGGGCGTCACCTATAAATGTTTTCTCAATGACAGAGGGCTAAACAGTGAGAAACAGAGGTCACTGATGTTTACCAAGTTCTCGGATACCATAATGTTCAGTTATTAACTACCCTTGGCCCAGCCTTTCACCTTGGCAAGATGCATTTTAACTCAAAGACGAGCTGTACCTCTTTTTCCACTTTAAACAAGATTAAATTAATTAAATTACTATTATGGGTGATTATGCACACAATGAAATCAACAATGCAAACAAAGATACACCAGATCTAATAAAAAAGAAACACTATACCAGGGTATTTTGTAAGTATTGCAGCCCAAAATGGAATTTGCAGCAATTTGCTCAAGAATTTATTCACAGTAAAAATGCGGGAACGTTTCACAAAATTCAGTCAGCGACAAAAAAGTAAGTTTTCAAAGGGCAACATGTAATTAGTTCCGGTGACTGTAAAGACTATCTCGAAATGATGAAATGATTTTGTGCACTCATGTTCTTCAAGTTACCATAACAATACCTGTGCAAACACAAGGCTCAGAAAATCAAACAAGTAAACAATACCAGTTTAGTTTCTTATTTGCTTACTCAGCGGCACACAGCCCGCAAGTAAGCGCCGTCTGACAGGCTCGATCCAGGGCAAGGAAGTTTGTTAACTCTTAAGTCTATTCACAATAGTCCTGGAGTCATTTATTTTATATGAGAAAGTGTGATTGCCATGTACAGTGAATTAGCAAACACATATGATTTAACAATTTAAGCATCACTGTTTACCTTGGGTAGTAAGCTGTGTAGTTCATATACAGCTGAGCTGAAGCGGGGTAGTAGGCATGTCCTGGTGGCAGGTGCCGTGGGGTCAGCAACACCTGACCCATAGAAGGATAGAGGGCAGCTGCAGCCTCTGTAGACATGACAGGCGGAGCAGGGGTGAAGGAGTAGGACGGTGGAGACAAACCTGGAGAGGAGAGAAAGAGAGGGACAAAATACTTAAAAACAGACAGTGACAGAAATAAAGGTCATGACGGTGAGGTTTGGTCATTGTTCGTTTTTGAGGGAGGCGCTCATGCAAACGTGCAAACAGTGACTCAGCACCTGACACATGTACAGTATGTATGTGTTGAAGAGTGAAATCTGTGCAGGATACTTTGCACCGGATGGCTCACTTTGAGTATTTGGCAGATCCGTAGCCAGGTGAGCAATTTTCAGGTGTGAACCACATGATTCTTTATATTATTTGTGTTTTGATGTGTGTTGTGATGTGCGTTAGATAACTTCCAAATATGTAACAAGCTTTTGCTTGACTCACAAAGTCAGATGAATCAACATAGTTTGCAGCTATGTCTCACTAGTACTTACTGTAATACTACTTTCCCAAAAGAAGTCTAATTGGTGAATGCGTTGAGCCCTCTTTAAATCCAACATTCCTCTCAGAGCACGGAGCGATCATTAGGATCCCAGAAGTGGTTGTGGATTTATTCTGCATTAGTTATAAGAAGCCCCAATTTATTTATATAGCCCATCTTATTTTAAAATCAGGAGTTTTTGGTGTAACCGCCTGAACACCCCCCCTTCCCGAAATAGGTTTCTGGTTACAGACTCATTTTGTGGTTATATGGAAGGTAGGAACTTGCTGTGTATGTAACATGTATTTTGCTCAAGAAGCATATAGTACATGTAATCTTGTCTTAACATGACCTCACTACTACCCACATATCTCTAGCTTTGAAGCCCTTAAGCAGGGCCCTGAACCCCTAACTGTTGGGGCACCTGATTACATGCCAGCTCCCTCACTCTGACATCTCTTTATATGTTAATGCATGTGTACAGGTCCTGTCTGTGCATGTGTGTATTTTGGACATGTGTAGGTATATTAACAACAACAGAGTGAAAAAAATGAAAGAAAAAAAAATTCATAGAGGGATTAATAAACAATGTCTTCTTATTTTTGAATCAGTGTGCTGTATACTTTATACACATCTGCACTTTATATCATACAACTCATACACAATAGACCACTTTTGAATGAATTGTGCCTCTTTTTGAAAACTACGAGTGCATTAGTACACATTTATGGTGGAGCACTACAGACAGAGAACAAACCACATTTCTACGCACCAGCGTTCAGCTCTGCCCACCTTTGCCACTGATTGGACAAGCACAGTAGACGCACACACCCGAGGTGTGCCACTCTATTGAGGCTAAATCCCACAACCACCACTACCAATCTGACAGCACTGGAGAATTGTAAGCCATTTTGCCATATCATAGGCTAGCTGTCTTGCTTACACTTCCAGTCCTTTCAGATCTTTATGAATTACCAAGCAGTGGTAAGGGAGTAAAATTAAGAATGGGTAACAAACATGCCGCTGAAGAAGATGGACTACAATCAGAAGATACACAGGTGAAAAGGTAGAATTAACAGTTAACATGTGCGGTTTTTCTCATTGCATGCAAATGGGTAATTTAATCACACTTAATTACAGAGAGCTACAGAACACACACACACACACTCTCACACACACAGTTTTGAATCCTCTTGGTTTACCAGATACCCCTACCTCCCACAGTACTAGATTGGAGAAAACCCAGAAACCCTGCCCCCACGGCAGGAGCCCACCTACCCTGCAGTCCCGAAGCACCCCCAGCTCCCAGCAGCACTTACGTCTGGACTTACATGGCGGCGGGCTGAGCCCTGTCCCACTTCTGCTCCGGTTGTGTGTGTGTATGTGTGTGTGTGAGAGCGAGCCTCCCATCAGCACCAGGCCCATCTCCTCGGCGCTGCAGGGAAACACCTCCACGTAGCGGCTGTTGGCCCCACGCTGGCTGGACATCACATGCTTGTGGAGCCGCTGTGAGGCCTGAAGTGCCCGCTCTGCTGAGGTCATCTGGATGAAGCAGTCACCTGATGGACGCCCCTGGAAACAGTGACAGAAATTACACTGCAATGTTGTGCCAGAAAGCATGCGAGTTCATGGGTGTGTCAGTGCAGTTATTGCATGTACCTGCTGGTTTAGGACCATGTGCACACCATGTGGTCTGATATCGTGTGTAAACTCGCCCAGGAAGGTGAGGATGTCCTCTATGCTCGCTGTGTATGGCAGCCCCCTCAGCCTGAGGCAGTCCCTCATACCGCCAGGAGGGGGCAGGAGAGACACTGAGGGCAGCATTGATACAAGGGGAGCAGGGGCCACAGGGATCAGTGGGGCCGATGAGTACCGGTTCAACACCTAGTACACATACACACACACACATACCCACACACAGTTACAGATTACATATACTATGCCTGCAGCAAAGACAGCCAAGGAGGCAGAACTGATTTAAACAGAAACTAGTTTAGAAAGGTCTTTCTCCCCTGCCCTTGATAATTTTCAGGGGGAAAAAATTACACCATACTTGCAACAAACAGTTAAATTAAAAGATCAAAATAACATATGCACACTGAGATACAAACAGTATAGGCTGACACTGTACACACTTTGTACACACAACTAAGTCCACGTTGTGTTTAATTGTATATCGCAATGTCAGACAGAAGCTAGCTTGTTTGCATTTCTAGAGAGGACCAATAAAACTCTTTAGTCTGTCACACATAAAAGCATTAGGAGAAGCTTCTGCATAGATATGTATGTGGACTGTAAGCTTATCAGTCCACGAAGATAAGAAAATTAGTCCACGTGTTCATCTCACAAGAGAGGGAGAAAGACTGGGGAAGACTAACAAAAGAGGAAGAGAGATTAGTAATCTTTCACAGAGTATCTGTGTGTAGCTACATACTTATAGGAAAGACACACACACACACACACACACACACCATCTTGTGATACAGGTCTCCACCCATAAGACCTACTCCAATAATTCCTACAACTAACTAAGGACAAAAAGAAAAACAACCCCACATTGTCACGCTCTGCTGTGCGTGCGCACACACACAAACATATAATTCCTAAAACTCCTCTTTTTGCCCTAACAAAACAAAGAGTACAACAACAGACAGAACAAACCTTGACTCAAAATGAAGGGACACATATTGCCGTACCCACTCACTAAAAACAACAACTAAAAAACCCACCCACATCCACACAGGCACCTTGACTTACCTGTTGAACCTCTGCTGCTGTACTTTTGAACAGTTCAATATATCTTCTCCCCAGGATTTCTTTGTGTTTCCTCAGAGCAGACTGGGCATGTTCCTCACAGGCAAATAAGACAAAAGCATCGCCTGTGGGACGTCCATCCGGATATCGAACAAATAGGATGCCATCCTTCCCTCCACTGACTGGACACGTCTCTTTAAAGCCCTCCCCCGGGGAGAAGAAGGTCAGCACCTGCTCGTGTGTGGCGGTGAAAGGAAGACCTCGCATCCTCACAATGATCTGGTCCTCACGGGACAGGAATATTGCTACCTCGTTGGAGGTACCTGCGCACACACACACACGAGGACACAGACACACATTTTTAACCTCAAGTAAATAAGCAGAAATTATCACTTTAGATTTCAACAGAATTAGAATAGCGACACTTTGAGGTGGTTTGGAATGCTTTTCATGGCGTTTTTGGCTCTTTGATTCTATAATTGATAAGAATAAACTTGACTTATCCCTTCATGATTTTGAGTGATGTCTGGCCCTCTATTTTATGATGAGCAACGTCAGCAGGCTTCAACATCCTAAAAAGCACTGTTAGCATTAATAAACAAATGGTATGACCATAACTGTAAAATTGGATGAAATTTGTGATTTTCCCTTAGAGATGAGTGGCTGAACATTTCTTTAGGCTGCGGATTTATGGATCCCAAAAATCAATATTAAAAAACACATGATAACAAACTCATTCAAAAACCCAAACACTGGGACATTTGGTTGTGTCATCATCTTTCCATTCATGTTGTAGGCTGATTTTCATAACAGGAAACCAGAGCAGAACCACAAAGGCCATCAGGACTGAATTTGGTCTTCTATATTATTATTAATTATTTGTAAACTATATTGTTTACAAAATGTACAAAATGTCTAGGTTGCTGCTGGTAAGGTCAAATACTGTATAGTACAAATGGTTTTATCTTCTCACCTCCTGCTATCTTCAGGAAGTCCTCTCCTGTTGCTTTGTAAACCTGCCATTAGAAGGGAACAAAACAGGAATTATTGTCACTACAGGTTTAGCTGCAATGAATGAAGGGAAAAGACATAGATGATTAGGTCTAGATAGTGTGGCTAATTCACTTAACTAGTACCGACTAGCAGGATTCAGACAGGTTACCTCTATGTATCTGTTGCCCATATGGTGTTTGTGTCTCTGCAGCGCCAGGTCTCTGTGTTCTTCACTGACAAAACGGACAAGAGCTTCTCCATTTCGTCTTCCCTGGGCATTCAGACACAATGCAGCCCCTCCTCTATACAACACAACATGTAGAGAATGTAAACTTTATATAAACATCAGGTTTCTCTATTTAAGATGTGAAAATCGATACAATAATCCTCCATAAACGAGAGTGCCATTAATATAGCTTCAACATACTTAGCAATGTTGAGTCCTCTGAAGAAACGAGCAATGTCCTGGTCAGAAGACTGCCATGGCAAACCTCTGGCTCTGATCACTGTATTGTCGCACACTTTCTCCATCTTGCTGCTGCACACAAACACACACATATCCAGATAGACATGAGTGGACTCGGAGTTGATTTCAGAGGCAGAGAACAAAAAGAGTGTTTATCTTGAGCAAACTTTACTTACCAAGTGCCAGTCTCAAACTTCTCACTAACTCTCTCCTGGTTAGAAAATATGTGGCCTGTAATGGGAACACAATGGAGTTTTTAAAAATCACAAATTAGAATACATCACTTAAATAAATTGGGGCACTTAATAATGGTATAAAGCCTTGGGGCAAAGTTGTAGAATATATTTTGGATTTATGAACTGAGGTCTAAGATGAATCTGCAAATTATTATCTCACTTATTGATATAACATGCCAGAAAAAAAAGAGATGAAGTAAAATATTCAGATGCCTAGTTTTATCCAACCAATAATCCATAATCCAAATATATTCCATTTATCATCATATAAGACTATTAAAGCAGCAAGTCCTCACATCAAACATAAAACTATTGATATATTTTCAGAACGGATTAATTTTCTGTTTCAGCACTAATTTCCTTAATTATCATCTTAGCAGTGCTCTTGAAGTAACATACTCTTCTGACCTTTCCTGTAAACACATAGTAGGCCAATATGTCAAACTAACAAATTCCTAATTTTTGTCTCATTGTGAAAAATTATTTATGGTACTCACAAAATGGCTCAGAAAGCAGGGCAAGGACAATGCTGGCCATAATATGGACCTGCTGTACTGCTATTTCTGCAGGCAATATGGCTGATGGGTCTAGTGTGGCAGAGGGGTCCCACGTGGCGGGCATATCAACAGGTATACTAAGAGCTGCGGAGGGGGCTGTCAAGGAAAACAAACAAGGAACAGCCAAAAAAGAGTCTAACACAGAGCAAAAAAGGTGTCATTATACATGTATGTGTGAGTGTCTGAGAAATGGGGAAAAATAGATAAATTGCAAAAGTGCAGAAAAAACAATACAGCAAGCGAGGCAAGACACACACACACACCACACACACACACAGATGTTAGTTTTCCTGTTCCAGTGGGTGTGTGGGGTTTGCCCTGTTGACTAAATACACTCGTTCACTGAGCGCTTAGTAAGGTGCTGTCATTGTTTCCCCTATTTGCATTTCAAAACCTTTACTCCTGCAGCCAACACCCCGTGGCTTATAAACTTCTAATATTTGCCTTGTTTTTGAGCGTCATATGTGCATCAAGCAAAGCATGCGGATAAATGACCAAATATTTTCTAAAATATCACGACTTAAACATTAAATGTGCATGTATCACATGTAAGAGTGTAGTTTACAGATATTCACTGGCACACCAAATGCAAACAGGTGACGCATTAAAGGATACACTCTGCCATGACGTGCGCATTCAAAGCCTTGAGGTCAGATGCGGGGAAGTGCTTCTTGAACTCTTTCCGAAGGTCAAAGAAAGAGTAGAAACAGTCTGGGACCAGGATGTTCTGGAACAGGAAGGAATTAAAAGAAAGGATGTGAACATGTGGCACATCAACAGTTGCCATTTTATTGCCATTATATAGCTGTTTGTTCAAGCCAGTAGAGCAATCTCTGTGCAACACATATCACAGTTACATGTGGGAGAATTTCACCAGCTTCATTGTCCGTGTGGTGTTTTATGCGCGGTATGTGCATGGGCGTGTGTCATTAGACAGGTTTGCATGAGAGATCAACTTTCACCGTATTACATTAAATGCAACCTGCACAGTGCTGTCACAGCGCATCCCTTTGTGATTGTGTGAGCGCTGAAGGTTCCTGCAGCCGTGAGCGAACATCCGCCCTGGCTGCAAGGCGTTCACCCGACCAGCTCGCTCACCTTGCTTGCAGCCTCAGGATGAATCACTTGACGGATGTGGAGCTGCCCGTCTGTACACAAACACACCGACGTGCCTGCGCCCGCGCTGTTCACCTCGTTTGTCAGTTGTAGATAAAACTGCAAAGACAGGCGTCAAACTCTTAGAAAAGAAACCAAATCTAACCCCAACTCCAGCAGAAATAATTACATAATAAAAGACTAAAGTGCTTATTTCTAGTGACTTTAGAGAGGCAATTACCTGGTTTAATGCTGTCTCAAGACTTGTGTCTGTAAAGACACAATCTGCTCTGGATCCATTCTCCTCTTTCACCACATCCTCCTCCTCTTTTTCCTCTGTCAAGTCTGAGAGGTCAGGCTTAATGAGGAGCTCATTCACCTTGCCCAACTGGTTCAGAGAAGAAAAAAAAAAACATGTCAGTCTTGAAACAGAAGCCTACACAGAAACTCACAGGTTGTGAGCTGATATAACAGGGGTTAAATGGTTGTTATAGTTCTTTATTACATGTATATTATCAGTTTAAATATCTTACAGTGTAAACATCATTATAATAAGATATTTGTCCTCCAATTATACTGAATAACTTTGGGTTGTATATTGAACTGATAGATGTTTAAAACTGATGTGTATAGACAGGAAACCTACAAAATCTCTCCTCACTCACAATTTTATTTAAAAATTAACAGATATCTTAACATTATATATGGCTTTCGCTTGTATTTGAGTCTATTTCCGACTGGAGTTCAGTTTACCTGCCCACACCTTTAATCACAACTGTATTTCCTGCTATAGAATAACAATACTTAGCTGTAATATGTGATTTAATGTAAGCTTTTACCTTTTTGTTCTGTACATCCACCAGCTGCCAAACCAACTGCACGAGCTCCTTCTCGTCAGATCCCAGCAGCTCTCCGCTCGCGCCAGATGTGGCGGTGAAAGCCACCACCAGGTAATCTACCTGCGCCGTCATCTGAACACTAACACAGCCAAAGAAAACTAATCTAATACTGCACGAAACTAAAGGTGAGTTAACTGAAGACACGCCGGAGAAAAGACACGCGCGGGGGCCGAGAGGTAAACACCTTTACTTTGACACCTGAGCGCAAAGGTAAGCTCCGTAAATCCAAGTTTCGTCGCGTGTGAGATTTTACGTGAAAGCTCCCGCAGTCACCATCGCTGAGTAATGGCTGAAAGTTCCCCGTTTTTGTAGTGCAGCTACCTGTGTGACCACGTGACTCTCTACCTGCCCCCTCCCTCCTTCAGGTGGTTTACAGATTAGGACGTGGCAGACCATGGAGGACAGATAGCCTATCTGCACTTTTCTATGCGTAATAATTTTCAGTTTTTAAGTATTGTAAGTGTTGCATGTTAATTTATGGACCCGGCAGGTATGATGGGTAAAATGGTTGCCTGGCACCTTAGTTGAATAATCAGCGCGCAAAATGTCAAAAAGATTATCCGTGAGCTCCATGATAACTAAATAATTTGACTATTATGATTTTATTTTTCTTTTCTTTTCTTTTTTCACACAAATGTACCTAAAGATATATTCTGAAAGGTTAAAGTATACTGAAAACAAATGACACCCAACAATAATATAACACATTTGTATTTTGTCCTGAAATACAAAGAAATCATGTGTATGTGAGTGTTGCCATATAAGAACACAACAAAATACACAAAGACTGGAATTAATGGAGCCTGGAGCTGAAATAATTATACTTTTACAACATTTTATTTCCATTAATTAGTTAATTGATACATTTTTGAAGGTATTATTAATTTAACAATATACCTTAAATTTAGGCAGTGACAAACTATAAGTCCCAATAGAAATGATCAACTGTATTTTAAATCTCGAAACCTCGTTTGATTGAGAAACATCAACAAGTTTTTGTTAAATACAATGTTATTAGATATAAAGATATTTATATTATATTCATATCATTAGTCCTATAGCTTAGCCTATGATTACCCCTGTGTTAAACAACAATAGCACTAGTAATAATAATAACAACAACAACAACAAACATAATAATTGTCTTTACTTCTATTTACTACTATTCATCAAGTAGTGTAACAATTTCTCTTGTATAAAATAATGTGTTGATTTAATTGATCATTATTATGTGTTTATATGTGTTTAATATGCGTTTGTTGATGCTGCAGGTGACATGCTCCGGAAGTGTTGACCGTCCCGGAAGTTCACCGCCGGTCTGACCGTTCAGGCTGTGGGTCCGACAGACAGCAGGAAAGCGATGGCGGGGGACACAACAACGGAGCTTCTTTTTTTAGATACGTTTAAGCATCAGAGTGCAGAGGTAGTATTTCTGATGCCTCTTGTACATTTACTTCAGATCTGCCTGGATTCAATCCTTATGTCGGTTTTATTCAGGAGTTTAAAGAATGAGCCTCAACTTCCAAGCTAACGATGTCAACATGGCTAACATTAGCAGTTGTATCATTGTTGTTGTGATAACGTTGCAAGTCACAGCTTTTATTGCGCTACACACTTGCTTAATTGCATACCAGGTTGTACTGATTACAACAGTTAAACATGATTTTATTTACACAATCGTGTAAGGTCACGCAGCCTTTCGCAGTTTGTTTGCTAGTTAGCCAAGTGGCTAATGCTAACTTTAAAGTCTCCACTTGCCCATGTTTACCTCAGAGGGGGCAACAGGGACTGTTCTGGTCTGTAGTATTGCCTGTGCTTGGTTAAGATATTGCATTATTTAAAAGTATTAATTGTAATGTTCAATGCACTTCAGCTAACCAACGTGGATGTGGTGCGTTTTCCTTGCGGGGTGCTAATCACAGAGGTGCGGGTCGTTCCTCCAGGGATCAAAGCGCACAGCAACGTACCCGACAACAGAGCATTTGGGTAAGAGCTATGTGGCACTTGCACACACTCAGTGACATACAGTAATACTGCCAGTTTATTAGGTCCACACAGATGAAGCCAATTCAGTCTAATCAACCAACCAAGCAATAAAACCCTCCTTCGTGAAGTTTATGTGGTCCAGTTTTTGTTGAAACTGATTTAGAGGTGTTAATTCAGCTGTATGGTACTTTTGTTTAAGCACCATTATATTGTGTCATGCAGAGAGGTGTTTGTTATGATTTGTCCACTTAATAAGCCGGCAACTGAGTACAGAGCCCGAGCAGTTGGCGGTTCAGGGGTATGCTCAAAGCCACATTCGTCAGTGCCCTAGAGGTGAACTGGCACCTCTCCAGCTACCAGTCCACACTCTGCAATAGACCTTCCAACAATGTCACTGAAAACTGGACATCAAAAACTTTGGAATGGCAGAACTGTTGTATTGACTTGCAATAGACTGAACATATATTGTAGCTTGGCTGCCTCATTAATCTGTGTGTATGTGTTTCTGTGTTTCCAGGGAGACATCTCCTCATGCCTTCCAGTTGGAGCTGTTCTTTAATAATGTCACCAAACCCAACAACCCCACGTTCCACAGACTGGGCAGGTCAGAAGGATTTTCAATTTCGCACTTTTTCATTTTGTTTCTGTATTCCTCCGAGCCTGTCCTCCATCTCTGTATTTCCTGGTCAGATCTGAAAAGTGCTTAAGATGCAGATGTCTGTCTCACCTGTAGAACCAGTCATGAGGTGTGTGTGTGCGCGCGCGCGCGCGTGTGTGCGCACTCACCCATATTTAGGTGTCTTTGTTCATATGCTGGCTAACTGGTCTCTCCAGAAACTCGACCGCACCCACAACCGTTGCTGAAAGTAGCACCTAAACTTACAAGCCCCAGTGACACAGATGTAGGGTGGAATGTTTGAATCGAACATTTTCTTCATTCTAACCTCATAATAACAAGGATTCGCACAGTAGTACCAGATACCACATAAACTTGTATTTAAAGGTGTGCATTGTGTAATAGTTGTTGAACACAATAAATACGACACACCCAAGTTATTACCTCTGCCGGGAAAGTTGCAGTAGATTTTTTAAAACCTGTCAGATTGATATTAAGATGTCTTCCAAGTGTCAAAAACAAATTTGGCAAATTTCTTTTTTGACAAATGGCTCTTGGCTGAAAGTCTTGTTTTGTCTGCTGAGGTGATGATCAAGATCTGGATGATCCAGATAACCATGATAATGCAGTTTTGTTTAATTTTTTGAGATTAGGTAATTTAGCCTTTTTGTGACAGGAATTCCAACAGTCTGAGAGTGTTGAATGGCGTGTTACAAAGAGTCTTGGCCATATTGCAACCCAATCTATCACAGTTACGTGGTGTGGGCTCCCAACCTTTTTGATTTGTGACCTCTTAAAACTATACTCGGAACCACTTGAATATTTCAATGAGTTGATACCAACTAAAGAAATCTTTCTTCTCAGAATAATACATAGAGAGTTGAAGAGGTTAAATTGTCTAGTAACTCATAAGAAAGCCAAAAGTAGAGAAAGAAAACAATTCTCTATAATCTCAAATGTGTTTTTTCTGCATATATACCCTTTCATGGGTATCTGCAGGGCTTGAAATGTCTTAGAAAACACTGAATTTTGCTTTCTGAAAAAAGTGCTTAGGAGGTGTTATAAAGTATTTAATTCACAAAAGTTTTCAATTTATTTTCTCTTGTCTGCTGAAGGCTTTAATGTTTTTGTATCCTATTGCGGGCTGTCTAAGGATGTCGTTCAGTTATAAACTAAAAGTGAGATTGTGTCGACAGTGGAGGCTGTTCAATCCTTTATTGTTGTGTTTCAGTCGGCGCCATCAGACCTGTGGCAAACACTGTCACTGTTACAAGCTACAGCCTCCTCGCCCCATAATGGGCAGGTTTCGATTAAAAAAAAAAACAACCTCAAATTAATTCATAATTTTTAATTGGTTAATCCATCAATTTACTGACGCTTATCTGGATCCAGGTTGTATTAATTTGATTTATTGTGTTGTTGAATATCACAGAAAAATATGATGTAATAATAATAATGAAAAAAGAATGTTTTTCCATCATCATTTCTTACATTGGCCGGTATGATTGTCAAACACGTATTAAATAGCTTTTCAAGTGATATTAAAAAGTGGACAATGGAGCGCTGATAGGAAATAAGGGGAAAGAGAGTTAAGAGCATGATGAGGGAGTGCTTTTTGGAGATAGTTAAATAGCAATTTTGTGCTGGTTGGAAAGAGGTTTATCTAGGACTTAACAGATTGCTGCTAAACTTCATTGCAGTCACATTTTATTTTTTTTTAAATGACAAGCATACACTTGGTGTGTAGTTGCACTGATGTTTTAATCTGCCTTGTCTTCCTTTCCGCCCTCAGTCTGGAATATGATGAGAACAAGTCCATCGTGTTCAGACCCAGTGGAAAGGTAAACGGTCTTCCACTAGCAAGATGTTTTATTTTCTGTTGATTTGTGAATGACTAAATTTGTTTTTGCAGGTGAATACGGATGGCCTGGTGCTGCGTGGCTGGTACACCAGTCTGACTGTAGCGGTGTACGGGACAGCAGAGCGCTCACATGGACATGACCAAGGCTCACCCCCTCCTCCTCCACCCCCACCCCCTCAACAGCCAAGCGGGCCCAAGAGGATCATTAAACAAGGTGGGTATCATTAAGCTGAAACTACCAGACGCTCTCGCCTTTACACCCACTTCCTGAAACTGAAACATCAAATGAACAGGTCATCTGTTATTTTACCTTATTTGCTTGTCAAACCGTCAACCTATTGTACTGTTTGTTTGTTTTTTAGAGTGGGAAAAGGATGACCAGTACAATGGCAGCCCACCCAGACCAGCTCCCAGAGGGCCTCGTACTCCACCTGGGCCTCCACCCCCGGATGATGATGATGAAGAGCAGGTCCAAGTGACAGGTCAGAACTCTGCATGTGTGCTATCACATTATATCAGCCACTGTTGGATCCTGATTAATCAGCAAGGATAGAGATGCTGCCGTAGTTTGAGCATCTTCCTGGTTGATACTTCTCATAATTAAATGTCAGTGGTTCTCCTTAATCAAAATCCCACATTAGTTTATTTGTCGGTGTCACTGTATTCAGTGTTTTTGTCATCGGTTGCGCTCACTCAGTCACAGCAAGCTGCAGACTCTGTTTTTCGCTGCGTTTAGTTTGTGTACTTCACATCGTTGTTAACAGTTGGTTAGATTTTATAATATAAGTTATTTGTTTTGATTAAATGTTAAAGCTGGACGATTTTGAAAAAATATTGAATTGCGTTTTATTGCAAATTAATTTTTATTTACTAAATTGGAGAGAATGATCAGTTTTACATATTTACTCTCAATCTCATTGAAAAAAATATTTAAATGATTATGGTGTAATTCTTTGGCGGGGATCTGTACCTGTATCTGTATCTGTTTTCTTAAAGAGGTCATATTATGCTCATTTTCAGGTTCAAAATCTTATTTAGGGGTCGTACCAGAACAGGTTTCCATGGTTTAATTTTTTACACCATATTTTTTTGTCATATTGCACATTGCTGCAGCTCCTCTTTTCACCCTGTGTGTTGAACGCTTCATTTTAGCTATGGTTTTATGCATCTTACCTCTACAAGATCTATGTTGGGAGTTGCACGTGCACAGATCGTAGTTAAGGACTACTAGCCAATCAGAAGCAGAGCAGGGCGGGTCATGAGAAGCCGGTAAACACAGCTTCGGTTCAGCTGTATATGTTCCCCTCACCAGCTTAGCAATATAGACTGGAGCAAGAGTTTCAGAGTGGTGAGTTATTAATCTGTAACAAAAGTATCTTTCATTCATAAAGTTTTAACTGACCTCTGTCTCTACATCACAGTAACAACTTTATGTCCATTGACTGCCTGGAGAGTAGCTAATGTTTGGATGGGAAAGGAGAGGCAGCAAGATGATGTCTTGTCACTGGGTGCTGCAGCTCAGAGTGGTTTTCCACACTTCCTTGTTTTTGAGGATGTGCTTGACTAGCTGCTAGGCAGACATTATGATGCGCATTTTGCTGGGCACACTGTGTTCACTATAATGGGTTACATATCCGCAGCAAGTCTCTGCATAGATATGTGCTGCAATGAATGAAAACCAGTGGCTGCCTGTCAAGTGGGAAAACACATTTAAAAAAGTTTCTATGCTTTGGACAATGGTTGGCATGCAAGTGTAAGCATTGTCTTATAAACAGGCTAAAACATGCGCAAACAAAAATATGATCCTAAAGCCGTTTTGCGTAAGTAGGCCTCTATTTTTGTAGATTAATATATAGTTTGCATGTTTATATGTGCACTGTGTTGGCTGAACTGTGTGTTCTTCCATCTCTGTTGTGACATCTGCAGTGGGCGTGGTCAAAAATGAGCCAGGCGAGGGCCGTGACGACTACCTGGAGGCCGTGTCACCTGAAAGATCATTGCCTGCTGATGAAACATACTCGGATGCCGAGCAAGAGGAAGAATGTGATGAGGAAGAGGAGGAGCCGGAGGAGGAAGAAGATGTACGGACTGAGGGCAGCGCTCCGGAAGAGGAGGAGGAAGAAGAGGAAGATGAGGGTGAGGACGAGGAAGAGGAAATGGAGGAAGGTAGGGGAGTTATTTTGTGAGAGTAGGATAGTCTGTAATCCCAAATGGACGCCTGGCCCTGAACCTCTTGGTAGTGCGAACTCATCAGTTTTCCCAAGGGGCCATGGGATCCATTTGGGACTGAGTGACAGTTCGAGAGAGTGTGTGCTCTGGCATGCTGGCTTCATCTACAACTGCTGGATGGTCCAAACTCTCAGCTAGCCCACTCTGGGCTACTCTGAAGGCTTATGTTCAGCATTCATAAGCTGTCGTGTGGCGGTCTCCCTCACACATCCTCACAGCAATAGCTGATGCTTGTGCTGTAGTCACATCCTGCATGTCAAACTAACCCTGCATGTTTGGAGTGCTGCTGCCACGTGAGAGCAGGTTTGTCCGTGTATACATTTGTGAATGAGCAAGGGCATATTTAGTAGTCACTGGCCTCCTCAGTTTTACACACATTTAATGAATGTTTGAAGGATCTTAACAATCTTGTTCATAATAGATCACTTTTGTCAAATTTCCCCTCTTTCGTCTCTCCCGCCCTTTCAGGTGATGATGGCTATGAGCAGATTTCCAGCGACGAGGATGACCTGGATAATGGTAGCTTCAAGTTGCCCACCTTTGACATGGACTACACTCCTGAGGACCTGGCATCCGTCCCACCTGTCCAGTATGACCCGTATGAGCGAGAACTCAGACCCCTGCTCTACTTCACCCCTCCATACAAGACCCGCTTTTATACCCAGTTTGAGAAGGCCAGTGTGGAGGAACCTAGGGACCCTGGTGGAACAGAAGGACCAGCAGGTGGAGAGGAGGCCGAGGCGGTTGCTCAGCTGAAGGAGCTACTAGCTAGTATTGGAGATGACAGAGATGCGCGCTGGGTGACTGCTGTGGAAGAGGCACCTGGACTGCTGACCAAAGGGTTGGCTTATTTAATTAAACAAGGAGAGGGAGAGATTGAGGACTCTGTAACAGTTTTAGCTCAATGGGCACTCCAAGCTCTGAGTATGGAGATGGCTCTTACACAGCCCATTGCTCTTAACCTCAGACAACTGAAAGCTGGTGCCAAGCTAGCATCATGCATAGCAGAGTGCCCACAGGGCCTCACAGTGCTGCTGCGTGAAGGGGCCCTTAATGTGCTGCTGGAGCTGCTCCACATGGACCATGTCTCCTCCACACTAAAGCTGAGTATTCTGAGAGCTCTGGGTGCTCTGACCAGCGCTCCTGCTGGCATGGAGGCTTTCCTACATGCAGGAGAGTCAGAGAAGAGTGGCTATCAGGTTAGCACCACAAAGTATACAAACTTCTTCAACACTTTTTTGATATAACCAGATTCTCTTCTACATTTCTATAGCAGGTATCCCAGATGAGAAACTCCCCCCAAAGCTAGAGAGTTTGTTTTCAAACTGACAAATATAATTACAAATGAAACCCAGCCTACCATGATCCATATGAGAGCCAGTCAGTCCTCCAGGATATTGTGATGTCACAATCACAACTATTAACATAAATTCAACAAATCCCTGTGCAACTTGCAATTATGAACAATCACTGCAACTTTTCTGCAAAGTTGACCTTGATAATTGCAAGCGCTGAAAGAATCGAGATTTAAATATGCATGGTTAGGTTTAGGCTTAGGTTAATTGGTGTCTCCGAAATTGCCCTTAGGTGTGGATGTGAGTGTGAGTGGTTGTCTGTCTGTGTGTGGCCCTGCGATGGACTGGTGACCTGTCCAAGGTGTTGGCTCCAGTCCCCCGCGACCCTGTGTGTGATGACGGATGGACATACCTTAGCAGTTTTCACTTATTCCCACAATTTCATTGCAAAAAAACACTAGAAAATATTGCAAATTTTTAGAAAAGCCGTGGCAAAATCAGGCACTTTATGCTGCAACAGTCACAAAAAAGGGCTGCAAATCCTAGAGGGACTGATGTATTGAACCAATTGTGTTAATGACCCAGAAGTTTGTCTGCCTCAGACTCAGGACTCACCACCCACCCTTTACATTTACAGAAAAGACTGACTAATTGGGGGAAAAAAAAGAATGAATTTTTGCCTCATTAATATCTGACATGAAACATTATGTCCTTTTTATAGCGCTTAGTCCAGCTGTTCCTGCGTGAAGAAACAGTGAGGGTTATAACAGCTGGCAACGCCATATTACAGAAAAGCCACATGTACGAGATACTGGTTGACCTGCAGCGTGCAGGAGCAGCATGGAGTGAACCACAGCCGGTAGACACAAACTCAAACACACAAGCATATTTGTTATTAACTTCAAAGTATTTTTTATTGTATTGATGTTTTTTATGTATTTTTCATGATAATCAAGACTGACCCTGATTCTTAGGAGGAGATGGAGGACATTGAGAGCCCCATGGAGGAGGAACCATCGCTAAGCTCCTCCCCTGTGTCCGAGGCAGAGCTTGATAGGCTGGCAGGTGTTTTAGAAGAGTTACATCACCTGCTTGAGACGGCCCCATACTGCATGGTGCAGCCACCTGGGAAAGCCTTCCCAACTACTGCTAGAATAACGGGACCACAGGAGAGGGATGATCCATACCCAACACTTTATAGGTACATATTCAAACACATATGATCTCAAACCTCACTCAGTGCAGAAGCTCAGATATATAGTTGAATGTAGTTTTGACTCATCGTGTCGAATTTGTAATACTTTCCCCTTTCTCAGGTATATGCATGCGTGCCGTTTCCTGGAGAGCATGGCGGTGGTGATATCGGCGGCTGCAGCAGCCGGTCACCTAGGTGTCACCCAAGCTGTTAGAGAGCTCCTTCGCTTCCTGTCGCTCACCCAGTCAGGTCTGCTCTTCCTTCTCGCCCAGCCCACTCCGACCAACCTGCTGCTGCGTCTCCTGGCATCGATTGCAGAAGTTGAAGTCGAGGACACCACCTTCACAGGGGGAGAGGGAGGTCTTACAGGGCCCGGGTTCGGTGAAGAGGGCTTCGGCGTGTGGCTAATGCAGGCGCTGCATGCTCTGCAGGGTATTTCAGAACTCATGAGCCATGTGGCCACAGGAGGAGACGGAGGAGCTGGGCTAGAGGAAGGTGACAACGCAGAGGTTCTGGGCATGCTCCATGCGCTCTACCTTATGACCTTCACACAGACTGGCCGCAGTGCTGTGGCCCATGTTTTCAGCCTGGACAACAACCTGTCTTGTCTGGTCACTCTCCTCCAGCACCACAGCAAGGACATACATGGGTACAGCTCTCTTCTCCTTCTGTCTCTTTTTGTATGACGTGATTTTATTTCAGGCCTGTGCAGAAATTTTTAAGCACATTCTCCCTTTTTTGTCTTCTTTTCTTGTAGTGAGGCCAAAGCTCGCAAAGCAGTGACATATAACTATGCTTGTATGCTGGTGTTAGTGGTAGTGCAGAGCTCTAATGAACTGCGGATGATGGAACAATACGCTGCCCCACTACTCGCCATAGTCAAAGCTGATGACTCCAATGCTAAGTTACAGGGTAAATATAACCACTGTCACATTAAAGTATCTTGCCATATTAATAACACAGTTTTTGTGTTTTTTGTGTTTTTTGATTATTAATGTTATGGTCTTCCCTTGTGCTTCAGAGCTTAGCAAATGGCTGGAGCCTCTGGAAAAACTTCGCTTTGAGATTGGTAGCATTCCCATCCTCATAGATTACATCAAACAGGTACAGATCTCTTGCTCAATGTACTGATGAAGTACAGCAACATTTCACTACGTTTTCATTCTCAGTAACTGGGTGAGCTTTCATCTTCCTATATAATCAAGGTCTCTCATCCTACCCTAACATACAGGGAGTGGCCTCACAGAGTGCAGTTTATAATTTTTTTTTATTGAAAGCTGGGTTAATCAGTTTCTTTCAGGAACATTTTGTGTTATATTTGTTGAATACAGAGCTTCACTGACAGGTCTGACTGGCTCAAAAATTGTTTTCTCTTCAGAATATGGAAAACGTGTTGACTGCTGAGGGAACTGGATTGGTCACTGCTCTCAGGGTCCTTAATCACATTGGCTGCCCCCCACCTGCTGTAGAGGGTAAAACCAGCTTCATTCAGCTGACAGAAACTAAATGCTTTTCTTTTTTTTTCATCTTCTTTGGTGGGTGCCTTTTATACAACATCTTCCTCCTTTTCTTTAGGTCAGCAGAGGGATCTTAAGTGGAGTCTTGCGGGGGTCCAGCTGTTCTCTGGCGAGGGTCTGGATACGTGTGTGCGTGTCCTACAGAAGCTGTGCAGCGTTTTGCTGCAGCCATGGCGTGTGCATGGACACATGGGCCCCACGCCGCAGCGCTGCATGATCCTCAGTATATGCATCAGCACACTGCGGTTGCTGCGCACCATGCTGATGGAGCTGCTACGTGGAGGAGCTTTCCAATTCAGGGACACCCGCGTGGCCAGCGTGTTGGTGACACTCCACATGATAGTGTGCTCCATCCCGGCGTCTGGACGTCTAGATGGAGAGGAGACCCGGGTGCAGGCGCTTATCGTCGATGTGCTGCTAACCTTTACACAGGGTGTTAATGAAAAGGTGCGTAAATGACCAAAACCCTGTTTGTTTAGCTCAGGTCAGTTGACAAACTTCTCCTGAGAGTGCCAAAAACTCGTCACAAACTTAAAGGGGGCCGTGCTTTTGCGGTGGCAGCTCCGAAACTGTGGAATGCCCTTCCTCTTACCATTAGACAGGCTTCCTCACTGCCTGATTTTAAAACTTGTCTTAAAACCCATCTCTTCCATCTGGCTTTTGACCCTTGAGGATGACACTTGGAGGAACTCATTTGTTAGTGTTTTAACTGTATACATTATATGTATGTGATAACCTGTAAATTGATGTTTGCTTTTAACCTTTGTACACTGCACTTTGTGCAACTTCGCAATTGCTGTTAAAGTGCTCTATAAATCCATTTTGATTGATTGATTGATTTGAAGAAATATTGTGCTAAAAATGTCATTAGTTGTCATTATTCTTAGTCAGTGTGTGTGTGTTTGATGCAGGTGACTCATACAGAAGAGACTCTGGCCAGTAACACCTGGTCTCTGATGCTAAAGGAAGTTTTGGGTTCACTGCTTAAAGCTCCTGAAGGCCTGTTCTCTGGTCTGACGTTGCTGTCTGAGCTCCTGCCTCTTCCACTCCCAATGCAGAGTACTCAGGTAACTCACTCTATCCTGCTGGTGACCCATCTATCTTGTACGTCCTTTCACCTACTGATGATTGTTGTCTTGGCATACACACTAATACTACTTAACCTTTGGCTCCATAGGTAATATCAGTCCAAGATGTGGCTATAGCCCTAAACACAAGGAAGCTCTGGAGCATGCACATACGGGTGCAGTGGAAAGTGTTTTCTGAGGCGTTGAGGTGCGTGTGTGTCACCAGCTGCCCTCCTCTTCTGGCCATGCTGAGGAGAATGTGTGTTCAGCTGGCAGACCTGTCTTCACCCACTGCAACACTCGTCATGAAGACCCTGCTGGAGCTGCTGCTGGAGGAGCTGCAGCCGTGAGTGGGGGAAAAAAACACAGTTGTTTGTATTTAAGTTTTGAATTGTATTGTAAGTGTATGCAATGTGCTTACTGCAGGCCGGAGGGGAAAGGTGTGTGCTGGGGCCAAGTCCTGCGTCTGCTTTCTTTGACGGATGCTCTGGTGTCGCAGAAAGCTTGTAAGAGCGCAGCACTGCACCTGCTGTCTGGCTCTGTGTCTGGAGATGAGCAACTGGCAGATCTGTTCCCCTTGATGCTGTCTCTGTTGGTTCCTCCAACTGACCACTCCTTACCGCAGCAGCAATGCAGTGAACTAGTGGGGACAATGTTACAGTCACTGTGTGACCAGGTAAGCAGTATAGTGAACATAAAGTTCACTATATATATGTAAACAAGTCCTTACAGGGAAAAGGATAAAGCCAAAAAATACTCTCCATCTTCACCAGGACATTTCTCTGGTGGTGTCTCCACCTGGTGAAAGCTGTCTGTCAGAGGCTGAGCAGCTGGCCAATGCACTTCCAGGGCGAGAGATGATGTCATCGGTGTGCAACGCTTTGATGGAGGTTTTGGGGAATTCAGAGAGCAGTCTCCCACTCCTCCTCACTTGTATCAGGACTTTGACATTCCTCACCGAGCACGACTATGGACTCTACCACCTCAAAGTGTAAATGGCAACGCTCTCTTCTTGTTTCTTGGCATTACCGCTGTCTCCGCTTATAATGTCTTCTCTTTAGACAAGGAAAAATGTCCTTTTCATGGTCAATCAAGACTTATATTTGTGCACTTAATCTTTGTTTCAGCGCTCTGAAGAAACATGGTGCAGATCTGTACTCGCTGTTGAAGAGATTGGTGTTCGCCTTCAACAAGGACTCAGCAGATTTGCTCTCGGCTCTGCTCGACTTCCTCAGACAGATCGTCAACACAGAAACAATGGTCAGTACCCGGTTTTTAGGCCAGTTCTTGTTTTGCAAGGAAGTAAATACCATAGGTACAAAAAGTGTATATACGGTCAATGTAACTGTAGACCTGCTTATTTGTAAGTATGAATTCCTAGGCATGTGGGAGGTGTGTCTAAATTAATAATTGTGAGACTAATTGTGAGATCTCTGTTCTAATCCAGTGTGTAGAGGAGGGCCAGGGGTCCAGCGAGGAGTGTGCTTTCACTCCTCCACGGTTGCTGTCTGGCTCCGAGATGAAATCTCTGCTGCAGTGGGAAGAGTCCGAGTCCCATCCGCTCCCCACTTTAGAGAAACAGATTACGGTACAAATCATGCACCCATGTATAATATTTGCAAAGTGAGGGTTGACGCTGCCTTGGTATGTAACTTAACTCTGTAACTGTGTGTCTATGTGTTTGTCTGTAGAAACTATGTAAGGAAGATGATACATTGGAGACTATGCTGGAGAACGTGATTATTCTGAGGCAGACGCTAGAGACGGCCACAGACACACCTCCTGCAGCTGATACTGAGCCCACTCTGCCAGCACCTGAGACGCTTGCAGCCCAGTTTAATCACAGGTACAAAATTATGTACATCATGTGACATTTAAACATTTTTTTCTCTATCAGTTTTGTCTTCATTCCATCATGAGTCACACTGAGGCAGTTAACATCGCAGCCAGCAAAATGTATCTTTAAAATAACAGAATAACTTAATATATTCATAACAACATGGTGTAAACATGACTTACATTACCTGCATCTTTCTCTGGAACTAGAACAAAACTTTGTACAGATGATTCACTAAAATGTGCCTCTTGCATCAATTTTGTGGAAGATTAAAGGAACCGAGTATATATAAGTATATCATGCCTCTTTATGTGTTGTCTATAGGACAGTGTTCATTCTGTCAGAAGCTCTGGATGAGCAGCTGAAGACTCTGTGGTTCTCTCCCTTCCACACTGATGACATAGAAACAGACATTGATACAGTAAGTGTGTATGTTTACATGCACTTTCAAGACACAATAGCAGATATTATTATCTAGATTTCTTTTGCTAAATGATCTTATTTTCTCTTCAGTGCAGTATTTGGTCAAAATGCCGGCAGCCAGAATGTTACACTGTGCTACTATTCTTATTCTTACAAAATTCAAATAATAAATAATTACTGCATAATTGCCACATTACTATGGTGACAGCCTTGAGACATGGTCTGTACAGTGTGAAAATCTGTTTTAAACCAGAGATGTGTCCACATGTTAGACACTGATTCCCGATGAATTAAAGCATTTTCATGTTCAGACCAGACTTCCTAACCCTCAATTTTAGTGACAGTAGTTTTAACTGCATTTATTGCTTCATTTTACCAAATATACCTTTAATGTTTCTTTCTTTCTCTCCCAACTTTGCTGATCTGTAATTGTGTAATGAAAGCTTGATCATGTACAGTTATGAAGCCCTATGTCTGTCTGTATGTATGTGGCTGGACACTGATTACCACTATATCTGTGTGGCAGGTCAAGGTGGATCTGGTGGGTCTCGCTCAGGAATGTTGTCCAGAACTGGACCTGAAGGCAGAGCTAGAGCGCTCCTTCCTGTCTGAGCCCTCCTCTCCTGGTCACACAAAGACCACCAAAGGTTTCCGACTGGGCAAGCACAAGCATGAGACGTTTATTACATCAAGGTATATTTACTGTGTTAGGTTGCGTATTAAATTTGTAATTAAAAAAATCTATTCTTTGAACTGAGAACTAACATACTGAGTTTTGTTTTAACGCAAATGACTTGATGTCATGTGACGTTTGTCTCTGCAGCGGTAAATCAGATTACATTGAGCCTGCTAAGAGAGCCCACATCATGGCTGCTCCTCGCGGCCGTGGTGGTCGAGGAGGGTTCGGACAGAATCTCTGCCGACCGCACGATATCTTCCGCCAGCGCAAACAGAACACCTCCCGTCCTCCCAGTATGCACGTGGATGACTTTGTGGCAGCAGAGTTTAAAGACATTACGACGCCTCTTGGACTTTTGCCCCCTAAACGCCCCCCCAAGAGCTCACCCAAACCCCCCACCAGAGGACTGTTCACTGGCAACAGAGGCAGAGGCACATTCCACAGCCAGACTCGCTTTTTCACTCCACCGCAACCTAAAGGTGTACTGCTGTCCGGTACGTACACACAGACACACACAATCATATTGGGGAAAAATAAAATACAGGCCTGTTTATGACTTGTAGCCTCAGTTAATATGATACAGTCTTCAAATACACTGTTCAAAATTGCCAATGTGTTTACAATAATTGCCCAGACTGTCCCTTTGATGTTGGTGAATACTGTAACTGATCCTCTTTACCAGCTTTTTAAAAAATGCAGTCGATATTGACTACTTGCTATATACAGCATGTTTGCCTCAAAACCCCAGCTGTATTCTAACATTAACTTAGCTCTCCTTATTAGCTAGGTTCCTTACATGCTTGCTAATAAATTTTTCTTCGACATTGAAAGCATTGTATTGGACAGTTTTGTGCAGCTGTGTTCATGAGGGAGAGAGAGCGAGAGAGAGAGGGATGTGAGACAGGATGTGCGCTGTGGCGCTCTGCAATAAAATACGATTTTAAATAGGCCTGGTAAAAAAAAAATATAGAAAATCACTATGTGGCGGTCAGAGTAGATATTGTGGAGGGCCGCCACAAATAAATGATTGTATGGGAAACACTGCACATGATGAGGGTACTATACTGAGGTCATGCTATGCTAGAGAGTGGACCTTGAATAAGATTTTCTTGTCTGTCAAACTGTTAGTTTACTGGACAGTGTATTTAGTAGTAGATTGGGGTTTGTACATGCTGCAGGTCAGAACCACTTGTTGGCCAGTAGAGGGAGATAAATCCTCTCTTTTTGTTTCTCTAGGTAACTATGCTCGCAGAGACGGAGGCCGTGGTTCATCGTGGAGTGGACAGGTTCCTGCTGTCACCCACAGAGGAACCTACAGTGAACCCCGCGGAGGCCAGAGCAACTTCACACGTGGGCCACTGCCCTCCAGACAACCTCCCGCAAGTATGAAGTGTACACCCACACACAAGTTTTGCTTGATTTAGCTCTATTTTGCACACTGTACTGAAAATGTCGTGCTTTTGTTTCTTTCTCCTCCATCTCTGTTTGCTAGGTGCGTATCGGCTGGCCCCACGGGACCGAGCTCCACGGGGCAGAGGAGGCGCCGGGCTGTCGTGGCTTAGCGGTGGAGGAGGCGGCGGCGGCGGCGGCGGCAATGTCGGAGGAGGCGGTGGGGGAGGTGGAGGCCGAGGATCTCAGGGGAGCAAGTTCAGCGGTGGGGGAGGGAGTGGGGGTGGGAGGGGCAGACATGTGCGCTCCTTCACGAGGTAAATTCACCTGGGAACTGACTGTAGCCTATCATGGCAGCATATGGACCAATCAGGATATTACTGTCTTCACGGAAACGTGGTGGGATGGTGTTGTCACAATGACGTACAGACTCTGAGTTGATGTTTTATGTTTTGTTATCATGAGTTGTATTCAGAGAATAAAGGTCCAATAAACCGAGCTTACACTTGTTTTTTGAACAAACACCAGATGAAATAATTAAGTAACGCAGACAGTGATGACAATCATCTGTCATATGCTTCAGCAAACAAGATTTTTTTTAAACACCTAATACCTGTATTATAAAAAAGTGAAATCTCAACCAATGTTTTTTTTCAACACCACTGAAGGACCAAAATTACACAACATTAAAGGTCCTCCAAGTTACAAGAATTTAGTATAAAAATTCTAAACTGCACTGCAGCCTGTTTTTAAAAGATTATTTAGAAGTTGTTCATTGTGTTTAATGAGTCAAAGTGGTGACAAAAGATGTATTTGAGGTGCAATATGTACAGCCAAAGTTGAACCCAAAATATCGTACTTAACTTAAAAACTACTTTTCAAGCTGGACCTGGAAAAGTTACTGTTTTTATTCAATGGTGGCTTTGACGAGAATGATATAGTGACTGTTTCTGGTTAAACAAAAAGGATCTTCCTCTTTAAAAGGTTCTGTCTCTGTAGGGATCATTTTACACAATGTTGACCCTTATAATAAGAATCTGAGCCTGTCAGTGGCAAAAACAAGCACTTTGGTGGCCTTACTTTGATGGGGCAATTGTGCCCCGATTACTTTGCCGCCCTGTCTCGCTGTTGCCGACTGCAGCGCATTTGCTTAATACTGAACCAATTTAAAAAAATGTTGTCTCAGTTAGTCACATAAGACACAAAAACATGGGAAAATAAAGTCCAGGTTGAAAAGTACAAAAATTACCCTCAAGTCAGAATTGCCAACTGCAGCACCAGGACATCCAGGTAACCATGCTAGTGTTTAATATTACATTGATAGTGATACATTCAGTCCTGTAGTCTTGATGAAGACTTAATTAGTTAATTCCTTGTATTTTATATCTTAAACTGACCAATTAGAAAGATTACACATTGTGAGTCCAAACTTTCTAACATTATAGGCAAGCTTAGACTTCAAAAATGTTGTATTCCTTTTTTTAAGCAGATAATTCTGCATCAGGTGGATCATTAATGAGAAACCTATACTTTGGTCCAAAAATTACTTAAAGTGACTCTTTATTTTAAATCTTATTATTACAAAATCCAAGAGACATTACACTATGATAATGTTTACAGAAATGATCATGGGTGAGCCTACAATATAAATGAATGTCAATTCTGTTTCACACAAGCCTACTGTCGAAAGATCAATTAACCCTTTCATGCATAGTGGTCACTGCAGTGGACAGCTATTCAAAATCCATTTACTTGAATGGGCAGAGGTTCTGATAGTGTAGTTGCACATCAGCCCCTACAGTGGACGCTAGTGTGTCATGCCATACACTGCCACCATCTGGATAGCCGTTGTAAGTGCAACTTAAATTCGTCAAAACCGAGATGGCCGACAGACAGTCGGGAAAACGGAGCAGCTCAGGTAAATCTTGCAATTCCTCCAATTACAAGAGACCCCTCCCGGTAAATAAAATATGGTAACATCTACTAACAACTAAGGAGTAATACAATTCTTAAACTTTCCAAGTATTGATTTTGTGTTATGATTGTGAAATTACGATTAATCATCTGTCCACTAAATTGGACATTGTGCATCACTGGCTAACGTTATATTTCAACTACAAATAACTATTACTGAGACTTTGTTTTTCTTGAAAATACTTCATGTGCACTAACTTTTTGGATGTAAATCAATGGATTTATGCTACACTTGGAGTTTTTGTAAGAAAAACAATATTTTCTGCAGATTAGTTCCATTATGTGAGTAACATTTAGTGATAGAAAAGAATTCAGGACAGTGGAGCCAATTCCATCAGAATCAAGTAAGGATAATACTAGTGGCAGTGATGGAGTTAAAAGTGAGGTTCAACGTATTTGCATTGCATTAAACAGTATTAGAATATGTTAAAATATGTGACCACATTAGTTTAACAGCATTAAAATTATATTTTTTACATAATATATCATTTAATTTATTGGTTTGTTAAATAAATATATCTTCAGTTAAAACCTTATGTGCATGCTGTCCACCTTACTGGACATGTACAAAACTTGAAAAATGTGTGTTTAAAAAAAAAGGAAATTCTAATTTTATTTTTCATGCCTAAAGAGCCATAAAAACACATAGGAAAAAAATCCTGACAGAGGCTGTCATAATTCATGCATGAAAGGGTTAAGTTTGTAGAATTACACAAAAAGTACCTTTCAAACACAACATGGTTCATTCCACAGCAGACTGAATTTACACTTTGATTTGATCCAAATAACTTGAATTACTAAACTCTTGTTGTCACTTTGCCAAATATATATATAAAAAAAAGATTAAATCTTTTCTGGTTTTGGCTAATCTCCAAACAATCCAGTCTACTCAGATGACAGTCACCTCCCTGCTCTTCCTCTTGATGCAGTCTAGAGTCAGGCTCCTGGTACCGCCCTTGCGCACCCCCTCTCCCAGCTGAGGTGAAGGAGGTGGACCCAATATATTTATGGCCGGGGCTGAATGCAGTGATAGACTGGAGGCATGTAAAGACGCCTCCCTCTGCTGGTGTCGCGTCAGCTCCGTGTGTAACTCCCAACCAGATGTCTGCTGGCCCCCTTGATGCTCGTCCCTGGATGCCTGTTCGACAGGATGTGGACTCCTGGTTGGCTGCAGGTCTCTGAGGAGCTCCAACAGTTCCCTCTTCTCCAGCTCCGCCTCTGCCAGCTCCTGTCTTCTCAGACGCTCTGCTCCTAACAGGGCTCGCATGTCACACATCACAAGGGACAACTGACCCTGAAAACACAAGATTACTAACATGTGTCAACGTGGTTCACGGCATAGACTTGGCTGTAGAGAAAGCTTTGAGATAGTCATTAACAGTATTTATTAAATACTTTTCTATTAATAATTTTCTATTGAATCTCAACTTTTAAGACAACATGGATGAGAGTGCTCAGAAAAAACTGTCCAAGAAAATACTGATGAAGATCATGTGAAATGACCAAAATCTCTAGAACAGCTACTCGCTACTAAATGAACCTTGAGATAACCTGTTCTGTATTTGTATCCAGGGTTCAAGAATAACCTGAAGTATTTAACTTCATTGACGTGCCAGTACCTCAAATCTTTACTTAAGTCCTCTTGTTGTTACCTTAAAAACTGAGGAGTTAGATACATGACAAGGACTGACAGGTCACCTTGAGCTCCTCCACCTCGTTCTTCAGCTGCGACTCTTTCTGCACCATGTGTCTCCTCTGTGAGTCCAACCGAGACTCCATCTCTCGCCTCACCTCCTCCACCTTGCACAGCATATCTGCCCTGCCGTGAATATTCAATGAGACAAAATGATGATCTACAAAACAAATACATTAGGAGAGAGTGAAGGCTTTTTCATAACCGCACACACATACATACCTGAGCATCTCCAATTCGGTGCGCAGCTCTGCTACACAGTTATGCTGCGATTGGTCAATGGAGAGAAGGGTAAGACCGCAACCGTTGGGACACTCTCTGCTGCGGAAGTTACATTCAGACAGGTGAGCCTCCAACCCTCGCCTCTCTATCTGCACAGGACAACCTGAGGGGACAGGAGCACAGAGATGGTAATGTCAACCATGTACCCATTTTATATTTAGATGTATATATGTCTTCCAAAATATGAGTCAAAATAAAGAGAAATTTGGTTTGCAGACACAACTTTAAATAAATAATTTCAAGTCATAATGGTATACACAGGGGTGGAAATACTACCAAAATATTTCTTAAGTACTTTAATATAACTTATATAGATTACTTGTGTTGAAAGTTATTCAAGTAACACTTTAAGATCTCAACAATTGGTCAGATATTGTCCCGCATCACAAATATTAAGAAGCAGGTGCTTTTAAAAGTGGTGGCTGATGTGTCTTTATAATAAAGCTGTCTCAGATTGTGTTACAAGGTGAAATGCTCTAAATTAATTGCAAATGTAAATAGGATATGCTCACATTCTTTCAAGGGTAAATCCTCATAAATTTACTTTCTACTTAGTGGAAGTAAAAGTACATTTTACTACTTTTACAAGGTACTTGCACAGGAAGGAGTCTTCAATTATATTTAATTATATATATATATATATATATATATCATATATAATTAGATATAGATATAGATATATATTAATATATATCATGCCAGCTTTTATACTCCTTGCTACACTTATTAGGACTCATTTTTAACCAAACGTAATAACTTCTCACAGATCACAGCAGTCATAGACAGCACCAGAAATACCAGGTTAAATATTGTGTAAAACTGTATGTCAGTGCCTGTAGTTCTTAAACACTGCAAAAAAAAGCCACACTGCATGCACACACTCTCTAACTGTACCTACCACAACGGTAACATATGTACTCTCCACCTGCCAATGACAAGTCACAGTCACATTGGGACCACATTGCTTGTATTTACAGGACATACACACTGTTAGATCGCTCATTAATGAGTGATGGGAAGTTGAAGCTGAATGCACTCTGTGTGAGATCTGTGGGAGCTTCCAGTCCTGAACCCAGTCCCATAGGGGCACTGGTTTGGAAGGTAGCCATGACAACAAAAAAGCCACCTGCTGCTCTCTCACGCACACTCACAGGTGTCACATTACCTTCATATCCCACACATCCACATGGATAACCATTTAACACTACAAACACTACAGATAAACAAATCATAACAATCAGATGAGCGATTAGTGGGATGTTTCATACCTGGGTTTGAGCAGGATATAAAGGCAAACTCGCACTCATCCTCATGTGTGTGCAGGCTCTCCAGAGAGCAGACCACCTCACAGCCCTGCCCTGCATTCACACAACGTATCTGCAGACGGGTCAGGTCATTACGCATGTACCTGTCGTGCAAGGCAAAAACAAGCAGCGCAGAAACAGAGCAGTGGAACCCACTGAATAGCAAAATGAAAGGGTGAAACTAAAGAATGAACTGTTACAATGAGGAGATAATAACAGCAGAGACGTAGACAGACCTGTACAGTGGTTTAAGGCTTCCCACATCCAGTGGCAGTCTGTCCTCGGGACAGGAGTGGTGATGGAGCAGCCAGCTGCTGATGCAGGTGCTGCAGTATGCATGTTCACAGGGCGCCTGGAGGGGGCGCTCCAACACGTCTCGACACACGCAGCACAGAAGACCCTCATTCACATAGCCAACAAACCTCTCCAGGTCATAGCCCATCCTGCAACCACACAGATAGTTTAGAAAAACATTAGAAGAAAAGCTTGGAATGAAACTTAAATCTTGCTATAGTGTTGGCTCATTTGTGTCTTCATTTTTTAATTATTAACTTTGACCATAATATTCCTACCTCACAAAATAACTTTCACTTCATCCAGCTCTTCCTTCTTTCTTCCTTCTGTTGATTTCCACTCCTCTTCTTCCCCCACAGCTGACCTTCCTTCTTATCTCTCCGCTACTATGGTCTTTCCTTCTTCATCCTCTCTCACTCTCTCAGCTTGTTGCTCCATCAGAGTGAGGGTCTCCTTTCCATTAAAGCCCTCCCCTACCTTTGGGAGTGCGTCTCTGTGGAGATGTATCCCTGACAACGAGGGTCCAGGACACAGGAAGGCAGCTGTCAGACGGTATCAGACCAGATTAGAGAGACAGATATAATTACACGAGAAGAGGCATTCACACTCAGAACAGAACTCAGACACATTCTGCAGCTTTACCAATAAAGCTGTATTCAGAGATGGCTGCTGTCCTTACTGTGTCTGCCTGTCTTAATGACCCACCCTGTCCTGGGTTTCTCTCTCTCTCTCTCTCTGGATGTGGGATTAACATGGATTACACTCTCTCCCTCCCTGATTGGATTACAGACTGCATGACATCAGATGACACAGACCACAGAAATCAAAGAGCAACCCAAACCCCTGAACTCATCCCAGTCTCTTTATATTCTTATATTTCCCTTTCTGTTAGACTCAGTGGTGGAAGAAGTATCCAGATCCTTTACTTCAGTGAAAAAGAGGAATACCCCAATGTAAAAACAAAGTTGTGCATTCAGATGTTCACTTACGTACATGAATGTAAAACTTCTTAATCCTTTCATGCATGGGTGGTGATGGTGCATGGATAAGCTGTATGCCTTTGGTGTGAGAGACTCGGGTTCAATTCCCCACTGTGACCCATCCACCAATGTGTCCCTGAGCAAGACACTTAACCCTTAGTTGCTCCAGAGGTGTGTGACATCTGACATCTATAGCAATTGTAAGTTGCTTTGGATAAAAGCATCAGCTAAATGTAAATGATGTCCACCCCAGTGGACAGCTATTTTGAGCATTTAAGTTATAATACCATGTCACAACCACCATGTGGCGGACCCCTAAAACATTCCATTTGATTATTATATTTTACATCTCATCATCATGTCATTTTGATCTGCGTCATAATAGGAAAGGGAAGTGGTGATGCACCAAGTATCTTACCAATAACTGTAAATTCCTTTTATTCATACATTTTGTTCTGTGACTGAAAATACATCCCTCCACTTCAGTGGATGTTATCTGCCCAAGGGTATATTCTGTCTATGTAGATTCAGCCTTATTTTGTATGTTTCATTTGAAATCATAATATCATTTGCACTTGAATAACTTTATGTGTATTTATACCACTTGCTTTTAGGAAATGTTACAGTTTTTTGGACCTATATTGAATTCCACTGAATCACTTTTGATGCCTTAGATGCATGGTGTCCACTGCAGTGGACACATTTCAAAATAAAATTTATTGGGGGAAAAAAGTTTATAGGTATATTTTTTTCACTTGTTTAAAAGTAAAAATAAACACAAAAAATATTACTTTGTGATTTACTAATCCATGCATGAAAGGGTTGCAAAATGTAGTTGTGTATCAAGTACACATGCACCAGAACGGCTCTTTATATTATTGTTACCAGAACATGGAGGCTACATTTCTATGTTGTTGCTAGTGTAGCTAATATAAGCTAATTAATGGACTTGTCTTGGATTGTATATGCTCATTAAAAGCTAATGTACAATAGTTCCCTCTGAAATTAAAGTAAATTAATTCAATATATCTCCACTACCAGCCCCGGCCTTTCTGTGTGGAGTTTGCATGTTCTCCCCGTGTCTGCGTGGGTTCTCTCCGGGTGCTCCGTCTTCCTCCCACCGTCCACAGACATGCGGCCTAGGTTGATTGGTGACCCTAAATTGTCCTTAGGTGTGAGTGTGAGCATGAGTGGTTGTCTGTCTATGTGTGGCCCTGCGATGGACTGGCGACCTGTCCAGGGTGTACCCCGCCTTTCGCCCGATGTCAGCTGGGACTGGCTCCAGCCCCCCGCGACCCTTTACGCAGAATAAACGGTTGACGACGGATGGATGGATGGATCTCCTCTACCAGTTTTTTTATCTGGCGTTATTAAAGAGGTGAAGTGCAAGGTGAGCTCGATTTATAAGTCAGGGATTTTCGGGTTGCGGAAGTTCGAGTGGGAGGCAGCGTCTATGGAGGTAGGCAGTCAACTACTGTGACGTTGGAAATCAAACGCACCCCATTCGTTTTGACCACACCCATTGCCGGGATGTCGACCAATCACGTTCATCAAACCATTCAGCGGGAGAAACAACAGAAAAAGGGAAGAAAATATAAAACAAGACGACTTTTGTGGGGAATTGAGTGACAGTTTGTGATTTTAAACGCTTTGATCCAACCTTTAGTTCGTCCGGGTAAGTTATGTATGATACGCTGTCGCACATTATCAAACATGACATTACAGCTGAGTTTAAACCGGTTGGCAGTGTTTGTTAGCGACGGTTTAGCGAGTTATCTAAAGTTAGCTTGCTATCCTGCCATTTGTAGTTAGCGGGTGAGAGACTTTTAGGGGCACAAAGCCCTCTATTGGGACTGGGATTGACGTTAAAAGTTAACTTACATTTATAGAAACGTTTCTGTTAATTAATCGGTAACGTTAGCGACAAATCATTTAACTTTACTGACCGTCAATAAAATGTTAAATGTCCATCACAAGCTATCAGATCCAAAGCGGTGTCTTGATATAAATCAAATAGTGACAGGAAATGAGAGAAATTTGTTTTAGTTTTATTTGTGAAGATGCAGCAAAGACAGTGTGTGATGTAAGTTATGTGTATAATAAGTTGTTAAAGTGATTAATTGTGTATCAAAGCTGCAATGAATTAATTTCTCATGAAATACGCTAATACTACTCACTAATTCTAAGTATTAGAAAGCCTGTACTCTCTCATATCTAAGCTGTTCTAAATGTATACACCAGTAGTAGTGGTGGTAACTAAATCTTTTTGTTGTGGACAAGGGCCACCAACACTGAACTAAATGAGGAAAATGGTGTGTTTCTGGGCCACTGAGTTAATTATCATGATAATATACTTATTATTGTGTTGATGTTCATAGCTTTCTGTCTTTAGGAGACAGATTGTTGTGGGTTGCTAAAAGAAGAATGCGACGCTCAGGAGCTCCCAGCCAGCTCTTGGGTAATGCAGTGAAAAAGCCCCGGTTTGTTCCTCCTGGAGCACTGACGTCATGTCCTGTGGCTGTATCCAAGCACCTTACCCCTAAATTTGGTTTGGGCAATGCACTGGAAAAGGTAAATTATTCACTACCACTATTAACTACAGTATAATTCCTCAGGATTCCTGTCATTCTTGTTCATCATCCAGCATTGTTTCAAACTTCCTCAGATTATAAATTCTTTTTTCCCTTTCTCTTCTCATCTTGCAGATCCAGAGAAGTCTAGCAGCACCAGCTCCGGTTAAAACAGAGTATGAAATCCAGCCTGCTCCAGCCTTGTCAAAGGCTTTGGCTCGGGTTCTCAGTGCAACGGAAAGTAAGGAAAATGAGGCAGAGGCAGGACCTTCTAATGCTGGCTTGGAAGAGTTCACAGAAGACGACAACAGACCAGCAAGTAAGACACAAAGATTTGTGGCTGGGATAGTACCTAGTATGTTCAAGAATTGTCATGTGGAGATCACACATCAACAGAACCTCAGTGGAATATGGGCTGAATTTCAAACCAGCCCATATTTGTAGCTCGCAGTAATACCATATTGATACTCAAAATGTCTTCCAAAAGCTGGAAAGATCATTGATGGGAAAAGGTCTGACAGATGTCAGTGTGTTGAAAATATAAAGATACATTGAGTTTTTTGGTTCTACCTAGTTAACAGCTTGTAAAGTCTCTGTCATAAATTGTCATTTCCCTCTCATGATGTGTTTCACCATCTTTTGTTGTGTAATGATCCTTAAGAGGAGAACCCCAATATACTGTAGTACTTACTTCAAAGCACCTTGTAGTAACTACTTCACTATTACATGCATTACCTGAGATCACCTCCTATACAAAAATAAAAACAGTTAACTGGCTGTCTGAAGACCTGTAAATCAACAGATTCAGAGAAATGAGAATTAGCTTCTATCACTGAATGGGCATGTAGTAAATTCACTGATGAGCAATAATATTAAATAATAGGAAAAGGTATGGAAACACGTAGCTGAATCCTCTCCCTGTATACATACATATAATTGACTACCTAGAGAATTGAATTCCTCCCTGTACATGCGTAGTTTTCCATTACAATTTTTTTCTCAGTCAAGAAATATAATGCGCATAAAGCCAGACTTCTTATTTGTTGACTCAGTTGCCTTGTTTTAGAGGAAGTAGAAAAACCCTGTCATTTTAAACACAACAAAAGCCCTGCCCGGTTCTCTCAAAGTGTTATTTTTAATTCTCACGCATGCTGAGAGTCACTATTAAACATTACCTACGCCGTCATTATAACACGGGGTCCGTGTCGGTTTCACTACATAATTATGAATCGGCGTAATTTAGGATTTAAATGCTTCTTATTTCGTGTTTTACCAGTTTCTAAATAAACTGCCGCGTGATGCTGCCAAGAGTGATGCGGAGCGACATCTCTCTCTCATTCAGCAGTGCCTGACTGTCTCCCTGAGGCTAATAATAACAACACACACAGTTAAGATATATGTTAAACCGGGCGGGCTGAGTGACAGAAGGTCCAGCATTATGCAAATTAGCGGGGTAGTGCCGCGGCAGCGCCCGGCAGATTAGGACTGTGCTCGGGATCAGTGAGCCACCGCTCCCTCCTCCTGCAAGAGCAACTAGTGCCTTTGTTTCTCACCCTGAAAACACACGGCTCACACACCCTCTGTTTCCACACGCGCCCTGAACACGTGTTTTAATCATGGTTCAGTATTCCTGAAGCAGAGTGGAGGTTTATTTTGTGCACACTGTAGACGGCACACAATGCATAAAAGCGCTCTGCGTCTGCGAGCATGCGCAGCGCGCTCACTAACCCCTCCCCCACCCAGTTAGTTAAGCCAGCGCTATTTCAAAGCGTCACTCACTTTTGGAAAATAGACTCCTGGCCCCTAATAACCTGTACTATAGTTTTAAGACTGTTTCCTCGTTTGTGCAGGGCACAGACCCTCTGCTGCCATCCATGTGTGATAAAATAGGGATAGCGTGGCTGTGCTCTGTGCTGTGCTTGGTTTGGGGTTTAGAGAGACCCAGCTGTAAGTAGGTCGGGCTGGGCTTAAGCGGCTTAGCTACGTCAGCCTAAGCTGGGAGGAATTCATCCAAAGCCCTCCGCGGTAGGCGGGGGCCTAAACGAGGCTGGCCTAGTTAAGCCTGATTCTTATTGTGTGCAGCACAGCCTGTTTTTGTTGTGCAACATAGCTGAGAGGGAACCAAGGAGTAGTGTATGAATCCATGCACACGTTAGACATAGCTTATGTTTGATTTATAGAAGAAGAGAAGGAGAAAATGATACATGTATGGGAGTTAGACCAGTGTTAGCTTTTATCATCGTGGACCAAGAGAAGCCAGCAGCAGGGACCAAAAAAGACAGGTGGGAAGAGTGAGGGGCCACAGTACCAATTGTGGTTACTGAAGGGTGACAGCCATAGGCCTGAATTGGTCTGTGTGAGTCCGCTATGCTATAAGATGGCGTCCAGCTCTGTGTTTCTGTCCAGTATGGTGGGTAAAGCTCGCTCCTCCAACTTCACCCTCTCTGAAAAGCTGGACCTGTTGAAGCTGGTCCGTCCTCACATCCGCATCCTGGAGGAGCACACCAACAAGCATGCAGTCATTGTGGACAAGAACAAGTGCTGGGACACTGTGGCTGAGCAGTACAACGCCTTGGGAGGGGACAGACCCCATCGCACCGCTCAGGGCCTCAGGACCCTCTACAAGAGGCTGAAGGAGTCAGCCAAGCAGGAAGTGATGCAGCGGAGACACGCCCAGCCAGAGTACAGAGCAAGCATCTCCGAGCCAACCAGGAGAATTATGGAGATGATCCCTCACCTGTTTCACCATGTGCCCATCCACGAGAAGGACCAGGCTCTGCGCAGGTACAGTGTGACAGACATGAGCACAGGCACACATCTGAACACAGACTTGAAGGGATAACACTCAGTATAACAGTCAGGTGAGAGTTTAGCGAGCTCCAAAAACAGTATGTAGTCGTAATACTGATTCAACTGGTAGAGGAGGAGGGAAGGGAGGGGCTGAACTCACAGCTCCAAAGCCCAAACAGATTTCACTCTCTGTGTTGCATCGTCAGGCTCAACAGCAAAATGCAGTTTGTCCTGCCATTCTTTACATTCAGAATACTCACCTCTTGATTTGATATTGATTGATCTGTCAGTTCTGTTAGTTTCAGGTGAATCATTTAGTGTATTTTAAAAAGAAAAAAAACAAAAAATGCAAGTACAGATCACAAATTAGACCCTAAAAGTAATGTTTTGAACTTCAAGTTCTCAGTGCTACAGAAAGTAAGGAAAATGAAGCTAATTTTTTTTTTTAAATAGTTTTTTACCTACCTGACTAAGAATACCTAATGCAAATTAGACCTCAGAATAATGTTATGAAACTCCTTTCTCACTGTGACGAGCAGCAACAAAATCCAAAGTATTTATGCATAATAATGTGAAACAGCAAGGAAATCTTGGCATCTCCGAGGCTGTAACCAGCATAGGTTTATTTTAACTTTGGTGAATCACTTAACTTCCTCTTGTCTACTCCAATTAGTCAACTGATCCTTTGATTGTTTTTTTTTGTGTGTGCGTTATCGCCAGAAGAGGTCTTCACGCACCTCACAGAAACAAGATGTAGACACTCGATGATGTTTAAGCACTCCAGTCTCACTTATTTTATCTCTCCTTCCATTTTTAGATTAATATACAGCAAACACAACTCTCCCATCGAACATCCTGGCAGCAGCTCCTCACTGGCTGGACTCCAGGATTACTCAGCAGCTGTTCCAAGTATCCCCCATGAGGTGGTCCAGCTGGACCCTGAAGAGGATGTTAAACCACCGCCAGACCTCCCCATTCACTCTGCGCACACTGGGCCAGGGCTGGACGGAGGCCAGGAGCAGGAGGGGGAGCAGGACTTGGGCAGCGTCCACGATTACGAAGCATCCCTGTCTCCCACCCCTTCCTCCATTAACATTCCCCTCTCCTCCTCGCCGCTGCCCTTACGCCACGACCTCTACCCCAACGACATCTACCCTCACCACGAGCCTGAACGGTTTCGACCTCTGCACCTGGCCAAAGAGGAGCATGAGTTGGTGTTAGCCAATCACAGGAAGGTTGCCATGTACCTGGAGGAGAAGAGGGAGGGACTAAAGAGGAAACAGGACCTGGAGGAGGAACTACTGAGAGCCAAGATCAAAGTGGAGAAACTAAAAGCTGCTCGACTGAGACACGGACTGCCAATTCCTCTATAACAAGCATGAACATGTGGCCTGCGTTAGAAACAGAGCGGCTCCGAGAGATTGGAGAAAAATCTGCTGAGCAATCACACTCATCTGTTTCATGTTTGAGAGCTGTTTCAGAACTTGAATTTCTTTTGGAAACATAGTGCCTCGTACAGACACTGAAAGCCTGTTTGTTTATTGCAGGAGAAGGCTCACGTGTTGCCATCAATCTGTGTTTCTGCTTGTCAGTGTTAAAAATCTAATCGTTCTCTCATTGACTGAAGCGAAAACAAAACTTGTAAATGCTCCCATTACAAACACTGTGATAGGCCAGAATAGGTGAAATAAAAGTGACAGTCCAGGTTTTGGAAGACAATATCAGTAGTAATGAATGACCATGATGGATCTTTTCCTGCCCATATCTGCCACCAATATGCATCTAAGGGGATTTTAGCATCATGGTAATAATCTTTATGATCGAGGATTGTTAGTGAGAGTGATTCTAACAGCATTTCAGGTAATGATATACTGGAGAGTCTGCCTAGACCACATCAGGGGTATCGTTTAGGGCTCTGCTTACTTGATCTGACATCATAAAAATCAGATATGATAAACTGAAGCTTTTCCTTTTTAGCACTTTTAGGTAACCAAATTAGGGATACTTTTCAAAATTATGAATTTTACAATGAAAGAAATGTTCATAGACCCAGCCAGGAGGAAAGCTGTCGAAGGCCTTAACATATGACGCTAATGATGACGACCCGTGTTCTGTGAGTTGCTGAATTTACCAGGAGGGGAGTCAAACATGTTCAAGTCAGAAATCCTCCCTGGTTGCTGAATTGATGGACAGTTTAGTGAAGAACGGAGATGTGGAAGTGGCTTTGTGATGTTATTTAATGTATTTGACTACAACATTGATTGTCTTGTAATGTTGGTATACGAGTGTTGTCAGTTTCTTTTGCAGTTTGTCCATATGTTCAGTTATTTGTATTAAAGAAAGTAAGGTTAATGTTTTACTGGTCTTGTGTTTTTCACAAGTTAAACGGACATCCGCTGTCATAATTTCAGACTCTCCGAGGAAGACCTTTTTACTTTCTTAATTGGGTTGTCTGTAATTATATATCTTATTATTGTAACCAACATTAAACGTAAAAGAACACATGATGGCCAACACTGTCATGTCATGGAGGTCTACTATGATGTGTACACTTGGTGCAACAGGGACCTCTGCTGGTGGGTTGTGTGTGTATAACATCTGTTGGTTTTTCTCTGTGTTGTATGTCCTTGTTTTACAGGAGTGAACGGTTTCCCTCAGGTGACTCCCGGGTCAGCCTGTGTTTCTGGAGTTGCAGGCTCAGACTCCGGCGGCAGTCAGGATGGAGTGCGTTACCTCAGTGTGATGTGGTGTAAGGCCAGTAAGAAGAAACACAAGCGCTGGGAGGGCGATGCAGTTCTGGTTACAAGAGGGCGCACAGCCACATTGAAAGATATGGAGGGGAAGGATATTGGCAAGGGTGAGACAGATGCCCCAAACTACATTTTGTTTTTAATTTATTGTCAAGTTTTAATCTGGTGGGTTACCTGTGATAGTTAAGCAAAGCATTAACATAAATATAATACATGTCTTCTGGTAGGAAACATGAATACTGTGCCCCCTCTGATCTGAAGTGTGCTGTGTTGCACCACACCCGACAGTGATGTTTGGGTTCAGTGACTACACCTTGAGTACACTTGTTAACACCTGCGGCAAGGTCCAAAATTCAGTGTTAGGTGTGAAAGCACATCGACAAGTGTGGAGTCAAATTGTTCTTTAAGCTTAACCTTCAAAATCTCTTTTGTACTTAAGCAACTGATTGTATTTACTGTGTTGCGTCATTTATAGTGTGTACTATTATGAAATGCAAAATGGGTAAATATATTTGAAGTATTTCAGTGTTTAACATTTTTCTTAATCTTGTCTTTTGGGGCAGCAGAAACAAGCTATGAACACAACACCGACATAACCTTTTAAGCGGATATAGAGAACATCTTCAAACTCATCGAGCAGACACAGAGAAGAAAAAATTGGCAATCATTTAGAGTTGTGTTTCTGTCCCTCTGACAAATGTTCACACTCCATTTAGCTCTTTTTTCGGTCTCCACCAACTCCTGAAGGAAATATCTGACTCTTTAGCCGTTGACTGTTACACTATGTTCACCAGCTAGATGTTAACTTTGTCTGTCTGCCATTTTATGCCGAGCAGGGAGCGCACAGCGTAGCAAAACATTGAAAATAGCACAGCAATACCAGATAATTGAGATAATTTATCCCAATCTACACGGCCATGAGTTCACTGGGTGCATGTTTCTACGTAGGAAGTGGCTACAAAGTGTCTGAGCTGGCGTCCCTGTCCGAGGGAGAGACCCTGATGATTGGAGGGAAGGAGGTGGAGGTGATGGGAGTCATTTCTGCGGAGGACTTCGCCAGGGGACGTTGTTTCCAAGAGGTCCAAGTAGAGAAAGAGGGGCCACACACAAAGTCGGCCCTACTGTCCTCTCAGCACCTGGGGTCCAAACCTTTCTGTCCCCCAACAATGTTGGGGAGAGCAGATCATCCAGGATCCAAAGCAGAGGAGGAAGAAACCTGCAGACCTCGCCATGACCCACTGGCTCCAGGTATGTAGACTGGATCGGTTTATTTATCAGAATGAGGTCATTCTCAATAAAAAAAAGTCAGTAGCTTTGCTTGTGCATGTATTATAAAATGCGATGTATTCAAAATGTGTTGTGTTTATGAATTTCTTTTTTGCATTTTTAGGCATCTGTAGGTTTGTTTCAAGTATTGTTTTTTCACAATTTTTCATGTACAAACATTGTGTATATCCATAATCAGGGCCTCTGGGTCTTTTGCAGGTGCACTGGTGATGCCTCGTCCCTCTCCTAACCACCAGTGGTCTAATAACAAGTCGGGGCTTCCTATGGTTGATGTTGTTGTTGACCCATACCTGACCACTCACCTGCGACCCCACCAGAGAGACGGCCTGCTCTTTCTCTATGAGTGTGTCATGGGCATGAGGTAACAGAGCTGCTCCTATACTATGTTGTCATATGCTGTTTAAAGAAATTAATCAGTTCCTAATGGATCATATTGATGTGTTTCATTGTGTGTACTTCAGAGCTGTGGGTCGCTATGGGGCTATTCTGGCTGATGAGATGGGCCTGGGTAAGACCCTCCAGAGCGTGGCACTGTCCTGGACGTTGCTTAAACAAGGACCGTACGGTGGGAAACCAGTCGCTAAGCGCATCCTTGTGGTCACCCCCGGCAGCCTTGTGCAGAACTGGGGTGCAGAGTTTAACAAGTGGCTGGGCCGTGAGCGGATCAGCGTTTTTACCGTGGGTCAGGTGAGGGGAGAAGGAGAAATTCTTTCTTTTGGATTTACAAAGATTTCAAGCAGCATGATGGCAGCACAAGTAGAAGGATTTCTATTAGATCAGGGGTTTCTGGTTCAATTTATTTACATTTAAGATAATTCTGCAACAAGCAACATGTAACAAAAGAATATAATAAATGATAATAGTAAAAAATAAAAATAATAATTAAATACAAAAAGACCCTGAAGACAGTAAAGAACCCATATGTACCCACAGACACAAACCATAGACACAGAAATCAACAGAAATACATACAACAATATGCAAGATTCTTAAGAAAGATTCTCACACAAAGATACTGTTCAGGACCTGACACTCTATTACAGTGTATCAGTATCTTACAGTATCTTTATTAATTTTAGTTAAAACTCTTTTGAAAATACATTATTTTAAACCTGCCATTTTGTCCCTCTGTGCTTTTGTTGTGTTCTCCTTTCTTCCACTTTGCATTTAATTTACTTATTTTACCTTAATCAAGTATTAAGTCATTAATATACAGTCTTTGTTGACATGTGTAGGAGCACAGGATAGAACAGTTTGTGTTATCCCCTCTGCACAGCGTTCTTGTGATCAGCTACGAAATGCTGCTGCGCTGCCTGGAGCAGGTATGTTCACCCTGTGTCTCGCTGTCAAATGTGCATGTTACACATACAAATCAGCTTATATCATGTTTTCATGTAGTTGCTGTTATTTTCTTGTGTTTTTAGGTCCAGAGAGTGGAGTTCGGTCTTATAATTTGTGACGAGGGCCACAGATTAAAGAACAGCAGCATCAAAACGTCCTCAGCCCTCAGTAGCCTGAGCTGTAACCGCAGAGTCATACTAACAGGTACACACTTTAGGGAGTTTCTGACTGATATCTTAAACTTCTTGTTAAAGGTTTTATAACAAATTGTCTTTTTCTTTTGAAGGCACCCCAGTACAGAACGACCTGCAGGAGTTCTTTGCTATTATAGAGTTTGTTAACCCGGGGATTCTCGGGTCAACCACTGCATATAGGAAAGTGTACGAGGAGCCCATTCTACGCTCCAGACAGCCCTCCTGCACAGACGTAATGCTACTCTCTTATGTAGTCTTTTTGACATGTATGGACAACTTTATCTGGCATGAACCCTGCCATCATATCTGTCTCTGTATCTGCCAACAGGAGGAGAGAGTTTTGGGAGAGGAGCGAGCAGCAGAGCTCTCTCGCCTGACTGGTATGTTCATCCTCAGACGGACTCAGGAGATCATCAACTGCTACCTGCCTCCCCGTCTCGACTGGACATTGTTCTGCGACCCGTCCCCTCTGCAGCGAGAGCTATACAAGCGTCTCCTCTGCCACAGAGTCTTCAGAGCCTGCCTTCAGGGCTCCATGCAAACTCACACACACCTGGCGTGCATCACTGCCCTGAAGAAGCTCTGCAACCACCCTGGTCTGCTCTACTCCATTGTCAAGGTTAACTTCTTTATCAGTCTGCAGGAGAGTGAATCCTGCATCATCCTAGAGCCAGTAGTCTAACATATTGATCTTATTTGATTGACTTATGTCACTCAAGGTATTTATTGAACTGTGGTCAAAGTAGTCCCTCTGTATTATGTTAGTGCTTGGAGATTTGGCTCACTGTGAGTTCTGTTATGTTTTTTAGGAAAGAACAGACAGTTCAGTTGAGAGCTCTTTATACGAGGGCCTGGTAGATCTCTTCCCAGAATCTTACTCTTCAGGTGGACTCAACAGCGCTGACTCTGGAAAACTCCTGGTTCTCTCGGACATGCTGACTGCCATCAGACAACTCAGCCCTTCAGACAGGTGTGTGGGTGTGTGGGTGGGTGTGTGGGTGTGGGTGTGGGTGTGGGTGTGGGTGTGGGTGTGGGTGTTTGCATTTGCACGTATGTATTTTTGTCCCTATAAACTGACAGAGTATGTGTGCCCCGGCAGGGTGGTCGTAGTGTCCAACTATACTAAGACACTTGACTTGCTCCAGGACTTGTGTGTACACATGGGCTACACCTTCTGCCGACTTGACGGACAGACCCCCACCAGCCAGAGACAGCGGCTGGTTGACAGTTTTAACAGCCCCTACTCTAAGAACTTCCTGTTTCTGCTCAGCTCCAAAGCAGGTGGAGTGGGGCTTAATCTGGTGGGTGCGTCCCACCTGGTGCTGTATGATATTGACTGGAACCCAGCAAATGACATTCAGGTAAGACATGCAGACAAAGTCTGACAAAATCTGTAACACTTTATTTGACTTAACCGGCTGTTTTTGATCTCTTCTCTCCTGGGTAACCACACATATTCATTCATGTTGGTGTGAAAGCTTTCAGTCGAACTCTAAACAAGCTGACAGAGTCTGCCTGAAAAAGAGGGTTTAGATCCACTTCCAGGTGAACTCTGGTGCAGTTTGATTGCGGTGTGAAAGCACACATCACAAGGTCTTTATGATAGTAGATGTGATTTTAGCATGAATTCCAAAGCTAAACAACTATTAAATTATCTACTAGATGTGAGCTATTAAAGAAACAATAGTATAACATACTGTATATATGTATGTAAATCTTTGGTAAGTACATACACTGAACAAAATTATAAACGCAACACTTTTTTGGCCCCATTCATCATGAACTGAACTCAAAGATCTAAGACTTTCTCTATGTACACAAAAGGCCTGTTTCTCTAAAATAGTGTTCACAAATCAGTCAAAATCTGTGTTAGTGAGCACTTTTCCTTTGCCAAGATAATCCATCCACCACAAGTGTGGCATATCAAGATGCTGATCAGACAGCATGGGTATTGCACAGGTGTGCCTTAGGCTGGCCACAATAAAAGGCCACTCGAAAATGTGCAATTCCATCACACAGCACAAATCAGAAAGTCAATAGGAGTTAAATAAAGGTGTGTTGTATCCGTGTCTTTTGGTGGTTCCTTATTGAAAAGTGAGTGAAACGTATCACCAGTAATATTACAGTAAAAGACGCCTCTTTTGTGTCTCTTTTTTGGACCTAACCTGGTCATCACTATTTAGAAGGTTGAGTTGCAGTCTCAACAAATTATGCTCGTTATTATCTTTTTGTGAGATTTTTGTGACACCAGCGAACATAAATATACACATAGGGTTTAAGAGTGTGACGTCATTTGCTGTTTGTCACCAGATTTTCCTACTTACAGCTGCTGATGACACAGGATGACCTCACTAAAACTGTTCAATGAATGAATTACCTGTCAGTCCATGTGGCTCTATGCTCACAGCTCTTTGTTTGTTTTTCTTCATCTGCACCAAATGAACCGACCTTCAGGTGTGAAAGCGCCCTCAGACTGTATCACAGTCATATACATTCACAACCACCAGATGGTGCTGTGTACATGTGTGTAATTCCCCTGCAACTTCTCTGGTCTCTACTTTGTCTAGGCAATGGCTCGAGTATGGAGAGATGGACAGAAGAAGACAGTGCACATCTATCGTCTCCTTACTGCAGGTCAGATTAAACAAACGCACGCACAAAATGAACATACAATGAACCAGACAAGTATGTTTAAAGTTTTATGTCTGGGTGTGTGTTGCTTCCTCACAGGCACTATTGAGGAGCGTATATTCCAGAGACAGGTGTCCAAACAGGGGCTTTCGGGGACGGTGGTTGACCTGGGCAAAGGGGCGGAGCACACCAGCTTCTCCACCAGTGACCTGCGAGATCTCTTTAGCCTGACAGACACGCTCTCTCTAACACACGACTTGCTGAACTGCAGCTGCAGCATGGACGGTTCAATCCAGGGTAGGCACACAGGCGACAACCCACACACTGACTCCAGTATTTGACTAAAGTGAGACTCTCTAACTCAGTTTTTTTATGAATTCTCAGCTGCCGTAGAGGACGAGGAGAAGGTTTCTGACAGGCCGTGCCAGCTTGGTCGTCAGGGTGAACGTGGGGGGTCGTTGCAGAAGCATCTCAGCATGTCTGAGCTGATGCAGTGGAGACACTTCTCTGGTGACACACACACCTTCTCAGACCCCTACCTTGATCACGCACGAAACCACATCACCTTCGCCTTTCAGACCACCATCTCTCAGACAACTGATTAAACAAACACACACTAGATTCCACTGTAAACAAGAATAACTCACACAAATGCATTTCTTCTAAACTTTTGTCTTCAGGCTCTCTGGCCTTCGTCTGCAGCCTAGCTACAACATATGACTAAAACACACAACAGTTGCTGCCAACAACAGCAATACAGTTTCTAACTGTTTTAAGTGACATTGTTTGAGAGATTCTGTGTCTTGTCTTGTTTTCTTTATTTATTCTGATAAATCTACTGTTGAATGTCATTAAATAAATAAAATTCAAAAGGAACGTGTGTCATAAAAAGGCTTTTAAGGTGTTGAACATTGTTATTGACTGAAGAACTCTCCCGGGCACAAGTAGAGCACGTTATGCATGTATGAATGTGGCAGAAGTGTTTGTGTGCCGGGTATGTTTTACATCCACATACTGTAGATAATTGTGCAAGAGGTACTTCTGTGTCCATCTAGAGTAATATTTACTGTGTTAATTAGAGGATTTATGTTGTTTTGAGACATGTTTAGGTAGCACAGAGGCTATGGCTGCTATGGAGAGGATATGTGTACAACCACCCATAGACAAGAATTTAGTTAATGGCTGGCTGCACAGTGAGGATACCATTCGGAGCTGAATATTCTGACATAATAAAGGCAAACGAATCTTTAGCTTTAAATTTTGTGCTGTAATGTCACAGTTTGTGTGTCTCTGACGTTGTGACCTTATACATTAGCGTCTAGTGAATCGGCAGGGTTTTTTGATATGGCCGTACTGCGATCTGTTATTTTGGATAACACTGGTCTGTTCATGCTCTTCAACACAAAGCTGCTGCGTGGGAGTTAAGTAGCCCATGTGCGCGCGCCCTGAATTCACATATGATTTGTGCTCGGGTCTGTCAGATTGACTGAGTGCCAATACAATGCGTCTTTACATAAACATGGTAATTATTATTTATTGGCTGATCACCATTCTGCGTGATTGTTAAGCAACTTTTTGTTAAGCAACTTTGTTGTATAATAAATGGGTCTCTGGGACGTTGAGCTTTCTCTTTTATACATATGACAGATGTAGCTCTGCGGCCCATCAGTGTGTGCGCATGTTGGAGGCAGCATGGTGATTATGCAGACACCTGCTGTTTCACTGTGGCCACAGTGTGAATTTAAACTGTTAATGCCAGTCCTACGCCAGAATTAAAAGTCTTCAGTCTCATCTAAAACGTACGTGTTACATAATATTTATTATGTAGTCTGTGGTGTCTCTGTGGAACCCGTTGTAGGCCCTCTATAAGCTCATCGGTTTTGGATCGTAAAGTATTATTTTTGTTTTTGATAAATCTTCAGATTATTTTTTCAATGAACTGTTTTGTCTATATACTGTCAGCCAATTTTGAAAAATAGGCCACGGGGACATCTTGAAAAGTTCTTGTTTTGTCTGACCAACAGTGCAAAATCCTAATATATTCAGTTTACTATCATAGAACATTAAGGAAAAAAGAGGACATATTCATGTATAGAAGCTTTTTTCCTTAAAAATTACTTAAATAATTAATTGTTTATCAAAAGAGTTGCTGAATAATTTTCTTTTGATTGACTAATTGATTAATGGACTGCTCATTTCAGCTGTAATGCTCAAAATGACAATGATAACATGCTGATGTTAAGCAGATAATAATATTTTCAATGTTCACCATCTTAGTTTAGTATATGTTAGCATGTTAATGTTTGGTAATTAGCACTAAACACAAAGTACATAAAGTATTTAGCCAAAAATCTAAGGCATCACCATAGTCGGTAGGATTCGTATTTAGACAGGATGCAAAATTTACTTTTTTGTCCACCAGCCACATGGCTAAAATGTGTACCAGCCGCTCAATTGATTCTTTTCTTAGCTGGTGACTGAAATAAATCTACCATTCATTTGCATATTTTGTCAGCATTTGCAGGTTGTTGGCTGCACCCTGTCTGTGGACCATGAATGGTTGCACGAAATTTAACGTTAATCCATCCACCAGTTTTTGAAATATTTAAGTCTTGACCAGTGGGGGACGGTAACTAATTATATTTACTCATTTAAGTTCAAATTTGAGGTACCTGTACTTTACTTGAGTATTTTCTGTTCATGCCACTTTCTACTTCTACTCCACCACATCTTAGAGGTAAATATTGTACTTTTTACTTCTATATCTAACAGCTTTAGTGACATTACAAATTCAGCTTTTTTTTATAAAATATGATGTTTTCCTATGAAGTAAACTACCCAACAGTTTATGTGGCTGAAACGATTAGTCGGTTGAATTAATTAAAATTGGCAGTTTTTATCGTTTAGGTAATTTTTTGTGTGACAACTGGGATGACATTTCTCACTATTTTCAGAATAGCACCAACACACTGACAGACATTGCCATCAGTACAAAATCCACAAGGCAACAGCAACTTACAGCAGCTGCTCTGGCAGCATAAGATACCGTTTTTTTGTTTGTTTTTTCAGAGCAATCACGTTGTGTCACAGCACTTTGGTATTGGACACGTGTCAGACGAGTGTCATTCGTCAAAGCGGGACATTGATCCGAATCACTTCTCTAACAGTCTCAGAGGCCATGTGCTGGTGGGGTGGAATCTGTGTGAAGCTTTTACTGGCCGCACTGCGAATCCCTCTTATAAGCCATGCGTTCCAGCCAGACAGCTAAAAGACCTGGCGTATGGATTGAATGAAAGACTTTCCACCACTGGAGGCAGAGATGGATACATCTGTTTTGATGGAGAGACTGAATCATAGATTGCAAGTCTATTCCCTGTGATCCCCAGTCCTCTGTGGAAGATCTGAATGTACCACGGAGGCTGGGTGGCCACAGCTCTGGTATTAACCCTCACTGAGGTCACAGTTGTCATGTTTCATTCATCATTAGTCCTCACATCATTGATGTTTAAGCTGCATGTGGTTTTAGAGGAGATATTAAGAGACTTGTGCGTCAGACCTGGCACTAGACATAGTCTGTACCTCACATGCCTTCAGCAGATCTGATTTTTCTGTACTTCAAGATGTTGTCTCCAAGGTTGATGGCACCACAATTTATACACTTGAGTTTCAACAGACTAATATCCTCAGCAGCACAGTGGTTTCCCTGTCAACCCCCAAACAACTCACTGTCCTTTTGAATACATGCTCAGGCTCACTTTGCTGGACTGTTCCCCACATAATAATGTCGCCTCTTTATGTGGATAAAGAACACATACTTTAGATCGTTCTCCCTTTGTTCTGTTTACCTTTATCTCACTATTTATCAATAAGTGCAATCTGCTCTTGGATTTGTCCTCCTTGACCTCGCTCTGCACTGGTCTTTGCGATTGTGCTGTTAAACTAGACCCTCAAGGCTTTGATTATCTAATTACCTCGTTGGCCCACATCAGAATCAAAAGAAGTGAAAGAAATCTGAAACAAGGTCACAGCAGATCAAATGTCAAGGCTAAAACATAAATCTTCTGTGTCTTTCTTAACCTATAACAGCCTTCACCTGTCAGAAACCTTGCCTCAAACTGACTTGTTTTTCAAATGTGAGGGGTATAGATGTATTCAGTGCTCGGCGAGGTGGTGCATCTGCTGTCGCAGCAGCCTAGGAGTTGGCGGTAATTTGATTTGACTGTTAATGTTGTAAACCACTGAATTGTATGAAGTTGCTTCAAACAAACAGATCACATCCAGTTCAGCAAAGATCAGGGCTGCTTTAGTTTTATGTTCATCTTTTTGGAAATAACCCTTTGAGACAGTCTATATTTTTTAGTGAAAGAAAGAAAGAAAGAGGTCACTTCATACTCAGTTTCCATCTATAGCCATCACCGTGACCCCTGCCAGTCTGCAGCCAGCCTGAGCATATCTCTCTCCCACCATTCAACCCCTCCTCCTGACTCTGGTCCTGCTCCAGCACTTACCAAGGATTTAATGTCGCTCAATCATCTGGCAGGCAGATCAGATCAGAGTTGTAATACACAGCAGCAGGTCCTGCAGATGAGGCCGCAGCCTGATACAGAAGTCCTGAAAAACAACAGCTGAAAAAGCAGCATAATCCCACAATCACTGTAATAACTCCCTCTGCTCTCAGTCGCTGTTTCTCTCTCACACACAAAGTGCTTTGGCAAATGAAAATATTATGTTTACGAGTTAAGAGAGTACGTGATGCAATGCAGGATGGATGTTTGTGTACGCTTTGTTAGATGGATCATTCACAAAATACCAACTGGTGGTCTCCAACCCATTAATAACATACTGGTGCTGCTGATAACAGATCTTAGGCTTACATGTTAAAACCTCTTCCCAAAGCTGTTCAGTTACTCCTGAGAGGAAGCTACAGTACTGTGCATAAGTTTTAGGTTAGTTAGTTTTATACCAAACAGGTGCTAATGATCACCAATTCAATATGTAGGTTGAAACACAATCATAAACTGACAGAAACTGCTGTGTAGAAGGAATACAGCTGAGTGAGGAACAGCCAAACGCAGCTACAGTGAGGGGGAAAAAATATTTGATCCCCTGCTGATTTTGTACATTTGCCCACTGACAAAGTAATCAGTCTATAATTTTAATGGTAGGTTTATTTCTACAGTGAGAAACAGAATAACAACAAAAAATTCTGACAAACGCATGTCAACAATGTTATAAATTGATTTGATTTTTAATGAGTGAAATAATTATTTGACCCCTCTGCAAAACATTACTTAGTACTTGGTGGCAAAACCACTGTTGGCAATCACAGAGGTCAGACGTTTTTTGTAGTTGGCCACCAGCTATGCACACATCTCAGGAGGGATGTTATCCCACTCCTCTTTGCAGATCTTCTCCAAATCATTAAGGTTTTGAGATCACTGACAAGATCCTTCTGTGTAGTTCTGGGCTAATTCCTCACCGTTCTCATGATCATTGCAACTCCACGAGGTGAGATCTTGCATGGAGCCCCACACCGAGGGAGACTGACAGTTGTTTTGTGTTTCTTCCATTTGCGAATAATCACACCAACTGTTGTCACCTTCTCACCAAGCTGCTTAGCGATGGTCTTGCAGCCCTTTCCAGCCTTGTGTAGGTCTACAATCCATTAAAACCAATAAAATTATAATTTCTTTGTCAGTGGACAAATCAGCAGGTGATCAAATAGTTTTTTCCCTCACTGTAATAAGATGAGGTTGCTGAAGACAGTTTACTGTCAAAATCAGCGACCATGGCAAGCCGGAGCACAGCAACAAGACACAAGGCAGGGGTTTCTAGATGTGCTACCCAAGATCTTTTGAAGAAGCACAAAGAAACGGGCTATGTTGAGGATTGTAGACGCAGCGGTTGGCCAAAGAAACCTACTGCAGCAGATGAAAGACACATTGTGCTCACTTCCATTCACAATAAGATGTCCAGCAGTGCCATCAGTTCAGAACTGGCAGAAAACAGTGGGACCCTGGTACACCTGTGTACTTTCCGGAGAAGTCTGGTCAGAAGTGGCCATCATGGAAGACTTGCTGCCAAAAAGCCATATCTCCGACATGGAAACAAGGCCAAATGACTCAACTATGCATAGAAACACAGGAACTGGGGTGCAGAAAAATGGCAGCTGGTGCTCTGGACTGATGAGTCAAAATTTGAAATATTTGGCTGTTGCAGAGGGAAGTTTGTTTGCCGAAAGGTTGGAGAGTGGTACCAGAAGGAGTGTCTGCAGGCAACAGTGAAGCATGGTTCATTGCAAGTTTGGGGCTGCATTTCTGCAAGCAGAGTTGGGATTTGGTCAGAAGTAATGGTCTCTGCTGAGAAGTACAAGCAGATACTTATCCATCATGACTGAGTGAGCCATCTGACTGGCCCCAAATTTATTTTATTTATTATTTATATTTATTTTTCAGCATTACAATGCCCCTTGCATACAGCAAAAGTCATTAAGAACTATCTTCAGTGTAAAGAAGAACAAGGAGTCCTGGAAGTGATGCCATGGCCCTCACAGTACCCTGATCTCAACATCACAGAGTCTGTCTGGGATAAAAAGAGAGAAGCAACTGAGCCTGCCTAAATCCACAAAAGAACTGTGGGTAGTTCTCCAATCTACCTGCTAGTTCTTTCAAAACTAAATGCAGGTGTACCTATAAGAATTTAGGCTGTTTTGAAGGCAAAGGTGGTCACGCAAAATGTATTTAATTTGATTTTCTTCTGTTCATTCACTGTTTTTTTTTTTTTTTATCAATTAACAAAATGCACCAATGCACCAATCTACCAACATGTCTATTTTTGAAAGCATTCTTACTTTACAGCATTTTTCCACACCTACCTGAAAACTTTTACACACTTGCCTACTCTGTTTAGATATTCTATGAAAAGACACATGTTGGATATCATTGTTTTCACTCCCAACAGTCACATAATTACAGCTAATAAACCTCCCATAAATATACCCCTGGTGTGTTTATTTTTTGATATAAAACTCAGTTATCTGTTTTGAGGCACAGTGTGAGAGCCCTGACTGCATGTGTTTTTATCTTGGAGATGCTCCCGGAAGTTGTGGCTTGTATCCTTGCTGAGTGTTTATTTAACCTTTCTACTAAAAAGAATGATAATTCCAAGTGAGGGATAGCTTTGTGAATTTAAATAACCTGCCAAATACTGCTTCTCAGTATGTGGTCTTTAGCAGCTGTCCGCCAACGTAGAGTCATGGTTGGAGAAATTAGGATTGTTTGGATAATTGATGCTTGCTTTATTGGCCCAAGTAGTAATCTAGGATGTCTGTTAATCATCTGTGAGGTTGGAGAGCAGCAGAGGTTTAGATCAGTTATTCTGACTGGCACCTGCACAGAACTCAACATTTATAAATAAACTGAATTCTCAAGACACATAAATGATTGAATAATTCATGTACAAACTAAATCACCCTTTAATTTGGACTTTCTTGCTGATTTGATGGGAAGTCGATGCAGATTCCCCTTATCCTGCATTCACATTGAAATTGGGCTCCAACTAAAGACTATTTTTATTATCAATTAAACTGCAGATGAGTGTTGTACAGGACAGGTATTGCTTCCTGCCTGTCACACCTCCTCCAGTGCCAGTAGGTCAGCTGCAGGGTCGTCGGCTGGACGCTGCCATTTACTGATGTTTTGCTCCTACACCAATACATTTCCAGGCTGGGGAGGGGGGTGGTGTTGGGGGGAGTGGCGTAGTGGTCGTAGACGTCTCCCCATCAACCCCAGCAGTTGTGTTTACTGGGGTGTTGGACCCCAATTAAAGTCCTTCCTCTGTAGCCATAGCCAGTAACTGGCATTTTCTGCCTCATCTCCCAGCTCCCTTAAGGTTATTTTATCAATGAATCATTTGAACTACAAAATGTCAGAAAATAGTGAAAATTGAACAAAGCCCAAGGTGATAGCATCAAATGGCTTGTTCAACCAAACCTGAAGATTTTCAGTTCACTACAATATGTTTATTGTATATCATTATATTATATATTAAACAAGGAAAAACAGCACATACAAGTAAGAAGCTGTAACAAGGGACTGTTTGAAAAAATTACTTGAATGAAAGATTGATTATCAAAGTAGCTGGCAATTGTTTTTATGTATTTCTTTCCTACTCTTTTTATTTCTTCACCTTTTAACAAATATTGCTCAATTACAGAAGTCCATAGTGCGATTTCAATAAAATTCAAAATTTATCAAAATACAGTAGCCTTTTGGTGTAAATACAATCCCAGCAGTGAGTCAAAAAGTGAGACAACAAATAAATACCCACCACATCACAATGAACACTCGTGCTCAACTTGTCTGACCCCCTCCCCTCCTGCTCCTCTTTATAAAAGCCACAGGGAAACCCCATCAGAGCATTAGAGCCACACTCATCTGGAGATTATTGAGACAGACGGCAGCAGAAACACCAAGAATACACCAGCTGTAAATCGGGATTTACCAACCAAATGTTTCTGCAATGCCCGAATTTTACTCGGTTTTTAATGTGGAATTTTTGCATCGGAACTCGGTCTGAGTTTTGTCTTTGTTTTTATCAGCCTTATTGAGGGTGCAATAGATTACTGTAGTACAAAGTCATACTTCACTGTCTTTTTGGTACCCTTGTTGTTTAAGGTGAATCTCTTAAGAAATCGACTCCTGTTTTCTTTTTCTTGGGGTGTTATTCCAGTGAGGTTAAAGCACTACCTTGTACTGCGTGTTAATCGGCTAATCCAGTTCACCCTAATTTTGTTGCTGGTACCATGCTGTCCAGTGTCCGCCGGCACAGCCTCCGCCTGCAGACCGAGCTCCACCGGTGGAGCGTGTGCGACCCCGGCAGTCACCTGCTCCCGGACAGCTTTCTAGCCCGGGTGCCCGCCTGCATCTCCCGCTCCAAGTCCTGCACCAGCTCCGCCGGGGAGTCGGACGGGAGCCGCGGGAGCTGGTCGTCATCGGACTCTGTCATCTCCACTGACTCCACCGGAGAGCCGACGGAACTCGGGGGCCCGTACCGGGTGGTGCTGTTGGGGGCCAGCGGTGTCGGCAAAACGGCCTTTGCCAGCATCTTCGCTGGGGCAGCGGATAGCATGGACAGTGATGACTGCGAGCTATGTGGGGGTAAGAAAAAGATGATAACTATACTGAAAACAACTGTTATTAAGATCTGTCGGGTTTTTATAATATTTATTCATTCATTTACATTTACATTTTAAATTGCTATAAACCTAATCCTTATAAATAAATGATAAAAGTAGCATATCATCATAAAATACAGACAGAAGTGAGAAATTCAATAAAATCTGAAAAGCACTATACACATTTTAATTTCCTATAATGATATGATACTGTACTTATTTTGATAGTATGATTATGTCCAACATATTGCTGTCAACAATGCAACATAAGTCTCTTTAAATTTTAGACTTTGACCTCTTTTGTTTGTTATAATTTCAGATGAAGTGTGTGAAAAGACAATTGAAGTGGATGGAGAGCCAGCAGCTATAACTCTGCTTGACACATGGGATGCAGAGGTGAGATGAAAAACAGGCGCATTGACTTCACCTCAGCTGGTATGCCCCATTACGCACTGTACTGTAAATCCTGTATCTAATTGCATGTGTTTGTCTTTGCAGACTGATGGCGAATGGGCTCAAGAGCGCTACATGCAGACAGGCGATGCCTACCTGTTGCTGTACTCTGTAACTGACAGGGCCTCGTTCCTGCGAGCCTCGGAGCTCCGGATAACCCTGCGCCGCTTTCGTCCTGCCCAGCATACACCAATCATCCTGGTGGGGAACAAATGTGACCTGGTGCGACGCAGAGAGGTGTCAGTCAGTGGTGAGGAGACACAATCCTCATCTCTGTGTGTGTTATGAACACTGTTTACTGTGAGTTTGTTTCTATATGCAAGTACTGATGTATGACTTTCTGTTTCAGAGGGTCGTGCCTGTGCTGCAGTGTTTGACTGCAAGTTTATCGAAACCTCGGCTGCTATGCAGCACAATGTCTGGGATGCTTTTCATGGCATAGTGCGACAGCTGCGTCTACGCCGAGACTCCAAGGAAGCCAACAAGCGTCGCAGGCACAGAAGCTGTAACACACGCAGAGAGAGCCTTCCTATGAAAGCCAAACGTTTCCTCGACAAGGTGGTGGCAAAAAACAATCCCAACGTGGCTTTCTGGCTAAAATCTAAGTCCTGCCATGATCTCTCTGTGCTGTAGGAGTTTTTTTTTTATTAACTCTACACTAAACCTTTGAGCAGGTGAACAAGTTACAGCCTGAAGAAGAGAATATGTCGACATGGGCTCGAGGGAAGCCTGCTTCTAAACGGCTGCTAGTTCGGGGGTTCAAACCCAGCCCTCAGTGTGTTCACATCAAGCCTCGGCACAGCCAGCATGGCGTACACGTGTTTGTGCACTGCCGTTCATATGTTGCAGTCTGAACTAAACTGAGTGGACTGAGCTCAGTTTGTTAGCCTGTGTAATGGACTGGACAGTCAGCAAATGAAGTGACGCTACCTGTCGTAGAGACATGTCATGTCTGTGTGGCTAAATGTTGGAGGGTAGAGCTCAACTGACGGAAACTGACAGAAGGATATGATGTTTGTTCGTTTCTGTGTTTTGAACAAAGACATTAACATTAGCCTTTTCTCTCCCCCTCTTCCCTCATTCTTTTGCTCTCATTCAAATGTTTCCTCTTTCAATCCTTAAGTGATACGATTACCAGTTGTAATTTATTTATAATGTGTTATATTTTGCACTTAATGTAAATAAATACCAGATTGATAATGCACTGTATTTTGCTACTTGTATGTACTTTCCGTGTTGCTTATTCAAATAAAGTCTCATCATCCAATTTGGAGAAAGAAAAAATGTCCCTTTTGCCTGTCATCACAACCTTACTAATTAGATGTTACCATGGGTGACTCAATTTTACACAATAGAGACACACTCTCACAAACAGGGTTTAACGACTGAGCTGATAAAAGATGAGTCAGGTGGTGACATTAAAGCTGAACTTTCAGAAACCGAATTAGTCGCCCGTCTGTGTGTGTGTGTGTGTGTGAGACAACTGATTGAGTACAGCAATTTGACTGCTCAGGGACTGATCAGAGATTTGGGTCACAGTATGACACAGAACATCATGCTCCGACGCCGCCTGCTCCAATCCCAAGCTCAGTTTTGTCAGGAAATCAGTATGATCGGTAAAATGCAGGAAAATGTGTTGCCAAGGTAACATTCACAGGAGCCCAGGAAGTGTGTGTGTTTTGTATGTTCGGTCCAGGGAGCATCAGGCAGATGGTGTTAGTGCATGTTGGCCAGAATATCAATCAGGCTGCCTGCACACGGGTTCAAGGCAGATACATGCGCCCATGCTTTACATAATAGAGTCACTTCCATCTGAATTAATGGCTTCATCCGCTGAACCGTCACCACTGCAGTCACAGGTTCTGGTTAAAGAGCGGTGCTGTGAAACAGTGACTCACTCACAGCTCGTTATTCTTACAGTTGCAGAATAACACAAATCTCTGCCTTGTTTCCAAGCTGCTTTCTACAACTTGTAAAGCTCATAGCCTTCAGCCCAGGATTGTAGCATGTGCATCAGGATTGATAGAAGATAACCCGAGTTACATGTATGTGTGATTGGGTCATGAAGATAAAAGATAACTCAGTGACAAAACATAGGCTGACATCCTCTCTTCATGTATGCACTTTTTAGAGGTGGAAAAGTTTAGAGAGAGCCATGGAATCAAACCTGCTGTTAATACGGAAAAGTTGGCACCTTGTATGTAGATCTGCAGTCAGTGTTGATAAATGTAATCAACTGAAACAACAAATTCCTCAGTGTGTGCTATATTGACAAGAGAAAGCCGAGTTCTCCTGCTCAGGGAGCCGTGCTGGCAGTGCCTACATGTACCAGGATGCAATACCCAGGTTCAGTGCCAATTCATAACAAAAGTCATCTCATTGCACTTTTTTTATAGAGCAGGTCTAGACCGTACTCTGTTTCCCACTATGAGCAATCACTCTACAGCACTACAGCTCTGAACAAGCTAACTGCTGGGTGCTAATCAGAGTTACACAATGAACTCAGTGCATTTGACAATTTCTTTTTTGATGTAGCTATATCGTTACAGTCAGAGCATGTCTATCAAGTAAATTTACATACAACAGCAACACACACAGACAGCAGCAGAATGCACTTCCATGTCACAACAATGTGCACACACTGGTTCTCCTCTTGGGTTGTTGTCGGAGACGGCATCCAACAAAAACTTCAGCCCAGGCTGAAATTCATTGCAGCAGAATGATTAAGTTTCTGATGGCATCGGAGGGAAATTTGAGCAAAGGCACCACCAGTCTGTGTTTGATCAGGGTGGATCAGGGTCTGGAGGCTTTCCCTCGGCCTTATCCTCTTGCACAGCTGCAGTGGCAGCCTCAGCTGAATATCCGAGTCAGCAAAAACACTGTAAAATGTATCCACGTTCATAATATCCTCTGCACTCATATTGTGGGATGCCATTTTTGCTGTTGAAAACGAAGCTAGTTTCCAATACAAGTGAAAAGAGCGGCATCTAGAGCATGCTGCCTACCCAGAGGCAGAAGCTAGAAATCCAAGCTGAAGCAGTTCTTCCTTGCCTCTAACTACGTCACTTTCACGTCCAATGACGGTGCCGGATACAGGAAGAACTACATGGTGAACTCTGCTTTCTATGTCAATATAGTGTTGAGTAATTTATTGCTTCACTGTACTGCATTTACCATCAACACTGATTGGACATCCGCATAAAATGTACCGAATTTTCCCTTTCATGAGATGTGTCTTGACCTGCTGAAAAACCCAGATGACCCCATAGCTTTGCATTCTTATGATGCAATGGATTGTCAGTGTAATCTAAATCCTATTGTCTACACACAGCCCCTTATCAGGTGCTGCCACTAATGGAAAATCTAACAGGAAACAGAGAAAAGGTGTGTAGGTCAAAGTCTGAAGGGAAATTAGAAACTTAAATGCTGAATCACAGAGGTTTACAGAAATTTCCCCCCTTATTATACTCTTTTTGTTCTAACTTTTCTATTTTGGTTCAAACTTTTGTCTTGTTGTGTTCACAATTCAAACATGCAGTACAAAGTATACATCTTGATTAATGCTGTGAGATTCCTTCAGCTGCTTTGTTTAAGCAACTGTAACCTGCTAATGGGACTCAAACTATACACATTTGAGGATTTACATTAAACCAGAGCCTAATATTAAGTGATAATGGATTTGTCTTTTACTGTACTGTACGTATCATTGTTCTGTTCTTCTTGTCTCCTCTCCTGTCAGCTACTTCCCCATTGGCTAGCTCAGCATGAGGGCAAGGTGATTAGACAATCATTACATCCAATAAAACATAGCTGGTTAGCACTTTGGTTAACGTTTGACAGGATGGGGCTGCTCAGATCACTCTCAAGTCTAAGAAGTGACTCGCTCTGTCTCTCCAGCAAGGTAAGTCTCCACACACTCCTGTCGCCCAGTTTTGGAAATTTTGAGTTCTTGGAGTAGATTTTTAGATGGTGTGAAGAGACCACAAACTGGACTGCCACTGTTGGTTTTAACAGGCTGTGTCTGATGCGTCGGATGCTTTTAGTTTGTTGCAGAAGTGCTGTGATCTTGATTTGACTTTGGCAAGGCCTTAGTGTCAGGTGCATATCTGACAACACAACCTCTCCTTCTCCATGGATTTTTAGGTTGTTGCTAGTGCCTGGCTTTGGGGGGATATTACCTCTACAGGACACTAGATTTAGTATCAAAATGGCTGAAATTTAGACTGACTTTAGGTCATCTAATCACTGCTCTAAAAGGAGAAAGAGAGGTCCACCTGACACCTAAATCATTGTGTCATACAGTTGTGCCACTTTCAATCTTCGTTAAATTACATTCCTCACTGGAAGTCAGTCAGAAGTGGATGTCTGTAAATTGTTAAAGCCACAATGGCTTGTTAGTTAAACTATCCCAGTCAGCAGAGGTAGTGGTCAACATGGAGACAGAAATACTAATAATAGGTAGGTAAAAAATTCAGGAAACTTAAAGTTAATGTGCCTTCTGTTAACAAGGAGTGTAGCAGGGTGGTGACATTAAATGTGTGCTGTGCTTAAAAAAGGTCATTAGGCACGACACAATGTCACCTTCACTTTTCGGTGGAGGCTGACTTTAACCTTCTCTGAAACCACTCATTCAAGTGCACAATCAAGGCTGTTATGTTATTGTAGACTGTGGTAAAATCCCTGGGATTGCACACTTTGACCTTTCGGTACCTAGGTCATATTGACACCCACTGTGAAAAAATCTGGCTTAAAAAAAAGTCACCCAAGTCTAGCATTGCATGTAAGCTCTGAGTATTGGTTTCTCTTCTGGACGCTGTGGTGGGTGGTTCACTTGTGTAGGTGGAGCCACACATGTAAGAACTTTTAGATCCCATTCAGTTCTATGAAGCAGGGAGAGATAGCATACATGTTTGGGTACTCAAGGTTAACTCAAAGTTACGTACTGAGGCACACTGTTTAATTGTTTCTAGATGGAATCAGTAACAATTATCCACATCAGTTTTGATTATTTCTACACACGTAATGTGGATTTTACAGCACAGCACAGTGAATGTTTGTGAAAATTTTAATGTAATTTAAATCCTCCTCTTCATGTCACCTCTCTGCCTCCTCAACCTCCTGCTTTCTCCTTTTTCTAACTCCCATCCCCCTGATCTCAACCTCCTCCTCCTCCTCCTCCTCCTCCTCCTCCTCTTCCTCTTCCTTCCCAGACTGTGATCATGACACCCATGGTGCATCTGTTGTTGCTCCCACTCCTGTTCAGCATTGTGAGTACATAGCACTGCCAAATGCTGCCCTTCAATTCATATTCATAGCAGATACTCAAATACATGAACTTGTTAAAAGGTCTCTGAAGCAGTCGGTGTGGAATAATGCTCAGATTTTATTGATGTACAATTTATGGGACTGTTTGGGTGAATGGGAAGTGCATGCGTGCCGACTTCTTTGTGGCATTTTGAGCATCCTGTACAAAGAAAATGTTGTTAACTATATCTGTAAGGCTGCAAAGAAATTTGTGTGAGAAAACCTTTGATAATTTATTTAAAAGACCAAAAGAAAGTGTTGCTAACTGATCATTAGTCCTTCGACTGTACTTTGACTTTGCTCTCCTCTCCGGCAGTGGGATATGAGAAATCCCCCACTAGTCATGTCGTTTTGGTTCAATAAATAACCGGGCTGTAAAAAATGGCCCACAATGCCTGACTAAGTTCAGCTACAGTGTAGAGCTAAAGTGAAAAGGGCAAATGTGGGCGTAAGTGTAAAGAGGTTAAATATTGCATTTTTCAACCTGTACTATATTCAATGACCCTTGACCTGTTTCTGTGCTCTGATAGACTGTTGGAAGGAATCTGGAGGAAAAGAAAGGCCCATTTAAGAACACGGATCTGGATGTGCCAGAGGGGACACCTGTGCCATATCCCATGCATCAGGTTTTACACACATGCCAGCAGTGGTGGAAAGGATCTAAATACATTTACTTAAGTACTGTATTTAAATACAGGAACTAAATACATTTACCTAAGTACTGTAAATACAGTACTTAAGTAAATGTATTTAGAGGTACTTGTACTTATTTCCATTTATGCTACAACTAATGCCGTACTACATCATTCTGATAGCTGTAGTTACAGGTTACTTTTCAGATTTACATTAAAAACAGATGCTGTTAAAATGCAGGACACTTTGATCTTGAAAATTTCCTCTCCCATTAATAATCTCATAACCTCAGATCTCTCATGTGACTCTTAGGGGGCAGCCCTTAGGTTGCAAACCACTGGTCTTGTTTATTTAGTTTATCCTTTTCTGAATTCCTTTTGTTTTAGTAACTAAACTCACTAATGGTATATAAATTAGGTAAAACTAGCTGCACCTGGCCCAGCTACAATGGTAAAATGCTACTTACACATTGATGCATTAATATCAACAATCTAATAATGTAACGTATCATAATATATCAGTCATGGGGGACATTTTTGCAGAATGAGTATTTTTATTTTTGATGCGTTAAGTACATTTTGTACTATTTCTTTATTTCATTTAAGTAAGTTTAAATGCATGACTTTACTTGTAGTGAATAATTTCTGTATTGTCGTACTGGTACTTTTTTAACTTTTTCAGTACTTTTTCTTCCACTGCCAAAAACTACATACATCTTCTTGTAAAAACTCTGTATCATGTGCAGAACATTAGAGATAAAACTGTTTAGTTTCCGTTTGATCAAATTAATTCTCAGAAAGCTATAAATTAATCTTGGAAAACAGTTTTCTTATTTTCTAATTAAGTCTCTTAATTTGTCTTCTTACCTCCTCATCGTCCTCTCCATAGTTTCAGGTGACCCATCCAGGTGTTAATAATTTCAGGCTGAGTGGGGAAGGTATGACAGACATTAAGATTTCAAAGGACGGGTGGCTGTACCTGGAGAAGCCTCTGGACTGGTCTAGAAATGACCATTACATGCTCATGGTAAGTTGATCCTTTCTCATGCAAGCATTTGTACTTCTGCATTGTAGTAGCACTAAATGCATTTATATATACTTCTGTATTTATATATGCTTCTGTTTGTGTGACTGTATCCAGGTGGAGGCTTTGGAAGATAATGAAGTTGTTGAGGGCCCAATTGAGTTGATCATACACGTGGTGGACATAAACAACAACGCTCCATACTTCAACGAGAGTGACTACACAGCTGTGGTTAGAGAAAACAATCCAGCAGGTGTGTGTATAAAAGAAAACTGTTAAAACTAACAGTGGCATAGATAAAAATGTATACAAGTTGGCAGGTAGGTAGGTGGGCTCATTACAGTCTTGTGACATCCACGGCTACCAGGTTCATTTTTGTGTCAGAGCATTTGATTTATTGATTGCTGTCAGGATGTAAAGAGAATTTCAACAAATATAATAAGAAATGCTTCTAAAATAAATGCTTCTGCTCTAGCTTTAAATCCTGCATTGTATAAATCCAAGTTTACTAGCTTGGCGTGCTTGGTGTTAAAATAAAGTACAACAAATGTGTAGTTCATAGGCTAAAGCATCTGAAAACACCATTGTGGTTCTTTAAGACTCCCCTTTAAAGGATTCTTGGAATGCAAATGCGTTAAACAGTATTTCTATGTGTTATGACTCAGTTTTTAAACACTCGGGCCAACATCTCCCCTATGTAAGATGTTACCATCAATTTTGTCTGTTGTTCCAGGAGTCCCATTTACCCGCGTGTTTGCAATGGATCACGACGACCCACAGACTCCCAACGCTCATCTGAGATACAGCATTGTCAGCCAGATCCCCAACAAACACAATGTCATCCTGTTCCAGATCGACCCTAACACTGGAGTGATATCCACCACAGAAGAAGGTAATAACACACACACACGCAGAACTAGGTGCACTGTCCGTGGGAAAATCTGTAATCTGTCCATCTCTGCCTGTAATCTGGCAGTATAGTGCCACTGTAAATCCAGATTACACAGCTCATCTTGTGTGCTCGAGATTAAAGCTGATTGGATGGCAGATTGCCTAAATGTGTCGCGTGATGTTGATCACAGATTACTCTGAGTGTGTGTGAGCATGTGAATGAGTCTGTTTGAAGATACTTGTTTACATCTGTGAGAGAAAGTTTTATCACATTTCTCACCTCATCCCACCATGTGAGAGCAGAGATGTCCTTCTGCTTATCTGTACGAAAACATGTTTGTAATGTGTGGAATCACACTGAACAATATTCAATGTATGTGTGTTCTTCACAGGGCAACGTGCGCTAAAGGCCAGAGAAGGCATCCAGTATGGCAGAGGAGAAGATCGGAGCATTGACGCTCTGAAGACAAAGTTTAATGATTACTGTTCAATGCAGCAGGTCCCCTATGAAGAAAACCCCTTCTTCACCTGTGTGGAAAGAGCAGGTTTGTCTCCAGATGTGTCCAGCGTAGACCTTCAGTGATTAGTCATCTATTAATCAATTAGTTAAAGTTGAGCAAAAAATTACAAATTCCATCTTCACAAATGTGGATATTGTCTAAGAGAAACAAGAGACTGACTGATTTGCTGCCTTTAATGGTGTAAATGGACCAAGGTTTCAACACTACTGTCCTCATTAGAGTCATAATGGACAAAGACATAAATCAAACACATGAGTAGTCATGTATAGAATAGGTGAACAGTTATCATTGGCAAATTGGTTGTATTGGTTGTCAGGATTTCAAATCTACTCTGTTTCTCGTGGACTCAAAAAGCAATTGATATTATTATTGCAGCGGACCACCGTCACTACGGTTGAGAATGCGCTGTTGCTGCCAAATGAATGGACCTAGTTCTTTGATGTTGCGGTGAAGTTGTGTGGTTGGTACCCTGTAGAGCCGGGTTCAAGTCCGTTTTGCTTTTCCGTCACAATTATTATAATACCAAAAAGTAAAATTCTCATGTACAATTTATATAATGAAAGATCGATACTTGACGTCCTTGTATCAATACAATATTGCCACGGAAAGTATTGTGATACTATGCTGTATCGATTTTTTCCCCCACCCCTATCTCCCACACAAACACACTCTTTAACCATGCTGGCTGAAACATTTGAGGTCTCCTATTCCTTAAAAATCTCTTTTAGTTTGTACAACACAAACCAGACCACAGGGACACTTAGCAAGTAGTCAACATGTGTCTTGCTGCAGTTTATGGTGTATTGTTTTTACCAGTACATCGATGTGTGAAGGATTTGGTGTCTGGCAAGTTAGAACATTGTTCACAGTGGGCACAGCGGAAAAAATCTGTAGGACGATTAAGCCGCCAGGTGTCAGTGTAAGGTGATTTTCTAGTGTCAGAATGAACCAGTCTGTCTCTCAGATTGCGAGTACATTTGAACGTCTTCTTCTGAGAGGAAAGTGACTTTCTTTGGACAGCTGGTTGGATGATACAAGACATCACTTTGGGCTCTGGGAATCTGTTAAGGGCCTTTTTCACTATTTTCTGTCATTTTACAATTTATAATTTACAAATTATAAATTTACAATTAATAACTAATATCAATCAAAAACGTAATAGAGCAGCCAAGATGAAATCTGCCACAGGCTGCATATACAGAATGGTGAACAAATCAAGAAACATTGATTTGACATTTTCAGTTTTTTTTTCGGGAAGAGAAACCTGTTAAGAATTTCACAAGAAAAGATAATCATGAGTTGAGCACCACCAAACCATTGTGTGACCTGTGGCACACAACTACACACACATACTTTTGTTAATTTTGACACTTGTTTCTAAAATTTTAAAGGCAGCGAGTGATCCTGTCGAGGCATTTGTGGTGCGTAAAAGCTAGGGTGTGTGAAGACACAGATTGACGGTGATGATTGCCGTCAATGTACATAAACACAGACTGTAACAACAGTCAGCGATTAGTGCTGGTTGTTTGACGTATTTGGTGTTGAGTTGATGAGTTCAGCCAGGGAGAGTCTTTAAGCTGCCAAGATTGTGTCGATGTGACTCAGCTTTCCAAAATTAGACATCTACTGAGATGTTTTTGTGATGTTCAACCCCCAGAACTTATTCTTTTAGTTGCCTGTACAATGGCTCTAATTGCAACTTTCATCTTCCTCTGTGGTGTCAGAAATGAGGAGGAGGAATGTGAACCCCCTGGAGGACCCAGACTTCACCCTGACTGTGCGCGTGCAGGACCTGGGAGGAGCGTCAGAAACCGCGCTGAGTGGACACGCCAGAGTGCACATTGTTGTGCAGCAAAACCTGTGGGTCAATCCCGGGCCGATAACCATTAAAGAGAACTTAAAGGAAACTTACCCTATGGTCATCGCGAAGGTGTGGTGCGATGCATATACCAGCTCTGCGCAAATCTCACAAATGCAGACACGTTAAAATACAAACGCTCACTATACCTACTGACCATCCTACTCTGTAACCTTTTCAATCCAGGTCCAGTCTAATGATCCTGATGCTGTCTACACTTTAGTGCAGAAAGAGCGAGAGCTGAAATTCCCCTTCCAGATCACAGAAGATGGAGAAATACATCTGACGGAGGAGCTGGACAGAGAAGACAAGGACATGGTACCGGACACATGTGAAGTTTGCTTAGTTAATCTCTCGTATCTCATGTAGAAATAACAACTTACTTTTAGGGATAGTGCTTCACCTTCCACTCTGTGTTTCAGTACATCCTGGTGGTGATGGCGGATAACAATGGCAAACAGGTGGATCCACCCATGGAGATTCAAGTCTTGGTGGAGGACGTGAATGACAACAAACCAGTGTGTGAAAATGAGGAGAGTATTTTTGAGGTGCAGGAGGATGAGCCAGTAGGTAAGACGTGTGTGTGATTATTACAAAACCCATACAGCAAGTAATGTAACTAATGTTATCTAAGTTGTTGGTAGAAAACTGTTGTTGCAGATGCTGCTAACATGCAGAGAGGACGAGTCAGCACACCGGCTCCAGACAGCGATACTGTCAATTTTTTTTTCCCCCCATTTATAGAGCAGGGCTGTGCACAAGCATCTTTTCACCGCACACACAGAATGAACAGCTAGCGGACCGTGAGGAGATATTAGCTGAATTTGGAAAATAGATGTGTATTGGATTGGAATCACATACCCCACCTTTAATGTGTACTTTAATGTTGGGCTTGGGCTGGTAAAGGTTGGGCTTATTGTAAGTACTTAAATATACTGCTGTGTAGTTGAATCTATAAGTATACATCATAATTTATTATATTTTGTATTTATAATTTGAATCTACAAAGTAACTAAATACTAAAATGTCAGATAAATGCAGTGGAGTGAAAAGTAATTTTCAAGAAAAACATTTGCCCTTCAAAATGTAGTTAAGTAGAAATTGATAGCAGCATATAATAGAATTACTCAAGTAAAGTTAAAGTACCTTAAATGTGTACAGTACTTAGTAAGTAGATTTAAGAGCAGCTCTCAAGTCATCACATAAACACATTAAACACATGTAAACTCAGATGAGAAATAAACAGAGACAAGGATTTATCCTACACCTTCATTATTCATTCTTTTTAAAAATCCTTAAAATTGATTTTCTATCCTGATTTACATTTTATTTGTGTAACTTGTAAATGTATAATGTATAATTTGGGATTTTTAATAACAAAAATCAAACTCAGTTGCAGCAGCAAAGATATTCTGCTGCTGTTAAACATCAGAGAAATTATATAATACGGATAATGTACCTTATTGACAAGGACAGACAGTGAACAAAATCAATACCAGCTTTATTTGTGTTTGCACCCCTGATTAGTGCAAAAAAGTAGTGTATCATCCTATCAAATGTTCAAATAAAAAGCTAATAGTATCTTATTCAGAATTATACATATTGCTATTGTTGATATTTTGCACAATCACTCATGTGTGTACTCACCTCTGATTCTGCAGTGTAGTCATCTACAGTAGCATTTACTCTTCACTTACCCCATTAAATTCAAGAAAATGTTTAAGTTTATCTTTAGCTTTTATTCTTAAGTTCTGGTTCTTGTGGTTCTAGGCAGCCTGATAGGAAAGCTGTTGGCCCATGACGACGATGAAGAAGGCACACTGAATGCTCATCTGATTTACAGCATCCTGTCCCAGAATCCACCCACCACACCCAGCGTCTTCACCATTGACGCTGCTTCTGGAAGAATTCAGGCTCTGCGCTCCCTTCAGCGAAAAGTCCAGCAGGTGTATACTCTCAATGTCAGAGTCAACGACCCAGGTAGAACACATACTGTGTGATGTAGCGCACCTGTAAACTGAAGTCTCAAGTTTTCACTCCAAGTGTTTTTGGCTTTTGTCTCACAGTTTTCAGCACAGAATGCAAGGTCGTCATCAAGGTCATTGACGTCAACAATGAGATGCCTGTGTTTGAGAAGAATGACGTAAGTGTGTGAACCACCTGTGTCTTATTTCTTATGATGTTTGGCTGATTGTCTTCATGTTTCTATGTGTGTGTGTGTGTTTGTGTATGTGTGTGCAGTATGGCAATCACTCTCTAGCAGAGGACACTCCTGTGGGTCACACAGTATTGACCATCAGAGCAACAGACGCTGATGACCCAGACAGTGGCAGCTCCCTTATCGAGTTCCGCATCTCCGCTGGCAACGACGATGACGTTTTTTCTGTGGAAACCGACGGCAATGGCATTGGTCATCTGGTCATAGTTCAGGTCTGGTATCTCCATTCTCTCCTACACAGACACACACAGATGATTTCATATAACTCACTGACTTTGATCTTAAATTGTGTTCGCTGAAGGGTTCCTTATACCTTAAAAAGTTCACAATTAACTTCCCATGGTTGTATGTTTTGTATTTGTGTGATATACTCTTGTCTAGCATGCAACTAAAATTTGTTTTCATCATTGATTGTTTAGTTGATTTTCTTTTTTTAAGAAATGTATTGTTTAGTCTATAAAATGTCAGAATATTTCCCATCATAATTTCCCAAAGTCCAAGGTTTCATCTTTAAAAATGTCTGACCAACAGTCCAAACATCCGGTAAGATGTAGGCATCACTGCCTATTTTGACTTTAAATGTAAAATGCCTTGAATGAGCAGATAGTATTTCATAGCGACATATAGCTCCAAAATATGTGACAGAACCCTTTTTATAATCAGCCTGCTTGTCTCCCAACAGCCTCTGGACTTTGAGTCCTCTCCCACCCGCAAGCTCCAGATTGATGCTCGTAACCCAGAGCCGCTGATGGAAGGTCTTAAGTACGGCAGTGAATCAACAACCTTTGTCACTGTATCTCTCACTGATGTGGACGAGGCTCCAGAGTTCAGCATGGACATCCTGGATGTGACTGTGCCTGAAAACATCACCAAGGGATCTGTCCTGCTCATGGTGGAGGCAAAGGATCCAGAGGGAAAAGAGATCGGGTAAACACACACAAATAGCCGCTCAGCGTTCTCATTGTTGTCCAAAAGGTAATAAAAACGCATTAATGGATGAGATGTTCCTTCATAATGATGGACATTGGCTCTGCAGTTTAATATGAGTCAGTCCCACATCCTGCTATGCCTGCTGCTGTAAACATAGATTGTAGATTCTGATTTATCTCCACATCCCACTCAAATTAACTCAGATACCCCTTCATATCATCCATAGAAGTGTTCATTTCAGTCGACTTGTGAACTTACTTAAGTGAATGTTAAGTAACACTACAAAAAGTGGATATTGTTATAATAATTTTTTAATTGAATTTTCAAGTTTGCATTCCTATTTCTAAAACTGCAGTGGTGATGGCGCAATGGATAAGACACATGCCTTTGGTGTGAGAGACCTGGGTTCACTCCGCCACTGTGACCCATCCACCATTGTGTCCCTGAGCAAGACACTCACTACACACACACTATTTGCTCCAGAGGTGTGTGACCTCTGACATAAATAGCAATTATAAATCGCTTTGGATGAAAGTGTCAGCTAAATGTTTGTTATGATATTTCAAACGTTTATTTTAGCTAATTATTTTTAGCTGGTTATCCATTACTTTAGCTAATTATTTTTACATTTACATTTACTCATTTGGCAGATGCTTTTATCCAAAGCGACTTACATTTGAGGAACAACATACAAGCATCAACAGAGCATCAAATACAGATCTACAACTGACAATACATACTACTAAGAGCAGCAATAAATACTAGTAAGAGCTCATAGTTCATATCACATCAATGGGGTAAATACCTAGGGAAGGAAGTAAGAGTTAACAAAAAAAGTGCAATCAATACAAGATAATTGTAAGGGGATAGAAGAAGAAGAGCACAGGAAGTGCCATTTTTAACTGGTTATACATCACTTAAGATAATTATTTCAATTGTTTGTTGAAATTTGGTAGTAGTAACTACCAAAACGGCTGCAAGCTGTAAACCCAAAGACAGACTTCAAAACTCCTGAAACATGACAGAGACACTACTGATGCTATGGCTGGACTCTAACAAGATGTAATGTATAATAGTAGCCTGAACACAAACACACATGGAGCACATTACTAGGTTAGGAATTGTTCCACTAGGTCAGCATTGGCACTGTTTATAACGTTACTGCTTCCTACTGGCTGTTAGTTCGGTTAGGACTAATCACGTGTACACAAAACAGACTATTGATTTGCTTTGACTTCTATTATTTCCCCTGGGCTTCAGTTAATGGATGATTGTAATATCTGGTCGCTATGTATGTATGTGTGTGTGTGTGTGTGTGTGTGTGTGTGTGTGTCCCCTTGCGTGTGATTGCTGTTGTGTGTTGTGCAGTTTTAAGTTGGATGGTGACACTCAGGGCTGGCTGGAGATCGATGCTGCCACAGGACAGATAAAGACCAAAGATAAGCTGGACAGAGAAACCCTGGAGACTTTCAAAGTCACCGTCACTGCATTTGAGAAGGGTGAGATAATGGACTCATATCACAGCTTATTAGAGTGTTTTTGTGTTGTTCAGTTGTTATAAAGGCCACACAGTTTCTAAATTAATACTCAGGTAAAATGCTTTTTAAGTTTTGTGCTGTTTCATTGAAAAGCAAAAAGAAAGATAATTACTGTATAGCACAGTAATTGGTACAGAAGTGGATTAAATAGCTATTTAATAGCATTAAGTAGTGTTGTAGTACTCAAGACTCAAGACCACTTTTTGATGGTCTTGGTCTTGGACTCGACCGCATTAGTACACGGTCTTGTCTCAATCTCGGACATTGGGACTCTGGATTTTATTTCAAGACCATAACTTTGGGAATATCAATAAATTGCTTTGCATTGTCTGATATATTTTTTAACATCCTAACTTTGATAGAAAAAAACGTAAAACGCGCTGCTTCAAATGCAACCAATAACCCTAATTGAAAATGTGTTGTTACCATTGACTATCATCCCTCCCTACGAGTGTAAGCATGGAAAAGGAGTGTTGAAAAAAGATGCTTAAGTTGATTTCAGCTCTTAGTGTTTGTATGTGGGTGTTTTAATGGGAATGTGGATTTTCCAGATCAATTTGAGAAGTACCTATGATTTCGTTCCACATTTTTTGTGTGTCATGTAATGTGGGGAACTGGTCCTGGTCTTGACTCGGTCTTTCTCTCCCTCGGTCTTGGTCTCAACTTGGTCTTGCTCTCCCTTGGTCTTGGTCTCGACTTGGTCTTAGCCCCTAAAAGTCTCAGTCTTGTCTCGGCTTCGATGCACTCTGGTCTTGGTCTTGACTTGGTCTCGGTTTGGATGGTCTTGACTACAACACTAGCATTAAGGATATTGTTTTTATTTGTTTATGTTATGAAAACTTAAATGTATTCATGACCTTTGAGCTTTGAAACATGACCATCGTTTGCCACTTTATAACAAAGTAGTGTTGAATGAGTGAACCGTTTTCATGCCCTCTGATATCCCTCTGAAGAGAACCCGGAGAAGTCTTCAGAGCGTGTCGTGTCTGTGAGGCTGCTGGATGTGAATGACAACGTCCCCAAACTGACAGTGTCCCAGGCCTTCATCTGTGTGGCAAAAAATGAACCTGTCATCATCAAGGCCGAAGATGGAGACAGTTTCCCCTTCTCCCAGCCCTTCACTTTCACCTTGAGTAACAGCAAGAAATCTCCCAACTGGGAACTCAAGAACATTGACGGTACGCTGACATACTGTACTACTGAAGTGATATATCAGATGATGGTGTAAAACTGAAAAGTTGTACTGTCACATCATTACATTCTTCTTGTTTCCTGCTGTATGTCATGCAGGTACAACAGCTCACCTGATCCTGAAGAAAAAAACTACTGAAGATAAAACCTTCATGCTCCCCATTAACATTAAAGACAATGCAGGCATGGGAGTCACACAGGCGTTTCAGGGTGAGTTCATTCTTTAAGTTAAGTTTAAAGAGTACATCTGGTGACCAAAATCAAACCAGGGTCTATGGGACAGAGGCTTTTCCCCGTGTCCACTTCCATTGTTGTCAGAAAAAATCATTTTAAAGATTTATATCTTCAGTAAGTACAAATGTGCTTGTGATTTAGTTACACAGAAAGTGAAGTGAAATCAGTAAGTGTTTTGAGGTTACAATTAAATTTTATTATAATATTATTGGCAGGAAAAACCCTTAACAGCTGTTGGTTTTCGTGCTGTCCCACACAGTGAGGACAAAGAGTGATAAAACAGCATAAAGACAAGTCAGTGGGCAATAAAAGTAACATGTTAGACAAAAACATTCTTCATATGTAAGTGAATAAAATAAAAGCCAACAGAATTTCAGGGGCTAAGATAAGAGATTGGTGGTTGATGGACTTCTGTTGGTTCGTGTCTTTTCATCGGATTTGTTGAAAATAGTGATAGTGATTAACCTCAGCCACATCCTTTAAAGTCAAACGATGACACTTTACTGCTTATCTTGTCTCTGATAAAAGTTTAATGTGCAAATGTGTCGCTTTCTACTCTCTGTACCAGTGAGAGTATGTAACTGCACAGTGCTGGGCTACTGCTACATGGCACCAGAGGAACGTAACTTGAGTTATGGATTGGGAACCACCATCGGGATCCTGGCTGGCATTATAGGATTCTGCAGTAAGTCTGTTATCTCTTAAAACCAACTCACACATGAACGGGTATCCATTATATACTGTACAGTCCAATGTTGTTAGTTTTGTGTTGGTGGTGCTGACTCCGCTTTGTTCGCTGCTGTTTCTTCTTGTTGCAGTTATTCTTTTCATCATAGTGATCAAATCCATAGAGAAGGAGAACAAGAAGAAAGCCTTGGCTGAAGAGAGAAACGCCATGATGTAGAGACTACACACAGACAAACACTGACATTTATTCTTACTTGTGAGGACCCTCACTGACATAATGCATTAATTGTCTGACCTTAATGGTCATGTCTACGCCTAGCCTGCACCTGAACCCTCAAACCAAGTTTTACCCCAAACCTTTTTAACTCCTTGACGCCTGAATTTATTTACAATCATATAAGAAAATGTATTATTTTTGATTTCATTTGCTTTCAAGCTGATGCTAAATTAAGTGGAGATTGTTAATTTGTCTACATAACATAGAAAAGATATAAATTTAAGTATGACGTAGGTATGATGCAAATTAGCGACAACAGGCATAAATGAGAAACCAGTGCTTGCAAAAGGTTCCTAGGTACATATCGAATATGCACAAACAGGCATTGGGGGAATTCATACGTTATCTCAGCTGCAGTCTGAAAGGAAGGGGTGTGATGCGAATTCGCAACAAATGGTGTTAAGGGGTTAACATCTGCTCAGGGACAGACCTCTAGGCTAACTCTGGCTCATTTACAGTCTTTTTTATGTTGATCAAAGGGCACTTTTCTGAAATAAACCAATAAAATAAATAGCTATACCCTCACTATCACAACAGCAAAGACAGATGTACACACACACACACACACACACACACACACACACACACACACACACACACACACACACACACACATTTACTTTAGTTTATTTTATTTTATATACAAAAGAGAGTTGAGCTTGATTAATAAGTGCATACTTAATTAAACTGTCAGGTGGCCCCATGCTAATCATGCATTTATAAAGCTTGTTACTGTAATTTATTTAAATTTCACTCCCAGACTCAGGTTGTTTCATTAGCAGTTTCAACATCTCACATAATTTAGTTTTGGGATTTTTTTGTGGCAGAGAGCTTGTTTTTGTTATTCTCTTTTGCTTGAATCAAGGTCAAGGATCAAGGTAGTTTATTTATCCTTATACAACACAAGGTTGTGCAATGGAGTGAAAGTTTGTAGTCCCTTCATGCTACAAACATTATAGATAATTAAATGTATATTAGAATAGGGTAGCATAAAAAAATAATAAAATAAAACAATACAGGTATTTAGAGTTATTTATATACATATATACATACATGTATACACCCAGGAAATAATTCTGCAGCGTGCATTTTTTTTATTAGCATCTGGGGGAACAGCAGTAAGAAGATAGCCGGACAGCTGGAAAATATCTTTAATGTTAAGGAACGACATAAACCCAGAATGCCACACAGTCACAGTGCTGTCCGTGTAATAATTAACAATAATTAATTTTTAATGGTTTAATGGTTTTTAATGAGCAATCAATGCTCTGTTTCCCAATAAACATAGAAACTGGGAACCAGTTTGTTTTTCACATCATAATTATTTGTGTGTGTGTGTGTGTGTGAGACACGTCAGAGCAGACGCATAGGTGCTGCATGCTGACATGAGACACAAGCACCAGATACAAACAACTTCCTCTTCGCTCTCTCTTTCTTTGGGTAGCCTTCTGTTCAGATGTCTTACTCTGCACTTACAGTCATTACTCCCTCCCTGCCGGTCTGTCAAGGCCACAGTGCTGCTGGAGAGAGTGATGCTCTGAGTCATGTTTTAGACAGGCCGCAGATTGTTAGCAGTGCTGAAAGGAGTATGGCATGATTGTGGGCTTTTGTGCAGCACAAAGAGGCTGCAAACACAAAGACACACATGTGAGAATTGAATGTGGGTGCCACATGTTCTGCCACGACCATGTATCCTTCCAGTCCATGTGCCATTTTTAAGTGTGTGTTTGAGATGAGTCATCGAGTGTGCAGCTTCCAAAAACCAAACGGAGAGCAGTGTCAAGAGGCAGAGGAGTGGGCTCACCATGGATCCTCACCAGTGTTTATGTCTGCACTTTCTCCTCGCCTGTATCCCGGCAACACTTTCCACAACAACACACACGCAGAGTCCTGGAGAGCTGGTGAAAAGTTGAGGGACGGAAGAGAAGAGGTGGAGGAAAGACGGGGAGAGTAAACTGTGTGATGGATGACCCAACCGCCTCTGGATATCAGATCTCACCATCACCACACACGCACACACTTTTGTTTTTGTCCCAAATGTTTACCCTGTAAACTGCGCTGTGGAACCCTTATATCCTAATACAGAAATGCTAAGAGATTATGATGGCATGATTTGATGCCGGCTTGTATTGCATATTGAAAGTAAATATTTCATATATACAATACATATGCTCCCCAAAAACAGAGTCAGGAATCTCTTTGCCTATTGATTGTAATACACTGAACTGTACTTTTCTTATGCTTTTCATACATACAAAGACAGCGCAAAATAAAACAACAAAACACAGTGGCCACAAGAACTAAACATCTGGTTTGGATGTAAGATACGTTAGTATGATGTACATTGCACATACAGAGGGCATGACACTCAGAGATAATTGCACACTTAAATATCAGCATCTATATATAAGGAAACACTCCTAAACACACATAAACGTCAGTTTTCCTACAATATTTGAAAGTCTTTGGTCAGTGTATTTCTTAAAAGAAATCATCCATTTTACATTTAAATCTTTATAACTGATATCCCTCAGGTGCTTGACCCGCCAACATTTTGTGGGTCTGTGTGTGTTTTTTATTCCCAAGTTACAGATAGACAGTTTCTGTACTTTGTAAAATGTTACAATTTTGTCAACCGAGGACTGAAATGATCTACTCTGCCTGTGTCCCCTTTTAAATTAGTTATTTAACTTTATGGTGATAAAAAGAAATAAATCAAACAATATGACAGTGCTCTCTACATATATATATATGCGGCCTGACAAGTTGTGACTGCCCCTAACTTTAACCGAAGAAGGTGTAATATCGTTTGTGTGGGATGAACTTTATTACTCATCCTGCGTCTTAATCTCGTGGAAAAGTACAAGCATGTAAATAAATTCCATAAGCAGATGTCATTCAGTCTACTTTTACGAAATAGTCCTGGAAAAACATTCGTCCTGCAGCGGAAATCAGGCCAAAATATTATGTCGGGACGTTTATTTACAGTAAACTGACTGAATGTCATCTGTAAAACAAATACATGAGTTGCGGATGCTTACAATTTGTCACTGTGATGACGATCAAAAAGAGATTTTGGCTTAAAGTAAAACCTCGTTCTCTCTGTGACCCCTTTCTGATACAACAGGGTAAATGAGGTAAAAGAAATTACCAATAGTCCCCTTTATTACAAAAGAATAGAAAGGGTACCACATTAAGACTTAAATATCCCGCCAGGAAATGTGTGGGCTGATGATAAATAAAACCATTTTTTGCAAATAAAAATAGAATATTATCAACAATCTGACATCAGTGTTTCATGACCAAACTAATGTGGTAAGCCTCCCCAAAAATTGGACAATGAAAGAGTTGAAAAATTAAATGAGAAAGTACAATAAATGTGTATTTTAACTTTAAACCCCACTATTAATTATATAAATATGTATTACATTGTTTATAACACTATAATGTAGTTGTAACTAGATATAAGGAAACATTTAAAGGTGTTTATTAATGTGCAGTAACAATTATAACTTCCCCTATGAAGACAATGCAGTCAGTTTTATTAGGCACCTCTAGCTAAAACTAATGCAGTCAAATACAACAGCCCTGCAGCAGATTTTTATGAAGGTTATACTTTTTTCAGAGGTGTTTATTCAATTTTATGGTTATTTTGGAGGCTGTTGAACTGTATTGTTATACCAACAGGTGTTTCTATTATTTTGTCCTCCCCATAATATCAATAAGGGTAGGCTAAAGGAAAAAATTAACAGAGTTTTGCTTTTTTACCAACTGATTGGAGGTTAAAGGAAAAAGTATAAAGCTTAGTATTTGAATTTAATTAATTACTTACTAATATTATTATTCATTGAAATGTGCAGTTGATGACAGTGTTCTTCCTGATCTTGTATGTGTCAGTTTAACCTCCTCTATTAGATACTTTGGCCTGTCTGATCCTGCAGCATCATCTAGTGGTGGTTAACTGGCTGTCTCATAAGAAACTGACTTCAAATCCTTTACTTACATTAAAGTAGCAATGCCACACTGCTAAAATACTTCATTACAAATAAAAATACTGCATTGACAATGTGGGGTATGGGAATAATGGAGTAAAAGTATTACCAGGAGAATGTATTTAAAGCATCAAAAGTAGGAGTACTCAATGCAGAAAAGTGAGAGTTTTATTATTATATCTTCATTAGGTTGCTAAAAACGACACATCAGTGTGTCAGCAGCATTATACTGTTGTATTAGTTGAGGTGGAGCTCATTTTTAACTAATTCATTGAGGGCTCTTATAAGGATTCTTTTTCATCATGGATGAATCGGCTGATCAATCCATAAATTGTTTGGTAGGTAAAACGTCAGAAACTAGTAAGAAATGCCTGTCACATTTTTCCAGAACCAAACATTATTCAGTTTACTATAATTTAAGACAAAAACCCAGCAAACCCTCACATTTCAGAAGCTGAAACTATGAAATGTTTAAAAATTGACTTATTGACTAATTACTTAAGCTAAAATTGTAATTACTGTTGGTTAGTCTTTTACAATGTGTCACCGTGGTTGTTTTTTTTTAAAATCTCGTTTTCTGGAGAAAATCTTAATCTGGGGTGTTGTAGTTTGTTTACCACTAACCCTGACACACAACAACAGTACAAAGTAGTGTGTATTCAGTGTTTTATTAAACCAGTCTGTATATAAAACTTAACACATAACGTACAATTTATACATATAACCGTAAAGATGTGTAACATAACTGCTAAAGCTGAATAAATAATCTTTCATCTTCAAACAACTACTTTCATATTTACATTCTGCTCATTCATTTGGGCTCAAATTCACTTGAACACACAGTCAGACAAAAGTCATTAGTGCTTAACTGGAGAGTATCAGGAGGGCGGGCCGGTTGGGCTTTAAACAAACAGTTACCCACATTGCTAATGACCGGTCAGAAAGGCTTTTAACACACACCCCCTTTAACCCCACACAGCTTGCAAAACACTTACAAACTTTTATTTTCCTCTCAGCTGCAATCACATGTCACAACTGTGTGAGTTGAGTCAACGCAGCTCACTAACCGTCATTATTACTTCTTCTTAACATGATGTAACAATAATAAAAAGTGATGGCGTCACAGAAAAAGACAGGCACATATCACTACCTGTGGTGGTGGTGCAGTCTGTAAATATTTGTGCTCCAGCATATTAGATTTGAATTAAAAACAATCAGTAGCTCAGTGGTTCCTAACCTTTTTGACATGTGACCCTTTCAATGAAGACATTTGTTTATTCAAATTGTTGTGAGATTTTTAAAGGCCTGCAGGTGAAAGCCTCCAAGCCTCCACACCAATTATTTAAAGAAGCAAAAAATAGAGAAAAATCTGAAAGAAGATATACAATTTTGTGTAACATAGGTATTTTTCTCTCTCTTCCCTATTAACATCTTGTGACTGCTGAGATGGACTTTGGGACTCACGCAGGACAGGAACCACTAAGCGTCAACTGTCAACTTCAAATTTAGAGTATTTACATCAACATCAGATGATGTCACTGTTTTACTTGAAATCCAGTGTGCTGGAGTAAACATCATCCTCCAAATACTCACACTGCAGTGAAAATGCAGAACATGTGTTGGGACAACAATAAGAATATCTCTATATACAATGACATACATGAACCAATAAAAACAAACAGATGCAACAGTGCTCTGGCGTAACATCAGCCTCACAGGTGCAGAAGCCTGGGAGCCAAATAACAAAACCGGACAGCAGAGAAAGACAATGTGGTTTTACAACAGAAGAAAAGCAGGTCGAGTGCAGTGGTGCATCGACAAAGACCTCTTCACTTGTAAACCAACCTTTCACCCTCCTTGGAATTTCTATCATTTCAATCCCGCTGAGTCTTTCAATAGACGAGGAAGTTGAGTGTTTTGGCACAAAAAACAAACAAAAAAACAGTTTGTAACTTTGTCTTTTCAGCCACACAGAGAAGTGGCTATGAAACGGATGTTGGCAGCATAAATAACATGTTATAATATAAGAGAATTAAAATCCAGTTTATAGACGGAAATCTTCTCGCTTCATAAGGAACTGGATCTTCTCTGTACTGCATACAAATGTACAGATTCTTTACATAAATAGAGTTAAAACAATTCATTCAGACCGCTGGACAGATCTAACTTTGATACAGCCTGTTTGTCCACAGAGTGTGCTTATGTGTAGCATACAGTACTCAGTTACTGACTATGTGAGTGTGTGGCTCAGGACTGCCCTTCCTGTCTCTGTGCACCAATCACATGAGGGTTAAACTGAGAGATGATAATGGTGATGTCATCGCGGTACATGCGAGCCAACTCCTCAGGCAGCGACAGCATTTTCGACAGCCTCTCGTGGTCAACTGTGCCAAACTCGTTGTTTCCCACCGCGTGGCGCATCAGGTGGGTTGCTGAGTTCTGATCCTCGAAAGTTGAAGACATGCGCGCCTTTCTCTCTTCCAGCAACCCCTGCATCTGTCCCAGGGTGACCCTGTAGCCTCCAACTTTGAGGGGCTGCCGCTGGTGCACCCCTGTTAAATACTCCCCCACAATACGAACCACTTCCTGTCTGTGGAGTGTCTCCCAGAGGCCGTCAGAGCCAATCACCTGCAGCGACAAACAGAGGAGAGTTGGAATCTGAAAACACACAACTGTAACATCAGATAAGCAAAGTCACTCACATACTCACTGAAGTTGTCATGACTAAAGTTCGATCAGTAAATGAGGTTCATTACAAAATACCTCATCCATTTTGGAAAATCCTGCCACTGGAAACGGATTGTGAAAAAAAACAAATCGTTGTCTGCATAGGTCATCAAGTTCTCATTTCAAACCAACCAGAGAAATCAAAAAGTCATACAACAAGCAATCACAAGCCTGGAAGTTAAAGAAAGACCCCTGTTTTTTTTGGAGTTTTGTTTTAACAACCAACTTTTTCTTTTTTAATACCAAAGAGATCCACCAGGGATCATCTTCTAAGAAACTTATGAGAGAAACTGGTACAAACACCAGCATGAAATGCAATTAACGTTTCCCATTAAAAAAAGTGAGAAGCCAGAGCCTTACTATGTCTTACTATCAGTTTAGCATATTGTAGAAGAGTAGAAATCCTCCTAGCCTCTGCCTCTTGAATGAGATCCACACAGCTGTACAGGTTGTCCAAAGTTGACTTAGAGAAACTTTTTTAATGCGGTATGTACTTTGATATATGTGAAAAATGTTGACTGACTGCCAGACTAGAAATATCCTTTTGGAAAATATGTTATGAATCAGAGGATTTGTAAGTGACAAAAGCGCGCCTCTTCTCTTACCAGGAAGCGATCCTGTGGCCGCAGTTTGTGGTACGTGATCTCAGGCTCAGCGGTCAGGTAAGGGGGTGTGTGGTAGTTTGGAGGGATAAACTTGGTTTGCTCGTTCTCATGGAGCTGATCAGGTCCAGACTCCAACACACGCTTTTGCAGTTCAATACTCCACTTGAACTTCACATCCCCAAATGCTCGGAATGGCATGAGGAGGCCAAGCAACCGGTCCTGAGAAAGAAGATGAAAAAGCAGGGAAGAGGTTTTACTAAAATGCTGTAACAACAATACAACAACAGTGAGCAAATCAGAGGGTATAGTACCTGTCGTATAACTGTCTTCCTCTCTGATGGAGGGTGTTCACCACGTATCCGGGCAACCTCATCCTCATTCTGGGCACTGTGGTCATTAGAGAGTGTGTGAGCACTGAATGAACCATCTTCCTCCTGGACCCCCAACACTGCCCGAGCATCTCCTGCATTGGCTATATACCTTTAGGGACAGGAGGAGAAACAAGTCTGGTTAAGCTTCTCCCCTCTGGTAGGCGCTACAGAACGCTGTACTGTTGTCAAAAACCAACAGTTTCTTCCCACAAGCCATCACTCTGATGAACAACCGATTTCTGCCTCACAGTGTCAGGAACAACTTCTGTGCAACAACCCAGTAACTCTGTCTCTAATCAGCCACCTGTTTACTGGTTACCAATTATTATTTATTAATCATTCTCTATTTTAGTGCTGGTCATGCTGTTCAAATTGCCATATAGTATATCCTGTATACCAAACCCACCTACCTCAAGTACATAGCACCTGCACCTAACACTATTTACACCAGCATCCTTTGCACTATGCTCCATCGCACTGTGTACATGTGCACCTGTATATCACATCCACCTCCGACATGTACATAATAATTTTACTCCTGCATCGTTTGCAATCTGCTCACTGCACTATTTGTCTATCTGTCTATATTGTTTTTGTTTATTGTGTGTATATTTGTGTTCTCTACACTGAAGTCTGTGTCTGATTTTATCATTGTAATAAAAGCACATTGTGAGCAATGTACAATTGTGAGTCATATTCCTCGTATGTGACACATACATCCCGAATCTTAAAGATCCAGTTATGTAACCCTCAAAGGAATGTGTGTATGTTTTTATGCTCCGTACAGGTCTGATCCATCGATGTGAGCCACACAGGCAGTTGCTCCAGAAAAGGCCACTCTCAGGACCCAGTAGTGCAGGAAAGCATTCGGGTCTCCAACCTGCATGGCAAAATAACACTGTGAGCCTTCAGACGGGACATGGCACATGGTTCAAATTACACGGAGGGGCAATGACACCTGAGCTCCTCCTTAAGCCATAAAGATTTAAATTTGGACGCTCACATTTATTGTACTGCTGCCATGAAGCATAAGTGATATTCAATATGTATCCTTGTGTGAATCTGCCCTCAGGTCCTGCGCACAGACCAAACTGAATGACTTGCAATTTGATTCAAACTTGAATATCGACGACAGAGAGCCAGTAAAAATAAATTTGTGCCTGATTGTAGAGAAACGGTATGCCATGAAATCTTTTGCAACATGTGTGAATCATAGTTTCACAGTGCACAGCTGTGGGCCAACTTTTCTTTTCTTTTTAAAAGAACAAAACAAGATGGGTAAACACGAAGTTATACAGACTAACAGGTAACTCGTTGATAGGACAGTTTTGGCGATTGTCATCCTGCATCATCAGGACCCAGATGGGGAAATCAAACTCTGGTGACTGACAAGTTTATGCAACACTTAATGCTTCTGATTGGTGTATTTATGTTTTTCGGTGATGTGAAGAACTTTCTTCTTTAAGGGTAATAATCACACAGTGACCCTTGACCCTGTGGGTCCCATTAGGGTCATTTGCAGAGCTAAGGTAAACCAAAAGGTCACCCTCAAGCCTATGACTCTTTAAAGCAATAAGTTAAACTGTCTGTTTGGCTGACTTGACTGACGCAGCTGCCTTGATAAGGCTGAACTCTGGTCGAGCTCCTAGGCCACAAAGTCAAGATTAGCTTCATTTTGTTTCAGACTGACTGACTTGTCTCCCCTTAGAAAGTGTTGCATGTGACTTGATTGACAGATAACGTGACTTTAAGCATTGTGTCTTGTTTTGAACCAATATCCAATAGAATCTACACATGTACAGATGGGAGAGCAAAAAACTTATTTGGACACTTAGTGAATCTCAGTAGGTCTAGGAAGGATAAGTATCCCCTATCAGGATGTTTCCTTCAGATTTGGTTTTGGCATTGTCCTCACTCTGTACTATTGTTGTCATTTTCTCCTCAGTCGAGCTTAATAAATAAATAAACAATAAATATTACATTGTAAGACATCCTGAATTTCCAGAAACCTCACAAGAAGTTCCTTCACGTGTGTCACAAAGAGTTCATGAAGAAATCACTAATTATAAAGCTTTCTTAGCATTATTAGACTCTCAAACTAAGTTTGTACATCAGGCTAAACGAACTGTACTAACCGGGAAAACGCACTGAACAGGTTAAGCGTGAAAGCTCCCTAAGCCTTGTGACCTTAATTTACATGGAAATTAAAATTAACTAGTGTTAAAAGTAGGCCAACAACTCAAGTATTTTCAGTTATTTAAAATTAACTAAATATCTAGCAAATTGAGTGAAAGATACCCAGACTTTGACTTAGGAGTTGATGACTACTCCACAGCGTAGCTGTGCAAGGCCCTGTTTCACTATGAGTAAAACCCAGAATTAAATTCCAAATCTACAAACATACACTAACCTAAAAAGTCATGTTAAGGGATTTACTCTGCAAAGTTGAAGAGAAACTCAGATGTAGGTGGAACATCTGAATTCCTTATTAACACAAGACGCTTTTAGAAGAACCAGCAGCATTGTTTCACATTAAGACAGCAGACAGCTCCCACCTGAGCCTCCAGGGAAATGTCACTGTCCAGCCTCTTGAAAGCATTTATCAATGCCTCGCGGGTGTCTGGAACCTCGCCTGGGCTGAAAACAGAGACAAAGCAATATGTGAAGACAGAGGTCATCGGCAGAGACAGACAACAGCACTATTGGCAAAACAACAGATGGGCCAGTGTTGGTGTGGGCGTGTTGCTACAAGGTGAAGAGAAATGAAGAAACCAGGAAGTCCAGTTTAAAATGCTAGCAAAAGAAACTGGACAGCTATTTATACCTTTTTGAAACAGGATTGTTCAGCTCAAGAATCTTCTCCTCAGTCTTATTTTTTTGTTTTTTGGGGGGTAAAAAAAGAGGATAAACATATTTTTGATAGGTCAAAGCAGTACAAAAGATGACCTAAGACCAGCGGTGTCCTGGTATCTGCCAGTGTCTAGAGAGTAACGTTAGTATACTTCAACCTGGACCTTATTTTCCCCATGTTTTTGTTTATGTGACTAATGGGGACAACATTTTTTGAAATTGGTCCATTATTGAGTGACTGCGTTGCAGTCGGCAGCAGCGAAACAAGGCTGCAATGTAATCCTTGAGGGCAGATGTGCTCCGTCAAAGTACGTCCACTAAAGTGCTTGTTGTTGCCAGTGACATGCTAAAATTGTATGCCTTGGTTGATTAGTTTGTGTAATGTGTGACTTTTTTTGCTTTGGTTTCTTTTTGTTATTGTGTAACTTTGGTGTTTCAAAAGGGTTAAACACACCAAAACAAAATTACCCAAACAAAACGATGGACTATTTTTGTCAAGGGAGTGGCTTTAACTAGAGCAATATAGCGACTGGTTCAAGAAAAATAATCTTACTGTTTAATAAAAGGTATTTTTCGATAGAGATCCTTTCCATAATGTTGTAAGAACTTACAATAACAAGCTGAGTCTGTCAGCGGCAACAACAAGCACTTTAGTGGACGTACTTTGACAGGGTGCAATTGCCAGCAAGAATAGTGTTACAGCCCTGTTTCGCAGCTGACTGCAGCCACTCACTCAATATTGGATCAATTTCAAAAACTGTTGAACCAATTAGTCACACAGACAAGTTACCCTTTAAATGATGGCACCCACAGATAATATAGTGGTCTCACTGAAGTTAGTAAAGAAGCCTGCATGTTTGCCACAGTGCAGCTGTGTTTCCCAGTCCTTACCTGGTGAGATCTATTAACTCTTGCCAGTAGGTTCGGAGGCTGTTGAAGTAGAGTGTCTGAGCCTCCCTGCTGAAATAGTCGTTGGGGTGCTTGTGCCACTGCAGGATGGGACTGAGGGCTCTGCCGGCCTCCACCGCTGCCTCGAGCTCACACAGTGTGTCGTGGGGCAGCAGAGACACTGCTATGTAGTAAAACAACCTTTCACTCAGTGCCTGGCAGAGAGGAGGAGAGTTGGAAAGCATTCCCAGGAGAAAGTAATATCAACAGGATAGAGATACTGAATCATTAGTAGGATAATACAGAACATCTACTTATATTAAAAGTGATCATATATTAACTACAAAGATATTTTCTTTTTACACTGTACACATGACATTACAGACCTACTTGCTGTTTATACTCTTTATAACATGACAAAACTCGTTATATGGTAGATTATGTTCACAAACTTTATGTATTGATGCTTCAGGCTCTTCTGAACATGTTTGATGTATTGTAATGTATGTAAATGTATTGTTTGCAGACTAATTCCACATAATTAACCCCAAAAAACAGTAACTGACACTGAAAGAAACATCCTCTATTTATTTGTTAATTTGAGAGAACCTGCATCCAAGTATGTGAGTAAATAAGACTAAAATTCAACATTAAAGGAGGTGGTATTATGCTCATTTTCAGGTGGACTTTGGACTTTTTCCACTTTGCAAACCAGTACATGCACAAAAAAGACATAATACCACCTCTTTAAATTATCATGATGAGCAGCATATGATCAGCTTTACCTGTGCACAGGCACAGCCAGCGTGGCCGTCAAACACACCCAGCAACATTCCTCGTGTCTGCAGGCATGTGGCTGCACTTCGGCGGTCTTCTATAGGAGCGTTGGCTGGCAGCTGGTTACTCTCAAAACCCATCACTGATGACACATTTTTCCCATCAAACTCTGGCACCTAGAACCACAACATATAAACATGCAAAGATGAAAACTTTAAATGCAGAGATGAAGAAAAGTGTTTTCTGCATGCATGAATGACCCCACAAACCTTGAAGCTGTACTCGTTGGCTTTTAGAATAGAGTTGACCTGCGGGGGAGAGAGGATGTAGCTGCAGAGCACTGAGGTTGTCTGGTAACTTCTTGAGTGCTGGGGGCTCTGAGAGGGCCGTCTTGAGGCAGGTCGGTGAGTGATGGGCCCTAACCGGGACTGGTGTTGCTGGCATGGTAACAGACTGGAGGCCAAGACCTTAGTGCGGGGCAAACCCCTGAGCAGCTGAGATGTCACAGGCATGGCTGAACATGCACTGCAGGCACATACACAAAGAGCCTACAAACCTGTTCAAGAGGCACATGTACAGAGCTCAGAGGGACAGCAGTCAGAAAGCAACCACTTGACTTTTAACAAAACACATTCACATACAGAGAACAGAATGTTCTTTCTAGGCACCAGTAAGCAAACAATGTCCAAACATTAAGAGATTATGTGATAGAGTTTATACATTTGGACAGGTAGACAGTGCGGGGTCCAAATCACCCACTACAGGTAAGGATTTGGTGGTGAAGTAACCGAACGTCACAAACTCGCCAGTAATATTTACTTTAAACCATAAGATTTGAATATGTATTTACTGCCAAATATACTTTTTAAAATCTCCCCAATGTTCACATATTTTCCCTGTGAGCAATTCAGATCGTTTAAACAGGTTGTTGATTAACTGGCTGTTGTACTGGAGAACTTTGCAGACACCTAAACTTCTGGAAAGTGTAACAAATGTTCAACTTTATTTTCATTGTGGCGCTGTTGAGTTGTATTGCATTATGCTGACAGGTGTTTCCGTTATTTTGTCCAACCTATTTATATCAATGAGGGTAGGCTAACTAGAAAACACCTCTCTGTATAATGCAATACAGTTATATCACAGACTATATCCTTCATAGGGATATTATATATTATGTAGTATTATGCAAGAATACGACATCGGCTAACTTTTGTTACTGAAGTTTCAGGACGTTTCACTTGAAGACCTGAAGTCTCAAGAAAGTGCGTATTAGGAGAAAGCACCAGCAGAGCATGCACCGGCTTGAGTTGCAACTGTTCTCCAACCACACATCTAGCTGGGCTGCACGCCCTGCTAAAAATAGTTTTGGAAAGAAGCTCAGCCCTGACATTTAGCAGTTGAGAAATGTTCGGCCGTGACCTACTGAACTGGATCCTGCCTGCGTGTCTCCATTTAATCTGTCCTCGTTGCATAATTTAAGTGTATCTCAGAGTAAAGTCTCCTTTTAGTCAGTCTTCTTCTGGGGAAAGATGCAGCAGCACGGACAGTGACAGCTCAGGTGAAAATCTACGCTGCTCAAACGTGTTAAGTGAAAATGTCCTTGTAAAAGTCTGATTCTGCTGTGTTGGAGTAGGATGGGCGGCCAAAAATTCTCCCAAACGCAAACTGTGTATGAGTGAGACAGACCATATAGGGGCCGCCCCAAATCAGCTCTGAGGTCTGCAAGAAAGTTGCCATGTTTGTTGACATCACTAGCCTTACCTAGCTAGCAGTAAAGCAAGTCTACAAAACCGTAAGCTAACCTCGGAACAGTTAGCGGGCCTTTGGTCTCAAAGTCGAGTAAGGCTACCAAATGGTACCACGATATGATATTAACATGTAAAGGTTAACGTTAGCTCTCCAGTGGATAGAAGCTAAACAATTTCATGCTAATGGTTATAGCGGGTGGATGGTGGCGTTTGGGTTACACCCACCAACTATTGTCAAACTGGATAATGTCTCCTCACATGAGACGAGACCAGCTGGAAAAAAAACCACTACGCTTAACCGTCATAGGGTGTGAATGAGCAAAATTCAGACTCACCTTAATTGGTGGATGTGTAGAAGTTACTGAAGTTCATAGCCGAACACCGACCCCTCTGGTCTGTACCATCTCATTTAACGACGCTGCCTCTAGAGCGCCTCACCACAGACTGAACGCTGATTGGCCGTGCTCTGACGGCCGCGATGACGTCACGCCAACCCCACACGCGTTGTTGCTTTTCCCACCAGCTCTCCGACAACTCTGCCGCTGATTGGCTAGTACCCGTTGCCTGCCCGCTGGTTAGGGTTGTCCATCAAATGAGACTTGTCGAAAAGCACATCCCACACGCACGAAAAAGGGACTTTTAAAATCAGGTTAATTTTAATGTGACAGCCTCTTGCTGTAATCTGCAGCAAGGAAGGGCATCTTATTCACTATCATTAATATCTTATTATCACATTTTGTTAAATAATTTGTAGTCCTATTATTTCCCATTCAAGAGCAAGATGGTTTTGAAAACAGCTAACAATTGTAATCAAATAAAACTAATTACTTTTCTAGCAGCACCCTGCTGAAATGAACAGACACAAAAGTCTCGAGATACAAGAAACATTCCTAAATAATGATTAAGCTGTGCAAACAAATCACACAAAGGAATATGAGATATTTCTGTAAACCATAAAGAGTTAAATATTTGCAGAAACAAATAGCTAGTGGCAAGTGGTTTTAACATTTTGGTGCTTTAGATGCCGGCTTCCTTGGTATGTTCTGATTGAAAATTCAAAGCATGTGTTTCTGTTTCAAGAACACTTGACTCAATCTGAACTTTCCTATAAAAAAAATTAGTAACGGTTACTGCATAAAATAACTAATGGCCAATTCACAAAACATAAAAAACATGTAAAATCATATACAAATCCAATGCTTCCATAAAGCAGTGTTGTCCAGTGTTTTGCAACATTGTCCACAATGGCCTAACATACCTTGAAATGTTGAAGGTATAGGTATAGTACAATAATGGAAAAGCCTCTGGGAATTGACAAATTTACATAGTCTCACAGAATATGTTGCCTAAAGATTTTTCTTTATGTCTTCATGTGAATTCCATGATTTTCATAATACAATTGTGCTTTATTAAAATTACCCCAAAACAAGGCTGTCATATCAAAACATTTTAATCAATAAAAACACCAACATCTTTACAAAATTATGAAATTTACATCATGAAACAGCAGTAAAAATATAGTATATGTAAAGAAAAGCATAAAAAGCTGCACAAGCTGTGAACAGTAAACGTCTTTGAGAAAAATGCCACAAACAACACTGGCGTGACCAAATACTAAGCAGGGAACTTCATATCAGAAATCTCTTATCCACCAGAGTCTTGTTGACGAGGTTCCTTCTTCCTAGAGTGTTACGGATCAAGCGAAATATCTGTAATGAATGAGATGGTTTTCAATGCATGTCTTTTTTAGCACAGTGAAAGCAACATACTGGAACACACCAAATACTGACCATTTGCTGTACGTATGTAAGCACGGCTGCAAGCACAAAGCTCTGAGATCCAAGGTCGACGACACAGAAGAACAACGTGTCAAAGATCAGCAGTGTGGCCTCATTTCCATAAAACAGCAAATCACTGAAGGAGTGGGCCTCGTCTGCAGCGAGAAACGCAAACTGACATTATATACACACACATAAAGAAACAGAAATGTACAACCAGTCTGGGCCCAGAGGTCATTACCATTGTAAAAGATGCTTTTTTCACTGGGTTCAAGGAACTCCATCCCTATGACCCTCTCAAACATCAGCTTGTCCTTCACTATATAGTCCATGTCAGGGTGGGCCTGAGGTGAAGAACACAACATGGGAGACAGAACAAGCTCGTCTGTACAAAATATTTAATCACAAATAGACATACAATAAAGTCAAATCAAACTCTGCTGGGTTCAGTGTGAGAGTTAATGTATGTGCATTTGTACTTACATGCTCTATTATGGATCCCAGGAAGTGGTTCATAGTTTGGTAGCCTCTGGTGTTCTGTTCAAACTGGTTCCCCGAGCATGCATCCATCAGCCGTGATGGCCCACTCCTCTGGAGCAGAGGGGATGAGCAAACATTTGAAGTGAAAATGGGGAATCGTTTTTCTTTTTGATCTATGGTTTATAGCTCACTTAAGAAAAAAGCACACACCCTGCTGAGTGGCTCCCGTATCCTGTCATACTGCATCCGCAGACGATTGGTAAGAGACACCTGAAAGGTCTGGACCTCTGTGTTGGGAAGTAAACCTCTTTTACCACACAGGGACTCCTTGAAAAAAAAAAAAAAAAAAAAACACAGAAAGGAAGACAGAAGGAGGATGTATATAATGTGAAATCAATAATGTCATAAATATGCTACAACACACAATTGTTGGAGTACATACACTTTCTCTCTTCAGATTGTTGTTCATTTCCTCCATATTTGTATCTGCATGCCCATGCACTGAACGCCCGTGGATGTAGTAGCCAAAACAACGGTGAGACAACAGCAGCACAGAAATCTATGCAGAAAGATGGACAAAATACACTCATGTAAAACATTCCAGACATCCAACCATCCATCCATCATCAATCGCTTATCCTGCGTACAGGGTCGCGGGGACATTCCAGACAGATAATCTGTTAAAATATAATATACACATTGCTACTTACATTACTGATGGAGCAGAGATCTACAAACTGACGGATTTTGTCCTCAACGAAATGCTCATAAAACACAGTGAAGAAAATCACCTGGAAGTATAAATGATTATCTTTTAAAAGGAGCTCTCCACATTCATACTGTATATTTCCCCTCATTTCCTAAGAAAGAGGAGAGAGATCGAAGGGAAGTGAGGGAAGGAGGAGAGAAGAGTGAGTGGTGGCAGGTTTACCTGCAGAAGTCCGATGCAGAGCCACAGCGTGGCTGCCAGACCGTAGCGCAGGATCAGACTGTATGAAGGTGTGTACAACTGTGAGGAGCGCTCTAAAGTTGACCAGGGGTCCCTCAGGGCCAGGTTAGAGAAACCTAGCACCTGAACAGAACAGGGTGACATGTCAGCAACATGGAAAACAGACTTAACAAAAGCTGCAAAAAAGAGAGTGTACGTTTTGGTGTAAGATGTACTTCAAGAAAGAAGAGCACAGCCATGATCTGAAAAGTTGGGCTGATCTTGCGGGTGGTCTGGATCTCGTTCCATTCATTGGCCACAAAGTAGGTCCTCCAGATGCTGACCGGGGAGGGGTCGCGCTTGATCTCACCAGTTGCTGAAACAGTAGCAAATATGGTGAATGGAATAAGACAGCTGGGTAATTACTTTTTATGAAGGACTGTAAAGCTCAGAGTAAATATGTTTGTACCTTGCACTGTCCTGCTACCTTTGGTTCGTGGCCTCTCCCAGTCAATAAAGAATACATCAACTGTCACCTGAAGGATGAGCTTGTGGAGAAACTGGACAGCCTGGACACAAATATACAAAATATAGCTTTTCACTAATCCTAATAGAAGCAAAAATAATACTGCTCATTAATACTGCTCATCTGCTCAGTGGGTGTCTAACCTTGAGAGCGAAGGCACAGCCGATGTACATCACAAACTGCTCCTCCTGAGCAGGTAGTGGTAACAGCACTGATACAAACTGTTGGGCCTAAACACACACATACACAAATGAATCCCACAAAGCAGCCGATATTAATCCCTCCTAAATCTATACATTAAAAAATGGTACAGAAGTCAAAGGAGAAAAAAGACTTGCCTTTAACGTCTAAAGAGTCCAGAGAGGAAAGAAATGTTTAAAGCGAATGCAAAGACATGAAAAACACTTATGTTTGTAAAATAAATAGTTAAAAAAGGGTACAAGGGAAGAAAGACACAGAAAGGAGATATGTGTACAAACAATAAAGATCACTCAAGTATGAAAAACACCACATCCTATAAAAGAAAGTCCAAAAGGAATTAGACTAACCTTGTAAAAGATGAGCCAGTAAAGTCCAGTTCCCACAGTGACGGCAAAGAAAACATTGGCCAGATCTCCGGCATAAAACAACAAAAACTTCATCATAGTCTGAGGGAGAAGGAGGGAGGCACTGACATTACTTCCAAGCTTTACACCAACGGATGGATTTAAGTGGCCTTAATAATGACATGTTAAATACACGGCACCTCCACATCAATGAGCGGAGAGGCGATCCTCCTCTTCCAGCTGACTGTCTTCAGCAGAGAGTAGAGCACGGCCACACCACCCATCACACCCAGAGCAGTCTATGCACACATAAAAATATCAGAGCCACAGGTGATACTCTATCACTGTGTCCTGTGACATAAACACTGAAAAGCTTCGGTCAGACACGAGAACTTTTTTTTCATATTAGACCATACAACAATAAACGCTTGATTCATTCATAAATGTCTACTCACGTCTGTCTTTATGCGAGCTTCATTCTGATCCATCTCATACTCCACAGCAAACGTTGTCTAGACACAGATTCATGAGATTAATGCATAAGCATGTCTGTATGGGATTGTATTGCTATCTTTGTGAGGACCCATTTCAGATTTTAAACAATCGTAGTGAGGACATTTGTGCATAATGATGACATTTTGGCCGATCCTCACTACTTCAAAGAACTGTTTGAAGGTTAAGACATGGCTTTAAGTTTTGGATTAGAACTAGGTTAGGCTAAGGTAGGCGCTTAGTTGTGAGGATTAAGGTTAAGGTTAGGTGCTAAGAAATGCATTATGTCATTGAGGGTGAGACAGACAAACGTGTGTGTGTATACGCTACTCACAGATACAGTTTGTGTATTGACATCCGTGATGGGAACATCTTTGTAGGTCACAGTCATTAGAGGGGGAAATACCTGTCCTTGCTGAGTTCGTGGAACTAGCTGAAACCTAAACACAAACACATACTGTTACAGTTACAAAAGCAAGCTTTCACTCTCTTTTTCTTTTTATCATGGGGTTGTGCACATTGGGAGCCCACCTTATTTTGACACTGCTAGCAACACGGATGACTTTAGGCAAGGCACTCATGCTTTTCTCTCTTCCACTCAGGGCGTCGACAAGAAACATACGTCTAGACAGGTACCAGTTATTCATGCTCTCTGTACAAAGACAAAATATATTAAAGCAATGCACACACACACACGCACAGACGCACTCTCTAAAAAAATTTAACTCCACCTTGGTTGATGAACCGTCCATTGTATTGCTGGTTATAGACTAGTGTAGGCAGGGGGAGAAGTTTTCTGTTCTCTACTCCACCGAGATCCATAAACACATCATAGAACAACGGCTCGGGATGGGCATCCATCAGCTCTGCTACTGAGAGAACACACTACACAAACACAAACAAACAGCTTATAATACAGCTGGGCATTGCAAGAGAGTTTGTGCACTGTCTCTGAGTGAAATGAAAGAAGAAATACTCACACTTTGTTGGTAAGTGGTTCCAAAGCTGAAGGCTGCCGCCTGTTTGGTGGTTGTTTCGGGACAAAGCTAAAAAAGAGGAAGAGAAGAAGACATGTTATGCAGACTACTTACCAGTCTTTAATATGTTTATACTTTAGTCACATGAAAATGTACTTCATTTGGTCAATAGTAACAACTTTTGTGTTGTTAACATGCAAAAGAGTGGTGGGCAACAATGATTTGGATTTGGGCCTACCACCAACCTATCTGCGTAAACCGAGTGCTCTTGTGTATTCAGACTAAATATCCAATTTAATCATCAGTCATTTAACATCTTACCTGGAGATTACCTCCTCCCACATGTTCCCATCTGAGGAACTCTCCTCTGACATTATAGACAGCAGCAAGCAGCTTAATGTCAGTGTTCTGTCAGATAAACAGAATATGTCAATTAGAAGAACATTTTGCTCAATTTGTAGTATCATGAAATTAACAAAGTAATGTTTTTTATAGGGGTATTCATTTCTTTTAGAGTCCTTTCTTTGTTATGTTTGTTCATTGTGATAACTGGAAGATGATTAACGTTTGTCACTTACCTTGTTTCTTCCTCTGAAACTGAACCCAATGGGTACAGGATCAGTCTGAAGCACTCGACTGGCCAGTCCTGGCTCGTCCCCGTAGTAAAGCCATGGCAGATTAACTCTCCTGAAGACAAAATCAACAAAGTGCTTACTGTCCACTCTGGGTGAAATCAAATTACAGTATAGGGGAATGAAATCTGCAAAGAGAGCCCAATCTAAACATATATGCCATGGTGTTGTTCATTACCAGTAGGAAATGTCTTGAGTTGAGCTTAAAGCAGCTCTAGATCTGAAGACGGTGTTAAAGAGTCCACAGGCATCGGTGGACACGCCGCTGAAGGAGTGCATGTTCATCACACACATGTTCCCGAGAGCCTGGCACGCTGTCAGGTTGGAGAAGACCTGTAACCACAAAACTTGTTTATGCACAGCAGCTGAAACACACACAAAATGTTAAAGAAAAAACACCTCTCTTAATACTCTGGCACAACTGTCATTACACAAGGTAAATGTATTGTCATCTTACAACAGGGTTGTTGTCTCACTGCACAGCACATTACATCTGTTATTGCAACAAGAACAATACTGGTTTTGTGAGCTTACATTACATGTGCACATTTTGGCATCAATTACAGTTAAAGTTTCAATGGCTATATTGAATGTCTATGAAAAAGCTATCACAGTAACAGCTAGGACAAATGAAACAGCTACAACACAACATCCTAAAATATCCTCTTGTGTCCTAATGACCACATCACTTGTAACAGCATGTGGCTGTGACCAGAACCAGTGCTGCCTTCCTAAGATGGCAGAAAAATATAATTTATCAACAAAAAAAAAGAGAGACAATTACAAGGCAGGCTGCTGATGAAGAGTACAGGTTTTTCACGAACCATTCAGACTGGACACTGAACTTCTGCAAGGGGAACACAACAGAAAACACAAATCAGAATACAAAAAAATAAACACGTATAAAGTGAGCAGGTGAGAGAGGAGGAGGAGACTCACCAACTGAGCATAACTGACACTGGGATTCACATTGGTGGGGAGGCTGTCTGGAAGGAAACACAATCCCCCTGCCTGGGAAAATAACATCACATACCAACCACTGATGATCCATATATTCTTTGAGTCTGTTACTGAATTGTGTGTGTATGATGTTTCCAGATGAAGGTATGAGGGTAGAGGGTCAGCGGAACTCACCAGGACATTAGGTGGGTTACACACACAGGAGGTGTTAATGAAGGAGACCTGACATCTCTCACACCTGAAAGACAATTTTCCATCTCTTATATACTGTACAAAAAAAACATCAAGCTTCCTTCACACTCATGACAGCACTATAAGAGCGACGCTAATGGCACGTTTCTCCAAAGCAAGTTTGTCAGAACAAACAAAACCCAGGATAAGTGGTTGACGATGGATGGATGTCACAGAAGGAATAATATCTGGCCTTGCAATGATGAGGGCACGGGCCAGTGCTTATGGGAGACACAGAGGGAGGAGGACAGGGAAGATACACTGCCACAGAGATGGACACATAACAAGAGACCAATTACCTGCTACAGGAATTTAAAAAAAAAAGTTCTTTAGCTCTCATATTCTCTCAACAGCTTTCGGTACAGTAACACATTTCACAGGACAGCACTGAGTTTATTTGCTTTTTAGTTTTATCCATTATATGATTATTTTATTTTATGTTGAGAGTGAAATATTGGTATTCCAATACGGTTCATATGCAGATCATATAATTTCTAAAAGGTACAACCTCAGATGCCTTGAGTGTGAAATAACTGAATAAATCCGTGTTTCCGCTGTATGGTACTGATACCTACCGGTCTCCACTGATGTTTGGTACAGACAAAGCAGGGGCGTTTCCATTACAGGTTTCACATCTGGCCTCATCCAAAAGATTTCCAATGACATCTCTCTCCACTGGAAAAAAACCCATCAAATATTCAGCCATTCATATGTAAAATACAAATATCAAGCAAGCACATTAAACATTAAACAACATTAAAGACTGTTTGTTAAATGCAGTCATGCAGTTCATAAATTAGTGTCACTGGTGACTCACCCAGGACATTGCCTGGTGGGCACTGGCACTGGCCCTCATCAGTGAGACTGCCTGGACAGCGAATACACCCAAACCCATCTTTAGTTACTGCCTGTAAGGAAAGATAAGATATACCTTTATTAATTCCCTGTTGGGGAAATTCAGGTTGACAAAGCAGTACAGAGGAATGTAAAAGAACAGATACAATCACACACACAAGTACAATCAGTAACGGTAACATTCTACGTACATGTATAAATATATATACACACTTTACACAATCAATATACAATTAACAGTCTACGTAGATGTTTAAATATTTGCACACTATATATAAACTATATTCAATCAATAGATATGGTTCATATAAGTCAAGTATGATCACGAATCAAGAATAGAGTCAACTTTTTATTTTATTTTTTTTTACAAGTTTTACAAATGGTGTTAGAAATTGTGTAGGGAGTGTGAGGTGCATTATCTACAGCATAAAGTAAGGTGAACAGAAAATAAAGACATTCAAGGTAAACTGCACATACAGGCTTGTCAGTGGGACATTGTTGACAAGTAATGGACGCCTTATCAGTGGTGAGAGTTTGGTAGCCAGTTTTGCAAATGCAGCTCAATCCTGCAAGAAGAAAGAAACCAGTGCAGAGTTAGAGTGAACAAGAGATGTTCTGATGCTCTGATATTAGTTTATTAACAAATCTCAGCTGCATCTTCTTCGTAGTAATTGTGATAAAAACCCATAAATGTGATGGAAACCCATTTACACATAATCAGGTTATGATTAAGGCTAATCATTCTTGGTATCAATTCATGATAATCAAACTCCTCTTATTATGCCATAATCAAGTTCTGAAAACTAGTTATAATAATATAAATAATAATTCATTGCAAAAGTAGGCACGAGTAATCCAAGGTCACATGTTATTAAAAGCAGAGTGAACAGGAAATCACCAGAACCCCCTGTCGTGAAATTTGCCTTTTTACTGCTCTACTTCCCTTTTCTCTAGTCTAATCCATTTGCGTCGAAGACAGGCCGTCTATAGTAATGTATCAATTATACTTTGACTCCCCAGAATGATGTGAAGACGTAGAAGTGAGAGAAATTGGGTTGGCCTCAGCCTTATTTAAGGATTTTCTGGGAGTTACCTGAAGAAGAGGAATCTTTCTTCACAACTTACCAGATTTGGGAGCATCATTATTGATCTGGATTTGTTCTCACTCCAGCTCTCCACTTGCAGGTCGGTTTGTTTGAATAGCTCAAAAAATATTTCCTGCCCTCTCTAATTTATTATTTTATTTTACTGTACATTTTACCTTCTGATAAGTAATTACTGATTTGTTGCTTCAGAAAAAAAACAAGTCTCTAGTAGTAGTAGTAAACTGTAGTATTAACCCCTCAGGGGTGTAAGACAAATAGAGTGTAGCTTATCAAAATGCAGTTTTATTGACTTAATAAGCAATAATCATTAGTTCTGTTATCTTGGGGAGCAGTTGCCAACACATGTGTCTGCTATCTACTTTTACATGATTTGATGTTGCTTTTGCCTGCCTTTCAACGGATTTATAGCTTAATGTTGGAGAACTAGCAAGAGACAGGCAGAATTTGAAAGTATCTGCAACTGTAAACATCCTATCCCCTCCCTTCAAAGACACTCCCCCTGAGTGCATGCAGGTAGGCGGCTAGGCGGAATGAAATCATTTGCTTTAATCTCAATAGCAAAGATATAAACTGTAGTGATGGAAGCATCTAGAGGCGAGTGGTGGATCTGTCTCATAGACTGACTGAATGATAGAAGTGCTTTAAGGACACCAAGCACCAATCAACAAGAATCTGTATTGGTGTCTAATTCACTGTCACAGACCTCTTTCAGAAAAACATTCCCTGATAAAAAAATACAGTAAATTCAAGTCCTGTCTAATTTAGTTTAGGAGGACTATTGTCTACGGCTGGGTGATTTTTCAATGTTATCACTGACTTTCAGCTATATCATATATATATATATATATATATATATATGAAGGTATCATGTTGTTTATGTTGTTCAAATTGATGATTGTGGACAAGTTATACTTGTTCCACCGTCTCAATTATGAGGATTTGCGGGTTTTCTTTGGCTTAACTTTTGTAATAGTAATATATTTGGGTTTTGGGCCTTTGGTCAGACGAACAAACAAAGACCCAAAACAAAATAATCAGTAGTTTGTGTTTTAAACATATAAAAGATACATATCGATATGGATTAATAACATCACAACATAGCGTTAATATATAATATTAAATGATTGATTTCAGCCACTTTGCCCCAAACTACTGTTGTCTATGGTTGCAGGTACTGACGTTACTTCATTTTAATCCAAACAGCACACTGTTTGCACTGTCTGTGTTCAGGGTGGATTTTTCTCATGTTGCCTAATGTTGTTGGTCCTGAACTGATTTTGAAAGTACCATAGCCATTTGCACCAAGCTGTTAGCTCACCAGTTCATTGCGGTTTATTTGCGTCGTGCGTGGCTGACCACCTCACAGTTAAAGGTAATCTGTTTTAAAGTAAGACTAAGTACATGTTTTGTAACTTAACGTCAACAAGTCAGTTCTTTGTATGATGGTAACTTCACAGACCTGTTGTGCTCCGTCGCTGATTTGGACCGCACCTCACACAGGAGAGACTCGAGATATCAAAAAATTCGTCCACACTACAGTCTGTAGGAGCCTTAAAAGAGATGATAAACTGCTGGCAATTAAGTACATCTAGGCATATTAAAAGAAATAATGTTAGCGGCCCTTTGTACGTGTTAACAGCAAATGGTAGCGTCCCCGTCGCCATGGTAAACAATGGTCTTCCTTTTTACCCACAGTCCTATTCACCCTGCGTGATGACGTTTAATCAAATTTATGTTTGCGTCCTATGTTTGCGTCACTCAAAACAAAAATGAACATTGTTGGTTAAATGTCCGACAGCTGTATTGTAATTTTATTATAACTATTGCAATTAAATTGAACTTTAAAAGCAAGAAAAAAGAGATATTTGTAACTTTCTGTTTAACTGGAAATAATCACATTTATTTTGAAAAGGCCTAAATCTTTATCTATGTCATCATTAGCTGCAGCTCAAACTTATGATAAATTAAGTCAAATTGATATCTTTATTAAGTCCAAATTCATCTCATAACTCTGACTTTGTCCGTAGTAGGCCTACCTCTGAATTCTGACTTAGTTCGCTTTGGATGACATGATATAATGACATAATTTGCAATTGTGTCGACTGCAAGCAAGACATAATAATATATGGCCTGATAAGTGTTTGATAAAATACATAACTTTTTGTTTCTGCAAGTATATTCACATATAATTACAAAACGATACAGTTCATCTTAGTGAAATAGAAAATATAATCTTTGTTGAGGTTAGTAAATAATAATATCAATAATAATAACAGTAACTAAAAAGAACCTTTTTGGAAGAAGAACATTTTTAAGCTGGGTTGACTGTAAAAAATGTGTAATTAATGAGCTTACTTTCTTTTGGCTTATCTTCAGATTTTCAGTAAGTTTCCACAGTGTGTGTGTGAGTCATAGGGGACTTTTGGCAGGAAATGTAAGCGACAGCCTTGCAGCTGTATCTTGTTCACTTCCTTGTGAAGAGAAAAAATAACATGATTACATAAGGGAGAGAGAACGACATCACTAATGAGTTCAAGTAAGTAAGATTTAAACATGTGAACATTCAGATAATATTAGATAGAGCTTGATTTACAATATAAGGAAAATAAGTTTGAGTTACTGGGGGCCAGAAGAAGAAGCTGTAAAGAGAAAAGACACAGAACACAGACACAGAACTGAGTTGGAGCTATTCTCTACATAAAATGTAGTCCTTTTCTAGTTGAGGATTGAGGTCAGTGTTTGGCTCATGGATCCAGACCATGTTGGCTGAAGAATATTAATTTATTTTTGCACTGATTTTCTTGTGTCTGATCTTAAGGTTGCAGACTGATAACTGCATGTTTGTGGAGGGAAAAAGCATTTTTCTGATTGGATCTGGAAAGATCTGTGTGATGGTTTTTAATCCAATAGCATAATGGACAAAATAGTTCAATGAAATGTATGAAAATAAAGATATCATTGCTGTCACAAATGGAAGATGTCTGTAGGCTATTAATCCAGTGCTGATCATTGCAGGGATCATTAAATGCTGTGTAACTTCTATTTCTCTTAAATTCATCCTCAGGGTGACACCATGCAAAATAATTTATTTCTGTATATCATTTTATAAATTTTGTTTATAGCGTTTGCTTTTGTGAGTAGTATAAAGGTAACTACAAACTTCATCTAATTTATAACCCTGTTACAAAATGATAAATAAATGAACCCTGTATTGTCCCGACTGTAGCCCGCACTCCAGTCCAGTAGGTGGCGGTAATGCGGCTTAAACACATTTCAGGGCCAGTGAACTTAAAAGGAGGGAAAAAAGTGCATTCCGCAGCTGAGCGTGGAAGCAGTGGTAGACTAAATGTTTTTAGCACGTATTCTTAATGTCAGTCACGGCTAATTTGAGACAGAACAACAGCAACGCCAACAAAACCCACACGTGGTGAGCATTTGTGCGCGTTTCGTGGAAACAGAAAACTTGTTTTCCCACATTTTCTTTTCAGTGTTCCTGTATGACGCACGTGTATCACATGGCCGCGTATCTTGCGGTAATACCTACCAATACCCTAATATTACTTACAACTGTTGCATTTTTTTTGTGTGTGTGTTTCTCACCATCCATGTCTTTAATTTTCAGAAACCACCTGGCCTGGTATGAAAAATGACCATAATCCTGCGATTGGAAGGCCTTGATGTGAAGGCTGGTACTGAAGATATACGGACATTCTTTAAATGCCTTCACATACCAGATGGTGGCGTGTACATAGTGGGAGGAAGTCTTAAAGAGGCTTTTATTGCATTCACCACTGAGAGAGATGCGCAGCTTGCCATGCGGCTCACTGGAAATGTCCTCAAAGGGTCTAAGGTGACTCTACACATAAGCAATATGGAAGAGCTGGAACACAAATTAAAGTCATTGTTAAAGAGAAAGAAACTTTCTCCCAAACCGTTTAAAGCCAAAAGACCTAAGCCATCTCCAGATGCAAGTCTGGTACCTTTGAATTCACAGCCTCATAATCCCAAAACAGCAAATCCAACACCTACCACCGCATGGCCACTTGATCCCAACACTGCAAATCCGTCACAGCCTTGTAACCCCAAAACTGCAGATGTACCACCTACTACAACATGGACTCGTGATCCCAACAGTGCAAATCTGCCACAGCCTCTTCATCCTGTTATTTCAAATCTACAGCTTGACAACTCGCTTGACTCCAATACTGCATTTCTTCTTGGGATTTGTACCGTCCTCCAAGGTCTCCACTCGTCCCATCAAAGAGAAAACAATGGGGCAGTGCCAAAACTTGATTTCCCCAAGACTGACAGCACAGTTGACGTGTCTGAGGTGAGGGCACCAGAGCAAACTTTGAACTCAAGGCCAGGCTACGTCAGGCTCTTTGGTCTGCCAGCCACAGCTACAAAAGAGGTCATATGCCGTTTTTTCAGAGGGTTGACTGTACAGGAAGCCATAGTGAATGTCAACTTGGGACTTAAGCATGGCTGTCTTGTGAAGTTTGCAAACATGCAGGATGCGTGTGATGCTCTCCTGTTCAACCAACAGTCACTGGGCCCCTTCTGTGTGGAGGTACGTGGAGCATCTGAGAAGATGTGGACCAGTGCGCTGCAAGAATGTGAAAATGCTTTGGATGTTGGGGAGAGCATGAAACCCAAGCAAAGCCCTCTTGGGGAAATGGCATATCACAAACAAAGACCCACTTCAGCACTGCGGATCAGGAGCCGACCTGTCAAATGGTTGGCATCTAAATCGCCAAAAAACCAAAGACCTGACGGTGACTCAACAACCGCCTTATCACCAACTGTGGAGCATGTTGTCATGGTCCGCAATCTACCCCAAAAGATGACCAAGACTGAAATAAAAGAACTGTTTGGATGTCCAAATATTGCACACAAAAACGTTCTACATCTGCTTGACCAGGAAGGCAACAGAACAGACACAGCTTTTCTTTTTTTTAACCGCAATGAGGATTACGACTATGCAATGAATCTCTCGGGCTGCCATGTGGGCTCTGATGCCATTGAGGTCTCGTCAGTCACCAAGAAGATTATGACTGACATGATGGCCAGAACCAACCCCAGGAGGCTTGCACGCGATCTGAAGACTGACACAAAGAAGAAACAAATTCGAAAGAGGAAATCAGATCCAGTTGAAACACGAGAAGCACCACCATGCATGAACCCGGACCAGGCAGCTCAGACGTGCCTGTTTGTCAGAAACATGCCCGCAGATGTACAGAAAAGTCAATTAAAAGGCCTTTTTTGCAAATACAAACTTAAAAAGAATAACATCACCTTTCTGCGCGACAGTAATGGAAAAGGTATTGGTGAGGCTGTGGTACAATTTAAATCACAGAAGCTCGCTGAACAGGCTCAAAGGCTCCACGGTCGGGACTTCCTGGGGGCAAAAGTGCTTCTTACCTGCATAAATGTGAAGCAGATGGAGGACATCTTGGCAAGAAATGGTTATGGAAGTTGAACATTAATGCTTGAATAAAGACAAAGATCTTAATTTTTTCCATTAAGTTTGTCTTCTGGTTTGTAATTCTGCTAGATTGTAGCAGATTGTTAATGTTTTGTACTTATTGTTTGCACTATGCTCCGTTACCACTGTTGAGCATTTTTCACATTCCCTCTGAACATATCTTAAAATAAAAATTGTTTTGAGCTCTGTTTTATGATCCATTTTTAACCCAAAGAGAACATCCTTGTTATAGCTATATGGCTACATCTGCTATGTGGACCCACTTTGAAACTGCTGGGGGCTTCTATGCTGCAGAAATCCATGATAATGGGAAGGATTTGTTATGCGTTTGACACGTCCACAGAAAATCTTGAAGTGTCTCCAGCACTGGGACTACATTCAGAACTTATTGGAGCCCCATTGTGTATGTAGTATAAGAACTCAATTACATGTTCTTAAGGAAACCATTCAATTGCAGCCTTGTTTAATGAATGGATTTCACATTTCAAAAACCACACACATTCCATTTTATCCATTAGATTTAATAGAACTGGACCGTGGGAAACAAATGGCCATACATGTTAAAGCTGCTGAAAACATGCACAAGTCACTTTGTGTAAGACTTTCCAAGTTATAAATCTTCTGAAGTCAAAATCTTAAAAAAAACAAAACTACTAGGTAGCAAAAAAACCCAACCCTAAACCTAAAAGCATTTACACAAATTCTAAGTTTTTAACTCCTGGACAGTTAGTGACTGACGGGATGAGACGATCGAGGGGTCACATCTTCTGTCATTTGTAATACCTGGGTGTAACATCAGAGTACCTGGATGGACCTGCACAGACACACAACATGCCAAAACACAATCAAAGGGCAGCACAAAGAAAAATTCTTCACTTATAAATAAATAACTTGGAAATCAAAATATATTTATATGAGCAACAGGATATTTTCTTTGGCATCTTCCAGTCAACAATAAACATTACATGACTTTCTGGATTTGAGTCACGGATGCTTACATACCTGAGAAGCTACTTGAGTATCGGTCACTGCTGTTTGGCAATCTGGAGGGTGTGGAGGAGAAGCTTGTGGAGCTCATTGACAAGCTGTTCAGACTGGATCCCTAAGGAGGAAACGAACAAGAGAAAATTAAGGAAGCAACAACGCACATGTTGCCAAATACACTTTCATGTGTTTCAATCAGACAATTCAACAACTGAAAAATATGGACACATGCAAAATCTGGCTCAGAGTGACTTGTAGTAGAATAACAAAGGTACAATTTAATTACAACTACATTAGCATTTAGTAGGTTAGATCAGATTTAATGATTCATCTTTAAAATCTCATGATATGAGAACAGGATTGTAAAACAAGCTCCATACCGTTGATACGCTCCTCAGCCTGTACTCCATCAGCACATCTGTTAGTTTCTGTGTCACCTTCAGGACTAGCTGTGCGTCACTCTCGTTCTCTATCCGGAAAGAGTCCTAAAATATAAATTGAGAAGTGACTGTATGTTTAAAAATAAATTCATTCATTCAATTAATTCATTAACATATTAAGTTGGAGACTATTTTGAGAAATGAGACATACCAGGTAAGTGAGTAGCGTATTAGGAGGGCTGCTACTTTCTGGAGCTGCTCCAATCAACCCTGGCCTCTCTGTTGACTTGTCCATTGGTCGGTCCATTAAACTACTCCCCATCTGGCTGCTCTGGTACTCGTCGGGATACATTCTGGGAGGGGGGTTCTCCAGTAGTCCACTCCTTCCGTAGCTATCTCTTCCACCACCCAGTCCAAAACCATCTCCAGCTGGGCGATGACCGATGCCATCTAGGAAAGGTCTTCGATCCATACCAGAGTCAAGGAAATCTTCCCTGGCAGAGTAGCCTCCAAACTCGGACTCCCCATACTCTCCCACTGGATAGTCAGAGAGAGGACCACCCTGAGGAGGAAACTGTCCATGAAACCTCGGGTCAGAGAACCTGGGACCTTTGAGAGAGACATGTTTGTTACATTCAAATGCAGTGATTAAAAAGACTCTCACACTCTCACACCAATCATGCTTCAAAAATAAAAAATGACTCACCAAAGGGTGAGGGTCCCTTTAGTCCCATCCCTGGTGCTTGTGGAGGCATAACTTTTGGAACAGCAGAACCTGTGTAGGAGGAAAGGACATGAGAGACATTCACAACTCACGTAACCAACCAACAACAAATCCATTCCATTAAATAAAACTAAAGCAGAGTAACTTACGGAGTCCTTTGAAAGCCGGTACTTCGCAGGGCTCCTTCAGAATCACCTAAAAGCCACAAGAGGAACAGAAAAATGTCAAATCCACAATCATGACTTATAAATTAAGTACATCCAGTACTCAAATATACACTTGGGATATTTTTATTAAATGTTAAATAAAAATTTAATGTAATTGTTTAGTAAGGCTACATTCTGACTGCACTGCTTCAAGGAAACCACTTCCTCATTCATTTCAATAAGTAAGGCCTGATCAAAATACAGAATACAGACTTGGCTTAAGTGTTTGCGGCAATTCAAACTTAGAAACACCTAGCATGCACAATACTGATAGATAGCTTCATAAAGTAAATGGCTGTTTACCTCACAATCATCGAGATGGAAGATTAAATGATTAATGCCGTCATAACTTTAGAGTTGCGACGACCTGCCTCTTAGTATTATAAACCCCTATATAATATTAAGCCTTCAAGTTCATGGATGTAGAACTTCCTAGATTGTATTTCATCTTCTCACCAGTACTTGCAGCAATATCCCCAAGCCAACGCATCATTTCCTAATATTATAGGCAAGAATCTAGCAAATATCACACCGAGGAGGATTTTGTGCCTCTGCTGCAGTGATATGGGCCTGACAATCACCTTGAGTTGCCCCCTCCCCTCTGTCTTCTCCACCTCAGCTGCAACTTCTTTAATTGTCTTCCTTACAGTAGGCTCTTTGGTGGCCTCTTCCTCTTCACAGGTGACCTTGTCAGGGTGGACCTTTTTCTGTGTACAATGCAGAAATATATAAATATAAAAAATATACTTAATAAATAATCTTGCCTTTGAGGCAGTCTAAAGGAACCAACAATACTCACCAAGTATCTGAAGCTGTGTTTCCAGCCTTTCACGTGGGCAAGCATATCATGCTGCAAGCGGGAGACGGCACAGAGTTTACACTGGTAGTGTGGTGGGACAGATTTACTTGGGCTGCGGTACTCCCACACGTACTGAAGACCTGTAGACACGTGATGACCACTGGTTAGGTATTTCAATATTAGGAGGGAGGAAGGTAAAGTAGATGTGTGTGAGGGAAACAGCCCTTCAGCTTACCAATGATACACTCTGTGACACCCTTCAACTGTTTGCTGAGAGAGGGCATGGTCTGGATGGATGTCCCTTTTGTGAATACTGGGAAAATACAGCGGTGGTCAGCACAAAGATTTATCATGATTCACAACTGATAAACAAGTGAGACAAACAAAGTTCATGTCCGACAAACTAGTTCAGCGAGCCACTTAGTTATACATTTCTGGGGAAGATACCTTAACCATAATAAATCATAGTAAAAGACACTGAAGTCAAGAAAATGTGTTGTGTTCTTACATTTTCTGCAGTGTTTGATGGCCAATGAATTTTATAATATAAACCAAACAACAATTAGAAACCCAAAGTCCCCAAGCCTACTTTTAAAGCCTTGGGGGGAAGAACGGGAACAGCAGTTCTTAGCTAACCCCCATTTAGTTAGGCCCAAACACCAGCTCCTGTGGTGCACTGCTTCTCGCTGTGTCCAAATACAGAAGTACTGTATCACTTCTGTGCCGCACTAATGAAGCAGTCCAACTGTGAACGCACGCTAAACTCCCTGCATAATTTAAAAACCTCTGCTAAGCAGGAAAGGTTTACTCAGATTAAGAAGTACTGTAATACAAAACGTTATCACTAAAGCCAGTGTAGCACAAGCAACTGAATAAAAAATTAACCCTGCATTCAGCAGTGTTAAAAATATTTTATGGAGAAAAAAACCCAGTGTTTATACAACCACCACAGCACACAAAGTGCATTAAACCTCATCTGCAACCATCAAAGAGGCGTGGTTGTATCACTGTATGTCCCGCTGTTTTGAGATGTTGCTAGGGACTAACGGAGCTTATGGTGCTGGTCTTCAAGGTAGCAACATCTTAGGAGAATGGATTGACATGTTTAAATTGCTGTTTTTTTTAAAAAAACCATTTAAATGTTCAAAATTAGATTTTTTAATAGGAGACTTGTGTTTTGCAAGATTATTTCTGCAGTGGCAAACACTGATCTGCAAAGACCAAAGCCATGGATGGCACCACAACAGCCCCCATCTCTGAGAGTGTGAGTCTCAAAGAGTGATGAACATGCCACCACCCATGACATGAAGCCAGGAAAACAAGGTCTCAAGCTTCGACTCTCAGCACTGGAAGTGGCACCGTACATAAAGGACTTACCTATATCAGCAGAATGCTGCGGATGCTGCTTTCTCTGTCAATGGAGGGAATAAACCCACATGAAGGAGAGAGACACATACAGGCATTAGTGACAGGATGACACTTAGCAGAGGACTGAACTCCTCGTCCATGTCCGCCACACTATATGTGCCACAGAGCCCTTATTTTCCTCATTCTCCATGACCCCTGCATCAAGCAGCGACAGTCACAGAGACACGTTTACAAACGGAGTCTAAATTGTGTATGTATGGTGATTAGTCTAAATTCTCATCAAATGAGAATGTAGAACAGCGACACTAAATTACTTGTTTAATAGGGAAGAGAGATAAAAGTTGATCCACTGAATGAAGGCTAAAGCACAAAGTTCAATATGCAAACATGTCTACAGGCAACATTAAAGAACACAGAGGTCAAGACCTCAGTAATTTTCCCAGGAGGATGAAACTGAGATGTTGCACCGAGCCGTTGCTCTTCTTCTGTGTATTGTGGAACCCCTGAATCTAAGTTTAACAGATGAAAACAGCACACAATAACACAAATGACGTGATAACAACTTAACATCCACCCTCTTTTCAGGAAGAGCAAAAGGGAGAGTGATGTCAGTTTGAATCATAAGCTTTTGAAAAATATGGAGGTTGTTTCTGCTATATTTTGTAGCCTCAAAGTGGCAACCACTGGGGCTAAGGCACTCGTCGAACAACAAAACATGTTCCCAAAGGTACCCTTTCTTCAATCAGTCAATAGAAAATTGAAGGAGACGGTAGTCAGAAACAAGCAGCCAATCACCTGGTAAATTCAAAATGTTGCATGCAGCTTATAAAAGTTAACGTGAATATTCATTGTGTGTTTTATGAATTAATTTATACAGCAAGTTCATCAAGTTTAAGAGTGGGATTTCAAGCACTGAATTTCATTAGTGTGTAGTAATCACTGCAGTGATGCAGGTGATTTACAAATTATGTAACAATGCAAGGAAAGGCTTATAAAACATACATTTTTGAGAGAATCTCTCCAGGAGCCCTGCAAATATTAGATTCCTTTTTGTTTGTTTTGAGCGTGACAGGACTCAGAAATAAAAACCGAGTAGCCTGCCTTTAGAAATTGGCTCAAAGAGCCAGGGTCACATCACACATGAAGCTCAATGTCAAATCTGAGAAGAAGTGAAAACGTGAAACAGTTTCAGAAGACTGAAGAAATGTTTGCATCGTGAAATCGACGAATTAAACTGTGTAAAATCGGTGCACAACAGTGACAACAGGCCACAGATGCGAGGCCAAGACCACACAATGGGGTCATCATACATCAGAGTGCGAACACAACCAAACCTGAGAGCACAGAGGCTGGCAGCAAGTCCACCTGTCAAGGACTGCTGCCGCCTGGCTCTCCATCAGGCATCACAACTGCCAGAGTACAATATCATTAATAAGGGAATCATTTATATAAAGGAAATCACGTTTCCTTCATGAGCGGTCAGCACCATACATGCGAGATAATGATAATGTAATTATATGCATTGTGATGGTTTAAGTAGTGTTTATTTTGTTGAATGTGTGTGATATTTACCCTTGCGTTTCTCTTTTGATTCTGCTGGGGCCCATTTTTTGGTGGAGACTGGTTGACTGAAGCCTGACCCTCCATTTCCTCCGTTTTCACCCTGTGGGACAAAGAAAATGATAAGCGAAGTGATTCCCCTCAAAGATAGATACACGCTCTCATTATTGGTTAACGAGTTATGGTCTATCTGGATGAACATATACTCGTTTTGCCTGTGTTGCTTCGTTTAAGACCAGGCCGAGCTGACCAGTTTTTTGACAATATTACGTTAGCTGGGAAAATATCTAAGCAAGTCCAAAAAACAAATATCACAGGTCTCTCCGGTGGTTAAACACCAAGATAATATTACATAACTTACCCGAGGTTTGATATAATATAAATGCACACAGCGAGCACGATTCAGGAGGACGGACAAGCTAGGATGTAACTAATGCGGATAGCCGTTTGGGTGAAAATAGGGAGCAGTTCTTTCGCCTGTTAAGTAATCCGAATTTAACGCTATATTATTATTCTGTGCCTGAAAATAAAAGCAAACAGCCTCTCATAACAACACTAAATCAAAATTGTCACATTAAATTGGGTTTTGTCAGGGAATAGCAATTCATACTTTAATATTATTAGGGCACATATGCGGACACCTATGCAGTGCGCTCGTTTTTGTCACCTCGCTGGTGCAAACAACATCAGTGTATTGAAAACGTTAATGTCCAGGACACGTGGGGAAAATTTTTATATTTGATTCATTTTCATTACAAGTGGGTAAATAATGTATTGTTAGGGCATCTTAAAGACACTCTATGAGGTCCCAGTTATAGAGGTTTCTTATTTTGTAAGCCCCGCCGAGGAGGTCTCGGGTTAGTAGGCACGTAGAGAGTCAGAGGACCCCATGCATCAACACGAGATGGAATACCTATTTTCTTTTTATTTGTATTGACAGTTGTTACCGGGGAATACTATTTATCTCTAGAAATTGAGTGAGCTTGATACAGTGTAAACCTCTGACTTCAACGTTATTAGAAAAGACTTTTTTTCTGTGGTAAGTAAAATAAGAAATGCCATGCATGAAGCTGGACCAGCTTACGAGATAGTTAGCTACAAGCTATTTATGCAGAAATAGGTGCAGCTATCACTCTTGTTGTTTAAACGCTTCCCTAATCTCACTATTCGGAGTGGATTTCTGCAGTTTATGCTGCAAAATGTATGTTTTAATGCTTCAAACGCTTAACGTTACTCCAAACATATCCCAGTGGTCACTTTGGTTTTTATTTAAATCAATGCACTCATTCAATTCCATCATCTCTACCTGCATGTCCAGTATCACAGACAGCAGTATAGACTGCAGCGATGAAATCCAAGAAGAAGAAGAGACAGGACGACTTCCAGAAGGTCAAATTGAAGGTGGGAAAGACGAAGCCCAAAGCTGATAATGCCACCAACACCAACTTCCGTTCAAAGAGAATCCATCTAACTGAGCAGCTGAAGAGAGACACGAGTGGCCCCACCACACACAGGCAGCTTGGTATCAATGTAAGCTCTGCATCTGTGTTTCTCATGTCAGCAAACTTGCTGGCAGGCTCTCACTTTCAATAATTTTTTTCAACTCTAATATGTCTGCTTTCTCTCGCTTTCCTCCGGCTTCACCAGGAGCTCCTGTCTCAGCTCCACCATTACAGTGCCAATGTGAAACATAGTGCCTTGTTGGGTTTGAGAGAGTTGCTGTCCCTTAATCCCTCTCTGTTAGAGCAGCATCTCTCTCGCCTGCTTTCTGAAGTGGCAGCTGTTTTCACAGACAAGGATGGCAACGTTCGCGTGGCAGCTACACGTGTGCTCAGGTTAGTGAAACAACAGTGATACAGAAATACAATAAAAACTGCACTTCGCTTTCGTTTCACCCTCAAATGACATGGGCTAAACTGTTAAAATTGTGCAATGCTCCCAGGTTTATTGCACAGTCTGTGCCTGCAGAACGAGTGGCTCCATTTTCCAACCTCCTCAGTGCCCACTTGTCTTGTGCCATGTGCCACATCGAGACAGGCATCCAGGAGGACGCCATGAAGGTCCTTGATGTGTTGCTGGAACACTACCCTTCTCTGCTAGCAGCACGGCCTGCACTGCTCCTCACTAACTTCCTGGAGTTGATATCTCACAGACAAAGCAGTGGGGGAGCCAAAAAAGCCCAGGATGCTAAGGGACGGACCTGGACACTGTCAGTCAATCCTAGCAGGGCTGTGACTGGCCAGCAGTGGCGGCTCTCTGTGCTCCTCAGGTATGTAGGCCATGTGCATGCACGCTGATTCTGAAAAGTATATTAAATTACAATTCTAACCCTTTGTTTTGTGTCGCTTATATTTCAGGCTTGGGCGTTTTCTGCAGGCAGTAGTTGAGGAAAGACCAGTGGAGGAAAGTGATATTTTTGTCCCAACTGAAGGTGTGTTTGGTTCCAGTGCAGAGGGCAGGATTACACCTCTGTATCTCACCTGGGAAGAGCTCACCTACAGCAAGGTCGGAGTTAAGGTGTATGAGCATTCTGGGGCCAAACCAACTCCACGATCCACCTTTAAACTCAGGTATGATACCACAAACTTCTCTAACCATCCAGGAATAGGAAGAGACAGAATTTATATGAACATTTGACATAACAAAAAAAAGCCTGGTTTCAGTTGATTTTAAAAATTATATTTTAAGTTTAACAAATTCTTTTTTTCATCTAACTGTGTAGACCAGAGGTGGACCCTGGACCCGCAGTAGGTGAGGGTCTGGATTCAGCTGATTCTATTCAGAGCTTTGCAGCCACACTGGTGCCTCTTCTGCTAGAAGTGTGGGTAGAAGCCAGCACCGGTGACTGTCCCTGGAACAGCACCGAGGGCGCTCACCTGCTCACCCCAGAAGCCATGTCGGTAATGTTCCAGGTGTTGTCTGTTCTGCAGCTGCTGAGAAAACTGGCACCACAGCAGGAGCACAGGGATTCACTGGTGAGATGAGGAGTGCAGAAACATCACATAGGGATTTGTTTTTTGTACAAGAAAAGGTTTACCAATAAATGGATTTGTCTTTGTGCAGGATGCTTGGTTCCATAAAGAATACCTGGGAGATTTTAAGCAGCACTTCATGAAAAACTTTCCCTATGGTGCTCTGGACACACCCAAACATAAAAAGAAGGTTGAACTCAAAAGGTAAAGAATATCAACGTTAATGTGTTAAGAATGCATCCTTTCTTCCCACTTTTATTAATGTGAAGTAAAACTTTGTAATGCGGATCATGTGAGAGGGGAAGTCAATTATTTAAAGGTTAAGAACTTACACACTCAACCATTTACTTCATATAATTTGAATGTTTTGAATCATAACGTAAACTAGCTGTAAACTAGCTGTAACTCCTGTAATCCCACCGCCCTTCCTTTAGGAGCAAGCAAACTGCAGCCGTCCCAGGACTGACAGTGGAGCCTCTGGCCCTAAACATCACACTTTGTCAGGTCATGGTGTCCCTCAGCCAGAGGCAGGGACTCGGCCGAGAGACGGATGGAGACTGGCTTACACCTCTGAGGACATTTGTCCGAGACACTCTGGGCAGCGGAGTAAAACTGAGCTACAAGCAGCTCCACATGCTGCTGGGTACTGTGTGGAAGATGGTGCTCACAAAGAGGAGCAAAAGTAAGCACATGCAGCGTCTTTGTGAAAGTGTGTCCGATTTTAATAAAGATCACAAGAGTTCAGTGTTATTAATAAAGCAATGTTGGCCGTAGAATGCACTCACAAATTGAAGTGTTTATTTCAATGCTTTATGAAAAGATAAATTATGGCGTGGTAATTTGTGAACTACAAGACATTCTTAATGTCCATTTTATAAACTTTAATGTCTCAATGTGTGTTTGTATTTGTGCAGCAGTGACAGAGGATCTGTTGGCAGCGGTGTATGTCTACTATAAGCAGAGGAACCTGACTCTACAGACACGATCTCTGCTGCTGTCTTTCTACAGCAAGCTCTACCTGCAGGAGCAAGGACACACACACATTGCAAGGTAACTTCAGTCATTGTTTTTCTACATGTGGCATCTTTAAACTGCAGATTTACAGGACCTGTATAGAGCTGATTGTCACCATAACCACTGCAGTTGCCACAAATTGGACTGTATCTGTTTTGATCATTAAAATTTGATTTTTCTGAATTAAAAACCGACTTGTAGGAGATAACATAATGTCCTTGCACAGTAGCGTAATAGAAACATCAGCCAGACGACATTTCACAAGCTCAGGTTTCACTACAGGATTTTGAGGTGAATCATTTGTGAAATAAATCTGATCATATGAGTTTTGTGAAGATTTAGAAAATAACAAAACTCACTGGCTATCGAAACAAACCTCAAAAACCTTGTCACCAATTATTTAAACTATGCATTGTAGATATAAAGCTTGCTTAACCAAATGTACCCCTTACTCCTCACCCAGATTAGAAACTCAGATGGCTTTGTTTTTGAGAAATTTGTCATTTCCAGAATATCCACACTTGTGCCAGTTTAGAAATTGTAAGCATTGACAGTGACTGATTTGTTTATCCAATCAAATGCAGTAAGTGTTTATGATGATCATCTGTTGTATAGTCTACATGAAATGACCTTTTACTCAAGCTAACTTATCCAGGACTGTACCCTCTGTGAAAACTAATAATTCTTCTTTGTGCTTGTAAATGAAGTGGAGGGCAAGAAAATGTATCCTACTCAGGTTTTGAAGAACAATGTTCTGATCTACATAATTTATGTTTTAGGCCTAGAGGGATGTAACAAAAACATATTTGCACGTTTGTTTGTGCTGCTTAGACCCAAAAATAGGTCTATCGAGATCCAAGTGAAAATTCTTAAAATCCAGAGACAAGGACAGACAACACATTGTTTCTTAGTAACTTACTGTAACTTGGTTCACATACACATCTGCATGTTACCCCTCCCTCTGTCTCTCTGAAGGAGTAAGGTGCTGTGTTGCTGGTTGGCATCTCTTCCTGTGCAGTTATCCCAACTGGGCCACCGTAACCCTGCTCTCTCTGCCCGACTCATCCTGTCCATCCAGGCTGCCGCTTCTCGAGGAAACAAAGACCTGCTGAACAGTCTGCAGACACACGCCTGCAGGCTCTACGGTACGCGCACTCAATTAAAGAGAAAAAAAAGGAACAACCAAATAAAAGCAGAAACAAGCACATAAAATTACCTTTTGAAAACTTTAGAGAGACTTTAAGTTTATTCAAATTGCTTGTTTGTTTATGTACAAGCACTTACACTGGCTGTGGGGGCATAAAGGCACTTCCAGGAGCAGCTGAGACTCAGAGCCCCGAAATGAATGCCCTCGTCTGGCCATAGAGTTGCCTAAAGGGCAGTAAAGAAAAATGTTTGGATGATATCTTCATTTAAGTTTGCAGTTACATCCTTTCAACATTTTCAATCAGCTGGCACTGCATAGGAAAGCTCAGGACACTTCTGCAACTGGTTGAGCCAGTCAGGTATCACGCCCATGGGTGTTTTAGGTGCAGCCTTTATATTGCTGATCTGTATCAACATATCTAACAAGGGCTCTATAGCTCAGTGGTTAGAGCACTGGTCTTGTAAACCAGGGGTCGTGAGTTCAAACCTCACTGGAGCCTTAATTATTATTATTTTTTAATACTTAGTGGCCATAAGAAACTACTTCAATACTTCCAATTATTAGTAAAACAAATCCAGTGTATTAAGGGAACTACTCGTCACTGCTTATAGACACTTAGAGGTTTTATATTTCCAGTACTGACTTAATGAAAAATAAATGTGTTCATTTATGTGAAAAATACATAACTGTTCATGCATATGAAAATGATTCAATAAAATACAGAAAGCGGCAACAACGGTCAGGTTACCAAAGAGAAAAATGTTACTAAGACAAGAGAATTTTAAACCACAGATCCCGGTTACACCATAGTTTCCCTAGGAGGCAGTGTAACTCCATGTTTAGCACCCCAGACAACTTTATAAAACTGAACTACAACCAGAGGCGGAAAGTGGTAACAAAACCATGTCCACTGCTCTGAGGATGGTCAGATAGTTAGGCTGGTGTGTGACAGAGGAAGCCAGGAAGGAGGGAGGCGGGGTAGTTCAGATAGAAACTGCCGCAGAGCCAGCAATTTACCATCACAAGACTCCTTTTGTCTGAGGGCTTCTGACATCAGCATGTGCGTCAGAGACAGACAGAACATCACACACACACACACATTATCTGAGCGCTCACTTAGTGGCTATGTCCGTCTGTTTTTTACTAGTCTGAACATATTCTTGTTTTCCTGGTATCACTTTAATGATCTCGATAGAACTCCATGTTATGTCCCCAGAGGGTGCTGTGCATTGCTGTCTCTGTGTAATTAAACGTGACGTATGCGTTTCTGTGTGTGTGTGTGTGTGTGTGTGTGTGAAGATCCACAGGAAGGAGTTGTGGTGCTGCTACCAGCAGAGTCCCAGCAACAAATGGTGCAGCTGCTCTACTTCCTACCCAAGATGTCCCAGTCTCTTCTGGCCAATCTAAGTTGCTGCTGCACTGCCGGGCGAATCTCTGCCGGCCTCGCTGCCTCTCTGATTCGTATCGTACACCTTAGGTGAGCATGAAAACCCCCGTACACCTGCGGAGGCCACGCAATGTCAATTTATCAGTGTGTGTGTGTGTGTAAGGAGACTCTCATGTTTAGGAAAGAGATCTTTGACAGCACAGGAATTTTAGAATGACAATGTTACACCTATCAGGCTATAGTGTTGGACACTCAAAGCACTCCAGCCTGCCACCATCAGATGGCAGTATTGCTCTTTTACAGATGACCTCCTGACATTTCTTCTTCTTTCGTACCGGCCTGTTGACAGGTGCTGATGTGGATACCCTGTATATTTGATATTCAACTTAGTGGTGGCAATAAAAACAGCTTTTTATATTCTGTCACACACCCCAACAGCTTACCTTTTCCTGTGATGGTGAGTGTGTCTGTGTGCATTTGGGTGTCTGACCTTTCGCTTGTGTCAGTGGGGCAGTGTTATACAAATTTTGAGTGAAGAGAGTGCTGGGTTCATACGAGATGGGATGTGTGTGTAATGGGTATGATACAAAGAGCTCTTTGGGCGGCTGGAATGCTGGAGTCGTCATGGAGAACTGCGTAGACAGTTCTGTCTGCGTGTGCCTCCCGGGCTTTACAAAACAAAGTTATTCACTCACATTTCCTGCTGTTACAGATCTATACTCCGTTCAAGGCATTGAAGACATTTTCATACTGTATTTCTATGCACTATTACCCTCACTATTATTACAAAACACAGCATCATGAATAGTTCCAAGAGATGTGATAAGGAATATATAAGAAATTAATGTAAGTGGTGTGTCCAAAAAGCATAAGGTTGCATAGATTACAAGTTGTAAAAACATTTCATGCTGAGAATAATTTCCTGCTTTGTGTTTAAAGCCGCGTTTGCGTCAGTAATTGTATAATGTGTTCACTTACTATGCTCTCCAGGTCATCTCTGAGCGGCTGGTCGGTTGGGAGCCAGCCAGCGGCTCTGCAGGATGTGGACTACATCAGCTTCCTGTTCTCCACCCTGACAGGCTTCTCGTCCGACAAGCTCGCCTTCCTGCAGGAGGCTGGTGACAAGAGCGCCCTGCCTCCCTCCCCTCTCTCACCCCTCAGCCTTTACCCGACCCCGCTGGACCAGTTCACACACCACTGGGATGTTGTTGAGGTGTGTTCACTGTATATGTCTTTCCCCAGACCTCACGTACATTCTGACTCTTACCAATGCTGCCAATCAGAAACTCTCGGATTTAATGTTGAAAATTAATCCAGAAGGGACAGAGACCAGGAGGTGAAGGAAGAGCAGGAAGAGACATTGTTTTGAAAATTGAACAGTGTTGATATTCTGGACACAGTTGTGGTCTCTCAGACCCCTCTGGTCCCTCTCTGTCTCCCCAAATAGAGCTCAAAGGGTGAAAGCTTTATCGTGGCACTTCGGCTGAGAGGGGAACCTTTATCGCGGTGCGCAGGTTGGAGATGCGTGGTTATCGGGCATAGCGGATATGCACAAATGCTAATGAGAGCCTATGGCATGATGGGAGTGTGACATTTCTGCACTGAAATTACAGTTAACGTAACTATGCCCTGGGGCAAGAGTGTGTGAGTAAGTGGGGGGCTTATAATCACTAATTCAGCTCCTCAATTAAGCCCTCTGATCCTACCTCTCTCATCTCCCTGTCCGAGTCAATCATGGGCAAGGGGCGGGAAGGAGGAGGGAGGGGACAGGTGGTGGTGAGGGGGGAGGCATTAAGGGACGGACTGTGTCAACTCTGGTTTGACTAATGAGACGGGATTGTTTTTAATGACAGTGAGAATGCCAACAGGTGCACCGTTCTGACACATGCTGGCTCGCACTCACTCCTGCACTTCAGCGTGCACACACCTCAATTTGATAAAAACTAATGAGAAATTTGATTTGGATTTGAAGTTAATGAGGAAAAGCTGAGCCTTATTTTTCACTTTTAAAAGTTTGTGGCGGATCCTCAGGCCTGAAAGCCATCTTGTCTCCATCCCAGCAAGAATGCAATTTAGATGCTGTTTGTTTTCTTTGATAAAGGCACGGTGAAGTGAAGGCCTCACTTCATACAGACAGGAATGTAGAAATACTAATGTGGTTTGATAAATGCAGGATAAAGCTGTTTGAAAAACTCTAACGTATTTACAGCTGTGCTGTTTCATTTCATTGTCCTGACATTGTTTTTTATCATAAGCAATGTTTAAGAAGACTGCTAGGTTTTCCAACACATCAGCTGTCATTACTTAACTTTTCACACCTGGGGATGTAAAGCTTTGGGAACCAACAGGGTTTGGGTCAATGTACCGGTTACTTTATGACTGTATATGACAATTATCCCCAGAATTGTTACCGAAACATAAACTTATATTTGTTGTTGACAGATATTACACAATATTTAGGACAGAAATTGTAAAAAAACAAAACAAAAAAAGATGCATCTTTCCATTTAAAAGAATTTAACAAAAATCTTTCAGTTGAAAGCACACAGCAACTTTTTTTTCCAAAACATGTTGCTAAAATTAATCACACTTCTTTTGTAAGCAGTGTGTGTGTATGAGGTATTTCTATGGAAAAATCACATATGTTTGATATGAAATTATTTTTTATTAATTAAACTGTTTCATTCATAGGAAGTCTGCCACTGTCTGGAAGCTCTGGGTTCAAAAACTCAGTGTTTTGACATCTTGCAAAATGGCATCTGCAAATACCTGGTGAGAAACAGCTTTCATTAAGCAGGAAAACTACACTCAGGATTTCGCAATTATTGTCCTCAAACTGCTTTTCCTTATGCTTTACTGCTGTTGTCTTCATTTGAAAACATGATACACTATAAACATCCTGTATTTGTTATGCGTGTCTCAGACCAAGTTACGGGTGGTGCCTGACAGTATGGCGGCAGGGCTGCTTAGAGCTGTATCCAGATTACTGGACTTGTCCGTCCTGCCCATTGAGCCCGTGCTGCGCTTCTTGTCTCAGTGCTGCCTCAGCCTGCTGGCTCTGCTCATCACCCTGCAGCAGGAGTTGCCTGCCGAAACCAACCACAAAAGGTGTGTGTTGAATAACTGAAACCCTTTAGCTATCTCCTGTTGATTTCAAATATTGAACTTAATTGTATCAGTTTGCTGTTAATATAATTTCAGGTGATTAAGAGTTGCAACAATTGGGTTTAAAGCACCTTTGTGTCACATTTGCAGGGAGGCAATATGGGGTGCTTGTGTGTCTGCGTTGAGCACTGTTCCTCGCCTGCTGCGAATGGTTCTGCAGTTGTTGCGTGTTGGAAATCTGAGTGAGGAGGAGCTGCCGCGGCTTGGACAGATCCTATCAATGCTGCTGCAGCACGCGCCGCTCCACAACCAGCTGCTGGCCAACGCTGCTCTGCTACAAGAGATCATCCAACACCTCACGGTAAAAACGGCTCACATGTGAAATTCACAGGGATGGATTTTACTTTAAGCCTTTTGAACAATTGTGGATTAAGAGTTGGGATTGTAATTGTTCACCTCTCTTGAAGGCTGTTCATCTGGTGTGTGTGTGTGTGTGTGTGTGTGTGTGTTTTTCAGAGGTATTCCCGTGGTGCGACCAGGGAGCAGTGGTTGACAGACTTGCTCTACTGTTACAGTGTCACCGTGGCTCACAGCTCTTCCGCTCGGCGTGGAAACCTGGGCCTTCGAGACATGTATTGATCAATGCACCCACCAGACTGGCACCTGGTGTGTTCGTCAGTTCACCCTCTCAAACATCTTACAGCTACGTTGACAGACAAAACACTCACAAAGCTCAGTAGTGATGAGTACATACAGCCAAGCTTTCAGACAGGACTACAGTGGATAAGTGTGGTTTTTTTTTTTTTTATTGTGAGAATACACCACATTCTTGTTTTAAGAGCTCCAGTTTTTTTATTTCTTAAGCTCCCTCTCTCTCTGCTTCATTTTTAGCGTGGTAATTGTTTGTCCTCCTTTTGCCTCTTTGGAGTATTGTTGCTGCCCAACCCTGTCAAGTGCTTACTGGGGCACCTGGCGACTTTTGATTAAAAAATAAAAAAAACATAATGAAAAACTAAATAAAGGGAAATCTGAGTGAGCTGCCTTTTGTGTCAATTTTTTGTTTTATTTTTTATAACAGAAACATTGAGGTATATATCTAAAATTACACAATATGGATTATTTTTGTGCAAATGCATATTAAAGTAAATAAAAACAGCATAGTTAAGAAATACACCACTCTCTTGAAAGGGAAAGGACTTAACTGTGTGTGTGTGTGTGTGTGTGTGTGTGTGTGTGCGTGCACGTGTGTGCGTGCGTGCATGCGTGCGCATCTGTGGCTGCAGGTGGGCTATCTGTATGACCGGCTGTTGATAGACTGCCTCATTCTCCACAACAGGAGGAAAGGTTATCTCAGTGTGTGTGCGAGAGCGATGGAGAACGAGAGAGATGGCATGTGTGTGTGTATGTGTTCCTTCCACAATGGATGAAAGGTTATCTTTTACACACACCATTTCTGTAGACTTAACCCCACCCTGTGAGGTCATGGCTCTGATGTCATTTGGCTTAATTTTAGAAAGCTTGGCACCTTGAACGAACAATGTGTATAGTAATTCTATAGTGGTGAGGCCACCAGCCAGCTGAGAAAACATCAAAGAACACAAGTGTGTATGTGTGTGTGTGGCTTCAATGTTTTCCCCGGCCTCTGGTCCCCTGTCCAGCACTATGCGGTCTCAGGTGGTAAGAGAACTGCTTGGCTTGATTCATGGCGTCGGTCAGGTGCACGCAGTCTATACTGCTCACTGTAAAACAAGCACATAAAATGACCTTTTAGAGACTTTAAGTTTGTTCAAACTGCTTGTTTGTGTATGCACACGCACTTACACTGGCTCTGGGTGCGTAAAGGCACGTCCAGGAGCAGCTGAGACTCAGAGCCCCGAAGTGAACGCCCTCGTCTGGCCATAGAGTTGCCTAAAGGACAGTAAAGGAAAATGTTTGGATGATATCTTCATTTAAGTTTGTAGCTACATCCTACTAACAGTTTCAATCAGCTGGCGCTGCATAGCAAACCCCAGGACACTCCTGTAACTGGTTGAGCCAGTCAGATTCCACACCCATGGCTGTTTTTGGTGTAGCCTTTATATTGCTGCTTGGATGATGCTGTAGTTAACAAAGGCTCTATAGCTCAGTGGTTAGAGCACTGGTCTTGTAAACCAGGGGTCGTGAGTTCAAACCTCACTGGAGCCTTAATTATTATCATTTTTATCATATTTAGTGGCTTTAATTATTAGTAAAAAAAATCCAATGTATTAAGGGAACTACTTGTCTCTGATTACTGACACTTACAGGTAGTCTACAAGAGGTAGTTCAGATTCAGTATTGTTAACATGTTTTATTCAGAATTATTTTAATATTTTTTAAATATTATTTTCTGCTGCAGTGCAATGGAAGACTCTGTCGACATGTTTAAAGTAGATCACATCTGAGAGCTTAAAAAAATGGTTTCTTGGTTGCTTGTTTAATGTAAAAGAGTGCCTGAAACATGTAAGCGTTGCCTCTCTGCCTTAGTATGTGTAATTGTGTACTGTTGGAGGAGCACAGTGGCAATAAATAATTAAATTTTACTGTGCTCTTAGTGCAGAGGTATAACATGTTTTAAATCAACTAATGAATCAAACTTGCACACAGAAATGCTTTGGCACATGTAGTTTTGTTATCTGTGATGTAAAAAGAATTGTCTCTCTCCGTGTGTTGCTACAGATCTTAGAGATGCATTTCAGATAAAATAATTAACAGGCAATTTAAAAATGGTTTATGATGATTAAACGGAGCAATGTGACCCAGTCCAGAGTTGTGCGTCAAATGTCTGAATACGTCTCATAAAAACAGCAGTGCGAGAACGAGTCTCGTGTGTGTGTGTGTGTGTGTGTGTGTGTGTGTGTGTGTGTGTGTGTGGCACAGTGTCTGGGTTTATGTGTGTGTGTTTAGCAGATTGTTCTACGCAGTCGTCTGACATTCCCCCTGACAGCTCTGAACTTTTCACAGTGCCAGGACTGACAGAGAGCGAGAAGGATAGAAAGAGAGGGAGGAGGGTGAGGTGAGGTGAAAAGGGGGAGGGGAAAACCACGTCAGAAGGTTGGATTGGGTTGGAGTGAGGAGTTTGGAGACGGCGTGTGCACTTGTATGTTTTGGCCCAGCGAGGTTTCTGCCCGTTCTCCCATCATCACCTGGTGATGTGTGATGAAGGTCAGGGCTGTCTGTGGGCCGATACCCTACCATAGGTTCCACATAGCCAACCAGGCTGATACTGTTCTGATATGTGGACTGAAGCGTCACTCGAACATTTACATGAGTTCCTGCTCCCAGAGTTAGTCACATACAGCGTGTTCTACAACGGTATGACAACCATCCTGACTTCCAGCTTCTTCTTCAATCTGTTTCCATAAAATTTAAGAGCTTTGAGCAATTGGGATAGAAAAGCTCCCACCTCAAAGGGTAAATCAACTCAGGAACGTGGGGCTGGAAACAGCTACTTTCACACTCTCTGTAGGTTACAACTTAAGAAAATTCTGCACACCCAAACCAATATAGGCTTTGACATCACTGACACACAGTATGCTTGAAAGTTTCAGCCTATTGGGAGCAGTGCAGCAGCTTTTTTCAGCCACAAGTGATTCACAGGTGGTTTACCATCAAAAGGATACGGCTGGTCATATCCTACATTCTATATATTTCATCAGCAAATCCCATGAAAAGACAAAAGGCCACAGTGCATCAGTTCATCTCCCAGTAATTTCCAACATCCTTACCCTGTCTGTGGCCCACTCCAAGATCATTTGTTCCCATTGAGGACATAATCGTTACAAATATAAACCAGAGTAAATGGTGCATTTGTTGAAGACTATTTTTAGGTGCACTAGCTAGTAATTAATGTATGACAGTGGGACAGTGAATGTGTAATAAACTACAGTGCCCAAGTGTTTTTGGACAACAATGGATCTCAATGACTCAGAGGAATACGCTATTGAAGAATCTGGCTAAACTGTGTTTTCATGAGAATTGTTTAAAATAAATAATACAACCAGATAAATTGCTTTAAGATGCGGCCACATTTGCATATTGTCCCTACCCATATTTACTTCTTCTCTTGTTCACTTCGGTTGAAGCCCATGTGACAAATTTAAGCTTGGGCTTAAGAGTTTCCTGCTTTGGTTTCAGCTCCAGCCGACAGAGTCACAGCTCAGACTTCAGGTTTGTTCAATTTTGACCTGCACATTTGCAGTCAAGCTGATGGGAACCACACTTTACACAATTACACCATTGGTAGTATAATTTCACTACCAGACATACAAAGCATCGCTCTCAAGTTTTAGTTGAATGGTTCAGGAGGGGTATGTGTGGTTCGCGATGGGGCTCTACTGGGGAAAGGGTGTGGGGTCCTTCCATATGATGTCTTGTTTTTTTCTTTCTGTGTAAGTGGAATTTTGTTATTTTGTAAGCTTTATTATGTTGTTGTTTGTTATACACATATATTATAAAGCAAAAAAAAAGCTCACCATAGATACTTTGTAGCACTGAGCTCTTTCTCGTTGACGGTTTAGTGGGTTGAGCTCGGATTTCCATCTTCTTCCTGTTTTGGGCGTGGTTTGAATCACCTGACTCCACCTCTTCGCGGGCCCTTACCTCTCTCCGTCTGTGTGCGTGGAACCTGCAAAAACACATTCATGCAAGCGCATACAAGTGCATGTCGTTCAATAATCAAACAAAAAAATCTCAGACTGCGTTCAAAGGTCTAAAAGCTGGCAAGTCCTCACACTAATAAACTAAGCATAAACAAAGTAAACAGAGTTTATTCAAGGCAGTTAATAGGCAGCACATACAGAATATAATTGTGTAGCTGAATGGAAACAGTGGGCCTCCTGCAGCGGACTGGCAGCCTCTAAGAGAAACACAAGCAAAGAGAGGCTGCTGGTAGCTATTAGAGCAACACATCTGAACTTTTAGCCTCTTGTTAAACCAGTATGAAAGCTCTAGATTATACCCCGTCTGTCCCCTGCCTACTTGTCTCACCCATCTCCCACGCTCTCCCCCCACAGCTCAAGTGTTGATGGCATCCAGACTGAACATGGGGGAGGACGGCACATGTGGGCACCACATGGCATTGCCAATCTCCCACAGCCAGATAAGCTCCTGCTACTGAACACCCTTTCGGGTACAAACACAAGTGCACACACACATGTAAACTCACCTTCGCCAAGCTCGCTGGATGATGCGCGCAGCCTCGTTGCTTGTGCTATGCTGCTCTTTGTTGTGCTCCCTGTGTGTGTGTGTTGGGATAGGTGCATGTGTGGCAGACTGAGTCTTTCTTGAAGGGCTTTTGTGGTCTAAAGATGAACTACTTCTTAATGAGGGAGTGTGAGTTTGGTCTTTGGTGGTGACCTTTTCTGAAGTCTGCTCCTTGTGGTTTCTGTGCTTTTGTGGAGAGGTGCGAGCATCAGTCTTACCGGAGGCAGTCTGCACATGTGTCATGTGAGCATCTCTCTTTTTTAGAGGGATGCATTCTCTTGTAATAGTGTCAGTTTGGTCCGTCGTAGAGACGCTTGTGGAAGGAGTGTTTGAGGAAAGTCTTTCCCTGCCTTTGGGCATGGAGGGGGGTCTGGGTTTGAGGCTGGGTGGCTGGCTGCAGCTGGCAGGAGAGAGAAGTTCCTTCAGCCTGGTGGTGTGGGAAGCACCGGGCACTGTGTCACCGGTCACATGACAGTGGCGGCTCGAAGCATCAGGAACCTCATGTGGTTCAGCTGCTTTACTTTTTCTGGAGAATCTGTTCTTGTGTACTGGTGAGTGAAATAAAGAGAAAAGAAAAGGAAACATGAGATATACAAAAGATTTTGTGCAAAATGTTTCTGCTTTGTGTGTGTTTACTTGCGGGAATGCTGTTTTTTATTTCAAGAAAATATTTATCTTTGAGTTTCAAGTTTGACAACCCACTAGACATACATTCAAACCATCATTAGCCTATTTCTGCACATTTGTACCTTTGTGTCTCTCCTCTTTGCTCTTAGTGCGTTCAGCTTTTGATGATTTCTTTGTTTCAACCACCGAGTCATTCATGGACAAGTCCTCTAGAATGTTCACTAAGGAGAGCTTTTCCTGCTCTGTTCTCACCAGAGGGACCCTCCGTTTCTCATCAGCGGCCACAGACACTTGCTGTACAGCTTCTCTCCTCCTCAGTTCCTCCTCTCGCTTCCTGAACACAAAGAAAAGCAGTGGGATCTGAGTTTGTTTTAAATGTATGGACATTGACATGGACAGAGAGATCAAAACATTGTGTTCAGATGAGAATATTAAATATTACATATATTTTAGTTATACTAATGCACCATCAAGTGTGCAAATAAAAAATGACCACTTCACACAGGCGAAAGTGCAACTTTCTGGTTCATGCCAAGACAATAAAAAGTACTCTTTCTGTGCAAAGACAGTTTTTTAGTTGTGGAGTAATAAATATTTCATGCATTTGGTCACAACTTGGGGGCAATCTAATACGAAGAAAAGATGCCGTACAATAGATTACTTTGTAAGAAAAACATCTCATAAAAGACTTATGTTTCAATAAAACTGCATGCTTGAAATAACAAGAAGTCAATGTGCCCTCCTAAAACAAATTTGCCTCTCAAAAGCAATATGTACGACAGAATAAAGGTGAGACTGGTGAACAAATGACAAAACAGAGAGCTAGCCAGAAGAGAGAGACAGCGGGAAGACTGATGTGTGTGCGGGGATGACAGAGAGAAAGATAGATATGGAGAGAGTGTGACTCTTCCTATATGGGCGAGAAGAGGAAGACAGAGACAAATATTGAAGACAGAAACAGGAGTGAGTGATGAATGGCTGAGGCTTCAGTACATGTGTCTCTTTCTACGCACACAAACATGTGAGTATGTATCTGTGTGTGCTCATCTCTCACTTGGCTGCATCCTTGCGCAGCTGCTCATGCCTCATGAGGAGCTGCTTTCTCTCCTTGAAGGCCTTGCGGACGGTGTAGCCCTTGTAGACGGCCTGGATGGAGGCAGCAGCGATGTCCTGGATGGCTGCGATTGACAGAGCACCATGCTCCAGCATGAACTGAGTCACCTCACTGTGCCCCCCCAGCAGAGCGTAGTCCAAAGGGGTGTATCTGCAAACCACGGACACCAGTGTCATTCATAAATCTGTTTTCCAGCTTCTACCTCCCTGTCTCCACACCTCCAGTTCCTCCATCTCTCGACTAGCTCTGTCCTCACCTCTCCTCAGTGTGCTCCATGTGATTAGGAAAGGCATTGTAGCCCAGTAGCAGTTTCACAGCGTCCAGGTAGCCATTGTTACACGACCAGTGTAGAGCAGTCCGCCCCTGTGCAACCATAAAAAGAGCACCCATTCAAACTATAGCTGTGTTCAAAGTTTCAGATAACATACAGATGTGTGGATGCATTCATGAACGTTTGAGCAGATTTCTACCTCTTTATCTTGTATGTTTGGATCAGCATTGTTCTCCATGAGAACAGCCATGCAGGTGATGTAGCCGCCATAAGCAGCACACTGCAGAGGAGTCCGTCCTGCTTGGTCCTGCCCAGCAGAAGTTTAAATATTTAACAGTCTGGTGCAGAACAATTAAATGAGTAGCTAAGGATTAATGAGGCTGATCCTGATTTTATCCTCACTGCTTGTGAAACAGTGCAGTGGAATAATTAATATTTGATTCATATTGGACCCACCACTTCAGATGTGCAACTAATTTTTGTTGCAATCAATGGGGGACAACAATCCTTGTTTAGTGGATCGAAAGCCTTCCGCGGTGCAGCCAAAGCTAACATGATGCTAGATTTAAAATGACCTCCCAGGTTTGTTACAACAGACTGTTGTATCATGTTAGCTTTGGCTAAACTTTGGAGATCTTCTTGTGCATGAAACAAGGATTGTGGATGGAAAGCTAGAGCTGCACAGCCCAGAGACGGATAGGGATAGGATGAAACTTCCCTATTTACTATGTAAAACTATGGAGTAATGACTATTAAATAGGGATTTAAAGATCCTGTTTCTGTGTATGTTTTGAGTGTGTGCATTCATACCTGTACATTGGGACTAATCCCATTCTCCATCAGTATCTGGCAGACCTCAGCATTCCCTCCCAGAGCTGCCCAGTGCAGAGCAGTGTGACCATCCACGTCTACCAGGTCCACGTGTGCAGAACCTTTATTCATTACACTGACATTTCAGTTGAGGCATTTAACTGACACACAGAAATGTGTAGTAATACTTACTGTACATACTGTATGTACCAACTGTACCCACCTTTGATGAGTGTGAGAATGACATCTCTGTGTCCCATCTCGCAAGCGCGAAACAGCGGCGTGTGTTTCATCACATCCAGAGAGTCGACCATCGCTCCCCTCTCCAACAGCAGCTTCACTGTGCTCACATGGCCTGACAGGGAGGCCGCATGGAGTGCTGTGTGAACACGCACATATATATGTAAAAAAAACTACCCCGAGAAAAGAATATGAGGCTCTTCCCTCATCTGCCTCTTCTTTGTTCATTCTTCCCCTATACTGTCGCTCCTCTCTGGGCTGTGGCTAAAGCCCAGTCAATGGAGGGTTAAACCAACACAGACATTTAATGAGGAGCAATATACTTAAACCTCCTTGTGGCTCCCCCTCCGTCCCCTCTCTCCAGTCCCCAGACAGTACAGACTAGAGTCAAGTGCATAGAAGTGATCTGGGCACCAGTCAGCTCCACTGCCCTTCACACCGTCTCATTAGCATGACTCAACCGTTGCATGTTATGCATGCATAAGCAATGACCGCCTGGCTGAGCAGAGGGGCTATTGCCATGGAGATTATAAGTCCAAAAAGCGCCGGGGGTCAGAGAGTGGCAATAAGTTGTGTGTGTGTGTGTGTGCGTGCGTGTGGCAATAAATTGTGTGTGTGCTCATCAGAGGACAGTGCTGGCAGTGGTGGGAGTCTATTCAGCGAGCTCACACTAATTTTGCTGACACTATCACTTCACTCTCTCTCTCTCAGCCTCACAGTCTCTCTAGCACCTTGGGGGAAATCCCCTGTGACATCATCATCCCTAGCCTAAAACAAGAAGCAGGCCACACACAAACAGAACAAGGATAAAAGTGTGTGTGTGTGTGTGTGTGTACAGTATTGGGAAGAGTAGGGGGTGCGGGTCAAAGCCTCGTTTTCCGCTCTGATTTCTCAGGCACTCACCTGTGCCTCCGTACTTGTCGGCCATGTTGATGTCAATTTGAGGGGTGAGGGCCAGCATGGTGCGGATTACATCGTCACTGCCTTTCCCAGCGGCCCACATAAAGGCCGTCCTCCCCTCCAGATCGGGTTCATCCTTCACAGATGGGTGAGACAGAAACACACCCACTGTCTCCTACTCACCGCACATACATACAGAAGACCATTATTTCAGCTTAATTTAGTATTTTGGGCGGTATGAAAAGGGAGACATTAAATCACACATTTAAAGGATTAATGTGCATAGTTCTACATGACTAGGCAACATCAAACTTGGGACAAACTAATAAAATAAATCTGTAGATTATCATTAATAAAATCACTCCATGTCAAACTGTATACAAATTAAAATAGTAAACATATATTTCCAAATTCCCCATAAACTATAATTTGACCTTGACAATCAAGCATGTAAAATCATAATAATAATTTGCCTTTATAAGACAGCATTTTCAAGGATGCCGAACATGCAGGATGAGACAGCTTTATTTCATCATAATAAATATTGTATTTTGGATAAAGATGCTTGATGCTGACTCAGCAGGTTTTCAAGCTTTGTGTGTGAGTGTGCATGACTCACAGCATTGTTGCTCTGAGCACCATAATGCAGAGGTGTTGCTCCTTGGCTGTCTGAGGGAATAGTGCCTGATGTGTTTCTCTCCAACAGTATGTGGACGATTCTTGCGTGGCCTGAAAAACACATGTTTTCCATTAGTGGGATGTACGGGTGAGAGATAAGGACAAGGATACACGATAAGGATCTGGGATAATTGCTCACCTTTTTTTAGTTAACTAAAACTGTTAACAGAAAGAAGCCAAAAAAAGTACATCACCTCAACAGAAGTCCACTCTCACAATTTATATAATTACTAACCACTGTGTTTCATTGTGTGATGCTATACAGGTTGTAATAAACCCAAAGAAACAACAAGAGTCAACAGCTTTGCTAGAGGCTCTGTGATGCTGCTCTTGGGCACAGTGGTGCTTTGAGCTGAAATTCTAATGTCAACATGCTAACGTTGACCAGGTATAATGTTTACCATGTTTACCATCTTAGTTTAGGGTGTTAGCATGCTAACATTTGCTAATTTGCACTGAAGTACAGCTGAGGCTGTCAGCTGAAACAAAAGGAAAAGTGAGGGGATCATCAAAGTCAGTAGGATTCATCCTCTGGTTACCATGAACATCTGTACAAAATGGCAATGTATCTGATAGTTGTTGAGATATTTTAGTCTGGATTAAAGTGGTGGGCTGACAGACAGACCATCAAACAAAATTGCATTCCCTAGAGCCAGGCTCTATATATATAAAATAAATAAAACATAATCTTATCATGGGGGTAATAACTCGTCTATTTTGGCTTTGATTCAGCTAACCAGTGTAAAACTTGTTCTCATTGGAATTTTGTTTTTAGGGGAAAGTGGTTGTAATTTTCCACAAAGCCTGAAATCCTTCATTCACAGTGTGCAGCGTTCATTCGGGCTGCAGTAGGTCACACCCACCGAGAAGAGCTGCCCAGTGCAGCGGTGTTCTGAAGAGGTTATCATAAGCTGTCACATTACAGCCCTCGTAGGACGTCAGCACCTCCACCACTGCCTCATTACCGTCTGCAACGGCAAAGTGCAGGGGAGTCCGCCCCTCATAGTCCTGCCAGTTTAACAGGGACTCAGTTGGCGCTGCCTCCTTCTCACACACACACACACGCACGCACACACACATACACATACACACACACACATACAAGACAACCACAGAAAAGAAAAACATGCAGACTGACAGGTGAGGATGGAGGATGATGATGACAAATTTAGTCAGTGAGTGTGTGTGTTTGTGTGTGTGCAATAGTGTGTACCAGTATACAGCGGACGGTTTGTGTAGCGCTGGGCTCCTGACTGTGCGCTGCCCAGTGCAGAGGGATCTTGCCCTCACTGTCTGGGATGCCAATGTTGGAATCATGCTTGATCAGAAGGCGAACGTGTTCTGGTCGGTTATAAAACGCTGACCAGTGGAGAGCAGTTTGCTGTACAAATAGAAAGTGGGACAGAGAGAGATGAAAAGGAAGAGGCAAAGATGATGGATGAGTTTAAAATAGAGGCAGCCATTGTAACACGAGGTTTGAGGTTTCCATTTAGGCTCAAAAAATTACTCCACTTTGACATGGGGAGGAAATATGAGGGCAATGTGCTACACAAAGATCATATTGAAGATCATGCCTCCGTGACGGCTACTGAGCTATTCTGAGATATGCAGAAACCACTGTCATCTGACATGATGATGCATATTGGATTATTACAAAACGAACTACTGATGTCAGATACACATCAGCTCCAGAAGAGAGAGGAGACTGTGTGTTTGTATGTTTGTGGTCTTATCAGTAGGACACAGGACAAAGCCACAGATTGTTAAATTGTTCACTGCTGTGTGTGTGCCTCTCGGGGGGTTCATGCGTGTATGACCTCAAATTCCTGCTGCTTCTAACGAACTGTCTTCAGTCAGTCAGTTATCTCTTTACAGGTTATTGGTCAGACGCCCAGACAGGCTGGTTTCTAACGGAGGACAAACTGTGGGCAGCTGGGAAGACAAACAATCTTCCAACAACTTATTTGTGTGTGTCTGTACTGTAGTACCTTGTTCTTGTCTTGCGTATCAACCTCTCCAGGTCCAATATGTTTGAGTAGCAGGGCGAGGGCTTTTTGGGAGGGGTGTCGGGTGGCCAGGTGGAGCGGGGTCATCTCCTCTAAATCTTTCTGCAGCCAGTTAGCACGCCTGGACAGCAGCAGCTTCAGGAATCGCACATTCCCCTGCAATGAACATGTACAAAAAAAACCCAAATTGTGCTAAATATTATCTCAGAAATCACCAACTCTCCTTGATATTAGTCATGAACCAGCAGCAATGACACACACACTCCCACACACACAGACTCCCCAGGCGTTTAGCTGTGTCTGGTTCAATCCACAGGTCATCCATCTTCGTTTGCGCCTCCTGCCTCTCTGTTCAGCGTCTGTGATGAGCTGTTAAACAGTAAACAGCGGCTCTGCAGCCTGACAGAGCCACCACTCTCTGCCTGTCATCCCCTCCACATCATCATCCTCAAGTTTTGGTCTCAGCGTTTCTCCACCAGGCCGTGGGGTGATGTATTGTGCAACAGCTGTCGCTCATCAGCGTGGTGTGTGTGTGTTTGTGTCCATGCCGGCATGACTGTGTACACGTGTGAGAATATTTTGTATATTTGCCATCCTGTGACCACAAATCCACAGTCTGACAGATCTATCTTGTGTGTGAGCATGCATCTAGACTGTGTGTGTGTGTGTGTTCCCATCCTCCCTATTCTCAGTCCAATTAGATCGGTAATCCCTGGCCTCTCTCCCTGTCTCAGCCATTTATTGATCAGATGTCAACGAGACAGGGCTTCCCATCACTAGCATCCCCCAACACACACACACACACACACGTGCACACACACTCCCTATCTACTAGACAGACCCCAATAACCTATTACCTCCCCTCTTTCTTCAATGATATGATGATTCTGTATCAGCACACTCCCATAAAAGTAGGCACAGACACATAACTGAGTTGTAAAGGGATATCATTAGTGCCACATCCTACTGTTCCCCTGCCACATCCCTTTAGAGTGAACACACCACCCTGTCTAGAGGTGTCCTCATTAACATTGTCTCCTCAGACTGTTCCTCAGTCTTTAATGAAGTTTACAGAACATTCAGCTCCTCTTTTTTTTTTTTTTCAGTGTCAAAAATGGGCTTTCGCCATGCAGAAAAATTGTTTATTTACAGGAATGTGTATAAGTGAAACTCATAGCTACAATGTGTGTGTAGCAGGATTATACCCCCCCCAAAAGCCCTAAGGCCATAACTATAGCCACTAGGGGGCACTGGCTTCCTACTGGAGTTTATCGACTATGGAATTGCCATTAAACCTCAGATCAGACCTAATCTTCATATTCCACTTTTATAAATCCACCCCTTATCAGTTCTTCTGAAATAAACTTAACCACAAAAAGGGGCTGACATATGTGTGACAGTCAACATTTGTGTGTACTTCAGTGTACGTCTGTGTCAGGATGCCCATACCTTCTGGGCGGCAAGGTGCAAAGCGGCGCGCTGGCTGTGATCGGTCTTGTTGACCGAGGCTCCGGCCTTTAGCAGAATCTCTGCACAATCCAGGCGGTCAGCCAGCACACAGTACATCAAAGGGGTCCGGCCAAACTGGTCCTCACGGTCCCGCAGCGAGGGATCTGCTACACACAAGGACACATACAACAAACACAGTTTGAAGGTTTAAGTCAGAGGGTAAGCATTAATAGTGAAGATTTGGGTCAATATGCGTTGTATTCAGTTCAACAAACAGAAAGGCTTTTGATGGAATATGTTATAAACTGTTTTTAAACGGCAACTCCTTGTACTTAAAATGCAGTCTTTTACTGCTTCAGTTTAATAGGAGTTCCACTTCCACTTTTCTAAATAAGTCAGAGCAGCTGGAACCCCAGATGGAAATACTTTAACATTGATAAGCTGGAGGACCACATCGCCTCCTTGCGAAGAGTAACATAAATGGCACTGATCATTTGATGCTATTTTTCACCACACATTTCAATTTTGTATTCAAGTTTAAATCTCAAAATGGCTTAATGTCCAGATAATGACAGCACTTTTGCAGAAGTCTGGACCATCCTTTAGCAGAGGGGCCGCAGTTCCAGCTTCCATGCTGATGAGCACCAGCTCTGCTGTACCTTCTCCAAAACTCCTACCAGCTGCTGCAACTGACCCTGCACTCTCACTTCCCTACAAATGGGGCCAATATAAAGAAGTGTTCCTGATAGAAATCAATAAAGCACCACATTACTACAGATTAATATGAACTGAACCCTGTGTGTTTGGGGTGTTTTGGTGGCCTAGGCCCTAGGGGTTAAGACGCACATGATATAACCGCATTGACCCTGTTTCAATTTCCAAGAACCTTTCTTGAATGTTATATCCTTCTCTCTCCCAATGTGTTCCCTCTCTGTTTTACAACAGTCACTGTCCAACATTAAACTTGTGTGATGCAGGTGATGTAGTGAATAAACCTGTAATATGTCTAGAGGCTGACTGGTTGTGTGCTAACTACCTGTGATGAGTTTGAGAAGGGCGCTCCTATCTCCATTGACAGCTGCAGCATGGACCTGCGAGCCCAGAGAGGCAGGTCCTGGGCTAGACATCGCTGAGGCCTGCAACACAAGCAGATAGAAGGTCACAACTCAACCTGCAGCAACTTGCACTCAACTTACTTATCAAGTATTTAATACGGTGGTGACATTAAGCTGAATCTGGACAGTTTCCTTACCATTCATTGTCCTGCAAGCACACCCCACAACTGGATATAGTTGCGCTTCAGTAGCTCACGTCATATTATATGCCATAAAAGCTATGTTTAAATGGCAACTACTAATGAAATCACTTCAACATCTTCCACAAACATCGATCACATTTCAAGCAGATAACACACACCTGATTCTCCGTTCATTTTCAACATCACAATGAAACAGATACTTCCCAATGTTGGCCTACAGTAGGTAGTGTGTGTGTGTGTGTGTGTGTGTGTGTGTGTGTGTGTGCATACTTGTATGTGTGTGTGTGTGTGTGTGTGTGTGTGTGTGTGTGTGTGTGTGTGTGTGTGTGTGTGTGTGTGTGTGTGTGTGTCTGCTCCTGCTGAGGGGGCTAAATCTCTTCCTGGCCCCACTTACCCAGAGCCCAGTGAAAGCTGGGTAATCTGCAGACAGGAAGCAGCTGGGGAGGGGGAGACCCTGTGTGAGCGTGTAAGAGGGGGGTCTCTCTTCATGTCTTATTCATGTCTCATTAATACTGCAGCATACCTTGCTGTGTGGGTGTGTGTGTGTGCGCGTGTGTGTGTGTGTGTGGGAGGGTTTAGAGATGTGGGACAAGCCCTGCGGGGCACAACAGAGAAATCAATTATTGCCCCTAAACACATAAACGCTGGAGGCACAAACTCGTGCCACAATCTGAGATTTCTCCAAGACATTTTCATTAACAGTCACATGAATAAATCTGATTCACTACTTATGAAACTTGCAGTATAAAGAGGTTCTATGCAATACAACTGATGGGAAATATTGATAAAGTTTAAGCAGGCTGATTACTTCTGTCACAGTCTTGAGAACTTTTTAACTCTTGGTAAGAAAACTGAATGAAGGGAGGAGAGAATACTCTGGTGTCCTCCATCCTTCCTTCTCATCCCCCTCTTCCTCCCTGCCATCGCCTCATAAACAGTGCTCTTATAGACACTGCGTGCAGCATGGCAATTACCCATCATGCTCGCTGCTTTCTCACGCTCTGCCAGGTAGTGGCGGAGACTTAATACAGGTTCGTTAATACATTTACAGCAAAGTAGGGCTATGTGAGCATAAAGGAGGATGGGAGGGAGAGATGATAGGTGCGTAACATAAAGGTGTGTGTGTGTGAACATAGATGTGTGTGTGTGTTTGTGTGTCAGTGTTTGTGTGTGTTTGGCACATGTGCCATGTCATGGGAAGTTATTTTCCGTGAGAGAGAGTTTTTACAGGGGCTTTACCAAAATCAACCACAAACATCTCTAAACATCTCTAATTTAGAGTGATTACTCAGTCAGTAATGCACGTGCATGCGCACATACACAAACACAGTCTGCAGATGCTAATATTTAACACATGCGGAAATAGCAGAGATGCCATAGTCGCACTTTCAGAAAGAGTAATATCATGATTATGATGTTGACATCCTCTTACACAGATGACTAAATGAGACAATCTCATATTCGCTGTGCTTCTTTTCAAGTTCAAAACTTTTAATTTTTTCTGCATTTTTGGAGTCAATATGAAAGCCCCCAGCTGCCACAATAAAATACAGATATAAAATGATTTGTAAATAATCTCGGACTATAATAAAAATATCATAATTTGACCAAACACATGAGGGACACAAGTCAATATCTGAATCTATGTGAGGGACATTCATATCGCCAAAAGAACAGGCAATTAGAGTTTCACGAGGGCCTGAGTGTTTTGGAAACACCTACGGTGCATCCAAATTTGGCTAAAAAGGCTTTTGCAATGCAGTGTCTGAAATCAAACAAAGGAGGGTGTAAAAACAACACTAGGTCCTGTTGAGAGGTTTGGAGTGGTCTCATTTAGCCATTCATATGTGTTCCTCAGGGAGCGCTCCACTTGTTAATACGAAGACAATAACTCAGAGTAAACTATTGATCACAGGCTGAGGTCCAGACTAAGTGATTGTGCATCTGTATAAGTATTGATTCATGCTGATGCTGGCATTATTTAGTCTTTATTCATATTCGGCCTCATATAACTGCAGTGAGTTTAACAAAGAGTCCACACCCTCCCACGAAACCTTTCAGCAACACTACAGGAGTGCTGCGCATTTACACACTGCTGCCTCCTCACACACACACACACTGGACGTGTACTGTAACTAACACTTCAATTGATGCTATTGAGACAGACAAGCAAAGAAACCTTAAAGTGAATTAAAGTGTGTGTGTGTGTATACAGCGTGTTTGACTATACGTTTCTCTAGCTGTCTGTCACCGGGAAGGTGTCTGTTTTTGATAGCGGACATAGCTAGGGCATGCTGGGTAAGCAGTGGGGAACAGAGTCTGAACCTGCGGCTTTTATTTCAATTCAAGACAAGCACACACACACACACACACACACACACACACACACACACACACACACACACACACACACACACACACACACACACACACACACACACACACACACACACACACACACACACACACACACACACACATTTTATTTAAGTGTCTCTTTACACAGTTTACACAGTTATGACAGAGTGAGTTTAGGCTCTTAGCCAACATGGGGTTATTATGGATGCCTATACCACCTACATGTTTCCGTGTGTGTCTGTGTGAGGGTGTACCTATGTCTACCTACATAGGAGGTAGAGACTGCGGGGATCAATCCCTGCATTTTGACTGACAGGTAAAGAGGTTGAGGAAGGATAATATCAGCCCACAGGGATGCCCAATCTGTAAAGCCCTATTTCTGGGGGACTTCCTGGTTCCCCAAGGACCAATGAGCTGGCTCCCTCAGCTGGGGGCCGAGCCCTGGGGCACAGCGGGGCCAATCAGCAGGGGGGCAGAAAGCTGAGTGACACATAGATCAGCTAATTTACATCATTACCACAATGCATCCTGACAAATGAGCCCCCAGGGTGTGAGCCAATCACCTGGGAGAGTAATGCAATTAGGCGGGACCACAGCTGTCAATCTCACAACCACGGGGGTCAGGTAGAGAAGCCTATGGCTAAAACACCCCTGCCTGCTGCCTGTCGTTCACACACATCTATATATGCACACACGTATATACACTGTAGAGAGGGAACACACAAATCACTGGTGCTGGTGCAGATACAAAGTGTAGCATGATAGAGGCTGGTTCTCTATCCATCTCCTGAGGGTGGAGGGTAGGAGGGAGTCAGGAAGGGAGGTGGCGTGTGTGACTGCTCGAGGGACACAGAAACTTGTGTCCTCTGAGGAGTTGCACCTGAGCGCAAGTGTGTGCATATGTACATACATCTGGGTGTTTGTGTGTGTTTACATTTGCCCATGTGTTTTTGCCCACCTGGGGCACGGTGTTGTTTAAGCTCGGAGTCTGAGCTGTACACGAGGACTATGACAACAAAAGGCAGGGGGAGGTAAAGTGGTGCAGAGTAGGCCTGTATTTGACTGGCATGTAAGCAAGTCGCTGCTGCTAATGAGGCTTATCTTAGTCTCATTAGGTGTAGTGATATCATACCGGAGCACTCCATTCAGTCGATAGGGTTATGCCCAGCATGTCGTTAATGTTTGTGGTGTGTGTGTGTGTGTGTGTGTGTGTGTGTGAGGGCTGGTCGATGCTGCTGTGACTGGCAGACTGGCAGGCGGTGCTTGAGATTAATCAGAGGCACTAATAACACCCAGTCTAATGCGAGATATTATAAAGAAACACCGCGAAAAACAAACACATAACGTCCACAAGAGTGAGCTGATACAGTCCCTGTCACCTTGTGTGTGGTTCAGGCACCGCTGATGCAACGCTCTGAGAGTTAGGGGAGCTGTGTGTTTTGTGTCATCCCATTATATCACTAATGAGCCGCCCTCGGGTGGGGGAGAGTGGGGGGGTGGGGGGTGACAGCAAGGCGGACAGGAAAAAGACAGATGAATAAAAAGACTGAGAAGAGGAGGGGAGAGCACGAGAAGGGGGAGGGAGACAGAGACCAGCTTGGGGACTTTTCCTCTCCTCCCCTCCATATCCTTTTCCCAACACCTCTGAGTCTAATTGGACTAAAACTGTGATCTAATTAAATGTCCAATTAAAGTGCAGAGAGCAGTGTGCCCACCGGCGAATCAGAGTACAGGGACATAATCAGCTGGAAAAACAAACAAAAAAATCAATGTGAGCAATGCGAATTGGAAGAAGATGGAGAAAACAGAAAAGAGAGTAGAGGGTAAAATGGGGAGGACGGATGGACGGACGAAATCAGAGTGCACTGAGAGCGGTATGGGTGTGTGCTGCATGGCTCTGTGCATTACGTCTTCAGACAAGGTTACTTCACAAAATATTAATACATAAGTGGTTATGGACCAAACTAACTACTCATACCTAGCTTTGACAACACAAAACACAAGAGAATAACAAAGTCAAAGTTTCAAATGTTCTTGTGACATGGAACAATAGGCTGAGTTTGACAGGAGCACTGAAAAAAAGACATCATTATGCTGTGCCTCAATTTGTCAATCTACAAAGAAACATTTTTAATAAATAAAGTCATTATTAGACAAGCGCCAATATTTGCTGGTTAAGACTTCTCAAATGTAAAGTTTCTCTTTGTTTCATATCACTGTAAATTGAACACCTTTGTTTATGACTGGTGGACAAAGCAGTCAATTTGAAGACCTCCCATTTGGCACTGGTAAGTTGTAAAAGGCATCTGTCATTATTATGACTAAACAATCACCTAATCAAAAAAAAGATTTGTTACATTAATGAAGATAGTAATTTGGTGCAGCCCAACTTAAATCATACTTCAGAGTAAATGTTGCAGTAGCTTGTGGCTTCACATAGCTCACTTCTGATAAACAATAGAAGGTTTCTGAGAAGAGTATACACTTTCCAATCAGAATAATGATCCTTATCAAATATTTTAGTATCAGGACTTACACATACATTTGATGTTATGTCGCACAGAAAAGGGTTGCCTTTCGAAGAATCTTCAATTTCCTTTGGTTCTATCTGTCTTATTTAATCTAGATACATGGGAAAGAACAAATTCGGAAATCACACCCATCAAACTCTTTTAGTTTTGGATAATTTTTATGCTTTTCACTTTGATTTAAGTAGATCTCTACACCAATACTTATTTTTCAAGTAAAATATCAGTAAACTTAGTAACACATAGTAGTAACATATACTGTAGGGCTGGGTGACATATTTACATTTGTCATAAGCTACCATAGTAATTGAATTGTGTTTTTATTTTATTTTTATTTGTGATGCACAAGTTTGTTGTCTAATCTAAAAATAAAAGTGAAATACTTGCACCAGAAATTTGTGTTCCACTGTAAAATTGACATTTGCTTATAGTATAATGCAATAAACACAGCATAGACAACTAAAACGTGGTTCCTCATATCTCAACAGATGAAGTGACATACTGTATATCAATATTGGAAGAACATATTCTGGACACTGTGATGTTTTGTACTTTTACAAAAGCATTAACAACTTAACAAGGACAGTTTGCTCCTCTTTCTCTCCATCACTGATATTCAGACAGGGAGAGAGAGAAATCTTCCACTGACTCCATCTGTGAGTTGCTCACACACTGTGAACCCCCTATGGACAGCTTTAGCCCATAAAATATTAATGCTGGGATTCAATTCAACATTCCACCTTAATCTCCTGAACAATTAGGCTGTTTAAGCACACGCAATTAGGTTGGTTACACATAGTCTCAATGGTCTTCACTCTAGAGAGAGAATTACAAACTGGTAGTACAGGGGAGAGACCAAGGTAACCAACAGATACACCCAATAACTACGGGGGAAAAAAGGGATTTAGAAAAGCTAAATTACATCTGGGTAGCTGCTCTCTGTGTGTTGGATTCTCACCATAGCTGCATTAAGGGGGACACTTCAGCAGATGTTTCTCAGTTCAGTGCATCCTTTGTGGGGTATGCACGCACATCCAAGTCCCCTACCTGTCCTGATCCTGGCTCCTGCAGGGGCATAGAAAGAGGATCACTCACATACTGAGACCAGCCCACCTGTTCACACAATTAACTGCCAACATAATACTGCTACTGTACTGATTACATGCAGAGGGGAGGATGCTTCAGAGTTAACATATTCGCGTTCAATCAGTCTTCTCATCTAATCTGATGATAAAGGAAGAATGACATTTTGTGTTTGTTTAAGCTGCAGCTAAACACACACTTTTGCTGGATTTATGGAAGGATTTTGCATAGTTGTGCATCAGAGTAGGATACCTAAAGGTTTTATAACTCACCTCGTTTTGTGTGGCAAAGTATGGTTTTGCTCAATAACATAAAAACGCATTGCTAGATGGTGAAAATGGGTTGAACAGAGTATTGCAAAATGTGGACGAATAGTGATGCAACTCCCCCCTGTTCAGGAGAAATCACTTATGCATAAGCGTACTAAAGAAGTAACGTTACAGACACCAACTGTGTGACTGTTGATTAGTATAACGTTAATGCTACTGTGTTTTAATAAAGTGTTCTTTCCATCCCTCGTTAGTTGGTGTTATATTTACCGTTTGATTTCCTCTTCTCTCAGATGAAAAACCTAGTAAAGTTTTCTTCCAAGTAGTCCCGTTGAATCGCCACCGTCTGACTAAACACTACAACTCCCGTTACTGTTGCAGACCATTACAACACCATGATTGGAGTTTTCCCCACTAACTATATAGCTGTTTTGCTTAGTGAAAAAACAACATTACCCATAAAGCCAAGCGGGATAACAATACTAGGAAGTGTCCCTCGAGTTTCCGTGGTCACCGTGAGATCGGTTCGCCGTCAGTTTCCTGCTGCTGTAAGAAGAGCGGCGTCGAGACAGACTGGGAAGACTCAACACCACCACCTCCAATAACTATACTGTACAATGAAACTGTTAGCAATATCTCCATCTCTCGATATCCGCTTCGTCACGGTTATATCGCTGGTAAGCATCTTTATTTCAGCCTTATAATGTGCAACAGCCCTTTGATTTTAGCCACAAGAGGAAGCTAACGTTAGCTGAGTAACGTTAGTTAGCCCGCCGCCGGATAGTTAGCTGGTAGCTAACCGATGAGCCACTGCTGGCATGAGACGTGGCTTTTAAAGTGGCTAAGGTGACTAGCGAGCCAGCGACCCGCAGCTGGAGGTGCAGTTATGTAGCAGGTTCAGCGAGGAGGCCTTTTAAATGGGGTTCACCAAACGACTGCCATAACTAATCAAGTTATCCAGCTGCAATGTCAACTTGGCCGGTATTGTTGAGTAACGTTAGCTGTTGTGTTAACGTTACATCAAGCCTCATCCCACTTTATATAACCGAGTTGTTACTCGCACACCAGACTGTTTATTCCTGATTTTAAAAAATAGCTAAAGTTGGACTCTTGATAACTTTGTTGAGGAGGTATGAAGCATCCAGCTCGCATTATGTGCTAGCACAGATCGACAGCAGCGAGATACTTGCTAGCATGGTTAGTTTACGCGTTTTGTTGATTGACTTTGTTGGTCTGCTGTGTTTGATCAAGCTTAGTATTTGTTATTGTGCTGATGCACGGTTTTATTTTCTAACTCTTCGTGTGTCTGTATGTGTCTCTGAAGGATGCTCGCCGGTTGGTGAATTCCTCTGTTGTGGCTCATTCTTATTGGTTGACAACCCGGAACTAAAAATAGCGTAGCAGTTTTGCTGTTGTGAGAGTTTGGGCCTGAAATGAAAACTTACAACTTCATCTGGGCTGCAGAACAGTGTCTGCATTTGTCTAACCATTGTGGCATTGCATAGTAGTGTGTAGCCGTGTAATCCTATATGGCAAAAAGGTGTTTTGTTGAGTAGGATCAGATTTCAAAGGGAACCAGGAAATGTTTTCTATAGAGCAGTAATTTATAAAAGGATTTGTCAATCGGCAGAATAATTAGGAGCGCCGAAGTAATTTTTCTTGCAGAAATACTAAACATTCATTGCCTTTCTATACATCATTGTACATTGAAAATCCTTTGGTTTTGGACTATTGCTTGGATAAAAAGCAAGCTATTTTTACATTTCATATATTAGATTTATCATTTAATCAAAGACACAAATGTCAGATTAATTGATAATAGAAATAATACTTATTTGCAGCCCTAATTTTACACTAAACTAAGGGAGGGACCATGGCAGTTAAACTCTGTTGTAGTAGTGATTGTTACAGCCAGAAGGAGGATCATCATCATATATCCTGTTTAAAGAGGATCTTGCATCAGCACAGATCACAACAGATCAATAGAATGTGGAGGCATTGTTTTTAAGCATTTTAATGCTGTAGAAGTTTTGTCTGATGACATTAAATTGGGGCAGTGGGCGTCATTATGAAAAAATGGGCTTGGCCTTTGCAGCCTTAATGAAATCATTTAGTAAAAGAGTGAAAGCTTTAATAATAAAGTCTTCGTTGGTCTTCTTCTGTCATGTCATCTCCATTGTTAAACATAGGCCATTTTAAACAAAATAGTTCATTTAAGCTACAATTGCCTTTTTTAAATTTGCATTGGTATTTTCAGTTGGCAGTCAGCACCTCCACAACATCAGCCCTTTTTCTCTGTGCTGATCTCTTTCATATTCTTCTCTTTTATACAGCATTGCATCCAGAGCTGGAATTCTGAAATCCCTAGTTGGTACATCATAATTACAACCTTATTGTTTTTTGAATCGTCCATTGAGGAGAAACATTTAAAAAAAATGGATGGCTACAATATTTTATTTTCCCAACCCAAAAAACGGTCCCCCAGGCAACAGCTAATATTATGTCAGTGATATATGAGGATGTAGATTTTTTTTACTATTATCTGACTTACAGTAAAATGTTGTTTTACATTTACCATAGAGGTGATTTTGCTGACTTAGGGTCATGCAATAATTAAAATAAAACCTCAGTGTATTCATTGATTTTTGATTACATTATGTTGAATAATCTGAATTTCTTGAGCACCCTGCCCAAGATGCAACTTGGAAGTTCTTTGCAATTCCATTATCTTTGGTATATTAGAGCGACCATAGTTGTCGCCCATGTTCTCTAACAGATATGATGTCAGAGATAATGTCTGACAAAAAGAGAATGTTGGTAAAAATGTGTGCAGTATGTTTGGGTGTAATGGCCAAATGAATTAAGAGTGACGGAAAGAATATATGCAAACACGGTGCACCATATATTTGGATCAGTCTGCTGCACCTCTCAGTTCTTTTTAAAAACATGGTTGAAGACTTTTCTTTTTGACACATCAGATTTAAGGCTTTTAAATAATATCTTAAACTGCTCTGTAACTTGTTTTTGTTCTATTTAATTAATTTTAATTTTATTTAAATGTCTTCTTTATACTGCCCAATGTTGCTTTAATGTAGAGCAGTTTGAATTGCCTTGTTGTTGAAATGTGCTGTACCTATTAACTTGTTCTGCCTTCCCTTACCCACAGCCAAAATTAAGCCTTAGGTGGCTCACGCTCTGTGATGAGGTGAATGATCTAGGTGGAGCTAATATCAGCGCTGCTGATTCTTTTAAAGATGACAGCTGTAGTAGTTTTGACACCTATGGACAAATGTGGGCTCAAAACACAGTTAGAAATAAATGCAGTTCCACTGGTCTTTGTTTTGTTATACCTTTTGAGAAATATATCAAGTTTCAAAATACTGTTTGGATACTTTTTTAAAGGGTAATTGCATATATCCTGAAAAACACGTTATGGACACGTTATAGCTCTTCATCAGGTATCAGATAAAGATTTTCACAGTAACAGTGTAATGCACGTCCTTCCCTGTTTGTCATATATTTCTGTGACATCCAGACCATTACCATAAATATATAGTCCATGAGTTTATCAATATAACCTTTGCTAATTGGTCAATATGAAGGGACTCAAAAGAGAAAGAAATGCTAATATGCTATTTTTTTAACACACACCTTCTTGTCCAATGCGAATGTAGACCTGTATGAAACTCAAGTTCTTGTTTACATGCACACAAGAAACCAGGTTACAAGGGTAATGCGGGAAATCGTCAGAGCATGAATTTTATGTTGGTCTGCATCACACCTCTCATCTAGGGGTGGATGATATGGCCCTAAAACAATATCACAATATTTCAGGGTATTTCTGCGATAATGATATTCTTGACAATATGACAAAATACGGAAAAATGTTTTTGGTTTAGTAGAACTCACAATAGCTGTTGAGCACTCCTCGCACTCAACCGGGTGCTTCTACCTGAGATGGTGAAATAAGTTTGTTGTATGGTCCCCTTTTGTTGCTACGGTTTTCTTTCCCTTCTTACATATTACCGTGATTTGGTGTACAAATTATCTTTTGTAACCAAACACGTTCCACACCAATGATGTCGCTCCTCTTTCTAGGACTAATTCCTCCACCGCAAAGCCAGTAGCCATATTACTCTGCTTTAAGTCCGAATATTGCCATTATCACAATATGATATGATTTTTATCATATTAAAAATGATACCTGGGACACATTGGAGGTCAGGAGTTGGAAAAAAGTTGCTGTTTCTTTGGTTGCTCTACTCACCCACTCCCCATGGCAAATCTAATTATTATACGCAGCTCTAGAAATATATAACATATTTAAAAAAATATATACTAGTTTTCTAGTCTATACTAGTTTATAGTCTACATTGATATGTTGCATGAAGTAACACCATAGCGTGTTATGTGTGCTAAGGCATGCATTAAGTATACTTTACCCTGTGACAGCTGGTGTTGAGTTGACTCAGTCTGTAGATATGCTGATTAACAGTATGTTGACAGGTTTGTTGGTTCACTCAGTCTTTAATGAAACTGTCTTCAGAATATTTTTCCCCTCCCCCACATAGTTGCCTTAACTAGCAGTCTGTGTTTTTATGTTTTAATTGCTGATCTATATCTTCCCTGTGTGCGTGTAGGTGATGGGCCTTTCTACTCCTGGACAAGCAGAAATCACCAGTCTGGACTCAAGCAACATTGATGACGTCCTAAGTAAGGCATCACACTTTATTCTTCAAAAGTGACTTAAAGGAATAGTTTGGGAATTTTGGTAAAATGTTCTTTATTTGCTTTCTTGCTGAGAGTTAGATGAGAAGGTTGATACCACTCTGGTATGTCTGGCATAAAGACTGGAAGCAAGAGGAATCATCTTATTTCCTTGTATTTCTTTTTTGTCTAATTCTTGGCAGGAAAACAAAAAATCATATTTCCAAAAATGTCAAACGTTTCCTTTAATAGTCATTCAGATCTTTGTCCTCCACTATTTCTTCTCAGTTGTCTTTGAGAAATACATATATGTTTCCATCTTTGTTACCTCCACCAAGGATGTAGTGTTTTCAGTCCACTTTGTCTCTGTTAGCAGAATATCACAAAAATAGATTTTAGTGAAGTTTGGTGGCCAAAGAAGAACATGACCTATTATGTTATTAGTTAATATTTTACATTTTCTTATGACCCCTGCACTGTGAGCTGGATAGGCAAAGTTCTGTTTTCCTGTTAATGTTAATATTGGCCACACCCATTGCTGCACACCTCCCACAAATTCTATTAATATTCACCAAGGTGTGGATGCTAAAATATTTGGGATACCTGGAAAGTTTTCTATGGTTCTGTTGTGTTTTCTTACAATTGTTTGCCCCATTGTTGCAGATCTGCCCTACTTAATTGTTCTTGGACCCTTCCCTTCACTGACAGAAAACTGAGGGCTTAAAGATTGATTAGCCTAATTAATTAGTTTTCTAGCAAAACATACATTCATGAGTATATTTGGTTATATATATATATATATATGCTTTTATTTATTTCCTGTGTGTGTTTCCTTGCAGATAATGCTGGGGTGGCATTAGTGAATTTTTATGCAGACTGGTAAGTGTGTCACTGGACCTCTGTATATTATGTCAAGGATGTTTAAATTGAGTTTTGCTCATGAGGCAGACGTTTCCTATGAATACCACGTGGTGCAATAAGTATAATTAGATTGCTGTCATCCTCCGTAGAGATTTTGTTGATTTATTGTCAAAGGATTCTTACACAGTATGTCTGTTTGATTCTTATATATTTCTGAGCTGGTCTAATTCATGGATGAATTTGGGAGCTGGGAGCAAAAATCATTTGACCACATGGTCAAATACTGTCAGTCCATTGGACTAAAAAAAATCTTATTAATTTAATTCAAATTATGGAAATCCTTTTGACCTCACGCCACTCCTCTACCCGCGTTACAGGTGCAGGTTCAGTCAGATGCTCCATCCAATTTTTGAGGAGGCATCAAACATAGTGAGGGAGGAATTCCCCAATACCAAGCAGGTGGTGTTTGCCCGCGTCGACTGTGACCAACATTGTGAGTATTGCGTACCTTTTTATTAATTTTTAGTGTTCTTTCACATTATCAAGAAAAGTACCAAACAACAACTAGCAGATACAACTAACAATTAAACTTGAAAAAATATTATGAAATGTCTATCACGAATTACAAGAGCCATATATTTTATTCATTTCATCAGCTGCCAAAGTATTTCTTTCATAAAGATGTGAAACAAAGACAAAGGAACTCATCTTAGTAATTTTGCTGAAACTGGAAATGTTTTATTTTATAACTTACTTAAATGATGAATCAGTTAGTCAAATTATATTGGTATGTTGTGGTTGTTGTTTATGGTACTGGTATAACATCCTCTTTCTATATACGGATAGGAAACAAAAAAAGGCACACACACTCTTGCTATATTTGATGCACATATGTACACATGGATGCCCAACACACCAAAGCACAGACACATAAACCGCCAGCCTCAGCCTTTTGAGATAAAGCAAATTAAAGAGAATTATTGATGACCTGCAAACTGTTTGAAGACTAATGACAAAACTGCTGCTTCCTGTGAAGACGGGAGGCTTAGAGACACCCCGCGGGGAGATTGACACCTGCCACACACACACACACACACACACACACACACTCATTCACTGTGTGCAGAGAGAATATTTACTCTTGGCGGGGGGCAGCTTTCATGTGGGAGATCAGAGCACAGAGCTGACTGAAGGCAGTGTTTTCAGACTGAGGTTTAAGCGCCGTCTCTGTCACTGCTCATCCTCCTCATCCACCCATCCCCATGTGTTTTTACTCTGCTTCTTCCTCTTCATCAATTGATTTGTCCTTCTTTACTTAACTTCTCCTCTGCCTCTGTGTAGCGGATATAGCCCAGCGGTACCGCATAACCAAGTATCCGACATTGAAGCTGTTCCGCAATGGGATGATGATGAAGAGGGAGTACAGGGGTCAGAGGTCGGTGTCAGCCATCGCTGACTTCATCCGCCAGCAGCAGGTCGACCCTGTGAAAGAGTTACACTCAGTGGAGGAGTTTGCTACTGTGGATGTGAGTGGCAAACACACAAACTGTGTCTATAAAACATCGCCAATTTCCACAGTCATTGTAAAGTAAAATGGTATAATTTGTTTTTTTATTCAACAGAGGAGCAAGAGAAACATCATAGGTTACTTTGAAAAAAAGGACTCCGATAACTACCACTCATATGAAAAAGTAGCCAACATTCTTCGAGATGACTGCACATTCTTGGCTGCCTTTGGGTGAGACACAACTCCTCCTTTTCATCCATTTCCCATAATCATTCAAATGAAGTGCGAGCAACCACACAGCCCGATTCACAGCGTGGTTCTCAGCAAAACATTATCTGTTGATTGTCATGTTGACATGATGGAAGTCAGCGAGGCTGTGCAGTGAGTAAATCTCACTCCCTGACACCTTAAGAGATGCACTGGCGACCGACACTAGTGCCCATGGGTTTTAGGCTCTTCGTCAGCGTGTCTGCTTCCTGTACCTGAGGTCGTCGGTTCGAGTCAGGACTGTGCAGTACGTTCTCGGGAGCAGCTGGTTACATTGACATCATACCAGCATTACACCTTTCACTACAGTTTCAGTTTCTTTTTGTGTAAAATATGCCACAGACATTTATTACAACTGAGCACACACTCCTTAGTGCAGATCTTTTGTCTCCCCTTTCTGACAGTGAGAGTAATTACACTACAGAGTCGACACGTGCTTATGATGCATCAGCTCTACCCTACTGAGACGCTACTGTAGCTGTGTTTGCTCCTGCCTCCAGCTCTGGCAAACCAATCATTGCTGGTTGGCATAAAACACATCACCACCAGTTCAACAGGGCAGGAATGTCGCCATAGACACCAGATTTAAAAATATAGAGATATTTACCTGACAGTGATAGGCTTAATCAGCATTGTGTCATTCATTTATATGTAAATTTATAATGAAATGACATTATTGATGGCCATTATCAAAGTCCAATATAGAAAGATAGGGCTGGCAGTAGCAACACTGTGTGGACACCACATGTGTGTGAGCTGCAATAGTTCAGCAAGGTAGCCGTCACGTACAGGTAGAGGTAAGCGGTGTGGCCGAGGCGTTAGTTTCAGTTAGGGCTGAACGATTTGCGTTCTGTACGACTTGGATTTTACTGCAAGATATTGCAATTATGATTCAATTTGCGTTTTTTTGTTTTTTTCAATAAAAATAAAAAAGTTTAATATTTACTGTGTAATAGATAAAACAAAACAGAGCTAATTGCGGTCTAGTCAGTGCTTGTGCTCACACCAGAAGCCCTACATCGCATCCCAGAAGTGTCTCTCCGCTCTGCTCTGTGGAGAATATCCAGCAGTCTAGTTTTGATGGAAGCAACGTCAAGCAGCACAGAGCAGATGAACCAGGCAGGAAGTCGGACGGCATAGAGAATCCGGTCAATTTTCAAAATAAAACTCCCTTCGCAGACTCCTGATAGTATATCAACAATAAACACAGTTAAAACAGTCAAAAAAAAGAAACACTTTAACTACATAGCCTGCATAACCATGGCAGAAGTACAAAAATCCCACGTTTTCCTCTAGTTTTGTCTGTTGTAAAATGTACATGCCCTGTGCCCCCTCTGATTGGTGAGTGGGACTGTGGACAGGAGGCGCATGGCACTTGTGATTGGCAAGCAAGTCTGTCACACAAGGATGACAACGGAATGAATTTGCAACTGCGTGTCTGTTTAAAACGGGTCAGATGCGCTGGACAATTAACCTACATTTTTATTCGCAGTCTTCACGATTTAGCTTATCGCATTCTTTCAAATCGCAATTTTGATTTGAAAACGATTAATTCTCCAGACCTGGTTTCAATGTCACTTTTGTCAATGTCATTTCTTTTTATATTAATAAATCTCTTTTTTTTAACCGCTTTACTCTTATAGCACTGTGTCTGAGTCCGAGCGCTTCAGTGGAGACAATGTAATCTACAAGCCTGTGGGGGAGAACATTCCTGACATGGTCTATCTCGGCTCACTCACCAACTTCGACCTGACCTACGCTTGGGCCCAGGACAAGTGTGTGCCTCTGGTCAGGGAGATCACCTTTGAAAATGGAGAGGTGTGTTACCTGCTTCTTGTGTATAGAGCATTGTCGGCTTGATAATCTGTTTTGGTTAATCGATTATCGGTTTGAAATTAGATGTGTAAATCTGGAGGGTATTCATGAAGTCTGTGGGTAGTCCATCTGCTGAGCCACGGAAAGCCCCTGACTCCATTTGTCATTGACTTTTTGTGTGTTTTTTCCAGGAGCTGACTGAAGAAGGAATCCCTTTCCTCATCTTGTTCCATGTTAAAGAAGATGCACAGAGCTTAGAGCAGTTCCAGCAGGAAGTAGCTCGCCAGCTCATCAGCGAGAAAGGTGCGTGTGTGTGGCATTTTATACCTGGCGGTGATGTGATTTTTAGTTCAACCTGTGTTCATGACATTTTTGTCTCCTCCTCAGGGTCTATAAACTTCCTGCACGCGGACTGCGACAAGTTTCGCCATCCTCTGCTCCATATCCAGAAAACTCCAGCTGACTGTCCTGTCATTGCTATAGACTCCTTCAGACACATGTATGTCTTTCCCGACTTCAAAGACCTTGCGTAAGTACCACCTTTCACTTACTTACTCTATAAAATAATTTAGTTTTGCATGAAGATGCACTAAGTGTGTGCATGTGCGTGCGTGCGTTTGCAGAAATTTTTTACCTTAAAATGATATGAAAATTATTGTCAATCGCTAATAAATGATTAACTGTATGGTCATTTCAAACAATACCGATATAATTTTTTGGGGGTACTGTCGTGTGTACGTGTCTTTTTTTTAAACAGGGAAAAATATGGGCTGGTAATTGTTTAATGCGAAAAGAAATATTCAAATATAAATGCAACTGTAACAATGAATCATCCACATGTCAAATCAGTCTGATATATTCAGCATCCTTTTGGACATTTTTGAGCATTAAAATTGTTAATAACAAAATCTCCTTAATTTCATTACACACAGACAGACAGACACACACAGACAGACAGACAGACACACACACACACACACACACACACACACACACACACACACACACACACACACACACACACACACACACACACACACACACACACACACACACACACACCATAATCCATTGTGCACTCAAAACTAGAGAAATGTCACACCTCCTAAAATCTGTCCTTTCTGAATGGGCCCGGACACCGGAGCTAATGTGACATGATTTGGCACGTGCAATAAGTGCTAAACTAATCTAGTCTAATCTAATTTAATCTTATTTATTCTGCACCCCCACCCCACCACCACCACAACCACTCTGCCTCCCCCAGTCCCCAATCAGTCTGATCAGATAGACAGAAGCCCCGAGGACTGACCAGCCCACCACAACCTAATTACATCACATCACCAGTGCATGTGGCACGCTGCTTGTAATGACTTTAGCGCAGTGTATTTACTATATATATATATATATATATATATATATATATATATATATATATATATATATATATATATATATATATATATATATATATATATATATATATATATAAAATGT